>NC_142836.1:22500000-23750000 GCF_061612785.1 Hesperophylax consimilis | reverse complement strand
TTAATCACCTGCGTTAAATAAATCAACAAAGGCTACCTGAACTACTCATTAACTACTAATATCTATTTATAATAGTAATACAAATGAAAACAAGAAGACAAAAGCTTACAAACCAAAAAAAATAAATTGATCAAGGTATGCATCTAGGTATCAAAAACTTAAAAGTGAAAATCAATTCAATGTACCTTCGATCTAAGCCAGATGGATATTCGTGGCAGATCCCATGCGCTTTGTTATCCTCCAAAAGCTAGGACTTCTGCCAATCGACATTTTTAAATGTCAATCGTTAATTTTTTAATCGACATTAATCGCCACCTACAGACAGTTCATTAACTATCTTTTAACGCATGTCACAAAATAGAAAAACTGCCCCCGTGACATTTTTATACTTGTCTTTGACTTATCTTTTCCTCAACATAACACAATAATGTCACATTTTCTAGTTGCATCAAAGTAACATGACACAATAATGTCACATTTTCTAGTTGCACCAAAGTAACATGACACAATAATGTCACATTTTCTAGTTGCACCAAAGTAACATGACACAATAATGTCACATTTTCTAGTTGCACCAAAGTAACATGACACAATAATGTCACATTTTCTAGTTGCACCAAAGTAACATGACACAATAATGTCACATTTTTTAGTTGCACCAAAGTAACATGACACAATAATGTCACATTTTCTAGTTTCACCAAAGTAACATGACACAATAATGTCACATCTCCTAGTTCCACCAAAGTAACATGACACAATAATGTCAACTCTTGTATGTTCAGTTTTGTTATTGTTATCTTTATTAAATCTTCAATATGCACGTGTTATTTACTTACTTCTACTATTTTTGTTATTGCTACGTACGACGTGTTTTATTTTATGTTTACCATTTTTCATTTACTGTACCTCTATGTGTACTAAATGCTATAATCTTTTCCAGGAATATATTGGTGTATATGGAGATTATGATAAATGAATAAATACCAAAAAATAATATATCTAAAAAATCCTTCTTATTATTTTTTCCCCTCGACTAGTCGCTAATTATTCCATCACCTGAAAGCTGTAGGCTGTAGGTTTTCAAAAATCCTTCAAATTTTTCTCGGAAATCCCTTTTTACAACGTGTCCAAAAACAAGCTATCGCTTACCAACAATGTGTATAATTTAAATAGGTATGTAATGCAATGTATATCTGCATGTTTGAACTAACAGAATCTAAATCGTATTGTTTTTTCGGAAACCTGTTTATACAGAAATTGATTGACATCATCGCCTAAGGTCACTGTTCGTAGTTATTTTGCTTTCAGACGCCGACACTATAAACAGTTAATATATTGTGTTCACCAAACTTAATTACATATTATAAACTTGTGCTCTATCAAATACATAGTCCTTCCATAATTGATCTCTGCAAATTGTAACAATGAATTCTAATTTTCATTTTGCATCCGAGCTATTAAATTTATATTGTGATAAATAAAATTCATGTCACGATAAAATCATGAAACATTTCCTCTTTTGTTACGATGTTTATTTGTTTACTGCTTAGCTGTTGTACCGTAAATACAGCTCACTGTTTGCGATTAGCAAGAAGCAAGTAGCTTGTAGTTAATAACTAGCAGCTAGGCCAGTACGTAGTACGCAAAGTCGAGCCTCTCGAGTTCTGAGAATCGGTTCCACAACAACAATATCAGTCGTCATAGCAATATCATGCCACCGGCCACAACGCGATGATGAGATAATCTACTCAGTGGGTGTGCAAATAGTGGTTTCCAACAATCAGTGGTGTGCGAGCGATACACATACCTAATAATGATAACTGTGACATGTGCATTGGTGGTTGTAAATTTTCAAATACCTGCAATAAACTACGTATTTAAAAATATATATTTAATAAAACTAGCGCAAACCGGTGAAAATTCACAGATAGTCTGAATTGTTTATAAATGAGTTCAAATATTTGAACTGATGAGATCGACATGGCAATAATTCTGTAAAAAATAATATTGTAAGCAGGTACTGTATCTGTTGCCTGAATTCTCCAAACAAACACTTCTGCAACAGTTCTATAGTTCGTTCAACCGGAGTTACAGACAGACGGAGTAACAACCCAAATTAGTATGTCAATAATGACTGAATAATAAATAATAAAGCTGGTGAATGTGTAAACCAACGTATGGATAAACCGGTGACCGAATAAATCATCACATCTTTAAAAAGTCATGGAAAGTGATGAAACAAAAACTTTATTAACTGGGTTAAGTAGGTTAGGTTAGGTTAGGTTAGGTTAAAACATTATTTTTTTTCATCGTTTCTAATGACTTTATATCACTTTTTAAAATTGTGCTGAATTGTCACTGTGTTGAGTTATCATGGAACCGTATAAACCATAGGTATTGTAAACTGTTGTTTTCCCTAAAATAAAATTAATAAACGGGTTTCCAACTTTAATTTCTTCAAAAACAACTCTATCTAGTATAAAAACCATTCGAACTGCATTTCAAATAATATTCAGATCAAGAACAACTGTAGAGATTACAGATCAACGTAATTGGATCTTGATCGACTTTTTGAAAGACATAACTAATAAAACAGAAGTTAACGCAGGTCAAGAAGTTGTTTGAATTATATTATTGTCTAAAGCAGCTGGAATAGCTGTGATATGATCCAATCTACAACAAAACAGTTTCCAAAATAAACTAACGAGTACAACTAGAAAAATCAAAATGAATTTAGAGAGCTCTAAATAGAGCTAAGTGCGATCACGACCAAAGAATTGCGAAAAAGCTGGCTGACTGCCCCACTGGTAGCCGTGCTTTCTGGTCACTCGCTAGCTCGATCGGAAGAAATTTCTGCAGAACCACTTTCCCACCTCTGACCAAGACTGATGGTCGGCTGGCTAACTCGGCCCGTGAGAAAGCTGAATTATTAGGCAAAATTTTCGCGGAAAACTCAACTCTTCAAGATAACGGAGAGACTCCCCCTTCCATTCCGCACCGCGGTTTTCAAATGGAGGAACCGAAGATCCGGAACATAGAGGTTCGCCGAGTCTTGAACGAGCTGAAAGTCGACAAAGCCAGTGGGCCGGACGGAATACCTGCCTTGGTCCTCAAGAGGTGTTCTGCAGAAACGACTCCAGTGCTCGCGAAATTATTTAGGCTCTCTCTCAAAGGTGGAAAGGTGCCAAATCTTTGGAAAAAGGCAATCGTCCACCCAATCCCAAAAAAGGGGGACCGCTCCGACCCTTCTAACTACCGCCCCATAGCCATCACTTCCATACTCTCGAAGGTATTAGAAAGGGTGGTTAACAACAAATTGCTCACATATCTCGAGAATAACAATATCCTAAGCGATCGGCAATATGGATTTCGTCGAAACCGATCGTGTGGCGATCTACTCGGATATGTAACGCATATTTGGGGCGGTACATGGAACGTTATGGTGAAACTCAAACCGTTGGGTTGGATATCTCCAAAGCCTTTGACAGAGTCTGGCACCGGGCGCTTATCGGGAAGTTACCATCGTATGGGATCCACCCAACCCTGCATAGTTGGATTGCGGACTTTCTGAGGGGAACAACAATTCAAACCGTGGTTGACGGCTCTTCTTCCTCACCGCACCAAATCAATGCGGGGGTGCCACAAGGATCTGTGCTGTCTCCGACGCTGTTTTTATTGCACATCAACGATCTCGTTGAATGTGTTCCAATTCACTGCTACGCTGATGACAGCACCGTTCACGAGGGTTATCTTTTTGACAGGCCCCCTTCCACCTATGATGTCCGAACAGCTCGGGAAGTTTTGAAGCAAAAAATTGACCACCACCTCGAGATGGTTCGTGCCTGGGGTAAGGCCAACTTGGTCAGTTTCAACGTTTCAAAAACCCAAGCGTGTCTGATTTCGGCAAAGAGGGAGATCAATGACTGTCTGGTGCAATTTGATGGGAGCACTCTCCCCAATAAAGACTCCATTGAAATGCTTGAAGTTACTATATCAGACCAGCTCAAGTATCGGGGATCCATAGAAGCCCGAGTAAATCAGTCCTCCAAAAAGTTGGGCGTCTTGTACAGGGCTAGGAGATTCTTCAACAGTGACCAGCTGCTGACCCTGTACAAGTCTCAAGTCCGCCCAACTATTGAATTTGGGAGCCACCTTTGGGCTGGTGCCCCAAAATACTTGATAAACCTGCTTGAATCTGTGCAAAGGAGAGCGATCCGTCTGATTGACAATCTGTTGTTAACAGACCGATTGCCTTCTCTAATGCATAGACGCAATGTAGGCATGCTGTGTCTGTTCTACAGGTATTTCAATGGAGCCTGCTCCAAGGAGCTAGCAGCATTGATTCCTGATGCACCGGTGCACGTGCGCCAAACTCGACGGACACGAACTGAACACCCGTTCACGGTTGACGTTGGCTTCATGAGAACGGGCCGTTTTTACGACTCGTTTTTGTGTAAGTCGGCTCGTATGTGGAACGAGCTACCGGCATCTGTTTTTCCTCCCTCCTATAATCCGAGCCTCTTCAAGGCCCGCATTAACAAATCCCTTCCTACAGCCCCTACATTACTCCGCCTCACAACGCCGCCCAACCGGGTGGTGACATAGTTCCCTGTCTGTGCACTCCACAGGCAGGGACACTCTTGTGAGGTGTCACATAAAAAAAAATTGCAGAATAAATTATAAAGATAGCTCTAAATAGTTTAAAACAAAGTCGCTATCCGCGTCTTTCTGTTTGTGCGCTTAGTTTTTCTAAACTATGCAACGGATTTTGATAGAATATTCACTATCATTTAGAAAATTTCTTCCGGAAGAAATGCATGCCTATTATACTTATAGAAAGTAGAGAAAAGCCAATGTTTTGTAATCAAGTCGTAAACAAAATATTTTCGGGCACTTACATTGCTTACGCTAGCTAAACCTTATGAGATTCATCAAAATAATGTATTACGGAATTGTATATCTTGAAGAGACCTACAGAAACATTCTGAATTGCATATGTCTATCTCCTAAGGTTAACCCCCAGAAACGCCGGGTACACGTCAGCTAGTTATTTATAAATATATTGCACAGAAAATTCCAATGGTCAAATGTGGCATCGTTTAACAGCTGTATCGCCTTATTAATAAGTACTTCTGATAATAACAAGTTACTAGAACTAGTTTTTTATTCGTGGAAAAGTCCGTGTTACCTTCCACGAGTACATTAATTCGTTTGGAACGTACGGGTTGTTCTTATTCTACATAAATGGATTAATTAAACCCACAAATTATATTTTATACTTTCAGTGATAAGCTTAAAAAGTACTAATAAAATAAAGCATTACCTGTGTATAGTAAAACATTTTGCTATGGATTGTCTCAAAAATCCGTTTTACAGAGTTTGCAACTCCTGACTAATGTTTACAGTAAACTATAGAATAATTTACGTCAGAAGTCCGTACATTCACATTCTTGGGTGTGTTGTTTTGTGTACTACGCTGTTTTCTTGTCCATAATTATTACTTCAATGCTCTTGAAGTCGTCCCCGCTTCCATAAACTATAATTGATACCCGGTCTTCGCAAAATAAGTGCATTTGAATAAATTATTAGTACAATATTTCAATGTCTGTGAACATACCTAACCATCCACCTATTAACTCACGAGGTGATGTCATTTTTATTGAAGAATAAGATGTTATGTTACTCAATCAATATTAAGAATAAGAAGTTATGTTACTCTATCAATATTAAGAATGAGAAGTTGGGTTACTCCAAAGATTTTTGTTGTTTGTTTTTGGGGTGTTATGCCGTGTTGCGCTAACTCCTTCTTTAGCCGACGTTTCGGACAGCGTTGCAATGTCCATCATCAGGGCATAACACGGCATAACACCCCAAAAACAAACAACAAAAATGCTTTTGGCCGTGAGAATCTAAAAACTTACCTACTCCAAAGATGTTCTTCTAATATCTTTGGGTTACTCTGTCGATATTAAGAATAAGATGTTATGTTACTCTATCAATATTAAGAATGAGAAGTTAGGTTACTCTGTCGATATTAAGAATAAGAAGTTATGTTACTCATATTATGCATATGAATATAATGTCATATTACTAATTTAAAAAATTATTACTGCGGGGATAGCCGAATAATTCTGCAATACTTCAAATCATTTGCAAAGAATAAAAGTAGATGTTTCATTAGCAACTATTTATTAAAATGGATTTGTTTTGCAGTACGACTATGTTTATATTGGTAGTAAAAAACTCACGATGTTTTTTTTCAGCCAAGACAGCCTAAAAACAGCGAAGGTCATGGTTGCCTCGATAGCTTTCTTTTGCTATAAAAACGTATCGTGAGCTTTTTTAAGTCACAGCTAAAAAAAAATCATATAATTTAATGCTTCATTTGAAAAGAACACATTATAATCATCTTCTCTTCTTCTTCTTCAATGGCGCTACAGCCCATTTCGAGCCTTGGCCTCCTTTAACATGAGCCTCCACCGCCCTCTGTCCTCGGCCGTCGTCTTCCAATCTGCAACATGGAGTAGTCCTCTGGCATCTTTCCTGACATCGTCCTCCCATCTCAGCCTAGGTCTGCCCGCCTTTCGTTTGCCTCCCGGGTGTCCTGTTAGAACCTTCTTTGGTACACGTGTGCTTGGCATTCGGTGCACATGTCCGGCCCATCTTAGTCTTTGGAGCCGTAAATGAGTAGAGAGTCTGGGAGCTTGGTAGATGTCATATAGCTCCTTATTGTGGCGGATTCTCCATGCCTCTCCCTCTCGCACTGCTCCTAAGATTCTTCGAAGTACCTTTCTTTCGAAGGTGTCCAGCCGTTCCGCAGACTTTGCTGTCAGTGTTCCCGCCTCACATCCATAGGCCAAGACCGTTCTAATAATTGTTTTATACAGGGTTATTTTGGTTTTCCTATGGACGTTTCGGGATTTGAACACTGGCAGCAACGCGAAGTAAGTGTTGTTAGCGGCTGTGATGCGCTTTCTTAATTCTACTGGGTCTTCATTGTCCTGCGTTATGATGGAGCCCAGGTAGGCAAACTCTTCGACCACTTCAAAGTTATTGGAGTTTTTAAAATTATAATCATCTTATTAGATTGTATTGTGTGCCAATTTCTACGTACAATAATTATGGTTTGTTTGTGAATAACAACTAATACGTAGCATTTTGGCGTATGTTATAAATGTAACGAATGCAAATAAAAATAGCTATCTCAAAAATAAAAAAAATTGAATTGGAGGAAAGGGAAAGGATTTAAAGTGGTTGGAAATCATGAATTCTTTATACCGACGGAAAAACAAAGAACCTTTTTAATTTATATTACTTTCTTGGGTGAATTCCTTTCAGTTCTTCCCTTAGAAATAGAATTATTCATAACCAAAACGTGTTTTCACCATAATTATCTGTACGCTATTCATATTCAGGCGATGTATTGTTCTACTATAGATTGTTGAACTAATAATTAATTGAAGTTAGCTGAGCGGAAATATCGTGCATTAAATATTATTGAAGCTAGGATGACGTGCCACAAGGCAGGATATTCTAGTACACAGCAATCACAGCATGTGGAGTGCACCACAGATAAATATATTGGTAGCTTTCTTCTCAAACACATCTATTTCCAACCCAGAACTTCTTGGAGGAGCCCCAAGGAATGGGGGAATGGCCAGGCTATGCAGGTATTTGCCTTTTATTTTAGCGTACACCCGTCACATACTTTTTTAAATAGCCAACCACGGCAAACTAGTGTGTAAATAAATCAAAATGTATACGTGTAACTAATTTCGTTGGAGATGATGTCGACATGATGAGTGCAGAAAACTTCGATGTCAGGATTAAGATATTTTGTATTCTTTCCTCACTATAAAAACTATAATAGAGCGAGCAGTAATGTTGTCGAAGTTCTTATCTACAAGTAGATTACATAATGTTAGTTATGTATATGATGAAACATAACGTTGTTTTACTCATTTTGAAGAGGAGATAACTTTATTATCATTGGCTCAACGTAGCCAATGGGCCAAAATTATCTAATTGTCTGTGATTCACAAATAAATTCGACATTTCACAGTCACATTTATTGGCATTTATTCGACCTCCCCCCCCCCCCAATACCACTCAATACCACTCTAGCTCACTAAAAGTGTAGAACCGCCCCTTCTGGTAACTTATGACAACTGTAAACTATTATCAATCTGTAAAATTACTTTTCTGTACCTATAATATAATTTAAATAGGTTTATCACGAAGAGTGATTATTATATTATTGAAAACATTGTAATAATTATGTAAACATGAAAATTTTATATGGCGTGAACATAAATGATGACTTATTGACTGGAGTCATGATTTCTCGGATTGACGTCAGAATTTCGACATAAAACACTACAAAAGAGTATTTGAAAACAGATTGTAAGAAAAGAAAATCGATAACAAAGAGGGTCATATACTAAGTAGGTTCTCGTAAGTACAGCAAAATTCAATCTGTAAACAATTATAAGTGTTTGTAAACATGCAATATTTTTTATTGGCAGCGTATGCGCTTTGAGTCACCGTATGCGTGAGTTAGCTAACCACAGAGCTAGAGGCATACATGTTGGTAGGCACGTTCCCTCGGCGCCGGACGTCTTTGTACTCGAGGAAAATAGAAGAATGGCTGCGAAACGTCGACGCGTTCAGCACGTTCGCCCGCGTCGGCGTCGTGACGACACGTCTGCAAATAATGCCAAGCTGGCAAAATAACTACGATGAGTTCGTTACTTCTTACCTCAACTTGAAAAGAACTGCTATGCGAGGATTTCAAAGTTAAAACTAAAACAATGTTTCTTTATAAACAACGTGAATAAGAGTAAGAGACGACCCGGTTGTCTAGGGATGAGAGCTTTTAAATTTGGATTGGTTATCTACGGTTTGATTTCTGAACAAGTGAAACATAATTAAATTTACATTGAAATTGCGAAAAAACATATTTCTAACAATGTGGATGGATTGTCCAAATTCTTCCTTTTGAACTGACCTATTTATATTTAGTTTCGATAGGTCTCGATTAATGATTCATAATAAATTATAACTATCGAATCAACTTGCTCCTTGACTGGATGGATTCTGTAAGCTATACATACTATTGGAAATGATTCCTATTTTTACTATATTATCTTTAGTACTTGGAAAAATTACAACTGTTGCATTACTTATACTTATAATTATATTCATTCTGAATACGCAGGTTCTTTCTGACCCGCTTGCTTAAATGTCCGAAATAATTTTTTTATATATGGTCCGAATACGCTCTGGTTCGGGGCAAATACACATTGCTCTCATTTCAAAGCAAACACACATTCGTGCTACAGCTTTCAGTTCAGTGCAAACAGGTATTTGTTCGTGCAACAGCAACAGCTGTCAGCTAAGGGTAAGTAAACACACATAGATTCGTGCAACACTTTATACAGTTTAGGGCAAACAGGCATTGCTTCGTGTTCTATTCTCCATATGTATTTAACCCTAGCTCTCAGCTAATGGTAAATACATATGGCGTTGTGCAACAGCTCTCGACTTCGCTGCATGGCCCTAATTTATTTTATTTAATAATAAATCCTGTTTTAAAAATACAAAAGCTTACTCAAGTTTGTTATAGGTACTTAAATTACTCAGTCAATTTGTATAATTGTCAACTGACATATTCTTACAAGATTTCATACCCTATCAATCATCCATTTAACCCAAGGCTGCCCAACCCCAGGCCCGCGGGCCATAATGTGGCCCGCGAACGAATTATAAGTGGCCCGCGTGAACCATTTCCAAAAAACCCGCCAATCCGCCAATTTGAAAAAGTGTCGCGGGCCTGCGGTAAAACAAACAATGCCGCTTGCGCGCGGTCACCAGTGTTGCCAACGAAGGCCCATGGAATTCGAAAAATTGTTGTGGGGAATCACATATGATGTTTTTGGGTGCGCGGAATTTTTTCTCAGCGAAGTTCCGTAACAACCCCCCCCCCCCCTATGGATTTCAAATATTTGGTGGGGAGCACTCATTTTGAATTTTTTTTTGCGAGGAATTATGTTTTATAGAAATTCTCTAACAACTCCCCCCCCCCATGGAAATAGGAACCGTCAGGTATTCAGTGGCCCGCCAGTGATTCAAAATCGTCAATTTGGCCCAACTGTTAAAAAGGTTGGGCAGCCTTGATTTAACCTAACCCCTCGCTTAGTCTACCTTCTTTTAACTAAATCAATAACCATCCCTCCCGAAACTCGGTTGTACATTTATACATAGATCCATTCCATTTTTATTTAAAGCATTCAAATATTGAGAAAAGGTCTGTGAAATAATACACCATATTTTAATAATACTGAGGTACCTACATATTTACCAGAAGTGCATCTAACATTAAAACTTGTATGAAATTCGATGCTTCGTTCTCTACAGCTATTGAATAAAACGCAGACTAAGTAATACGTCTTATAAATAAAGTTACCTACCAATACGCAGGCACTTCGCATGAAAAGGCATTCTTTTTATGCACTCAAAACCGTTGCATATTTAAATGCTGAACTCCTTTCTTGCTACGCCATCGCCAGACCGGTGTGCCCTTTACCATGGCCGTTTATTCATTTTTAGATCATCCACCCTTGAACGTTCTAGACGACATTGTGAATTAATGATATTAGATACTACCAAATGATAACCTTTGCAGGACTGTATTTTAAATTGCCGTAGTTTATTTGTCTAGTAAGTTAGAAATACCATTGAACCACTATATTTTTTGTTTAACGTGTCTACCAGTTTTAGAAAAACCTTTCCTTCATCAAAACAGAAGTTTATTATATTTTGCTGTGTTATTTGGCGCAAGAGTCATGGAGCTAGTGAACAATTTACATAAAGGAAAGGTATTGTATGAAGCCAAAGGAGTAGGGAGTATTATCATAAATAGCTCTATTTCAAAAATTGACAGAAATATTTACTGTTGACCAGAAAAATAATACTGATGGTTTATAAAGAAAATCATGTTTTTCATAAACCAATAGCTTCGATATGATATTGCGTGCTGAAAATGGTGCGTCGACTCAGGAATCTCAGGTAGTTAAAGCTCTGCAAGTTTTCTGACACACGAAAAATCACTGATCGAGTTTTTTCTGCTTCATACACACAGCATTACAAGTTTTTGTTTATACATGATGCGTTTTATGTTACAGGTCGATGTTTTTTTTATAATAACTTTTAAATGAAATACAATTTTATAATTTATATTTTATTGAGTGATTATATATATAGTCTTTAACATTGTTTATAGAATATGATGTAGGTCAAGTGGCTAACTCAGTTACCTGGAACATAAAACGCACCCTTTTTTCACCATCATCAATATTTTATCTTGCTAGAAATATAAAGATATATCACCTTTACAAAAATATATATATATACACATGTATTGATCGCGAATACTATTTCTAGATGCGCGGAGGAGTGCGGTTGGAGTGCGTTTTTCGATAAGCAAACAAATGAATTTGTCCCTTGAAGTTGCAATATTGATTCAGCGAAGTGCGTTCAACGACCGATAATATACTAAGCAAATTATCTATTATGAAGCCCATAGCTGAGAATCCTTACGAGTTGTGTAACTTCGGATTGACAAGATGCACGTGCTTGCTATAATGTTTTGTTAGAAAATGTTGGCTCAACTTTAATTTATTATTATGTATTGTACAGTGTGGGCCAGAAAGTCATACGATATTTTAAACCACCATTGCTCGGTTCAAAGTTTTACGGATGCGCAGCGTGCATTTAAGGCACTGTTAGCAGCGGCGTAGCTACCTAGGGGCTACGCGGGGCAGTGCCCCGGGGCCCTCAAGCTCAGGGGGCCCTCGAATCTTTACCAGAAATCTCGATCAAACTGAACTTTTGTAAATTTCTCCCATTTTAAAAATAAATATGACAGGTTGCAACTTGCAACCCCACTTTAATCATGACAACTCAGTTGAGAGAAATTCAAAAGTTATGCCTAGGGAATTCCCCTAAATTCTTTCTGTAGGTTAGCAGTGTTGCCAATTTGACGGATAGTGATATGTGCGTCATTCCCCAACGAAACTTGTAGGGTATTAAAATATGGATAAAAAGAAGAAACCCAGTGGTGCATTTAAACGCAAACAACGCCAAGAAAGAGAAGATAGTAAAAAAAAATTGCCCAAAATTGACAATTTTTTTAGTCAGCCTTCTGCAAGTACATCTGGCCAAAATATTTCTATTGATAGTGACTCAAATAATGTGGTAACTGCAGTGTTGGTTGAGAAGCCTACTGAAGAAGATTCGACAATTATTGCAGTTGGAGATACCTCCGCCGCCAATCATGTGAACGTGGATGATGTTTGCATGACACACATAAGAGCGGAGGGTTTGGAGGAACCACAGACCTCAAATCTTCTTATGACTTGGGAAACTTCACGAACAAAATATTAAGTGTTAAAGAAAAACGTCAAATGCTTGATATGGGGCCTTTACAGCCTTCAGGACCTTTTCCAACAGACATCAACCAGAACAATAGGTGTTTTTCAAAATCGTACTACTTTTCGTGTTCTAAATATGGGCCAGTTAATCGTTTTTGGTTGTGTTATTCCAAAATACTGGACGCTGCCTATTGTCAACCCTGCTGGTTATTTGCTTCACAAAGGAATAATGTTTGGTGTACGGGAATTCGAGATTGGAAGCATTTATCAGAAAGAATTAAACAACACAGTTGTTCGAGTGGCCATTCGGAAGCATGTGCTGTGTATGAATTTTGGAAAAAAAACGATACTAATACTATCGACAAGGAACTTGAAAATTAAATTCGCAAAGAAGAATCATTTTGGAAAATGGTTCTTCAAAGGTTATGCGATATCATTCTTACCCTAGCAAAGAGTTCTTTGGCTTTGAGAGGACATCAAGAAGACTTAAGTCAGGAAGGATACCACGGAAATCTTCTGTCCTTTGTAGACCTTGTCGCCCGATATGATCACATTTTGCGGCAAGTTTTGGATATGCCCAAAGGTAATAATAATTATTTCTTAGTTTTTTTATCGTTTTATTTTGTTTATTAACTGTTTAACTTGACTTGACTTTTTTAAATTGTGTTTTTTTATGTTTTTAGGATCTACAAGATATCTGAGTGCAACAATTCAAAATGAAATGATTGAGAGCTTGGGGACCAAACTCGAAACCCATCTACTAGAACAAATTAGAGCGTCACCGTTTTTTGCCATCATAATGGATACGACTAAATAGAGGGTCAATACGATATCTGCAATAAAACTTCGTTATTTTGATATTATCAAAGCATTATCAGAAATAATTCTAAAGAGTCCTAATAAAGAAGAGCGTAGTGAAGCAGAGAGTATTAAAACAAAAATGCTAAATTTCGAGTTCGTGTTGCTTTGCGAATTCATGCACAGTGTATTGGACAACATCAATTATGCATCCAAAACTTTACAAAAATGCGACATCAATTTGGGCGAGGCGAGTAAAGTTTTAGCAGATACCAAAGCAAAGTTGCAAATTTATAGAAATGATTTCGAATTATTCAAGTGCAAAGCCGGTGAAACTGCAAGAAAATATGGTATTTATACACATTTTCAAGAAAAAAGGCAAAGAAAAGTTTAAAAACATTTTGATGAATTAGCTGCTGATCACCGATTTCCAAACCGAGAAAAAATATTTAAAATTGACATTTTCAATAATGTAATAGACACAGTAATATCTCAATTAGATACACGTTTTATTGGTATGAGTGCAGTCTGTCATATATTCGATTTTCTAACACCAACATTTTTATTACATGTTGATGAAGCAACTTTATAACAAAAGTGTGACGAATTCCAAAGAAAATATTCAGATAAAAATAAAAAAATAAAAAAAAATAATTTATTAATATTTACCATCTAGTTTTACCTCAACTAACTCAAGCATGGACTGTTCACCAATTATGTAAGGAAATAATGAGCAAATATGGAGTTCTAGAATGCGACCTAACGGAAGTATTTACAGCAATGTTATTATTCTTTACAATTCCTGTCACTCCTGCAGCAGCTGAAAGGTCATTTAGCAAATAAAAAATAATAAAAAAATAATTTAAGAAATAAGAAGGGCCAAACTCGACTCCGACATTTATCGCTAATAGCAATTGAAAGCAAAACCGCATCAAGCCTGGATTTAAGTCATTGATACTTTTGCGAAAACTAAAGCTAGGAAAAAATTGTAAATATAATTGTTATTTAGTCAGTTGGTAGGCCCGACCTTTATATAATAAACCCTTGAATCTTCTCTATTTCGTTTTATTAGCCAAACCAAGTATTAATTGTACCTAATTTATGTTGTTACTGTTTAATAATTTTATTACCTGCCCTGCAGTCTGCAGTGCACAAAAAAAGAGCTTAAGTAGCTTGGCATTTTTAAAGTGTTTGTATATTTCATATTTTTATTTGATAAAACTTAATCAGTTTACATAGCAGTGGGGCCCCATTTTTGAATTTGCCCCAGGGCCCTTGGTTACCTAGCTACGCCACTGACTGTTAGGGGTTTATTTTGATTGACATGACCTAAATCAGTGTTCCAATGAATGTGTGATCAGGTCGTGGATCAGAAAGTCAACCAGAACAGAGGAATCAGTTAGTGAGGTTTGAATTTCCATTGACAGCAATCCCGGTTTATCAATTCGCAAAAGATCAGCAGAGCTTGACATATCGCGAACATCTTGCGGCATATTTCGACAAAAAGATTTAACAGTAGGACGTTATTTTAACAAGACGGCACGACAAGCCATACGTAAAATGTGTCATTGTCAGTCGTAAACAAGACGTGTGAAGGAAAACTCACATCGCGCAGATCGGATATTCCATACCCCCTCGGGAGAATATATTAATAGTCGAGTTTACTGCAATGATAGTTTTTACCAGAGATAGATAGTGGCAGTAATAAGTAGAATCATGACAAATTCTGCATTCAATCAGAAAAAATGCAAATCAAATAGTATAAATATACTTATCTTACGTCACTTGAACCCGAAAAAATCATCATAAATAATGTATTTTTGGTTTTCAAGGCCAAATATCTAAGCGATTTATTTCCCTGCCCAAGTGTTATTGCGTTTTCTGACCTAAATACATAATCTACTACTTACCATGTAAGGAATATTAGGACGGATGAATATGAAGCGAAAACATTCCGAGCTTTACTTTAATCAACACGTAAAGGTTACTGCATTCTTATACAAAGTTATCGACGGGCAATGGTAACTATTTGAAACGCATTTAAAAAATACATAAAAACATTATGTGGATACTCCAATAAACGGTCTTTCTTTGCTTCTGCTGCCTTCCATTTTGTCAGTGAACATGAGCTTCTTCAGGTTGGAGTTCTCATGTTTGACAAGCAATATATCCAAAGTATCTTAGGATACGTAGCAGATAGAGGAGGCAGACAGTTTGTATTTTGGAGGATTGTGATTATCGCCAATTTAAATGGATTGTTGGCTGAATGTTCTCCAATCCGCAGAATCCATGGTTGCGTGATTACTCTCGGTGTGTAAAATCAGAATTCGAATATTTTCAATTTATTTTGTATTTCAACAAACTCACGTTACAATAATTTTATGAACAAAACAGATCGCGTACGTTGGAGGAGATTTAGGGTTAAACCGGCGGCTGAGACCACTGGAGAGAGAATGAAATGATTTCCGCGTGAGGCATCTCGCGCGAGGTTGTAATGTTACCAGTCGCGCGTGAATGTGGGGAACTGTAAGTATTATTGTTATTTTCGGGAGATGAAGTCCCTATAAGTTACCCTACAACAGCCTATTGTGGTTGCCTAGCTCTTCCAAAGCGGAAAAGCTATTAGTATGCCCAGTCCTGGATTTGTCAATAGGCCTTATAGGCCGCGGCCTAGGGGCGGCAGAGTTCAGGGGGCGGCACTCGCTCGCTTTGGTAAGTCGTGTATGCGATTATAAACAAAAAAGTCCCTGTGGATAGACAGAGTTTTATAACTATCAGACGATAAATACCATTTTTAAAGGCGCTAATTCCTAGTATTTTAGTTAGATAGTTACTTATATTTATGCTACTGCCCGGGCGGCAAGGGTAAAGGGTGGCGGCGGATCGGGGGCGGGTGATGTGATGAACAGTCACCCCCGCTACCCGCCCGTACGAACACACATATACTTGTGTCAATTAATTGTTGACTCTACACCGGATGCAGCACACGTAGATCAATTGACACTTGTGATTAGATATGTTTTAAATAATGGAGAGCCATGTGAGAGATTTCTTAAATTCTTACCTTTTGTAGGACACAAGGCTCAAGATATGTTTGATGCCATTACTTTAGAGCTAGAATAGTTGAACATAAATCTAGAAGACTGCCGGGGTCAGTCATATGATAATGCCTCGAACATGTCAGGAATTTATAATGGTTTACAAGCCAAAATTCAAGAACAAGCACCACTTGCCATATTCGTCCCTTGTGCAGCTCATTCATTAAATTTGGTGGGAACCTCGGCCGCTGAGTCTTGTACAGAAGCCTGTCACTTCTTCATGTTGCTGGAAGAGGTATATACTTTCTTTGTAAAGTCAACCGACCGTTGGAAAAATTGGCTAATGAAATAGGAAAACGAAAGACGCTGAAGAGAGTAAACCTCACACTTTGGTCAGCAAGAGCAGATGCCTGTCAAAGTGTAAGAGATTCCTGGGATGAAGTACTTACGGTTTTGATACGGTTTTGAAATGATTGAAAATGACGCTACACAGAAACCCATCCCACGAATTGAAGCAAAGGGAATTCGCCTTAAATTGGAAAAACTGGAAACGGCATTTATGATCGTATTTTGGAATGCTATTTTGGACAGATTAAATAAAGTGAGTGCTCAGATTCAGAACTCATCTGTTGATGTACTGACGGTATCTGATCTTTGTGGATCTCTTCTCGAATTTGCAATAGCAGAGCGAGAAAACTTTGATTTTTTCGAAAAAAGTGCAATTGAAATGAGCGCACTTAAGCAATATCAGGGCGATATTAAGAGTAAGAAGAACCCTAAGAGAAAAAACTTCATAGACGAAGCATCAAATGAGGAAATTTAAACAACCTCCAGAGACTCTTTCAGAGTCAACACCTTTCTGGTAATTCTGGACAGACTGAGACCTGAATTAGAGAGAAGACATGGTGAATATATAATCTTTAAAAGAAAATTTTTCACTTTTAACAAGAATGAGTGAACTTTCAACATAAAGAGTCTCAGAAAAAGCTCAGTCTCTTGTGCAATATTACTGTAATGATTTAAAAGACGATTTAGTTCAGGAACGTGTACACTTTTGTAGTCACATTTCCTCTAATAAGACGGCAGAGAAACCTGAATCGACATCATTACTGAATCTTTTTATTATTTTTTTTTATTTTTTTTTTTAATGATAGATATTATCGGTGGCAATTTCCAAGAAGGGGGTAGGGGGCGGCGCAAACGAAGTGGCCTATACTTGTGAAAAGTACAAATACGGCCCTGAGTATGCCTGGTTGTTCAACGAATCCAAAATAATACCGTGGGTACGAAAGATATTACTATTATCTTTGGTACCCATCTATGAATTTGACTTAATGCTAAAAGGCGAAGCTTAGTGCTAAATCACTATTTTGATTAATCTTTATAACGAATTGGTGTACATTATGAATACCAAAAAATATTCTTTAAATAAATTTAAGGTTTCCCTATAGTTTCGTTTGAATAGAATACAAATAAAAAAATAATATACTCAATAAATAATATAAATGTAAACCAAAACATTTTTTTTTCAATATAAATGTATGAACGCGTAAAGGAAAAAATACAGTTTTATAGCTAAGATTATATTATGGATTATCTGTGACAGTTTCACTTGATTAACTTTTTTGTTTTCTTATAAAATTATTTACAAAATAAATAAAAACCAGTTTTGTGCTTGAAATCGAACGTTTCTAGACTCCATTTGTAAAGCGATTTTAATGCCTATTACCCACAATATAATGTTTGCCAAGAATATACACATTTTTGACTTGTAGCTTCCTCTTAACGCAAAATAAAATTCTGATAACGGGAGTTTTCTCGACGCTCACGTTTTAAATAATTCCGACGAATTCATAACTATACTATCTGTTTTTTTCTCAGACCGATATCCACGGATATTAGTTATTTGTATTTAAGATTAACAGTACAATAAACACTACCTTACCCTTAAAATGTTGTACGTAAAACGCTTTTTCAGCTATAAAAGTAGCTTTAAGCCCTAGATTTTATTTTTCTAGACGATGAATTAGTAACTTCCCGAGGTGTTCATTTAAAAACATCTGAGATTTTAGTAATGCATTAATCGGAATTCATTCAAATAAATCCCGCGGAAAAATCAATTTTCCAGGCCTGCTGGGGCAAATTCGGTCGTAGGTGTGCAAAACGCCAGGCAGCTCACCGAATATTTGTTTACACGCCTTCTTCACTTACGCCGTTAAGATTCCGACTTTATTATATAGTATTTCACGACACCGTCATAAAAGTACTTTCGACTCCTATATTTGAATATGTTTGATTTTCAAACAGTTTTTTATTGGATTACTGGAGAGAAAACAAGGTTTAGGAGGATACAAAACAGAAATGGAAACTGCGGGCTTAGAGAGGTTTAAAAGGTTAATGGTGATAAATTAGTGCTTTTTTCGAACGTCATTATTATATTATCATAAAGTATGTTGCGACTTGAACTCAGTCTTCTTGAACCGGTTGAAATGAGAATAATTGTACCGCAGATAAGTCAGGTCAGACATAACACAGATTAGGGAATTATATTTCAGTAAAGCAAATAACTGTTATCAGATAAGGTTTCAGTTATCGCAATAAAACTGCGCGTGTATTTTACCGCTGGTTTGGTTTTCGTTCTGGGTGAAACGTAATTATGTCAAGGTAAAATTTAGGTACATAATATCGCCACAGGAACACAATGCCAATGCAATCAAAACCTTACCATTCTTCAAAATCTCGATTTCTATGGAAAATACTCTCAGTTTCGCCCGGGTGTGAAACCATTATTCAGAACCAAGATGTTGTTTTAATGGCCAGGGAGCCAGGCATTTCTCGGCCTTATTCTTCCCATCCCCACTTCATCCAGTCTTACAACTTTCCCCAAATGTAGATCCCGTGCATAGTCCCACTGCAACTGACGCCGTCTCTTGTGTGGTAATCACATTTTTAAAAGCTTCGAAGCGAAATATGGACAAGGTATACAAGGTATATAGTCGTCATGAACACACTCCAAGTACAGCATAACCACGCATACAGGGCGCTGTTCGGCCTCCTTTGGCGATGCAGCGCCTCACAGATTTTCGCAGAGGGAAGGGATCCTTGATGCGCCACAAAGTAGTCGGGGTGAGTCAGCGCTACCGGAGATCGGAAAACACCCTTGTCCAGGCCGTCGCCCAGTGGCAGGGCACGCCCCTACACAATAGATGGATAATTTACCTCAGGCCACCGTACTACAAGTGCTATGTTTACAATTTTTTTTATTATCTTGATATTTATTTAGATGCACGCTTTTATATGGCAGACAGAGTATCGCACTCACCAATCTGTTCAGTGAAATAAATAAAATATATTATTATGAAAGGTGTGAGATAGGTACCTAACAATATAAGCATTAATATACCACTATAAACAGTTGTGTAAAAATAAACCATGAAATATAAACACTCTTTCGTAATGAGAATTAATTAACACGATAAGACGTTGTAAATATCGGGTACCATACTAAATAAAATAATAAATATTGTTCTAACAATGTCGGATTGTAGGTAGGTACTTATTGGAATCAACGGTTCTTCTAATAAACAAACGACAACATGAAAAGGAGAAACATTTTATATTAATAATTATGGACTTTTAAATTTTATGAAGGTATTTAATGGTTTTTTTTTTTTTATTAAAACACAAATAACTTAGTTTACATCACTTTATTTCGATACAAAATCTCAACATGTTTCGTGAACCAAGTTCACATCATCAGGAGCACAAGTATACTAAAGTTATAATTAAAAATTAGGTATAGAAAGAAGAGGTAGAAGGAGCGGGGAGGGGTAAGAGTGGGGAGGGTTATTCAAAGTAGGAATTAAAATGTCATTAGACGGGAAAGACCGGGTAATTGGGAAAATATTTAAAATGGGGTTTATAAAATTTTTTTGTTTATTAATAATATCTGCTTTCATATTCACGTGTTTTCTTATTTCTAAGATTTCAAAATTATTGATTTTAGGCGAGGTACCACAACTGCTTAAAAAGGCCCTTGTCTCACCAATTCTAAAGAAACCCCAACTAGATTCTGAGGATTTAAGTAATTATCGTCCTGTGTCAAATCTACCGTTCATCTCAAAAATCCTAGAAAAAATTGTGATCAGGCAGATAACCGCCCATCTGGCGAAAAATGAACTGCTGTCAAAGTACCAATCAGCTTATAGGAGGTACCATTCTACAGAGACTGGATTACTGCGCGTGTTGTCAGATTTGATGCTTGCAAATGAGTCAGGTAAGCTAGCTTTGCTATCACTATTAGATCTGAGTGCAGCATTTGACACCATCGACCACAATTTCTTGATCGACAGACTGGAAAAAACTTTTGGACTGGGTGGTGAAATTATTAAGTGGATAAAATCATACCTCTGTGGCCGAACCCAATCTGTACAAGCGGGCGTTAAAAACTCTCCCTACGTGACCCTGACTTCTGGAGTCCCCCAGGGTTCAGTCTTGGGGCCCCTACTTTTCATTCTGTTCATCAACGATGTTGCCAAAATTATAGATTCATTCGGACTTCTTTCCCATTGCTATGCTGACGATCAGCAAATCTATTTCTACTGTGCACCGAATGAGAAAGACAAATTAAAAGATATTACTGTTAAATGCATTGGTGCCATAACAGAGTGGATGTCTTCGAACAAACTTAGACTAAATCCATCCAAAACAGAATTTCTCTGGACAGCAACAAAAAAGCGCCAGTCAATGTTAGACAAAACTCCTCTCATTACTTCTGGCTGCAACATCATCCCTAAAAATGGCATTAAACTCCTAGGTGTTCATCTAGATGAAGATCTTTCACTCAAATCCCAAATTAACAAAACAGTAAGCGCAGGTTTCTTTCACCTGCGTCAAATCAAATCTATAAAAAGAAATATTCCGGCTAGCGCCACAAAGATGTTAGTAAACTCCTATGTTGTATCACGACTCGACTATTGCAATGGCATATACGCAAGTCTCCCTAAAATATACACTGACAGACTTCAGTCAGTTTTCAATGCTGCAGCAAGGCTGATAACTGGTGTTTCCAAATATTCCCACATCTCACAACATTTGCGGAACCTTCATTGGCTTAAGTGCCCTGAGAGAATCCAATTCAAACTCTGCTGGATGGTTTTTAAAGCCGTACATAATATGGCGCCACCCTACTTGTCGGAACTCTGCATTCCAAACGATGTTAATGTTAGGCAAGCAACGCTTCGATCAGCATCTTCAACAGTCATAGGTAGACTTTCAGTACCTATGCGCAATCACAATACCAATTTTGGAGACCGAGCTTTTGCAGTAGCAGGCCCAACAGCTTGGAACAAACTCCCTTCATATTTGCGAAAGATCGACAGCTCATCTGAGTTCAGAGCAAAACTAAAGACTCACCTTTTCAACTTGTCGTATCCAGAATGATGAATTTTTTTTATTGTTTTATTCATCAGTAGTATTTCATTGCTCAGTCCAGGGGATTTTATATTTGACTTTTTTTTTTCACCGCTATTAACCGTTTATTACGTGTAAACAATTTTAAAAAAAATATTTTATAACTGACACCACGCGCAGAAATCATAACAATCGGTATTTGTAAATATAAATTAAATATGTATGTTAGTCGTAAATCTCTAGTTTAAGCCGTAGTTGTAAGTCGTTTTGTAGCGGTATTGTGTAAAAATGCCCACTTGATCATAAAAATATGTATAGCTTAAGTCATTAGTTAAAAGTCTTAGTTGTAAATCACTCGACATTAGTCTTAGTTATAAGTCTCTCTCTATCTATGAAACTTAGTTATAAACCAAAAGTAACTAAGTCTAAGTGATTAATGCATAAATTAAGTTGTTAAGCGCCCTTGAGGTGATTTTCTCACGAAAACGGCGCTATATAAATAATCCAATCATTATCATTATTGAGATACCTTGTAACCAGAATGTAGTATTTTAAAACCTGAATTAATATCGAAAGTATGGTCGTTATTTAATAAATGATCCGCAAATTTAATTAGATTTAAATTTAAAATTTTTAAATAAAATACATAAAAATATTCAATTTACATTAGAAATAGGTATAGATAAGAATTTAAATTTCTTAGATTTAAATTTAACAATAATAGATAGTAAAATAGATTTCAATATTTTCCGTAAAGATACGTACACTAATATTATCATACATAATTCATCAAATCATCCCTTTTCTCAAAAAGTCGCAGCTTTCCATTCTATGCTTAATAGATTAATTTCGATTCCTTTGTCGGATCCTAATTATACCTCAGAATTAAATATCATAAAACAAATAGCATCTAATAACGGCTATCCTTATAAATTGATAGTTGAAATACTAAATAAAAAAATTAAACATAAACTCTTTAAACTTTATATTTATCCTATTTATAAAGATACAAACAAACAATGGCGTAGAATTCTATTTGTAGATAATGATACTTCCAAAATTATAAATAAAAACATCCCCTTTACTATTCAACCGGCGTTTTATACGGATAACAAATTAAAAAAATATATTCTTAATAATAAAGATATTGATAGTCAAACTAAAAAATCAGGTGTTTATAAACTCAACTGTAATGACTGTAATTCCTTTTATATAGGAAAAACTAATAGAAACTTTGAGATCAGAATTAAAGAACATCTTAGGGCTTTAAAGGGAAACTGTGAATCAGAATTTGCGGGTCATTTATTAAATAACGACCATACTTTCGATATTAATTCAGGTTTTAAAACACTACATTCTGGTTACAAGGTATCTCAAATCAATAATTTTGAAATCTTAGAAATAAGAAAACACGTGAATATGAAAGCAGATATTATTAATAAACAAAAAAATTTTATAAACCCCATTTTAAATATTTTCCCAATTACACGGTCTTTCCCGTCTAATGACATTTTAATTCCTACTTTGAATAACCCTCCCCCACTCTTACCCCTCCCCGCTCCTTCTACCTCTTCTTTCTAGACCTAATTTTTAATTATAACTTTAGTATACTTGTGCTCCTGATGATGTGAACTTGGTTCACGAAACATGTTGAGATTTTGTATCGAAATAAAGTGATGTAAACTAAGTTATTTGTGTTTTAATAAAAAATAAATAATGCCATCACAAAGTGAAAAGCAGTTAGAAGAAGTTTTCTTCGAAAAAGTATTTAATGGCTTTATTAATAAAATACGGCATTGAAAAAAACCGGATTATGACTAAATATATAAATAAATATTCCATCAATAACATAGCTTTAGAAAGAGTCACGGAAATGAGAGATCTTGGAATTATTTTGGACGAAAAACTAAGTTTCACCAATCATATCCATCAAATTGTGAACAAAGGTATGAAAACACTAGGCTTCGTATTAAGAACAACTAAAAACTTTAATTCTTTACAAGCCATTAAACTATTATACGTATCTCTAGTAAGAAGTCTAATTGAATATAACTCAGTAGTTTGATCTCCATCTTACAAAATTCACATTAACAACATTGAGCGAATACAAAAAAATATTCTACGTTTTATAATTTTTAAATTAAATATCCCTGTCGAAGACTTAAAATACAATTTCTTATTAAATACTCTAAAAATACATACATTAGAAGATAGACGTAAAATAAACGATTTAACGTTCTTATTCAAAATACTTAACTCTAAATTCGACTGATGTGAACTCCTGCAACTTATAAACATACATACATCCACAGTAACAACACGACAAAATACAATATTCTACAACAGCACACATAAGCGTAACTACTTTGCCAACTCTCCGATACAACGACTTCACATAATGGGAAATCATTACTTCGGTGATGTTGACATAATATTCAATACCAACTTGGCAAGTTTTGTGGATCATTTAAAACATTTATTTCAACAATACTCCTAAACACATCATGTAAACCTACAAATAGCTGTAATTTTCTGTTTTTGTTTCTTGTGTTTGTATGACTTGTTGCATAGCTTTTATCAAATGTAAATTTATTCTTATTTTTTATGTTTCAAAGTATCTGTCAAATTAAAATTATACTACCAACCATGTAAAAGCCCTCTGGGCGTTAAATAAATAAATACATAAAAATAAACAGTTTCTTCATAGTTAGTGGCGTATTGAGCAGTTGGTTGCTTTCCTGTGACGTTGTATATGACATGTACAATCGTACATACGCGTAGGCAGTCCAGATTACATTATTGTAGTATTTCTGCTCTACTACTAAAGTCACCACAGATGGTATATTTGTGATCTATAGTATATTTAGTACAGTATTTAAAGCTAATTTCATGTGGCAATATGACAAACCTTTGACCACTGCGTCGCAGAAAGGCAAATGAAATTGGTTATTTATCTGTTCAAGAAAGACTTATAAACGATATTTTTAAAAGTTTGCCTTACATCGGTCACATTTCTATCAGAATTAAACAAGTTCTAAAATATGTAACAAGTTTAGTATGTAAAAAAATACTCAATTCAAGGTTTGGGTCTACCCCACTTGGCCTAAAATTGAGTAATTTTAAGAAATTTAGCTTTTTTCCATAAATTAGTGTCAACGGTCTGTTGTCAATAGGGCAAATTTCTTTGTGGTATATGAGATTCTATAAATACAAATTTTTATCTACTTCGAAAAAACGATTTTTTGATATACTAAGGTAAATACTAAGGTAATAGTAAACAAAGTCAAGTAATCGCTTTATTAAAGTTTTATATTATATCAGTAGAACCTGATACAAATAATAATGATTTTCTATTACTGTTGAAAAAAAGCATCAAAAATGTCATCGGTAGTAATTGGACAGCTAAGGTCGATGTGAGGGGTTGAGCTGTTACTCGACTGAGTGACCAGTGACATGTCATCGGTAGTAATTGGACAGCTAAGGTCGATGTGAGGGGTTGAGCTGTTACTCGACTGAGTGACCAGTGACATGTCATCGGTAGAAATTGACCAGTGAAATGATATCTGTAGTAATTGAACAGCTAAGGTCGATGTGAGGGGTTGAGCTGTTACTCGACTGAGAGACCAGTCACATGTCATCGGTAGTAATTGACCAGTGAAATGATATCGGTAGTAATTGGACAGCTAAGGTCAATGTGAGGGGTTGGGCGCTTACTGGACTGAGTGACCAGTGACATGTCATCGGTAGTAATTGACCAGTGACATGTCATCGGTAGTAATTGACCAGTAAAATGTCATCGGTAGGAATTGGACAGCTAAGGTCGACGTGAGGGGTTGGGCGGTTACTCGACTGAGTGACCAGTGACAGGTCATCCGTAGTAATTGACCAGTGAAATGTCATCGGTAGTAATTGGACAGCTAAGGTCGATGAGAGTGGATGGGCTGTTACTTGACTGAGTGACCAGTGACACGTGGAAGAATATTTGAAAATGTCACCTGAGACCAAAATTTTATTTACATTTTTTACTCCAAATAATGTCAGGAATCACTGGTAATTAAGTCTTAACACCCTGTATAGATGTTTTAGGACATTAAATTACTTATAAAGTAAACTAGTTGTAAAAATAAGTTTTTGAGCAAAATTAAGGGGATCTATATTAGTCTTTAGAAAGGATCCCCAGCACACTGTTATTTAAATATAGAGACTGGATTATTGTGAAGTAAACAGTTTTTAATTTTTATTGGTCCAATTATTGTTTAATATACCTATTTTTTCATGCGTTTTGGGCATTATGCCTGGTTCATGTACTAAAATAAAATTAAAATAATCAATTAAATTGCGATGCCAACATGTCACGATACTTGAAATCGACTTGCTACTTACTGGTGAAATTATCACCACATAGTGTGTACAGAGAACAGAGTTTTTTCTGTCTGTAAAAAGTTGTCGCCTTATCGAAAATAATCTCACTGTCAATAGTACACACACTATTTTTTGCTTTCGTATCTCTGAAGGACACTGAGATATCTAATCGTTTTGGTTGCCATGCGGTCTGGTCTTGTGGTTAATAGTAATAATCTACAGAAAATAAAACGTATTATGATATTTTCACCTTTTATTTAGAAATCAACCAATTTTTGTAAGAAGTGTCAAAATCGTTATCTTCGTACTTTTACGTTAGAGTTTTGTTTTACAGAGCACTTAAGCCACCGCACAGTGTGTTTATTATGGAAAACTAGCGGAACTTAATTAAAATACGTTAATTAATACAGTATTCACACACATTTTTCATATAATTAAAAAAACTATATTAAAAAACCCTATTAAGTGCATTATACTTCTACCATGCAACATTACAAATTTATAAAAACAATATTCAAATTAAAGTTGCACCCTTTAAAAATAACAGAAATCTTAGGCAAACGTTAATACTTCCTACTCCTAAATGTAAAAAAAAACAATAGGACAGTTCAACCATGAATATCTCGGGGTTAATTTTTTTAATTCATTACCAGAAAAAATTAAAAACATGAATGTAAATATAAACGAATTAAAAAACCAACTTAAAAAGTATTCCGAACACTTGAACTAAATCATATCACATTTAAACCAAAATAACAACACCCCACATACACACAAGCCTTGCTTATGGGGGTACATCAAATACTTTTTGTAATTAAAAACTGTATTATATTGTGTAAAATTCGTGTATCTTTTTTTATTAATAAAAAAATATTTATATAACTGTTCCAAAAATAATAATTGTTTCAATTTAATTATCTATAACAAACATCTATTTACGTTGGAGAGATACAAAATAATACATTTGAATTCCAATTTAGAAAAAAATTTAAATGGCATAATTTTTTCCTTTTCAGTAGACACCGTGCAATAGAGCCAAACGCAAAAAATTCTATGCTTATTAAGTAGAGGATTATAGGTTTACTGATTCTGTGAAAAGTGATATAAAGTCTTTAAAAGTGATTTTTAAAAAAACTAGCCAAAAAACCTATTTTGTATTAAATGAAATATAAGTTCTTTTGAGGTTTTTTTAATATTTTATATATTTTTTTAATATCCTAAGAATCTACTAGATTAGGTTTTGCAATACATTAGACTCCCATTTTACACGTTGGAAACTTTTCACGCAATACCATGTGAAAAAAGTATACCAAAATAAAATTTTAAAATTGTGGATAGTTTTCCTTGTACCTATAAAAATAAAAACCGTGTAAAAAAGGAGTCCAGTGTAAGTACTGATACACCAGTAGGTACCTACCTATGAGGGTGTTTTTACCAACAATAATTACCGAAATTACGCTTAAATGAATTTGTACGAATTTAAATGCATAGTTTTCCTTCCCCTCAACTTAAATACTTGTTTCTTACAGTAATTAAATTGGAATGAAATGCTATTTCAATAATTTATAATTAAAACGCACAAGAATATTAAGAAAGCATCTGATAACTGCATATTTACTAAAAATATTGACATGATTTTAATATATTTAAAATCCTCCTAAATATTGATAATTTACTCTCTAAAATCCATAAAATTATTTGTTTACCTTACCTAAGCTAACATAACCAAAGAAAAGTGGTCTTCTTTTGAGACAATCATAAAGTTCCGCTAGATTGACGAAAAATCACCCTGTGTACTGTAACCGATGCCAATGTTTCGCCATATCACAACATTTAACACATTTAATTGTTCATATCGCATACCTGAACATTAATAAATCATTATTGTTATCAACAGGTGTTTATAAAAACATTAAAATTTAGTCTCGATTGTTGAAGTTTAATGATTTTGCCGCAGAACTCAGTAGAACTGGACGATCTCCAAGATATTTTTATTATTAAAACGGAGTCCCAATAATATTTACGCTACAAGCCAATAACCTCCGTCCAAATGCTCGAGCATGTTTTCTCGCGTAGGAAAATCTGGATCACGATAGATGCGGACTCAAATAAAGCAGATTTTCGTTATGTAAGTACTTACCCAAATACTGTACTTGTACTTGGTTGGCAACAAGCTCTGTTTATTTCTGAACTCAAACGATGTGATGAAAATTATTATGTAAAGATATTATTTAAGGTGGTCCATATTCAGGTGATAGGACGTCCAGCAAGCAATAAGATAGACAAAGTTCGATACTTACAATGAAACTCTCTTTATCAGAACAAGTTATGTTTTTTGAAAATGTATTTAAACTATTCTTTAAAGTTATAAAAAGTGACCGGAACAAAAAGAACAGTGACAAAATAGAACACAGAGGTTAGATTTGAATGTTAGAATACTGTTGCGAATTTTGATTGAGAGTAGGATTTTGCTGTAGGTTCTAAAACCATAGTATAGGAAGCTTTTTTGCCCAAATGTTGTATTTGTAGTTGCTTGTTGGATATGTCTTTGACCTTGAGATCCAGTGTTTCTAATATTTGTGTTAGTTGTTTTTACTCATGTTTTATATTTATGAGATAAAGGAGTATTTAGAATAGAGTTGTTTAAGTTACATTATCTTTTAACAGGGACTTTCAGAATAATTTTTATTCTGGCTTTTTGGGTTTTAATGTCTGATTTTAGGATACTGTCATTTGCACTTCCCTATCTGGTAATACCATATTCTAAGAGCGATTCTGTAAACAAACTGTTCAAAATTAATTCATTAGTTCGTTGGTTCGTGAGTTCCTCTTTAGACTTCCTGCATTGATAAGTTTGTTTATAAATCCACAAACATTCTATAATAAATGTTCAGTGAATAAATGCACAAACATTCTGTAATAAATGTTCAGTGAATAAATGCACAAACATTCTGTAATAAATTTTCAGTTAATAAATGCACAAACACTCTGTAATAAATGTTCAGTGAATCAATGCACAAACATTCTGCAATACATGTTCAGTAAATAAAATACTTTTACGAAGAAATAACAAATTGTTGGTGAAAACAAATATTTATTAACATTTTTACTTTTCTGATGCGCAATACGAACTTATTTATATTTTTTCTAGCGTGCGTATCAAATTTCAATTCGTTCTCACTACTTTGGCATTGTTTACGCAAACTCTAAATGGTTACGCTAGCTCAAAACGTCCTAATAATTTTAAAATCTTGAATGCACACTACTACATTACCAAGGTCCGACGATTAGTTCATAGATAATAGAGACAAACGGACATATGGTATGGAAGAGTGTAAGACCTAACTGCACGGAGTATCAAAGAGCCAATGAAAGATATGCGTTTGGTAATAGGTAGAAACAAAGCGTGCGCTGTGATTAGATGCGATTTGCAGTGATATAGGTGAAAGATAATGGAAGGATACTGTTGTGTCTCCGGCTTTCTCACAAACTCTCTTAATAAATAAAGACCGACTCAACAAAACAGTTGGACTTATAATGTGGTAGATTGACAATGGGCTCTGATATCTCAATTAGGTTGGAATAATCTGGACCTCGAACATGAGTTTCCCGCCTTATTTATTGTCCCCTCGGTCGCTACAATACTCGACAACTAAATGCCATCTATGGGCAATTTAATAGACTAATATCTAGAGCCATCTGTGGGTGATCTCTTACGTTAATACCTAGAATATAATAGATACTAATATTAGTTCATTGCTCGTGGTCATTCTCGTGGTCCTTCTCGTTTATTTCTATAACGGTGAAAACCCCACAGTAATGTATTTTTTATTCTTCATCGCCTGAATACGAAAAAAGTCTAATGATTAGCCCAGTATGTTCTACTTACGGTAATTTACTCCCACAGTATGAATATGAAACTAGGTCTACAGCTAAAGCACTGGTTATTAATCGCTTTCGATAATTGATTGAAATAAGTTGTAAATTTTTTCAACGTACATTAAATGGTTTGTCGTAATCTTGTATATGGCTTCTGGTACACACTTTCGTCGAACCGCACCTCCAATATAACCAGTTTCAGTCGGTTGCATTTCGTTGGCGTAAACAAAACATAATACTATACAGTAATATCGCGTCCTTGTCAAACAGGATAATTTAACTAGTTAACTGACCTTATCTTCGAGTCAGATCTGTACCTAAACGCACTACAAAAAGAGGTCTTGTTGTAAGCATAACAATCCTAAGCGGAAAATCTGCCATTACAGCTTTTATGTCTGGAGTTCTCAGACTCAGGTTAAAGCAATTATGTAATTTCAGCTGGAAACTCCACCGCTGTAAGTTCATAGCAGTCCCAGAGGTCGTACGTTACGTCATCGTTTTAGTACCGTCTATCCTTTTCGTTTTCAAACCAGATGTGTGTGTGAAGGAAAAGGACGATCGTCGATGACGTCATTTCTCTGAAACTATTTTATTGTTTGCTCCGTATTTTTGTGCATGGAGAAAAAATAGTATTATTGTTATTTTATTAAGAATTTCTTGAAATTATTTGTAATCCGGTTAGAAAAGAGGTTTCAGACCGTTTCCCGATAAAATTTTAGTAAATTCCTAATATATCGGAACACGTGTTCATGCATCTGCATTTGCCTTGATAATACAAAATTACAAAATACGAAAATATAGGAATTTTTATGAACACGTGTTGCGACATCGCGATAATACGCATTTTATTAAAAGTTTATCAGGAAACCTTCGTTTAGGGCCTGTGATCCCGTTTTAACCGGATTACGAATAAAATAATAAGATTGATAGATACCTAATCTCAGAAAGGCCACCATTCAAATTCAAATGGCTTTAGCTGTGTTTGATGACCAGATCTGAATAGCCAAGTACTTTCTAAACTTCCGTGATCACATCTCTTTCCCCTCCCTACTCTCTTGGGCCTCGCATGATTTAATTCGAAATTAGGGATTTCATAGTTCCACTGGTTTCGGGTAATTGGGACTATTGTAAGTTGAGAGAAAATTAAATAGGATTATAGAAAAAGAAACTTATCTTTTCAACCATTGTTGTCGGGCGTGAAATCTGTGTGAAAATTGTATGAAAAGATAATTTTTAAGATGTTCCAAATAGTGTAACGTAAATCCAAGAATACATTCGTTTACAAAAAATGTGTATTTTCAGAATGTTCGGGGAATTAACCTAATTCTTGTTTTGTGAAGAAACACAAACGTGCGCTTTTTCTAGAAAGCAAAAAATTTCATATTTAACACATCTTTCTTCTTCTTGTGTTTTCTGGAATTCAATGTTGAGATCACTGTCTTTTTGGGTTCTTTGCGGTTCTCACTTCTGTCCCATCTGGAACCGACAGATTTTCAGGTCGTCAATCCATCTCACACTGCTTCTCTTTCTCAACCAAGGATGCCATTCGATGATATTGTAAATCCAACTTTCAGATTTATTTATTTAGACATACACAGTAGATTACGATACAAACAATAATGCACATTAAATTATACTTGGTTAAAGTACCTATCGTGTATATCCATACAATCAATATCTTAACAATCTCGCCAGGGATGAGAAAGGTTCTTAATTTTAACTAATGAATATATTAGTACCTAATTTTAATAATAAGGAAGAAAGTGTTTGGAGAGATAAAGATAAAAAAAAAAATCAACAATTATATGCTCACGAATTGTAATTTACTTTTAATAATTTTTTTATGAAAAATTGAGTGTAAGTACAGCCAAATTGAGTGTATACAGCCAGCATATTCACCATTCAGCGTTTGAGGGTGAATATGACCGGGGGTCCATATTTTAACCCCTCCAGCTTTTCAGGGTCATATGTGACCGGGCTTCCAAATTTTATAAAAGTATTTTTATCTTTTTTTCTATCATGCGGAAATACATTTTTTTTGACGTTAAAAAGAGAAATAATAATTCTTTCTAGTTTGCTTCAAATATTTAATGGATTTTAGTATAAATATTTAAATTAATTTTATTAATCAATCCATTGACAAAATTCAAATGTTTATACTAGAATCCACTAATAAAATCCTAAAAATAGCCAAAATGAATAATTCATATTTCGCCCCGCTATCGTAACAATCGGTTTAATTTAAAATAATATTTTTTATTGAGGCAGATAAAAGTGGAGGTACAGTTTTCTTACAAATTCCCCAAAACAAAACAAACGTTTTTCCAAAATATCAAGTTCTTTCAATTTTTCTATGATTGGGGTAAAAAAAAATAAGTAAAATATGTGATTATCGTTTTTGACAACATTTTTCACGTTTGATATTAAAATTTTATTATTTATAAATACTAATGTTTATTTTAAATACATACACCGGAATTAAAATTTTATTTAGTTTCTAAAACCGTATTTGTTTTTACGGAAAATTGGAAAATAAGATGTACGAGTATATAGCGCATTTGAAATTATAACGCTAAAAAGATTTATGAATTAGTTTTGTATAAGAACCATGTAGTAGTGTTTAGTAGTGGGTATATGTTATGATCGCGCAATTGGTTGGTGAGTTATTTGCTGCATTAGTGCTGTTGGCTTCTATATGAAGAAGTGTGTACGTCTTGTTGTGACATTTAAGCCCCCGCATTCTGAATTTCTACCGATTTATAACATACTTCTCTTGAACGTAAATATGGGGGTAGGTAGAGAGTCTCGGTCACAAACTCGGTCTTGGTACACACTCCTTGCCTCATTCACATTCATATATCGTCTCATACATAGTCTTCGATTTCGCACGGGTGCAATGCACTAATGTGGCATCATAAGAGTCCCAGCGACACATGTACTATTTGACATTGACAGTTTATAGTTAAAAAAAGTGCGTTCACAAATAATATTAAAAATAATTTTACTTTGCGTAGTGTGCTTTATTTTTTATTAATATGTTTTTGTAAACATACATTTTTTTGCACAGCTTTTTTAGATTATATTATCTGTTAATATCAATTTTATCTTGAATCAGACTATACTGCCAGTAGCTACAGAATGCCTTTATGTAGAATGTTTACAACTGTTCTTTCATTAGACAGCACAAACAGATTTTGTTTAAAAGTTACACGCGGTACCGCTACACATAGTTTTCCCCGTGAAAAACACTCAACGCTCAAATCTAAACATGCAAGTTTGAATGTTTGAGCCATGAGACTTGTTAATGGTCATTGAAAAATACAGTTTTACTGAAAATAAATAAAAAATATATGAGCCTTGTTTATGAGGTACAGGAATTCCTGTACTCTTAAATGGAATACTCTATTCACTATGTCGTATCTGTCTTGTGCAGTTAAATTGATGTTCATATTTTCCTCGATCTCTGTCCAGTTTGGATTAAATATTGCAGATATAAAGAGATCAGGTTATCAGACCGTGATGTCTGGCATAAGTCATTGCGTCCTGCGATATTTCATGTAAATATTGAGGCCTACCCGTGAACAATGAAGGTAGTATAACCAATTGTCCAATATCGCTGCTTTAAACCGTAGCTGTCGACCGTAAAGCATTCTGAAGATGAACATACTTTTCTGCTCTCAATTTATTTAAGATGTAAACTAATAGATCTGATTCAATTTTTACATATTGATCGACCAAGTATTAGTTCGTAAACAACCAAAATTTAAGTAAGGGGTTAAAATTATCATATCTTGACATTATACGATGGCAATAGTGTTTTATGCATGAAACCGTTTTACGTAGAGGTGCTCCACTAATTAGGTGAATTTAAGAAACATTAATGGCATATCCCTCTTCTCCCCAACATGGTGACCGGATAAATCATCACAATGATAATTCATCACATCTTTACAAAGTTGAAACAAAAACTTTATTAACAGGGTTAAGTAGGTTAGGTTAGGTTAGGTAAGGTTAAAAAAAAATTTCATCGTTTCCAATGACTTTATATCACTTTTTAAAAGTGTGTTGAATTTTCATTGTGTTGAGTTATCGTGGAACCCCCCGACATATCACCAAAGGATACTGTAAACTGTATAAGATCTATGTAACTCTATCTTCTAAGAAATTGATTTAAATTATGTTTTACAGGGCCATTTAAATATAATTTAAATGTTCAACATAACTAAAATATTCAATTAGATTAGAATTAATATTTTATTGGTCAAAATAGCGTACATAATATAATTTATTTTTTTGGAATAACTTTATTGAGTAAAACTTCAAATTCTATTATTTAATTATTGAAGACAATTTTAGCGATTTCTAAACGAAAATCTGAAACAGAAAAATCAGAAAAGGATACGGTAACATCTAGGACTCGAACCCAGGCTTCCATCCCTTGCCTGACTTCCATCTATTGACTTGCGGAAAAGTCAATAGATGTCGCACATTAAAATAAATAAAAAAGATAGGTTTATCTAAAAAGACGCTGTCTAGATTGCATTTAGTTCGGGTTGAATCTTGTGATCATACATAAAGATAGTTGCCAATAAAAAAACGTGCGGTGATAAAATGAAGACAATGTTGGAAGTTCTTATTCGAAGTATGATACAGTTAAATGTGACCGAAGGGGATAGGGTCCCATTAGCTCAGTGGTAAAGAGCGGTGCCCCGGCAAGACAAGGGTCCTGGGTTCGAGTCCTAGATGTGACCGTATCCTTTTCTAATTTTTCTGATTCAGATTTTTGTTTAGAAATCGATAATATTGTCTTCAATAATTACATAATATAATTTGTGGAAATATCAGCATTCTTACTGGCACAAATGCAACGACAGCCAAACGGACTTAAATTGTGAATAAGAAATGAGAGTTATGGTCTGAAGTTGAATCAATGATAAAATCTGCATAAAATAGCACTTGAGGAAATATCATCATTCTGACGGGCACAAATGAGAGACTTGGGTTCGAATTTTGAGGCCGTTTTCTCAGGATCTACACAGCCGAATGAACTGAAATTTTGGAAACGTTCTGAGAAAAATGGTTTGAAGTTGAATCTATAAATTGAAGTATCATCATTCTTACGGGCACAAATTAGAGACTTGGTTTCGAACTTTTGAGGCCGTTTTATCAGGATCTACACAGCCGAACAGACTGAAATTTCGGAAACATACTGAGAATTATGGTTTAAAGTTTAATCAATGATAAAATCTGCAGAAAATGGCATTTGTGGAAATATCATCAAACTTACGGGCACAAATGTAAAACTTGGGTTCGAACCTTCAAAGCCGTTGTCTCCGGATCTACAGTGCGAATTCGACTAAAATTTTGGAAAACTATTAAGAATTATGGTTTGAAGTTGAATCAAACACAAAATCTGAAGAAAACGGCATTTGTAGAAATATCAACATTCTTACGGGCACAAAAGAGAGTTGGGTTCGAACTTTTGGGGCCGTTATCAATAACCGAATGGAATGAAATTTTGGAAACGTACTGGGAGTTATGGTTTGAAGTTAAATCATTCACAAAATCTGCGAAATGCGGTATTTGTGGAAATATCAACATTCTTACGAACACAAATGCAAGACTTGGGTTCGAACCGTCAAAGCCGATTTCTCTGGACCAACTGTGCGAAATAGACTAAAATTTTGGAAACGTACTGAGAATTATGGTTTGAAGTTAAATCAAAGACAACATCTGCAGAAAACGACATTTGTGCAAATATCAACATTCTTACGGGCACAATTGAAAAACTTGGGTTCGAACTTTTGAGGCCGTTTTCTCAGGATCTACAAAACCGAATGGATTGAAATTTTGGAAACGTACTGAAAATTCTGGTTTGAAGTTGAATCAATGACAAAATCTGTAGAAAACGGCGTTTCTGGAAATATCAACATTCTTACGGGCACAAAGCAAGACTTGGGTTCGAACTTAAATACCCATTTTTCAGCTTCTATGATACCGAAAGGGCTGATTTTGAAAGGGAATCGTGATAAGAATAATAAAACAAAACAAAATAAGTACCGAAATCTGCAAACATTTGCATTAATGGAAAAATCATCATTCTTACGGGCACTAATGCAAGACTTGGGTTCGAACTTTAAAAGGCATTTAATCAGGCTCTATGGTAGGTACCTAACGGGCTGATTTTTCGGAATCGTGATAAGAATCATAATCCAAAACGAAATCACTACCGAAATCTGCAAACATTTGCATTCCTGGAAAATTCATCAATTCAACCGGCAATAATGCAAAACTTGGGTTCTACCTTTAAAAGGCAAATTTTCAAGTTCTATGGTACGAAACGGGAATCGTCGTCCAAAACTAAATCAGTTCAAAAAGCTTCTAAAAGTTACATTCCTGGAAAAATCATAATTTTTACGGGCACTAATGCAAGACTGAGGTTCGAACTTTAAAATGCATTTTATCAGGTTCTATGGTACCTAACGGGCTGATTTTTTGTAATCGTGATGAGAATCGTCGTTCAAAACGAAATCAGTACAAAAAGTTGCAAAATGTTACATTCCTGGAAAAATCATCATTTTTACGGGCACTAATGCAAGACTTGGGTTCGAACTTTAAAAGGCATTTTTTCAAGTTCTATGGTACGAAACGGGCTGATGTTTTGGAATCGTGATAAGAATCATTGTTCCAAGCAAAATCAGTTACAAAATCTCTAAAAAGTTGCATTTATACAAAAATCATCATTTTTACGGGCACTAATGCAAGACTTGGGTTCGAACTTTAGAATGCATTTTATCAGGTTCTTTGTTACTAAACGGGCTTATTTTTTGGAATCGTGGTGAGAATCGTCGTTCAAAACGAAATCAGTACAAAAAGTTGCAAAATGTTACATTCCTCGAAAAATCATCATTTTTACGGGCACTAATGCAAGACTTGGGTTCGAACTTTAAAAGGCAAATTTTCAAGTTCTATATTACGAAATGGGCTGATGTTTTGGAACCGTGATAAGAATCATTGTTCCAAGCAAAATCAGTTACAAAATCTCTAAAAAGTTGCATTTATACAAAAATCATAATTCTTACGGGCACTAGTGCAAGACTTGGGTTCGAACTTTAAAAGATATTTTTTCAGGTTCAATGGTACCAAACGGGCTGATTATTTGGAATCGTGATGAGAATCATCGATCAAAACGAAATCAGTACATAAATCTACAAAATGTTACATTCCTGGAAAAATCGTAATTCTTACGGGTACTTACGCAAGACTTGGGTTCAAACCTTCAAAGCCGTTTTCTCTGAATCTACAGAGCGAAATGGACTGAAATTTTGGGAACGTACTGAGAGTTATGCTTTGAGGGTGAATCAATGACAAAATCTGCAGAAAACGGCATTTGTGGATATTGCATCCTTCTTACGGCCACAAATGAGAGACTTGGTTTCAAATTTTGAGGCCGTTTTCTCAGGATCTACATAGCCGAATGGACTAAAAATTCGGAAACGTACTGAGAATAATGGTTTTATGTTGAATCGTGGATGATATTATTTTTGGAAATATCATCATTCTTACGGGCACTAATGCAAAACTTAGGTTCGAACTTTAAAAGGCATTTTTTCAAGTTCTATGGTACCAAACGGGCTGATTTTTTAGAATCGTGATGAGAATCGTCGTCCAAAACGAAATCAGTTCAAAAAGCTTCAAAAACTTACATTCCTGGAAACATCATCATTTTTACGGGCACTAATGCAAGACTTAGGTTCGAACTTTAAAAGGCATTTTTTCAAGTTCTATGGTACGAAACGGGCTGATGTTTTGGAATCGTGATGAGAATCGTCGTCCAAAACGAAATCAGTTCAAAAAGCTTCAAAAACTTACATTCCTGGAAACATCATCATTTTTACGGGCACTAATGCAAGACTTAGGTTCGAACTTTAAAAAGCATTTTGTCAGGTTCTTTGGTACCAAACGGGCTAATTTTTTGGAATCGTGGTGAGAATCGTCGTCTAAAACGAAATCAGTACAAAAAGCTGCAAAATGTTACATTTCTGGAAAAATCATCATTTTTACGGGCACTAATGCAAGACTTAGGTTCGAACTTTAAAATGCATTTTGTCATGTTCTTTGGTACCTAACGGGCTGATTTTTCGGAATCGTAGGGAGAATCGTCGTCCAAAACTAAATCAGTTCAAAAAGCTTCAAAAAGTTACATTCCTGGAAAAATCATCATTTTTAAGGGCACTAATGCAAGACTTGGGTTCGAACCTTCAAAGCCGTTTTCTCTGGATCTACAGAGCGAAATAGACTGAAATTTTGGAAACGTACTGAGAATTATTCTTTAAGGTTGAATCAAATACAAAATCTGCAGAAAACGGCATTTGTGGATATTTCATCCTTCTTACGGCCACAAATGAGAGACTTGGTTCGAAACATTTGAGGCGGTTTTCTCAGGATCTACAAAACCGAATTGAATGAATTTTTGGAAACGTACTGAGAATTATGGTTCGCAGTTGAATCAAAGAACAAATCTGAAGAAAATAGCATTTCGGGAAGTATCTTCATTCTTACGGACACAAATGAAAGACTTGCGTTCGATCACGTACTTAGCATTATGGTTTGATGTTGAATCAAAAAGAAAATCTGCAGAAAATGGCATTTGTGGAAATATCAACATTCTTACGGGCACAAATGAGAGACTTGGGTTCGAACTTCTGAGGCCGTTTTCTCAGGATCTACACAGCCGAAGGGATTTAAATTTTGGAAACATACTGAGAAATATGGTTTGATGTTGAATCAAAGACAAAATCTGCAAAAAATAGCATTTGTGGAAATATCATCCTTCTTACTGGCACAAGACTTGGGTTCGAACTTTTGAGGCCATTTTCTTAGGATCTACACAGCCGAATGGACTGAAATTTTGGAATCGTTCTGAGAATTATGGTTTTGTACCGTTCACATTTGCGTCATATATTCTTCTTAAACTCCTTCCTTCATTCATTCACTCTACATGCCCAAACCTTCTAAGCGTCTTTCTTAATCTTACTCTTTACGCTTACATCAGCCTTGCATTCTTTACGGATATTTACATTTCTCACACGATCATTCATGGTTTTATACACATACGCCTCAGGGATCTCATTTCAAATTATTAAAAACGCATTGTATTTTCAAATGCAACTTAGAAGTTTATATAGAGATTTTTGCTCTATTTTAATTTTATATCAAGTTTTATTAAATATTTTCACAATTTTCGCTTAAATATTATACTTTGAATATTTGCACGCTCCCTCCAACATTTTTATTTACATATATCCCTTCTAAACCATCTTCTTCTTCCATTTGAACGCTTACTACGGAGCTTTAACTCAATGATGGATAGCAATTCAGCACTGTCTATTTTATTATTTGGCAGATTATGTGTAGGTAGAGATCCGCATGTCAGTCATGGAGTCATGTCAGTTCAATAGTTCCACTTGTGGATGGAGATTAGGCTGATAATGTCAATCACCTTGGACTTGCTCCTTATCTGAAATGATTGGATATTTTCACATTTAACTCTGAAGTATTATAGTGATTTATTTTTGGGGTAGTATGCCGTGTTGAATTATAGTGTCACTGTGATGCTCTCCGAAACTTTGTGTAAAGAAGGAAGTAGAGCAATACGGCATAATACCTCAAAAATAAATCACTATAATTGCTGCTTATCTATTCATTCCTCTTTCTATCTTGCAAAGAGATCCTAGCATGCCTCTTTCATCGTTTTTCTCGTAGCCATTTTTGTCACAATGTTCTTGGTCCACCAAGAACGCGTGGTTTGGTCCATGGTGGCGCTCTGAATGCTAGTAGGCGTTTACCTACTTGAAGGAAACATTTGAGGTTTTGAGGTAACTTCTTGTTTTTGAAGATACGGCCCAATCAATTCTTCTTATTTTCTGGTTTTCTTCACCAATAAGATATTGTTGTACAATTTATTTTCTAATGACTTAATATTTGAATCTCATATTACTACACCTTTTTTCAATTTCATCCAGCAAAATATTACGGGCTGAGGAAACATGCTCCATCAATCACACACAAGTGTTTGTAGTCTTTTCCAGAATATAAGAGGCTTAGGAAACATGCTCCATCAATTACACACTAGTGTTTGTAGTCTGTTCCAAAATATAAGAGGCTGAGGAAACATGCTCCATCAATCACACACTAGTGTTTGTAGTCTGTTCCAGAATATAAGAGGCTGAAGAAACATGCTCCATCAATCACACACTAGTGTTTGTAGTCTGTTCCAGAATATAAGAGGCTGAAGAAACATGCTCCATCAATCACACACTAGTGTTTGTAGTCTGTTCCAGAATATAAGAGGCTAAGGAAACATGCTCCATCAATCACACACTAGTGTTTCTAGTCTGTTCTAGAATATAAGAGGCTAAGGAAACATGCTTCATCAATCACACACTATTGTTTGTAGTCTGTTCCAGAATATAAGAGGCTAAGGAAACATGCTCCATCAATCACACACTAGTGTTTGTAGTCTGTTCCAGAATATAAGAGGCTAAGGAAGCATGCTCCATCAATCACAAACTAGTGTTTGTAGTCTGTTTCAGAATATAAGAGGCTCAGGAAACATGTTCCATCAATCACAAACTCTTGTTTGTAGTCTGTTTCAGAATATAAGAGGCTAAGGAAGCATGCTCCATCAATCACAAACTAGTGTTTGTAGTCTGTTCCAGAATATAAGAGGCTAAGGAAACATGCTCCATCAATCACAAACTAGTGTTTGTAGTCTGTTCCAGAATATAAGATGCTGGGGGAACATGCTCCATCAATCACACACTAGTGTTTGTAGTCTGTTCCAGAAAATAAGAGGCTAAGGAAACATGCTCCATCAATCACACACTAGTGTTTGTAGTCTGTTCCAGAATATAAGAGGCTGAGGAAACATGCTCCATCAATCACAAACTATTGTTTGTAGTCTGTTCTAGAATATAAGAGGCTGAGGAAACATGCTCCATCAATCACACACTAGTGTTTGTAGTCTGTTCCAGAATATAAGAGGCTAAGGAAACATGGTCCATCAATCACACACTAGTGTTTGTAGTCTGTTCCAGAATATAAGAGGCTAAGGAAACATGCTCCATCAATCACAAACTAGTGTTTGTAGTCTGTTCCAGAATATAAGAGGCTGAGGAAACATGCTCCATCAATCATACACTAGTGTTTGTAGTCTGTTCCAGAATATTAGAGGCTGAGGAAACATGCTCCATCAATCACACACTAGTGTTTGTAGTCTGTTCCAGAATATAATCACATCAAATCACATCAAATATAACTTCAAAAAAACGGACTACACTAAATGCAATGAAATGCTATCACTAAATAACTGGAACGATCTTAATACTCTGAATTGTAATGACTCCCTACTACATTTTTATAACCTATGGCTATCAATTGAAAAACACACTCCGCGCTTAAGAAACAGCAACAAAAAGTTTCCAATTTGGTTCAGCAGTGCTTTGATCCACCAACTCAGAGAAAAAGAAAAGTTTAGAAAAAAGTGGAAAAAATACAAAAATCAATGTGACTATGACAGTTTTTCCATCTTGAGGGCTAGAGTAAAATTATCCATACGTTCCTGCCTTAAAGCCTATGTAGATTCAATAGAAAATTCTCTCCCTAACAGTATCAAAAATCTGTCAACCCTCATTAAATCGAAAAGAGTTTCTAATTCTCTCCCAAAAATCATGCATCTCCACGACAAATCAGCAACAAATGGCAAAGAAACATGCGAACTCTTTTCTACTTACTTCTCTTCTGTATTTAGCTCACCATCTAATTCTAAAAGTGACTCTAAACTTTCTTTCCCACTCTATAATTATCCACTATCTCATATCAAAATAACCTTAGACGAGGTCAAGGTGAAGTTGAACACTCTCGATATCAATAAGGGTTCCGGTCCAGATGGTATTCCTCCACTATTCATTCGAAATTGTGCAGATCAACTTGCAGCACCTTTACACAAATTATTCGTCAAAAGTCTGAACGAAGGGGAATTTTCAGATCTGTGGAAAGTTGCCCACGTCATCCCGATCCATAAGTCTGGCAGTAAAAACGATGTAAAGAACTACCGTCCTATCAGCCTTTTATCTTGTTTTGGCAAAATATTTGAGTCCATTGTATATAAAGACATATTTAATCATGTAACACACATACTTAGCCCTTTCCAACATGGCTTTGTAGCTAAACGATCCACAAACACTAATTCAATCGAGTATATGGACTTTCTGTGTAAATCAATGAATAAAAAAACACAAGTAGATGCCGTATACACCGATTTCAGTAAGGCTTTCGACAAAGTTAGTCCTATCTTAATGAATAAACTGGATAAAATCGGCATACACGGAAATCTGCTTCGTTGGTTAGAATCATATTTATCAAATAGAAGTCAATTAGTTACTGTTAACGGTTTTAACTCTTCCCCAATATTAGTCACGTCGGGCGTTCCACAAGGATCACACCTTGGACCCTTGCTTTTCTTAATCTTCATTAACGACCTCACATGTAAACTCCACTGTAATTTTTCTCTATACGCTGACGACCTCAAGATATATAAAGCAATTAAATCTATGGAAGATTGTGAACTCTTACAACAAGACCTTAACACATTATCTGCCTGGTGTATTGACAATGAAATGGAATTGAATATAGCTAAGTGTAAAGTTATAAATTTCACCAAGAACACCAACAAAACTCTATACTCATATAGCATATGTGGTCACAATCTGGAAACAGTTGAATCGATCAAAGATTTAGGAATTATATTCGACAACAAACTAACGTTCAACCAACACATAGAATACATTGTAAATAAATCAAATAAAGTACTAGGTTTTATTGTAAGATCAACTAAACTGTTCAAGAACTCTAATAGCCTAATAATTCTATTCAATTCGTTAATCCGTAGTGTTCTTGAGTACGGGTCAACAGTCTGGAATCCACATTACATTACACAGGTATCCAGACTTGAATCTGTCCAAAGAAAATTTACACGGATTTTGTCCTATCGATCAGGTGTCTACAATCTTCTAAATGGGTATGAACCATAGACATATGAATATTAGTAGACCTGCCCTAAGTGATTAAAAGCGTATTATCCCCACTCCCCATACCGGTTCCATTGAGCCGGCTGGGCTCGCATATGGCCTCAAGTGAAATTTGAAAACGTGACGTCATCATTCTTGTGCGAACTATGGTCGAGGCATCATCGGTTCATTTTACGAAATAACACGGCAAAATGTTGACTTGTACTATGAAAACTTGTAAAAATAGATGTGAAAAAGAGAATAAACCCAATTGTCGTATTACATTCCATATATAAGCATTATTTTACTTTATTTTAAGCATATTCACATCGTATAATATGAATCAGTTGTTACTATCACATCGAGAAACGTCTGGACGCGAAACACAAAGCTGGTTGGTTGCTGGGAAGTAAATTATGAACATTTATAAAAGTGTCTTAACTAAATACTTAAACGAAATATTCGACTCTGAAAATGAACCGAATTTTTTTGTCGAATTTGGACTTCGCAAATTTGTTCATAACGTGGCGAGTAATTTGCGCTCCCATGTAAAAATGTCTCTTCATTCCAAAGCAGATTTTACTTTTAAGAAGTAAATGGTGATATTATATTGCGAGATGCCTATTTACTGTCAGATTGATTTATTGACGAATCACAGTCAGCTTCACTCCCTTCGTTCTTCAACAGTTGATTTTACCCCTCGCCTTTATCTTCTCGTTTATTAATTCCTATGTCTGTGGTATGAACAAAGACTTACATATTTCAAACTAGAGAGTTTAGTTAAAAGACGAAATATAAATGACCTCTTAAAGCTTTACAAAATTGTGAATAATCGTGTAAATAGTAACTTAGTCAATCAAATCAATTTTTACGCCAGACCCAAATATACCAGAAATATTAACATATTTTGGACCGAAATCTTTGCCAATAACACTGGATATTTTAATCCTATGTCTAGAATGTCTCGATCATACAATGATCTTGCTAAAACACACAATGTCGTAGATATTTTTTCAAATAATATAACTTGTTTCAAGAAATATCTCCACGATTTATGTACTTAAATAAAAATAAAAATAAAATAAAATAAAAAGAAAAAAATAAAAATAAAAAATAAATTGTTTAGTGGTTTAGAATTTTTTTTAATATGTACTCTTTAAATTTTTCTCCTTATTATGTGCTTCAATTTTTGTAATTAAGTTTTAAGGTTTGTATATAAATACTGTCATTGTTTTACATGTTTGATTATGTGAATGTGCAAATTTGATTGCTGCAGACACATTAGTCTAGGGATATTTATAATTGTATTTTCTTTATTTTGTAATCCATAATTAATGTTTTTATAAATATCCTGTTTGTGTCTCGAATAAATAAATAAAAATAAGAGGCTAAGGAAACATGCTCCATCAATCACACACTAGTGTTTGTAGTCTGTTTCAGAATATAAGAGGCTAAGGAAACATGCTTCATCAATCACACACTATTGTTTGTAGTCTGTTCCAGAATATAAGAGGCTAAGGAAACATGCTCCATCAATCACACACTAGTGTTTGTAGTCTGTTCCAGAATATAAGAGGCTAAGGAAACATGGTCCCTCAATCACACACTAGTGTTTGTAGTCTGTTTCAGAATAAAAGAGGCTAAGAAAACATGCTCCATCAATCACACACTAGTGTTTGTAGTCTGTTTCAGAATATAAGAGGCTGAGGAAACATGCTCCATCAATCACACACTAGTGTTGGTAGTCTGTTCCAGAATATAAGAGGCTAAGGAAACATGGTCCCTCAATCACACACTAGTGTTTGTAGTCTGTTTCAGAATATAAGAGGCTAAGAAAACATGCTCCATCAATCACACACTAGTGTTTGTAGTCTGTTTCAGAATATAAGAGGCTGAAGAAACATGCTCCCTCAATCACACACTAGTGTTTGTAGTCTGTTTCAGAATATAAGAGGCTAAGAAAACATGCTCCATCAATCACACACTAGTGTTTGTAGTCTGTTCCAGAATATAAGAGGCTAAGGAAACATGCTCCATCAATCACACACTAGTGTTTCTAGTCTGTTCTAGAATATAAGAGGCTAAGGAAACATGCTTCATCAATCACACACTATTGTTTGTAGTCTGTTCCAGAATATAAGAGGCTAAGGAAACATGCTCCATCAATCACACACTAGTGTTGGTAGTCTGTTCCAGAATATAAGAGGCTAAGGAAACATGGTCCCTCAATCACACACTAGTGTTTGTAGTCTGTTTCAGAATATAAGAGGCTAAGAAAAATCAATCACACACTAGTGTTTGTAGTCTGTTTCAGAATATAAGAGGCTGAAGAAACGTGCTCCCTCAATCACACACTAGTGTTTGTAGTCTGTTTCAGAATATAAGAGGCTAAGAAAACATGCTCCATCAATCACACACTAGTGTTTGTAGTCTGTTCCAGAATATAAGAGGCTAAGGAAACATGGTCCCTCAATCACACACTAGTGTTTGTAGTCTGTTTCAGAATATAAGAGGCTAAGAAAACAGGCTCCATCAATCACACATTAGTGTTTGTAGTCTGTTTCAGAATATAAGAGGCTGAGGAAACATGCTCCATCAATCACACACTAGTGTTTGTAGTCTGTTCCAGAATATAAGAGGCTAAGGAAACATGCTCCATCAATCACACACTAGTGTTTCTAGTCTGTTCTAGAATATAAGAGGCTAAGGAAACATGCTTCATCAATCACACACTATTGTTTGTAGTCTGTTCCAGAATATAAGAGGCTAAGGAAACATGCTCCATCAATCACACACTAGTGTTGGTAGTCTGTTCCAGAATATAAGAGGCTAAGGAAACATGGTCCCTCAATCACACACTAGTGTTTGTAGTCTGTTTCAGAATATAAGAGGCTAAGAAAACATGCTCCATCAATCACACACTAGTGTTTGTAGTCTGTTTCAGAATATAAGAGGCTGAAGAAACATGCTCCCTCAATCACACACTAGTGTTTGTAGTCTGTTTCAGAATATAAGAGGCTAAGAAAACATGCTCCATCAATCACACACTAGTGTTTGTAGTCTGTTCCAGAATATAAGAGGCTAAGGAAACATGGTCCCTCAATCACACACTAGTGTTTGTAGTCTGTTTCAGAATATAAGAGGCTAAGAAAACAGGCTCCATCAATCACACACTAGTGTTTGTAGTCTGTTTCAGAATATAAGAGGCTGAGGAAACATGCTCCATCAATCACACACTAGTGTTGGTAGTCTGTTCCAGAATATAAGAGGCTAAGGAAACATGGTCCCTCAATCACACACTAGTGTTTGTAGTCTGTTTCAGAATATAAGAGGCTGAGGAAACATGCTCCATCAATCACAAACTAGTGTTTGTAGTCTGTTTCATCCAGCAGAATATTATATTATTTATTTGTGTTTCAAATTATCAAATATGGGCAATTAAAGAAATCGATTTTATAAGCAAGTTTGGCAATTATTTGTGATTATATATTTTTTAAAAAGGTAATTTTTTACTCTGCAAATATAATTAAATATAAATTATTTAAAAAAAAAACTATATTGATAGGTTTAAATTCAACTTATAAACTACACACATCTGTTGATCTGTTGATTTTTCATGTTTACTTATGGTGTTGATTCGATAGATGAATTTCTGATTTTATCGTCAGAAAATATAAATTAAAATAAAAAAGGCAAACATTTTTAAATACTTTCAGCTTCATATTTCCTACAATAATTATTACGGGTCTGCTCTGGTAACACAATATTACTCTCGCACTTTAAGGCCCCGTAGTAAGCGTTTTAATATAGTTTGAAAGTGAGATACTTATATTCTTTGCATTTAAAGATACACTGTGATTTTTTCATGCCTATAACATATTAAATAACAGAACAAAACGTGTTTTTAATAATTTTCGGAGCTTACCTTACGATTTTTTTTCTATCAAGGGAATTTCATAAAATTAAAGTTTCGGCATAACAAATGTGTAGATTTTATCATCAAAAATAACTTTATTTTTAAACTTAAAAACTTAAAGAGTTAACAAGAAACTTGTTATAAATCGGTAGAAATTGGGTATGCAGTAAAATCCTTGTCTACTCACCTTTACACAGTGTATATATCAGAATTGGATTATCACCTGATGAAAACGTAAAAACTATTGCATCATTTGGAGAGAATAACAACTCGCTCAAGTCACGAACTCTCCGCGCTAATTTTTGAAGATATCTAGATTTAATGTATTAATTCTGAACAGTAGACCTCGCACACACAGAAGTATGTTTCTAACTGGCTCCTCCTCAAGTAGGTAGGTACTTAAACACCTAAGTTATTTTTTTTTCTTTATTCGAGAATGTGGGGAGGTAAGTGCAATCCCACACATTCCATAGACAGTATAAGTACTCATATATTGTTATAAAATTCAGGGATTTGTGAGAACATATTTATAAATAAGAATAAAAATAAAACAAAATCAAAAATAAAACAACGAAATAAAGGAAAAAAGAGGGTGGTAACCTTGGTTTTTATTAGAGCGGTTCGAGGGGGTTTCAATTATGGGGGCCAACATCTGTCTCAGCTTTAATTATAACTTATAACCAATAATTTATGTAACCTAAAAATATGGAATAAACGGCGAAATCTAGGTGGTTTTAATCGCATTAAGCCACAGTTCATGTTCATGTGTTTCTATATTAATATTTTGAGAAAATATATTCAATAAAAAATATACACAACCAATTGCACGAGTGGATAATCCATAATCCATGTTACATAAATTTCAAATAATGAATTATATGTTTCCAAAGAAACATCACTTCAAACTTTCTTCAGGCAGGTCCAAAGAAAGTCCAAATAAACAAGAAGATTTCATTTTTGAAAAAAGAGTCTTTACTCAACTATATTCAATGTTAGTCATCTCAATACGGTAAATGCGGTGCGATGCAGTCCACCGAACACGTGGATAATGAATGCCCGCTGCATTCATTCCCTGGTGGGATTGATGAGGTCCACAGGGCGACGCCTGAGGCCCTAGACTGGCTCACTAACCTAGATGTTTCCCTCTAACCCCCCATCATACGAAAGAAGAAGAAGAATCTAGAAGGATACGGAACACACAAACAAATTTACAGACAGGTGAAATACTAAAATAGTTAAAATAGGTCTACCCTCAGTCAATTATTTTTTAATAAAATAACAATAATATGTAAATAATTACTGGACAGGGAAGGTAGGTAAGCAAAGGAAGGGAATTATGGTCGGTGAAAACACATGTATGGCAAATATAGTACCTATAATAGAATCGAAATAACATTTGACAACAGACAGAATAACCCGTAAGTCAGTGAGTGTTATTTTTGTGTTAATACAACATTTTTTTCTAAAACACTCTTTCTATGTAAATACCGCATAAGAGTCCCAAAAGCTCCCATCTGTCCTAAGCCAGTGGTATTATGACATCTGCAATTGATGTATTTTGTTAGGTTGAAGGGAATGGGGGAGGGAAAGAAACGCGGAAGATGAAGGGTGAGAAGTATTTGGCTATTCGGATCTTGTCATCAAACCCGTCTAAAATAAATTCGAACAACGCGTTGATTTCGAATGGAGGTCTCATAGTGATTTGTTTTTGGGGTATTATGCCGTGTTGCGCTATCTCCTTACCTAGCTATGCCCCAAAAACAAATCACTATAATACTTTTGGCCGTGAAAATCTCAAATCATACCTCCCGAATGGTCGATACTGAGAATAGGTATCTACCACCCTGGTTTAAAATTTTAATATTTTCAACCCGCACCGAAAATATAGGCGAAAATAGTGTTTATTGATCAACGGATAAAATCATTTATACGCATCCAAGCATTGGTCTAATGCACATCGATAAATCGCCGAATTGTCAACATGCACCTGGATGAAAAAAGACCTTGTGGAATACTGAAATTCTATTGTGTACTGGAAGAGTAAATTAAAATCCTGAAAATGACCCATTTACTAAGGACGGATGGTTTTTGCTTGTTGGTCGTCACAGAATTTGAACAATTCATCAAATTTCAATGTTCATTTTCAAGTTCTGTTATTATATCATAATGGGCCAGTTGCTCCACAAAACTGAAATAATAACAGAACTTGAATAAAACTTTCATAGAACTGTTAAAATTTGAAGAATTGTTCAAATTCTGTAAAACAACCCGTCCTTATTTGTCACTACTTTTTTAAATAATAATACCTACTTCTTGTATGTCCATTGTCTCTACCATAAAAGCATTATTAAGATTTATCGATAGAATGACAAAGAAAGAAATATTCACACTGTTTATCTAACCTTGAGAATGGAAGACGTTTTGTGAGTATTTAGTACAGCTGCGATAAGGTATACCTAATTAGATTATTGTGGCAATTAGACTTAGATACACGATAAGGGTAAATACGTACATAGTAAACATGAACATAGATATATTGTCTCAAATCAAAGGAACAAAAGCAAAAAGGAATGGTGAAAAATATTTTTAATTGTGTATTGTCGAAAGTCAGGTGCGATTCTTCAATAATTCTAAATATAAGACGATTTTTGGTATCTGCATATGTCCATTGCATTGATTATTTTCAGACTCCCGCGCAACCGCAAACGAGTCGTGCATATTCGGATGTGCACAAAACTTTATTATATCTTACTACGGGGACATCACTTTGCGGTATCGAGAAGCTCGGCCCGACGAAACGATGACGTGAGCGATGATAATATCAAATTATGTGTTGGAGCAGTGCAGCTATATGACTCATCCCATGCACTATCGATGCGTGCGCCAAGCGCCTTGAAGGCCTGAAGGCCTGAAGACCTGAATTTTCCAATGCGTCTGTAATGGATTCGTTCAAGAACACTAGCGCTATGTTAGCGCTACAACATTCACACGTTGGCTTTCGTACACGATGAATTTAGAGGGTTTCGCAGGATTTTCAGCAACGAATTATACGTCCTTTAGTCTCGAGTTGATTTTGAAAACGCTGACGTAGCAGTACTATTAGTTATTTTATTTTACAAATATAACTTATAAGCGCAGTGAATGAATTGCAGTACCTACCCCATTAATAAAGTTGCTACACCTATATTACATACTAAATACTTTTTAAAAGTGAAATGCTTTGCTGGCAATTTCAGTCACGGGCCGCCTCTGAGTACCACATATTTTATTAAAAAGTAATATAATGGTATTAAATTATTCATAAAAGTGATGCAAATGAATGGTAAAAGCTTTCGATTAACTATTACATAAATAATATAATAACTAATATAAATAACATATATATTAATTACGGTGTTCTTATGCGAACAGAAAAAAAATTCCATTTTTTAATAAAGAAATCCATTTTTTACTTTTTTGTGTACGTGTACTATACCTTCCATTTTTTATTAATCGAACGATAAAATGATATTTGGACAGTCGTCCAATGTTGCCATTTAAGTTTTGTTTGTTTATGTAGATCAAACAGTAAACACCCACTCAAAATATTGTGTATTTGTTAGAAAAACAACATAAATTGTGGCGTATTATATTAGTCAATAGCTATGTCCTCACGCAGACGCGCCACGGGCCAAAGAGCTCCAAACTTGGAAATAAATAATTAAATTAACCGGTCAATGCGGGAAAACTTACTGATTTGAAATATTGTTAATTTATTCAAAATCTGGCCAAAAAAAATAATTAAACGGTTCGCCATTTTAATAGAGGTACAAAGAAAAACATCTATTAAATCATTTGGACTTCGTACTATTTTTTGTAGGCAATAAAAACCCATGGTTTTAAGGGACGCACTTGACTTACTTTAATCAGTGATTCCTGACATTATTTGGAGTAAAAAATGTGAGTTAAGGTATTGGACAGCTAAGGTCTATGTTAGGAGTTGGACGGTTACTCGTCTGAGTAACCAGTGCCGACATGTAGAAGAATTGTGAAAAAATATATATTAAAAAAAAAATCAAACAAAAAACTTCAAAAATGTCAACGGACACCAATATTTCGTTTACATTTTTCACTCGAATTTGTCAGGAATCACTTCTCAATCACTTCATCACAGTCAAGTACATCCCTTAACACCCTTTATAACAGAATCAATATTAGCGTGGTTGGCGAAAAAACTGTTTTTTTCAGCAAGAAAAAACTTCTTCGTCTTCAAAACAAATAGTCATGAAACGAAATTATTATCTGGTCAGCAAGATTATAAAATTGATCACAACAAAATGATATCTAACAGGTATAATTTTTTGCGTTTACATATTACATTTCAAAATCTCGATTAGTTGACTAAAAATTACATTTCAAAATCTTGATCAGCTGACTAAAAAGAGTAGATTTGTTTAGGTTAGGTTAGAAATTCATTTTATTGGCACAATAAAATAATGTGTAATATATATATGTACAGACGTAAGTCAGATTTTATAATCGGAAAATTATAAAATATATAAAAAAAATATTGAAGACAATATTAGTGATTTCTAAACGAAAATCTGAAACAGAAAAATCAGAAAAGGAAACGATCACATCTGGGACTCGAACCCAGGACCCTTGTCTTTCCGGGACAGTGCTCTACCAACTGAGCTAATGGAGCCCTATTCCCCTCGGTCACTTTTAACTGTATCATACTTCGAATAAATTTTTTTTTTCAGATTTTCGTTTAGAAATCACTAATATTGTCTTCAATATTTAAATATTACAATTTGAGGTTTTACTCAATCTTCTTCCTAGCACTATCCCAACTCATTGCCTAGGTAGGCTGTTGGGGTCGGCTCTTCTCGTTCTCAGGTTATAGCTTCTTCGGTTCTGAGTGTCGCTTTCATCTAGGCCGTTTCTTTGTAGGATTTTGGAGCATTGGGTCATCCAGGAGTTCTTTGGTCTACCTCTGGATGACTGTCTTTGAAGCTCTATAGACATTGCCTGCTTCACTGTGTGGTCTGGTGGTCTCCGTCTTATGTGCCCATACCATCTTAACTGTCGTTCCTCTAGCTTACTGTTTATGTCAGTGACACCCAGGCTACCACGAATGGGTGAGCTTTTAATTTTATCTTTTAATGATACTCCTGCCGTCCATCTAAGCATTCGCATTTCTGCTGATTCGAGTTGCCTAGAGTAGGAGTTGTACATAGTCCAGCATTCGGAGCCATACATTATCGCGGGTCTAACAATAGTCTGGTATGTCTTTCCTTTAAGTTTTATTGTCATTTTCGTGTCGCACAAAATTCCTGTTACGGATCTAAATTTCATCCATCCCACTCCTATCCTATGGTTGACATCCGCTGCACATCCTCCGTCTCTGTGGATGAGTGAGCCCAGATACTTAAATGAGTCACAGTTGGCTAATGTTACTCCATCCAATTGCATCGAAGGAGTTACAGCATTTGGGTCTTCAAATGGTAAATACAAATATTCCATCTTTTTCCTGCTAATTTTTAGTCCATTATCCTCCAGGATCTTTCTCCACCTTTCCAGGCTATTTTGTAGATCACAATGATTTTCTTCTATCAGTACTACATCATCTGCAAAAAGCATAGTCTTGAGAATACTGTTCATTTCTTGACTCGTTAGGTAATTCATGACCATTATGAATAGCAATGGGCTGAGGACAGATCCTTGGTGTACCCCCACTTTAATTGGAAATGTTGGTGACATCCCTGATGTGCATCTTACTTGTGTTTCTACGTCTGTATACATATCTTGTATGGAGAGCACATATCCTTCTGGTACGTTATGAGATCTCAATGCCGCCCATATCAGGCTTCGGGGTACCCTGTCAAATGCTTTTTCCAAGTCTATAAATACCATGTGTAAATCTTTTTTTGCATCTCGATATTTTTCAACTATGATTCTGACTGTTTGAATAGCATCTATTGTTGATTTCCCCGATACAAAGCCGCATTGATCGTCGTGTATTTTTACAATATTCCTATTCGTGTGTTTATAATCCTCTCATATATTTTCATGGTGTGAGACATAAGCTTTATCCCTCTATAATTGTCGCACTTCCTAGAGTCTCCCTTATTTTTGTAAAATGGAAGAAGATAGCTTTTCCTAAAGCTTTCTGGCATTGGTTCTCCGGTCAGTACTTTATTATACAGGTTGCACAGCCATTTATGTCCCACTTCCCCACACTCTTTCCATAATTCGGCTGGAATATTGTCTGGGCCCACTGCTTTCCCCTTTTTCATTTGTAATATGGCTACTTTAACTTCTGTCGGAGTGATTTCTTCAACTGGCCCCAGCACTGGTTTCTCTGACACATGAATTGTTCTTGGAAATTCTTCGTTCAGTAATGTAGAATAATAATCTTTCCATCTTTCACATATTTTGATTTCGTCTGTGATCAACTCACCGTCAGTGTTTTCTATGTATTTGGGTGTTCTAATAGATTTAGCCCTTTCTCTCCTGTGTGCTGCGATTTTGTATATTCTTTGCACTCCGTTGGGTGTTTCTAGGTCATCATACAGCTCTCTCAATGCCTCATGTTGTGCAGAGGCAACTATTTTCTTTACTGTCTTTTTGATTTGCTTATACACTATCCGGAGTTGCTCTTTCTCGTTATCGCACTTACATTGTGACCAGTTTCTGAAAGCAGTTTTCTTCTCTTTTACACATTTTTGCACCTCGTTTGTCCACCACCATGATTCCTTCTTTATTTTCAGTTTACCTTTGGAGACTCCCAGATGTTGTTTGGCTTCCTGTAAACATACTTGTTCAAATGCTTTCCACATTTCAGTTGGGTTTTATGTCTCTTCATTTTGGAGATTTTCAAGCATCCAGTTTTGGAGTTTTGACGTTAATTGTTTTCCGTTTTCTTTTGAAATATTGAACCACTTAATTTTGGTTGTTGGTTTTATCTTGTCCTTATACAATTTATGTCTAGTTAAATGTAATTCCAGCAATAGTAGGCGATGTTGTGTTGCAAGGGGTTCACCAGGAATAACTTTACAGTCTCTGAGCATTTTTCTCATTTCGTTTCTACATAACCAATAATCTATTTGTGTTGCAGCATTTCCACTTTTGTAGGTTATGAGATGTTCTGGGTATGAGGTTTTACTCAATAAAGTTATAAAATATAATTTACGATTTGTCTCTTTATCACTATTTTGCGATAAATGTATTTAATTATCTGTAGAAATAACTTAACAGCTGCCTAGTAAACCTTGCCTGATCAAACTTGTTCGACTTGCTGACCAGTATATTTGCTGACAGAAAACATTTTATAGCTGACCAAAACCTCAATATTCTGACTTTAGACATTTTTGAATATATCTATTTGAATTTCGAATTTGTTTTCGTGAATTAATTAATGCAAATCTTGGAAGTAGAAATTAACTCTTTGTTGTTTTAACAATGCAATCTCTCAACTTTTAGTGGCAACCACGCATACACACCCAGACATATACCTACGCATTTCTCTGAAATTGATAGAAACTACAAGTATTGGTACATTCAATGTGTGGAACAATATGTTGGGAAGGTTATTAATAAACATATATTGATCATTTACAGTACCTTTTTTGTGAAAAATCACCCCAAACACGGTCAGTAAAGAAACTTAAGGTTGAATTATTTTAAGGTTATGTATGTATTTGTTTGTGAAATATTTGCGAATATACTATTTATATATTGTGGCCCGATATATAAATAGTATATTCGGTATTGTTTTACTATCCAGGTTTTTATGTCCGTGAGATTAAACATTTTCATTATTTCTTCTATTGAAGAATGATTTCACGGAATAGTGAGAAATGCGAGGAGGTTTCAAACATCCAGTAGGAAAATTTAAGTATATAATATTTCCTTAGTAGTTACTAAGTTACTAGTTAGGAAGTAGGTACTAAACTTTGTATTTTTTATTCAGTTTAAATGAAGATATTATAAATTTAAGTTCGTATGAAACGCATTCAAATTTGTAGGCATTCAAATCATTATAATAATATTACGATCATTACGTTGCTACCTGCAAGTCATAAATAAACCACTCTCCTGCAAGTAAACAATAAACATCATTTCCAGTATGAAAACATTGATTTAGCCCGTTTTTTGCAAATGCAGTACTTACCTACGAAAATGTTGCCATACCAACGTACCATAATTTGGCTATTTATCTGTCCCCTGCCTCTGTCCGCAGCTACTTCTCATATTAATCATTATTAATTAAATAGATTAATCATTCCATCATTTTGATGTTAATTAATATTTGAACATTAATGAAAAGGCCCTTATACACTACCAAAGTAAAAATTGATTTCATACACTTTTGTTACTGTGACTGCTTAATTAGTTTGGAGCAGCTCAGAGTGTCATACGGCTTAGTCTAGACGTAGCTATTTATATGTCGCCATTTGTTTTGATATCTATATTAGCATTTCTCTTAAATTTGTGTTGGTACTTCAACATCGTACAACCTCGCAGCACATGTTTTAAAGTAAACGTGGAAACGGCAAATATGTCTGTTTTGCTAGAAAAACTGTTGACCAAAGAGTCCGGTGCAGTGGAATGTCGCAACGGCTGTTGACTTCTGCAAATTTCCTTGATTCACAGCTAAGTAATTATAACATCGACAATAATCACTCATATGTTTGGAGCACTTACCAACTTACTCCATTAGCGAGGGTTCCAGAAGATTCTTAAATGATAAACTATCATATTAATTCGTACTATTAGGTGATTTATTTACTCGTGTATATAAATCATTCATATAAAGTCATTGTATATAAATTATTGTTGATAATTTACCTCTGTTAATGATAGTTATTTATTTATTGTTTATTAATTATTTATAATAATTTACTTGACGTATTTATCTTCTCTTCCGTAAATAATTTGATCTGGCCTCTGAATATGTTGCATGATGTGATCAATATTTATTTCAATAACATTGCACTAAGTTCGGTATGTTATCTATCTACCAAGGGTATCTGTGACGGCGTGGCTTTGTTTTTATACAAATCAACAGTTTTATTTCGAGATTGATGTAATTTTACACACTTGTCCTTCAAAACAAAAGAAAGGAGAATATCTACAAGAAGTTTCGAAAAAACTCCCCTCATCCCCCTTTCCCTACCCTTAAAGCAGAGTTTTAATACTTGTTGATGAAATTTTACACACTTGATTTTCAAAATAAAAGGAAAATTTTGTTTCATGCTAGTATTTTATAAATACTATCGCGTGAGTAATTGAATAAAACCCTGATTAAATTATATACTGTTCATGTTTGTAATTCAGAACTTTACCGAAGTGAGATTTTGGTGATCACTTACGTATGCTGATTGCTGTGTATATTATTTGTTTCTGTTATAAAACTTTAAACTAAAATTCTCACGTTGGAAAAATGAGCATATTTGTTATTGTTTTGTATATCTCTTACAGGTTAGCCAATTTTATATATTAAATATAAAGATCTTGTTAGCGAGCTTAACTAGGTTGGTAGGTATTTGTGAATTTATCAGATTAAATTTAGCCATATATTAAATTTAATTAAATATGATTCCCTCTTATCTAAATGATAAGGACGGTTATTTTGGGTCAAGGCTAAAAAGTGTCCAGCCTTGACGAAATTATTGATAAATTGTAATAAATACCTACTGTGCGACGAAAGCAACGTGTTATCAATAAGGGGCAATAAAAAATAATTTTAAAATTTGAAAGCATGTATCTAGGTACATACAGTGTGTTCGGTGGTAAAATGCACTAACTTCGGGAGGTGATTCTACATGATAGTACATGTAAAATAGATAAACATTGCGCTGTTGCTAGATCTACCGACCCGCATCCAATGACTGTAATTCCGTCAGTCTAAATTGCCGCGATTCGTTTCAATAACTTTTATTTTTTAACAAAGAATCTGATAATTTAATGTATCTAGCGGTGTTTATCTTAAAAAAATTGATTGTTTTAGGTAATCCAAACTTTTTACTCTTTATCTTAATGTGCTTTTAAATACTTACTAGAAAGAACATCTTTATTCAGTGCGTGCTTTCTCCAAAGACTTACTTTTAACATTGTGTTTATTTGTGCGTAATTTTAATTACTGTGATAATGTCTAGTTTCGCTCATAAGAATGTGCAGACATTCATTAGGATTACGGGCTACATGATGTAAATTACACATGGAAATTGGACATTTTGAAAATTCGTTTAATTAGTCAAAAGCAATAACATTAGCAAGTGATTAATAGTTAAATAAATTTATCGTCACTACACTTGGTTAATTTTCTTTTAAGTTAAGTTCTCTTTTGAATTTGGTTTAAAACATACGGATTGTAGCATACATGTAAACGTCAAACCCTTGGCGTATTGTTATTGTTTACTTGCGTTTCAATGGATACGGTCTATTTACAACTTTGCCACCTCGTTCTCAGCAACTTCACAACGAATGTATCGGGCAACTTTATCCTCACACTAAGGATTTTAAGTGAGTATGTCTTTTTGTATGGGAAAAAAAGTTATTTATCTTTTTTACTCCCACCATCATGTAGAATCACCTCCCGAAGTTAGTGCACTTTACCCCGGACACCCTGTATAATCACGTTAGTCCTCTACAAGAAAATTACCGCGACGTCGACACAAGCGTTGATATCGCTCGCATAATCTCCATGATGATTTCGTAATCTTTTGTACTTATTGCTCACTTAATAATAGGTACTATTTGTTTTGCTACCTAACTGACATTTCTGCGTTACACGCTCTGTTTATATAATAACCTCATGTGGGTTTTATTTAATTTACTTGTTTTTTTGGAGTAATCTTTTATTATTTCACTCTCGTATCCCATGTGTAAATATAGTGGTGTTTTAAAACAGAAACTAGTACACTTCTGACCTCACCAATAAAAGTGTCTAAAAGATATGCTTAGGTACCTATCTGTGCTATATTTTTACTAAAAATAAAGGATGAACGGTTTCCATAGGAGCTCTTTGCAAACTTAACAAGTGGAAAACCAGTTTTTATTTTTTTATTTCAATAAACTTGGAAACGTATTATCATATATCAAAGGCCTCGTAGAATTTTACACAATGTATTAGATATCAATATTCAAAGTATCATTGCCACATAAAACTAGGACTCCAGAAGGAAAGCCGCTGTCTATTTATTACGAAGGCAATGCCATACGTAGTAATGCAAAATCATGTGTTTTTGGTTTGAAAATTTGGTCGCCTAGAAATGTTTCAGATGCTTTAATTAAATAATGCGAGTAGAATACATATTGGCCTTTGAAATAATCGAATATTTTTTTAAATAAGTCTTTTTATAAGCCCAGAAAAAAATAATGTATAAGGCCTATGAAAACTACTTTAAAGTTCAAAAATGTCCTACTTACGAACCCATTTTCGGTTATGATTTTATTGTATAATGTGGCAAATTAAGTTATTTATAAGATGCTTAAAACAAATCAAATTTTTATGCCTGAACACCCACAAAATAAAATAAAAGGCACTTTTTGGCCATGTTTTTTTCTTGAAAAAATCAAAATAGGCGGATGGTGTTAAGCAGGAATTTAAACCTTATCGCCATCTATGTAAGGGTTGTTATTGATGGTGGCTCAATTTAAAATATTACACGACGTAGTGCATCGCCCTTGACGTAATACATTGTAATCTCGTATCGACTACCTACCTAAGATCAATTAATTATGAATCATTGGAATATATGCACAATGAAATACGAAATTTTATGCGTATTAAATAATTAAGACTTGATAAGTCTCTGGCGTTGCCTAGGCTTTGTGCAAAGTTTTTTAAATCACATATAGACAGTAATTTTACTCTTATTTCGAACGTCGAGTGTGCAAAATTTCATCAAAAAAGGCGATTGGTTTAAAAGGGAGGGTGATTTTTCAAAATCTCATGAATACAGTGACCTTCCTCTTGTAAAGATGTCCGAGTGTGCAAAATTTCATCAATCTTGGAAAAAATCTTTAGATTTGTATAAATGTCAAATCCATTCACACATCTTTATATAGATGATAAATAGTGATTTAATCAACGATCACAGTTTTCGCTCTTCGTTTAAATATATCTAACAATAGTAGGAGTTAGAACTACCTTGTATTATTACAAATTTTTTAAACGCATAAATTATAAACTTTACTTAGGCTTTTCAAATTACACCGAATCCTTTAAATTTCACAACTTCAATCCCTTCATACGCGACGTTTAATTTTGGATAAAACCTTATTATTTCAAAATCAGAATAATGACCGGGACGCGCCAGAATTTAAGAATTTATTAAAAACATCATGTTTCGTTAAGATTAACACGGCAAACCAATTTTATCATTTGCCCACATGTAGATCCAATTTATTTCATTTGCCCACATGTAGAACCAATGTATTTAATTTTTCCATATGTAGAACCAATGTATTTAATTTGCCCACATATAGATCCAATTTATTTCATTTGCCCACACGTAGATCCAATTTATTTCATTTGCCCACATGTAGAACCAATGTATTTAATTTTTCCATATGTAGAACCAATGTATTTAATTTGCCCACATATAGATCCAATTTATTTCATTTGCCCACACATGTACAACCAACATTAGAAAAAACCGTAATTCCCCGTACATGTGCGCTATAAAACACAAAATTTCAAAATGTGGACATTTTTAGCAATAACCTTCAGAAATATCGAATAGAAGTAACGCGTTAATTGATACGTGAATATGGAATTTATCGGAAGGTTCTTCTCTCCTTATCCTCTATTTCTCTTTCTCTCCCCTTACCTAAAATTAGTTTTAAGACACAATAAAACTCCATCTTTAACAAACTTCTGCATAAGAAAAATTTTTTGGCTTGACTTCAATTAACTTGATATGTATTCTTTATATTCTAACCGTCTTACTAATTGGATTATTACACGCCAGTTTAACGTTGGTGTGGTAAAGCCGGCCTTGAGCCTGGTTTAACACCGTTTTAACTAAACAAACGCCACGGTAATAAGTCAAATTATTTAACCGTTCTGACCTTACGCCCCGCGTAATATTTACACCACGTGTTTTTAGTAAGATAAGTAGAAGCTTCTTACAAATAATTAAATAAATATATTTTACTTTTTCACAGAATGAGGGATACACAAATTATCTTATTATTATTACTAATTAGTTCCAAATGATTACATGGCTCTCCGATACATTTCTTATCCTATTTCCTCGAATCTTCTCAATTGAAAGTCTGCCGACACCTGACATACGAGTATGCCAACGATTTGGAACTGAATCTAAATTACGTGATGATCTCGCATTACACAGGAATAGCAAGTTTTCACGTTTATTGAAAATCTATAAGTTGTGACATTCAACCGGTTCCAAGCGGTTCGTCAAACTCGTTTATTAATTTGCCCCATTTACTCCCCAGAGACTAATGAGTGGGATACGACGAGCACCAATCTACCAATGAGCCGATATGCTTGTAAAAGTTGTTGGTAAATCGATACCAACTAAAATATATATTAAGTATGTATATCTGTATATTGTATGAACGCGCATGTAGTAGGTGGTGAATTGAAGGGAAACGAGTCGTTTATAAATATCACCGTTCGTATCGACACTTTCAGTTGGCAGAGCGGCAAGATCCTTGGCTCTTGACACAGAGGTCACGATTTCAAAACCTGGCACGAGAAAATATTCTTTAATAAAATTTATATGTATATTATTGATTGATTAATGTAGGTACCTACCTACTCAATTTATTTATGTTTATTAATCTTACCCGTTTTGAACTTTCCATAGATTTAGATTTTTCTAGTATCTAAGTATGTACATAAATGTATTAGTTTAGTAATTTATTTGTGTTTTAAATACATCTTTGGGTTTTCCAATAAGATGTGTTATTTTGAATAGCCCGCTATTTCGGTAGATGTAGCGCCGTCTTATTGAAAGTAAACGTTGTCCAGATCAATACCATCCAATTCCGGCCATAAAAAAATCATTAATATTCAAAATAACACCTCTTATTTGAAAACCCTGTAGAAAAAGTTATGTTAAATTAATAGCCGTCACACGATACCTAAACAAAAACAAAAAAATCACACAGTTCAAATAAGTGACTAGAGCTTAAAATCCAGGTATAGTAGAATGTTTTAAAGATATTCTTGCTTGTGCAGTGGTGTACTGTATCGCAGGACTACTGCGGGCTATATGATGGGACTGTGGGCGGAGGTTCCAAACTGTTTCGATCCTATTTGAACCACTATCAGTGTGCAGAAATAATACATCTTTAAAATGATTTGCCTGTAGGTAATTATCAACATCTCTATTTTCCTTCCGAGACAGAAGTAGGGGAGGCCCTTCTTCTATCGATCTGTAACACTCCCTAAATGGGATTTTTATAGTTCCACTGGCCTAGCAATCGAAAAGCTCGCGTGCGTCACCGCATAATGGTTTTTACGTTTGAAAGATCAGTCCACGGGGGAGTGTTGGTACCTACTCTTATGTGTGGCAGTGACACATGAAACTGGCCGAGGACGGATGAAAGTAGACTAAATGCTTTAGATCCCTGAGGCGTACGTGTGGCAAAACTATGTATGATCGTGCACGGAGAAAACTAACTAAAAAAATATTGCTAATTAATTAAAAATCCCTTAAAATTATTAGTAAACCTGTTAAAAACGAGACTGCATGCCCTTAACGAATGAATTGATAGGTTTCACGTTAAACTTTTAGTACAAAATAATGTATTAACCCGACGTCGAAACACGTTCACAAAAATCATTATATTTTCATATTTCGTCATTATATATTAACAGGCAAACGCAGGTGCACGAACACGTGTTCCAATAAATTCGGAAAGTACTAACGTTTTATTAGGAAACGGCCTGCTGTCCCGTTTTTAATAAATCAACAATACTCACTTTTATAACACATGGAGATGTGTGAGAATGCAGTGATTCTCAAAGAATGCGAGGCTGATGAATTCGTAATGAGTAAGACTAAGAAAGGGACGCTTGAGGTTTGGACATGTAAGACAAATATATGACGCGAATGTAAATGGTAAAAGAGGTCATGTCACGAGGGGTTTGTATGAATGAGAATGAAGCAAGGAGTGCGTGCCATATATTTGCGGTCCATCCTCTCTCCCAGTTAAGACATTTTATTTGTGAATTTTGACTGAATTCCCTTTGGGTTTGAATCTCGAATAACGTACTAATTGAATGGTAGGTACTTCAATGAAGTTACTAATTGCTGTTTGATAGCAGATATTATTTTCCGTGGCTTTAACCTTCGCACTAATCATCTTGTTTGTCTTCATTTACTCTACTTAATATTCCATTTTGCTCTGTCTGGGCGTGGCTACTCAACCAAGGGCTACAGGGAATATTAAAATACCGAAAAATTGTGATAAAGTTTTACTTAGCGTACAAAATGTGCGACTGACGTCTTCTGTGAGAGATACAGCATGGAATAGGGATAACAATCTAGGTTATAAGAGCGTGCAACGTTTTCCAGTGTGGGACTACTTTATTTCCCCCATGTGGCAATACTAATGCGAATTAATCCGCTGCTGTAGGCAAGCGAGCATGAGAAGAGGAATCTTCATTCCTGTTTTAGCGTTCGATTCAACCGCCAGTACCTACTACCACTCTTTCTGCCACCGTCACCGCGTTCTGTATAAATTATAATATTCGCCCTCACGAATAAACTAAATCAATTGTGCAGACACTTGTTTCAATCTCCCATCTTCTGAACACAATTTACGGTTTGGGAAGGCGCCGTAAATTACAGCCCTATACTAGCCCCTTGCCACACTAGTATATCTTCATCATCACTTGTCATCCGAGATAATACATTGTCTTAATAAATAGTCTATTGACTATTTATTCCACCTCCCCAATATCAGAGTTAATACTTAAATTTAAAAGGCCTTCGCACAAAAGGCAAAGACATTTTACGCTTATTGACGCCGAGATTAGTATATAATAATTATTATACTATTATACTATAAGTTCGATTAAGTATGGTTGAAAATACTAATTAAAGAAAGTAAATTGCACATAATATTATACAAACCAAAATGATTTAAGATTTTCACGGCCAAAAGTACTTTTGTTATTTGTTTTTGGGGTGTTATACCGTGTGGCGCTAACTCCTTCTTTAGCCAACGTTTCGGCCACCCTTGGCCACCCTGACAAATCGGCAATTGCCGAGCATTTGATTGACACCGGGCATTACTTTGGATTTGTTCCTGAAATCCTGGGGAGACCCAAAACTTATAGAGCACGGCTGATTACGGAGGCCATTGAAATTCATAAAAATCCCGTAAATATTAATAGAGGCGATGGAGGTAAGCTCAATAGTGCTTGGCATCCGGTAATTGACGGCTACACCAGAGCTAAACGAAGAAAACCACTTTAAAAATTATACGTTAATGTTAGCTCAGAGGGTTGGAGCTGGTAACACGGTATCACATCCTCAATCCTCATACATAAGCTCACATTTCACCATAACCTAAAATAACACATCTGCCCTGATGATGGACACTGCAATGCTGTAGGAAACGTTGGCTAAAGAAGGAGTTAGCGCAACACGGCATAACATCCCAAAAACAAATAACAAAATGAGACCAATATTTAGGTATGGATGGTTTTGAGACGTGGTACCCATAGTGAAGAAACCAAATTAACAGTCATTGAATGTAAATCTCTCCTATTGGACCTACGCCAAAAAATGGAAGATACAAAATTAAAATGAACTCGAGAATCTATCTAATTGAGAATGAAAACATCGTAAGAATATGTAGGCCCCAAAGACTACATGTAGAAGAATGACACTCAAAATCATTATCAGGAGGGTGCCCCAGTGAAAGGGACTCAAGAGCAGACCGAGGAAGAGGTGACCCGACTATGTGGAAGAGATTTGGAGAAGAATGGGTAGTCCTGGGGCCTGGATGACCAAATGGCTTCATCAAATGCATATTTGACAAAAACATACTAATATTTTGGGTCCATGCATCGATATGCATCAATGCATCGGTGATGTGAAATATTACATATAATGAACATTTATTTTTTTAAATTTAAGTGATAAGTAGGTACCTATAAATCATATCAGACGAGCGATACATTCATTTTTAAATAGTTCTAAATTTGAAATATGTATTTCTTTTGTTTAAAGTTTTGACACAGTTATCGTTTTTTTCATTTGTTTTAACAACGGTGTTCATTTCTGACGTCTCTCTAATTTGCCTGCAAAAATATGAATTTTTGTTTTTGGAAGACAATGATCCCAAGGCAAATATGTTATAAATACTTTCAGCTTCACAAATCCTACAATTATAACATCCCGTGATTTTTCATGGGTCTGCGCTAGTATATTCAGGGCCGGCCCTAAGCAAAACTAAATTTTGGCTCCCCTTGCGAAACCAGTAAACGCCTAGGTAGGTGATCACTGTTATAAATAATATTCGGATGGTTTGTATTTTTGTGTAGCGCCGTTTTTATGAAAGTCAATCTCAAGGACGATGTGTCAGGACTGTTAGGTATTATTAGTGCCCTGGCGCCTTGACAATTCGGCGTCTGGAGCGGACTGCTCCAATTGGGCCGGCATAGAGCCGGACCTGAGTATATATAAAAGTACTGAGTGTATATATAAAAGACTGTGTTTTTAGATAGGTAATCATTTAAATCCAATCATTTTCGAATACAACAGTGCGTATTTTAGAGCAGATTATATAACTACAAAGCCTGTTGTAAATCCAAAATTAAGTGTAGTTACATATGGGTAGGTAACCAGACAAAACAGAACGTGATAAAACGAATACGTTACGTTAGGTTTCTTGTTTTTACTTCAATGTTTGGTTTTGTCATGAAACCGTACTAAATATCCGATTTTAATATTAATTTGTTTTATTTTTGTCGATTTTTCTGTTTTTCATCACAGTGTTGTTTGTTTGCAAATAATCGCAAAATAAACACGGCCAACATGATGAGTTACGGATATTGTGGAATCCAGCGTCAAAATCTTGTATTATAATATCTTTGTTCAAAATAATTCGTTCTAACTTGGGGGCGATAGTAAAAAAAGGTGTTGGTGTAAAATTAAGCGTCTCATTTGCATACAATATTAATTGACATTTGTATTAGACTGGTTCTCTTAACATTACATAAATGTCGTTCTTTGCACATAGTTTATTATTGCTTCGGCTCAAGGATGTTGTTATTTTATGCCCATTTCTGGCATTAGGTGTATATAGCTGGGAAGCTGCGTACCGACATACGCGCAAGAGCGTATGACGTTTACTTTGTACGTAGATGTCATTTTAGATATGGTTGTTCAAATTTGACTATTTTTTTTAATTTTCAGTAATAAACTGATAAACATATTATAAGTCTTTAAAAGCGATCTTGGAATCGATCAATCTGGACTATTCATATAGATGGTCTTCTGAGCCAAGGCATTATGTTTTTGAAATTCTAGATGTCCACGTGTTTTTCATATTAAAATTGATATTTTTTAGAGTAAAATCGCAAAAAATAGCAACCAATGTGGTAATGTTATCAACTGACCTAATGAAATGGAGGAAGGGAACGAAAAGGAAAAATGTAAAAAAATATAAAAATCTTGCTATGTTTATATTTAATATTATCTAGTATACAGAATGGCGACATTGCGATAATTTTACAATCTGCACCGTTAAAGTTGCAAATATTGCCGATTTACATATTTTTTACTATCGAGAAAATGCACTTTGAACAACGTCCGATTTTTTTTACATATTATATTTTATTAGCTGTTAAACTTTTACGTTTTATTTCAAGTGTATATCTTTTCTTAAACTACCAAAATATACATTATGCACGCTCTATTATTTCATTTACGTCGCATAACATTGTTATTATTTTATATTATGATATTATGTTCTTAAATTAAAACTTTAATGGCACTACTCCCCATCTCAAACACAAGAATAGATTTCTAACCTAAAAAAAATTATATCATATATGAATATCTCCGCATTGACATAAATACAAAGACGCGTTATGTTCATACTAATCAAATCAAGAATATGGAAAATAAGGCTTGTAAACAGCCTTGAACCATATTTGTACACTCATAAAAAATCAATTTTGAATAAATAGCTATTAACAATAGATCTTATCGAAACGATGGAACCCCGACACAATACGAAAAGAGGTACAAAGTGAAGTGATGTGTAAATTCTATTTATTATGTGACAGAATCATAAATAAACCACTCACGACATTACTAATAAAAATTTATTCGTTTTTATTTGTTTTTCGTAAGGGCTCACTCTACTTTCAAATATCGTTCTAAAAACATGCTCGCCCGTCAGTGGGCCGCTCTGGTGTCGCGAGGAGGCAAGAGAAACGAGGGACGTTCTTAATAAATTAGCCGTTTCACCCGTACACGTATTCTTTGAGTGGCTACCTCTTTCTAATGCGTTCCGTTCATTTGGCTTTGAATGATGTTATTTGTAGCCATTTCATTAATTCGAGCAAATTCTAAAGTTTCGCTATTCTTTTCTCGTGCTTTACGTTATCCGATTTCATTCTGGAAACAGGACTAGTATGAAAATACCTCGTCTTTGTATTTATGTCAATGCGTAGATATTCAAAATAACTTTTGCAAAGCTTATCACTAATTTTGAACAACTGGTACCTACTTGCCTCTTACTTACTTACAAGGTTACATAATAATAATTAACATGCATAGTTCACGGACATAAAAACATCTGTCTAACATGCTGCTGTCCTGTTTTGGGACAAGGGACCCAAGGACCATACTATTTTATAAAACTTTAATTAAATACTTGATCAAGAACCATAATTTAAGAACTAATTTCAATTTTAAACTAAAATGTACAAATAACTAAACAAAAATAATAAATGACATTGCTTCGTGAATTTATTATCCAATTTACGTTCCTAGTATATCAGCATGTTATATATTGTTTAAGTAGTTTGCTACCTAGTTAGTTAGAAGTTATTTAGTAACTCAGTTTTGTGGAGTTTTTTTATTTTTTATTTTGTTCAGAAAACAGTATTTGAAAAGTAAAATGATTTGACTGTCCAACTACGAAGAATTTAGCGTTTTAGTATAGTTTATACAAGTAGGGAGTCAATTTCTCTTAGGCCCATTAAGTTTACGATATTTGGTAGCCCTGTACCCGAGGCCGGCCTTGAGCGAAACGGCGCATAATTTGTATATTTGTGTGTGCCGCTTTTGTCAAAAATAATCTCAAGGACAATGGCCAGCGCCACACTTGACGGAAATTCCGTCGCGGATCTTCCGCTGGAGTCAATCCGTTACCATACGTTGCAGCCACACTGAATATTCAGTGGCGGATTATCAGTCGACTGCCAACGCTTATACAGCGTGGTCGTAATGGATCCGATAGAAGTGATAGCCATTTATGAGGCATTAGAAGAAGAAAGTAAAAGAAAGCGTAAATATTGGGTTCATCCCATAAATACTCTTCGACTAGAAATTGGGCAATTTCATACCTTGTATATGCAACTAAGACATTATCCAGATAAAGCATTAGAATATTATCGAATTTCCATACAATTATTTGATGTATTCCTGAATTTAACGAAGGACTATATTACCAAGCAAAATACAAAACTTAGAACGGCTATATCTCTCCCAAAGGCAAACTCTATTTTGCACTTCGATAATAAATCTTTCAGTGTCGAACATCCTGTGCGTTCGTCGTCGCCGCGTGTTATCCGCCGAATGTGGCGCGATGCATACAAATACTTGGAATGCGACTTTGCCGATCTTCCGCCGACGGAAGATCGGTGCGCGGAGGACGGAACAGACGCGAGTGTCGGCGGTCCGCCACGGAGCGACCGATTGTCCGCGACGGAACGACCGATCTTCCGCGTAGTGTGCCCGCTATTTGTAATTTATATGCAATTACATGTATTGGCGTTCCGTCGCGGAAGTTACGCGACGGAATTTCCGTCAAGTGTGGCGCTAGCCAATGTGTTAGGTATTATCAGCGCCTTTGCAATTCGGCGCCCATAGCGGACTGCTCCAATTGCGCCCCCATAGGGCCGGCCCTGCCTGTTCCTTTAGTTATACGCAACCAGGGCAGCCTTGGGATTCACCTACTCATCAAAAACTGCCTATAAAATTACATATCAATATAAAATACTGGAATTTATTAAAATTAATGAATAAGCAGGATCTGCTCCGGGCGCCGAATTGCCAAGGAGCCAAGGCGCTGATAATACCTAACACCTAACAGTCCTGACACATCGCCCTTGAGATTATTTTATATAAAACAGCGCTACACAAAAATACAAATCATCCGAATATTATTGATTACAGTGATCATTAGGACACGGCAAAGCTGGGGCGAAACCAGTGCCGTACTCTAGGGATTAATTAATTAAATAATTTGCTAAAACATTAACGCAACAAGCGTACCTGTTATTTTTAGATCGCTTCCCGCAAAGTTTTCTCGGAGCAGTCTATAATTGTTATTCAGATGTCTTCAATCGAAACAATAATTTCAAAACTACAAGGGGAACGCGAGTTACGGCAAATATAGCAATATTTTTAATAAGATATTCACTTTTGAGTGAGATGTTTCATCAATATTCATGGACAAAACTTGAAACGTCAAAAACAGATTTCTGTTTTCATTTAGGTATACTCGATAGCCACCGTGGTCACCGTCGTAGGGTTAAGGATCTCGACTAGCAATCTGAAGGTCGCGGGTTCAAATTCCAGCGTTATATAATGATAATTTAATTGTTTTGTCTTTTATAATGTGTGGCTCTGAAATTCTTCATTTTGCCACAGCTTATCCGTGTACTAGTTATCACCTACCCAGGCGTCTGGGTACTGGTTTTGACAAAGGGTGCCAAATGCCTGACGCCTTTGGTTCAGGGCCGGCCCTGTGAATAAGTATTGGAAAAATCACATTTATTATTATTCAATGAGCATTCTGCTGATTTTACAGTAAGTTTTACAGTAATTGAATAGTGTTAATTATCATACTGATTTTTTTTCTTTCTCAGCAAATAAGCAGGTACCTTAAATATGCAGGATTTTTTCAGCTTATTGGGTATGTAGTTAACTAAGAAAAAAAATATTTTATCGTTTACGTAGATTCTTACATTCTTTTTGTAATGTAATGAAGTAGGTACCGTAGATCTGATATGTAACAGTGAACAGGTTATGCTCAAAAACATTAATTAATTAACTGGCTAGAAATCGTTAGAACGCCTACCTAATGAAAACAAAAAAAAAAGATAAACAAAATATTGTGCATGGCAAATGGCAGCACCTACTGAAAACTGGCAACATGCGGGCCGTTGATAAACAATGCGAAGTATTCAAATCAGGTAACAATTTGTGCATAAAATTGGCGTTAGCGGTGACCCTGGAAATGTGGGTGAATGATGACCGTGATTTTGACGTGATGAAATTTCTCACTGTATTATAAATTAATGTGACCATTGATTTATTTAGAGAAGCTTTTAGAGTCCTTTGATAAGTTCAATAATGTTACGACATGCAACATGACATGAAATCTGAAATATGATTTTAATTTTTTTTTACGTTTTCTTCTTCGTGAATTATGTTAAATTTAGAATATATTCAAACAAGAATATAAAAGAAAAGCTGCATAATCTCAAAAGATTATGAAAACTTTTCTACCATTTTTCCGAGGATAATTGTTGACATACGCCCGGGGCCTTGGGAGATTCAAGTACACACTCAAACAACGCGGAGCCAATCAATATATTATATTGGGTGTGTTATGAGACGGAAGGAGATGGGAAAGAAGAAGGTTAGGAAATACTTGGGTATTCAAAACCCGTTCACTAAACAGGCAGAAAAGCCATTTCAAGCAACGTTTTGATTCTGAGTGGCAACATTGAAGTAAAAGTTATGAGTTCTGTAGGAATAGTTTCCATCAACTCAAAGATATTAGAAGAACGAGATGTGCTATGCGCAGTTCGTACTGAGTGGAATTGTTTTGCCGAGTGTCGCCGGTTTTGTTCACCAATACTACTGCACAACTTCGCTTGCGCTAAGGTATCCGCACTAATACATAGAACAGATTTCTGTGCGTACACGTCTCGATACCGTTCAAAGTACCCTAATTAGGTAGTACTCCGGCTACGGTCCGGCGGCCAACATAGCATATCTCGTTCTTCTAATATCTTTGCATCAACTGAACAGAAGACATGCATTAAGAACACACTTCATTTCGTATAACGTATTACTTTAAAGTAAATAATTATTTATCATCGTCATTCATCCGTTACTAACAGAAATATAAGAATTAACTTGAGGCAAAATGGAAAATTTGTGTATTGTGAGCAATTGTATGGACAAGTAAATACCTACCTACCTAGTCGTTGTGCAAATTAGTTACCTATAGAGCTACAGCGTTAGCCACAAAGTAAACACTAACCGCATTTTACGACAAATAACACGATATCCTTGGACTTCACTCAGAGATACTGAATTAAATGCTGAAACTGCAAATAGGCTGTTGTAGCTCTTTACTCTCATAGACACGGGCGGCTGAGAATGCTAGTTAGTGCTTTATTTATGATGCTAGTTGTGAACTCTGACATCACAAATAAATTAGTGTTCATTTATGAAAGGTTTATCATAAATATTAAAACTAAACCTCCAAGATTTTAAGTTTCGCTTGAGCACGTGTGACCGAAAGAATTACCTACCTACAATGAGTTAGAAAGATTAAAATACAGGGTTTTCCAATAAGAGGTGTTATTTTGATATTCAATCGTAAAAGATCAATGGTTTTGTTGCTTGTGTGGCACGTAGCGCCGTCTTGTTGAAAGTAAACGTTGTCCAGATCAATACCATCCAATTCCGGCCATAAAAAATCATTAATCATCTCTCGATAGCGATCCATTCACCGTAACTGTTGCTCCAGCCTCATTTTCGAAAAATTAAGGTCCAATGACTGCGCTGTACCATAAACCGCACCAAAAATTCATACGTTGAGGATAGAGAGGCTTTTCAACAATAACTCTTGGGTTTTCCGAGCCCCAGATGCGACAATTTTGCTTGTTGACGAAGCCACCGAGGTGGAAATGGGCCTCATAACTCAAGATGATTTGCATTTGATTCACTCAAGTGAATTTTAATAATTTAAATGCATTGTTGAAGCGTGTATCGTTCCATTTTTATTAATGGCGTAGTTTTTACTTATCAAATGTCAAAAAATGACAGCTTCAAAAGTAACATCTACCGAAATAGCGGGCTATTCAAAATAACACCTCCTATTGGAAAACCCTGTATAATATAATAGGTATTTCATTATAGCCCAACCTGTGGCGCCGTTTTAATTTTTTTTCCAACTTTTTCACGCCCAATGTGGACAAAGCATTACTGATTAATATCGCATATTATGAAGGGCTGCACATTTCTTAAATATGTATACGTTTTTAAATACGTAAGTACAATGATGATGGCCAAAAAAGCCGGCCGGGCCGAATAAAAAAATGTATTAAAAAATAATGGCATTCATCCAGGCGTTGTTTACCAAACCACGAGAGGCATTCCGCGGATAAAGCTGGCAAATTTGGCCGTGACCTATTTCTTTGAACTACTCAAATAATAAACAACTGGTGTTGCCGTGGTGGCGAAAACAGCGCGCGAAATCGTTGGCGCCACCGACCATAAACCGGGTGAACTATATATTTTTTTAATTTTGCATAATGTTGATTGTTCTGTTTCGGCGGGCATAATCAACGATAGAAGATACAGTTATTATTATTGGCAGTTCATGATACCAAATACTCTATAATATACACAATACCTCCAACTTCTGACATTTCCCATACATTCTGAACCATTTATTTATGTTCTGAACGCAACATGCTACATACACTAGCGCCTCCTAGCGGCATGAGTTACGCGCCTTGGTTTTGGAACGTGGTACATTTGAACGGATTTTATGTGAAATATATTCATTTTATGTTAGTAAATTAATTATAGAAATCAAAAAAATCACTGCTTTTTTTTCCATACATAAAACATGTTAAAGCGGCTATTAACTTCTTGGTGGTCTTTGGTAGTTCAGAAAGGTAGTAAAATATTAAGAGAAATTTTACAATAAATATTTAATACGTAAAAATGTATTATACATCAATGTATTTAATAAATTGAGAACATCAACATTTACAATTATTTATAACTTCCACATGAACACAGAAAGCCACATGGAACTCAACTAACACAGCTTTGCTGAATTTACCTTAATTTTATAATTATATTTTTCACGATATAATCCACTTTTTATATAATCAATAACATTTTATTTGCTAGGATTTAACAAACATTATATTTCACTAACTAACCTGTCAACGTTTTTTGGCATCCTGAAAAATAACTTTAATGAGTGTTTTTGTTCTTTGTAATATTTACATCCTTGCTTAAATGCACACATGCAACCTACTTGTTGTAACATTTTTACATATGTTTTAATCAATATAACATAGGTATATATAAAACACTAAATAAATTCAATTTGCCGCCATTGAAAGGAATGTCAAAGTCAATATCCTATAATTGCGTCTCTAGCGGCAAGAGTTGTTGATATTGCCACTATTTCACTGGAGTTGGACGTATTATTAATATTACAGGGTATTTGATGATACTATGCCAACTGGGTGAGACCAGGTGAGACCATAGATTTGTATGGATATGTATACCACTCAGGTGAGACAGTCCTCGGTCAAACTCGTAAATATTTACGACAGTGATTTATTTTTTTAATTACAGCCATGGGTAGGTAGGTACTAGGTAAAAATAGGTACCTAACGATTTTTTTCTTCATACTGAAAACATAGAAATGATCCGATGATCTGCTCTGCATAGGAACTGCAAACTGACAAGTTGTCATAGAGATTTATTTTTGGGTTATTTAACACGGCATAATACCCCAAAATAAATCACTATAATACATTAAGCCGTGAAAATCTCAAATCATACTTAGACAAGTTGTGCTTGCAATGATGAGATATACTTCACGTTTTTAAGGGTCATAAGTTCTTTGAAATGGTGCTACTTACAAAGACTATCCATTTATTATTTCCCGTGAGATAGAAGGAGTAAAAGGAAAATGAGAAGGGTATAATATTACCAATAAAATAATTAAAACACTTTGTTTTTACCACGATAATCTTTATTTTTTATATAAAGTCAACATGTTTCGAGAACGATGTTCTCTTCATCAGGACAATTAATGTACTAAAAACTAAATTTTCAAGTATATAGAGACAGGTGTGGGTAGAAAAGGAAGTAGTGTGGGGGGGGGTTGAGGGGAGGGGTGAGAGGTGGAAAGGGGAGGTGCTTAGAAGATCAAAGACAAAAAATTACAATGGAAATATGTTTAAGACAGGGTTTTTCCCTATTAAATAAAAAAATTCCTAATACAATACAGCCAGCTTTTTATACGAATAATAAATTGAAAAATTATATTCTAAATAACAAGGACAAAGACTTAAAAAATAAAAAATCCGGAGTTTACCAATTGAATTGCAATGATTGTAACCATTTTTACGTAGGTAAAACTTGCAGAAATTTTGAAACAAGGATTAAGGAACATTTGAGATGTCTAAATAGCAATAATTGTTCGGAATTTGCTAACCATCTAATTGAATTCAACCATTCATTTGACATAAATACTGGTTTTAAAATTTTACACACTAATGTTAATGGTTTTCAGTTAGACCTTTTAGAAATATTAGAAATTAGGAAAAATGTCAATAGAAATTTAAATACTATTAATAATCAAACTAATTTTGTGAATAACCCTGTCTTAAACATGTTTCCATTGTAATTTTTTGTCTTTGATCTTCTAAGCACCTCCCCTTTCCACCTCTCACCCCTCCCCTCAACCCCCCCCCACACTACTTCCTTTTCTACCCACACCTGTCTCTATATACTTGAAAATTTAGTTTTTAGTACATTAATTGTCCTGATGAAGAGAACATCGTTCTCGAAACATGTTGACTTTATATAAAAAATAAAGATTATCGTGGTAAAAACAAAGTGTTTTAATTATTTTATTAATAAAATGGTGCCACAAAGTGAATTTGCAAAATTTGAAGAAATATAATATTACCTTCCAAAGTAAAGAATACCAGGCTATTCAGATCTTGTCAAAATTAAAAAGTAGCATTTTATTTTAAAATAATACTGCTTTTTAATACTTTTTCACTGGGTAAGAAAAATAGAATAACAAATAATTTTAAACACATTTTGAATTAGGAACAACTCTTTAATAAACTAGAATGGAGTATTTGGGAAGGTACACACATACAAAACAATTATATAATCAATGCAGAATAGTTGTCAAGTAATTATTTTACTCGGTATTGCTTTTGTTCAAGGAGATTCATATTATTCGAGAAAGATATTAAAAAAAAATTATAAATAATAAGAGAAACATCCATATCAGTCCATTTGAATAAACTAATACATACATAATATCAATAACAACTGATGTCTTTAATTTAACACTTTAACGGTACATATTTTTCTCCCAATATTCTATCCTCATCCGGCAGCAGGAGGACTCCGTTCGGCTAATATTTTCATCAAATCGGACGAGCCTGTACTGTCTTTGTGTTCGGTTTGCAAATTTTTTCCCACCAAAACTACTTGTCTCGCTTGTGAGGTGTTAAGTTTAGAGTTAAGAGGTATTCAAAACGCACACCATAAATTGTTGCTGTGTAATCAACTGCTTTTATAATGCGAGCATTCCAGTGATACACTAACTTTTTTGTTTTTTATATCACTTTTGCCAATAAATAAAAATTATGTGTAATTAATTCCAAACTGTATTGCTTTATGTATGAAACAATAATAATGAAGAATCATTCAAACATTTACAATTATGTATAATAAACTCAAGAAAAATAATGGTTTTATAAATATGAATTTATGAGTTTGTGCCAAAAAGCCCAGTCGGATGGTAAGTTCACAAAGTAATTCAAAATTGAATTGAAAAAAAGTTAGCCTACCGGACAGGCAAAAATTGTGTAAATACATAAAAAATATACGTATGGTATTTTATTTCTATTGTGTAATAGTGTGTGTGTGTGTCTAATTCCGCCATAACTTAGGGACATCCCAACATTTATTGAATGAAATAATAAATTACTCCTTACGAACAATAAATTTATTTATCCTAACTATTCTATGTAGGTAAAATTATAAATACATAGTAAAATTTTCTGGGAAATTCAAGGAAAAATTTGGAATGAATTTGGAATGATAATCTTCTATTAAATATTCTATTGGACTTATCTTTCCTAAAACTATTAAAAATAAGGAAAACTTAGAATTATTTATATTTATATCTAGATTATTTCCAAAACCGGCAGAAAGTTAGAAACACTATTAAAAAAATGTTTTCTAATATTTAAAAAAATATATATCACAGATTCATAAAATAAACATTCTACGGCGGCATGGAGATATTAAAATGTGGACTAGAATACATATTCAAAGGAATGCAATTTTTTTTTCATATCTGACTGAAAATCAGCTGTGATGATGAAAACCAACAAGTTTAAAAATGGTGGCAAGACTTTTCGAAGACAAGGTAGCACAATATCTAAGAAAACAACCAGAGTCAAAATAACAACTTATAATAATTTATGTCTTCAATTTGTCTTGTGATCCATTTTTTGGTGTTCAATCCCGAATCGGTCCAGACAGCTCGGGGATCGCTCCACCAATACTAATGATACATTTTATAGAAATGAGATCCTGTAAATTGTAAAAATTCTTTCAACTAAAACAATACATATTGTTCTAAATAAATGTAACTAAAACTAATGTAACATAGATTTGACCTGTGTCATCAAGGTGAAACAAAGTAGAAATTAATATAATCTTGAGCATAATAAATTATTCTTAAAAGGTTTGGTAAAGAACCTTATGAGGTATAGAAAAAATCTATGAAATAAGAGATTTTAAATTTAACATAAAATTATACCTACTTATGCATTCATTTATTTACAAAATACTGAATTCAGTTCATTCTTATTTTTTAAGTATTTCTTGAATATAGTGAATGCATAGCAACGTGAGATCTACAGAAATACAACACCAATATTACACATAAACACACAACATATTGAGTTATAAATTAAGCCACGTATGGAGGCAAGAATTATTTATTGACAATACATATGTGGCCTTACGCAAAGTGTTGGAGGCCTACAACTTATAACTTTACAGGAGGCAACGACTTTACGCAGGGTGTTTACCTAGTGGTTTTATTATTTAAAATGACATAATAGTAGTTTTAAACATTAAACTTTTCGAACTGAACAAGCATCTTTAAAATTAGACGAATTGAGTACACTGAAATAGTCTTCATGTGTGAACCTAATAATGTTTTCAATCCTACACAGATATGACTTTTTGCTCTCATCCAGGGGACCGTTCACTTTGGTGAGGTTGTCGGCTACAATGCTTCGGCTTCCCCGACAGAAACTAAGTTGCCGGGTAACATCCACTCCGTTCATCACAACCCGGAGGAAGAAGTCTAACGGCGCCACCACTTTAGGTTTACGACTATCAATTCTTCCGCTTGGACTCTTCTTATTTTTCATGTATTCTTTGTCTTCATTTTTGTAAATCTCTATCACCATTCTGGAGGCATAATGAATGCTGAGGAAGCTCTCGTCAGCCAAACCTAAAGCGAGACTTAAAAACTGCAGCGTCTTATCATGGCCTGAGAACAAAACAAACTTAGGTTTGCCCTCCGATATCATTTTGAGAATATACTTAACTATTTGTCGAATCATTCCAAAAGCTCGTAGTAACGATGCCTTTTTCAAGTGACTGCTTTTGGCGTATTGCTTCATATCCCAGTCTGTGTATGCAAAGAGACTGGTCACTTGTTCCTTTTTGACGCACAATGTTTCCGTATCGGATTTCTTCGGGGTATCTTTCTCACTGTCATCCTTTTCATTATAGTCTTCAGAGTCATCGTCTTCCACTTCAGGATTGTTGATATTTTCCCCGTTGAAATTAAAATCACCATCCATGTTTCTTTTGATGAGAATAACATCTTCATAATTCATGTCTACGTTTTCCATCATCTTCTGTTGATAATATCCGATTTTCTCTTTTTCCATTTGACTGTCAAAGTCAAGGACGGCGGATTTGCGGTGAGATTCTTCCGGTCGAACCTTAATATTGCGAATATTTCTAACAAATCCACGATCTTTAATAGTATTTTCAAAATCGTCTACCGAAAAAATTTGTAGAAGAGATCTAGAAGGGGAATGTTTTGAATTGTTAGCTTGTAAGAGACCTCTTAGTCCACCATCTGCTGGTTTGGAATTATCAATGGCTGATTTATGATTATCACTCTCAGGTAAATTCATGTTTTCAGGATGTTGAACAGATTTCTCCAGGCAGGGTAAAGCGGCGGAGTGGCAGAGGTAAGCGAGTAGTGCATCCTCCAGGATATGTGGGTCTTTAGAAGACTGCGATGGAGACTGGAACACGATGGCAGACAGTTGTGAGACCAGCTCTCCGACAGCCGGGTGGGCCTCAAGGCGTTTTTTAGATTCTTCAGACACTTTCCTACAAATTCAAAAATTGTCCCTTTTTAGTATGAAAAATATAAGAATTGATTCTTTAGAACTATGAGTCATTTTGTCACACCTTCAATAATGATGTGTTGCAAATATGAAATAATATATTGTCAAGTCCATAAAAAGCATGTGCGACACTGAATGCAACATGACACGTGCAACTCAATACAAATGTAAATTGCATACGATTTACCAAAAAAAAAAGCAATAGCTTAACCCGTATGAAATATGTGTGTCGCCATGCCCAATAGTGTAACTTTCTTGGAATCACAAATTATTTTGTTAGGGTGAAATTTAACTGGTTAAAGGTTAACATAAACTTATGGTTATGGCATGTAATTGTGGGATATTCTAACACAAACATAAAGCATATAATTTTACTTATGTATAGGTAAACTGCAGAATTGTGAATATTTATGTTTCTGTATTGTTTTATTCTTTCTGTCCAGTAGTAAATAGGCTTTGAAAAAGAACAGGCAAACGAACAACAAAAAGTTCGATTTGCAGCTAGTGCGAATAGTCAGTATGTATTGCCAACCTGGCGTAGTACTCAGCTGCAGGGCAGGCGCAGTCCTCGGAGCAAAAAGTGAGACTGGGGCTTTCACGGGCCACGGCGCCCCCGACGCCCCCTCCACCGCCTGCTGCATTGCCCCCCGCTTCTCCCAGAGCCGCCCACAGGAGGGCCAGAGCGGACTGGAGGGCTCGCCGGTAGCGCGTGCTGTGGACGAGAATCTCACCTGAAGGGAAAAGAGAAAAGAATTGATTGATTAAACAATTTACATATACAGAACAGAAATGCAGTATGCTCGATTATCCGACAACTACTATAATCCGACGTTATTTTAGTAGTTGAAAATACAAAATCAAGCTCCGCAATTGGCCGGTATTCAAATATCAAATTAAATAATCTGTAAACACCTTGTACACCGACAGGTTGGATTATCTTAATTTAAAACACTCAGTTACCATACCGCCATCTAGCTTGCTCTCGCTGACCATTTTAGGTGTCACCGTGGTTAATTGAGTCTTGGTGTTGCAAAATCCGCTCTTAAATCTCAAATCTTACAAAAATACTTAACAGCTGTTGTAAGGAACTGTCAACACAGTTGAATCATAAATCACAAAGCTAGATACATAGCTAAGGGATGATTGAAGTGGATAAGTATATTATTACATGCAGTCAAATTACCTTCTGCTGGTTTCCCCGTCGGAATCAAACTCTTGGCATCATCACTGCTGATGGTTTTCAGAGGAACAATATTGATTTGACTTTTTTTAGTTACTTCATTGATCTTTGTGTTTCCTGTAGACTTTGGCACAGCATTTGAAGAAGCAATATCTGAAAGAGAAAAGATTAAAAAATATTTACAAAATTAGAGCCAGATTGATATATGTAGGAATATTATGGTGAAAATAGAATACCCCTAAACAAATTGGAACTTTTTTATAAAAGATCAATAAGACAAGATGCCACTGCGCTTAAAGTTTAATAATTATGAAAATTCGATTGTCCCAATGAACAATAACAAATGTGCAAATTTGTAATTTTGCTCATGTATTAGAGTTGTTTAAAGTTCAAAGTTATGTAGCCACATTTGTTTTTAAGAGCAACAAATACGTGTTATTTTACAGAAACCTCTTTAATTCATAAAAAATATATATTTTGGCAGCTCAACAGCTCTGATTCAAAGCTGCCAATTTGCACAACTGTTATTTTTCATTGGGACAGTAGAAATAGTCTATAACAGTAGAAACAGTCATTCATTAAGAGTTATTCGTCACAAACATTCACAACATTCTTCTGAAGAGTCGTGGCAAACTCAGCCACATACCTCGGAAGTGAAAAGCAAGCACCCTTTTGTGGACCCAACTATTAAACTACCAGGGTACTCTCTCCCTAGAAAGAAGTGGGAAAGCACCAATCCGCATTCGGTGCAGTTACGATCGCTGTGCATATATGATGAAAAAATTGGGCCTAAGGCTAAAAATAGTGTGCCGCTTACGTCGACAGCGTATATCGATCTCATACGTTAATACGTAGATAAATTAATGAAAAGCTGTAGTGTAACACTGACGGTCAGTAACAAGTTAGTCGCTACGTGTTGCGTACGAGGACCCGGTCCAACTCATCAGCGCTACGTCGTCAGTCAACCGATACTCTCACTATCTGTATCGATAGCGTGAAATGTTGGGCGTGCATGTGTATAGTCTTATAAAATGAATATTGAATTGTCATTTTCGCCCTCGTCTTTGGGATTTATCTAGAAATTTATACAACAATCGGGATGCTAAGCTAAAATGTTGGCTTGAAGTGTTTGAGGGATTGTTTCCAGTCTTTTATGAATATGTACAATATTAATAAAATGACTTAATTAATTGAAGACAACTGTACTCGGGTGACGTCAGGCACTCTGGCAGCATCGCATAGGCTGACAGTCAGCGACTGATGTACGCAACTCATGTACGCGTGACACTATTTCCAGGCTTAAGGATTCCAAATTGTGTGAAATGTGGTCATATGCAAACAACAGGACACATTTTATTTATGTAGAAGAATGTCCCCTTCATCAGTTTCCCAGCACTATACTTTGACCTGCACAAATTCTCCTCCACCATATGAAGAAGAAAAAGAAAGAAGGGTAATTTACCTTTATTTTCTGTTTTATTTCCGTAAAAATCCCAACCGAGCTTGTTGGTGTAGGCCTGCCCCAGGGCGTGGCCCGTGGCCAGCAGCTGCAGCAGGCCGCGTGGGGTGAGCTGGCCGAGGCGACAGGCGCCCGGGGGACTCCCGGGCAGCAGGGGCAGGTTGTGGAAAGGGCCCGGCGACTGCGACCACGGGGCTTTACCCAGAGCCGTCATGTTGGTTATGTACTCCTGGTACCTGAATAAATAATCAAATTGGTGAATAAATAATAAACTACCTTTCTTTGTAGTGTTTTTGCATTTTTTTACAAAATTATGTTTTTGTAAATTGTACTATCTTACCAGATATTGTGTTTATATATTTATAAAAATTATATCCATATATCTTATGTTGTTTCCTCGGGATATATCCTATATATTATCCCCTCGCAAAGACTCAGAAATAATGAACTGCTCTTCCTCAACCATCATTCGACAAATTATGGATATTATTCACCAGTGTCCAGAATGTGTAGACTGGTCAACTCAAGTCAAAACCTTAACTTTTTTGGGATAAGTCTGAATGATTTTTGCCAGTCGCTAAACAAGTGACGGAATATTATAAGTGTCCTGTGGTCCTGACCCACGGCGTAGTCTTGACTTGATTCGACTTGTCACTTTATTTTCTTATGTTATATCTACTATATGTCTTTGCTTTCATGTACCTTTGTCTACTCCTGTATTTTTCATTTTACTTTATTCGTGTTATTATTTTGTAATTTGGACGATGTCCGTTAATAAATAAATAATAACATTGTAGTATTCTTCTTAGCACTACATGAAGTGAATGACAGAAAAGGTTGGGGGCGCCCAAGGGAGACATGACTCAAATAACTATTTGTGGTAAAATGAGGAGCATGCGATGAACTAAGAAATGAGTGAAAGGGGAAAGTATGACGTGGAAGTGAATAATAGAAGAAGTCGATAACGCCCAAGGAAGACATATCACGATCAAGTGAAACAAATATTATTTGTGGTAAAATTAAGCGTATGTGATGAACGAAGAAAGGGGTGTAAGGAGAATGTAGGACGTGGAAGTGAATGGTAGAAGAATTCAAGGACGCCCGAGGAAGACATGGCACGATCAAGTGAAACAAATACTTATTGAAAGAAAAAAGGGGTGCAAGGAGAATGTTTGATAGAAAAAGTTGAGGACGCCCCAGGGAGACATGGCACGATCAAGTGAAAATTCTTAACAATAATATTATTTCCACCTTAAAACTACACTTAGTTTTTAGGAACTCTAAAATTCACAACCTCAAAATTTTACTCCAAACCAAGCAACTCCGGGTAACGTCAGCTGGTATATTATATTATTCAAATGAATTAATTGTGAAATATTTGAATTTACATTTATTTACAAGAATTTACCACTCAACTACGGAGACTGTACACATCTGAGCACTGATCGCATCTTGTATAGGGCTAGGAGATTATCCAATGGCGACCTGCTGCTAACCATATGCCAATCTCAAGTAACTCTAACAATTGAATTTGCGAGCTACCTCTGACCGATTGCCATCTCTAATGCAAAGATGCAATGAAGGCATGCTGAGTCTATTCTACAGGTATTTCAATGAAGCTTGATTGAAGGAGCTAGCAGCATTGATCTCCTGTGCACTGGTGAATGGACACGAGCAGAACACCCGTTCACAGTTGACGTTGGCTTCATGAGAACGGGTTATTTACTCAACTCGTTTTTGTGTAAGTCGGCTCGCATGTGGAACGAGCTACCGGCATCTGTTTCTCCTCCTTCATATCATCCGTGCCTCCTTGAGACCCGAATTAATAAATCCCTTCCTTCCGCCCCTACCCTTAACCCATCTCAAAATGCTGCCCAACCGGGTGGCTTCTACTTCTTACACGCTAACTAGATACTAATTAACTAATCATAATTTTATTATGATATTTCTATTTCATCAATTTGGGAGACAGGTATGGGTACCGCCGCCCCGAGAACCATTTATTGGATAACCAACACCTCTGCCATGCATCTGCATTATGCATTGGGGTGCCCGGGTTTATGGGGTGACGTTTATATATAATTTAATATAATTCTTATATTCTTTTAAGAAAGAATATAAGAATTGTCAAAGAAACTTTGAGCAGAACAAAATGGACAAAATAGCGAACAGCTTTGAATGCAAGAATTTTTCATCTTTCTGGAATAAAACCAATGCCGTATTGAAAGCGAAATACACCGCACCGAGCCAGATTGATGGAAAATCTGTAAATAAAGATATTGCTGAAGTTTTCAGAAATACATTTTGCTCCGCACCAGATCAACCGCAAATAATGGTTAAAGAGATTGAAACAACAACGCACCAACCAGAACAACAGCCGTCCATCGTCATATTACCTGAGATGATCCAGCGAGCAATGCGCAACATGGCAGGAGGTAAATCTGCAGGTCACGATGGACTTGTCATAGAACATGTAAAGCATGCGGGGGAGTACTTAACAATACTGCTTGCCTCTCTCTTCACTGCCATGATCGGCCTCAGACACATTCCGAAAGAGCTGTCCAAAACAATAATAATACCGATCCCAAAAAGCCGCCAGTTGAACCTGACATCATCTGTTAATTACAGACCATCATGTCATCACCGATGACCTAAATGATAAAAAAGACATAGAACGTCAAAGAAGAGTACTGAATGTGCGAGCTAACATGCTTGCCAGAAGATTCAACAAATGCAGTCCTCCGGTGAAGAAGCAACTTTTCCAAAAATATTGTATGAGCTTCTACACTAGCGAGCTATGGACGACATACACACAAGGCGTCATGAACACACTCCGAGTCCAGTACAACCACGCATACAGAGCCCTATTTGGCCTCCCCTGGCGATGCAGCGCCTCACAGATGTTCACCGAAGGAAGGGTGCATGGGTTCGCTGCTTTAGTGCGCCACAGAATAGCCGGGACGAGTCAGCGCTACCAGAGATCGGACAACACTCTTGTCCAGGCCGTTGCTCAGTGGCAGGGAGCGCCTCTACACCAGAGATGGAGAATTTCACTCAAGCCACCATAAAGTCCTAATGTGCTCATCAATGTATTCATTTTTTATTATTTTTATTTATTTCTTTATTGATTTTCTTTTTATGTATGTATTAACTTAAATGTAAACTTTTATGGCAGGCAGAGCATTGCACACACCGCTCTGTCCAGCTGAAATAAACATTATTATTACTATTATTATTACTATCCGGGTCTTGGCAGAGGATGTGTCTGCCCACAAACTGCGTGGCAGGCAGGTTTGGAGAGACTGGTTAAGGGAGACCTTTTGACCTCTCCAACAGGACTCTCTCAGAACATCGCCTTCCACCGCAGTGGGAGGGATGGATTCATACTACCATCACTCCTGGACTCACTGACCCCCAGATTCCTACCCACACCTCATACTTTTTTCCTAACCAGATCTTCCCATCCTTCCTTTCCTAAAAACACCCTCCACACAGCATCACCAAAGACGACATAGGCCCATAGAGGGGATTTTCCTCAGGGCCTCCTGTGTGGAGCTAATGTAAAAAAAAAAAATATGTATCAGAATACACTTTTTATAAGAGCACAACTGAAGGAATAGTTACAATGATAATAATAAATAAATACTTTAAAAAAGTACAAACATTGTTGGTATGTTATAAAAATGGTCACCACAATCAATGGCAAAAAACAAGTAGTAAAATACTGCTTGTATAAATACACCTCTAATTTATCCGACTCCGATAAAAGAACTTACATACTTTCGAATTCAAAATTTGGAATGACTATTTATTCTCTTAAATTTTCTAAGCACAGCACAACAATCCTTGTAGTCTTCTTAGCAGCGAATGTTAAGCAACAATGCGTATGACCTGGGTATCGATTCTCCAATCCAGGCCGCTCGCAATCGCCGTCGAAAGTACATACGTTGGTTGACATTCTTATTCTCAAGTCTTGTCAACGGTACATACTTACATTCCACTCAAACAACAAGTGGGTCGAATCACTTGTTCGAGTGGAATGACTTCGTCGAGAATCGAGGCCCTGATAGCATCCATACATCAACCTTTTCACCGGGTTCCTGAAGTATGTATATAGGATAATGTGTGCACTATACACTTTTTGAAACATTCATAAATTTTCTATGAAAATGAAAACACAAAGGTAAGGGTACACAAAGGTGCGCCCTTGAGGTGATTTTCTCACGAAAACGGCGCTATATAAATAATCCCATCATTATTATTTATTATTTTTTAATGATAAACTAACGTTTATAAGACAAGGTTTTATGCATAGCATAAAGGATAACAAATAATTATAAGCAATAATTAGTCATCCGAAATACTAATACAAATTGAAAATATCTCCCGAGTAAAAATAAATGCCGCCAACGTCAACGAATCATTTGGCGGGTTGGAAATAAGCCGACATAGCTCAGTGGTTACAGAGCACCTGACCAGACATCAGAAGGCACGGGTTCAATTCCCGTTGGCGGCATTTATTTTTACTCGGGAGATATTTTCAATTTGTATTAGTATTTCGGATGACTAATTATTGCTTATAATTATTATTATTTATAGTATAGCTCTGGGGGCATAGTTTATTTGTGCATATATGTATACGAGTAGCGGCTTATAGGTAAATGAAAAATGATTTAAATCAATTTAATTATAAAGCATGTACATAATACCTATGCAACAGTTGTGATGAAGTAGCGACATTACAGTCAACGCTCTCAATCCCCTTTACATGCGTTAACGGGCCCCGGTCTCCATGTCGGATGACCACCATCACTCCTTGCAGCGCCCATGACTCGTCCGCTAGACCTGCACAATCCATATACATACATTGTAAGGAGACCATTCATAATGCTTTAACCAGGACGGTGCTGGTTTTTGGTCCTCTGTCCTAGTTAGTTGTGACATACAACAAATAATGTACTTGCGGTCCAGTCGCAACGTTAAATTATGAAATCGTCAACTGTCAGTCAACTCAGTCATTGTGGAACCAGAATCCATTGACAATTAGTTTTATTAATTCAAATATTATGATTGATGGGCTGACCCCTATTCAAAATACATTACTATATCATGTTTTTAGGAGTTTGTCTACTTCATTTTATCCTACATAATCACATTTCGTTGTTCGATGTTCGGGACACGCTTAATATGCACTTTTATTATAAAAACCACTGTGTCAGTTAGATACCAATGAAAAGTGAGTATTTCAGTTGCCGAAAATAGAAAATAATGCAATTTAGTAGCTATTTGGTAAAAAAAAAACTTTTTTGATGTCCTTTCTTCACGCCATGTTTTGTCATAATAATTTTGAATCGTTGTTTTTAGGCTAGTTTTTTTTTTATTTATGTTTTTATTAAACACAAACTGACAACTTAAGAACCTATTTTAGGGTCATAGGTTCATATTTTTGTTTATAAGAGAAGAATAAAATTAATATTAAAACTTTGACATCAATAATAATGGCGGCCAAGTAACAAACAGTTTTAATTTTAACGAAATAACTTTTGAAAAGCATTATTTTCCATTTCCAGAAACTGAAATATTTACTACTCATTATTATCTAACTATTACAACGTTTTTTTTTAATAAATTCTGTATATTTACTAAAGTTAGATTTAATAAATGATATTGAACAAAGCAATCACCTTCAGCACCAAGATGAATATTCTCAGCTGAATTGCAATACTTGCTGGAGATCTTCTTATATCTGTCTGCCTTCACATTGTGTCGGTGTTCCCTTCTGTGGGCAGATTGCTTTGGCATACTCACATCTTCTTCGGTTGCAATGTATTTGTACATTCCTATAACATTTATTATGTTAGACAAACAAGTATTTAGTACAATGAAAGTGTGTAGTTAACAGATACAATAGAATATTTGACTAATATTGTTTAATATATAGATTATTTGGTAAGTTATAATACCTGCTACAATCAAAAAGATCCATACACTCATAATTAGGTAGCAATATAATGCTCTGTGCTGTGATGTAAACTTAACCATTTCCGAAAGCATTTTCTTTGACATGTGTAAAACAATGAAAACGTCAAAATATTTGTATTTGCTTCATGTTTACTAGGGTTAATTATTTCTAACTTTCGTAGTATTTTGTGGTATACTATTTTCGTTCAAATGACTGCAAATGACCTTCACTCTTGACAGATACATATTTGACAGCTTTGGAAATGTTACTAGAAATAAATAATATCAATAAATGTCTTTTCTATGACTGTTACTAAGGCTCTGTACCAAGAGACGTCTGGCAATTGTATGGTACTTACCGTTCAAAAGAGTAATTTTGTCGTGGTTTTGTCCTTCAACTTTTTTTTTTTTTTTTTTTTTTTTTTCTGAATGTTCCTACTTTACTATAAATATAGCCGTAAATGGTATATCAAATATGAAAATACACAGATTTAGGAAATGAGATTAAAAGAATTTGGCATTCTCAGACTATAAAAATATTACGATTTGTTATTTCGGCTACTGGCATTATAATTGATTTATTCATTCAATTTGATTCAAAATTTAGGCCTTTTAGATCTGTCAAAGAATTTATATATAAAAATGCAAAAATCAGTCATTTTAAATACATGTAGGGTTATGAAAGATTTTTAAAATATTTACATTGAGGGATCAGTAAGATTTATAGGTCCAGTTAGGAGTTCTACTGATATGAAAATATCGGTGAATTATTTTCCCATTTGATCTCTGGTGAGTTGACGTGTTATTTTTGCATTGTTTTGTATTTATTATGCACTTGCATAATGTGGATTGACTAGATGATCATTTGTGGAAAAGTGTGTGGAAGGGTTTAGTTTTTCCTGTGGAGAAGATTTAACCTAGACATAAAGTCGAAAAAAAAAATTTGCATTTTGATAATCTATCGTACTTAGGCTATGACATCACAACACCCAGACTAAATAAACAGGAACAGTAGCAATCCAATGTCCAACCCTTTAGTAAACAATGAGCCTAAAAATCCCTGGACAGAATCATTCAAATACAATTTGAAGGCGCTGAGTGGGGGGAAGATGTATGAAAAATGAAAACCTACTTAAATTTTTTATTGACATATCCCATTTCTTGTTTCATCAAATACCCAAAAAAATCTTAAACCGTTATAACTGCATTAACAACCCAAAAATAAAATTATATTAGTTAATTATGCACCACTTTGCTTACAAATCATTTCAAAAGTTTGTCTTATAAGATGACTGCCAGGCGAATTCCCCTCACCCTAGACATAGCTTCAATGCCATTCGTTAACACGTTCCCGGACGAGCATGCTATAGCATTCGCATTAGATAGTTTAATTATGTCGCGGATGCTATAGCATTCGAAGTTTATTGAGTTTTTTTGTCAGATATGCTTGAGCAGTTGCTATATCCTTATAAAATATAGGTAGTCTATTTCTTACTGTCACTGCTGACACAACCACAGATCGCTTACTGTCACATGAGACCTTTTCTGCACACAAAGATAAAACAGTGTTTACCCCTTCCCCTACAGCTCGCCCGGCGTACCCCGCGTGGTGGCGTATGCTATAGCATGCGTCAAATGTATTGAGATACGTCTGCTAGAGCATTCGCGTCGCACTTTGATGGTGTTGGTTGGTACGTATCATGACGGAAATGCTAGAGCAATCGCAAAAATCTAATACAAAAAAATAGTGCCAAAGTAGGGTGTCTCACTGCCCGTGAACGTGTTAAAAATCGGACTAATCGCTCTGTCCAGGGCTTTTTAGGTTTTTTTAGGTCCATGTAGTAAACACTTTTTATCCCCAAGGTGATTTTTTTTATCGGCGAAAGGGAATAATGACGCAAACCGAATCTAGTAAATTATGTCACTTGCGATGAAAAACTAGCCAGTCTGACTTTCGGTGGAAGGTCATACTTTGGACGGTTGAGTGGATACTTGCACTATTCTCGGTCGATGATTCAAGGAAAATCATTAATTTGATTAAATAATATTTATTGTACGCATTAACAAGTCAAATCGATTATATTCACATAAATACAAAATTTATAAAATACTATGTAATAATAATTGCAAATATGGCTTTCATTCATTGATACAATTTATCGAAATATGCATAATTAATTCTATTAATATCCATTCGTTTGGGAAAAACAGGCAGACTAAATATTATACATATCCTCCTCAGCAACTTGGACTTCAGCTAGTCGAATGATGGCTACCCAAATTTAGGTCTCATCGCTCTAGGCCTTCAACGATGGCTGCCTAAATTTAGAAAGACGATTTTTTCGAACTTATTTAAATTTATTTTGAAATTCGAAATTTTTTTTAAACCTTCAAATATCGGATAAACGTGGATTCATTGGCTTTATACCACAGAAATCAGTTTATACAATTCCATATTAATATTTGGAGGCATAATTTTAAACTGAATGCCCGGAAATCTCCATCGCTCAATGCATTTACTTTTTAAATACCCCATGATTCGAGGGGTTAGAAGATATCTATTAACTTGTTTACCAAGAATACAGAATCAACATAAAATTCCTTTTGAATTGCTCTATTTAATAATGATCCCTATTTAATATTGATCCTTTTTACAACAAAATTAAATAAAAGAAAACATGTAAGCATTAATTTTTAACGAATCTTCAATATTATAAAGACACATTTTTATAAGGAATGGAATATACAAGGCACCTATCTAATGAAAATATGTTGTACAAATAGTTAACCCATTTGATAATGCCCGAAAATCTGTGCCTCCAGCGCTGCATGCTTTGAACATTCTTATTAACACATGACTGTCAAAAGTATTTCTGCATTTGCCAATAAATCAAGCTATTCTATACACATCGGCTATACAGTAAAATGGTAAGCAAAATTTTCCATTAAGATTAAAACTTTAAATAGGTACGGCAGAAATTTTGCATTAAAATTTTTTAACTAAAATAACAAAGTGGATATATGCGCTACCTAAAAATATTCCGCATTTTATTTATGTACATAAAAGTTTTTTAATGCACATGTTGTATTTTATACCTAACTAAGTTTGTTTTAGTAAATTGTTATGTATTATGCCATAAAATATTATCGTTACCATTCTCCTACTTTAGAATTTAGAACTCTTTAAACGCGTGAGGTTTCGATGGTAGGTACCCCTGCATACGCCAATTTTTCATTTATATGTGTTCGCAACTCAACTGCTGTGACGTCCAAGCACAATGGAACGGGTTAATACAGTTAGAATCTTGGAGAAAAATATTTATATTCCTCCAAGGAATGTACTGCACATGTGATAAAATTGTGTTTACTGTATAATTTTATCAATAGGTATTTGTGAAAAACATAAAAATCTAAAGTATATACTAAGTTTGGAATTAAACTATTGCATAATATGCATGTGAAAAATGAATGAATAAAAAAGCGTAGTTTGATCAAGAATATTATGTTTATAAGGGGATTCTCTTTATTTATATAAACTGAAGCCACCCAGGCAACTAGGATCAGTTTAGGTTTTAAAATTTCTGCATTTCTTGTAAAATGTCAGTGTAAAGATCTCTGAGGGAAAACTATTAGTGATTAAACCGAATGCACTTAAGCAAACGGATTTAAGTTTTTATCATAATCTTCCTCTTCCTCTTCTTCAAATGGATTCTTGCTTTCAAACGGGTTCTTCTCTTCTTCCTCATCAGCGAAAGGATTCTTGGCATCATCATAGGTCAATTTCTCAGGGTTCACCGCCGTCGACACAATATCGATAATCTTCTTTTTGATAGTCAAGGGGGACCCTTTACGAGGAGTGCTACTCTTGGAATCAATGTCCAGGTAATCGTTGGAGGTGTTCATGTGTGAAGTGCCGAGGGTCTGTTTGATGGCGACATGCTCAGTGTGGTTGAAGCGTGTCAAGTTGGCCTCCAGGCTGGAGCTGTACTGCGCTTCTCTCTGTCTCTGCTCCATCAAGCGCATTCGACCCTCTGACTCTGGGATAATGATAGCACTCTTGGAAGGAACAGGTCTCTGGCTCTCCCCTGCAGAAACTATAATCAAATAGAACAATGAGATTAGTTATCTAATTGAGCGATAGCATCACTAATGCCCTTGAGCGATAGACAGCTACCCAAATTTGGTTAGCACCGCTAAGGTCTTTGAACGGTTGCTACCCAAATTTGAGTAGCTGAAGGTAGATAATTATTATGAATTAAAATAAATTAAATATTTTTTATAAAACATGAACATTTGAGATAAATGACGAAATATAGGTAGTTTAATTGGCTTTAAACTGCAGTAAGCAGTTTATGTGTTTCCGTAATAATATTCGGAGGTATGATTTTGGAATGAATACGGCCAAATCTAAAACTGGAAATCTAGCTGGAGTGCTTATTAATCCTGCATGTATAATGTACGTATATTTCACCAAAAGGAGAACTCTTCACACCTTTGGTAAAAAAGATTGTTTTATTCTGATCCAAACGTAGATTAATGGATCCAAATCATCCATAAACTCAAGCAATGTGGGTAACACGACAGCTGGTCTACTGTAATGTGTACAGGTTAGGTGAAACTTCAATATTCCCAGATGTAAAACTCTAAAATAACCTCATTATAGAAGGGGTAAATCTACTCACATTGCCTAGAGTTGTATCCTTCTTCCAATCGCAATTTGGCCTCTGCGCCCGGCCCATAATTAGGAGTTTCAACTTTGGGAAGAGCTTTAAGGCTGGGAGCTGCGGGATGAGACTTGGAGACGACCGAGAGATCCCCCTGTCCGAGCGTCAGATCTTTCTGTTCAGCGGCACCACCGTCCCCTGAGATAACAGTCAGCTTGTTGAAGACGCCTCGTCCAAAGTAATCAGCAACTACCGTGAAACTGAAATACAGATATGATAAATATATACATAATCAAAATCGTGCAAGATATTATTATAGTTCAACCAAAAACTAAAGACCTCTATTCCCTAGCGTCATTTGGAACGGTTCCATGCTAACTCAACACAGTGACTATTCAACACACCTTTAAAAGGTGATTATAAAGTCATTAAAAATGATGAAAAAAAATAAAATTATAACCTAACCTAACCTACTTAACCCAGTTAATAAAGTTTTTGTTTCATCACTTTCCATGACTTTATATAACTTTTTAAAGATGTGATGAATTATCATTTTGATGATTTATCCGGTCACCTTTGGAACATGGCGCAGTGCGGGAGATAAGTGCAGTGTGGCAAGCCACCACCGAACGCTGGCAAACTACTAATAAATTACGCCCTTTCTGCGGAGAGCAAAGCACGTACATCTACACACCTTCCGCTTACAGTCTATCTATATTATTGTTTGTTTGAATTATAAGAAATAATTATTTAATCTTAGATTAATTATTTAAAATTTAGAGATGATATTCTTTTCAGATATTTTTACAGTTATTATCTTTAAAAATTGTGAAAAAAATATTGTGTAAGTTTTTTTTGTAGGTGAAAAGTAACCTTACCCATCAGGCGCCCTTTCTAGTTGGGCATGAAACGCCTCGGTGGTGTGTGAGCTGGCCCCCTGGCTCTGCAGGACTTCCAGGAGCTTCTTGGTGTTGGGCACACAGGCCGGGCACTCCGTCTCATTCTCCGAGAAACTTTGGAAACAGCTGGGAACAAATGAATACATACATAGTAAAAAGGACTTGATGTGATTGTCAGTTGTAGAAATAACAATTGGTAAAAGAAAGAAAAACATTCCCAGGTTACAATTAACCCAACATTATTTTAAAAACTCTTACTACCATCATTATTAGCGGAAAAGGTTGTTTGTGCAATGATGGAGGACTTAGCCAGCTGAAGCAGGAATTAAACTCACAACCCCTGAATGGAAACCCGACGCATTTGTCAACTCAGTCATTGACCGGTCATTAATTTGTAAACATGAGAACCATGAAACTGAAAATGCTGAATTGAAAACTATATATAGAGGATCAAATGGAAAAACTTTTTTTTGATGACGAAACTAAATTTCGTAGGGTCAAGTAATATTGTATTTAAAAGCATGTTATAGGCCCAGCCAAAATTCTCAACTCTGAAAACTTCTTTTTTTTTCATTAGCTGGCGGTAATAGTTCATTCCCGACCTTATTAATAGTAACATTAAACATGAGTTACAACCGTGTATACGTACACTATATTCTATGTTGTTTCATAGAATTATTTAAATTTTTTCGGAAGTGTCTATGGTAAACTTTTGTATGCAAATTGAAAGCGTGGTGTATCTTTATAACACTTTAAATCATTTATCTCACCGTAATACAAAATGAATTTTATGAGTCCGTATCAGGTTGGAAGAAATATCTCCTAAAGGACTCTACCACTGTTTGACATCTGGGAAAAATACCCAAAATTGGTCTAAGGGTTAATACTGTTATGTAGTAACACCTTAACCCTTTGCAGTCCTCAATTTCGGAAAAAATACATATTTTAATACATGTTTTGGGCATTAAAAAGCATATGTTAGAAATTAATTTAATAATTTAAAGTTATTTTAGAAATTGCATTGTATAATGTCAAGCTAGGCTCGAGGAAAGTTGAAAGTTGAAAGGAATAGGTCTTAAAACCTTATATATCGGATAAATTGAAAATTTATTGATTTCAGAACTTCTTAAGCATGAAACCTACTTATGTGGGGTGACCCGACTCTTGATCTTCTTGGCCCCACGACAATTGTTCCCCCTGACAGTTAACCCCTGGATGTTGATCCCCGGACAGTTGATCCCCCAAAGTATTATTTCTGCTATACTTCCGAAGTGTGCAGAGAGGATATACGGTCGCACAACAAAAGTCGATATAGTTATCTGCTATACAAAATGTTTTGCTAACAATAATACCATTTCTCCGAACTTAACAATGAAGACATATGTAGTCAGCTTAGAGAAAATGAAATAAACTTAATACATATAAATACAACTGACTGTTGATGGTAACTGTGATTACACAAGAAGTGTCGGGCGGGCAGGTCGAGAGGGCGACTGCAGGCGGCGCAGCGGGAGGCCTGGCATGTGGTGGGGCGCTCCGCCGCCGCCTTCAGGGCATCGCGCCCTCGCTCCGCCTCACCCCGGTACTTGTCAGCTAGTGCCTCCTCGCGCGCCATCACCTCGCTCTCGCCCGATACCACGTCCATCAGGTACCTGGAAAAAAGTTGTGTATACAGTCAATTCTTTTCTTACACAATAGGCCACTTGCATGCATTTTACAATAAAATGTGTGAATAGATGTTTCTACTATGATTTTATTTTATTTTAATGTCAAATTAGTTATTTTAATAATAAAATATATCAATCCGTTTGTGATGTTACTACATAAAAATGTTTATTGAATTCCATGCTGAGTTTTTTTCTAAATCTAGCAACACTGAGATATCCATCGGCTTTTTGAAGTTGACATTTAACTTTAATTCGATGTTTGCAACCTGCAAATGTTGTTTTACAAAATTATAAAGCAATCTTTTGGATTATACAATATGTATAGTATATATTAAAATAGTACAAAAAGCCTCGAAGTAGACCATCTACTTCCACTCCATCAGAGACCAGGCTCAATGGAAAACTCCATATTTTGAGAAAAGGTCCCAAGAGGGACTGTATGGTCTTCTCGAAAAGGGCAGAAAAAGGTGGCAAACAAGAAACCAGTAAGTACTGTGACACGTGTCCTAACAAACCACATATATGTCCTAATATATCACACTAAAATTATAAAGATTAGAATATGTAAATTTTTCTTTTATTAACAATCTTATATGATAGTAAATACATATTTCTTAACATAACTACATCGTTTTTATTTACTGTGTTACCAAAAAAATACAAAGGGTTAAATGGGACGCAGAAAAAAATAACAATGTGATAAATTTTATGGATTTCAGAAAAAAGGGACATTTTCAGGAATATTTCGCCACTAGTTTGTGATGGATCCACCGCCGAATTTTTAAAACTGTTAGGTGGGAAGCAGTTTTATCCAAACATTCTTATGTAGGAAAAACTCATGTTTTTTGTATACAATTTTAAGGGGGGACATTTTATTTTTTTATTTTTGTTTATTGCAGAAACAAACAGTACATAATTACATAGATGACAATAGTTACAAAGTTATAAAAGTTAGTATAATAATTGGTACCAATGACATGTCGCTGACATATATACATAGGAGGTATATTATACATTTACGGTTAAGTTACATTTTTAAGTTAAGTTAATTAGTGTGCTGGGGAACGAGAGAGGTGTGTGTGAGTGTTTGTGTGTGTTTACGTGTGCGTGTGTGTCTGTGTGTGGTTGTATGTGTTATGTTGGCGAATTTAGTGTGCTAAAAAAGTTTTTCTTAAATAGAGGGAGAGAATCAAAAAATATATCGGTACTTGTGCTTGTTTGAATTGAGTTGAATGTTTGAAGGATACAAGAAATAGGGGAATTGGCTGCAGCGTTTGTATTATTACTAGTTGTGTAAAAAAGGTTGGTGTGTCGAGTTCTTTTAGATGGGGTGTTAAAATTTATTTGAGATAGAAGTTCTGAGCAGTCTATTTCGTTGTGTATTATTTTATGGAGAAATGTCATGTCAGCTACCGTTCGACATAAAATAAAAAGGATTTTAACAAAGATTGGAATAATATTTCGGGTGTGAGAGGAATGAGGTAATTAGCCACGGGGGACCACAAAGCGTACTGTCGTCCGTGCAAGCTAAGAAAGAAATACTGTACCCTCTAGTACTGGAAAAGACAAAAATAATTGTTTTCTATTTGTTCAGTATTTTTTGGCAAATATAATCGGTGTATCGTCACAAAATCGGCAATGGATCAATATGTGAGAATGATTCTAAAAATGACATTTCATATTTACTAATTATTTTTATTAATCGACAATTGCAATCCAAAAACAAAGGCGGCAAAATGAAAAATATTTTGTTTTCAGAACAAGTTATGCTTAGTGAAAAGGCCCGCACTAATACATAATCAATAAACACAATACGTTAGTTACTTACTTTCTAACATCTCCTAAAGTACAGGTTGGTGAATTCGAGAGGCAGTCTATGACCAGAAGTGGTGAAAGCAAACGTTGATTTGCTAGAAAGAAATTTCAAAATTATAAAACAAACTGGTAAAAAATTGTGCATAGTACTATAATTTCAACACTATTCTTCTAAAATCTAAAAGCTATTTAGTTATGCCTGTCTCACTAAAAAGAGTTGCCATGTTGAGACAGTCCGTTGAAATAATTCCCTTTTTCTCAAACGATGTACGCAGGTCCGGCCCTGAGCCAAACCCTCGAGTAAAAACTTCAAGGGCGCTGTATTAGGTGTTAGGTATTATCAGCGCCTTGGCTTCTTGGCATGTCGGCGCCCGGAGCCGAGTGCTCCAATTGCGCCTGCACATGTTTGTAATAGAAAGGACCATAGAAATGATTTTACCTATGACATTCAGAACCTCGGGTAAGTGGTGTGGAGGCGGGGGCCCCCAGAGGAGCTCCACCCACAGGTGGGGCTCCTGACCTCCGAACCTCCGACAGCAGCCTAAGGCAGACTCCTCATCCCCCTGGGACATGTGATAGCGTAAAATCTGCTGGTACCTGTAAACAATTTCAAAATACAGTGAAACCAACTTTCCCATATAAGTTTTTATCCATATGAAATTTTATTTTTTCAGTTCCTTTATGATTGAAATTTAAATATGGCCTAATATATCCCACATAATATAAGGTTTTCCCAAATAAGAGGTTTTATTTTTTCAGTCTCTTGGAAAACCTTATAATCTCACTCGAGCGTAGGAGATTTCTGGGTGTTCAGTTTTCGATTTGGCCATCGATTTAATTAGTATCATATCTCCAAATATTAATATGGATACATACGAACTGCTTACTGCGGTTTAAAGCGAATGAATCCACCTAGATTTCACCGCTTATTTCATATTTTTACGCTTTATAATTCATAAAAATCACCTACCTAAATTTGGGTAGCTATCTCGCTCGAGTGGATAAGAGCGTTTTACTTTAGCCTATATTGTAATGATATGGTGTAAATAGATAGGAGCAAGCTGGCGAAAGCAGATGGAGACATTGTGCGTGAACAAATTGTAAAATTGTAGAACGTGTAGAAATAGGCAGTCCGTTTAATAGAATCCCCTATCTTAATAAACGGATTGCGTTCTTTGGAGCACAGATGTCATGAACGAATATTGCCTTATTCTACCGGTATTTCAATTAAGATACTCCGAGGAACTAACGTCATTGATCCCTCCGACACCGGTGCACAGTTGGGAAACTTTTAGAACCCAATATTTGTACAGCTAAATTATTTCCAAGAGATCCTTCCTTATGTAGTGGTGTACTGGATGGATCAAAAAATAATTCTATTTAATAAAAATTTTGTTTTGTTAGGAAGCTGAAGAAAGAAACAAAAAAAAACATAAAAAGAACATTGTCGAATTGAATCGGGAGTCTAAATTTAAATGGAATTGATAAGTCACATTGCACCCTGTATCTTTGGGCAGTTTCGGGGTAAAAGGGGACTGCTGGCAGATATTCCAAAATAGTTTGAAAATATTTTTTGATACTATCGGTGTGAACAACTATATACATTCAAACATGTCCTCTTTAAATTGATTTATTTAAAGGGGTTGATATTTGTCGCATGCGAAGGGGTGTCTTCTACGACTCAGTCTTGTGCTCAACAGCTCGGAAATTGGGTTATTAGCATTTGTTTTTTTTAAGCTGCGATCTTTTAAAAGGGGTTAAAAGCTTATAAACATTTAAAGGATATTCAATGTTCAACTCACAATTTACTTTCTTCATACAAATACAGCATGCCAGGTTTGAAGTTTAACATCTGGCAAATGATTAGTGTCTGATCCTTGTCGTAATTAGCCTCAGTATTCTGCAGAAGCCGTACAACCTTCTGTTCATAGGCATCCTTTAAGGACGGCTTATCTTTAAGACCAGACCACACGTGGAGGTGATGCTCTATGAGAGTATTGTAGACTAAGGTGGACCAGTTGGACTCGTACTTGACTAGGTGCTCGAGCAGCTCGACGAGGCGCTCTGAGTTATTTAGGAAGAGGTGGATGTATTCTTCTGGACGGGCTCTGTCAGCCATATTGCGTGAGATCACTCCCGCCATCATGGCATCGTCCACTAGCGGTTTGTTTCTAGGTTTGTAATCAATGCATAAACCTGTCAAAATAACACAATAATTTTGATTAAAGGAATTGGCTTTGGATCTACAAATTTAAAATCTGGTAACCTGTATATTAAAATGTATTGGGCGTACATTGGTTTGTCCACATATAGCGTAGACGGATTAGTGGCCGAGTGAACACATGCGTCGGGATCCCATCCAGGATTCGCGAGTTCAATCCACTGTTAGCTATGCCCTTGATCATTGCACAAGCAATATTTTACGTCTCTAATGATGGTGGTATGAGGTTTTTAAAAAATGTCAGGTTAAAAATAATAACTGTTTCGACGCTGGAAAGGGTACTGTTAAATGGCACTTTAGCCATTTACCTTTTCAGCAATGGTATTATAATAGCACATTATTCCCGAGTGGAATTTTATCAGTAGCGCGCTCGGAGACACCACTATTGAAAGGTTGCTAACTACTCATTATTCGAAGCCAGGTCCTGCTGAACCTCCCCCTTCTATATCTCTTACCTTCACTCCCTTTGTTCCACATCAACACCATACCTAGAAGGGATGTTAATTCACATTCACAATGTTGTGAACATCTAAAAAAATTACAATGCCAAACCCATTCAAAAAAGTAATAAAAACTTTAATTACATTTAAGAAACTGTGTGCTTTCTGCTGGGACATTTTGAATGAGCACATTGCCATATTTCTTCATGTAGACATCGGCCTCATCAAACTCCAAATCGGAAATGTAATCCAGGGCATCCAAGAAATCTTTCTTGTCTTCCGTGACTATTCTCAAATACCAGTCGTGTTGCTGATGCTTCTTGGCTAAATGTAGAGCATCATCTGTACTGACTTGACGACATACCTGTAAACGATATAAATAAATTAATAAAAATCGACATTATTGGCTCGCTTAGCCATATATACTATCCCTTTTGTCACTGAATATTTTCCCAGATATACAATTCACTCTTCATTGACACAATCGTTTATGGTAGATACCAATCAACCTTCTTTCATCAATCGGTGGGATATTCAAGACGAGTGCATAGTGTCAGTCTAAAGCTGCCTACAGACCATCTGATTTGATCCGTACAAATTGAAGCAACTACTTAAGAAGATCGGCCATCCGATCGTCCTTTCCTTCAAGTCAAGCCTGTTGTTCAAGTCCTTTTCGATGGCCAACCTTGATCAATCTTTTATTAATGAACCATTCAGAATTTTATACGTTAAGTGCAGATCTTGCGATATGTAACTACTGTTTGATGCCACCATTGTAAGTGGCGATCATTGCTTTCCAGAACAATATGCAATTGAACATTGCTGAATATGGTTTGATTGAGACAGTTCACCTGGATTATCAGTTATCACACAGAGTACCTGCCCATAGAAAAATTATCAATATAAAAATGTAGATTTTATCATACAATGTAAATAGTTTTTGTTACCTTAATAGCAATCTCCACATCAAAGTCTATAACTCTATCTTTGGCGTTGATGAACTCCTTCAGTTTCCCGTGCTGATCGTGCTGGTCGAGCTTGACAAAGCAGGTCAGCAACAGCGTGGTGTGATCCTCGGTGGCCAGCCCCTTCCTGTGCAGCTCCTGTAGGTAGAAGGTCAGCGGTTCCAGGTGCCGAGAATCCAGGTACTTCCTGATCACGTACGATGTTTCTAATCGTCCAATCGTTTTCACGTATTGCTCGATGGCTCCTTTGGGGTCACCCTGGAAAAATCAACAGTTACATTATATCAGTGATGCTCAACCTATTTAGCAGGTGGATTGCATTGCCTATTTTGAAAACCTTGCGAGCAACTGGTTGTGCACCACTATGCTATTTTATGTAAAGTGAAAATTTTATTTTTGTCCCACTAAAAACTCTCAAAAAGTGAGCTTCAACATGAAATTTACACAGCTCTTTTTTTGTCTTGAATATGAAATCACAAAAAAAACTATGTTAAAAAAACATTCTGAATTAACTTATTATAGAATAACAACCTAATTATGTAGAATTTTTAGAAACTAAAACACACACTTTCATAGTGGCATTCAAAAAGTCAATAATTTAAATAAAAATAAATGTAAATAACAATGATAACATTGAATATAATGTAAATTGCAATGATAACATTGAATTTAATGTAAATTACAATGATAATATTGAATTTAATGTAAATTACATAATAATGTTGAATTTAATATAAATTAAAATTAACCTTCATGTATAGATGATCTCCATACTGAGTATAAATATCAATCAGGCCCTCAGTATCATACTGCTGGCTGCTGGCAATTCTAATAGCGACATCATACAGATTCTTCTTAAACAGTAAAGTCAGCTTAGACTGGAGGTCCTTTTCATCCAAATGGTGGACTTGCTTGTCCTCCGTGATAATGTAGAATGCCCCCCACTCAGTCACAACTGCCTTTATCTCCTCCAAGGGCATTGAGAACACAATGAACTTATTCTGGATATCTAAGATGGTGATGTGGTTGCTAGGGGGCACAGGTTCCGTGGAGGGGGAAGATACTGCGGGCGCTTTATTATCCCGGGATATTGTGACTAGATAACTTCTGAACCAATCTACTCGTTTCTTGTCGCCTTCTAAGGCGTAACATGGTCCCCGACCGTCCGTTGTATAGCAATATATTGCCTGAAAAAGAAAGAAGGATGTGTTAGGTTAGGGATAGTAAGTATACATGCAACACATTCAAACGTCGATTTACGATGATTCTTATCATTATATGGTTCATAAAATAATGGCAAAGAACTAATTAAGATGATTGAATCGCTTGGAACAGCCATAATGCCTACTTTACAATCTTAGCGAGAGTTTTCCGTGGCAAGGGACTCATCCAGAACCCGGTCCATATCATTACCAGTTCGCCCCGCACCCTAAGTCTCTAACAAAACGGCAAGGTGGGCTACACTCTAGCACAGTGGTTCTTAACCTGGGTTCGACCGAACCCCAGGGGTTCGGTGAGTCAGTCTCGGGGGTTCGGTGGAGATCAAGACCCCCGACTTATATGATTCGTGGTGACATGCCCCGCTTGTCCATCATTGGCTAAAGGTGATCGCGCAGCGGTAGAGCTTGCGATTACCGGTCAAGATAGCCGCCCGAAAATGACCATAGTCATTATATACGGACCATAGACATTTACTCCTAATTTTTCAAATTAGGAGGGGTTCGGTGAATGTGGATATGTAACTGGTGGGGTTCGGTACCCCCAAAAAGGTTAAGAACCACTGCTCTAGCACTTGGATTCTTTCGGATAATCTCACTGAGAGTGTAGAGCAGAGGTGTACTGCTCTGGCACATTTCCTGTCATCAAAGTAAAATATGTACCCACACACACTCACATCATTTCTGGCAACAACAAACTGTTGATCCGCCATTACAGCACAGTTGGGTTTGCATCCCAATGAGTCTTCGTCCATTGCCATGCCACGTTCCTTTCCACTACTTCCCACACTGTAAACCATCACTGATGATCGGCTGGCCACAAACAAATGACTGGCACCTCTGAAACAGCAATCACATATAATCGAAATTATAATTATTTTATTTATTTGTGGTATTTTAAATAGATATATAGACATCTATATCCAAAAACAATCCTCATACATGTATTATTATTATTTTTTTAATTTTTTAGAATAATTCAATTTTATTTTTTTGTAATTTAAGTTTAAATTTGTTTATGTTTTCTTCTAATTTTATTTTAATATCATAATATAAAAATCTTCATTGCTCCATACATCAACGACTTTTGAAATGGATTTTTTTTCTGAAGGGGGGTCTTATTTCATTTCTTTTTCATTTCATGCGTGTGTTTGATAAATGCACTAAGAATAAATATATAAACAGAAACAATCTTCAAAACACAAAGAAGATGGGAGGCATTAATCCAGTAGCAGATAGGAATATGGCTTACATATCGATTAAATTAATTAAAAGCTTCCAGCTTTCGACGTAGGCCTCCCTATGTTTTCAGTTTTGCCAACTTTTCGACATTCATTTGAAGACAGTTGACGGAAAGCATATTATGAACTTACTTAAATGCTAATCCGGTTATAGACGTATTGCCAGTATCTGGTAAAGTTTTCATCTTACTGCTTCTTTGTCTCGTAATATCTCCTCTAAACAGTGTAACGGATCCATCTCCAAAACCGACGGCCATCAGGTTCTGAAAATTATATTCATTATTCTATAGTGGATAAAACTACATACATAACGCAAAAGTCAACACCCTATAGGAAGATGTTCTCATTTTTGCAAATAGGTTCATATGTCATTACAACTTTGAAATTTGTGAAGTAAATAGAAGACATATTGAAATACCGAGCATCGCTATACACTTCAAGAATGCGCAATAATAATTCTGTCAATGTTTTAGAGATAATCAGTTGGTCATTTTGGCTCAACGTTGTGTTCGATTCCGTGGTCGTGTGGCGCCAACTGGGCAAACACTGCGGCGTTCAGAAGCTGGCCTCGAGAACACAGGCTCAAACCGTGTTAGAAAGAGAAAACACCACGCTTTATATTCAGTTGTAGAAGTTAACCACAGAAGAATTGAAATGTGCAACTTATTGAAACCAAAGGCTCCAACGCAATTTCAAAAAAAATTATGAAACTCTGTGAATTTTTTATTAATTACTTTTAAATGTGAGGTGACAGTAACGATTTTAATACATTTTTTTTTTAATAAAATGCAAATTTAAATTTTGCAAACAAAAATTTTTTTATATATTTTTTCGTTATCGGTAATTTTAGTTACAAAAAACGTAAAGTATTTAAAAAAAAATTAAGTTCGCATTGAAAATGTTAATATATAGAAAATTATGTTTGTATTTATGACTAGCTGTACACCGCCACGCGTTGCCGTGGCTCAGTCTGTATGTGTAGATAGAGAAACAATAGCGCTTGTTGCTTTTACGTCCAACAGATGGCGCTGTTTTTTAAAAAAAAAGCATGTATGTTCAACATATTGTACCCTTTTCCAAAAATGCATATTTTTTAACATTTTTATTTATATGGATAAAAGTTAATAAAATTTGAAAACATATTTTAATTACTAAAACAGTTTTCGGATAAGTTCGGAAATATTCCATTTATTTGGATTTTATTGCAAAATGGAAATACTCCGACCTTCTGTCAAAATATGGCAGAGGCCTGAGGAGTTAAACTAAGTAATTTAGTATCAGAAACAAGAATATGTGAGAGTGACATACTAACGTGTACATAGTATCAATATGTGAGTGACATACTAATGTGTACATAGTATCAATATGTGAGAGTGACATACTAATGTGTACATAGTATCAATATGTGAGAGTGACATACTAATGTGTACATAGTATTAATATGTGAGTGACATACTAACGTGTACATAGTATCAATATGTGAGTGACATACTAATGTGTACATAGTATCAATATGTGAGAGTGTCATACTAATGTGTACATAGTATCATTATGTGAGAGTGATATACTAATTTGGGGATCAATGGTGAGAGGCACGAAATAAAAGGCGGTGTCGGTGAAGGTCACAGTGTTTATTGAGTCAGAGTCGCCGTAACGAGAGTTGACGCTGGACAGATGAATTCACCGGATGCTGGCTGTGTTGGCAGGTCAAGCGCGGGTCAGTGAGTCGACGCCGGGCGCTGGTGACCGGGACACGTTGACTGTTAGGCACTGGCGATCTGGGGAATCAATACTCCAGTGCTGACGGGAAAGCCGAAGTGTGGCGGACCTTGTAGGCGGTTGAGCGGGAGCTGCGTAGACCAGTGAGAATGATGCGTGTCCTTGTGGTGGTCATGATGCGTGGATGAAGCGCTGGTCAGAGACGCTGGAACCAGGGCGCTGTAATCAGTGGCAGCGCTGGCCAGGGACGTGGCCGAGACGCTAAGATGATGTCCCGATGGAGTCCATGATTGTACGGGCGAAGCCGGGTGTATTGTCTTTGCCGGGGGAGCGCGGGACGTGCCGATCGTCACTCGTGAGATTTGTCCACTGACGGCAGATTGATGACTGACTGACTGACTGCTCACTGCGTCGGGCTTATTTATACTATACGGCCGGTGGCAACAGTAGGTAGATGAATTGCAACTAAATCCGAGGCACTCGCACCGTCTGGGTGTTTCAGGAATCTTCGACAGCGCGGCAATTATGCATAGGCGGTAGACTCGAACCTTCTGGCGAGTTGTCGTAATATGCCAGACTGACTGCGCGATCGTATTGTTGCCGGTAGGTTGCTTTGTTTACGATCCGAGCTGAAGGTAGGTACTCGTAGAAAGGTACTAAGTAGGTCGAGCGGTTTATTATTAATTAGTTAATCTGGATTCTTCTCGACGCCACACTAATGTGTACATAGTATCATTATGTGAGAGTGGCAATATCAATAATTTGTAAAGACAAAGAACTTCACAAAGGAATTCAAAGCAAATATGTACACATGTCACTGTATGCACGTATTGATATAACAATGTAAAATGAACAACATTCATGATTGAATACCTTGTTATCATGAACAGCAAGAGCAGTTGCAGGCGTTGATCGAAGATGTGATGGAACTGCCCTAGCAATTCTCACACACAAAGGGTTTCCTTGCCGGTCCTGACGTGCTCCATCCCACACCTTTAATATGGGATTGATACCAGCTTCGTCTTCCTGTGAACAATTTTTATTACTCTATGATAAATAAAAAATAATAACAATTGTTAGTACATATACAAGAATAATAATAATAATCTGCACAAGAGCTCCTCTTTTCTGATAAGGTATACATGACCAATTATGAACCTAAATATTATATTTTGCAAAATATGTATATATTAATGTAACCCATCTGATCTATATTAAAATAATAAAAAAAATAAAAAATAAAAATTTTGGGTTATTGGTTATTCCCTACAAAGAGAGAAAAATTATTACCTACCTAACCTTATTAGAAATTTATACAACATGGGAGAAGAATGCTTGACCTCAAGTCAAACAGAAATACATTATCACTCTCCAAATTTTAAACATTTCACCTATTTTTCACTGGCCATTTTAACAAAATCATTGTATGATCAAAGGTGGTTCTGTTCACTATAAATGAAAATTAAGAATGAATGGCTAAATATATCTACATATTTGCTGGAGAATTCAATACCAAACTTATTAAACTAGTCAACCTTTTTCACCCATTGAGGTTTATATATATGGAGTAAACTTCAGCGTTCGAAATAAGGGAAACAACTTAGAGCTAATTGGCAACATAGAGATAAGACTCTGCAGTTGGTTACTGCAAAATGCCTGCATGTACGCTAAGATACTACACAAATTGTTCTGAAAATGATAAAAAAGCAATGGTGTAACTTTTCATCGGTAAGTAAGGTTTTACCATAATCAGTATTTGTGTTAATTGGCTCTTGTCACTGAACTGTGCACCCGGAGCACTTCAGGTGGGCGTGGCAGTAACTTCAGTGCTCCGGGCCAAGGCGGCAAGCCACCGGTCACTCCGTTCTTTGATTTCATTCGCGATCAGAAGGGGTCGGACGATATCGACACTCACCTCACCCACTTCTTACTTCCCGTGCGGGAACAATATTTTGGACGGATTTTGCAAGGAACATAAACTCTATTTATATACCTCAATGGTTTTACCAGCATCCTGTTAGCATATTGATTGCAATGTGACTTCTTCCTATAACCATGAGATTTATAAAGTGTACTCTTGACAAAAATGACTACAATGAAATCGTTTTCCCGCATGGGTCGTTTATTTCTTCCAGCCCCGAATTAATTTCATACAAAAATATATATTAATTGTTCCTTTATGCAACGTTTTACCATATTAATCGTTTAAAACACGCAGTTTTGTACTACTTTACGCGATCGATAACTGCCAGCGGCCACTTCAGTTATTCAATCACAGCGGTGCGCACGTGCGGTTTTCTTCTTTATTTCTAGTTTCCGAGTTCTTAAAATTCTTCATTCTCTAGTGTTCTTAAAATGAACCATCCGGTGAAAAAGGTGCGTACTTTTCAAGAAATATTAAAAATTGTTGAAGTGGAAAAAAAAAATCCCAATTCATGAATGAAATTGAAAAATGCATTGATGTAGCCAAGCATTTACGGATCGCAGCATTTTTCAGCGGTGGCCGCTGTCTTGAAAATATGGTGGTTCGCTAACAAGCAATCCGTACTTATGACAAAAAATTTATTTAGTAACAGGTAAAAATAATTCCACCCACTTTATTATCTCTTATACAGGGTGTCCGGAAACTCGTAGTACAAGCGGGAAACTGGTGAATCTACATCACATTTGGAGTCGATTTTGTAGTATATTTTTTTTTTATTTAAGCTTTCGTTATCGAGTAAATCGAGTTTGAAGTTGATTTTTTATTTTTTTTTTTTTTTTAATTAAATTCTTATAAATTATTACTGAAGATCAAAGTACCCAACTAATTAAAACTATTTGAAAGTAAAACAAATGAAGAAACTCGGATTTGAAGCATTATTTTGAAATCACCCTTCATTTAACCCGGTGTAATCATAAAATATTTCTGCTCTGCAGGGTTAAAACATCTGTTATTCAACCCTAAACACCAGAAAAAACTTTAACCCTAAAATAGCCGAAAAATATTTTTTTTTGGTTTTTTTTTTTTTTTTTTTTAAAATGCTCAAATCAAAAAACTTTATTTTTTTTGGGTTCCCCATGTGGTGTAGATTCTCCAGTTTCCCGCTTGTACTACGAGTTTCCGGACACCGTGTATATTCAACACTGATTACACTCATTTTTAAGGTAAAGTTATAAATTAACAGGATTAATTTATCAGTATTTAAGACAAAAAATCAATACTAAAAACAAACAATGACAATATAATGTCACGACTCACGGAAACTCCCTAGAAGCTAGACTGATCTAGTGATCTACAATCAAAGAACTTCGGTCAAAGTCATGTACCCTCGGGTCATGGTTCATGGTCGAGTTATATTACTTACCAATCGTTAAACTTTGGTAGGACTTGGATAATCTCGGTTCCCTGTGACATGGGAATAGGCTATAGGCTAATATAACATATGGGCGGCACGATAGGCTTTCAAACCTTCATACAAAGACGTAATAAGATCCTCTTGTTTTGGGATGCACACGACCAAGAGTCGCCGCCCGGTGGCCACACTACATAGATACCTTGTACAGAAATCGTTCTCTCTGATAATATTCACAAAGCATTATATTAAAGGAGGGTATTATTGAAAAAGTGGAAATTAGTGATATAGCTAGTCCGATTGTTATTGTTAAGAAAAAGGACGGTTCAATAAGAATATGTACTGATTTTAAAAATACGTTAAATCCAATGTTAGCACCTTTGAAATATCCTTTACCCAGAATTGAAGATTTAATCTCATCGTTAAATGGGGCGAAATATTTTGCAAAGATTGATTTGCGTAATGCTTTTACACAGATTTCGTTGAACGAGAAGTCGAGAAAACTGTGTGTAATTTCAACTCATATTGGTTTGTTTGCATATAAGGTGTTAGCTTTTGGACTAACAACAAGTCCGGCTATTTTTATGCAGATAATAGCATCTATTATGGGTGGTTTTAAAAATGTTTGTTTATTTCTAGACGATATATTGTTATTCGGTAACTCGAAAGAGGAATTAAATTCTGTTTGCGAAACGGTACTAAAAAAATTAAATGATTGTGGTTTGACCGTTAATGAACGTAAATGTTATTTTTATGAAACGGAAATTGAATATTTAGGCTTTAGAATTTCTCAGGAAGGAATTATGCCGTTGGATGAAAAAATCAAGGCGATTAAACATTTAGCCGTGCCGAGAAATGTCTCGGAACTACGAAGTCTATTAGGGGCAATATCATACTATAGAATGTTCGTACGGAATATCTCAGATATTTTGTCACCTCTCTACAGTTTGTTAAAGAAAGGAACCGAATTCATATGGTCGGAGGAATGTAATATTGCTTTTTCTTTTTTTTTATTTTTATATTTACTCCACACAGGAGGCCCTGAAGAAAATAATTTCCCTCAGGGCCTATGTCATCTTTGGGGATGCTGTGTGGAGGGTCTTTTTGTGGAGAGGAAGGAGTGAACATGGGTCTTGAAGAGTCCCATGTTGTAGGAGGGAGGAAACACAGAGGCCGGCAGTTCGTTCCACAGCCGAGCTGTTGAACTTAAGAACGAATCGTAGAAGCGACCCGTTCTCATGTGACAAGTGTCAACTGTGTACAAATGTTGGGCGCGCGTTTGGCGTGTATCCCGACTACGCACCGGTGCCGAAGGGATCAATGACGCTAGTTCCTCAGAGCATCTTCCATTGTAATACCGATAGAACAAGGACAGCATACCTACCTGACGCCTGTGCTCTAAAGATTGCAGTCCGTTTGTTAAGATTGGGGAATCTATCAAACGGACCGCCCGTTTCTGCACAGAGTCAAGGGTTTTTTTCAGGTATTTTGGGGCTCCAGACCAGAGATGGCTGCCAAATTCGACAGTAGGGCGCACTTGCGATTTGTACAGGGTGAGCAGTTGTGTACTATTAAAGTATCTGCGGGCCCTGTACAGTACGCCCAGCTTCTGAGAGGCCAACTTTACTCTGGCTTCGATGGAGCCCCCGTACCTGAGCTGGTCACTTATAGTTACACCAAGCATATCAATGGAAGGCCTGTTCGGAAGATTGCTTCCGTTGAAGGATTTTTTAATTTGGTGAAAGAACATTTAATGTCAGATAAAATTTTAGTACATTTTAATCCTAATTTACCTATCAAACTTATTACTGACGCCAGCAATATAGGTATTTCAGCTATGCTGTGTCATGTATATGAGAACGGGATAGAACGCCCTATTGCTTTTGCTAGTAGGACACTATAGGATACGGAGCAAAAGTATTCGATACTAGACAAAGAAGCGTGTGCCATCATATTTGGTTTAAAGAGATTTTTCCAATTCCTATATGGAAAGAAATTTATTTTGTCATGCGACAATAAATCGTTGGTACATATTTTAGATACTAACAAGCAAGTACCTGTTTTGGCGGCTAACCGTTTGCAACGTTATGCGTTGATTTTACAGACATTTGATTATACTATTGAGTACATTAGTTCGGGCGATAACAAAGCCGATTTTCTATCAAGATTGCCAATGCAGGGTAATGACCCCACGGTGGGGGAAGATTGTAGCAATTATTTTTTTAGATTTAATTAGTGATTTAAATATTGAATGTATAGAATCTGATCATTTAAATACTATATCTACAGAAATGAAAATAAATGCGGAAGCCATTAAGATTAGTTCGAAAAAGGATATAATTATTTCAAGTATTATAAATTATTTAAATACAGGATGGCCAGAAAAGAAAAATTTAAATGCTGATTTATTAAAATTTTGGTATATGAGAGATAAATTGTCGGTTCATAATGCGTGTTTGTTTTATAATAACAAGCTAGTGATTCCAGTGGAATTGAAGGAATCAGTTTTGAAATTTATTCATCAGTCGCATTTAGGTATAGTAAAATCGAAATGTTTGGCGAGAAATTATTTTTTCTGGTTAGGTATGAATGCGGATATAGAGGTAGCAGTCAGGCAATGTATGCGCTGTGCGGAATGTACATTATATTACCAAATGTTTACCTACACCTACTAAAGTACAGTTAGCAAGATGGCCGGTAAATAATTTAATATTTAACCGCGTACATATAGATTTTCTAGGTCCTTTGGAAATCTAAATTTTTTAATAGTGGTCAATGCTACTACAAAATGGATTGATTGTGTAATTGTACCGAAAGTTGATTCAGATTGTACAATTAAGGCGCTGAAAAAAATGTTCTCTATTTTTGGTATTCCAGAGAAGATTGTAAGTTATAATGGGACAGCTTTTACGTCAGCTATGTTTAAAAAATTTTGCAGTGATCTGAATATCGAGTCCGTGACTTCAGCAGTCCAGCATCCGGCATCGAACGGTTTAGCGGAAAATGCCGTTAAAACAGTTAAAAATTTTTTGAAAAAGATATTAGTAAATAGTAGATTTCCTAATGATTTGGAAGATAGATTACTTACATTTTTAGTGGATATTAGGAACACGCCTTCGATATGTACTGGCATTGAACCAAGTGTATTAATGTTAGGTAGAAAAATCAGATCAGTTTATAATACAATTGTTCCAATAATGGATAATGACAAGCGTATTGATTTTAAAAAGTTAGATAACAAGGTGTGGTTATCGTGGTGTATAAATGAAAAGATCTCTCACTCAGTATAGCGTTTATTGATAAATTGTCAGCTGATTTTACAATCACAATATTTGGCGTTTGTTGTGTACAAATACTAGGAATGCGCGCGAGACTAAGCCGTAGTAAATCGTAGGTAGGTGCAGCCGAACGATAGTAGTTACTGAACACTGATAATATGCTCGCTGCGTCGGGCCTATTTATACTAGACGGCCGACGGTAGCAGTGGGTAGATGGATGGCAACTAAATCGAAGACACTCGCTCGATCTGGATCATTCGCGAACTTTCGACGGCTTGGCAATTATGCCTAGGCCGTAGGCTCGAACCTTCTGGCGAGTTCTCGTAGTATCCGAGACTGATTGCACGAGTATTGTCGCGAGTAGATACTTGAAACAGGTAGGTTGCTTTGTTTACGATTTCGACTGCGAGTACGTACCTAAGTAGGTCGAGCGGTTTATTATTAATTATTTAATCTGGATTATTCTCGTCGCCACAAAGGTTTAAAATAAAATGCTAATTAGTCAAAAGAATCAAAAAAAATATTACCGAGGTAAAAAGTTTAAAAAATTCTTTGAAATAGGGTCTAAAGTTTTGACTAAAGATTTTAGAAATAATAATAATAAATGGATTCTTGGAACAGTGATTAAAAGAATGGGGAGTAGAATCTACTAATGTGTTGGACTTTGGTCCACTCTCAGATGTGGACATAGCCGATTTTAATCCCCATGTTTTTTCCAGATCTCGCTCTCCATGGGAGGAGAGGCTGCGACCCAGGGGACCACGCCCACGCTACCCGAAGTGAAGAAAATGAATTACATATACATATATAAATATATAGTTTTTTGAATTGTATAAAATAGGTGATTAAATATATATATGTAATTGTTGTTTAAGTGTGGGGGTGTAATGTGTGAATGAAAGAGTATGTGTGCAAGCGAGATGGAATGCTTGCATAGTTAATAAATACGTATGAAAGGTAGTTCTCGTCCTCTTTTGCCTGTGACAATTCCCCGATTAAATACCACAAGATACCAACCAAATAGTTCTCCCTTAATACCCACATTGGCATACATCCAAAGATATCACAGTAAGTAACAGGTTTTAAAGTCTTCTGTAAGATATTATAAAGTAATTTTAGGCGTTGTGAAGAGCTGCAACCAACCGCCCTAGGTTGAGATGCAGCATACCGAATCCAGAATCTTGCCTGTGTCACTTAACACATCCACCATACAAGAGGAAGATAACCATAACTTTATAAGAAATAATAAAATAAAATAACCTAGAAGCTTACCCCAATAGTAACCAAACAGGGGTCATGTTTCAACTGGACAGCGAGGGCAATGCTGACTTCGTAAGCCTTGAATGACGTAACTGTCCAGGCTCGAGATATCAAACGCACCCATCCATTGGTGTCACCTATCACCAGTTGAGAATTACCACTGGTACATAGCTCAATAGTTGTATCCTGTGGAAAATTTATTCAAAATTAACATAGATGTATGGCAGATATGAGTAATGATATATCTTTAATTAAAGCATGGAAAAAGTTTATTACTTGCAATGCTTCGGCTACTTTTCCTCCATCAACATTTTTATTGAGGTCGAAAAAATTAAATCGTCTCCACTGAAAACAAAAGATAAAACTTATTTAAAAACATAATATCCACAGGATTTCTAATTTTAATGTCATGAAAATATTAAACACTATTCCTGTGATTTATTTTATTATTAAATCAAAAAATACTCTCTATATTAAATATTATGACGTCTATGTCTATACCATATTATATTTACACAAAATAATATTGAGATTCAGACTTATTCAAGCAACTGTTTTACAAATAATATTGACATTATTTGCAAATTTGTAAATTTTAAATAATAATATAAGTATAAACAATCTAAGATATTTATTTGAAAAACCAGTGTCTTCAAAAAGATTATTTTAACGTGTGGGGTGTCACACTAAACGAGTGTCCTCCCATTATTTACAGAATAATTTTAGTATGTTTACAGATACAATGATTATACTAACCTCTAAAAAAGCCATTGTCAGATCAAATAGTAGCACTTCAATATAAAAAACACTGTATTCAATACATATATAATTACCACAAAGTTTTCATGACATGTTGCGGAAAGAGAATAAATAATATAAAAATTAGCACTAGACTTGACATTAACGAAACGTCAAAATTATAATAATGTCTGACACTTATCTTCTATCGATAGGTGCTTCTTTCGCGACATCTGTTTACCAGTATTTGAAGTGTTAACAAAAAATAAATAATATTAGTTTAACATTTCATTGAGAGAGGGCAAAATTTCAAAAAATCAATAAGTGTACAGGCGTGTATTCCCTGGTTAGAAATTATTTTTATCTGGCGTAAAAAGATGTTTAGATAATAATAATTTACAATGGTGTAATAATATTAAATGATAACTACACAATAATGTATGATGTTCGGTTTTTCAATAAAAGAAAATATTTGTTTTTTTTTTAATTAGAGCACAATTTTTTACACATTTTTTTAAGTGGATATCAGATACATATTACTACAAAAACCATTAAGATAAGAGCACTATCAATTATGTAGTATTTAAATCACTGATATAATATAGGTAGGTACTTTAGATTCGTTTACATATTCTCACAAAAGTAAACGATTGTATTATAGATACCTATATTATCTTAGTATATATTATTGTAATCTAACACAGAGAACACACCACTCCTTTGCAATGAAACTCTTGTCTCGAAAGAACTGGATTTTTTTACTATACCTACTGGGACGTCCTTTATATATTATTCCGTCTACTTTACTTGTTTTTTTTTAATTAAATAATATTTCCCTGGCATTAATTTCTACGTACACTTATTTGTGTAAACTAGAGTAAGCAATTTAAATATCATTATTGGAACTCCAATAATTTCCTCTTTCTGAATCGAACTCTTTGATTATGTCAAATAAAAATATTCGATCCATGAATGGTCACTGTTTAGGCATAATTACTGAAACCCATAATTAAACCACTCACCTGAAACCGCTGAAACGAATCAAGTTGCAAAATACAATGGTTTTTAAAAAAGGACACAAATTCTTTTTTTCAAATAATTATAGTCTCAAGCATAGTGGATATTGATAAAATAAAGAAATAAAATAATCTTGGCCGGAGCTCTTCCCTAATATAGCGAATTCGGTGTTAGTTGATCAACTCTACACTTAAAAGTATATTGACAAGTGTGAACCTTCTTTCAATAAAAGTTGATCAACTAAAATTGAAACGTCTGAACTGCTGTTTCATTCAACTAGAGCTGATACCGGGATCAAACCATTCAATTTTAGTTTAACTTTTACTGAACGACAAGTTATCTAACAAAAAACTTGATCATCTTTGTTGAAAGAACGTTCACACTTGTCAATATGCTATCAAGTGTCGAGTTGATCAACTAAAATAGAAACGTCTGAACCGCATTAGCCAACTTCCATCGAATCCGAGCTACACCACTGCGGTCAGCTGTTTGTGTATATATATTATATATACCGCTGACGTATAAAAGCGATCTTGCTACATATTAGCATTTGCGCTTGTTTGCGCTTCTGTCGCAAGTTGCGGGCCGAAGTGGGAAGGTTTTAACGCGTCGTCTGATTATCGCTACTTGTTTACTGTTGTTTTGTTTATTAAATTAAAACATTTTATTTGGAAAAAAGAAAGATGCATTCTTTATTTGAATGATTACGGCCCTTATTTTGTTTAATATAGTTTGTTTGGTATAGTGACGTCCTGGCTGGAAGTTCGTGTTTGTAAGGTTAAGTCGATTTCACGTGAATAATAATATGTTGGATTTCAGAGCACAAAATTAATGTACAACGGTTGATTTAAAAAAACGGTTCCGAATTCTAATAAAAAATTGGACCCTTGCTGACGTTTGATTTATTTTTGTGCAGTGTGTCGTGTTTTATTATAATATTACCGTTGCCGATGAAAAATAAAATAAAAAACCCAAGCGTGCGTTGATTTCTTTCGATTTGGTGAGTATTTTTATTTTAATGTTTATCGTGAAACCTTGAAACCCACTAACATCACTTCTGTCATTGTAATAATATTCGACCATGATTTGTATGTTTCCAGCTATATAACATTATGTTGTATTATGAAACACGTTCTGATGCACGTTCAAAATTACGGTAAATCTCAAATATATGAAAGATTGTGTTGAAAAAAATGTTTGGATTTTAATATTTTATCTCCGCGTTTTTACAGACCAGAGATGATTGCATTTCTCAAAAGAACCCGCGGTATTTTGGATGTTTATGCCGTTTGTGGCTGTCTCGACCAGTCAAATATTCAGGGTTATCCCGCGGTTACGATGTCTAATCTTTTAGAACACTGCACCAAAACAAAACACCGGAATAATGTTTATAATTATCATAAACATTATACCGTTTTATCTCAGATCATAACTATTTTTTTTAGGTTTTATCTGAAAACGATCCTTTGCTAGATCGCCTGCTATTTTTGACTGATGCAGATATTGCAAATAGATACCTACTGGATAAACGTAAATTAAAAAATCGGTTCCATGACAAATCAGAACACTTTTGAAAAATTATGTAAAGTAATAAATTTATGAAAAAAACTAGCCTAACCTAACCTAGTTAACCTATTTTCACTTTTCATGACTATCAAGTGTTAATTTGTCCGGTTACCTAAAAAATCATGGCGTTAGAAGGTTTAGTTTTTGTAAACGTACGTTTAAATGTTTCAATTACTAATAGCTAATTAGTAATCTAATTTAATCACGATTTAGTCATAACTATCAGTGCCTTAAGTATCGTCGTTTCCATTGCAAAAATTACATTCGTAACTGAAAAACCTTAAGTTTTCAATGATCAAAAACAGTTAATTTAAAAATAAATAAACATTTCTCTTTCTTTAATTTGGAAACAATTTTTTTCCTTTCACAATTATTTGTCAGTTTTCTCAAACATTTTTTCCTATATTATGAATTTTTTTAGCAACTTTTATAATGTCTTTAACATATTTATATGGCAGTTTTATATTTTTTTATCAAACTTCTTGAACCACGCAGATGTACAAATTAGATTTACGCAAAAACCTTTTTTCATTTGTGTTATTTACATCTTGGTAAAAAATGGGAAAATTATTATTATTTTGCAGTGGAAACGACGATATATATCTAGTCAGGGATGAGGCTAAACTAGCGTAATTTTGTGAAATTTATATAAATGTCTAGTTTGAGCCAGACGGCGACGCAAATAGCAAAATCACAAAATTACGCTAGTTTAGCCTCAGCCTTAGCCGGCATTTTTCATACAAACCCTATTTTAGAATTTGAGGCCAAAATTCTGAATAGCAAACGCAATATATATATTTAATCAATACGGAGAGTACGTACACGAGGTACTTTATAGATTTGTGTTTTGAATTATAAAGTAGAATATTTAGGTAACAAATAATTATGCCTAAATTTCTATGTTAATGTAATGAAAATAAAAAATGAAACTAAAGTAAAAAAAAGCGTTTTTTTAGTTGAAATTTCAAAATTATTTACGACAAATTTGTGTTCCAACATAAATCGGTCGTTGGTAATTTAAATTTAAGCCCATGAGAAGGCTTAATAATTTATTTTTATATTTTATCATATTTAAAGGCACGGCAAAATTAAATTTAAATAATTATCATTAGCTCACAAGTAATTGTATTTATATTATAAATAATTGAAAAATCTCACACAGTTCAAGATATTTAGTATACCATTTAATTATTTTTTTCAGTTTATTGTACTTTGGCCTCAAATACAAATTTATGTTTTGTATGAAAAAGTCCGTCCTCGACGTGTTACATTCGGAATCGGGCGAAATCACGCACTACTTTCGCAGATGGCGATTAGGTTGAATTTCCTGATTAGGTTGAGTTAATAATTACAAATTTACGCAAATAAACGTAGCCAAAATACATGTTTTATTCTATTTTGTGAAGTTCAGGCACAAATATTAAAATGTTTTCCAATCATAATCTAAAGAACTCAATTTGCCATATTATACATTTACTTATATCTGAAAAGGGGTTTGTAAGTGGGATATTTTGCACTTCAAAACATGTTTTATAGACCTGAAAATTATTTTTTTCTAGGCTTATAAAAGAACTTGCTTGTTTCACACGATGGATACCTTAGATAAATTAAATATCTCTGTTTTTTTTTATTTCTGATTTTTATTTTTTATTTAATACATTTGTTAACATGTAATTGTTGGGTTATGTAATATAATGTGTATTTGTTGGGTAAGCTGGAAGAAATAGGATGTAACCTATAAGCTTTACCCTTTGTACTCTGTATTTTTGTGCAATAAATATTTTTTTTTATTTTGAATTTAAATTTGGATATAATATAAGTGGGCGTAGCCATACAATGATCTTCAACTATCACAGATATTTTATATTACCCGATAGTATAGCGAGTGTTGTCGTGATATCTCACAAATAATATTGCCCGCATTGCCCACATATTATAACAAGCTTTATCAACAAGAAATGCTCGATTATAGCAGAGGCCAAGATATTGTATTCTAATCGCAGTTAATTAAAGCGATCAAAATTTCAAACCAAAACCACTTGATTTTTCATTACTTCGCATTGATGTCAATAATAATATTACGGCAGAATATTGATTTAGCTCCTTATAAGGCATACATTTCAATGTCATCAAACGTAAATAGGAAAAATAACTGCTCTTTGACATGTTCATTATCTTTTGCTTTATCAGTAACAACAGACTTAGGCTAACAAAGTCTTGATATAGACATGATACAATGAACAACTATTCGTGTCATCTTTCGGAATATTGCAGTTTGCATTTCTTTGAATTCTTTGAAAAGTTGTATCTTACATTATTTGCAAAATATGCGTTTCCCACATTTTGCTATAATCTCAAAACGTAATCACCAATGTATTTTTTTTTAATATGGGTGTTTGATGAATCTAATTTGAGTATCTTCATGTTCCAAAAATATATTAGCAAAATGTATAACTGCCATACGAACTTTAAACTTTTTTTTTAAATTGCATGCCAAATTGAAGAACTGCAGAAAAGTCTGAACTTTTATATTTTATGATATTGTGATGAAAGGAAAACTTATTAAAGGAATTCTAAGCACTGAAGATATATTGAAATCGACTGTTTGTTTGGTAAAACCCTTCAACCCACTAAATGAAAATTTTACAGGAGATGATAAAAACGAATATTTATAATTTCGCGAAATTAATTAAAATCTTGAAATTTATATGAAGTAGTAATTTGTTTTGTGTAAAATATTGTAATTTTATTTATTATTACGAGATATTTAAGGGTTAAGAAATTTAAGTTTTTCTCGAAATAACCGAAAAAAAAAATCAATAAATTTAGTTATTACTATTAAAAAATAGAGAAAATCAATCAGAAAAAAATACTCTACCATATTGTATTTTGAAGACTATTCTGCATTATGAAACCAGTGAAAGTAACATTCCATAAATGTGGCTTGAAGGGTTTTACCAAAACGATATTGTTTATTGTTTATTGCGGTATTTTAAGTAGGTACATAGTTATCTATGACCTAATACAATCCTTATATACATATACATATAATTATAGAAACACATTTAAAATGAATCAATCACATATTTTCGTAATTTAATTTTAAATGTTTTTATGTTTTCTTCTGATTTTATTTCTTCTGGTAGCTCTCCAAATATCTTCAACGCTCCGTACATCAATGACTTTTGACTCTGTGTTTTTTTCCTCAAGGGAGTCTCAATTCATTTCTTTTCCTCGTCTCATGTGTGTGTTTGTTCTGTAGTTTATCAATTTTTCTTAGGAATTCACTAGACGTATGGCCATTGATTATCTTGTAGATTAAAAATATGGTATTAAAGTAAATAATTTGTTCAAATGACAAGATATTTAACTCCTTCAACATGTTCTTAATTTTTGTGTAGGTATCTATTTTTCTTCAATATGGTTCTCATTGCTCTATTTTGTAGAATTGTCATTTGTTTCATTAAACCGTCGTTGGATAAGAATAGAATGCTGCTACAGTAATTTATGTGTGGTACAATAATTGCTTTGTACACATTTTTATATAATTAGTAATTACGTGTTGGTACGCGTTTGTTAATTATTAATGGTTCCCTGAAAACTTGAGATTCTGCAGATATAATGAAATAATTTTGCAAGGGAAATATCCGTGTATTCTGTATTGCACTATTTTACACGCCATTTGAATGTGTATAACAATTATTTGTTGCCGAAATTAAAAGATGCAGATCTTGCTCTACTATTATTATTTTTAATAGGTTTTTGTCTAGTTAACTTCTGATAATGTTATATATTTTTTATTGATCTAGCGCGGAACCGTTAAAAATAACGGCAAGTTATAATTGTAGGATTTTTGAAACTGAAAGTATTTACAAAATATTTGCCTCGGGATCATTGAGTATCAAAAACATATAAAAAATATAGTGTCAATTTTCTTTATAGTATTATTATATATTTTTAGTGACAAATAATAATTAGAGAGACGATCAGAATTACCTTTCGAGTGAACACCGCTAGTAAACTTTATAAATAATAGTTTATTCAGATTTAGATCTGTCAGAAATACAAAAAAAATATACAAATACCTATAGAATTATTATTGAAGTAAAATACTTTATCGCTTGTCTGAATTGATTAATTCCAATTTTTAAAATCATTCATTACGCAGTAATATTTCACAAGGCGCACAATTGAAATTAGTACGTTTGAAAATGTATATGGATAGTGAGTATTTATATTTCTACCTTTTAAATTCATTCTTGCAAGTCTTGAATCGGTCATTACTAAGTTATCAATATGTAATTTCATCGGCGTCTCCCACTGAAGAAAAGCTGATAGGAGATAGAAGTGTGTTATAGGTGCTCGAAGTAAGCTAAATTTCTCCTTGCTTCTTGTGATTACTTGATCAAACATTTCCAAATATCGAAATGTTTTCTTGAACGCATAATCGATTTCATTTGCCAGTCTAGAAGTTGGAAAGTCTTATGTAAATTACCGACTACAGTTTTCCTTAAATTCGGGATAGATAGGTTCAATGTACTGGTTACAAAAAGTTCAGTGGTGTCCTCCACCACGCTCCCTTTCATAAGTTAGCTAGGATTCTCTTCAACCGGGAAATGGAAATAACAAGAAGGAAAATAAACTACACAATCAGCACATTCGCTATTTATGTTTTTTCAATTAGCAGACCGCTGGCATTGAATGAATGCAATGTATCACACAATATTATAAATTTATAACACACACAGCATTAATCAACGTTATTATTCCTACAACCGGTAGAAATTTTATTTTTAAAAATTCTGCGCAAGTACCTAGTGTTTTATAATAAGTACGGTTTCACACGTTTGTTTTCCTATTTCCTAGGTTGTTCAAACTACGTTTTTAGAATTTAAAACTCATTTAACACAGTGCTAATCAAGCGTGTGTTTTGTGTGGTCTTCGAGGACAAGTAGTTAATTTCGTATTAGTTCATTTTCGTCCATACATTTTCCAAGTTTTGACTAATGTGTTGGTGGGTGAAATATTTCATGTATAATATATAATGAAGGTAAATAACATTTTTGTAATATCATTGATGAAGGTGATATCTTTAAATTTGATATTTTATTTTATTCATATAACTTTCTCGTGTTTTCTTGTTATGTGCAATATTTTTTTAGCAGATCCGTGGCGGCAATATTTATCAATGTACACATGTTTGAACGGTGTTGAGTGATTATTTAACTGTTACAATCAACCTAGTGCCAGTTCCTTTTGAGTGCGTAGTTGTGAACAATATTGAGAAGATAATAATCATACGAACTCATCATCTCCTTCAACGGAAGCAATCTTCCATTGATATACTTGGCGTAACCTTAAGTGGCCAGCTCAGGTATGATGGGGTTCCAGTGAAGCCAGAGTTATGTTGAGAAGCTGGGCGTACTGTACACTGTACATGGACCAAATATACTTTAATAGTACGCAACAGCTGACCCTGTACAAATCGCAAGTGCTCCGCAAGTTTGAAGAATTTGGCAGCCTCGTCTGGAGCCCCAATATTTTCGTACCTGAGTGGGATTGCTATTCTTTGTCTACACAGAGGAAACTTACTCTTAATTTATTAAAAATCTGGTCAAATTATCCATTTTCCTGTTAAAACGAGACTGTAGGCTTTTAACGAATGACTTAACAGAGTTCCTTACAAAGTACCAGTTAAAAGCGAGTGTTTTCTTAGGATGGCGGTACACGTGTATACAAATATTGATATTGACATACTGATATTATCGCATTCCGTCATGATATTTATTAGGAAAAGAACACGTGTTTCGATATATTCTGAATGACCAATATTTTATCATGAAATTGGCGTGCTATCACTTTTTTAACAAGATCATTTTTCTCCCTGTACTGATGTTTCAATGGAAGACGCTCTGAGGAACTAGCGTCATTGATCGCGTCCCGGTGCACAGTCCGGAAACACGCCAAATGCGCGCCCAACATTTGAACACAATTGACATTTGTCACATAAAAACTGTCGCTCCTACAACTCGTTCTTGTATTCAACAAGCACGGCCGTGGAATGATTTGCCGGCCTGTGTTTCCCCCCTGCAACATAAGTCTCTTCAAGACCCAGGTACCCTTATTCCTGTCCTCCAAAAGACCCTCCACATAGCATACCCGAAGATGATCCTCCTGTGTTAAAATTAAAATTTTATTTATTTATTTCCATTATTTTTTATATGCAGTTTACAAAAGTTTTGTTGACACCTCACTAGGAGAACCTGTACTGAGGTGTTCGTATGTATTGGTAAAACGTGAAATTATTTAATAAAACTCGACAAATGCTTTAGTTGCATTTAAAGATACGCTGAATTTTTACGTGCCTATAAAATATTAAATTACAGAACAAAACGTATTTTTAATAATTTTCGGAGCTTACTTTGCGATTTTTTTTTTATCGAGGGAATTTCATATAATTAACGTTTCGGCCTAACAATGTATAAATATTATCTTCAAAAATAACATTTTAAAATCTTAAATACTTAAAGAGTTAATGAGAAACTTGTTGTAAATCGGTATAAATTGGGTATACATCATATTCATATTACATAGACATAGTTTCGTGAAAAGAAATGGATACTACTTGAAGTGTACAGCTAAGACGAATGAGAATAAAATAAAACGGAAGTATATGATAATCAAAGCAATCGAACATTACCAAATAATAATACAACAATAATCTATTTAGTAGAACTAAAAACATAATATACATGCTTATATTAATGTGATTGCAGTACATTTGTTATGTTGTGTTTTATCTTCGTGTTTGTGGTGTTCAAGTAAAAGGATAACGAGAGAGAAAAAGAAAAAGCAATCGACATTGAAACTGCTTTTGTTGTGCACTATGAATATGTGCACTATCCATTTCCTCGTGATGTTTTCTCATTTTATTACCACGTAATATATCGCCCAAGTCCCAATAGTCTCTCTTAACACTTGCCACATCTGCGACCGCCGAGATTCATCTCATACTTATTCAATGAGTATGACTAGCAAACCTACTTAATTTACTACTAATCTATATTTATGATTGGTGTTAATAGCATCTCCATTGAAATGATATCGGTTGATACATACACCGCAAGTGTATCGTAGAAATAACCGTCAGGTGGGATGATTCATGATTATTTTGGTAGGTGGAATACGTGGATGCTTCCATTGTTATGTACTGGGTATATTTCATACTGAGATAGGTGAGCACTGTATGCAGAAGCATAGGATTTATGGTATTCATTCCATCATGATCATTTTATGAGACGCTGCTTTCCAAAATGCGAACAGATTCCCATGTTAGTGGAATGCGTAGATGCTTCCATTGTTAGGTAGGTACTGGGTATATTTCATACTGGGATAGGTGAGCACTGTATGCAGAAGCATAGGATTTACGGTATTCATTCCACCATGATCATTTTATGAGACGCTGCTTTCCAAAATGCGAACAGATTCCCATGTTAGTGGAATGCGTGGATGCTTCCATTGTTAAGTACTGGGTATATTTCATACTGGGATAGGTGAGCACTGTATGCAGAAGCATAGGATTTACGGTATTCATTCCATCATGATCATTTTATGAGACGCTGCTTTCCAAAATGCGAACAGATTCCCGTGTTAGTGGAATGCGTGGATGCTTCCATTGTTAGGTACTGGGTATATTTCATACTGGGATAGGTGACCACTGTATGCAGAAGCATAGGATTTACGGTATTCATTACGGTATAGATTTCCGCTCAGCGAATCTTCTATCTACATAAATAAAATTTAATTTCCGTATGCGTGTCTTATAGACCCAAAAACTACTGGACCGATTTCACTGAAAATTTGAAAAGTTTGTTCTCATTAGTGCCAGGAGTGTTTAGATAGTGTTTTGAATGGTAGAAGATATCGGGGTTGCCCGAGGAAGAGGAAGCTACAAGCCAAAAATGTGTATATTCTTGGTATACCTTATATTGTAGGCAATAGGCATTAAAATCGCTTGACAAATGGAATCTAAAAACGTTGGATTTCAAGCACAAAACTGGTTTTTATTTAATTTGTAAATAATTTTATAAGAAAGCAAAAAAGTTAATCAAGTGAAACTGTTACAGATAATCTTAGCTATAATACTGTATTTTTTAAAAGTTGTTTCCTTTACGCGTTCATATATTTTTATTGAAAAAATATTTTTTTTAGTAGTTTACATTTATATTTTTTATTGAGTAATTTAATTTTTTATTTGTATTCTACCCAAGCGAAACGATAGGAAAACCTTCAATTTATCTAAAGCATATTTATTGGTATTCATAATGTACACCATTTCATATTCATTATAAAGATTAATCAAAATAGTGATTTGGCATTAAGCTTCGCCTTAACTCATTATCTCTGCACTGGAATAAGATACTGAGTTTAATAAAATCGATACAATGTAGTTTTTTAAAAGTTACAATATGGAATACAGTAGTGAATGGTTGAAAAAGGCGGGGACGCCCGATGAAGACATGGCACTATCAAATTAATCAAATACATGTATGGTAAAAAGTGATGAAGATTAATGAAGAAAAATGTATAAGTGGAATGCATGACGTGGAATTGAATGGTAGAATAAGTCAAGGAAGCCCGAGGAAGACGTGGCACGATCAAGGGAAAAAAAATACTTAAAAAAACCTTAAATTCTTTAGAATAATATTATTTTCACCTTAAAAATACACCCAGTTTTCAAGTAGGTACACTTGAATTCACAACTTTAAAACTTAACTCCAAACATAAACCCGAGCAACGCCGTGTAAACGTCAGCTAATTTTCAATAAGTCACCCTTATTGACCTTCGATAACCTCTGCTCTCCTGAAAATCCTTCTAGGGAATTAGTTAGAAGTTAGAACCTTGTACTTCTATTCGCCCTGCTTTACATATATCTTACCCAACAGATAAGAAATTTAAAAAAGAAGGTTTCAATAGTACAATGCGATCCTGAAAATCGCCTATCTAGTGTAAAACTATCCCAAACGCCATTTTTTTGATTTTTTTTTTCAATATCATGTGCGGGTTTCGTAGAATCGATCGTATCAATCTCGAAATATCTGTAAAAAATATATTCGTTTTAACCTTACAATAATTTTTGCTTCCATTAATATAGTTTTACTTTCAAAAGTTATTATTTAAGGGCTCACGTACCCCTGCGAGCGCTGAAAACCGAGTAAACTTGAAAAATTATTATAAAGTGATGTGTGTTGAAAATTTACTCGAAACAGCGCGCGCAATGATATTAAACCCCTCAAGATAGGTACTAGAGCTAATCATATATATTACCCGTGTAAAACAATCCCAAACACCACAATGACGGTTAGACTTGTGTTACACTAAAGAATGACTTGTTTCTATGATTAGAGCAGAGGTTCCCAAAGTGGTCTATATAGACCCCCAGGGGTCGATATCGGCTTGCTGGGGGTCTATGTCAGCGAGAAAAAAAATTGGGGGTCCACGAGATTCAAATGGGTGTACATACGAGCGGACCCCCATTTACCTCAAGTCAACATTTATGATTTCCGTAAATGACACAATAGACCTAACACAAATATAATAGACTGAGAAATTACGTATTTGATATTTGTATTTTTATATTTCGTAAAGTTGTTAATTGAGGTATTAGAACTAAGTTGAGGATAGAGAGGCTTTTCAACAATAACTCTTGGGTTTTCAGAGCCCCAAATGCGACAATTTTGCTTGTTGACGAAGCCACCGAGGTGGAAATGGGCCTCATCACTCAAGATGATTTGCATTTGATTCACTCAAGTGAATTTTAATAATTTCAATGCGTTGTTCAAGCGTGTATCGCTCCATTTTTATTAATGGCGTAGTTTCTACTTGTCAAATGTCAAAAAATGACAGCTTCAAAAGTAACATTTACCGAAATAGCGGGCTATTCAAAATAACACCTCTTATTGGAAAACCCTGTATAATCAAAATGAAGCCACAAAGTAATTTTACAACTATTGAAGAAGTAATTTGTAATACAATTAGAATGAGTTAAGCAAAGAGTAATGAGACTGAATGAAAATCAATATAAAGTAGTTTGCACAAAAGCACAGAAGTTTTCTTATTGAAATTAAGATTTTAGAATGTGCCAGTTAAAAGTAGAAGGAGGTCTTAAGTTACGTTACCTATAATGTTTAATTACAAAGTTTGTAGAAATACAGAAGTTAATAATGTTATCACAAAACAGCTAAATGTTAAGCACACTTTTTACAGTATGGACCGGTTATAAATAATGTCCTTTTTAACTATGTACATAATATAACAAAGTGATATGATGATGAAATGTTATAAATGATATTAAAATGTTAATGTTTTAGGTGTTACATTTTTAACCTCGGGAAATCCAAGAAATGAATCAACAAAAACCTATTAAAAAAAAACTTTCACTAATAAGAATGGGATAATGTCAAGAGTTACTTAGTAATTAGAGTCTACGTTCCTTTTCTCGTCAGAATTAATACATTCAAGCAAAACATTGCACATTGGAAGCCGCTAATTTTCCTAGTTCCCCAACTTGTTTTTGAAAAAGGTCCAGGGTAATAATGACGTTCAACATTTAAATGCACTTCACACAAACTTTAAAACTAAGTTTGAGGACATTTTGACTGTGGAAATGGAATGTTGAAGAATCGGATATCATGTGACAAGAAGAACTGACCAGAATAAGCACTGACAAAGAACTTAAGGGGCAGTTCTGTAGGGCCAGCTACAGAAAGAAATTCCCGTTGCTTATCCTGCTTCATTTTCATTTGGTGTTATACCGCACAAGGGCGCCCCTGTCTGCACAGTGTAAAGACAGAGAAACTATACCCTTACCCGGTTGACAGGCAAGGGAAGGGAATCTTTTTACGAAAAAATAAATGATTATCACATGGGACGTTAATAGTTTTAGGAAAATTCAATATTAGGCAGGCAGGGGGTCTACGGGGCAAAAAAGTTTGGGAACCTCTGGATTAGAGTAATCCTAAAAGCCACTATTTTTAATACTGATAAAAATATACACAGTATCCGTGTTTGAGTGGTTACTATCCCTGGCCATGAATCCGGAGGTAGCTGATTCAAACCCGTCGTGCGCTAATAAATAATTCGATTCATTTGTGTTATTTTACAATCTATTCACTTAAAATGATAAATTTATATTTGCCGCAAGTTTCAGAGTGATAGATACCTTCAATATCGCCCAAATGACTTACACAGTGTATGGAGACCAGATCCGAAGATCCAGGTTATTCCATACCTTCCTCTTTCGCATCCACATCTTCTCCACTACCTTCAGCCTCACAACATATCAACCGGGGATACCATAGTATCTTATGTGTACTTACATAAAAGTGTTCATAATATTTAAACATATAAAATGACACATTAGAATAAAAAAATCTTGAATTCATTCTGACCTCTCCCTCCCTTCTTGCTTGTAGTAGAACGAACTAATGCTCTTCTGGACAATTAACCGTTTGGCTTTTGGCACAGTTTAACACTATTTAAACGATATGTCGGTACAGGCACACAATTTTTTTTATTGTATCATCATAATTTAAAACAAATTAAACTTTATGTACACTTCACTCCGTTATTTGAATAGTTATTTTTGTTATTATCTTATTAAATTCTTGGTATTTGTTCTGTATCCACATTCAATTACTTTGTTATTTATTATCATTCAACGTTCGTTATTCACGAGTGATTAATGTATTATACATCCAGAGTACTACATAATTACCTATTGATTTAATAATAATACCATAATAAATACGGTTCATAGTGGCTGACGACAGTGGTGACCATAAACACCGGTCTATAATATTGTGTTCCCTTTGTCCCTCGGACAGTCACCAATGCGAGCCGACTTAAGAGGAACTGCTGCGCTGCCTTTTTCATACTAAAATTTAATTTAAATTTGAAGCTAATACAGGGTATTCGGGGGTAAAGTGCGCTAACATCAGGAGGTGATTCTACTTGACGGTAGAAGTAAAAAAGATATATCTTTTTTTCTAAATTCCAATTCCTAAATTTTTTTCTACGAAATTTAATTTTTTCTGATTTGACGTCTGCCCGGGCACACTAGTATTTTATAATTTGAAACAAAAAATAAATAAAGTAGCACATACTCGTACTGAATATTTTCCACACATTTTTATTATGAAATAATTATTCAGTTTGTTATTTTGCCCTCATATTTGTAAAGAATTGGTGTACTTTATGAATAACAAAAATATGCTTTAAATAAATTGAAGGTTTTCCTATCGTTTCTGTCGAGTAGAATACAAAAAAAAAATTACTCAATAAAAAATATAAATGTAAATACTAAGAAAATTGTTTTTTTTTAATAGAAATGTATGAACGCGTAAAGGAAACAACTTTTAAAAAATACAATATTATAGCTAAGATTATCTGTGACAGTTTCACTTGATTAAATTTTTTGCTTTCTTATAAAATTATTTACAAAATAAATAAAAACCCGTTTTGTGCTTGAACCCGAACGTTTCTTGACTCCGTTTGTCAAGCAATTCTAATACCTATTACCTACAATATAAGGTATACCAAGAATATACACATTTTTGGCTTGTAACTTCCTCTTAAAAGGCTCTGCCACACGTTCACTTCGGAGCGGCGGTAACTCGCACCACTCCAGGCCGTCGCGCAGAAAAGTAAAGTCTGAAAGTAAGGTAACTGTTTACAGCGCAGTCCATTGAGACTTTTCTTCTGTTCGGCGGCTTGTAGCGACGCGTGGTACTGCCATGCCGCTCCGAAGTGTACGTGTAGCAGAGCCAGAGCATGTTATTGTATCATATCCACAGACATATGAATATTCATATGTCTATGATTATATCTTACAGCCGACTCGGGTGCTGCAGACTTTGGATCTGGAGGCTTAGGAACTCGCAAAAAACTGGATGTTATGATTGCCGCTTGTTGAGTTCGATGAACCGTTACATAATTATAGTGATTTATTTTTGGGGTATTATGCCGTGTTGCGCTCCGTCTTTAGCCAACGTTTCGGATATCACAGGTCCATCATCAGAGCAGATTTGCACTATAATACTTTTGGCTGTGAAAATCTCAAATCATAACCGTAACACATCATAAAATCTGACGAATTTATAGTATCGCCTCGAGTAAGGTTTTTTAACCCTGTAGTTTAGAACTCTTTACTTCTCCACACACCCAGTAGCATGTCAGTTCTAGTTGTTGTTATTATTTGAATGCACACTAAATGAGCTTATGGGACCTTAGTTTTTCGTCAACAACTTCCCTTCAAAGTATCAATAATAATGTTATATTTCTTTGAATTTAGTGGTTTAATGTCTCTTCAGCTGGCTCTACACTCGCGCGCGAAGTCGCGCCTTGAATTCACGCCGTGAATATACGCCGCGATCCGCGCGTGAACTGTGTCCATCCACACTCGCAAAGCTTCAGTCTTGTCCGCCGCAAACCCTTTGTCGCGGGCCAAAAAAACCGACAAAAATCGGGGAATGGCGCGAAGCGCGAATGCGAAGATTGCGAAGGCGTGAACAAGATCCACACTCGCGTTTCGCGGCCTTCGCGGCCGTTCGCGCCGCGAGTGTAGAGCGCGCGATAAAGTCTGTATAATGTAGAGCTAGGGTTGCCAGATGTCCTGTTTTGGACCTGACAGTACGGTTTTGAACGGCTGTTCGGTCTAGAAAATTTTGGAAAACCGGACAATAGAATGTCCAGTTTTTTGTAAATACGCGACATATATACCTCACGAGATAATTTACAGAGCAAAAGCCGTGAGCGATTCTGGCGGGTGGTAGCAAGACTTGCTCAAATCTGTTGAAAATGGTACAATATGTGTGCAGTGTTCCCGTCTCCAATGCCTTCGTAGAAAAAGTTTTTAGTGTAATGGGTAATGTATGGACTGACGAAAGAAATCTACTAGGTTTGAATACCGTAAAGCGAATTATGTGTTGTCTTCAATTTAAATGTCAGTTGCACTGGATTTAAAGATACAATTTCAAGAAATAAACGATTATTTAAAGCAGTAGCATCTAGTGCCAAATATGTTAAAAGGTGATTTTTTGGCTTACCAATAGTAATCATAAATATAAGTTTTAATGTTTACTAAGGGTTTCATTGTGTTCACCCTCAGAAATTTTCGGTTATTTCCTCTGTTTGTTTTGGTCAAAATCAAAGGGGTTTATGATTATCAAAGAACCCTTTGATTTTCTACAAATTGTATCAAAAAAATCAAAGGGGGGACCCTTTGATAAAAAATTATCGGTTCTTTTAGAGCCTGTAAGCCAAGGGTTCACAACCTTTTTTAGTTTAAGAATTACTTTTACTCAGGTTTTCACGGGGTTCGACTTTTAACCAGAATCTTGACCTCTAAACTGATTCACTAATCTAGAAAAAACAAAATATCGTATGACCAAGATATATTTTTTCTCTTTGGTTGTAAATGTAAAATGTGAAAACATATATCAATGGTGGTCTGTCATAGTATGGTAGAAAAACAATTTATTCAGATTAATATATCAAATGGCGCAAATCAATAATACATCTCAATATTCAAAAGTATTATGTGTCTTTTTATTCGGCAATATTGAAAATAACGCCATCTATCGGTGTGAAGTTTGTAAATGTATGTAAATTTGAAGAAAATATTGGCGATTCCTAAACGAAAATTTGAAACAGAAAAATATACTGACTCCAGGACATGAACCCAGGACCCTTGCCTTGCCGAGGTACCAATAAAAATGTGCGGTGAAAAAATGAAGACAATGTTGGTAGTTCTTATTCGAAGTATGAGACAGTTAAATATGACCGAAGGAGATAGGGTCCCATTAGCTTAGTGGATAGAGCGGTGGCTAAGCAAGGCAAGGCTCCTGGGTTCAAGTCCTAGATGTGACCGTATCTTTTTCTGTTTCAAATTTTCGTGTAGGAATCGCTAATTTTGTCTTCAATAATTAAGTAGGTATTACAATATATGGTTTTACCCATTAAGTTATTCCAAAAATAAATATATTTTGAGAATACCCTTGAAAAGCCAATTTACACGACTGCTGATTATGGTGAAACCCTATTTACCAATGAAAGGTTATACCATTACTTTCCCTATCTTTTCCAGTATGACTTGTCCAATATCTAAGCGTGCTTGTCGGTATTTTGAAGTTATCGCTAGCGATGGGCAAAATCGATGATTTACTAGATGTTTTTGATCATCGAAATATTTCGATGATCAACTCTTCTACGAACCATTTTGCGTTGCCCAGAATATATCGTTGTAAAAATGGTAGATCCTGATTTTTTAAGGACGGGTTGTTTCGGAGAATTTGAACAATTCATCAAATTTCAACGTTCATTTTCGGGTTCTGTGAAAGACTTATTCAAATTCTGTTACTATATCATTGTAGGCTAGTTGCTTGACAAAACTGAAATAAAAACAGAACTTGAAAAAATCTTTCCCAGAACTTGAAAATGAACGTTGAAATTTGATGAATTGTTCAAATTCTCCGAAACAACCCGTCCTAAGTTATGTGAATGTCTTATTCAAGTTCAAGTCCAGAACTGAAATTTATTTCAGTTTTTAAACAGAACTTGAAAATGAACTTTCAACTCAAAGTTCTGTGAAACAACCCGTCCTTAGACCTCAGGGTGAGTTATGACTAGTGATGTATAAATTCCCAGGGACGTGGAATTTTGGGAATTTTGATTTCAACAACATAATACCTCAAAAAGAATAATATTTATTAAATAAAAAATAATATATACACACATATGGTACATATAGAGCAGGATAGAACCATAAAAACTATTCCCATATATATAGGAATAGGATCCAAGAGAAAAATAACAAAAAACACCGATCAAAATTATTTTAAAGTGAGTAGTATCTCTATATAATTGTATACTCTACAGTATTAGTAGCCTATATACACTTTATGCTAGTAAACGGTACATATAAAAAATCAACGTAAAACTGTAAAAATGACACAACTTCACAGATCGTTACTGTTCATCTGATGATACCGATTGGACACTGACACTATCAACTTCGCTTCCACTTTCACCTTCATATTCTTCTTCTTCTTCATCATCCGACCCGGAAGAAGTTGTCGCTGACTCAGGATTATCTACGTTTTCTTCTTCATCAGCACAGTCAATTGGATGTTTGCGTTTGCGAGTACCAGATAGGTTTGAAACGTTATTTGAGTTGTTAGACGATTCCTCCGTGTTGTATGAATGCGACAAAACGTGCTAAAAGATCTCTTAGTGGCTGCTGAAGTAATGGAAGCAGTCAATATTCTTATGGCAACCTGTGACAAATCAGAACATCCGCACATCCCCTTCCACCAGGTCACTGTCGTGATTTTATCGTGGTAGGGAACTCCCTAGATCAGAAGATGTCGTCTTAGATAACTGCTAACACTCAATAAAGCATCCAAGAGAAGTGTAGAAACCATTTTATTAAAAATAAAATAAATTCCCCGTTTTCGGGAATTTATTTCAGGTCGGGGAATATTCCTGTTCCCGGGAAATTCAAAATTCAATTCACTAGTTATGACATAAATACTCGCCTCCAAAACTACACTTGCTTTACTCGGATCAGACAATAATTCGTCTCTTAGATATGATCTCGTTTTTGGTCATGTGTCGAATCCGGAAAGTCGAAAAACGATACAGCCGAATATCTAAACAGTGCTGACTGGCCCAAACTTCATCCTTCCTCTTTAAAACGAGATATTGATGTTTGAAATTACTTCGACGGAAACTGTCGCTTATTTGGGCGCGATTGCCTCCCCACACCCGACTTCAATTTTAAAGACGTTTTCATGTAAAAAAATAAGAACATTTTCCAGTTTTGGACTCCATTGACGTAGGTAGTATTGAGTGGCGGTGGGCGTCAGCCGTACAAATGAGATGTTAAATATAATGCCCTCGTAAATAATTTGTGATTGATTGCCGATCGTATAATGGCCGCTTACCCGTGTCCATTATGTAACTAAACTCCCGCGTCACTCCGCCATGCGCTACTCGGGCCGCGATAGTTCAACCAACACCGTCAAATAATAATCTGTGAGCATTACGATTATCACCACAAAAACTAGTCTTTCGCCCAATACGATTATGTATCTAAAGAGTTTTACACTGAACAGATAATTCCTAGACGTGTGATTGAAAGAAACCCCAACAGTCCAATGAAATTGATTCTCCGTTCAAGAGAGCATTTGGATATTTTACAATGTTTGATCAATCTCACCCGAAGTAAGATAGATGTCGAATGAAATTGTTTGATATTTGACCAATCTCACCTCAAGTAACATAGATAGATAGAATATACCTTATTCTTTTACCCACAACGCACTTCTATGGTTTTTCTCTTCAGTGGTTTTAGAAGACGCCATCTTACTTATCCACGCTTGCCAGCGAAACTTGACCAGCAAAAAAGGTTAGCTACAGATGCAGTAGAAGTACAGTTAGTCAGAACTCAGCACGTTGGAATGTATTTATGAAGTTTCGTTGGTATTAAAAAACATTCTAAGTATTTCGAAAGATAATATGAATTATTTTAACATTAGAATAACTTTTTCTGCGGTTCATTATGATAATTATTATTTTGCATATGAACAAAAAATGTGTAAAAATCACATAAAATAAATGTGGGAAAGGGTTTCGTTGGCTCAATCCATCAGTTGTAAATTATCCACTACTTTTATGGTTATGGTGCGTCAATTATTATTATTTGCCAAGTTGTGTTTTTAGTTACTGTTGGTTTATTACTAATTATTTTTTTTTAATATATTTTAACTCAGTCATTTGTTATGGTTTAGGCCTGTGACAAAACACGCTATATTTTCGTGGTTTTGCCTATTTTAGTATCATATCACTCGCCACAGTCGCTATACATTCCCATTCGTAATGTATGGCGTGCGATACGCTAAAATAGGCCAAGCCATGATATGTATAGCGTCGCGTCGCCTGCCTTACAGTTCGTCAATAACAAGTTTTCGATTGAGAATTTTAGTAAAACACCCTTCGCGAAATATGATGTTTCACGAAAACGACACCGTACATATTAATAATTTATTTATTATATATAGTTCATTATGTTATGTTCATACAGGTAAACCTGTGGCCTTCCATAATTAAGCTAAACTAATTCAAGTTAACCTAAAGAATCATTTTCACTTTCGACCGGTTTCGGAAGAACCCTTCCTTTGTGAGGACGAAAGTTATACTGATTTAGTTTTTTTAAATGCCATCCAGGCGCCATGGGTTCAATTCCTCTGCTAACTAAGTCCTAGACCATTGCACGAGCTACATCCGCATATTATCTATCATGCTAGGCAACGTTCCCTCAATTTTTTTAATTGTATGTGCGACCCATCAACTTATCTGTGCAAGATATAAAAGGAAGATAGAGTTAAGTGTGCAAATACGCATGAGTAGATAAAATAATTAATCAAGTTTTTGTAACAGCCAACAAACTAAAGACTGAGGAATTTTACTTGAAATTATGTATCGCTTCGGTAGGATACGAATTATTTATCGCTACACAACAATGAAACAGTCACAGTAAAAATAGATAATACATCTGTTTATACTTCTATACAAGAGAAGCAATCAAAGTACAAACAAAATAGCACGATGACCATCAAACAAGGAATAATTCTTACGCGTTTATTCAAAATACGTAACATAAGATGCCAACCCTGAGAACCTATCATAAAATATCGTGTGTATACTTGCGCAAAACAAAAATCTGGTGAAACCACAGACATAGGAATTAATAGACGAGAAGATAATGGCGAGGGGTAAAATCAACTGTTGAAGAACGAAGGGAGTAAGGCTGACTGTGATTCGTCAATAAATCAATCTGACAGTAAATAGGCATCTCGCATTATAATATCACCATTTACTTCTTAAAAGTAAAATCTGCTTTTGAATGAATAGACATTTTTACATGGGAGCGCAAATTACTCGCCACGTTATGAACAAATTTGCGAAGTCCAAATTCGGCAAAAAAATTCGGTTCTATTTTCAGAGTCGAATATTTCGTTTAAGTATTTAGTTAAGACACTTTTATAAATGTTCATAATTTACTTCCCAGCAACCAACCAGCTTTGTGTTTCGCGTCCAGGCGTTTCTCGATGTGATAGTATATGTTTCTAAAACTGATCTATATTATACGATGTGAATATGCTTAAAATAAAGTAAAATAATGCTTATATATGGAATGTAATACGACAATTGGGTTTATTCTCTTTTTCAAATCTATTTTTACAAGTTTTCATAGTACAAGTCAACATTTTGCCGTGTTATTTCGTAAAATGAACCGATGATGCCTCGACCATAGTTCGCACAAGAATGATGACGTCACGTTTTCAAATTTCACTTGAGGCCATACGCGAGCACAACCGGCTCCAATGGAACCGGTATGGGGAGTGGGGATAATACGCTTTTAATCACTTAGGGCAGGTCTACTAATATTCATATGTCTATGGGTGAAACCACAGACATAGGAATTAATAGACGAGAAGCTAATGGCGAGGGGTAAAATCAACTGTTGAAGAACGAAGGGAGTAAGGCTGACTGTGATTCGTCAATAAATCAATCTGACAGTAAATAGGCATCTCGCATTATAATATCACCATTTACTTCTTAAAAGTAAAATCTGCTTTTGAATGAATAGACATTTCTACATGGGAGCGCAAATTACTCGCCACGTTATGAACTAATTTGCGAAGTCCAAATTCGGCAAAGTAAGGCAGCTTCTATTTTCAGAGTCGTAGTTAGTTTCAGAGTATTTAGTTAAGACACTTTTACAAATGTCTCATAATTTACTTACCCCAGTAAACAACGATGAGCACACTTGAGAATCGCTACATTGTTATGTGATAGTAAATGTTTCTAAAACTGATCCATATAATACGGTGTGAATAAGCTTAAAATAAAGTAAAATAATGCTTACTTATGGAATGTAATACGACAATTGGGTTTATTCTCTTTTTCACATCTATTTTTACAAGTTTTCATATCACAAGTCAACATTTTGCCGTTTTATTTCGTAAAATGAACCGATGATGCCTCGACCATAGTTCGCACAAGAATGATGACGTCACGTTTTCAAATTTCACTTGAGGCCATATGCGAGCCCAGCCGGCTCAATGGAACCGGTATGGGGAGTGGGGATAATACGCTTTTAATCACTTAGGGCAGGTCTACTAATATTCATATGTCTATGGGTGAAACGCTCCTTTCTTCGAAATCTGTGCGGAGGATGTAAACATGTGTGCGGACAGATTTTAAATGATGTGCGGCCGCACACCCTCACACTTTAAAGGGAACATTGATGCTATAAGTATAAAGATTAAAAGTAAAAAAAAAAAAAATTGAGTTTTTTTATTTTTTCAATCTCTGGGACAATACAATATCTTAACGTGGTATAAAAAAATGTCAAAAATATATTTCATTTGAAAATAGGCATTCGTTACTCTATCACCCAATAGAAGTAATCACAGTTTATAAATTTGAAATCGCTTTCTTAAAAAGTTGTTGTTTTTGACTCGTATTCTTTATGCTTAGCATGATAGATATAATGATGGTATAGGAGTTTTAGATATTGATGATGATTCTTTAAAAATAAAAGTAAAACTGAGGCGTGGCCAGTCGCCCTTTCCCGGAACGACGCGACGCTTCATTCGGCATCCTCTTTCCGACCCGCCGCCAATACTCTGTGCTGGGAAGGCTCGTCGAAGAGTATACTTCGTGGGACGTTTTGTTGTCCTAGAGCTAATCTCAAATATTTTTCTACATTCCAATGTAAAGTTTGTTATTGTGCAGCAAGGGATTCATTATTTTCACTAAAATCATCAATATTTTCTTGGATAATCTGTGGTATTTCTTTATTGAAAAATGTTTACGATACTGGTGATACAACTTAACCGCATTATATAAATGTATATATTTTTAATTTGTAATATATTTCTTTGTGCATATTTTAACAACAATATTGTACCGGACGTACCTCCACCGACTTAAATTAATTTTAACAAATCTGAATTTACGCAGAGGCAGTTCCTTTACAAACTCACCTCTGCGCATATTCGAATTTATGCAACAAAATTCTCTCTATAAAATCTGTAATCTTATCTGTTGATTTATAAATAAAACCACGGGGTCAAGCAGTCATCATTATAGACAAAAAACAAAGGCTTGACCCCCCAACACCCTCTTATAAATTAAATACCTATCATCTGTACAAAACATGGAAGATTTGCATGAAATTTTGAAATTGTGCAAACGCAGTTTCCTTTACAAAACTTGCCGTTTGCACAAAATTGAATATTGTGCAAATCTTCCCCTTTTAAATATATGTTTCTCTCCTTAATATGTAAATTTGCACAAATTAAATATTGTGCAAAGCTGCCTTGTAAAAAATATTTTCTCTCTGTAATATGTGCAAACTCACAAAATATAATTGAATAAAAATGACACGGGCAAAGTGGTTTGAAGAACAGTCAGGACCTAGTCAAAATCGTCCCCTTCCAAGTTACGCAACAACGGCGCTCTCTCCTGTGACAAATTCCGGGAACCCAAAAATAATTCTCGGAATTTGTCGCTAACAAAGGGAGAGCTAGGCCCGTTGGTCCTTTAAAAGGCGGACAACTTGTGCAATTCGGCAGAGAGCCAGCAACGATCGGACCATCAACATCTCTCCTGGACTGCCCTGACTGCCTTCAAGCCTCTTCTGCCCTGGACCTTCACTGCAACCTGGCCTTCTTCTTTCTCCCGGCTCCCTGGTGTTCATCAAGAAGAAACTGTCACAATAGTCGAAGCGTCCCTAGTCAGGGCGCAGGTTCCCCCCTACCTTCCTCCCCCCTGCCTTATACCTTTCTCCCACATTTTCCCCATTTCTCCCTTCCCTATATTTTATCCCATTTTTCCCCAACATTTTCCCCATTTTTCCCTTTCATAATTTTTCCCCATTTTTTCCATTTTTTCAACATTCTCCCTACTTTTTCCCGACCTTCCCTTCCAAGGCGTCGAAGCGGCCAGCCGGCCACTCCCGCTATATCGTCTGTGCGGCCGGCGACTACAGTGCCGTCCCGTACATGGTCCTTCGAGCCGGATCGCCTCTTCACGCCTTCACTCCTTCACGCCTTCCAGTGACGTCCCAAGATGCCGTCCCTGCGGAGTGGCCGCGAGGCTTCAGCCTCCACCCCAGATTCACAACCCGACGTGGAGCTGGTGACAGGCCCTCACCCCGCCGGCCCTGCCGGCCCTCACCCTGCCGGCCCTCACCCTGCCGGCCCTCACCCTGCCGGCCCTGCCGGCCCTGACCCTGCCGGACCTGCCGCCCCACGCGCTGCCAGCCCTGCTGACACTCACTTTGCCGGCCCTGACAGCGCACCGTCCTCCGATGCGGAGGAGGATTCAATCACAACAGAGGACACGGTCAGGCAGCTCCGGAAGGCGAACCGGACAATGAGCAGGCAGCTCGCTGTGCTGCTCGCAGCCCTCCCCACCGCGACGCAGTACCTGCCAGGGGCGGACCCCCCTGGCACCCATCTGGGCGCCTACCCTGGTGCGGCCCCTGGTGCGCATCCTGCCGCCTACCCTGGTGCGGCCCCTGGTGCGCATCCTGCCGCCTACCCTGGTGCGGCCCCTGGTGCGCATCCTGCCGCCTACCCTGGTGCGCACCCTGCCGCCTACCCTGGTGCGGCCCCTGGTGCGCACCCTGCCGCCTACCCTGGTGCGGCCCCTGGTGCGCATCCTGCCGCCTATCCTAGTGCGGCCCCTGGTGCGCACCCTGCCGCCTACCCTGGTGCGGCCCCTGGTGCGCATCCTGCCGCCTACCCTGGTGCGGCCCCTGGTGCGCACCCTGCCGCCTACCCTGGTGCGGCCCCTGGTGCGCATCCTGCCGCCTACCCTGGTGCGGCCCCTGGTGCGCACCCTGCCGCCTACCCTGGTGCGGCCCCTGGTGCGCACCCTGCCGCCTACCCTGGTGCGCCCCCTGGTGCGCACCCTGCCGCCTACCCTGGTGCGGCCCCTGGTGCGCACCCTGCCGCCTACCCTGGCGGGGCCCCTGCTGCGCCCGCTGCTGCGCATCCTGGCGCCTGCCCTGGCGAGCACCCCGGCGCGCCCCCTGGTGCGCATCCCGCTGCCTACCCTGCTGAGCGCCCTGGCGGACCCCCTGCTGCGCCCGCTGCTGCACATCCTGGTGCCTGCCCTGGCGAGCACCCTGGCGCGCCCCCTGGTGCTCATCCCGCCGCCTACCCTGCCGTGCACCCTGGCGGGCCCCCTGCTGCGCCCGCTGCTGCGCATCCTGGCGCCTACCCTGGGGGCGGGCCCCCTGCTGCGCCCGCTGCAGCGCATCCTGGTGCCTACCCTGGCGCACCACCTGCCGGTTACCCTGGCGCCTCATCTCAGAGCTTCTCGCCGCTGTTTCCCCCGCAGCCGACCGTCGATGAGACTGCCCATCACACCAGCGAGTGGGTCCGACAAGGCGCCGACCCGTTCCTGGCACAGCTGAGCACCCTGCTGGCTGACGCCATCCGCTCCACGCGTGCCCAGGACAGCCCTCGTCCCTCAGTAGAGGAGGACCTTCGGATGACCGCCCTCATTGCCCGGCAGTCCACCGCCAAGGACCTCCCCATATTCTCAGGCGACCCCCTCGAATGGCCGGCCTGGATTGCGCAGTACGAGCAATCCACCTCGACCTGCAAGCTCACGCTGAGCGAGAATCTTATACGATTGCAGCGTGCGCTTAAGGGGAAGGCGAGGGAAAACGTATACTCGCTCCTACTGAACCCGGACCGCGTGCCCGAAATCATTTCGACCCTGGAGGAGCGGTACGGCGGATCGGGTTCGATAGCGAACCTGATGCTGGACAAGGTGAGGAAGCTGCCCTTCCTGTCTGCCGAAGCCACCTTGGAGGAGATTGCTGACTTCTCCGGGACAATCCAGAACCTGGTGGCTTCCCTGCGGGACTTGAGGACGGGAGGCTACCTCACCAACCCCGCCCTGCTGGCCGACATCACTGCCAAGATGCCATGCACATTAAGGATGGCCTGGCTGCTGGAGCTGCGGATGCTGGGGCAAACAACCCAGTCCACCATCCTCCAGTTGGCAGCATTTCTGAGGGGCGTCGCCGGCGTGATCCCGGTCAGCGGGATGGTGGATCCCTTGAGATCCGGCAAAGGGCGCCGGGAACATGTGCTGGCCAACGCTGTGGCCACACCGCCAGAGGGGAAGGCCAACCGCCCACCACCACCCGTAGTGAGAACAATAAACAAAAACAAAGTGAAAAGTGCGTGCGCTCAGTGCGGTGAGCCACACAGAACCCGGGAGTGTCGCGAATTCATTGCGAAATCGCTCTCCCTCCGGTGGGAGACAGTGCGTACTAACAATCTGTGCCGCAAGTGCCTGGAGGCGCACCACTCCAGGGACTGCAAGGAGACAGTGTGGTGTGGTGTGGGTGAGTGTCACTACCCGCATCATCGGCTGCTCCACCGGGAGACGGTCGCGGAGGTAAACCTTTGACGCCAGACAGTGGACAGCCGCGTGCTGCTAAAAATAGTGCCGGTTGTGTTGCGGGGCCCCACGGACGGGGAAGTGTCAACGTTCGCTCTTCTGGATGACGGATCCACCATCACCCTCATCGACGCTGACACCGCAACGCAGATCGGCGCACGCGGCCCAGTCCACAGTCTGCGGCTGCACGGGGCGAAGGGGATGTGTACCTCCGACGCCCGCTCCCAACGCGTGAAGCTGACGATCCGGGGCGCTGGATTGGAGCCCGCCTTCAACATCACCGCCCACACAGTAGCTGACCTGAGCCTGCCGGAGCAGCGCGTTCCTGGAAGACGCGTCACCCCAAAACTCTTGATCGGGCAGGATAATGCCCACCTTATCGTGTCAAGAGAGGTCCGTGAGAATAGCACTACTAGAATAGTGTCACGGACCGCTTTGGGGTGGATCGCCCACGGAGGCTCGAGCCTCAGCAATGACGGGCCAGCTACCACACTGGCCCTCCAGTCGGAGACCGCTGCAGATGCCCGCCTGAGGGAGTTGGTAACATCCAACTTTGCCGTCGACTCCCTCGGCGTCACGTCTGCGGCGAGAGTCAATGCCATGGACACAAAGGCCATGGCATTAATGGCAGAAACCACCCGCCCCCTACCTTCTGGGCGGTGGGAAACTGGCCTCCTGTGGAGACACCCTGACGCCACACTACCCGACAACCGGCAGTGTGCGCTGAAGCGGCTCCAGTCCCTCGAGAAAAAGCTCGCAGCGGACGCAACCCTGGCAGCGGCGTACAATGATAAAATGACGCAGCTTGTCGCCAAAGGCTACGCCAGACGCCTCTCCCCCAATGAGGCGTCGCTCCCTGCCCCACGGAAGTGGTATCTTCCCCACTTCGCCGTCACCAACCCGAACAAGCCAGGGAAGATAAGGGTTGTATTCGACGCCGCCAGCCGATGCCGAGGGACGTCACTTAACGACCAACTGCTCACTGGCCCTGACCTGCTGTCCTCTCTCCTGGGGAACATCCTCCGATTCCGGGAAGGCGGTATAGCCATCGCCGCCGACATCCAGGAGATGTTCCTGAGGATCCAAATCAGGAAAGAGGACCAGTCTTCGCAACTTTACCTGTGGAGGTCGCCGGACCGGCAACAGCCGGACACCTACCAGCTGGCGTCCATGATGTTTGGGGCTACCTGCTCGCCTAGCAGTGCCCAGTACGTGCGGGACAGGGTGGCCGGTCAGTACGAGCACCAGTACCCGGCCGCCGCAGCAGCCATTCGTTCACGGTTTTACATGGACGATTACCTGGACGCAGTGGACAACCCTGACGAAGCTGCTGCCCTAGTCCGAGACGTAAGGGCCCTCCTTGCAAAGGGAGGGTTCCACCTTACGAACTGGGTCTCAAACAGCCTGGACGCCATCGCCGATGTGCCCCCCGAAGACCGCGCCACCTCCACGGTAGCTATCAGCAGCGGGAGCAGCGAGACCGAGAGGGTCCTGGGACTGGTGTGGGACCCATCTACCGACCGCTTCATCTACACTTTCCTGGAAGCGGCCAGTCTAGAGGAAGCCACCCGGCCTACAAAGCGGCAGCTCCTCTCCATCGTCATGAAGATCTTCGACCCGGTGGGCTTCGTCTCCTGCCTCACCATACGGTCGAAGATCCTACTGCAAGCCGTGTGGCGTTCGAGCGTTGGATGGGACGACCACATCACCTCGGAGCACGCTGAACGCTGGAGGGACTGGATGAGCCTGCTCCAGGAAAGCAGCGTCTCCATCCCACGACGGTCGCTCCGACAGAGGTCAAGCAGCGTGACCCTGCACCTCTTCTGCGACGCCTCGGAGCAAGCTTGCTGTGCCGTCGCCTACTTCGTGGAGGAAGTGCAGGGCACCCTAAAAGCCACCTTCATCGCCAGCAAATGTAAGGTGGCACCTCTCAAGCCGCTATCCATACCCCGCCTTGAGCTGCAGTCCGCACTCATGGCGGCCAGATTGGCCAGAACCATCCGGTTGGAGAGCCAAGCGAGGATAGCTTCAACCATCTTCTGGACGGACTCGACCACAGTGCTGTGCTGGTTACGCACCGATCCGCGCACGTACTCTGCGTTCGTGTCCAACAGGTTGGGCGAAATAGATGAACTCACCTCCATAGCCAATTGGAGGTGGGTTCCCACCAAGCAGAACCCGGCCGACATCGGCACACGGGACTTGGAGCTGCCCGACCTGTCACTCCAAGGAAGATGGTTCAACGGCCCCGCCTTCCTCACCACACCGGAGAGCGACTGGCCAAAGGAGCGCACCCTCACAAAGCCAGACGACCAGACCCTCGAGACCCGGCCCCGACACTACGTCGGGCACATCACCACAGCCGGAGAGGCCCTACCTCTGGTCGAGAGGTTCTCGTCATGGCACCGGCTGATCCGGGCTACAGCGTGGGTGCTACGCTTCATCAGGCGCTGTCGGACGGGCCCAAGCCGACCCCCTGAAGGCTCCTTATGAGCAGACGAGCTGACGGAGGCTGAGCGCAGATGGGTGAGAAGGTCCCAAGAAGACGCCTTCTCCACTGACCTGCACACCATTCGTCGCAGCCAGGCGCTACCTGCCGCCAGTCGTCTCGTCAGTTTGGCCCCCTTCCTCGGACCTGATGACGTTTTGCGGATGGGCTCACGGCTGAGGGAGCTCACTGGAAGCACGAGCGTGGCGAAGACCCCCGTGATCTTGGATGGCTCCGATCCGTACGCCCGACTGCTGATCCGCCACTACCATGAAAAGGCGGACCATCCAAGCACGGAGAAAACTGTGGCCGAGATCCGGTGCAGCTTCTTCATCCTGCGCCTCCGTACCATCAGCAGAAAAATCAGCCATGAATGTCCCACCTGCCGCTTACGACGGAGCAAGCCCTCTCCTCCACTGATGGGGGTTCTCCCGCCGACCCGCCTGGCTCACCACGTCCGCCCCTTTACACACTGCGGACTGGACTACTTCGGGCCAATGGAGGTCACCGTCGGCAGACATCGGGAGAAGCGCTATGGAGCCCTATTTACCTGCCTCTCCACCCGCGCCATCCATCTGGAGCTAGCGGTCTCGCTGTCTGCCGACTCGGCCATTATGGCCCTACAACGGATGACCGCCCGAAGAGGTCAGCCCAAGGTGTTGTACTCAGACAACGGGACAAACTTCCGTGGTGCGGACGCGGAAATTCGAGATGCCACGGCAGCCCTGCAGCAGGATGACAGGATGACGGACGCCATGGCTACCAAGGGCATCGAGTGGCGCTTCATCACCCCCCTAAGTCCCCACATGGGGGGAGCCTGGGAAAGGTTGGTGCGCTCGGTAAAACGAGCCCTGAGCGCCACCTTAAAGGAGAGGGCGCCAAGGGAGGAAACCCTGCGCACAGCATTGGCAGAGGCTGAGTTTGTGGTCAACAATCGGCCACTAACTCATGTCTCTGTCGACCCGCGGGACGAAGAGCCCCTCACCCCGAATCATTTCCTCATGGGGTCTGCCGGGAACCGCCCACATCTGTCACTCTACGACAGCAAGGAGGAGGAGGTATGTCTCCGTCGCCAGTGGCGTATCAGCCAACAGCTCGCCGATATGTTCTGGTGGAGGCGGTGGCTCCGTGAGTACCTCCCCACCCTGGGCGCCCGACAGAAGTGGCACCACCCGACTGACCCCCTCAAAGCTGGAGACTTGGTGGTCATCTTAGACCCCGCGCTGCCACGCAACAGCTGGCCGCGCGGACGTATCGTTGAGGCCATCCCAGCTGCCGACGGCCAAGTGAGGACGGCCCGGGTCCAAACAGCCACAGGAACGTACACCCGCCCTGCTGTCAAACTCGCCCTCATCCTCCCCGCACCAGCACCAGCGCCCGCACCGGCACCAGCACCAGCGCCGCCCTCTACAGCACCCGGACCACGGATGCCGCATGGGAGCCACAACCCCCAGCGGCCCAGGGGAACCGGACGTCGAGGACGCCGCCGACCTACACGTCCGGACCGCTAGGCGCAGCCGTGACTGCACCGGGGGGAGAATTGTACCGGACGTACCTCCACCGACTTAAATTAATTTTAACAAATCTGAATTTACGCAGAGGCAGTTCCTTTACAAACTCACCTCTGCGCATATTCGAATTTATGCAACAAAATTCTCTCTATAAAATCTGTAATCTTATCTGTTGATTAATAAATAAAACCACGGGGTCAAGCAGTCATCATTATAGACAAAAAACAAAGGCTTGACCCCCCAACACCCTCTTATAAATTAAATACCTATCATCTGTACAAAACATGGAAGATTTGCATGAAATTTTGAAATTGTGCAAACGCAGTTTCCTTTACAAAACTTGCCGTTTGCACAAAATTGAATATTGTGCAAATCTTCCCCTTTTAAATATATGTTTCTCTCCTTAATATGTAAATTTGCACAAATTAAATATTGTGCAAAGCTGCCTTGTAAAAAATATTTTCTCTCTGTAATATGTGCAAACTCACAAAATATAATTGAATAAAAATGACACGGGCAAAGTGGTTTGAAGAACAGTCAGGACCTAGTCAAAATCGTCCCCTTCCAAGTTACGCAACAACGGCGCTCTCTCCTGTGACAAATTCCGGGAACCCAAAAATAATTCTCGGAATTTGTCGCTAACAAAGGGAGAGCTAGGCCCGTTGGTCCTTTAAAAGGCGGACAACTTGTGCAATTCGGCAGAGAGCCAGCAACGATCGGACCATCAACATCTCTCCTGGACTGCCCTGACTGCCTTCAAGCCTCTTCTGCCCTGGACCTTCACTGCAACCTGGCCTTCTTCTTTCTCCCGGCTCCCTGGTGTTCATCAAGAAGAAACTGTCACAATAGTCGAAGCGTCCCTAGTCAGGGCGCAGGTTCCCCCCTACCTTCCTCCCCCCTGCCTTATACCTTTCTCCCACATTTTCCCCATTTCTCCCTTCCCTATATTTTTTCCCATTTTTCCCCAACATTTTCCCCATTTTTCCCTTTCATAATTTTTCCCCATTTTTTCCATTTTTTCAACATTCTCCCTACTTTTTCCCGACCTTCCCTTCCAAGGCGTCGAAGCGGCCAGCCGGCCACTCCCGCTATATCGTCTGTGCGGCCGGCGACTACAGTGCCGTCCCGTACAAATATATACCTAATATTATATTATATATTAATGGTACGGTACTTTTATTTTAGTTTTTAAACTTACACTTAATACAATGCTGTTATTTGTAGTTTTGTTATAAACTACTATTTTAACTATTATAACTTATGTTATAAACTGAGCCTGCTCTCAACACAGAAGTTCATAGTGACACAGGCACAACACATCACCCATGTAACAAAATTTTTGAAGATGAATAAATTGAAATAATAAAAATTGTGTTTTATCAAAAATAGAAAGACTTGTTTATTTTCATTTTCACTTCCTTCAAAAAAAATCAATTTCGATGTTTCACATCTGCTTGACGTCTCGGAACGGCTTTTTTTTAAATCTCAGTTTATTCGTTATTTGGGAATGTTCGTATTTCTTTTTAAAGTTAAAGTCACGTTACTGTTTGTTGTTATGATTACATGGAAAATAAGGCGGCGAGAAAAAATACTTTTTTTCCATATTATGGAGCGGTTAATAAAACTGTTACGCCCTTTGAAAGGCCATCGGTAAAAAGCCACATTAAATTCAGCGGCACTCGCTGTGAATCTTGTTGGAAGTCGGGAACTGAAGGAACGAACAAGGAACTTTTCCTCGAACGTAAGTACCTACTGTGAAGGGTGAAAGTTAAACGTGACGTCTGAAATGTGTGTTTATTATGTTATTAGTCTCCGCATTTACAAAATATATGTATGTATGCCTGTGTGCGTTCCGATTCCGTTTCAAGATGGTGGCCATTTTATTTCAGTCAAGTTTCTTTTTTTAAATGTTTCAAATCTACGTGTTTATTTATTTGCATTTTTCATACCTACATGAAGAAATTTTGAAAAAAGATTTGTAATAAGAGTAGTTTCATTGGACAATTTGTGTTTTTTTTTAATATCATCATTACACAAGAGGCTCTTGGGAAAATAATTTCCCTCAGGGCCTATGTCCTATTTTGGGATGCTGTGTGGAGGGTATTTTTTGTTAGAGGAAGGTGTAAACATAGGTCAAGAGAGATGTTGTAGGAGGGAGGAAACACAGAGGCCTAATTATTGAATATATAAAATAATTGCTTATTTGAAAATTAAAAATTATGTTTCACAAAATATAATAAAGTAGGTAGGTATTTAAGTACCTAGTTAAATTTTGGTTTTGGTGTATTGTACGAGAAAATTAGAAACATACATTTTGGAGGTTATGTCTAATGGTAAGTATACATTTGCGAACCGAAACGCGAATCGAGCCACGAATTACGGGAAAGGAACGAAGCAACTGTAAGCGGCGTTTCGCTCCCTTTGCGGTTGCTTTGTTCCTTTCCCATAAGTTGAGGTTCAATTCGGCAGTTCGGCTCGCGTATGTATACGTAGCATTAGACTGTTCACAGATCCTACATACTAGTGTAATAATATCTGCCGCTGAGAACAGATTTTCTCAGACTATTTTTGGGTGGCTTTGTTATTTAATACTTTCCTCCATGACCCACATTTTCCTAATCTTCTATATTGGTCTGTAGTCAAATTAAACTCATTTGGATGATATTACAGTAGATATTGAAGAAAAAATTGCGCTGAATCAGGCTAAACGAATTCATTTATTAAAATGAGAAATGCGATTCCATTTGGTTTTAATTATTATTACAATTTTTTTTAAATCCTGTTCCAATTGGCAATATTTATTTAGTTATGAAAGTCAATGTTGAAAATCCTACACACATAACATTTAGGTTATTTATTCAAAAGTCCTGATTTAACCTTACTAGTATTTTAGATTTAAATAAAGCGCAAAAAAGTAAACCCTAACGAAACGCCGAGGTTTTTGAGAATTTGCGATCCGACATTTGATTCAGATATGGTGCGCCTTTATCTGTTCCTTTTCATTATTAATTGCTTTAAGAAAAGTTTGACCTTGTTTAAAATTATCCCTGCCACCATTGAATTGAAGCAAGATGGACCGCAACATCACTGACCACGATTTAGCGGTTGCCTGAAGATGCACTCGAATCAATCAATCTCCGCGCACAATCACCGTCGCGCGTCTCACTCCAATCAATCCATCCATCCGTCAATACGGATTGTTAAGAAAACTCCGTCTAACGTGGAGCAAAGACATTTCCCAGCCACTGTCTTCGATGTATAAACTAGGCACAGTGTTGTTTAAGTGTAGCATACCACGTCCTCAGAGATGTGCTTTATTTCAAATAAATCCATTTCAAATGGAAATGCAAAATGCAAAATGGATATTTTCCATTTTGCATTTTAAATGCTTTTCTAAAAACCATTTTGCATTTTAAATGCTTTTCTCAATGCATTTTCCATTTTAAATGCTTTTTTGCAACATTCTTCCTACTATCCCCACTCATTTTTTTTTCATTAGCCCGCAAATATCAGTCGGTCCTCAACCTCGCTATGAGAGATAATTTACATTTGTCAAGTTGCTCCCTGGTAGGAGCCCTGGCAATTGAGTGTTACCATTACAAAAAATACTGATTCAAATAGGTACTGAATATGGGGCCATGACGATGCAATATTAAATGTTAGATAGCAGTTTCTATGTTTTTACGTTGGCAACATTAGTCCCGCGCAAATTTTTCGTGGTTTCATAATCTGTAGTCGTGGTGTTTATGGATTTACCATCATGTAATATGTTTGTTTTACATTGATGTCTATTATTAAATGACAAAATTGTTTAAAAATTCTATAATTATTTTAATTGTTTGACCTGAGAAACCATTTTGCATTCTCAATGCATTTTGAAAATAGGTATTTTGCATTTTGCATTTGAAATGCTTTTCTAAAATCCATTTTGCATTTTCAAATGGAAAAGTTTTGACCCATTTCCATTTTGCATTTCAAATGGTTTTGGGTACCCATTTTGCACATCCCTGCACGTCCTCTGTTGGTTTAACCAGTTTTAACAAGAAGCTAAGCTCTATGTAAATGCAAAAAGGAAAAAAAATTCAAGATTAAAATGTGTTGATTTTTGTTGTGTTAGGTACTGAATCAACTTTGACGTAATAAAGTAAAGATTATTCAACCTAGAAATATATTTAACGTCTAACCCAGATTTGAAACTTAAAAAAAAATATATATATATTTTTTAAATCATAAGCTGTTAAAAAGGTCCATAAACTCTCCTCCACAGATTTCAATTTATTTTCATACTTACTTTAATGTTCCCTCAATAGGTGTGCGGGTGTGCGTCCGCACTACCGTTAAGAATTGTCTGCACACGTGTTTTCATCTTCAGTATCTTCAGTGAATAATCTTCAATATGAAGGAAAGTTACCGAACAAGAAAATAGTTTATTGAAATGTTAATTATTTTGTGAGACATTAACTCTATTAATTATTTTATCTTCACATGAATATTCGTATTTGCGCACTAGCCGCTTTCTTCCTTTAATATCTTTCACAGATAAGTTGATAGGCCGCAGACAAAATGAAAAAAAAATAGAGGTAACGAGAAAAAATAATATTTTAGAACGGTACTAAATCGTCGGCAATACCTGGAACAAAACCGTAGATAACAATGTGGAACCGAAAATACACGCGTAATTTAAATATAATAAATAAACAAAATACCGAAAATTAAATGTACACGTACAAATCAGTAATAATACGTATTACCCATAGTCTTTTTATCAGTATTTAAATTTAAAGCGAAATAAACATGTAACATTTCCACGTAATATTCGTAAAACAATGAGAAGTCAAATAATTTCCACAATTATCAAACAATAAGAAAATCGGTAACAAAATAGAACACTTTATTTTTTTTCACCCCCGAATCCATGATATAAAAAGAAGAGCTGGACGAAAAAAAGATTCGTATTTAACGCATATAAAGTCATGTTCCTACCCCCGTTTTCGTACCCCCTGTGTTGTTGTGTGGGGGATGTTGTGCGGTACAAGAAAAAGTGAAAAGGGGGATATAATGATACGTGAAGCTTGAAGTAAATTGGTATTTAGATTAAGTCAAGACAGCCATTGCTGCATCATCCATACTGAATGTTGGCTTCACGCCAGGATTATACTGAAAGTATCTTCCTGATATTATTCTTCTTCTTCAATATGAAATTTATTATAAAGTTTGACTGACGTACCTCTACAAATGCTGACATCACTTATTAAAGAACTAACAAATAATATAACACACTAGCTTGTTTGTGCAGAGTTTTTCCAAATCAGATGTTTACAGTAATTTTCCTCTTATTTTGAACGTCAAGTGTGCCAAATTTGATCACGAAGTATCAAAATTCTGTATTAACAGGTGGTAAAAGGGATGGGTATGATTTTTAGAAATCTCGAGTAGACAGTGACATTACTCCTGTGTTAAAGGTAAAGTGTGCAAAATTTCATCAATACCGGAATAAAACTGTCGATATGTTTAAAACACAAAGCCACACCGCCCGTACGCCCGCCACAGACTTTTTTTTTATTTTGTATAAATAGATAGAATATAGAAATCACGCGAATGTTGATGAAATACTCTAAAATGTTTCCGTGGAAAAGTCGGTACAGGTTGATCAGTAGTTTTCTCGCTTTAGAAACAGCGCTGTATAAATGTGTCTCCTTACACTCCTATCACCAAGTCAAATGAAACCATTTTTATAGCAGTCTGTCATTTCTAATTTGATTGGAGGCTAATAAGTTATTATATTAAATTTGTCTTCAAGAAATGAGACTCATGTCATCTACGGACTTTTGTTGTCACCGAGAGTAAAGTAGAGGTATCATTATTATCCGACAATCATTTATTTCACTTGGGATTTTCCTAAACTGGGAGGTCGGTATTAATCAGTACTCTAGTGCTAAAGGGTGCAGCAAAACACAGGGCCGGTACATCCCGTGTGGTGTGAGTAGGCACCTGGGAGGGGTCTCACTGTGTTAGGAAGGTCGTGCCGTTTTTAGTCGTTACCATGGTTTGGTCCGGACAACACCAGGTCTTCATTACAAATTCTGTTCAATTTTGTGGTGTGTATTTTTTTAATGTTATTGCGACACGAGTATCCGAACAGCCTGGAGTTTTTGGAACTTCGGTTTCCCCAATATTGTGGAATTTTGTGTAGCAGCGGAAACCACCTAAAGTAGATGCCTATTCCTATTTGTTTATTTTCAGCTCAGTTTTATTATACATATTATAAACAGGACATAATCAAACATTCAAAGAACTGGTTAACTGCCGGCTCCGCTCCGCGCTTAAAAAAACTTTAAATTTATTATTCTTAAAAGAAAAAATATAAAGATTTCTGAATAGACATTGGATAATTATAATTACTAACCCTCGAATCTAAGTATAGATAACATAAATTTTACCTTACCACTGACACCACGGGCAGAAATCATACTAATCTATATTTGTAAACGTAAATATGTATGTTAGTCGTAAATCTCTAGTTTAAGCCGTAGTTGTAAGTCATCTTATGGCGGTATTGTATAAATAGTAAATACCCACTCAGTTAGTTAGTCATAAAAATATGTATAGTTTTAAGTCTTTAATTAGTTGTAAATCACTCGACATTAATCTTAGTTATAAGCCACTAGTTATACATCACTAGCTATGAAACTTAGTCATAAGCCAAAAGTAATGAGTTATAAGTGATGATGGAATAAATTAAATGCATAAATTAAGTTGTTAAGCGTCCTTGCGGTGATTTTCTCATGAAAACGGCGCTATACAAATAATCCAATCGTTATTATTATTATAATATGGCATCTTAGTCGAAAATTTAAACATCCCAGAAAACAACAGAAGTAATTTTCGCCGAAGGAGGAATAATCGAATATAGACGTATACAACTGTATTTATTATCTTTGGTGCATGGAATGTCTTAAATGGCACGGGTCAGACGGCGCTACCCCACTGGTAACAACCCCAGGTCCACAAAGCCTATCGATAGTTATTGCCAAATATCAAGGCTGTAAATAGCGAGATTACACTGCGGAATTCCATCAAAACTACCTGGTTTGCCGACCCACGTCCACGGAACATAAACCCTTTTAGACTAAAGGGTAATAGGAACCTAATCTACTTCAGTCGGAATACTCGCGTGTGTTGGTTGACTTTCCGCGTAAGGAATATGAATCTCATTGTGAATCCGACTTGTATTCGTACTGTCTGGATTCTCTCTTGCTCAGAAAGCATCCGGTGCAGTCAGTTCAGTCACACCGGCTAATGTAAATACTACGTTATGCGAATGTATAAACCACAACACAATATGCTAAATAATGTTCACTCCTCCAAACCCCGGGGACACGTCATGCTGACTTGCTGCACGAAGCGACATCCTTTGATGTCCAATGGCTGACATGTCACAGCATCCAGATTAGCCAACACCAACTCTCCAACAATACGAAAAACGATTTCTAGCTAGACATACCACATCATTTAAAATATAAGATTATTAATAGCGTCGAACGAATTATGCGCTGAATTCACACATGGATCTGCTCGGCGGATCTGTTCGTCGAGTTTGGAGATACCAAACCAGCCTCTCCCGATCTGCCACGCAATGCAGCTGGTGAAAACACCTCACCTGATGACCCGGGTATGAAATGTTAAATCACCAAACGTAGCGAAACATTTGGGGTGACCTATGGCAGAAGTGTTGGTTATACAATAAATAGTTCCCGGGGCGGCGGTACCCAAGCCGCCTCCCAAAGTGTATGTCTTGCCACGCAAGAGTCGGTTTTACCCCTTAGGCGCACCAAAAATATGTTTCATTTCAAAAAAGGGTCCGTTCCTCAGTCGCGACTGTTACCTTTATTATTTTCTTTGTCTTGTTCTATTTCTATTTTTTATTAACTAACTTCTTATTTAATTATTAAGTATTACATTGATAATGATAATAATGATTTATTGTCTTCTTGTCTTAGTAAGATATAGAGATAACGATATCCTCACTGGGATCTCCCGTGCTGAGGATTTCATTTACATATTATAATTTAATTAAGAAAGTAACATATGAATTTAATTATAAACATATATCATGTAGTATAATTTTTTTTTTAATAATTTTAAAATAAGTAAGATAGTGTTTTTTTGTATAGTTCAGTTTAGTAGATTCGGTTTTAGTCTGTGTTTGATATCAGTATATTTTCTATTTCAGATCTCCCTATATTAAGTATCCAGCTTTTTATTTGAGATTTAAATGTTATAATGTTGAGGTTTTAGAGTGAGAGTGGTATTTTATTGTAGAGTTTAATACTATGATATAAGAAACTTTTTTGCCCAAAAGTTGTATTAGTAGTTATTTGTTGGATAAGTATTTGACCATGAGATCTAGTGTTTCTATTGTACGTGTTTGTTGTTATTTCTTGGGTTTTGTACTTATGAATGTAAATGAGTATAGTTTTTTAATTGGCATGATGTTAAGATTGGTGAAGATTTCGTCAGGGCTAGTCATTGGTGGGTATAACCTTTAAAACTTATAATAAATTGAATAGGTGTAGAAATGTAGTTTAAGCTATATGTAATCGCTCCGAAGACGTTATATAACAAAGTGCAATAGGCCGTAAATGTTAATTGGTTGTTTATCATAATTTGCACTTCTTTGTTGATAATAAAACGTGACAGGGTCTTGCATAGATAAATAATTAGCGTATATTTGTGTTTATCTCTTGTAGCCTTGCCCTCTGCAGTCTGCAACTCTCGTCGGGGGATACGTATAACGAGTGCGACCGGCTTCATGACACAAAGTTAATTAAATGCTGACCTTGAATTACCTATTCGCACTTCTCTTCTCCTGTTCGATGGCCCCCGCCCCCTAGTGGAGAGTGGTCACGCGACCGGCCTGCCAGCCAACTAGCCAACTTATCTGGGATGTTTCTAGGGGTCGGTGACTCGGACTCGGACGCAGACACAGACATAATTAAACCTAGAAACTAGCTTGGTATTCTTTACAGTCAAGGTTGTATATAGGGGGGGGGGGTAGACGTACAACCCCTCCCCCCACTTTCATCGGCCACAGTATTGCGTAGGAAAAATGGATAATAGCACTCGTAAGTAGAGGTCCCCCACCCCTTTAGGACCTTCCAACCAGAAGGGTTTTCGGGATCCAGCGGCATGCATGGTGAGAGACGACAGCATCGTGCAAAGGTGTTGCGCTTTTTTGTATTCCCTCAGTGTTGCAATATCTCGCCTGATATCTGGCAGGGTAACATTTGCGGTACGGGGAGCCAAGGAAGTGTTGTATATTTTAAAGTACCGATGATTAACCGTCAACTGAATGAATCAATGACCTATCGCAATTTTTTAATTTGTGCAATATCTTTTAATTTCTTGGTATGGTTCGCTTTTCTGAGGTTAGGTAAAGCTCTTCAGCCTTTGTGATCCACACCCCACTATTATTCTTAATATTGCTTTTTTCTTTATTGCAATGATATTACTAACATAATTTTATTTTCCTATTACGTGTAAATGTCCTACAGTGTACCTTGTACAATAATGATCGTGTACGATATAATTTATATTCAGACTTTTCGTTTAAAAGTCAAATAAATAGGACTGTAAGCACCGGTTTTTTTTTTCACCTAAGACAACTAGAGTCTGTCCGAAAAAACCTTCCTACAGAAGCAACAAAACTACTTATCAACTCTTACGTAGTCTCACGTCTCGATTACTGCAACGGCATTTATGCCAGCCTTCCAAAATATCAAATTGACAAACTTCAGTGATTAATGCAGCAGCACGGCTTATAACCGAGGTTTCTAAATATTCGCACATTTCGGAACACCTTTATAACCTTCACTGGCTCACTTTGGCACTTGCCCTGAAATAATCTAGTACAAATTGTGCTGGATGGTGTTTAATTCAATCAATGGAATGGCCCCACCCTACATCTATGAACTATGCGTCCCGGAAAACACTGGTCTGAGGCAGTCAACTCGTAGATCAGCAACATCATCAGCTGTAGGCCGACTGATGGAACCTAAGCGCAAGCCAAATACTAAGTTTGGTGATCGTGCTTTCGGAGAATCTGGGCCGAAGGCTTGGAATAAACTCCCTCCGGAACTAAGATCCATAACAAGTCCAACAGAATTCAGGTCTAAACTAAAAACTTAACCTTTTGAGATGTAATAGGTACTCTTAAATTAAATATACTATTCCTGAGAAAAATCCAATAATATCGAATTATGTCGTAAATCCTGTATCTAAATTTCGCTAATAAACCATTAGTTAATGTTAATTAAGGACGGGTTGTTTCGGAGAATTTGAAGAATTCATCAAAATCAAAGTCCATTTTCAAGTTCTGTGAAATATTTTTTCAAGTTCTGTTTCTATTTCAGTTTTGTCAAGCAACTAGCCTATAATAATATAATAACAGAACTTGAATAGGACTTTCACAGAACCCGGAAATGAACGTTGAAATTTGATGAATTGTTCAAATTCTCCGAAACAACCCGTCCTTAGTGTTACTCTCAGGTGACCTACCAGGTAAGTATGGTACTGTATATTATCTCCAAATATTGTTAATAATAACAGATCATTGTAGAAATGTATTTATATATTTGTACAGCACCCTTGAGGTGATTTTGCACAAAAACGATATACAAATCATCCAAATATTATTATTATTATTATTGCATCTTATGAATGAGTAGGTATTTAGTCTAAAACTTCATTGTCGAAAATGAATATAATAAGAATAAGTATGTCAAGAAGATACACATTATTTTAGGTATGCCTCCCTTTTCCCAGTAGCGTTGAAATTAATGCACTGCATACTTACACATACGAAAATGCTAATAATAACAAAGTAGTCATTTCAAATACATGTAGGATAACGAAAGATTTTTTAAATATTTATGTTGAGAGATCAGTAGGATTTATAGGCCCTGTTAGGAGTTCTATCGAGTCGAACCCTCTGATATGAAAATATCTGGAGTCGGTGAATTATTTGCCCATTTGATCTCTGGTGAGTAGACGTGTCGTTCTTGTATTGTTTTGTATTTATTTTGCTTATATAATGCACTTGCATAATGTTGATTGACGAGATGATCATTTGTGGAAAAGTGTGTGGAAGGGTTTAGTTTTTCCTATGGGGAAGATTTAACCCGGACACATTTAAGTCGGAAATTAGTATGCGAATTGTGTATGGAGAGCTCAGTTCTTTTTGATAGAATATAAGTTGTTATACGCAGGAATATCTGTCGCGCTCTTCTTACGTGGTAATTAGGTACTACTTTATATATTAACGGTAAAACGTGGCATAATATTACATTATTACCTATTAGTGCAGTGGGTATCCTTGGGAAAACCCTTACCATTAAATTCTCAAATGTTAATTGGAGTTATTACAAGAATATTAACAATGTATATATTTTATTTTTAAATTGCCGGCAACCCGGGCGTTTATCGAAATAACATTATCATATACAAACAAGTAAGTAACCCGCCTCACTAGAAGATTTCTGTTCTGAGGCGGGTACATATATATATGCTTACACTTACACATACATATAAACGTACGCATATATTTATATATCCGTATATATACCTATTAATCAATATATATGTTACAGTCATAGTGATCAAATAGATATTATACATAATGACTGGTCATTATATATAATAACAAAATTGTTTAGTCAATGTGATAAATTAATCACTTTATCCGGATATTATTCATAATATCGGGTCAAAGTTAGCCAAAGTAATAAATACGGTCCAACTGACTTGTTACCCCCCTATCCTAACCTAACCTATAATAACTCAACCTAACGTATCATAACCCAACCTATCCTTACCTAACCCAACCTAACCTAACCTATAATAACCCAACCCATCCCAACCCAACCCAACCTAACCTAACCTAACCGATAATAACCCAACCTTATAAATTAAAGGCAAATTGAAATATAATTTTATAATCTTTACCTATTCCTTATTACTTGTTTTATTACTTTACCTATTCTTTACCTATTCCTTATTACTTGTTTTATTACTTTATCCAAGTCTTCAAAGATATTATATAAAATGGCTAGTTAATGCGATTAATTCTGTGTCAATTATCAGTATTATCACTTTGTCTAAATTGGGTAAACATTATAAATAATGGCTGTATAGTATATATAGTATCCGGATTTATTACTTTGGCTGTGAGATATACATTCATACGCATACATACACATATATGTACACATACGTATACACATACGTTTACTCATGCATGCACATAAGCATAAAAACATAAGTGTACAAATTTGAAATAAAATTATTGGAAAATGTTAAAATGTAATCATAAATCCAAAAATCTAAAAAAACATTAAAACATATTGGCAATTGCTAAAAAGTTAACATGGAGTGTACATAGTGTCATAAAATCAAAGATCTAGTAAGAATTATTGGTAGTTGCTAAGAACTTATCATGGAATGTAAATATTTTCATAAAACCAACTATCTAAAAGAATAATTGGAGATTGTTACAAGGTTATCGTTGAATGTACATAGTAATCATAAAACCAAAAATCTAAAAAGAATTATGGGAAGTTGTTAAAAGGTTTTCATGGAATGTATATAGTTACATAAAAACAGGAATTTCGTAGAAACTTAAAATTCACATAAAAGCTAGCGTCTAAATCTAAAAATAATAACTTATCAAAAAATAAAAGGTTATTAGGTATTGACAGACTAAGCATGCGTAAAACATAAGCAGTATTAATAAGAAAGAGTAAATAACCCATGTATGTAAATAGAGAATGAGAATTAGACTAAGAAGGGATTACTAGTAACTTACTGATGCATGCCCTTTTTGTGTGGTAACCATAGACATATGAATATTAGTCATATGTCTGTGGTGGTAACCATCTGTTGAAATGTTTAAGTAAACTTTTTATGTTTTTTTGAGTGTTGCAATAAGTGGTTTCTTTTAGGAAGGTGTTGAAAATGAGAGGTGCTAGGAAGGATTCGTGCTTTTTGGCAAGGGTTGAATTAATTATTGGCACTTGAAGTTGATTATGTGATTTTGCCCTTGTGTTATGTGGATGTATATATATATGTATAACGTACCAACAATGTATATGTATATTACAACAGCTCTTAACACCGTACCAACAAAGTATATTATAAGAGTTATACCTATATTATAATATATGCATTATCCTACAAATTGACATTTTTTTATTTATTGATACAATATAATTTTTTCAAAATTATTTGATAGTGTGAGCCTCACTGGGTCCTGGCTGAGGTCCCCCATTACGACGGGTATTTCATAAATTAGATTGAAAAAACATTTTCATTTTATAATAATGGGTGTCTTTTCAAATTCGCGCCGTATTAGGTGTGGTATTTTATTTTTATAGTTATGGAAGGCCGTACTAATATATAATCTATAATTTGTGTGAAAACCCACACTATTCCGAGAAATTATGCTTTTGTTGATAAACTAAGTTTCTTTACAAATATTTTTCGAAATCTGGCGTACAGTAATTTTCATCGTACTTTGAACGTCAAGTATCAACATTCTACTTTGACGGGTGGGTACGGGGGATAGGGGTGGTTTTTAGGAATCTTGTTTAGATATTGACCTTCCTCTTGTTTTGAAGGTCAAGCGTGCAAAATGTCATCATCCTCGAAATAAAACTGTAGATTTGTATAAAAATGAAATCTAGGCCGCACGCAACAGCCAAAAGATTTGATTTGATAAATTGATATGATATCTCCTGTGGGGATATACTCTGCACACTACAAATAATTTGATTTTAATTACGCAATACAATATAACACCAGATAAAGGTAGATTGTAATACTTATGGTTTAACTTACCCTTGAGATTTCAACAAAGGTCGTTTCAATTATTTATGGTCTGTTCGGCTTCGCGGCATTTCAAATCATGAATACGAACAGTCACTTAATATCGCTAAATCTATTATAGTTTTGTTTATCCATCCGTGAAGTTAGCGATAGTATTCTATCTATTTTTTTCGAGTTGATTGTATTTTTTGATGTTTTTTTATGAAGTTTCTTACGTAAAATTACTGAAGCTGATTTTTTTTATTAAATTTAGAAATTTTTATTATGTATCCGTCGGTATGTTATCATGGCAATTGACTGTTTTCGTTTTAATAATTTCTATCTATTTTGATTAGTTTATTTAGGTAATTATTATGTTGATAATGCGTGGACGGAAGGATGTACGAGTACATGTACAATTTATAATTAGCATGTTTATTCATTTTGTAAGGTTCTTCCGGCGGAACAGGTTACTTGGTAAGATTAGTCAGGTACTGCCGGTTTATATTAACACCCTGAATGCTACCCAAAAATATGCAATTTTATAGGATGATCATAATTATTATTAAAACACTTGAAACCAGTTCAATTTATACTACACTCAATTTACTTAGATTTCTTTGTAATTGCTGTATAAGACGTAAAGAATATAATTTCCTATTATTTTCAAGCAATAATTATTAACCTGAAATACCTATATACATTTAAAAAATCTTCCGAGAAAAAATACATGCCGCCACTGGAATTCAACCCGCAGCCTTCTGATTGCCGGTCAGGTGCTCTACCAAACTCCGCCAAATTATTCGACATGTACTGGTATTTTGCATTCAACATTTATTGCTTATTAATTTTTTATTGTTTAAAATAATAATATAATTTCCTTTTGACATAAATTCAAGCTTGATTCAATACGCTGCTCCAACTGCATTCGAAAAGTGATTAGTGGGACAAACCTATGTTTGACTGTAATTCAACAGTTGTTCGATATGCGCACCCGTGCCCGTATTCTCAGTACGTGCCACAGTACAATGGAATGTAAGTGCACGCGTCCAATGTCATTATTTCGATATGCACACACCCCCCAGTATATTCCCAATACATGCCACAGAACAATGCAATGTAAGTGCACGGGTCCAGTGTCATTATTTACGTTATCATTATTTTCGTTGTTTTCTAAGTTACGTCCTCTCTAGGGTCAGATTGACCAATGTATACATTAAGTGTAACTTTCTTCCCTCAAAAAAGGACAATGAAACTAAAATTATTTTCACAAAATGGGAAATATTATGTAAAGCTCATTTTGCATGCTGCTTGCATGCAACATGCAAAAATTAATTCTATTTTTTTTAAAGTTTATTTTTATTCCATTAATAATATATAAAATAAGTGAATTTTTGTTTTGACCTGTCTTAATCTTATTTTAGAGTAGAAGTTATTTTGAGTATCAAGATTTTATTGAAAAAATAATAAATTAATGAGTCCATATTTTGTGCCCTAATATTGGAAAATTTTATTACTTGGTGTAAAATATAATATTAAACTAAATTTAAAAATATAAAAAATCTGAAAAATTACCCAATACAATGTTACATAATTGAATTCGGGTCCAATTAGACCCTTGTATACCTACCGTGTAGGTAGTTGAAAGAATGTGCACCAGTTAAGTGTTAAATACCTGTTTCATTTGTAGGTAAGATAAAGATAATTACAAAATATCGATGTGGGTGTTAATTATATCGCAAATATCATTACCCATGGCATAACTTACCTAATTTTCTATACGCGTAAAACATCTGTTCATACCAAACATGTATGGTAGTTAGTTATCTGTCGGTATTTACCTAGAAGATAATCACCTGAACACACAGACTTCTTGCAGTATTATAGTATGTATATATAAACTATTATAAAAGAACTATCTTCTGAAATAGTGGGTTCGTAGCACAACATTGACAATCTCATTGCGTGTTTTCAGGGTTGTAGGGTAGGCATTACGTAGTGTACAGTGCGCTCGCTGGAATGGATGAAATGAGCCTTAGCTTTGCCCGGTTGAGCGGAGTGAGCACTCATCAGAGTTGCGTAATATCTTGTGTGCAAAGTTTTATGGTGCGACTAATCCAAGCCAATCCGAGGTGAGTCATTATTTGGAAGTAACGCTAGAATAAAGTTTATATTCATTGCTAAGTCATAGACCAATTCCTTGTAATTACAATTTTATTATGTATGTCGACTGTGTATTTTCCTGGTTGGAAAAATATTTCCGGGAAAACTTAAAATCATAATTAATGGTCGTATGTAGAGAAGTTAAAGATATTTCTGTCGAATAGTGTCAATGTGCAAGTTATACTGTCTGACGAACAGACTTATTTCAGGTTACGTCATTTTCACGAATAAAACATTGGTATGAGAATGATTTGGATTACTGATTACAGCGATTACGTTAATTTGTTTGTCTATGATATATCTATTTACACTGGAACAATAATTTGATATGGCTATTCGAATTGATTACAGGCATGCGTGTACTCAATGTTCTCTCCTATTCATAGCTCAATATACCTCACATTAAAATAGTTTCCTAGACCGAATGCACTCACGTCGACACACCACACTTTGGCCACTAATGTTATGAACACTGTTTGAGGGTGGCTTGAAGATCTCAGGTGAAAAATGTGTTATAATGTTGCTTTACGTAGTGAACATTCATGAGATAATAATGTAATATTATGTTAACTGTAACAATACACCGTTCATACCGCCGATGAGTCGATAATTCCGTAATCACCGTGATACGAAACAATATGGAATCATTCCTCACGTGTATAATTCAATTATTGAGTCAATATTTGATTCAAAATCGAGCCAATCTCCACCCAACCCATGCCATGCGATATGTGCGGAACCTACAAGATGGAGTCTCTTTCTAAACTCTACAAAAGCAACTTCTGTTGCACATTATTTATTTGTATGTCAAAATTTTTGATGTGAAACATTTGTTGGCGCGCCTAGGAAGATAAAACCGACTCTTGCTTAGACTCGTCAGCCAGCCCCGTGACTCGTTGGCTCTTTCCGCCTGGCCGCCAAAACTCTGTGCGAGGAAGGCTCATCGAAGAGTAGACTTAGTGGGATGTTTTGTTGTCCTGGAGCTAATCTCAAATATTTTTCTTAATTCCAAAGTAAAGTTTGTTGTTGTGCAGTAAGCCTTTCTTCAATACCAGTATTTTCACTAAAATCATCCATATTTTCTTCGGTAATCTGTGGTATTTTTTATTGAAAAATGATTCATTTTCACTTCCTTCAATAAAAACCAATTTCGATGTTTCCCTGGCAGATGCGCACCGACTGATATTTCATTCGAATATTTTGGTTTTAAAGAGATATGATATCTTGGCCATAAAAATAGAATACAATATGTATTATAATTTTATTAACCATACCTAGTCACCCCCCATAATAAATATCTTATTATGCGTTGTTAAAACTTTGTACACTGCTAAAATCTTGACGACCTAGTCTCAAGTCATAAATAACTAATCATTTTTGTTAAACTTCGAACTTTGTATGAAATCTGAATTTTAAACAATCACGTGTATGACGCAGAACCGACGGTTAATTCGGCAAAAAGGTAAAACGGAAATTCTTTCGTATTAATGTCGATTCTCCCCCATTGAACTGTGTATTTAAAACATTCGTGTTTCCATTCAAATTCAAAAGGTTACGACGAAGAATGAAGCAATAAGTGGGCCATTCGGAAAACTTCCAGTTCTGCATGCCTCGGGTTCCTGCTGCTGCTGCTTATGTTCGCTCATTTCTCCTTGGGAAATTGCCACATTACAACTTTAACTAATCACAATAGAGTTCGATTAGAGACCGCCGCGCCTGTTAAGTATTTTTTTGTTTGAATCTGAGTTTTTATTGAACGATCAATTTTAATGTTCCTTAGACTTCGTAGAATTTATAAGTGTAATCGAAGCATTGTTTTGAAAAGTACTTTTCTTTAATTAATTATTGTAACTCGACAAATTAATCCGGTTTGCATCTTACTATATTATGGAATTTTACAAATTCAACACGACCACACGGAGAAAAATGTGACTGCATGATCATTTCCTAATAAAATATTAGTCATTCAGAATATATCTGAACACGTGTTCAACTCAGGTGGCCTTGTCCGAATATTATTATTATTATATAGATGCGAAATTATTTTTAAGAACACGTGTTCCGACTTCCTCATAACATATGCTTGCTGTACTGATATTTTGTTATGAAATTTGTCTATTCATTCGTTATACCGTTATAGGCATCCAGTCCAGGAAAACGAATAATAATTTGACCAGATTTTTTATAAATAAATCCTTAAGTTCTTCTCCGTGCATATTATGATAGTATATGAATAATAATAATAACCTTATTAATTTAAAGAAAAAATTATATATATAAATAATAATAAAAATAAAAAATAATGATTAAACTGATTGATAAAAAATATGTTTTAAAGAAAATAAAAATCAAAATTATTAAAAAGTGATATTAAACTCGTCCATTCACGGGTCAGTAAGCCATTGACATAAATCGAATGCTGCACAACCCTGCGCAGAAAAGTTCCACACTGAAATGTAGACGGTTACCTTAATATAGCGAAGTTATTTTTTGCGCAGAATCTTGCAGCATTCGATTTATGTCGATTGCTTACCGACCCGTAGGACGACTGGCTAAAATACTTATAATATAAGACTTACTAGCAGTTAAAAACCCGCTCCGCGGGTTTTTTTCTGCTAGGCCCTGCGGGCGGCTCTCACTTGGGCTTCGCCCATTTTAAGTGATATTAACAACAGTTACATTTAATAGATAGATATTAGAACATTCACAGAGAGAGGGTGAGTAGGTATATATATTGTTAAAACACGGAACAGGAAGGAGTTAATTAATAATAACATGCTAAATTTACGCATAATAAGATTGACAGTTGTTTGAATAAATGAAATTTTACGTATTTGTGATGGATTATTTCAAATGAAACACTATTATTGACTACATGTCTACAACTGATATTAACTGTTATCGTACCTAATATAATTAGCTCATAGGAGACTTGCAGTGCTTGAATATGTGTTACAACCGTCAATGTCTATAAGTTGAATCAATATCGTTTAGTTTGTCACAATTAAAGATAGTTTTAACAAAGTTGACTTAAATAATAGATTATTACATATTGATTAATTGTACCCGTGTTTATGAATAAAAGGAGGGTAATTGTGTGATGACATTAGCAGTCGGTTTAATTAAAATGTGTTAATTTTACTCCAACTGGTGGTAATTCTTTACCTACAACTGTTACTGTATCTAATAAATTTTAAAGCTAGATTATATATACACCTTCATCAGGAGAGTAAAAATCTATATATAAAGGTAGATTATTACAATATAGCGCCCCTGAGGTGATATCTCACAAAAGCGGCGCTATGCAAATTGTCCAATAAATAAATAAATATAATGTTTACATTTTATTGTGTATACACCGAAGTCAAAAATTAAATATAGATTGCAATTGGGAAAGAAGAAGTGGAAGGAGGGGGGAGGGGTAAGAGTAGGCTGGGTTTATAATAATTAGGAATTACAATATCGTTAGACGGGAAAGACCAGTTAAGTGGGAAAATATTTAAAAGAGAGTTTATAAAAAAATTCTTGTTAATTATATCTGCTTTTATATTAATATGTTTCCTCATTTCTAAAATTTCAAAATTATTTATAGTGAAGTATTTTAAGACCTGAAAAAAACAAATAGCATATAACCATAAAACAATATATTCATAAGACAAATAGCATTTAATAACGGTTATTCTAATAAATTGATAGTTGAAATACTAAATAAAAAAATTAAACACATTCTCTTCAAACGGTCTTTCTAAAGATAGAAATAAACAATGGCGTAGAATTCTGTTTGTGGATAACGATACTTCTAAAATTATATATATAAACAATCCTGGTACCATTCAACTGGCGTTTTACACTAATAACAATGAAGAAATATATTCTTAATAATAAAGATAGCAAAATTCAAACAAAAAAATCAGGAGTTTAAAAACTCAATTGAGATGATTTTAATTTCTTTTACAAAGGTAGAACCAATAGAAACTTTGAAGTCAGAACTAAAGAATATCGCAGGGCTATAAATGGAAATAGTGAATCTGAGTTTGCAAATAATCTTTTGAATAATGATCACACTTTCGATAAAAATTCAGGTCTTAAAATACTTCACTCAGGATATAAAGTAACGTAAATAAATAATTTTGAAATTTTAGAAATTAGAAAACATGCCAATATAAAATCAGATATAATTAATAAGAAAAAAAAATATAAATAATAATGATAAATGCCATTACAAAGTGATAAGCTTCCAGAAGAAATCTTCTTATAAAACGCTTGTTAATGGTAAGTAGTCAAGTATTGTGAGCTGCATATTTAAATATTCGCGCCAGGCATTTGGTTCGTTTTTAAACCGCCAGAGGTGCGCTCTGTCGGCCATCTTGAAGAAACGCGTGAATTTTTATAAACGTCAAACATAATCACGTAACTGTGGAGAATTTTCATTGTAATATAATTAATCCAATGGATTATGAACTTTCTAAAACATATTTTCTTCGATATTATCCAAAAATTATATGAGCAGAAACGATGCTTTTGAAGAAATCTCGTATTATTATGAGGCGATCCTATTTTAGTATGGAATCGTGTCTTAATATTCAAGTTACCCGAAACAGACAATTTTAATTTGACCAATCAGAGGGCCTGCATCGTCCAGACGCTGGGACAATAATACTATCAGATACTTATTAAGAAGGTTAATCATGTTAGGTAGCTATTATTAGTTTGTAATTACTTTATACTTGTATTTTAGCCACTTTTGTCGTCACTCGTCACATGTCTATTTTACGTGTAATAGTTAGCATGTTTGAATAAATCAACTCATTGTTGAAAGTTGACTCAATCTAGAATTTTTCTGCTCTAGCCTTATCAGCGCGGTCCCAAATCGAATTCTCGAGCAGGTATTTTATTATCAATATACCTAAAGTTGTTTTACAGGTGTTTTTCTATATCTGTCTCACTGGGATATACCTGTGTCGAGACAGACGTATTGGATACATAAATTAGTGTTTACATATTATTTGATACATGCATAATTATAACTAAAATATAAATTACAAAGTTGCATACATTTTAAACCATGAAGACATAATGGAAAGTGTAGGTTATCATAATATAGGGATAATAATATAGTAAATGGATATATGGACAAGTTAAGATAAAATAGTTAATGAAATAATAAAAGGAAGTTAATATAAGCAGTATAACCTAAGATAACAATATTTCGTTACATTAAATCACAGAGGTCAATCAGCATCTATAATAATATTAATAATAATAATTGGATGACTTGTATAGCGCCGTTTTTGTGCAAAATCACCTCAAGGGCGCTGCACAAACTTATAATACATTTCTACAGTGATCTATGTTATTATTTAACTATTTATGGAGATAATATGCAGTACAATACTTACCTGGTAGGTCACTTGAGATTAACACTTAATTAACATTATCTTTTTTTTTTTATAGTGAATACCTCACAAGAGTCCCAACTGCTCCCGTCTGGAGCCAGTGAGACTATGGCATCCCCAATTGGGGGATGTTGTGAGGCTGAAGGTAAGTGGGGAAAGGAAAGAGGAAGGTGGGGAAGTACCTGGCTATTCAGATCTTGTCACTAAACACGGCTAAAGCCATTTGGAGCAACGTTTCAATTCTGAATGGTGGTCTTACACCAGGGCGATACTGGTAGTATCTTCCACTCTGGAACGTGCCGCAAATATACTATATATTATTTTAATTAATTAATTGTGAAATAACACAAATTAATCAAATAAAATGTATTTGCGCACGCCGGGTTCGAACCCGCGACCTTCGGAATGGCAGTCCAATGCGTTACCACTGGACTATGCCGGCCGTCAAAGGATTGGATATAATTGTTTATTAGCGAAATTTAGATACAGGATTTAGGACATAATTGGAAAATTGAATATAACTATCTCTTAGGAATGGTATATTTAATTTAAGGGTACGACAGCTTAAAGAGGTAGGAAAGGAGGGAAATTATTTTCCTCACGACCTCTTGTGTGGGGTTAATGTTATTGGTAAAATGATAATTAGAAGTTCGTTATGTGTTACCGGCGGTGAAGCTACAAAAAAAATATCAAGCGGCCACTCAAACCTGGAAGCTGTGTACGGGAAGTACATCGCATCCATCGAACCGCTCCCGCTCGCCACCCGACTCATTTGCACAGTTTGCAGGCCCCAATACAAAATGTATCAATCGGTGAGTTCTCAGTATACCGCACTTGTCGATTCTTTACCGACCCGTGGGACGGCTGCCTTAAAGCACGCTATCGCCGTCGCACTATTTGAATAATTTCCACAGCACAGTGTGCGCGTTGCGTTACAATTTATGCAAAAATATGGACATTTTCATAAAATTTTATTTTCAATTAATTTACCTCAAAAGGTTAGAGAATTGTTAGACTGGAAAACAATGCCACTCACTTCCATTACCAATATTGAAAATAAAATATTTGAAGAATCTGTGTAGAACGGCCTTATCCTTCGATTGATACCACTGTCTCGGTTTTTCTCCATTTGCGCTTCGATGCCCGAAGCAATCAATGTCTGTTGGCGATGTGTTAATAATATTCTTGGCAATATATGTAACCAAAACATAGCTTCCGTCCATAAGTTACCTCCATAAGTGCTTTATATGCCATATAATTATAGGTTTTCGTTAAGCATTGGGGTGATGTTTAATACTACTGAAAACCACTTATTTCTTTATACCAATCAATACTAGCTACATGTTTGTAATTAGATCGTCGATAAGCAATCAGTCCACAACTGGAAACTAACTCTTTCAAGTTATTTACATCCTGGCCTTTTATATAAGCTGTGAATGCTTTTAGTACATTGTTTTCATCTTTTTAATTATCTTTTATCAACGCATGTGTCTATTAGAATCTTTCTTACAAGTGCGAATTTATCAATCGGAAAGCATTGGAATACCAGAATTCAGTCGCTGTACCCCTGTACCTACTTAGAGTACACAGTGTCCGGAAACTTGTCGTACTAACAGGAAACTGGTGAATCTACATCACATTTTTTGGAGTCGATTTTATGGTATGGCTATTTTTGATTTGAGCTTTAGTTTTCTAGTAAGTATATCCATTCCCAAGTAATTTTTTTTTATTGATTTTGACATAAATCGGTCCCTAGGGCTTATTAGCTGTTTAATGTCTTGTAAAGTGTGCCGAACCATAGACCCCGCTTCAAAAGTTTTTTTTTTACCCTTTAACTGTCGAAAAAAATGAAAACGGTTCACCATTTTCCCGCTTGTACTACGAGTTTCTGGACACCGTCTATAAGTTATGTATACGCATTCCGAAAAAATGGTCTGACAAATCTGGCGGAAACGCAACAAGAAAAATGATTATTTTCTTAAGTAATCATAAAAATACGCAGAGGCGGAAAATGATCATGAGTATTGAGTACAGATAGGTAGGTACTTGTAAAATCTGTAATATTTCTCGGAAAGGAAAAGCAGAATACACCCTGTTAGTCGTGTACAAATAGCGACTTTTTTTTGGCATATTACCAAAAGATTTTGCCCGTAGTGATTTCACACCATCTCCGATTATCCGTTGTTTAGATTCGCAAAAGATCTTTTTTTTCGAAATGTGTTCCTACAATTTTGCGTCAATATTTAAGTCCGCGACGCATTTTCCCATATTGTTAATTGTGGATCATCGCCTATATAGCTGCGTTAATCCACTTTTAAGGGGTTCCGTAAGCATTATAAGACAAAAAATATCCCTGGACAAAAAAAGGTCACGAACCAACTCCCTCGTTAGGACTCCGTATAATAGTTAAATCACTGCCAAACTGCATAGTTATTTTTTAATCGAGACGTATAGCCCATATCTAGTACAGAAATATTAAAATGAGACAATCTCATTCATTTAATCAAGAGGTATAGCCAATATCTAGTACGGAAATATTGAAATAGGACAATCTCATCCATTTAATCAAGGAAGATCTAAATCGTCTAAATATTTATTGTGCGCAACACAACCTTAAAATAAATGTTAAAAAATGCGGAGTCATCTGCTTCACCCGAAATAAAAACCCCATTTCTTTTAATTATACCCTTGACGGTACAATTCTGATAAAAATGACGGAGGCAAAGATTTGGGAGTAGTGTTAGACCCGACATTAGGTTTTGACCGCCATATCGAATCCATGGTTTCAAAAGCCTCCAAGGTACTTGACTTAGTACTCAGAACCTGCAAGAATTTTAAAAAAGTAAATACCATGAAAATGCTGTACTTTGCGTATGTACGCAGTTATCTGGAGTATTCCTCTCAAGTCTGGAATCCCAGGTACATACCTATCACACATAGAAGGGATTGAGAAAGTCCAAAATCGTTTTCTACGATACCTAGATTTTCGTGGCTATCGTCCTCAACTGAATCATGAGGAGTCAGCCGCGTTTTTCAAGATTTCGTCACTAGAAAATCGTAGAAACTCCGCAGATGTACTATTATTACAAAAATAGCCACCTCCGTGATAGATTGCCCAAAATTACTTGAAAGAATTCAATTAAGGGTACCCATCAAACAAACCAGACAAAACCACATACTAAACATCCCTCATTGTAATACTAATTCAAAACAAAATACATTCATTCACCGGGCTTCCCATACTTTCAACAATTCGTACAACACATTTGACTTATTTAACACAACACCTCGCATTTTTAAATCTAAAATCATAAAATAACATTTACATTAGCATGTTACTCATCACATAGACTAGATCCATCCCATAACCCTCCCTTCCTCCATCCCATCCCATCCCCATAGGCCAATGTAACTTTGTTCTCTTATATTCACAAAATAATTAATATCCATCAGTGGAAACCTATTATTGGTTGTATTTTATATTACTTATACTGCTACACTTTATAAATATTATAACTGTTGGTTTTCCAAATAATACAAAATACAAGAGGTATAGCCAATATCTACTACGGAAATATTAAAATAAGACAATCTCATCCATTTAATCAAGAGGTATAGCCAATATCTAATACGGAAATATTAAAATAAGACAATCTCATCCATTTTTACGATTCTCCTTGAAAGTCTTTCAGGAAAATAAGCTGTATATAGATTATTATTATTCCATTGTATAAAAGTTGGATTATGATCTACTGTGCTGCGGATGTCATGTCTTGTCTTGCGGCAGACATTCCATATTAGATTTGAATCCATCATTGACCAAACACGACAAGCGACGAGGATGCGTGATGTGTAGTGTGGAGGAATGACTGCTGCGAACAATAAATACATACAATTAATAGGCAGCAGATGGTAATAGCTGCCAATAATAGAGTGAGTAGTGTAGGGACTGGTTCGTTACTATCCCTTTCAGTGGTAACTTGTTGAGTCATGTTTTGAGAAACTATTTCGTCGCCATCGATCTTAAACTGGACACACACGGCAGAGCCAGCGAGCCGAATAGCCCCCCGTCGTGTGACGTCATGTGAAAATCCGCTCGGATGAATTCAGACATCGAGTCGGTCAGTATGGGACACGGAGGAATGATTCCTCCGTGGTATGGCCTCTTCAAGCGGACGTGATTTTGTTCTGGATGTTATAGAAAAAAATAACATATTTTATCTACCCATATATACAATTTACAAGTTCGAGTTGTTCACTGGTGACGTAGATGGTGATGCCATTCCTAGTCTAGGGAAAGTTTTCTTTCTGAAGTGTTATAGCCACTAGAAGTATAACAATTATCCCTATCGATTATAGTTTTTGCGGCATGGCATCACTGGACACAGATCAACTGGCTCGGCTCCTCGGCTCGGTCGTGTGTGGCTCCCTAATTTTCACTTTGTCCAAATGGATTCCGCCGAATAGTTCGGGACCAAATGGTTCTGCCGTCTGTGTCCAGCTATCTGCCTTCAACGCTGAGGCAAATGTTGACGACTTATGATGGTGGTATTTCAGTTAAGTGAGACTTAAACTGAGTTCAGTCAGCTGTATGAATTTGAAAACCCCACCTGACAGACGTGAAATTCGGGATGTAAACAATGGAACGTTGCCAAGAAGTAGGACTGTGCGGTTACCGTTGATAGTATAATTAACCTGTACAAATATAGGTTTTTCATGCTGAAGTTCCTACCTAACTATAATAACATGCCTATGCACGGTTTTTTTTCAAAATTTTATCATTCCGTGTTATGTAATTTGTTAATGTCATTTGATTAGTTTTGTGTACATCGACTTTTGGTAGGTCTTCGAAAATCCTAACTTAGATTAATTAACGATACGTGTTTGTTTCGTGTACCATTATAATACCATGAAGTGGCGACTCGTGACTTTTTTTGAAATGGTTGTTGAAATCCATAATATTTATTTTCAAGTTTTCAGGAATTTTTTCGTATCATGAAAAATTTTCTGAATTTGTTTTTCAATATTTACTTACGGTTTTTACGCGATCTGAGGATTGATTCGAGACTGACCGTGATGAAAGTGCCTGAACAAATTGCAAAGTACCTCCCTCCGTAGATAAGATTGCTTGCGTGTGTTGTGTATTATCAGTCAGTCTGTGCTCCACTGTTTAGAATCCGCACGATGCTCACTCGTCGGCTGTTTAGCTTTAGTAACTGAAGGAAATCCAAGTGAATATCTCTTCAACGGACGGGCGACGCGTCTCGAAGAATACGTCTTGGAGGAATTGCGATGGAGACTGTAAATACTTTTTGCATATACAAAAATAATATATTAACGATTTCAGAGTTATTTTGCGTTCAATCTGTCAATTTTTATCTCTTTTCCTGGCATCTTATATTTCCATAGTAATTGGAATAGAATCGTAAAAGTTCCAACACCTTTAGGTAGATATCACCACCCTTTGAAGCGAGTTTAATCACTAGTATCTGTCAGTTGTCAATATAGTTTCAGATCAATCTGACGCTGTGAAAGCGAACTTTGATATATTTGCAATGGTTGCGCACATTGAAACGTGAAACTTTATCTGCAGAATAATTGTGTGCCACATTCCCCATGTGTTTTACGGTGGCGACTGTTGCGAGTCCATATTATCAGAAGTCGAGTTGTGAGTGCTCTCTGCTCTCTGCTCTGGTCCTGGTGCCCTCTCTCCGAGTGGATGAAATTCGATCGCTTTCAGCTCATCTCATGTGACGGAATACTGAAATTGAATGTGTTTTGAACCTGTTTTATGCGTATTTTCAATGCCACTCGAAAACACGCACACATTTTAATGTTTTAGCTAAGCGAAATTGTGTTTGTAAATACTAAGTAGAAAGCATATTTATTGCCTGTAAACCGATTCTTTAAAATTAAATTTTTATCTTCCGCCATTTTATTCACTGATCTGTCAATAATTTTCTGGTAAAACTTCTACTGTTTACACAGATAAAACAAAATCGATAGTTTTTCTCCTTCAATGGGGTTTTAATTGGGGTTTAGTTTTTCTCCTTCAATGACAATCGAATTCTATATAAACTATTTTAAAAATATATATTTTTAATGTACATATTACCGAACAACTTGATAGGTACATAATTAAACGAACTTCATGCCGAATAGTGTTTTCAATGATAATGTCCCTTCCATCTAGTATTTCTGATAGTTATCTATGCGATAACGCGGCAAGTTATTGATAATAGTTGGTTTTCTATACCGGTATTGTAATTCGTTAAATCGATAGAATTATTACTTCACTACAATTAATTCGCAGCTCTTTCGTTTTCATTAAATTGTAATGTTCTTGTAGTAATACGTTAAGCACTTATGCATTCGTGGATACAACCGTTCAGGGTCATTATTATTCTGCAAATTGTTCTGTATCTATTGTTTTTTTTATGAATTTATTAACAAATTGATTTTGCCGTTTGTTTTATTCACCAATCGATGAAATAATATAACAAAGCTCTCTTCCGACAGGAGGTTTAAGTTGATTGTTTGTTGGTTGAATTGATTGTGTATTAGCTGCTAATCCGCGCTACGAACGTCCACGAACACAACCCGCGGTAGCGGGCGGGCACAGGAAATCTTTCGTTCGCTCCATAGACATATGAATATTAGTAGACCTGCCCTAAGTGATTAAAAGCGTATTATCCCCACTCCCCATACCGGTTCCATTGAGCCGGCTGGGCTCGCATATGGCCTCAAGTGAAATTTGAAAACGTGACGTCATCATTCTTGTGCGAACTATGGTCGAGGCATCATCGGTTCATTTTACGAAATAAAACGGCAAAATGTTGACTTGTGATATGAAAACTTGTAAAAATAGATGTGAAAAAGAGAATAAACCCAATTGTCGTATTACATTCCATAAGTAAGCATTATTTTACTTTATTTTAAGCTTATTCACACCGTATTATATGGATCAGTTTTAGAAACATATACCATCACATCTCAATGTAGCGATTCTCAAGTGTGCTCATCGTTGTTTACTGGGGTAAGTAAATTATGAGACATTTGTAAAAGTGTCTTAACTAAATACTCTGAAACTAACTACGACTCTGAAAATAGAAGCTGCCTTACTTTGCCGAATTTGGACTTCGCAAATTAGTTCATAACGTGGCGTGTAATTTGCGCTCCCATGTAGAAATGTCTATTCATTCAAAAGCAGATTTTACTTTTAAGAACTAAATGGTGATATTATAATGCGAGATGCCTATTTACTGTCAGATTGATTTATTGACGAATCACAGTCAGCCTTACTCCCTTCGTTCTTCAACAGTTGATTTTACCCCTCGCCATTAGCTTCTCGTCTATTAATTCCTATGTCTGTGGTTCGCTCCGATTACAAGCCTACAAAATCTAAATTTATTTTGTATATTTCACAGTTTTACAATGTATTCATCGTTGGCGAAGAAATGCGGTTGACGGCGAACTGAAATCCGCGGCGAAAAAAATGTTGCAAATCCAGCGAAATTCCACGAATTGAGACAGCTGCGAAAATCGCTATCGCTGCGAATATATCGCGCCGATTTGTGGGAGACTTTATAGCGGAATGGTGGAGTGATTAACGGCCCGAACATTCTCAAATCGATCCCTTTCCTTCGACGCCGGCACTCCGAATCCCCAAATCGGATTACTGCTAACTCAGATAGAACTGTACTGACTATTTGCAGCATATATTATCTCACGAGGCCGCTTACCTGTATAGGTTAGGTACTCTATTCCGACTTTATCTTACTATGTTAGTACCTGAGAAGCAGTCCATTGCATATACATTTTAAAGACTCCAATTTTATGCAGTTATTCGTACAATTTGAAGATTTTTCGACACGGTTAACCTAAATTAGTATTTATTCATGCTGTGCTTGGAAAGAATAAACGTTTATATGGGTACATAGTACCTACCGAATATTCAAAGTCATCCAGGGTTATTATTAGTACGTAAAATGAATATGGAAAATTTCCTGTCAGCGTTGACTCATGTGAGAAAACTGTATCTTACTGTCCCTCGCTAAGAAATGTAACAATCTAGATAATATATTATTCGAAAGCATCGTCAATTCAGTACCATTCTCTTAAAACTTGCCACCAGGAAATGTCACCCGGAGATGCACTCATCTGTTTCACGGTAGTTTCAATAACCAATAACGAGTAGCGTCCCTAATTCCGATTCCCAGCTAATCTGAGTTATTTCCAACTCCAGCCAGGATTGTTGTTCCGACCTGGAATCTGATTGGAAAACAATAAAGCACCAACCGTTTAATATTCTACCTGTAGTTAAGTTTTGTCAGATTTGATGTATTTTATGGGCTATAAAATCAATTTCCGGTGACACCTTTTTACAGGCTTTATGCACGTTTATCGTTCACATTATAGAACTTCCTTCTTCGGCGCTAGTAAAATTAGATTGTTAATTTTTAATTTTAGTTTCTACACAAGTACGTAAATATATATGTCATTAAGACAGTAGTTATAGGCCTTAGTCGTAAGTCACTAGATATAAGTATTAGAGGTAAGTCACTAGTTTTAAGTCAGTAGTTCTTGTATTAACTATTCAATAAATATATTTGTACAGCGACCTTGAGGTGATTTCTCACGAAAACGGCGCTATATAAATTAGCCAAATATAATTATTATCATTATGTAATGCTTTAGCGGGCTCGTGCTCACTCATGAAATAATCACATTTCAAGTCTCCTCGAAACGATATTATAATGTAACAGGCTTTAAGGGGAACGGACAAAACTTAAATTTGGATTTCTCAAATCAGAATTATTATAAAAAACAGAATTATTCAGTTTACTGAATAATTCTGTTTTTTAATCGACATGCATAGATAATGCTAAGTAAAGATATGTGTTACTGTATTCATTTGTGTTTTATATTTTTTAAATATTGGCAATTAAAGAATAAATTTTTAAATATTGGACATTAAAGAATACAATTTTTCATGATTTTATATCAGTTTATGAGTTGATGGTTAGTATTTTAAAAATACATTTGACTCTCTTTACTATTCAAATACGATGAAATATAAAATAAAAAAAATGATGGAAAAAGCATTGAAATGGTTGTAAATTTAAACTACAATTGACCGATTACGTTGAAATACAAATTTGTCATGCATAAATATTAATTTCTACTAAAAAACGCTTTATTTTAGAGGTTTTTGTTTTATTTTTCACTGTATTAAATTGATGCAATGAAAAATAATTGATTAATTTCATTGTTTTATTGACAGTCGATTTAAAGGGCAAGATTTAAAAAATATTTATATAATTAATTCACAAATAAATTTAGGCGGGCCACATACAGCTGCGCACGGCTACTTTCACACGTAGCTTTAGCTTCATTCTCTATGAGCTGCCATACACATCTACACATTGCGGTGTACGGACGGCTGCGTGAATATGTGAAGTCAGAGGCACATGCGAGTACGTGGGCCGCATCAGATGCGCCGGCCGAGCGGTTGCGGGACCCACGGCGGCCACGCCGACTACGGCAGGCACGTTTCTCCCCCGCACATCGCTACCGCCAAGGCGCCAAAACGTCCTGTTTCTCATCTCAGTCAAGACTACTAGCAATGTGTGACCACATCGGTATATCGAGCCACTTAGCTTTCGTGTCAATCGTAGCCGTGGACTTTGTGCGCAGTTGTCTGTGGCCGCCTTAAATAATGCAAAATATTTTTTTTTTAATAGTGTACCTACATTCATGATTTAAAAGACAAATAAATAAGGTAGTACACATTCGTACTAGATATTTACTATACCATTTTAGGCTAAGCCGACATAGCACAGTGGTTCCGTGCACCTGACCGGCAATCAGAAGGTGCGGGTTCAATTCCCGTCGGCGGTATTTATTTATTTATTAATTTGTTTATTAGATTTTTTCAATTTATATTTGTGTTTCAGGCTAATAATTTATTGCTTATAATAATTTGTTATCCTTTGTGCTTTGCATAAAAACCTTGTCTTGTAAACACAATTTTACCTTTTACTGAATAAGTCGGTAATTGGTACCCACTCTGGGGTCCAATTTCTGCCACACGCAACAAATACGTTTTTATAGTATTTTAAATCATTGATAAATATATTTTTGTATTTTTTATCATCGATATAACACATTATATATATAACGTGAATATCGCAAAGAATCCTCGTATAATATAATTCTCAAATTAATAATGTTTAGATTTACCTACGTACGTTATCTGCAAAATAGTCTTGATATAAACGTATATGGAGAAAACTTACTGATATGAAACATTGTTAATTTATTAAATATTTTGTAAATTATTCGTTTTCTTGATAAAAACGGGACTAGAGGCCTATAACAAATGATTTGACATATTTCATAAGAAACAATCGGTAAAGCATGAATTACCTTACCGGACTTACCAGACGTTGGTGTTATCTATGATACAATGTCGTTGTAGCTTGTTTGAACCGTTTCTGAGTGTGCCGTAATAAATAGATCGTTTTTTATATCAATGATCATTAATGAAAATATTAAAATTACATATTTTTAATTCACAATCAGAAAAATAAACTTTAAATCTTTCACACATTTTAAACGGTGTTCACAGTTTGTGAAAATACCCCATTGGTGTTATAAAGTACTCTCTAATAATACGCAGGGACACTAATTAGGTCTGATCGATTAAACTAACGGTTACTAAATTGTGTCATGTATTTATTGGGGTTATTGCGACTTTTGTGAAAGGCGAAGCTTAAAGCTAAATCACTATTTTGATTCATCTTTATAACGAATTGGTGTACATTATGAATACCTAAAAATATGTTTTATAAATTGAGGGTTTTCCTATCGTTTCGATTGAGTAGAATACAAATAAAAAAATAAATTACTCAATAAAAAATATAAATGTAAACTACTAAAAATTTTTCAATTATGAACGCGTAAAGGACACAACTTTAAAAAATATAGTATTTTAGCTAAGATTATCTGTGACAGTTTGACTTGATTAACTTTTTTGCTTTCTTATAAAATTATATACAAAATAAATAAAAACCAGTTTTGTGCTTGAAATCGAACGTTTCTAGACTCCGTCTGTCAAGCGATTTTAATGCCTATTACTTACAAAATAAGGTATACCAAGAATATACACATTTTTGGCTTGTAGCTTCCTCTTAAGTTGACAGTTCCGGACTGGACCCGAACCGGAGGGCGGGAACGGGCTCGGCCGTGATAGGAAACAAAGGGGCGCGAGGGGTGGATTGGGAATTGGGGCAGAGGTCTTGCAGGAAATCCACTTCGATCCCTTATCAACCCTACATTTTTATTATACTTAGATACGTACACTATTATCCCGGTCTTCCTCTCTTGTGGGTAGCTACCCTGTCAGGAATCATAAAATATAATATTCGATATGATTTGAGATTATCACGGCCTAAATATAATCGTGATTTATTTTTAGGGTATTATGCCGTGTTGCGCTACCTCCTTCTTTAGCCAACGTTTCGGACAGCATTGCGTAGTGTAAATTTTACACATCTGCCCTGATGATCGACACTGCAATGCTGGAGAATGAGGTAGCCCAACACGGCATAATACCCCAACACAAATCACCATAACTATAATATTAGTTTGCCTTCATTATGTAGATGTTTTATAATCATATCTTTTTCTTGTTGCGGTTTTATTATACTTTCCTCATTGTCTCGGGTAACTTCTAAGAATAATTTAATGTGATTGTGTCATCGATACATTATATGTAAAAAAAAGTTTGTTATAACTTACTGAAACATTAATGCTTGCTATCAACGTGATTATAATTTATAAACCTCACTGTAATATTTGGTCATTAACGAAGATAATAACAACAACTCAATGAAAATAAAATGAAACAGACATAGAAAATAAAAAAAAGGTAACGGTCGCAACTGGGACTGGGTCCCGGTAAGACTAGTGCAGTAGTTCCCAATTAGTGGTTTGCATAATCCCAGGGGTATGTACGGACATTTTGGGGTACCGAAGTTTCGGCTCTTTCTCGAAGGGGGTGGGTACTACTAGACTAGATGATCCTGGTTCGAGTCCCAGTTGCGACCGTTACCTTTTTTTAATTTTCTATGTCTGTTTGTTTCATATTTTCATTGAGAGTTGTTGTTATTATCTTCGTCAATGATAAAATATTACGTATAATTTGGTTGATGGATTGTGTCATTGGCGATTTATATTATAAATTATAAACTTTGACTCAAACCACACAGTGAATCTTAGCCTTCTAATTTTTGTCTAATCATGAGGGGCCTAACTAACAAATTATACATTTATACTTAAACGTTTAGAGAATGGTTATAATCTGTTTAAACTGATGTTGGCCAAAATGACCTAAGTTTTAAAGATTATTTATTTACGGAATTTTATTTTTTTCAAATCAAATAATTTACACTATTTATATAACAATACTGATGGATTTACAATACTGTATCGTACTTTTTTATAAAGTGATGAATAATTAACTATTTATAAATGTCGAATGTTTGGATACACTGTATTTAGTACTTAAGTACCATTTAATGAATGTAATAATTTAATTAGCATGAAAGTGGTGTGCGCTTATGCTTATCCTTTACATCAACTGTAATAGCTGTAATTGTGTCACGTCTAAAATGCTTCAATGAACAATTGGCCTTCCACACGAATGTAAACATGCAAGTAATGCCTACACTATAGATCACTGTTTCTCAACCTGTTTGTGCAATGCTCCACATAAACCCTTCAAAATTCTCCATATCTGCCCCCCCCCCCGCTTCAAATAAAAAAAATGCACATAGTCTAATCCAGCGGTTTCCCGACTTTTGTTGTTGCTATTTTGAACGTACCTTCATGTGAATGAAAGACAATCAACATATTATCGCAAGAGATTTGTTAGATTTTTTTCACTGATCATTTCCTTTTTGCGCTTGTCCCAATTTTTCCAAAATGAAGTATGTTTTTAGACTAAAATAATTGAGATTTTAATTATAATCTCCACTAAAATAGTTAGAAATGGATTATAACCTCCATGATTTTAATCTTCACAAAAATACGAAAGAAGCACCGAAGACGAAAAAAATTCTCGGTTTTAAGTAAACTAATTTTGCCGATTTTTATTGGACAGTTCCAAAAAATATGTTTCTACGAAAAAAAATTTGCAGGTATTTTTGGAAATGGGAACCTTTAACATTATAAAACATTTAAATGGTCTCCAGGCGATAAGCAACACTGCTAACCATTTTGTAGTTTTCATGTCTTTTTGAAACAACTATAAAAGTGTTTGGTTTTTCCTGAATTAACATCATGCATGCAATTGTTTTACATTGAAAGTATTTTTTTATTATTTTAAGCCGAATGAAAATTTGGTTTCCTTTCAAACCTGTTTTTTTATATCGGTACTCAAACAATACAAACGTTGATTGTAACAATCTGTTATTTGTTTTTTTTGTGATAAAAATTACCAATAGGAATATTTGTGGTGACTTGTTTTTTGATGCAAAGCGAAACTATTATTTTAATTTTCCCGAAATCCTCCGGATCAGCTCATTCCAAACGTTTTCCTTTGTAAGAATCTTTTCTTTGAAACAAAACTTTTAGAGAAATTTCTTCTCCGTCTTCGCACGCTTTTCACGGGCATTTTCATTTCTTTGGCACAGACTGTAATTTTGAGTTGGAACCATCCATCCACCGGGAACTTTTAAATTTAAATATTCTGGGGAGGAGACGTTTTTGCATAGATTCCAAACAGCATTTTAATTTGGACATTTCTTACCTACAATAGATGTTCTATGAATACATTGTATTGGTCACTTGACCTTTAACTTTAATACATAAACGATTGAATAGAAATTGTCTGGAAAATTATGTTTTTCAATTAAGGTATTTAATTGAGTGTAGAATTAAATTGCTTTTTATGCTGTAAACGTGTTGTTATAAATATTTATTATAATTTTTCTGCACTGAAGGTGCTACTACAGTGGTGGCGAAACTAGTCGGAATTTTTATATTTAAAGTGATTAAAAGTTTGTACCAAAATATTTAATTACATTGTAACGTTAGCGTTTTTAAATTGCTAGCATTCACAATTTAACCCCGCAAATAAGCATTTTTAAAATTATTTCTATCGACGAAAGTGAAATGATTGCTAATTTGATATCGTGTTGGTCGTTATCGCCTCCGTGCATGCATTCAGCGCCCATGATACTGTGGTTTAACTAACAATGGAACTGCTTATACCAGCGGAAACACTTGTCCAAACTTTCTAAACGACTTTGAAAACTTAAAGGATGTCTCTACGTATGACACAATTAGACCGTGACTGTCATTCCGAGTGTTGTGTAAAGTTATACCCTCCACACTAGATACAACCCAATTAGTGTATTATTTACGTCGGAAACAAAGAATGTATGAAAAATGTGCGCGTTGTAAGTGTCAGACAACAATAAATATCACTGACAGCTGTCGAGTTTTTTCTGTGTCTTACTAGAAACTTATAAATAGAACAAAAAAAAACAGTGTTTTTAAACAAGTTTCAGTATACTGCAACATAATTTAGTGCACTACGTTTATTTATTAATAATCATTTCGAAATCATCGTAAATATTCACCATTATTATAAAATTTATAAATCAATTTGTTTAATAATCAATTGTGCACAGTGTTCCCTACGTCTCGCTCTAACAAGTAACAGGATAAGGTATTCTCTCCCTCGCACTTACTGGATAACACTTGTGGACGCTCCCGCTACCTACTTGAGTTAATTACCTGTACATTGCGAGCAGGGTTGTCACTCATATTATTTTCTTATAAAAAAAAAAAATTTAAATTTAACTTTCGAAATGAATAATAATGAAGCAATTGCTTTCCTAAACAAAGCTAAGGAGGAGATTAATAGCATCCACAATGCCATTACCGATCCTGTCTTAAAAATAACAAAAGACCAAATGGCAAAAATACTCAGTAAACTTTCTAATCTATCTGGAACTATGCAAGACCTAGGAGTAACTGTTGGAGTTCTTGAAGGAAAAGTTATGACATTCGAAAAAATCATTGAAAAGAAAGTATTACCACAGGAAACAACGCCAATTTGTGAGGTGCTCGCTGAGATAGAGGAACGCAAGACCCGCTCGAAGAACATAATTTTACTCAACGTCCCCGAGTGTAATTCGAACTCAACTACAGTGAGCGTCTTGGAGGATGGAAAAAAGGTATTAGCAGCTATTAGTGAAATTAATAGCGAGTTCAATCTAGAAGATGTGAAAATTTACAGGCTCGGAAGTAAAATTCCAAACAAAACCAGGCCAATTAAATTAGAATTTGATGAAGTCAAACAGGCGAAACTAATACTCTTTAACAAAACTACTCTGTCCAATGGAATTATAATCAAACCTGACAGGACACTACAACAAAGAAATCACTTAACTGACCTCTGGAAGGAATTAGAAGAGAGGAAAGAAAAGGGCGAAGTCGATTTACGAATCAAACATTTCAACGGAATTCCCAAAATCATCAAAACCCAAGCAAAAAACTAAAAAACAAACAGAACAGATTTTCTAGACTTACAGGATATTATCAAAATGTACGGGGAATGCGTACAAAATTGCACCAACTTAAAACTAACTCCCCAATCTTCTCACACGATATTCTGTTTTTAACTGAAACATGGTTAAATGCTGATATCAGCTCGTCAGAATTAGGCCTACATCAATATACCACATATCGTTCTGATCGAAATTCTATTACGAGCAAAAAGTCTAACGGAGGAGGTGTGATGCTGTGCGTATCCAAGAATATATCATCTACTAAATTACCGGTAAAACACAAAAGTGTTGAACAAATTTTTGTATTGCTCAATATACCTAATGGAAAAATTATTATTGGCTGTGTCTATATCCCACCTGCATCGGATTTGCAAACGTATAAAAATCACAATGAGGACATAGAAGTACTCAAATTCAAATATCCTAAAGCAAAATTCATTATTGCTGGTGATTATAACCTTCCTAACTGGACCAGCCAAGATGACAACGGACCTGCTACAAACCAAGCCGATTTACAGTGTGCTAAATGTAGTGAAATTCGTGATATGTCTTTATTTTTGGGACTAACTCAATCAAACAAGATTTTCAACTTTAACAATCGAATGTTGGATTTAGTGTTTTCAAGTGATTCGAAAATAGTGGTTGAGCTATCCGACGAATTATTATTACCATTAGATCAACACCACCCACCGTTGGACATTATCATAACAAATAGGCCTTTAACATCTTCAAAAAAAACAAGTGTCCCATCGTATAACTTTTCCAAAGCTGAATACCATCATATTACGGAGTACCTTGCCCAAACAGATTGGTCCTTTTTAGATGAGGAAAATAATATAAATGATCAATTAGAATACTTTTACTCGATTTTAAATACCTCTATAGAACAATTTGTTCCCAAGGTTAGCTTTACATCATCTAATTATCCGAAATGGTTTACAAGGGAACTAACTAATTTAATTAATAAAAAAAAATGTATCCACAGAAAATATAAACATACCAGAAATTCTAACGATTATATAGCATTTACTAAACTACGAAAACAATGTAAAGAATTATCAATAAAGTGCTATAGTGACTATGTTAACGTAATTGAAAATGAGGTACATCATCACAATGTGAAAAAATTCTGGAATTTTACTAAATCTCAACGAAAAGACAACTGTGGATATCCTAATAGCATGTTCTTTAAAGAAAAATGTGCCGACAGTATTGAGGGTATAGTTAATCTTTTTGCTGACTCATTTAAAAGTGTCTACGACAAAGATATTCCCATCAAAGCAGTCTCCAGTACGTCAGTGGAAGAGTCATTAAACCTAAGTCAATGTTTCATAAAATTAGATTCCATAGAAAGAAGCATAAAAGCACTAGATAGTAATAAATCTGCTGGACCGGATGGTATTCCTCCCATATTTTTAATAACTTGCATTGATAGTTTGATATATCCCTTACATAAACTTTTTAACAAATCCTTAGCGTCTGGCTGTTTTCCGGCTCTGTGGAAAAAGAGTTATTTAACGCCCATTCATAAAAAAGGCGACAAAAGCGATATATCTAACTACAGACCTATTTGTATTATGTCTGCTTTACCCAAACTTTTCGAGTCATTAGTATTAGATACCATTGTAAAACCTATCAACAATATTATTGTTCCTAACCAACATGGCTTTATCAGAGGTCGATCTACCTTAAGTAATTTAACTATCTACAATAATTACATATCTGAATCGCTCAGTCTGAAACAACAAGTGGATTCTATATACACCGATTTCAGTAAAGCATTTGATAAGGTTCGACATCATATTCTTATATCCAAACTCCGACTGTTAGGCATCAAAGGTAGTTTATTGACATGGATTATTAGTTACCTCAGTAATAGAGTTCTTTGTGTCAGGATTAATTTTATAGAATCCTATGTATTCGAGGCCACAAGTGGTGTCCCGCAAGGGTCCCACCTTGGCCCAATATTATTCTTAATATTCATTAATGACATTGTAAACATATTTAAAGATGTACAAGTCCTACTTTTTGCAGATGATCTAAAATTGTTTAAAAGAATACGAAATATATATGATTGCCTAATTTTACAAGCTAATTTAGATAAATTTTTTAAATGGTGCGAACAAAATATGTTATTTTTGAACATTGAGAAATGTCAAGAAATACGATTTTCCAGAACTCATTCTCATATCTTACATGAATATAATTTAAATAATGTTAAATTAACACCAGTATCACAAATTCGTGACTTGGGAGTTATATTCGAATCAAACTTAACATTCACAGCGCATATAGATGATATAACTAATAAGGCTTTAAAGATTCTTGGCTTCCTTTGTAGAACCCTAACTGATTTTAAGTCATTGGATTGCATGAAAACACTCTACATTTCACTAGTTAGAAGCCAAGTGGAATATAATTCACCTATTTGGTCTCCTTTCTATAAAGTACACTCTAACAAATTAGAACGGGTTCAACACAAATTTCTTAGGTACTTAAATTTCAAGCTTAAAATTCCAATAGAAAACATTAATTATGTAAATTTGATGAATGGACTTAATTTAATTACGCTGTCTGACAGAAGAACCATTTCAGACCTAATTTTATTATACAGAGTCATGAACAACCTTATTGACAGCCCTGCCATCGTTGCTGCTATTAAACTCTATGTACCGACAAGAAATACTAGACAAAATACAACATTCTTTTGCGACACATATAAAACCAACTATCAGTCAAACTCACTTACCAATAGGATGCATGATTTGGGCAACAAGTTTGGTGGTATTATAGATATATTCCATGATTCCCTTTATAATCTTAAATTCAAATTAAACCAACACTTTGTGGAATCATACAAATTATTGTAATAGATTTAACGATTAGATATGTTATTGTAATGTTTTATATTATATTTTGTTCTTTGTTATTGTTAAATATTATGTTGTTTAAAATGTTTCTTTACGCCATATTCTTCAAAAACTACTTGTATATTTTTTTTAAAATTCTTCACTTTTATAACTCTTAGTATAAATTCTAACTCGATAACTTATGTAAAACTTATTTATAATCTATGTAAAAGCCCCTATGGGCGTATAACAACAACAACAATATGTATTTGTTTGGCTGTCTTCCATTTTTGGATTTCCAATTTGTGGGTTTGGCCTATCGATATACGTCAAATAGATTGACATAGACGCCAACTTGAAATGATTAGTGTTTGAATGTTGTAATACGAGTCGGAAAATTTGTTGATCTACGTATTCGTACTACGTCACACTCAGATATAAATATACATTTACCTGGGCTGACTATACTAGCGTGGGTCGCTATGGGCTGGGCGGTGTGAAGGTATTGTATGTAGTAGAAACAAGAAAAAGGAAACGCACGCATATTTCTGTCTCAAACTATTTTTATAAGCTTTCTTTCATTAAGCATTGTTTTCTACTTGGATGTACGGTTTATCAGAAATCGTCCGTTTTTGTTATTTTTCTGAAAAAGAACTTTCATGAAAGTATTGAAAAGGTTAATGTGCTTACTCGGTGATATTGCATGTTTTTCTCTTTAATGAAAAATACTTCAATTTTGTTGCCTGTCAAAAGATACGAGGAAAACCTTGGTGGTTGTTTGTCTACGTGTTCGATCTATTATATTCATTCCTCAGAAGGGTGTTTTTGTGTGGATTGTTAACTTTGAAGGACGTTACAAATAATGATGACCTTCCTGGTCAAGCCGTTAAGATCCCCTATCTCGCTACGAAAGGGCTCTGGTTTTAATTCCGGGGTACGAGAGTAAATTTAGTTATTGATTTAATTCTTATTAACTAGTGGACCCCGCTATTGCTTATGTATTTTTCTGGCGTCTCCGATTTCTTCCACCATTCACTATTATTAAAAAACTACATTACCTCGATTTTGATTTAACTCCGTATTTCATTCCAGTGCAGAGATATTGCGTTATGTATTCCTCGGGCGTCCCCGATCAATTCTACATTTCAAATCAGTCTCCAAACACTCATGGCACTAATAAGAACAAACTCCAAGATTTCATCGATATCCGTCGACTAATTTTCGAGTTTTGCGAGCGTAAATAAACGCAGCCTGGATTTTTTATGTTTAGATTAATATTAAGATGTATTATACAGAGTATAATAGCGATACTGTATTAGCGGTATTCCCATAAAATGCGGTATGTATTCGCGTACAGTGCGGTATTCACATACATAAGCTTAAAAAAATATACATTGATAAATAAATAATAAAATTTCCGTTCGCTTTTAGTAATATTAATTTAGTAGTTTTTAACCTAACCTAGTAAGTACCCTACCCATTCTGTACATTGGTTCCATGATAACTCAACACAGTGACAATTCAACACACTTTTAAAAGGTGATATAAAGTCATTAGAAACGATGAAATTTTTTTTTTAACCTAACCTAACCTAACCTACTTAACCCAATTGATAAAGTTTTTGTTTCATCACTTTCCATGACTTTATATAACTTTTTTAAGATGTGACGAATTATCATTGTGGTGATTTATCCGGTCACCCTGTACATCATGTAGACAATGCTCTACCGTAACCTGTATATCCTTAATATATAAAAAAAATGACGTGTCACCGTGTTCGTACACGCTAATCTCCGAAACCTAACCCAACCAGTGTATTATGGTTGGTTCCAGCTTGAAACATTGGATAGTTTTGGACCCGATAGGTGACGCTGTTGTCGAGATCTAATTTTTTTTTTCATCAAATATATTTTTTTTTCTTATTTCTTATCCAAAAATACATACAACCACAAATTTTAATTTCCCTACATGGAAGGCTGTCTGTGGTAGGATAACGTCTACCCGGGCCCGTTAGTATTATATACGAGTATATTATATGCGAGTATGTATAGTGTTGTCGGCCGTAGTTATGAAGCCTTTCCGGACCCCAGCCTAAATGAGTTTCTCCCATTTAACGATTTTCTCGAGATCCAACGCCATGTTGTGTGGTCTGTCGAGATCTAACAAAACGGGCATTTCGATGTTTGTGAACCGATACACAGAGAAGGGGATTAAAGGGTACATCGACCTACGTGAGATATATGTAAACGTATTAGGTGTGTATGAATGTGGATAAGTTGAAAGCACAGAGCACAGCGTTGAAGATTATTCGCTATACCAGCTCCTCAGGGACTTGTAGACGCTACGCCGTATGGTATCGAATGTCGTATTCGTTTTGTAGCCGCCTTCAATTCTCCAACAATTCAAATAAGAAAGAAACCGATCACTTATGTACTGCACAAACTCATTATAAACTGTCCGGAATCAGTGAGACTCTGCCATCCCCAATTGGGGTATGTTGTGAAGCTGAGGGGAGCGGGAAGGAGAAGGAGATGGGGAAGATGAAGGTTGGAAAGTGCATGCCAATTAAGATTTGGTCACCAAACATGGCCAAAGCCATTTCAAGCAAAAGTTCAATTCCGAATGGTGATCTTTTAAGTATCTACCATCACTGAATTGTGAGAATGCTCACGTCTGCCACACATCGGTAGTAATTATTATTAACCTCCATTTCCACTGTTTTAATTCTCCTTGTACAAGTTTCCTAGACGCTATGTACTAAACGCAAACTAACCGTCCATTTATTGAACTCTGACGATAAACATCCACACGGTACGCAGCGAAAATGTCAATATTTTCAGTGTTTTTCTAACCCATAGCATTAATGCCTACCCTAAAATCAACATTTTCGCTTTTCAAATAAGAAAAATCACACAATAATTCCCTTCAACGTCCGACTGAAAAAAAATTCAGTCATTGGTTATGAAATCTAATCTTTTATTAGGTATTTATGGAAGTAATGTTTTCACCCGATGTAATATATTGTAATGGTTTCAATATAACATAAAGGTAGAAGTGTATTTATTAAGAAAGTGGGTAACTTATCAGATTGGAGTTTTTTTCTAAGAATGAGCTCTCGCTTCGTATGAAGCTCTAATTTATTGATTTATTTTTAACCTCCCGGTTCCATTGTGCTTTATTTTGTAGAACACAATTATCTTATATGTATGTAATTATTATTTATCATTTATGATTGAATCTTATTTCATGTTCATTTTGTAGACCACCATTATCTTATATAAACATATCTGATTTTATTTATCATGTATGGTGTGTTATATCAGTTCCATGATAAATCAACACATCGACAATTCAACACGCTTTTAAAAGGTGAATAAGTGATAAGTCATTAGAAAATATGAATTTTTTTTAACCTAACCTAACCTAATCTAGTTAACCCAGTTAATAAAGTTTTTGTTTCATCACTTTCCATGACTTTATATAACTTTTTAAAGATGTGATGAATTATCATTTTGATGATTTATCCGGTCACCGTTATATCTTAATTCGTCGCATTAATTCGTAGACTGCGTAACTCCAATTTTTTTGAAAATACGTTTTTAATGCCATCTGGTGTTAAAATTAGTCCCGCATCGACTAGCAAAACTCGCAAATTTAAAAAAATTAACCTTTTAGATCAGTCATACTCAACCTGCGGCCCGCGGGCCGCATGCGGCTCGCCGAGCTATTTTGTGCGGCCCTCCATACATTTAATATCAGGAACATGATTTACAAAATCTGGCATTCTATATCACGTTAATTTGAGATTAATTGCGATTTTGACGTACAGACGTTGAAACTCGAAGAGGATAGTATAAGTATAATATACTATCTATATAATATAATATTCTATAAGAGTGTTGCTACTGCACACCATAACTGCACACGCTAGATCTATCTCTAAAAATCAAAAATTTGACAGACAAACATGCGCGCAAATAATTTTGCCCGTGGCAACACATAAAATTTTGACAGTTCTAAAGTTAAATGGTTACCAGTGTTACTACCAACGAAGGCTATAATATAATATAATATTTTTCGCGGCCGGAAATTTTCGAAAATGGAATTCCGTAGCTACCCCCCCCCCCATGGATTTCGAAAAATTGTTGTTGGGAATTACATATGATGTTTTTGGATGTGCGGAATTTTTTTTCAGCGAAGTTCTGTAACAACCCCCCCCCATGGATTTCAAACATTTTGTGGGGAGCACTCATTTTGAATTTTTGTGTGGGGAATTATTATGTTTTACAGAAATTCTCTAACAAACCCCCCCCCCCCCCCATGGATTTCGAATAATAAAAGGGGGAATCAAGCTCACACCGTTGGCAACACTGACCAGTATAGTGTTGCGGCCCGCGTAGCTTTACAAACATATGAATTTGGCCCGCAGAAGAAAAAGGTTGAGTATCACTGTTTTAGATAAACACAAATTAGGAAACTGCGTAAAATCATGGTGCCATTTTTACTCGCGAATACTTCGAAACTCCTTAATTCAGTATTGGCCGGTGAGCCGTGCACGCTTGTTGTGTTTTTGACTGAGGAAATTTTTTTACGGTGTAATAGTTTTACCGTGAAATTAACTGACATAAGTTGATTAATCAATTTTGAACATTTTATAACCTTAATTTTAATTGTGAAGTCACGAATACTGTTTTGTATCTGTAGTCTAAACTGACGTTTTCTGCACCGTGTGACGCTCTGCCGTAGCTCTCTTGTTTTATGTGCCTCTGCGGTTGCGTTAACCGCTTTTACAGTGGTACCTGCTTATCACCACACGCCCTCCTGATGTCATCATCACTGCACGAATTGATTTAACTAACCCGGAGCCCTTCGCGTCCTACCTAATAGGTCGTTTTTCTGTGATTATCTCTTCTTGATTTCAGATTTTCTTCTTGAATCAGTTTGATTTCTAGAGGGCCCGAAGGCCGCCCGTTACTTCAAGAGATGTTCATTCATTCTTCTGAAATATATAATCTGATTACTTAATGATATCTTCATGCCGTGAAAAGATACGGATTTTTAATTGACATTTAACACAACACAACAGTACCTCTCAACGACAGAAACTTCAAAGAATATCTGCACTTGGAAGATACCAACACAACTTCTGTGAAAACCTTATTTCTTCAAACCCTTAAGAAGATACCTTGCTGTCCGAGGAAACTATTTGGTGAAAAATACTTTTTCACGTTGGGGTGTACCGGACAGCAGATGGATATACCTAAATAATTATTAAATAATCAAGAAAATGAATATTTGTCTGATGTAACGCATTGTACGATGCCGACTCCTTTGAGGCTTGTCTCGTACGATGATAAGCTTTTTAATCACTGCACACGTATCATATCGCCAGTTCAAGGATGAATTACTCGCACGACAAACCGTGGGACCTCAGTATATGTTTAGATTTAAGAATAATTACTCCACATTAACACGTGTAGAAATTGTTGAATTCGAACCCAATAAATACGCAAACAACTGGCTCAACCAGTCAATTGTCCGACGACATTCGCAAGTTGTGTTTCTATTCAAATCCTTACCCAAGGTACCCCCAGAGGAAACCGATATTTACAGTCAATGTCACTGGCGTAGGTGTCCAGTACAATGCCGGTAGTTCGTTTCCCGTTAGAAGAAGAATATTTGTGGCTTTTCCCTTCCCTTTGGTAGTGTATGGCGAGCGATATGCTGAAATAGGCTAAGCCATGATGCGTATAATGTAATGTGTCGCCTACCTAACAACTGTTAGTAACCCTCTAGCGACTGATTTTTAAAGAAATAGCCATAAAAATTCCAAATTTAATCCTTTAAGGTATCTAGACAGAGCCAACATTGGCGTTCGACTTATGGGCTACTTAAATCGGTTTTTGTCCTGTCGTCCATTGTTCAGTCGGTTACAAGCGTTCGTCGGGCACAGGTCTCCGGCGATAACTTCCAAGTGCCGACATGCATGCTGAGATATTGTAGAAGTCGTACTGGAAAAGATTGGGAAAGCATTGGTATAAACTTTGATCGGTTAATGTGAAACTCACTTGAGTTGGCGCGCCGGTCACCCAAATGTGCCGAGCGGGGGCACAGCGTGCGGTCACCGGCCACTCCGTTCGTTGAGTTCGTTCGCGGTCGGAAGGATTCGACCAAATCGACAGCCGCCACACCCTCCTTCCTACTTTCCCGCACGGGAACAACATTTTACACAGATTTTGCAAGGAATATAGACTCTCACAAAATCTAAGACTAAAACACAAATCTCAAATAAAAAAGTTATACCACAAAATCTAAACATTCATCAGTCTTAGTTCTTTCACCGTCGTATTAGTGTGAAACTTAGTACTCCCGTGTACTTCGTAGGTACTAAGCCCCCGGAGACGATCAATATCTATTGTTAATAGTTAAGTCTTTGATGCTATTAATCGTTCGTTTGCAGAGTCAATTGAAGGGATTGACATTTGAGACTTCCCATTAACAGGAGAATTATGGGTATTTTGATGGAGCGCATAGAAAAGCGCCATTAACGCAGCGGAATGGTCGTTTCGTGGAATTGACAAATGCAAATATCAATCGTGTAAAAACATAGACAATAATTGATATTGATCTTCTCCGGGGTGCTTAAGACGTGTACCCATACGCACCAGTTTTGCCGGTCGGTTTTCGAGGGGTGAGGCTCTCGACTAGCAATCCGAAGGTCGCGCGTTCAAATTCCACACGGAATAATACTCTTTATCGTTAAATCCCTACAAAATATTTAGACCTTTATTTTATTGCCATTATTATACAATTAACATTATAATAGCAATAAAGTACGCGGCCTCCATATTTGAAATGGTTTTTAATTCGGCCTAACCGAATTATCGACTACAACTTTTGATGTGAAATTAAAATATTATATTTGCATGTATATTGCCTAGTTCAAAGAAAGTCTGTGGAATATATTAATAATTTGGGGTGATTACGCACGCTGGAATTTTCCGCACATTTTACTTTGAGCGGCCAGAGGGATTTCCGTGGGGACAAATACCGACCATTTTCACATAAAATTTTAATAACATAAATACATAACATAATAAAAAAATAAAACTAATTATAAAGTAAACTGAGAGCCCTTCCCTGATGGTTAATGAGTAACGATCTCACGAGGTTTGTTTATTTCGTCGCAATTATACAACAATTAAAAAAACTTCGAGTTTTGCAAATTTAGATTTATTTATTTTTATTATTACAGCTTCAGTTAACTGCTAAAAGTGAAAAAACGTTATTATAATTATGTACTGGAATTACTCAGTGATTTTGGAGCAACTGTGGGCGTGGGTTCGATAACTCAATTCTCATCGATGTTCAACGACATTTTTAAATATGTACATCTATTTGAATTTCACTTTTGTTTTCGGTAATGAATGAATGTAAATCTTGGAAGCGGAAATTAACCCACTTTCTGACATCCTATCCAGCTGAAACTCGCCAGATAGACTCGTTGTCGATGACAATGCATTCTATAAACGTTTGGGGCATACTCGCGGACATAATATACGAAATTGATGTCGCTCCTACCCGATCGGCAATTGACGAGATTGGTGGAGTTGTCGACTCCAATCCCTAAGTAGGCAGGTTCAGTCCTCGGTCAACCAAAGAAACGTTTTAAAATACATACTTACAATATAGTTAAAAAAAAACATTTTTCTCGGGTTGATTTTTGTATACCTACATATTTTTTAATTGAAAAACCAACACTAAATTTGGAAATTTATAAATTGGGTCGTCCTTATGTATTTGCGATGTTTTTATTTGTAAATTACTAAGGACGAGTTGATTTACAGAACAGAAATAATAACAGAACTTGAAAATTAACTTGAAGAATTGTTCAAATTCTCCGAAACAACCCGTCCTAAGTACCTAATGAGTGCTAAGAATCCCGAGGCGATTCCAAAGGGGGAATTGAGAAGGGTGTTAAAGTTTCTATTCATCTTACTAAACGTCTCTATATGTTCATAATTATTATAATTCCGGTTTGTATTATTAACTTCACAAATAGTTTAATTTTGTACACCTAACTAATAATAATCTAAATCTTGTTTTCAAAAGATCTTGGCATCGGTGGACGCTCCCAAGGTCACCTGTCACATGAATTATGTATTTTCCAACGAACGGGAAATTCTTGTCGCTAACGGTTTGTTATTTTTTTTTTAAATTTGACATTTCAAATTCATATTATCAACGGATGGCTGTTATATTTATTGACGTTGACGTGTATTGTCTGTATGTACGTTGGAAAGAATTGATCGTGTAAGCACTGATTACCTCACATCACCTTAGAACATGTAGGTGTTTCTGCCGCAGCACGGTTCTGAAGTAATGGTCTCTAAAACACCTGTCCCTAGAGCGCGTTATCTCCGGACAGTGCTGTGTCACATGAACCCTTCTTGTTATAAGGTGACGATCAATTAGCACGGGTTTCCTCCCACACAAAGGGTTGTTTCTATTTGCGTATTAAAAATGTTAAGGCGATGCACTACGTCGTGTAATATTTTGAATCGAGCCGCTATCAATAACACACCTTATGTAGATGGCGATAAGGCTTAAATTCCCGCTTAACACCATCCACCTTTTTTGATTTTTGCAAGAAAAAAACATGGCCAAAAAGTGCCTTTTATTTTATTTTGTGGATGTTCAGGCACAAATATTTAAATGTTTTCGATCATTTTATAAATAACTTAATTTGCCACATTATACAATAAAATCATAACCGAAAATGGGTCCGTAAGTAGGAGATTTAGAACTTTAAACAGTTTTCATAGGCCTTAAACATTATTTTTTTCTGGGCTTATAAAAAGACTTATCGAAAAAATACTCGATTATTTCAAAGGTCAGGATGTATTCTACTCGCAGTATTTAATTAAAGCACCTGAAACATTTCTAGGTGACCAAATTTTCAAACCAAAAACACGTGATTTTGCATTACTACGTAGTGCATCGTCTTAAAATCTTCAATTTTCCGACTTTTTATTTATTTATTATTCATTAACGCCCTATCAGGCTTTTATAAGGAAAATTAACAATTTATGTATTTAAGTGTAACAGGACACATGGATAATAGCATAACTATTTAACAAAAGAAATCAAATACTAATACTAACATCGAATCCAAATAACAACACCGATATTGTGAATAAAGCAAAGATTCAAATATAAAGTAAGTATGTACATTCGTATATGCATTGAATATTATATTCATGTCTATTGCCAACCAGTCAAACTGAAAACGAAAAAAAATTTACTTGGTAAATACTAATATTTATTTATTTATGTATTCAAACGCCTTAAAATGGCTTTTACAATACAGTGATAATCGAATTACAAGCGCACAGTGTTAAACAGGACAATAATAGCAATAAATTAAAGAACAAATAATGTGTACACAAAAACACTATTCAAAGTGATGCAGTTATTAATATCAGTGCAGTAAGACAATGCATAATTCAAAAGAAATATATACCAGTGTAACAATAGTTGAACTAATTTATACTAGGTTTGTATAAGACCTGTGATACGTCGAAGTATGAGGTTCAGTAGTGAGATATTATAAGAGAAAGGAATTAAAAAAAGAAAAATAATATCAGTTGTATCTATAGAAAAAACGAATTAATAAGGAATGGCAAAATACCAATGCTGTAATTAACCCTTCAGTACTTTCCAACACTTTTGTTCAGTTTGCAATGTTTTCTGTGTATTTCAAATGCGCTATATACAACTTATTTTTTAATTTATCGTAAAAAAAATACTGTTTTAAAAACTAGATAAAATTATCTTACCGGTGTATGCATTCAAAATAAACATTACTGTTTCTAAATAATAACATTTTAATATTAGTGAAAAATGTTGTCAAAAACGTACGAAACTACATTTTTACATAATTATTCACTCAAATCGTAGAAAAATTGATAGGACTCGATATTTTGAAAACACATTCGTTTTGTTTGGGAAATTTGTAAGAAAACTGTAACTTCACTTTTTTCTCGTTCATGTAATGAAAAATTAGAAATATTTTTTAAAGTTAACCTGTTACGATAGCGGCGCGAAATATGAATGATTCATTTTGACTTTTTTATTTATAGGATTTTTTTAATGGAATTCAGTATAAATATTTGAAGCAAATTGAAAATAATTATTATTTCTCTTTCTAACGTCAAAAAACACGTATTTCCGCAAGATAGAAAAAAAATATAAAAATAATCTTATAAAATATGGACACCCGGTCATATACGACCCTCAACCGCTGGAGGAGTTAATATCGAATTTAAGTAATAGGACTTGAAATGGTAAATAAATCAAGTATGTTCGTACATGCATTCAGTCATTAATATGCAGAGATGTGCTTTATTTCAAATAAATCCATTTCAAATGGAAATGCAAAATGCAAAATGGGTATTTTCCATTTTGCATTTTAAATGCTTTTCTAAAAACCATTTTGCATTTTTCATTTTAAATGCTTTTCTCAATGCATTTTCCATTTTAAATGCTTTTTTGCAACATTCTTCCTACTATCTCCACTCATCTTTTTTTCATAAGCCCCAAATATCAGTCGGTCCTCAACCTCGCTATGAGAGATAATTTACATTTGTCAAGTTGCTCCCTGGTAGGAGCCCTGGCAATTGAGTGATACCATTACAAAAAATACTGATTTAAATACTGAACATGGGGCCATGACGCTGTAATATTGTTTTATTGTTTTATTGTTGTTGTTATACGCCCATAGGGGCTTTTACATAGATTATAAATAAGTTTTACATAAGTTATCGAGTTAGAATTTATACTAAGAGTTATAAAAGTGAAGAATTTTAAAAAAATATACAAGTAGTTTTTGAAGAATATGGCGTAAAGAAACATTTTAAACAACATAATATTTAACAATAACAAAGAACAAAATATAATATAAAACATTACAATAACATATCTAATCGTTAAATCTATTACAATAATTTGTATGATTCCACAAAGTGTTGGTTTAATTTGAATTTAAGATTATAAAGGGAATCATGGAATATATCTATAATACCACCAAACTTGTTGCCCAAATCATGCATCCTATTGGTAAGTGAGTTTGACTGATAGTTGGTTTTATATGTGTCGCAAAAGAATGTTGTATTTTGTCTAGTATTTCTTGTCGGTACATAGAGTTTAATAGCAGCAACGATGGCAGGGCTGTCAATAAGGTTGTTCATGACTCTGTATAATAAAATTAGGTCTGAAATGGTTCTTCTGTCAGACAGCGTAATTAAATTAAGTCCATTCATCAAATTTACATAATTAATGTTTTCTATTGGAATTTTAAGCTTGAAATTTAAGTACCTAAGAAATTTGTGTTGAACCCGTTCTAATTTGTTAGAGTGTACTTTATAGAAAGGAGACCAAATAGGTGAATTATATTCCACTTGGCTTCTAACTAGTGAAATGTAGAGTGTTTTCATGCAATCCAATGACTTAAAATCAGTTAGGGTTCTACAAAGGAAGCCAAGAATCTTTAAAGCCTTATTAGTTATATCATCTATATGCGCTGTGAATGTTAAGTTTGATTCGAATATAACTCCCAAGTCACGAATTTGTGATACTGGTGTTAATTTAACATTATTTAAATTATATTCATGTAAGATATGAGAATGAGTTCTGGAAAATCGTATTACTTGACATTTCTCAATGTTCAAAAATAACATATTTTGTTCGCACCATTTAAAAAATTTATCTAAATTAGCTTGTAAAATTAGGCAATCATATATATTTCGTATTCTTTTAAACAATTTTAGATCATCTGCAAAAAGTAGGACTTGTACATCTTTAAATATGTTTACAATGTCATTAATGAATATTAAGAATAATATTGGGCCAAGGTGGGACCCTTGCGGGACACCACTTGTGGCCTCGAATACATAGGATTCTATAAAATTAATCCTGACACAAAGAACTCTATTACTGAGGTAACTAATAATCCATGTCAATAAACTACCTTTGATGCCTAACAGTCGGAGTTTGGATATAAGAATATGATGTCGAACCTTATCAAATGCTTTACTGAAATCGGTGTATATAGAATCCACTTGTTGTTTCAGACTGAGCGATTCAGATATGTAATTATTGTAGATAGTTAAATTACTTAAGGTAGATCGACCTCTGATAAAGCCATGTTGGTTAGGAACAATAATATTGTTGATAGGTTTTACAATGGTATCTAATACTAATGACTCGAAAAGTTTGGGTAAAGCAGACATAATACAAATAGGTCTGTAGTTAGATATATCGCTTTTGTCGCCTTTTTTATGAATGGGCGTTAAATAACTCTTTTTCCACAGAGCCGGAAAACAGCCAGACGCTAAGGATTTGTTAAAAAGTTTATGTAAGGGATATATCAAACTATCAATGCAAGTTATTAAAAATATGGGAGGAATACCATCCGGTCCAGCAGATTTATTACTATCTAGTGCTTTTATGCTTCTTTCTATGGAATCTAATTTTATGAAACATTGACTTAGGTTTAATGACTCTTCCACTGACGTACTGGAGACTGCTTTGATGGGAATATCTTTGTCGTAGACACTTTTAAATGAGTCAGCAAAAAGATTAACTATACCCTCAATACTGTCGGCACATTTTTCTTTAAAGAACATGCTATTAGGATATCCACAGTTGTCTTTTCGTTGAGATTTAGTAAAATTCCAGAATTTTTTCACATTGTGATGATGTACCTCATTTTCAATTACGTTAACATAGTCACTATAGCACTTTATTGATAATTCTTTACATTGTTTTCGTAGTTTAGTAAATGCTATATAATCGTTAGAATTTCTGGTATGTTTATATTTTCTGTGGATACATTTTTTTTTTATTAATTAAATTAGTTAGTTCCCTTGTAAACCATTTCGGATAATTAGATGATGTAAAGCTAACCTTGGGAACAAATTGTTCTATAGAGGTATTTAAAATCGAGTAAAAGTATTCTAATTGATCATTTATATTATTTTCCTCATCTAAAAAGGACCAATCTGTTTGGGCAAGGTACTCCGTAATATGATGGTATTCAGCTTTGGAAAAGTTATACGATGGGACACTTGTTTTTTTTGAAGATGTTAAAGGCCTATTTGTTATGATAATGTCCAACGGTGGGTGGTGTTGATCTAATGGTAATAATAATTCGTCGGATAGCTCAACCACTATTTTCGAATCACTTGAAAACACTAAATCCAACATTCGATTGTTAAAGTTGAAAATCTTGTTTGATTGAGTTAGTCCCAAAAATAAAGACATATCACGAATTTCACTACATTTAGCACACTGTAAATCGGCTTGGTTTGTAGCAGGTCCGTTGTCATCTTGGCTGGTCCAGTTAGGAAGGTTATAATCACCAGCAATAATGAATTTTGCTTTAGGATATTTGAATTTGAGTACTTCTATGTCCTCATTGTGATTTTTATACGTTTGCAAATCCGATGCAGGTGGGATATAGACACAGCCAATAATAATTTTTCCATTAGGTATATTGAGCAATACAAAAATTTGTTCAACACTTTTGTGTTTTACCGGTAATTTAGTAGATGATATATTCTTGGATACGCACAGCATCACACCTCCTCCGTTAGACTTTTTGCTCGTAATAGAATTTCGATCAGAACGATATGTGGTATATTGATGTAGGCCTAATTCTGACGAGCTGATATCAGCATTTAACCATGTTTCAGTTAAAAACAGAATATCGTGTGAGAAGATTGGGGAGTTAGTTTTAAGTTGGTGCAATTTTGTACGCATTCCCCGTACATTTTGATAATATCCTGTAAGTCTAGAAAATCTGTTCTGTTTGTTTTTTAGTTTTTTGCTTGGGTTTTGATGATTTTGGGAATTCCGTTGAAATGTTTGATTCGTAAATCGACTTCGCCCTTTTCTTTCCTCTCTTCTAATTCCTTCCAGAGGTCAGTTAAGTGATTTCTTTGTTGTAGTGTCCTGTCAGGTTTGATTATAATTCCATTGGACAGAGTAGTTTTGTTAAAGAGTATTAGTTTCGCCTGTTTGACTTCATCAAATTCTAATTTAATTGGCCTGGTTTTGTTTGGAATTTTACTTCCGAGCCTGTAAATTTTCACATCTTCTAGATTGAACTCGCTATTAATTTCACTAATAGCTGCTAATACCTTTTTTCCATCCTCCAAGACGCTCACTGTAGTTGAGTTCGAATTACACTCGGGGACGTTGAGTAAAATTATGTTCTTCGAGCGGGTCTTGCGTTCCTCTATCTCAGCGAGCACCTCACAAATTGGCGTTGTTTCCTGTGGTAATACTTTCTTTTCAATGATTTTTTCGAATGTCATAACTTTTCCTTCAAGAACTCCAACAGTTACTCCTAGGTCTTGCATAGTTCCAGATAGATTAGAAAGTTTACTGAGTATTTTTGCCATTTGGTCTTTTGTTATTTTTAAGACAGGATCGGTAATGGCATTGTGGATGCTATTAATCTCCTCCTTAGCTTTGTTTAGGAAAGCAATTGCTTCATTATTATTCATTTCGAAAGTTAAATTTAAATTTTTTTTTTTTATAAGAAAATAATATGAGTGACAACCCTGCTCGCAATGTACAGGTAATTAACTCAAGTAGGTAGCGGGAGCGTCCACAAGTGTTATCCAGTAAGTGCGAGGGAGAGAATACCTTATCCTGTTACTTGTTAGAGCGAGACGTAGGGAACACTGTGCACAATTGATTATTAAACAAATTGATTTATAAATTTTATAATAATGGTGAATATTTACGATGATTTCGAAATGATTATTAATAAATAAACGTAGTGCACTAAATTATGTTGCAGTATACTGAAACTTGTTTAAAAACACTGTTTTTTTTTGTTCTATTTATAAGTTTCTAGTAAGACACAGAAAAAACTCGACAGCTGTCAGTGATATTTATTGTTGTAAATAATTAAACATATTAAATGTTAGATAGCAGTTTCTATGTTTTTACGTTGGCAACATTAGTCCCGCGCAATTTTTTTGTGGTTTCATAATCTGTAGTCGTTGTAGTCGATACCAAAATAATTTAAAACACGTTTGTTTATAATAAAGCTGTTAAAATTCATATTTATATTTAGCACCGGTTTTATTATACTTTTAGGTACCTACATTATATTTTGTGAATTTTAAATTTATTGCTGAAACGATTTATTCTTAAGGCGATGCACTACGTCGTGTAATATTTTAAATTGAGCCGCTATACAACCCTTACGTAGATGGCGATAAGGTTTAAATTCCCGCTTAACACCATCCGCCTGTTTTGATTTATGCAGGAAAAAATTATGGGCAAAAAGTGCCTTTTATTTTATTTTGTCCGCTATACAACCCTTACGTAGATGGCGATAAGGTTTAAATTCCCGCTTAACACCATCCGCCTGTTTTGATTTATGCAGGAAAAAATCATGGGCAAAAAGTGCCTTTTATTTTATTTTGTCGATGTTCAGGCATAAATATTTTAAAAAATTTCGAATTTGCCACATTATACAATAAAATCATAACCGAAAATGGGTCCGTAAGTAGGAGATTTTGAACTTTAAAGCAGTTTTTATAGGCCTTATACATTATTTTTTTCTGGGCTTATAAAAAGATTTATCTAAAAAATACTCGATTATTTCATAGGTCAGGATGTATTCTACTCGCAGTATTTAATTAAAGCATCTGAAACATTTCTAGGCGTCCAAATTTTCAAACCAAATACACATGATTTTGCATTACTACGTATGGCATCGCCTTAAAGTTAAGATTATACAATATAATTTTGGCAACACTTTTGAAATTGTCCCAAGTTTTCAGTGATAATTAAGGCTGAGTGATTAGTTTCTATTGGAATGGAGCTAATGTTAATTATAATGTGTGCATTGATTTAAATCTCGAGACATTTATGGTTTTAATCTTTTGACATTCTGAAAACACGCATGGATGTATTTCAGATGTTTGCGGAAAATTTTCTACTCCGGGTGACGTCTTCATGACAAGCATTATCACTGACGTATTTCTACAGAGTATTAATTAGAGAGTATTAAATATTATTAGAGTATTTATTTAACTTACAATAGTTCATATTTACAGTTGTTACATATGTGCTAATTTATAAATTACATAATATACCTATAGCAATAAATTTACAAACTAAGTACAACCTTTTTCAACAATAATTATCTGTCTTAAGGTTCAGTCTTTCTTATTTTATGTGGCGTACGTAATATGTCATTATTTTTTTTTTGGAAAACCTGTTATTAAGAATAACATTTTCATTCCTCGAGTATTTTACATTTCATACTAATGTCCCGCTGATAGCAAATAATTCTTCTGGCGACAATTATTATTATTTATCACTTAACTATGACGTGCAACAGTTTTTTATACGAGTATATATTTATTTATGTGTATTTTTTAAATTCTTCTTTTAATTTTATAAAATTTGTTTTTTTTTAAATTTCTTTATATCCCATGATTTTTCATGGGTCTGCGCTAGTGATAATAATAATGAAAGTGAACCTTCGGCAACTCTAATAAGTGCAGACTTCTGAGACGAGGGGCCGCAGAGGTCAACCGCTGATTTGCCCCCTGTAATTGGTACAAAACTGAGCTCATTCACTTGTCTTGGTGTCAAATCTCAGATCCTCAATCATCTCACCACTCCGAGAAGCGAGTGGGAGTCAGTGGGAGTTGTGGGAGCCGATGGAAGTGCGGATTGTAGATTGTAGATTTTAGATCTGTGGTACTAACTGATTCCTCGAATCATTTCACACAGTCTTATCATCATCGTGAATCATGCGCCAAGCGAAATGCAAGCCAATTACTCAATTCTTTTCCGGTGCAATATACTCAATCTACTAACACTCGCGAATTATATTAATGTTATGTAGGTTTTTTAATAAATCAAACCGGGTTTTTCCGGTGCGATGATTTATGGAATGTTAATTGTGGGATAACTAACGTACCGATTTTTAAATAATTAAGTAGCATTCAAAATATACAGGGTGTATCGGCAAGTACCCGACAAACTTTAACCAGCTATTCCTCAGCACATTTGGAGTAAAAAATGTTATCGGCGCTTTGCTGTCCGGTAACATTTTTTTCCCATTAAAAACAAAAAATAAATTAAAAAATCCACACTCCGTCACTGTCATTTGCATTGTTTCTCGTGTCCAACAGCTGTTATTAGCAAGTGTGTCAAAAAGTGTCCTCGCTCTTTCGTACACACTAAATAATAATAGTTAAAAATGAGACGAATGGTGCCGTGCCATTTCGTTGTGATTTTAAAAGCGCGCCAACGTAGGTACGTACGTACATTATTCAACGAAACTCGAACAAAATATTGCCAGACGGGTTTTCAAACTTTGACAAAGGATAAAACATTGGTGACATGTGGTGAAAATATGAATAGTAATTTTTTTATTAAAAAAAAATGTTTCCGGACAGCAAAGTGCCCATAACATTTTTTACTCCAAATGTGCTAAGGAATAGCTGGTTAAAGTTTGTCGGGTACGTGCCGATACACCCTGTATACGTATTTTCATGTAGTATGAATAATACTGTACAAAGTGAGGGTGGGGGAAGAAAAGTTGGGAAGTACATGGCTATCCACATATAGTCACCAAATACGGTTTGATTCTGAATCTCTGAAACGTACCGAAAATATACCTACTCACATATTTTTATACGAATTTATTATATGTGATATAGCAATTAAATATCAAGTACCTACCTAATAAAGAAAAAAAAATTATAATATCAAACTAGCATAAACTAGACACGGTCATTAAAATGTTTTTTTATGATCGAAACCAATGAATTGTATGTATATCTAAAGAAAAAAAAAACATTCCGCTGCGATGATACGGAAGGTTAATTTTTAAAAGAAAGATAACCTGTCTGTTTGTAAATAATAAAGTAGCATTTTTAATATAATTTATCGTCTGATTCCATGGTAACCCAGGACAGTGGCAATTCAACATACTTTTGAAAAGTGATGCTTTTTGCGAGATATTTTTTTAAATATTAAAATGAATTATTTGTTTGCGCCCGTACTTAAGTAACTTGCAAAAATTGTATTTTCATAAAATAATTAAAATAAACGCCATCTATGGACGCGTAAATCATAACGTACGTTACGTTTCCCTTAAGACTTACAAGAAAAATATATCTATTTCAGTGAATTTTAGCCATGATTTTATATATTTTTATAAGAGTTGATGTTTTGATGCAGCATGGTCTCTTCAAAGATTGCAAGTAATGTATAATTGTACATTTTTTTTCGTTGTATAGGTTTTTCGCTTAGACATTTTTTAAATTTATTTATTAAGTTAAAAGAAATATTACATTTAACTTTCTTTACTTAAATAAGTACATACAAGTAGTTTTCTAATTTTGTTCTGATAACTTAAGATTAAAAAGGTTTTTTTAAATACATTTATACTCTCCGTTTTAAGGTTATCTGGAAGAAGATTGTATATTTGTACACCCTCGTGGCCAATGCCTCTTTTGCCACTTTCAGTCCTTACAATATTTGTGTACAATTTGTTATGTTGCCTAGTATAATGTTCATTTTGACATTGGTTATTCTTCCCCGGTATTTATTATCGATATTTTTTTATCACAAACAAAATCTCTAGTATAAAATAAAGTCGCTTTCCTCGTCCTTCTGTTTGTGCGCTTAGTTCTTCTAAACCATACAGCGGATTTTGATAGTGTTTTATTATCATTTAGAGAATAACATGCCTTAATTAATATATATAATACATGCGTATTATCTTAATAGAAAGTAGAGAAGAGTCGACGTTTTGTAATAAAATCGTAAAAAAATATTTTCGGACGCTTATATTGCTAACCTTATGAGATACCTCATTATGGCAAGCAATCCATTGGTTACGAGGGAAGCAACATATACAATTGCCTCCCAGACGAAATTAAAAATGAAAAAAGTATAGGTACATTTAAAAAAAAATTGCTCAGTTTTATGCTCAATCAACAAAACAATGAAAGTGAATAATATCAGTGTGTAATATATTTATGTGTAATATATATGTTATTTCTAGTTAAATAAGTGAAAAATGTAATTTTCTTTTATCTAGAATAAAAAAAAAAAATAAAAAAAAAAAAAAAAAAAAAAAAAAAATACATCAAAATAATGTACTACGGAAATGCATATCTTAAAAAAGCCTACAGAAAAAAAACCACGACGTTAAATGTATCCCAGCAATGCCGGGTGAACGTCAGCTAGTACAAATATCTCAAATAAATTTGACTCGTATAAATTTTGACCATGATTTGTATGTTATTTCCAGGTGCAAGACCATGATCGTGCCCGCCTCGTGCCAGGCGTGCGCGTCCACGGGCACGGCGGCTTAGCACGGGCTGCGGGCGTGCGCGCGCCAGTGGGTGAGGCGGCGCGGATGGCGGGCGGCGGCGCGGCCAGCAGCGCGGCGTGCTCGCGGGCGCGCGTGCTCAAGCTGCTGCTGGTCGTGCTCGGGGCCGTCGTCTTCCTCGAGTACGTGAGCGGGCTGCTCATGGAGGGCGGGCGCACGCTCACTCTCTACGCGTCCAACTCTTCCACGATACGGTAAGCAAGCAATCCATATTCCAACCTATTATGGTTTCATGACAAAACACGACATCGAAGAAAGGGAACAAACAAACCTAACAACCTAACCTAACCTAACATAAACCAACCTAAAACTTATTATTTTCGTCAATATCTGTTTTATCGGTTACCACAAATAAGTCTTTATTTTATTTTCTATATTAATACCACACAAGAGCCCAACCTCCCAGAGCAAGTAAAACTATGGAATCCTCAATGTGAGATTAACCTGTTGAAAACCGGAACATAAAACAGAATAATATTAGTGGAACCTAACTTTTTACTAGCCCAAACGATACGATTTTGTTCCGAATGTTAATTTTTCACCAGGGAGATCGAAAAGTTACTTATAATGATTGTAGTCGTGTTTAATGACTACATTTCCCGACCTTTCTCTTCCCCTCCCAACTTCATTTAGTCTCTTTCTAGTTCACCGCAACCTGTTTTCAAATCCCTCGTAAAAATATTTTTTTATACTAGCTAAAAAAACTATATGTAGGTACTGCAAAAAAAAACAAAATTATATAATAATATTTAACCAGTCGAACGATGGCTACTCATGTTTAAATCTCATCGCTCTGGGCCTTGAGCGATGTCTGCCTAAATTTAGTAAGACGATCCCTTCGAATTTATTTCAAAATTCCCGCAAATATTGGATAAGCGATGAAATATAGGCTGATTCATTTTCTTTAAAACACCGTAAGCAGCAGCACTTTACCGGTCGGTGACCGAGTTGACATTGCGTTTGGGTCCCACCCAGGCGTAGTGTGTTCAATTCCTCGGCTGGCTAAGTCCTCCATCACAACACAAGCAACATTTTCAGCTTACTGTGGTGGAGTAGGGGATTTTCAAATATTGTCAGGTTATTCGTAACCCGGGAATGTTTGTCTTTCTTTTTTTATTAAAAAAAAAAAAAATTAATAAATATGTTTCCATATTAATATTCGGAGGTATCAATTTTTTAATGAGCGAGGACGAATCCAAAACCGAATGCCTGGATGTCTCCATCGCTCAGGGTATTTTATTTTGTACATACCACATCGCTTGAGTGGATTGTTTGACGTGACATTAACCAGACTGAATTAGATATTATTAATTTTTCCATTATTTTTTTTCTTTTATTGGACTATGCTTGCCCGCAAATATGCTTTGATTTTTAATGATGATTTTCTGATAAACCAAGTTTTTGTACAGTTGTATACAACATTACATTAAAATTTTTTGCTCCTTTATATTTCAGACATGGGAGGCATGAAATATTTAATGAAATAATTAATTTAACAATATTTATACATATATGTATATTCAAATTAATATTTGTTGAGTTCTATTCGCCAATGTTGTTGCAATTTTGAATTTCTAGTGATTCCTTTATGATAGTATATTTTTATTATTTTGTGACAAATTGTTAGCATTGTTTTAAAAAAAATTTGGTTCCATCATGGAAACTTTGTTCAGAGAAATGACCTACCTATATTTAGAAAGTTGAAACAATTATCATGAGATGCTGTACATTTTGTCCAGCTACGGATTAGACTTCTTGTATGTGAAGATAAAGAAGGGCTTTGACTTGTCGTATATAAAGATTAAGAAGTGGCTTCTTTGTATGTGTTTTCCTCGATTAATTAATCTTGAATTTTCCTTTCAAAAGATAACAAATATTAAACGATAACCATTATGATGTAATCTTACTGTGATTTTGTCATATCTAATCTAGGCATCGTCGTGTCCGTATTATATATTAATTTGATTATCTTTAGTTTAAAATCTTACATACACATTATTAACTTGTATGGTTTCTCAGCAACTATACCTGAATTACATATTTATGTGTGCCGACGTGCTGCAATGATTTTACATGCTACATTATTATTTATTTACCACTATGCCGCACTAGCACCCTTGAGGTTATTTTTCACGAAAATGGCGCTATATAAATTAACCAAATACTATTATTATTACATCATCTTTTTTGCAATTACAAAAGTAATGTTAAAAAGTGAATTAAAACACACATACGGGTACTGCTGCATGCGCAAGAGGTAGTGTGAAATCAATAATCACATACGGGTACCGCTGCGTGCGCAAAAGATAGTGTGAAATCACATTCGGGTACCGCTGCATGCGCAAGAGGTAGTGTGAAGTCACATTCGGGTACCGCTGCATGCGCAAGAGGTAGTGTGAAGTCACATTCGGGTACCGCTGCATGCGCAAGAGGTAGTGTGAAGTCACATTCGGGTAGCGCTGCATGCGCAAGAGGTAGTGTGAAGTCACATTCGGGTACCGCTGCATGCGCAAGAGGTAGTGTGAAGTCACATTCGGGTACCGCTGCATGCGCAAGAGGTAGTGTGAAGTCACATTCGGGTAGCGCTGCATGCGCAAGAGGTAGTGTGAAGTCACATTCGGGTACCGCTGCATGCGCAAGAGGTAGTGTGAAGTCACATTCGGGTACCGCTGCATGCGCAAGAGGTAGTGTGAAGTCACATTCGGGTAGCGCTGCATGCGCAAGAGGTAGTGTGAAGTCACATTCGGGTACCATGCATGCGCAAGATGTAGTGTGAAGTCACATTCAAGTACCGCTGCATGCGCAAGAGGTAGTGTGAAGTCACATTCGGGTACCGCTGCATGCGCAAGAGGTAGTGTGAAGTCACATTCGGGTACCGCTGCGTGCGCAAGAGATAGTGTGAAATCACATTCGGGTACCGCTGCATGCGCAAGAGGTAGTGTGAAGTCACATTCGGGTACCATGCATGCGCAAGATGTAGTGTGAAGTCACATTCTGGTACCGCTGCATGCGCAAGAGGTAGTGTGAAGTCACATTCGGGTACCGCTGCGTGCGCAAGAGATAGTGTGAAATCACATTTGGGTACCGCTGCATGCGCAAGAGGTAGTGTGAAGTCACATTCGGGTACCGCTGCATGCGCAAGAGGTAGTGTGAAGTCACATTCGGGTACCGCTGCATGCGCAAGAGGTAGTGTGAAGTCACATTCGGGTAGCGCTGCATGCGCAAGAGGTAGTGTGAAGTCACATTCGGGTACCATGCATGCGCAAGATGTAGTGTGAAGTCACATTCAAGTACCGCTGCATGCGCAAGAGGTAGTGTGAAGTCACATTCGGGTACCGCTGCATGCGCAAGAGGTAGTGTGAAGTCACATTCGGGTACCGCTGCGTGCGCAAGAGATAGTGTGAAATCACATTCGGGTACCGCTGCATGCGCAAGAGGTAGTGTGAAGTCACATTCGGGTACCATGCATGCGCAAGATGTAGTGTGAAGTCACATTCTGGTACCGCTGCATGCGCAAGAGGTAGTGTGAAGTCACATTCGGGTACCGCTGCATGCGCAAGAGGTAGTGTGAAGTCACATTCGGGTACCATGCATGCGCAAGAGATAGTGTGAAGTCACATTCGGGTACCGCTGCATGCGCAAGAGGTAGTGTGAAGTCACATTCGGGTACCATGCATGCGCAAGAGATAGTGTGAAGTCACATTCGGGTACCGCTGCATGCGCAAGAGATAGTGTGAAGTCACATTCGGGTACCGCTGCATGTGCAAGAGATAGTGTGAAGTCACATTCGGGTACCGCTGCATGCGCAAGAGATAGTGTGAAGTCACATTCGGGTACCATGCATGCGCAAGATGTAGTGTGAAATGAATAGCATATTGTAATTTACTTTCACCCTATACTAAAACTAGTAAATATTATTGGGAACTTAATCGTTGTTATATAATTTTTCAAAAATCAGTCTGTAAGTCTTCTCAAAAATATCTATTACATATAAGTATAATTTGAGTGAAAATAGGTTATTGACATGACTGGGGATTTCTGCTATAAGCACTCAAACCATTCCTCCGACAGTAATTAAAGTTCATCAAGGTCGTCATTAGGTATACGTCTATATCTCCTGGTTCCACGATGTGCCTTCTTATGTATCTAAGCCTTCTTCCCATCATGACTGGACATTGGCACCATATTCACACTTTCTTAATCCTCTTCACATTTCTTAAATCTATTGTTTCTAAAGTGAGATTTTTTTTTTACAGAAACCCTCAAGGCCTGCCGTGGCCGAAACGCACCCACGGCCGTCACTGCTTCGACGACCACGTGTCCGGTCCTGGGATGCAGTCGGAACCCTTCTCCGCATCCAACGCCACCCCCATCCTCCTCCCCCTGACCGGGGCACCAGCCAACCTCACGTCTGATGAGAGGGGCCCCGTGGTTAACGTTCACAATGCCACCCTCCGCGCTAAAGTCTTCACAGACGAGAAAAACTCCAACCAGACGTCAATTGACGCCGCCGACGGTATTGCCAACAGAAGCACAACGCTCGGTGAAGCGAACACGAACAATAGCTGGACGACCATGATGAGCGACGAGGCCATTTCTACAGAATCTCCAGAAGCGGGCTGCGAGTACCCTTGCCCCGCTTTCCCACCGGGTCTTGGTAAGATCTGTGATACATCATTCTTACATTTGATCACTGAACAGATAATCCCCCCAAAATTTTATGTATAGATACTCTCAGTATCGCCCTTGTGATCACCATTCAGAATGAAAACATATCTTTAAATGGCTTTGGCCGTGTTTGGTGACAAGATCTGAATAGCTAGACACTTCCCCACCTACCTCTCCTCCATTTCCTTCCCCTCCCCACTACCTTCACTGGCTCCAGACAATTGGAAGTAGTTGGGACTCTTGTGCCAATTTACAAAAGACTTTTTACCTTGGAGACTTTGGGCCCAGACAGGCTATATCATCATAGGATATCTATTCAAGAAACGTTTTCGATATTTGAAATTGCTTTTTTTTCTACAGGAATAATAATTAATTTTAATAATGGTACACTTTAATGGTTTTTGCCAACCGGATGTACCTTCCTTTTTTAATAATATTTTTTGCATTGAATTATCTCCCCTTATTTTTTTGTGGTTACATATTGACAATGATGTCATTCTGAAAGTCAAAGTCAAGGAAAAATACGTAATTAACATTATTTTCCTCCGCAATGGGTACAACAAACATTTATCAAGAGGTAGGTGTAGTGTACATGAGTTTATTGTAATACCTCGCTAGAATTAATTCATAACAAAATTAAATGCAGTACAGTTTAGTTAAAGTTTTACAAAATGAAGGTGTCAAAAAGTATAGTATCTTATTTGTAATGAAAGCATTGCGTTATAATAAAGTTACTGTAAGGCTAGAATTTGACAAAAAAATAATAATTAGGTAGGACGGGTTGTTTCACAGAATTTGAACAATTCATCAAAGGTAATATTCAAGTTCTATTATTTCAAATGGGCCGGTTGTTTCACAATACTTTTTTAATAACTGAACTTGAATAGGACTTTCACAGAACTCGAATATTGGCTTGAATTCGACGAATTTTTCAAATTCTGTGAAACAACCTGTCCTTAGTCAATAGCGCTAGTACTGTGAATAATTTTAATATCTATTATTGAAGTTCCATGATTTTTATATATTTTTACAAGAATATCTCTCTATAATGATGATCATCCACAATTTTACTGCAAAATCATGGTTCATAATGATGATTATCATTTAGAGAGGCAAAATGGTAAACTGTTAATTTTCTCTTCTTCAAAAGCAGCATATTGTATTCTTTTTCTGGACTATAATGTAGACATTAGAGACTCTCAATTTATAGAACACTTCGACATTTTAATATGTAGCGAAGTGCTTATCATAATCTCCAGTGGCGGCTCAACCACATTTTCAATTGTGGGGAACAACATTTTTTATGTGTGGTAGTTACTGTTACTGTAGGTAGTTATTCTTCTACACATTGTTTACATTAAATTAAATTTTCCCGTGTACGTAACCCTTAAATGCATACTGTTGCAAAACTGCAACATACCGTTCAAACCACCTTTAACTCTTTGGTGTATACTTAATGCATGCCGTTTTAGAATTATCAAGTTCACGGTAATATATTTTATCGAGTGGCATCACCTTTTTTTTCTTTCGCGAATGTAAAATGTCACTTTTTCTTTAACAAAGTGAAGATTCTCGAAAATTGGTTGGAGGTTAGAATTACAGTTTTGTTTTGCTGTTATTATTTTGATTTTCTTATGTAAGAACATACAATAATACAATACTTATATGTAATAACTCGTATTTTTCCGGTACACTTATTAGTTTTGAGAAATTTTTTTAGGTTTTTTTTTTTTTTTTCATACGTAAATTTTTCATATTAATTTTTATTAAATACATGGTGTTGTAAACCTGCAACAATTTTTTTAAAATCAAATATCATTAAAAAATTACAAAAAAATTAAATTCTTTATATTTCCTTGCATATGCATGTAAATATATACAAAATATATTTTTTTACAGAAAAATAAATAAATCATGCATTTAAGGGTTAAAAACAACCAAGAATCGCACAAGTTTGAAATTGAATTAAATATATTTATAAATCAAACAATTGTGCAGAAAGATCTTTGTCTGCCCACACAAACGTGCGTGGGATATTAGTTTTAAACAGAAAGATGTTGTTTACCCACACAAACGTTTGTGTGATATAAGTTTTAAACAGAATATAGAAATAGATGCCATTGTTGTGATTTTTTCTACAATGAAGATTAATTTTTAAAAGTATCTGTGACATTTTATACTCTTCTTGAAAAATGTTAAATATTTTGATAAAATTTTGTTAAATTATATTTATAGTATGGCCGGTTTAACTATGCCAACCTTCCGACCTTACACTCTGTGCATGAGTAAGAGGCTAATTGTTTGATAATGTTAATGTTGGTGGATAATAATTGCAATAATTGCTTCCACACCGTCACCTGAACCAACTGCTGAACTGGGACAGGCAGCTATAGTGTGGTACTGGAGGGTAATGATTTTGTGATGTTTTAATACAGAGGGACCGATAGCGGCTAATCTAACAGAGATCAACCTAAAGGATCTGGAGTTCAGTCACCTGGATGTGGAAGAAGGTGGCCGCTTTGCTCCCAGAACCTGTAAACCTAAATACAAGGTGGCCATTATAATTCCTTACAGGTAAAAACTATGCTATCAAATCATTTAATTTGTGTGCTTTAATTTTATTCCACAACTAAACAGAACATTAAAGAAAGGTAAAAAAAATAACCAACAAATCTCACCTAACATAACCTAGTCTATTATTTTATCATGTTCTGTTTTTCCTTATTTTTTTTATGATAAACTAATCTTTATAAGACAAGGTTTTATGCATAGTATAAAGGATAACAAATAATTATAAGCTATTATTAGTTGCCCGAAATATAATACAAATTGAAAATATATCCCGAGGAAAAATAAATGCCGCCAACGGACTAATTATTACCTAAAATTATTTGTTATCCTTTATGCTATGCATAAAACCTTGTCTTATAAACATCAGTTTATCATTAAAAAATAATAATATTTGATAAGTCAAAAATATTTCACCAATAAATGAAGATATCATATTTCTCGACGCCATCTAGTGAGAAATTTAGCACTAACAAAGCCTTTCCTACAAAAATAAAGTTGGTTGTTTACAGGTGAAAAAATATAATAAGCAGTAATTGTTGATTGAGGTACTAGTACATATTGAATCATTTGGCAGGTTGGAAATAAGCTTACATAGCTCAGTGGTTACAGAGCACCTGACCGGACATCAGAAGGCACGGGTTCAATTCCCGTTGGCGGCATTTATTTTTACTTGGGAGATATTTTCAATTTGTATTAATATTTCGGGCGACTAATTATTGCTTATAATTATTTGTTCTGTTTTTCCAGTTACCCTTTAATTTTGCATATAATATAATATTTGTTGTGTTGTCTTCAACATCCTTTTTATACTGGAGATTAATATATGTATAAGGCCCAGTTGTTTCGCGAAAATTAAAATGTAACATTGTCATGAAATGGCCATTCAGTGCAATTTTGTTTGTTTGGTAGTTGAAAGATTCCAATTAACTGCCGAATCTAGATCCGTTTCAGCTTTTGAACAAATTATGATCCTCAGAATAGGAATAACTATCACGTTGTTAAGCTTGTTAGCTTATTACAATTTGACAGAAAGCTTAAGCGTAATAATCAGCTTTTTACGGGGACCTTTCAAATCTCAGAAAAACAAAATGGCGCTGAATAGCCATTTGATGACAACGTTACGTTTTAATTTTTGCAAAATAACTAGACTTTAGTTGGGATATTATGATGTTGACTAATTGTAATAATTAATGTTTTTCAGGGACAGGGAATCTCATCTCGCTATTTTCCTGAACAATATCCATCCATTCCTGATGAAGCAACAGATAGATTATCAAATATTCATTGTTGAACAAAAAGGTATAAATTACATTTTAAATTAAAGTGCTTATACACAATACAAAACAATTCGGTATTCATGCTTTTTCCAGGGATCGCTGTGAGCATCGAGTGCTACTTAGAATCAATGAATAGGCTAGATATTTTAAAGCGTATGAACAAGTCAATAAATCAAAATTGTCTGTGTAGATTATGGATAAATGAAAAAAAGAGAGATATGGCATGGAAACGTGCTAGCCATACGTGTCGCCGAGCTATAACCAAACTGCACAGACTATCAAAGCAGTGGAGCCAGTGAAAGTTATATGTTTACCCCCTTACTAATAAACAAGTTTTAAATTTTTATACAACCAATGTTGGCAAGGCTCTTAGTGTGTAGATGTACATAAATGTATATGATGTAGAAAAGGTGCAAAAAAAGTTCATGCGGTACCTGTACATGCGAGAGTTTTGGTACTACCCTTTGTTGTATCCCTCGGATTTCCTCCCGGGAATGCTGGGACTAAATCGTCTTGATGTTAGGAGAAAAATTGCAATGGTATTACATAGTAGCACACAAGCTGCTAAACAGGCAGATTTGCAATACTGATGTTCTGAAAAAATTGTCACTTTATGTCCCCGATAACTTCACCAGAGCGAGGCAACACTGGCTGTTTATTTTTCCTAGAGGCAGGACCAATCTACCAATGATCATGCCTCTGGGGAGAATGACCTCACTATTAAACTTTTCTTCTGAAATTGACATTTTTCATTCGAATCTCAATCATTTCAAGAGCGAAATAATGGTATTCTTTAGCACCTGTCATTATTAATGTACCTATTATATTATATAATTAATTTTATTTTAATTAAGCTATTAACTAAAAATTGTGAAATGTAATTGGTTATATATGTAAACTGTTTTTCACAGTAAAAAAATAAAAATAAAATAAAATAAAAAAATTAATAATGGTGGGGCGCTATTGTGCATAAATGCAATTTGCAGTACTACAAAGGGTGCTACAATAATATTTTCAATGTTACGCACAGAATCAATAGTTTTATTTCCTTGACATTTTTAGGTTCGGCGAAATTCAACCGCGCCACACTGATGAACGTGGGCTTTGTGGAGAGCATGCGGCTTCGGGCGTGGGACTGCTTCGTGTTCCATGACGTGGACCTGATCCCTCTAGACGACCGCAACCTCTACACCTGCCCCCAGCAGCCGAGGCATCTCTCCGCCGCCATTGACAAGTTTGAATTCAAGTGAGCACCTTTCCCCCATCTATTTACATTTGAAATGTACGGTTCCACAACAAAACAGATCATTAAAGATAAGCGAAGGTAAAGAACAAACAAGAAACCTAACCTATTATTTTATTGTGTTCTGTTTTGTCATCATCATCATCATCTTCATGGCGCTACATCGCAGGGTGGAATTCGGCCTCCTCTGGCTCTCCTTTTTTCCAGTTCTCCACTGGCTACGGTGCCTCGCCATTCACTTCCAGTCCTCGCCCTTCTCGCCCTGCCCCAATTCTCCTCCAAACAGTCTAACCACCTCTTCCTCGGATTGCCTTTGGGTCACTTCCACTGGGGAACCCACACAGTCATTACTTAAGGTGTTCTATCATCCGGCATTCTTTCCACGTGACCTTTTTTTTATTTTGTCACCATTCTGTTTTGTCACTTTTCTGTTTTATCGGACCACCGAAAGATACAGGGAAAAATTGGGAAGGGTCACAATTGATTAACTCAGTAGAGTATTTTAAACATTGAGGCTGTTGCTAATTAGATTTTTACAAGCCTGTTCAAGGTTGATGTGGTAAAGCCGGCCACAAGCCCTTTTAAGACCGTTTTAATCAAACAAACACCATGGTAATAAGTCTTTCACTGTTCTGACATTACGCGCCACGTAATATTTACACTGCATTTATAATTAAGGTGGTAAAAGTGTAATGGAAGGAAATGGTACCATATTTTTTTTCCTATTTATACAAAAGTCACCAACCTCAATACACAGTTTTCGAATACCACAATTTGAAAGTTAGGAGATGAAGATAATATCTGATTTATATGCTTTCAAAGTTTATCTGTATAATGTGACTTTTGAAGTTTTGTCTGTCTTCACAATGAAGTATGAACTTGAACTGAACTTGAAAATCATGCAAAAAGAGTTATCTTTATCATTCAAATGTCATTACTTATCTCAATACTCAATACTATTCGGTACTTTTAGCTAAAGGGGGACAATTTGTTATGTACTTTCAAATGACATTAAATACCTACCGTAAAATAACCTATTATATTCACTTTACCTAGAAATAATAAAAGGCAAAAATAATATGTCAGAAAAGGGGGAATATGGCGAGAACCCTGAGAAAATATCAGTTATCATTGTGTTCAACGAGGAAAACAACAATCAGGTGATAACGTTTCTTTTTTTGAGACATGTGCGGCCGCACACGCTCATACCTTAGAGGGAACATTGGTTAAAACCTACCATTTTACCAAACATTGCCTGCCGTAATTTTGTCAGAATTGGATACATATATTTTAAAGTATTGTAACAGGATAAAAATGCACATAGATTATTGAAAAGTTTTTCAAGAATTACTTAAATTGTGGAGTATGTAATGTAAAAAAACACCTTAGATATCGCACAAAACTCTAATTTGGGGTAAGTGTACCTTCCCCCCTCCGGTGCGGGAGGGTTTAAGATCTTTATCGGCTAATTTACAATGTCAACACTTTACCGATTCAACACAAGGGTAGTAGTATTAACTCTCCTATAAAGCTATACTTTTATAGATAAAGTTTTATGAATTTCCTTTGAAGCTCTCAATATTATACTATCAAATGGTCAGCACTTTTTTTGTTGCAAAGATTAGTGTATTATACTCTTCTTTGTTTGCGTAATATGATATGGTTTTATATTGATAAACTTGAAGAGGGTCTCTAACTCATAGAATAATATTATTTATTTATTTGTTTATTTAGACATACACATTACATTATGTTACAAGTGATAAGGTATTCTAAATTTTACACAGTTAAAGTACCTATTGTGGATTTTTCATATTACGTACCTATTACGTATTACATATATCTTAGTAATTTCGCCTGGGGCGAAAACTTTTCTTAACGTTAATTAATAATTTCTTTATATTTTTTCTTCTTTTTAACCAGTGCAATGCTGATGGATCTCCGGAGAACATGCGAGCATTCTAATATTTTCCATTTTAACCACAGACATAGGAATTAATAGACGAGAAGATAATGGCGAGGGGTAAAATCAACTGTTGAAGAACGAAGGGAGTAAGGCTGACTGTGATTCGTTAATAAATCAATCTGACAGTAAATAGGCATCTCGCATTATAATATCACCATTTACTTCTTAAAAGTAAAATCTGCTTTTGAATGAATAGACATTTTTACATGGGAGCGCAAATTACTCGCCACCTTATGAACAAATTTGCGAAGTCCAAATTCGGCAAAAAAATTCGGTTCTATTTTCAGAGTCGAATATTTCGTTTAAGTATTTAGTTAAGACACTTTTATAAATGTTCATAATTTACTTCCCAGCAACCAACCAGCTTTGTGTTTCGCGTCCAGACGTTTCTCGATGTGATAGTATATGTTTCTAAAACTGATCTATATTATACGATGTGAATATGCTTAAAATAAAGTAAAATAATGCTTATATATGGAATGTAATACGACAATTGGGTTTATTCTCTTTTTCAAATCTATTTTTACAAGTTTTCATAGTACAAGTCAACATTTTGCCGTGTTACTTCGTAAAATGAACCGATGATGCCTCGACCATAGTTCGCACAAGAATGATGACGTCACGTTTTCAAATTTCACTTGAGGCCATACGCGAGCACAGCCGGCTCCAATGGAACCGGTATGGGGAGTGGGGATAATACGCTTTTAATCACTTAGGGCAGGTCTACTAATATTCATATGTCTATGATTTTAAAATAATGTGATTTTGACCTTAATGCTTCGAAAAATGTTTGGAAAACAACATAGGCATCGCTTGGTATAATAAAACTTTAGTTTTCACTTTTGATTTTTATGAATGGCGCCTCTCTGAAGGCTTAAAAAATATTTTTCTGTTTATGGCCTTCAACAGGTTAATCAATTTGATGAAGTATGGGAACCCTCCTCCGGGAACCATTCATTGGATAACCAACACCAATGCCATTTGTCACCCCAAGTGGTTCGTTGAGTTTGGTGACCTAGCAGAGGTGCCCAGGTTCATGGGGTGAGTTTTGTCTAGGTATTAGCGGCAGATGCGTTTGCCCATCAATGGTGTGACGGGCCGGATTTCAATCCTGTCCAAGACCTGATTCTTCCTGTAACTGCCCAACTTGGAACAAGTCACCAATATAAAATATTTCGGGGGTCTTGATTGATGAACATCTACATTGGGATCAGCACTTAGCCAGCCGAAGGCCCTGCATTCGCAAGCTATCTTATGCATTTTGAACTCTTACAAATATCCCTACTCCTTCAGTATACTATGCTCTCTGCCAATCCATATTAGCATACGGCATCATGAGATGAGATGGCTGAGTTTAAACTATTATTGATCCTCTGCAAAAAGCACAATAAGTTATCAACATGCGATATTTCTCCATTCGACTCTTTATCGAGTATAATGTCATGAATATACGTCAATTCCATCAAAAATTTATGTAACATATTTCTTGAACAAATACAATAAAAAAAAACACTCTTACAACACAATCGCTCTACCAGAAATATAACCAACCGACACTACAACGTACCTAAACTTCATTCTACATCAGCACAAAGACAATTCATCTATCTAGCTCCTAAAATCTTCAACCTTTTCCCTGATAACCTAAAAACCGAAACCCAACTCCATGTTTTCAAAACCCAAATAGCTCTACGGATCTGCAATACATGTCAATTGAAACATCCATACATTCTACACTAATCCCCCCTAACTAACTCCTACACTTATCCCCACTAACACCCTAATCTCCCCTCATATATTTCTCACGTTTCTTATCCAATTGTCTTAAATTATCATATTAAAAGTAACTAAATCGGAATTGTATAATTTACTAACAATTATTATATAACACATTACATAACACAAGGGCACCCCTACCATGACGGGTGAAATAAGACAAAAAAATGTATCCACTGTATTTTTATTTATTTTAAATGAGTAAATAAAATTAAATGTGAAGTAACAATAATTTAATTAAATAAAATATATTTGGGGACGCCGTGATTCGAACCTGCGATCCGGATTTGATGAATCTGCTCTGCCTTAGTGCCATCTAGTAAATAAATATCTTAACTTTTAAACCAACAGTAATAAAAGAAAATTATTTTATTTCATTACCGCCATCTTCGAAATATTCAGCAAACTATTTTAATTAGAATCCAATTATAAAATGATTATTTTGGAAATCAACAACAGAGTTCCTTGACTTTCTGGAGGTCTACTTTCCAGCTTAATAGAAAAGTTTGTTTGATTATTTTATTTTGTTTCAGGTTGCCGTATAGAACAATCTTTGGTGGAGTTTCATCTCTCACCACTCAGCAATTCAAGAAAGTGAATGGTTTCTCAAATAGCTTTTGGGGCTGGGGAGGGGAAGATGATGACATGGCTAGCAGGCAAGTTACACTACAAATTATTATTTTCATACAATTATATTCTAATTAGGGTTTGCAAATACTACACCTTTTTCTAATCCCGCGTGATTGTGGGGTAGAATTTAGAAATCCTGCAAGATTTTTATTGAGCGGTATTAAATTGAAATAATGCCAAACATTTGACCGGTCAGTGGCTGAGTTGGCGTCGCATTTGGCTCCCACCCAGGCGTTGTGCGTTCAATTCCTCGGCTGACAAGTCGCTCATCACGACACGAGCAACCTTTTCTATTTACTGTGGTGGTAGTAGAAGATTTTCAAATATTGTCAGGTTATTCGTAACCCGGGAATATTTGTCTTTCTTTTTTTAAATATGGAATATACTCTGGAATAAACTCTTATAATAATAATTGAAAAAATATTTATCATAAACATTTTTTTGTTATTTGCTATCAATTATATTTGATACTAGTGTATTATAAAAAAGATAACACAAAAATTCATTTAAGAGCCCTTTTAGTTCCAATCATCTCTGGTAGTATTAATATTATAAAAATATATTGAAAAGGTAACATAATAAGTGTTATAACAAGACTTATATTGAAAAAAGAAAAAATGTAACTATTGTTACTGACAGGACTAAACCATACGGAATGTCCGGGGTTAAAGTGTGCTAACCTCAGGAGGTGATTCTATATAATAGTAGAAGTAAAAAAAATAACAACTTTTTTCGAAATTCCAATGTTTATTTTCCCATACAAATAATTCTACTATTTACCTAAAAACTATCTTATTAGAATGTTGGAATTTCACAAAAAGTTGTTTGTGTTTTTGACTTATACTATCATGTAGTTAGCGCACTTTACCGGACACCCTGTATTTTGTACCAGTAATATTATAAAAAGACCCTGAACGTAACGTAATAAGTATTAAGAAGACTTTGATAAAAAATATGATTGTTAAAACTTCGTACGTAACTTCTGACTTCTGGAAATTCTGGCGCTTGCGTATTATGTAAATGCAACTCACAAGCATGTGAAAATCAAAACAGCATGTTTTTGGTGTAAATTTAGGATTTTTTTAATCCCATGAATCCTGCAAATCCACGTGATCAAATATTGCTGAAATCCTGCATGATTGCAAACCCTATTCCTAATGCGCAATCCTCTGACTGTTTAAATTCACTAGAACTTTGTCTCCTAATGAAATAATAAATCTACAAATTAATTATTTGACAGAAAAATAATGTTTCATGTAAAATGTAATTTTATTTATTTGTATATTATGTTTTTTCAGAATTGTTTATCACCAATTCCATATTTCGAGGTATCCAATGAGCATTGCCAGATACACCATGTTGGACCATGAGAAGGAGAAACCGAATCAAGAAAGGCAAGTGTTACTTCATGTTACTGAACCAGCTATCACTTTTATACTAGTTCTGATATTGCTCATTTTCTTACAATGTATTTATAAATCTACTTATCTTCTAAGAAAGTTAGATAAGACAGTTCACACATAATAAAGCTCATTTATTTATCTAGACAAACTTTACTGAAGCAAAGTAAATGAAAACATGTCTTTTCAGCTGTGGGGAGGGCGGGTTTAGCTGATGCGGAGCGCCACTGTGCATTGATGCCATTTCAGGGTGGCGACAGACCTGGAAAACTGACAAATATCAGGGAATTTATAAATATTGTTAGAATATCCGGGAAATTTTTAACATTCACTCTGCCCAGGAGAACCAAGGAAAATAATTTCCCTCAGGGCCTATGTCATCTTTGGGGATGCTGTGTGGAGGGTTAATTTAAAAAAAATCTAATAACGGTTCATGTTCCATAGTCTTTTTACTTAATCATTATTATGGATATATGACATAGGCTAATGTAGCTGATGTTTGTGTATTCAGGTATAACCTGCTGATAAAGGGCAAGCAGCTGTACAATACGGACGGCCTGAACAGCCTCCACTACAAGCTGGTGGAGACGCGCATGCACCCGCTCTACACGCAGCTCTTGGTGGAGCTGCAGCCGCCCAGCTGATGGGGGGCCCTGGCCAGCCTGTGGTTTGGCTAGCCCCTTAGTGCCCCTTTGTGCCCCTCACCAACCAACTGCTATGTGAACTACAATAAAACATACCAAGTGCTAAGTGAATATCCCCACAGTGTCTTTGTGAAACTTTGAGGTTATGTGATTGGAAACAAATCATCCTTGCTTCTATTCTGTTCATTATACTTAAGGACAGTATACTTGGTAATCGAGCAATTAAACTCTTCCTGTCAAAACACATGATTCAGTGAGTGTTAGAAATGATATAAAATTAACATTCTTCAAAGAGAATTACATATTACCTATTTTATGTGTAAATATTAAACTTGTATTATAATGTAGCATGTGTAGTTCCTTTTTCAAGTGTGAAATTTCATGATCATATCGTTTCACCTAGACTTTTCCAATTTATAAAAATGACATAGATATTACTATATTGAAGAAATCTCAGATTAATATTATCACGTTAGAATGTTCATATAATATAATACATATTTTGAATATTCTTGTTTTCCCCCTTCTTTACTTGACTTAAGGTATGTTATCTTGATTATTCCAGCTTGTGTTACTTTTATTGCCAATACTTTGATTATCTCAACCCATTTGAAAGCCTCGAATTCCTTTGATTAGAATATCAACTTCTAATATTAGTAATTAGAACAATCCATGATTCTTAGTAGTGAACAAGAGAATGGTCAGAATTAAAATATTGCATGATGTTACGTAGTAAAATAAAATATGATGGAGAAGTTTTTTTTTTTTTTTTTGTTTGTTTTTGGGGTGTTATGCCGTGTTGCGCTAACTCCTTCTTTAGCCGACGTTTCGGACAGCGTTGCAGTGTCCATCATCAGGGCAGATCCGGTAGATCCGAAGATGTGTGATGTCCACATCTGTGTGATGTCCACATCTTCGGATCTACCGGATCTGCCCTGATGATGGACACTGCAACGCTGTCCGAAACGTCGGCTAAAGAAGGAGTTAGCGCAACACGGCATAACACCCCAAAAACAAACAACAAAAATGCTTTTGGCCGTGAGAATCTAAAAACTTACATGATGGAGAAGTGCTTAAATCCTTCACCTTATGAATCCCGTTCCTTTTTATTTATTTAATAAAGCAAGCAATAGCAATTTTCTAGTGAAAGTTAAGTTCCCATGAAAAGTACCCAAAGAATCTGCTATCGCCAATGTGATACGTTCGCTGCCAAGTATGAGATGTCTTATGTCCTGAACACCAGCTATGAGATAACTTGCTGCAGGGAACTAGTCTTTATCGCCATATCTTTATCAAATGCCACACTTTCCATCTTCATAGAATTTCTAATGGAGCATTTGTAACTGGAGTATGTTGTTTTTATTATGTACATAGTATCATTGTGGCATTTGGGAACATTTTCACTTATAACCAATCTCAATGATATCTTGTTAGTATTGTGTGAACCACCCCTATTATAATAATGTGGAACACCTAAACTAGTCAATGAAAACAAGTATGTGATTTGGATGTTAAAATAGCGGTGCAGAATTTGATTGTTGCTGTCAGTTGTGGTAGAGAACACAAATACATTAATAACGAGTAAATGTAGGGTGCTGCTAAGGTAATTGGAAATGTGAGGAATGTAAGAATATTAGATATTTATCAGATTAGAAGGCAGAGCCGTGCCTTCTATCGACAGCCAGAAAAGACCAATAATAATTCATTATTGTTTGTTTGTATGTACTTCAATGGTTATTTCTCGCTTTTGTATGTTTTAGTTAAACGGTGTTGTGTGTCATAAAGTTGATAAAATAAAACGTACAATTTGTTTGCAGATTCCATTCCCATTGTCCGAAGGTATTCATGTTCAGTATTCGATGCTAAGTCTCATTTTATTATGAATTGGCTGTGACCAAAATGTGTTACCTATTAAAATTGTTATTCCATTTTGTATTAATATGTATGTGTACTTACTTAAAGTGTGATATGGGTTGAAAGTCTCCAGCAATTGCCATTGTCTCTAATTGACTAAATTATTTAATTATTTGTTTGTTATTGTATTATGTTTTATATTCTGGTAATAATGTAAGGGATTTATAATTATTTTACTTTTCAACCAAAAGTCATCATTAAGGACGGTGAGTCTTATTGTTTTTAGTGCTTACAAGTTTTAACTTTTAAAGTAACTCTTCTCCTCTGTTATCCATATATATATATATGTATATATCTAATGCGTATGAACGTCTGTAGTCTGTAGAATATGCCAAAACTAAGAAACTGTAAGTCACAAATTAAATACATAAATTTGAATTATACTTGAAAAATATAGGAAATATTTTATGTTTTATTTAAATGTCCATTAAAATAAGATGAGCAGCTTCTCTTGTTAAGTGTAACTTTATTTATGGTTTGTTGAATTCATCTATGAGATGCCTACTAGCTACTAGTAACTTCAATATGTATGTATTATTGACTAAACAAGTTGCCTTGCTGTAAGCATAGTCATTACTATTTTAATTAATTGAAGGCACAATGAATTTGGCACGGTTACTTGTATTGGTTACATATTGACTAAGATATTATTATAATGTACCCACATAATATTCTTAGATTGTTTTGTAAGAAGATACAATATTTGTCATGTGAAAATAAATGACAAGAAAACGGTTTATAGTTTTGTTTATTTCTTGTCCACTTGTCTTGCCCAATTTTGTTGGTCTCAGTTATAATAAATGGGTGTTTCTTTTAACCTCTTGTGTGGCAACATGTTTTCAACACAATATTTTCAAAATCATTTCTCTGAATAAATCTAGCCATTCTGGAGAAACTACTTATGGTAGATTATATACTGTTTTTATGAATATATGTACTTAAACATATTATCCGGTATGAAGGTACAATTTACTAAAACATAATTTTGTAAAAAACCAGAAAATTATTACAAAAATAGAATCAGATCAGAAAATTTAGTGTCGACGATCAAGAAGTTAAAGATTAGTATTACAGCTTTTGATCCTTATAAGGGACTTGGGAATAATAACTCATTTCCGCTCACACATAAATATCATCTGTGAAGACAGGGCTATAAGGGCCTGCAAACAACTACAACTCACTGTAACTACTGGACCATTCAGATAACAACATACATATGTCTCATTTGTTCACTCAATATGAGGAATCCCCACTCAATGCATACAAAGTTAACACTGAAAGGTTTAAAAGGATTCTGAACCCACTTAGATTCTAATTCCTTCCGAACATCCTAAGACACTAAGGACGGGTTGTTTCGGAGAATTTGAATAATTCATCAAATTTCAACGTTCATTTTCAAGTTCTGTTTTTATTTCAGTTTTGTCAAGCAACTAGCCTACAATGATATAATAACAGAACTTGAATAAGTCTTTCACAGAACCTGAAAATGAACGTTGAAATTTGATGAATTGTTCAAATTCTCCGAAACAACCCGTCCTAAGACTCATTAGCAATCCATGAATAATATCAACACCGAAAGATATAATGGCCCAATCATCAAAAACGCTGTTGACAATGACTGCTTTCTAGAAAACATTAATTTCTATTGTCCAGTAAAAAACATATGCTCAAACCAATTATTCCACATCCCACACTAACTTCACACACCATTCATTTTTCAGGACGGGCACAAAACATAATAGCACCTTTTCAGATGCTGATATTTTCCATATATCCTCAGGTTAATTTACTAAATACACACTAGAAAAAATTTATTCAAAAGATTAATTACAAACTCTCAACCCCAGCTGCGTGTAAGAAATTATATTGATTTTTTTCATTTTCCTTACAAAGCAACTCAAACCGATTTATTATATTTTATGGAACTATTCCAAATGGAACAGAAAACTTAATCACTAATATAACGAATATGTACATAGGACACTGGACATTGTTATCAGTAAGTTTGACTTAAGTGTTTCAATCTCTTTATTCACCACTTGTTAGTGAAGATTCCTACCATCCATCTGTATGTATAGAAATTTATTAAATAATAAATAAAGTTAAAAAAGAATAATGGAAATTGTGCTAAGCGGGAATGCAACCTCGAATTATAATCGGTAATTTCGAATATTTTTATTTCAACTTGAATTCTCACAACCAGAAACCTTTGTTGAACTCAATGATATAGATATAGCAGTAGAATATTTTTATTTCAACTTGAATTCTCACAACCAGAAACCTTTGTTGAACTCAATGATATAGATATAGCAGTAGAATATTTTTATTTTAACTTGAATTCTCACAACCAGAAACCTTTGTTGAACTCAATGATATAGATATAGCAGTAGAATATTTTTATTTCAACTTTAATTCTCAAGACCAGAAACCTTTATTGAATTCAATGATATAGATTTAGCAGTAGAATATTTTTATTTCAACTTTAATTCTCAAGACCAGAAACCTTTATTGAATTCAATGATATAGATTTAGCAGTAGAATATTTTTATTTCAACTTTAATTCTCAAGACCAGAAACCTTTATTGAATTCAATGATATAAATTTAGCAGTAGAATATTTTTATTTCAACTTTAATTCTCAAGACCAGAAACCTTTATTGAATTCAATGATATAGATTTAGCAGTAGAATATTTTTATTTCAACTTTAATTCTCAAGACCAGAAACCTTTATTGAATTCAATGATATAGATTTAGCAGTAGAATATTTTTATTTCAACTTTAATTCTCAAGACCAGAAACCTTTATTGAACTCAATGATATAGATTTAGCAGACTATTTTTATAGTGTATTATGACCTTTTTGACATAAATTTTAAAAGAGAGTGTGTACCTAGTTCTGAAAGAAGATACCCAAATGATTTAATGGTGAGATCTTAGGGACTTGAAAAAGAAATACAAGCATCACAGAAACTGGAAGTTGCTAAGATATTGGGAAATGTTTTGTGTTATAAGATCTAAAATCAAACTATGCATATAAGGAATATCGAAAATAATGTTAGGAGTGATCCGTAATCCTTTTCGAAATTTGTATTTGAAAAGAGGAAAGATGGTGAGTTTCTAAAGTACGTCTCTTGGAACGGACGTACTCATATTGGGCTCAATATTCCAGAAGCATTTTTGGAATACTTAGCGAACAAAGTGATGAATTTGACTTGTATGCTTCCTGGTACTCATCATTGGCTCGAAATGTTGACATTTTAAGTGTAAATAAAAATGATTTCCTAGCAGCAATTAAAATATTTTAACCAAAAAATCTGTTGGACCAGATTTAAAAAATGCAATTATTCTAAAGGGATGTGCTGATCCGTTAATGTTACCTCTCTACAATAAATAAGTACATATCTTTAATATTTCACTTTACTCTGGAAAATTCTCCGACCGATGGAAAATCTCAAAGGTGATAACACAAAAGTGGCGATAAATCATGTGTATCCAAATTATTTGATCTTATCATCCAAAAACATATCTACTGTAAAGTAGAATCTTTTCTTGTAAAACAGCAGTATGGGTTTAGAGAGAGCAGATCTACATCGACTAACTTAATGGTATTCACGGATTACATCTCAAACATTCTGGACAATGACAAACAAATAGACGTTTTGTATAATGATTTTGCGAAAGCTTTTGACAAAACTCATATTACTAAACAAACTTGAAAACTTTGTTTTATTACACCGACTGCTTTTGTTCTTCCATAATTATTTAAATGTCTAACAGAAAACAATAGGTAGTTTACGGGCAGTTTGCTTCAGAACCTTACCTCACAAATTCTGGGGTCCCTCAAGGGTATAATTTAGGACCTCTATTATTATCTGTGTTTAATGACAAATGATAAGATTTGTAAAATTTTTGTTATTTGCTGATGATATTAAACTATATACCAGTAAACGACAAAAGAGGACTCGGTTCGTTTACAAATCAATATAGACGGCATAGCAGAGTGGAGTAATCGCAATAAAATTAACTTTACCAATGGAAAGTGTACAATTAAATGCTTTACAAGGGCAAAGCCTACACTGTATTTTAAGTATAAAATCGCAATTACTTGATTTGTGTCTTCCTCGGGTGACCCTAAATTTTTTCTATCATTACTTCATGAAATACACACATTTTTACTGTTAATAAACTTCATTGTATCAACTTTAACAATAACATGGATTTATTATAGTTTAATTTCACCTTATCTGTGTGTGGTACAGGTAGTAAGGGTTCCATATGTCATCAAAATGAAAATTCAACACACCTTTAAAAAGTGATATAGAGTAATTAAAAGTGATGAAACATAGACTTTGTTTAATAGTTACCTATGTAAACTATAACCTAGTTTTTGTTTCATCACTTTTCAAGACTTTATATCACTTTTTGGAGGTGTGTTGAATTGTTATTTTGATGACATACCCGGTCAGCGGTAGTAAGGGACGTACTTGTCTTACCGGTGATCGGACTACAAAATGTGGAATTGTAATGAGTCATGCAAAATTTATTCCCTTTTTACATCTTCTTTTGTATTACTAATTACTGTAAATTTTGTTTTAAAAACCAATAATTTTTTTATAAAAGTAGGTACATACTAGTACCCTCATACCTAAATGGGATAAGTTTATGACAGTTATGCACAACGTTTATAGCAGAGGGATGGATATACTTTACAGTATAAATGACACAGAACTATTACAATCATTGAGGAATTTATAAAATGTATTTAAATTTGTTTGCATGAAAATATCTGAAAACAGCAAAAACAACCATCAATATCAATATGTTTGAATTTAACTTCAAACTAACTTATTTTCGGAGGTTCATTGTATCTGTGCAATTTATGAACGGTAGCGGGAATTATGCAGATATCTGCCATGATCAAAGTGGCCCTATATTACGGTACATATGTATATGTACTTCAAAATGCATTTTCCCGGTCAAGAATTATTTCTGTTGCAATATAACATGGGTTGGTCAGTTTGAATTTATGGATAGTGTAGAGTAATGTTTTTATAAATTGATGGCGAAGTAATTTATGGACAAATACACAATCGCAATTAGTATCATACTTCAATTCTGTAAAGGTCTGACTGAGTCCATAAACTATATCCGCATAGGGTTCCGCAAATTCCACCCGACAGTTCCACGGCAGCGAGGCCAACAGTACCCGCTTCACTGTCTCCTCGGATATGAGGTAAACCTCTTCAGGAGTGGGAAGAGCCTTTTCCTCTTCTTCAATAGCGGTGCCTACCACTGACAGATCAATAGTGACATTTTTAGATTTTCTGCTCTTACTTCTAATGGAATTGGATAAAGAATTTCTGGTGGATTCGGCAATGACTGCAGGCCGTGACGTTTTCAATGGTTTTCCGTCGGTTGTTACCTTATTTGATTTTTCCCTCAGAAAGGCTTTATTGAAGCAATCCAATGAAGTTTTAGGCGTAATGATATCGGAGATGTTCACATCGCTACATATCCTAATTGTATGTTCAACAATGCTGCTCATGAGACTATCCACATGAAGAATTGCGTCTTGGTGTAATGCATTCTTGATATTTATTTCTTGTAACCAAGATTGTGCAAACGCTTCACACCTTGCAAAGTCTCTACTGACAACTTTTCCCAACACCAAACTCAAAGCATTCACAAATCCCCCTTCTGGGTTTTCCATTTTACAGAATGCCAGTAAGAATGCCGAATAATTTAAGACATCGATGCTCACCTCGAATAATAAAAATAAAAATTCTTTGATCAAACAAGCGCGTAAAATATAACGGTTATTGTCACATCCCTCTGGGGCTTGAAACCATAAACAAACATTGTAATAATCGTCTCTTCTGATTGTTTCATTATGGTCAAAATCAAAGTCCATGAATGCATTCCGCAGTGCTAAAAGTTGTAACTGATCAGGAAATCCGATATCCATGCAAAGTATTAGAAAATCCCTCCAATCTACATAACTTACATCCCCATAAACACATCTTACTATAATACTGTAGTCATCTGGCTCCAAAAGATTCCAATCGTATGTAGAAGGAGGTCTCATACATTGCTTATCCATATTTAACATGAAGAAATCTTGAAGCATAATTACAAAAGCTTTTCTTGGCATGCTGCAATTTTTAGCAACAGACATTAGCCGACTTTGTAACTTGGCTAACTGACCAATAGGAAAATCACAAGTTTTTACATTTTTTTTTGCATCTTTTTCCATAATTAAATTCCAAGATATTTCAATATGCCTTTCAAATTCTTCAGAATCAAATGTTAACCTACTTGGAAGTTTACATTCCTTTTCTACAGCTGTTTTTAATAAATTGCAGATTAAAGTGATTTTATTTATATCTCTGTTGAAACTGTGCTCGGCATTTCTGTTAGCTTCCAAAAATGCTTCAAAGGCAAAACCTTTACATTGGGACAATTGCTCAATGGCCTTAAAATGTATGACATTCATTCGATTTCTAAATCGGCAGATTTCTGCCTTCAATATGGTCTTCCATTCTTCTACTATTTCAGAAACAGTGAATTCTGGGGCATTCGCACTCATTATGTTTGAATCTTCAACTGGCTTGTCTTTTGAACCAGTTTTTAATTTATTTCCACCAGTTTTTAACGAGTCCCTTTTTGCCTTAGGATCACTTTTAGCCTTAGAATCACCTTTTTTCATTGTTGTATCTTTGTTAGCCTGACCAATAAGTGTCTCATGAAAATATAACAGATTACCTGTGTAAATTTCAACAGATGCTTTTGTAGATTCAAGAAACTGGTGAAACGGATTATCATCATTTGATAATTCGGTAGAATTCTTCAAGGCATTCTGAATGCACAATGAATATTGTTTCGATTCACTTATTTCACCATCCACTTCAGGCGCCTCCGTGTCAAATTTAATATGCGAGGAAGAGACAGAAGTAGATATTTTCAGAAGGCTAAACATATTCAGTTCTTCCTGAATAGCAATATTACCAAAATAAGCATTGTAATACGCCGATATTATTTTTAAAGTTTCTTGTGCCCTATTTAGCTCTATTTGAACCATCATTACAAAGCAATTTGTCAAACTCGTTAAATTTTGGGTGAGCCAATCTTCCTCAATCAACTTCACTGTTTTATCTTTATGTTCATTCTTTTTATTTTCCACAAAATGGTTTAACTCATCTTGCATCTCATTAATTTTGTAGTACATTTCTGATTTAACAACAGGATTCCCGCGCATAGCATCTTCAATTAAGTTCAATTCAGTCTGCAGAGCTATAATAATATTGCCAACTGTAGGATCCACTTGAACCGGATATCTGAGATATTTTCGTACATACGAAACATACGGAACTAATTCAGAAAATATATTTCTTTTGCCATAAAATAGTTCTTTCATGTTTTCTATATAAGTCAATTCATTAGTCTCCCAGAAAGATGCCAAGTCAGTAATTATGTTTAGCGGTAAAGATAAATCAATACAACAAAGACTTTTTGATTCCTGCAAGATGGATGTTTGACTATCCGTATTAGCAGAAGCTGTGAAAGCTCCTGACAAAAATTCCCCTGGCATTTCATTACTTGAGCTTTCTGTTGGTAAAACTTGACTTTCTTCACTTTCTTTACTTATGTTTTGATCCACTGAAATACCGACATCACTCTTGACTGTTTCATTTTTCAACAGCTTAAATTTGGAAATTTCCTCAGAAGAATTCTCCATATTAGACAAAGAAAAAGTTTTGGAAATTTTTTCAAATGTTTCAGTTTCACCTGCGACATATTCAACTATAAATTTGACAGTTGTTTCATCAAAACACTCAAAATAAATACTATAATTGATTCCCTGGTCGGCATAAAATCTTTCTATCGGTGTTGAGTTTTCTTCAGATAGTTTCCAAATATAATCTTCATTGGCAATACAAATAGATTGCTTTAATTTCAAGAAGGCTGTAAAAAAGGTTTCAAATTCACTGGTAATTTTAGCACTATCATCCGGTTTCGGTATAATTCGAGATTGAAAACGATTATTAATTTCACTTTTTGAAGTTGTAGTTGAAAAGGAAGACATGCGAGTAACAATATTTTCAGAAATACTTCTCGTTTCATTATTTTCTTTGTATTCTAGTTTCGGATTAATTACTTGTCCTGTAATTTTTTCTTCCAAAATTTTAGCTTGTGAAAAAGTTTTAGGATAATCTATTAAAACCCAGCCATCAAAAGATAAATTATTTCTCAAAAATTCAACAATTATGGATGCTAACAATTCATCAGATATGCAATTCCCACAATTTAAACATTCATAAGCTACTTTTCCTAATTGTGCGGCGATGGAGTACTTGTCCACTAATGGTAATTTAATTGGTGTTTGTGTATGTTTGTTGGCAAGATCAACTATTTGTGTTGTTGATTCGGATTCTATGGAATTATTTATTTGGTGTTCCTCATCAGCTGAATTCTTAAGCGATATCTCAAATTGACTAAATTCTGTGGACATTTCATCAAACTCTATTAATTCTCTTTTGTATTCCTCTAAACAAAATGCAATGGCTTGGCTCATCTGAATAACAAGTGCGTTTTTTTCAGAAAGTAGATCAACAAAGGTCGAGTTTTTCAAAAGGTCTTTAGCATTCAGTAAGATGGCGGCAAATTTTTTGGTTGGCAATGGATCTGGGTTCGCATATTTGGGTATTGGATACTTGGCTGCAAATAGTTTTTGTAAAATACATCCTAAAATTCTGTATCCCTGAGATTCAATATGTTTACATTGAGAATAATCTTCACATGGTACATCTACGGCCCAGGTTCCTGTTTTGTTATGATAACTAAGAAATTCTTCTTCATCTAATATACTTCTTTCTTCTTGAGTTGCTCGCTCTACGTCTTCTGGCTCTGTTGGATCCATATTATCTCCAATGAAAAACATGGTCTTCCATTCGTGCATGTAAATTTCGGGTATGTTATTATCAGATGTCATTTGCTTAAACTCTGACAATTTATAAACTAAGTTTAGGAGTGCGGATAATGTGCCTTTACACAGTTTTAAGGTTTCACAAAAATTTTGTGTCATTTCTTCCAAATGAAGTTTCTCTTTGAACAATGATAATATTTGTTTTTCGAAATCCAGTTGTTTAGCTTTTTGTTTTATCTGGTATTTCAAGTCATCTAATGCCTTCGAAAATTCTAACTGTCGAAGCTTTTCTAATTCTTCTTGTTGTTTAATTCTGTTTTTCATGACAAGTGTCATCTCATGATTAGCTTTTATCAATTGTTCTGCCATTTTCTTTTCTTGAATCGACAAATCAAGCAAACATTTAACATGCTTTTTTTCTTTTTCTTTTGATTCATATTGTTTTAACATTTTTTCCAAAATGTCGTTTTCCAAAGTAGCTTCAAAGCCTGATAATTTTTTTCCTCTTTTTCCCATATTTTTTATTTTATTTTTGTACTCCTTGACCCGTTCTTTATCTATTAACTGTCCGCCTTTCATGTTTTGTTTGGCATTTTCTTCTAGTTTCTTTAGTTCACTGTAGGTATAATTGAAAGCTTGGCATGGCGTTTTCAAAATTTCTTTTGAAGCCAAAGGTTTGGTTTTGATTTGCACAGTTTGAGGGGACTCATTTGATTTTCTCTTTTCAAGAATGTCCTTTGCAAACTTGAAATCGTTGGCTTTAGCTACCATTAGTTGAATTGGATTACTGGACTCCACCGGGGTGACACTGTGGGGATATGGATTTATTTCTCCGTCACTTACCGACCCAGCCACTTTTTTTCTTATAAAGTATAATCTGTCTTTTCCATCGAGTTCTAAAAACATTTGGTAAAATAGTCTAAGGGCCACCGAGCCAATTCCTTCAGCGATGTAGTCCACATCATCCAAGTTAAGATCTATATTGATTTCTTTCAACCATTCCCGTATGACTAGAAGGTTATTCCTGATTTCTGTTGGATCTGCAGAACAGACTATAGAATCTTTTTGTTCAGGAGATATAACATTATAGCTTTGAAGTAATTGGGATATAATAACTCCGTCACAAACCGCCTTGCCGAAATATTCTGGATTCCATTTGAATGATACATCTAATCTCATGGAAAGCCATTTTTTTAGAATTGCAGTCATATTTTAGAATAATCAAATAATTTACACTGACAGTTGATAAAGATGTTATAAAGAAATTATGAAAAATCAAATTGAAAGTGGAACAAGCATTTTGTTTTGTTTTTAGTCTGCTGAAAATGCATGAAAATTTTCAATTTAATCATTTCAAAGAGACCCTTGCTTGCGTAGAATTTACCATTATTACCTTTTTAACTTTTGGATTCAAATTCAAAATATTTTTGATTTATTTTAATTACTATGTAGTAGTTCTGTGTACAGTAGACTTCACATAATGTTGATTACTTCGATTCGACAGCTCGCAACAGTCGCAACACTCGTGCGCTATGGCAGTCTAAAAAGGTAGGTACAACCCAAAGATATTAGAAAAACGAGATGTGCTATGAGCAGTTAATACTGTGTGGAATTGTTTTGCCGAGTGTCGCCGGTTTTGTTCACCAATACTACTGCACACCTTCGCTTACGCTAAGGTATCCGCACTAATACATAGAACAGATTTCTGTGCGTACACGTCCCGATAGTATTCAAAGTACCCTAATTAGGTAGTACCTCGCCTACGGTCCGGCGGCCAACATAGCATATCTCGTTCTTCTAATATCTTTGGTACAACCAAACCCTGCTACCATCTTTGATAGTATGATAGACTGGACACGGAACACACAAACAAATTTACAGACAGACAAAATGCAAAGTCAAAACAGTACTTCGCTATGCTTAGTCAATAAATCTTTATTGTACAAATAAAATATAAAGTTGAAAGGGTACATACTATTTCTTACAGTTAACTCAATTAACAATAAGTAAAAACAGAATATAAGGTATTATTGCAAGTCCAGGCGCACACAAGAAACTTTAGTTAATGGATTTTGAAAAGTTGCCAACTGTCGCCGCAACTAAAGTTACTTGTGCGTAGTTTACTTTTATAAGTACTTGATACTGATGTTTGGTGAAAATAATTATTTTTTATTCAATTCAAAGAGTGAAAGATACACTCAGTATTGCCCTGATGTAATATTATTAGAATATTCTTCGAAATGGCTTTAGCCATGTTTGGTGACCAGATCTGAACAGCCAGATACTTCCCCATCTTCCTCCACCTCATCTCCTTCCCTTTTCCACTACCTTCAGCCTCACAACATATCTCAATTGTGGATGTCACAGTCTCACTCCATACGGTTGGCAGCAGTGTATTTGTACTATATACTCTCTTGTGGTATTCAGGTAAAAAAAAATTAAAAAATTATTGAATAGAATTATTGACAATCGTCGCTACACACCCAATATCCTTAAGCATTTACACGGTAAGAGGGGACTGAATACCGTGAAAGAACCATTTGTAAAAAACCTTGCAGTTTTGTTAATAAAAAAGATTACAAATAGATTTTATGGCAATTTATTTTGTGTTCCTGTTTTACATGATAAAATATTTTTTTACCTAATGTATTACTTATTATCTTTTCACTTTCATTTTATTTATTTTTCTTTTTTAACTGTAATAGTATGTCTCATGTAGTATGACATGCTGAGCCATTCAATATCGAATTCAGTCCAGCTTAATTAAAAACATAAATAAAAAATTTAGGGTGGATGATTCATTTGCAATATTGACGCTAGTACAAGCAGTCTATTAGACAATTGAAAAAAAATTATGCTACAAAAATGCAGCTTGTGCCGTTTAACTGAAGACGCCAATAAAACATATTTTGAAATTATTGGCCCATGCGCGGTATTGAATTACATAGATGATTTACGTAAGAATATTCTGGGCAATCAGAAGTAGGTTCTGAATTTATTTATACTACTGTATAGAGAGAAGAACATAAACAAAATCTATGTCATCTGTCATAAATAAACTTCAAGTCCTCCAATCCAAAGAGATCAGGCTAAATCCGCCGCTTGATGAGGATCTCTCAAATTCATCACGATTCTCGTATTCCCATACTAAAAGACTTCATCTTAAACCAAACAGAGCTTCTCTACACTGGTATCATTGAGATGTATACTTAGAGTAAACATTCTAAGCAAAATTAAATTAAAAAAGCGTTCCGATTTGAACATCACGGGAAGTGGGAATGACAGGGGAGGGATATCTCGCCGCTTGCTATCAGTTGTTGTCTGTCTCATTTACTCTACGCTCAATCAACTTAGCACGATAGCGATAGCTCGCCACCGGGAGCTCACACAGCATTACACTAATATTGATTTTTTTTTTTTAATATTAACTCCACACAGGAGGCCCTGAAGAAAATAATTTCCCTCAGGGCCTATGTCATCTTTGGAGATGCTGTGTGGAGGGTCTTTTTGTGGAGAGGAAGGAGTGAACATGGCTCTTGAAGAGTCCCATGTTGTAGGAGGGAGGAAATACAGAGGCCGGCAGTTCATTCCACAGCCGAGCTGTTGAACTTAAGAACGAATCGTAGAAGCGACCCGTTCTCATGTGACAAGTGTCAACTGTGTACAAATGTTGGGCGCGCGTTTGGCGTGTATCCCGACTACGCACCGGTGCCGAAGGGATCAATGACGCTAGTTCCTCAGAGCATCTTCCATTGTAATACCGATAGAACAAGGACAGCATACCTACCTGACGCCTGTGCTCTAAAGATTGCAGTCCGTTTGTTAAGATTGGGAAATCTATCAAACAGACCGCCCGTTTTTGCACAGAGTCAAGGGTTTTTTTTAGGTATTTAGGAGCTCCGGACCAGAGATGGCTGCCAAATTCGATAGTAGGGCGCACTTGCGATTTGTACAGGGTCAGCAGTTGTGTACTATTAAAGTATCTGCAGGCCCTGTACAGTACGCCCAGCTTCTGAGAGGCCAACTTTACTCTGGCTACGATGGAGCCCCCGTACCTGAGCTGGTCACTTATAGTTACACCAAGCATATCAATGGAAGGCCTGTTCGGAAGATTGCTTCCGTTGAAGGAGACTAGATTATCATTTGGATCCCTTTTAGACGTAATCAGACAGGATTGGGTCTTTGAAACATTGATTATGGTAAAGCCGTACTTACTGATGAAAGGTTATACCATTGCTTTCCCTATCTTTTCCATTACAACTTGTACAATATGTCAGCATGCAGGACGGCAGTTTGAAGTTATTGCAAGAGACCTGTGCCCGGCGAGCCTTTGTAACCTACTGAAACTGAAACCCGTGGTATCTCACAGCGGATAATTAACCGATATTTGTGGCCCAGACTTCGAAAGTCAATGTTAACTCTATCTATATACCGCAATGGCTGGTTTCCTGAATCGTAAGAATTGAATATTGACAAACTGCTTAATTGAAGTATCACGCGATATAAACTCGCCCGGTATGACGAAAGTTTGCAAACAACGCATAAAAACTCCAAGCAAATCCTCCGGAAGGATCAGAAAAGTGTATAGTTACCCAATTAAATCATGTACCCATATAAAGGAGTTACTCAATCTGACGTTACATACTTGAAAGTAAGAATCTACATATTATGTGTAGACTTTCTACATTTTGTGGACACAACTGATCAGGCCGCCTGCAGGGGTATGCAGAGGATGTACTGCCAAACAACTCGGTCTTGGCACACACTCCTTGCTTCATTCCCATTCATGCATACCCTTCTGTTATTCTGACTCTTCACATGGTCTGACAGCCATATTTGATTTTCTTCATCATGCCAATCAAATATTTGATTTTCTTCATCATGCCATATCTTCCTCGGGCGTCTACCATTCACTTTCACTCTACATGCCCAAACCATCTAAGCATCCCTTTCTTAATCTTACTCATTATGCTTCCCATCAGCCTTGCATTCTTCGCGAATCCCCACATTTCTCACACAATCGTACATGGTTTTACCACACATGTGCCTCAGGGATCTCATTTCTACAGCATTCACTCCTATATGTCATCATAATACATTGGCAGCGTTTTAGGAATATTACTCTGTGAACAATAAGATGATAGTAGACACATCGAACAGGGTAAGTTATTTATTTCATTTATTTTATTTGTCATGATATTTTTTTACCGTCAAAAGAAGTTTTATCACGCATTAGTAAAAACTTTTAACAATAAACAACATAAACAGTGTTGCCAATATATGTTATACATAATTCAACATAACTAAATTATTATTTTATAATATTATACAGGGCTTCATAATATAATGTATGAAGCAACCTTTTAATTAAAATTAATTAAAAATTATCACATTACTTAATCATTCCATAACCTTCAGTTTCTGTATTCGACTTGAAACGAATTCCATTTCGTGGGAAGGTTGCGAAGCATCTATGTTTTCAACACGTATATTTTCTAAGGAACGAGCTTTCTTTAAAGATGGCTGTTTGGCACTGGCTAAAGTGCTGCCAATCTTGGGATCCAACACCGACACGTAGCTAGTGGAGGAGTCATCCATCTTTATATCCTGAGAGGGCGGGAGCTCCGCTTGCTTTCCTTCGTAACCATTCAAGGCTTCAGAGTTCTCACTTTTAGTTCTGTTTCTTTCGGGTACCGCATAAGGGATGGTGCGGTTATTGGTTGCTCGTTTCATTCTAAGACCGATTGTTACATTTGAAACGTATCTGGAATTCATTTGTATGATGCCCACATCCGAGGGATTGGATACGTCCCTCCTGAAGTAAGTGTTGGGCTTACTGCCGAAGCTTTTCCTTCGCATCTCCTGCAGGTATTGATTCCTGGAGTCAGTGATGGTACTCAGCATCCCCAATTCGTGCAGAGCTGAATCCAAATTGTTCACTCCCGGTCCTGGTAGAGATGGCTCCTCTGATTCCTGTTAAGACAAGGTTATCATAAATACATTATAATTCCGCAGCTAAATTGAACGATCCACAAAAGAAGCAAAGAAATATCATCAAGCGATTCGCTACGTTTGGTGACTTAGTAGGGGTGAGTTTATGGGGCAAGGTTTGTACAAATCTTGACGGCAGATGCATTTGTCCACCTAATGCATTCCCAATTGGGAGAGGCCAGTCGAGGGAGACCTTTTGACCTCTCGACCCATTGCATTGCACTGGAGTGGGAGGAATGGATTCATATGTCCACCTCTCCTGGACACACTGATTCCTACCCACCCCTCTTACTTCTCCTTCCTTTTCCTTCTCATCACTTCCTCTCCATACTTTCCTTGAAAAAACCCCCCACACAGAATCGCCAAATACGACATAGGCCCTGAGGAAAATTATTTTCCTTTTCCAAAATTCCTCCACATAGCATCTCCAAAGATGACATAGGCCCTATGAGAAATAATTTTCCTCAGGGCTTCTGATCAGTCAACTTAAAAAAAAAATGTAAAAATGGATCAAAAGAGACTGCGCATTTTCAGATGTCCGTAACAATATCGATGCGTTTAACGCGAATATGGATCAAATGTCTATAAAATGTATTTCTGCGAAGTGTACAATACAGTGAATAATAAAACTTGGGTAAGTAAACACAACCAATATAGAAATATTGCTTCTATCCCAGTAACGAATGCGTTATCTGACAAAACAAATTAGATGATTTCTGAATAAAATTTACTTTTTATCGTGAACTCTTCCACGACGCTTACCTCAGTCGAATCGTTGCAAAACATCTTTATTTTAGACCTTTACAAAACTGGCAGATAAAATCAAAAGAAAAATGGTTCCAATGTTTTACAAAATATTATGCAACTCATTGCGTAAATATTCATTAAAATATGTACAACAACAATGAAGAAAATACGTAAATAAAGTGGTAACAGCTTTGTACTGAATTTAGAAACTTCAATGTTTATAAATGTCAGACGGCATATGTCAAAAGTTATATTACCAGTGTAAAAAATATAATATCTTATTTGGCAACATTGTCTATTTAGTCATAAGACGATCCCCTCACAGATATAAATGTCTCTTCCACCCAAGCCGGTTTTTTGACATTAGGCCATTAGGCTCGTGGTCCCTTGTCAGGCCGAGGCCGTTGCACAGAAAAGTCTCACAAAAGACTGCGCTATAAACCGTTGCCTTACTTTCGGACCTAACTTTGAACATTTATTATTTCAGAAATAGGTTTCCTGACAACCAAAACCTAGAAAAATACTGCCCATTATCTGCGTATAGCATGGACCTACTTTTTAGGTCCATGGCGTATAGAAATGATATTAAAAATTGAGCTAGCCAAGCCACGGAATACAGGAAAAGAACGAAGTAACCGCAAACAGCGTTTCGCGCCATTTGCAGTTGCTTCGTTCCTTTCCCATGTCGTGATTCAGCTCGAGAGTTGGGTTCACGTGTTTATACGCACCCTTTGTGTATGGCGTGTCTGGTATTTGATGCGAAATATAGTTACAAAGTTTTAGATACAAATTGCAAGTTCTATGCTAATTAATCCAACGAAGATCGTCTTTTTTTTTAAACTGCTCGTATGGATTGATTTGTTTTGACTATAACGGCTTATGAACTTATTAAAACACCTACATGTTACGATCGTTGAACGATTTTTTTAAATGGCACACAACAGTAGCCCCTTTCTTTGATACATAATAAATATCATATCATGCCTTGAGCATTTTACGAATTCGTTTGGACCTTCTTCGGAATGTGTTTCAAAATAGACTTTATTGACGTTGTTGTTAGGATCATTTTTACATGCTAATAAAGTTTTTTCTAGTCAACATCCATCCAACTACTGTTGTCGCCAGGGCTGCCAATCCGTAGGGAATTCCTTAAATTGCGGGAAATTTTTAAGATTTTTCAAGAATTGGGTATTTTGTGGGAAAAATGAGGGAATTCTGGGCATTTCTTGATTATCCAACCATATTGCAAAATAACATTTGCAATAGTTGTGAGAATGTCCTATAATTGGATTTTTTCGCAGAAAATTCTTAAAATAATTTGTACTTTTAAATTCGGAACGAAAGAGAAAATCTGAAAATGATTAGATCACAAAAAAATAATTCTAATTTCAGAAATTTCAGGTAAAGGAACTTGTGGGGATTTTGAATTTCTGTTATGGGTATTTTCGAACATATGGCAACCCTGGTTGACGCCATGCAACTGGATTGAAATTTACGAAATTTGCCCTTCATCTGACACTTCGTCTCTCGACGCCGGTCAATTTGCTGCTTCTCTAGAGGTGCTCTCACTCCGTGAAAAGAAGTATGTACCTGAACTTTAATTTTTATAATTTCAAATCATTTTTCAATTTCTTTTATGAAAGAGAAATTGGAAAGCAATAGAAAATTTTATTTTTATTAAAATAACAACCACGTAACCGCTGTTTGGTGTTTCGATTTTGCAAGTGAATTTCTAGTTTTTTATAATATTTTCGTAATTTATACTGCTAATTCCAGCTTTGTGATTATTACTATTGGTATATTTACTTCATAATGTTGAATTGTTTCAAATTAGCCGGCTTTAATTATATTTTTACTGTCCTACGTAGTGTGACCTTTGTGTGACCTCGAAGGCAACTACATAAGGATACGTGGAAATTCCTGATTGCTTTAATTCAATTTAGAATTAAATAATGTTACGCCGGTATTGCAAATATAGAAATACTAAAAACTGGCTAGATTCTTAACGGAATCTTCTCAATTCTATAACTTTCAAGTATGAAGGCACGCCTATTATGGCTGTCATTAATTATTACGCTTGGCTTCCTGTAGAATGAATTAGATATTTACCGATGTAATATTATGTAAAAAAAACATTTTTTACTTTTATATAACATTACATATGTAAGTATTGATGGTGTAACTTTGAAAGAAATTGAGGTAAATAGAATTAATCACGTTTTATTTGCATAATTAAATCGGTGGTGACGATCGATTTTACTATTTTGTATTTGTGAACTGTTTTGAAGTTTATTCACGAAGTTCCCCTTATTTCATCGTATTGCTTTTTATCCCTTATGCCGTGACCTTTCTTGTCAGCTTTTAGTAAATATTAATTTATTTTGTCATTAAAATTAAAATAAAACAAAATTTCATTAAATATATTGTTCTGACCTTCATTATTTTCATTCGATGTTGTTAAACAAAAATTTAGTTTCCTATTATTTTGGTTTGATTTTGCAAGCTCTTGGATATTTTAAATTTGTTTCATATAAGATATTGAATGATACTGAGTGCAATATTTGAAGAAAAATGATAATTTGAATTTAGAATGAAACCCCCATTCACAGTTATATGATAGGTCACACAGAGGACATCATAGTGCATTGTGTTGATTTGTACCTTGTCTTCACATCCATATTAGTTGACCTTCATAATATTGAAGAAGCCATAACTGTAACATTACTTTTTTTGATAATTGAAAGAATATTCAATCTGCAAAGAATATGGAAAAAACAGAAAATATAAGATTAGGAATGTGATTCAATAATTTAAATATTATGTATTTTTATTATGACAGAATATTGTAATCATGCCTGTTTTTGCCTGAAGTTTTATAATTAATTCTTGAAATATATTATTTTCAGATTACTTAATCATGTCTAAGATTGGAATCAATGGATTTGGGCGCATCGGGCGTCTGGTGCTGAGGGCTTCCATCGAGCGCGGAGCAACCGTGGTGGCAGTCAACGACCCCTTCATCGGGCTGGACTACATGGTGTACATGTTCCAGTACGATTCCACCCACGGACGCTTCAAGGGAACCGTCTCTGCTCAGGATGGATTCCTGGTTGTCAATGGCAATAAGATCCAGGTCTTCAGCGAGCGTGACCCCACAACCATCCCCTGGGGCAAGGCCGGAGCCGAGTACGTGGTGGAGTCCACCGGAGTGTTCACCACCATCGAGAAGGCTGGAGCTCATTTGGCTGGAGGAGCCAAGAAGGTGATCATCTCCGCCCCCAGCGCCGACGCCCCCATGTTTGTGGTGGGAGTCAACCTCGATGCCTACGACCCAGCCATGAAGATCGTCTCCAACGCTTCTTGCACCACCAACTGCTTGGCTCCCCTCGCCAAGGTTATCCACGACAACTTCGAGATCGTGGAAGGTCTGATGACCACCGTCCACGCTACCACCGCCACCCAGAAGACCGTAGATGGCCCCTCGGGTAAGCTGTGGCGCGACGGGCGCGGTGCCGCCCAGAACATCATCCCCGCCTCCACAGGAGCAGCCAAGGCTGTGGGCAAGGTCATCCCCTCCCTGAACGGAAAGATCACCGGAATGGCCTTCCGAGTGCCCGTTGCTAACGTGTCCGTGGTTGACCTGACCGTCCGCCTGGGCAAGCCTGCCACCATGGAGGCCATCAAGGCTAAGGTCAAGGAGGCCTCTGAGGGAGCCCTCAAGGGAATCCTCGGTTACACCGAAGACCAGGTGGTCTCTTCCGATTTCATCGGAGATACCCATTCCTCCATCTTTGATGCGTCTGCTGGCATCTCTCTAAACGACAACTTCGTCAAGCTGATCACTTGGTACGATAACGAGTACGGCTACTCCAGTCGAGTTATCGATCTGATCAAGTTCATGCAGACCAAGGATTAAATGCATTTATTAAGTATTTTCGCCCCCCAGACTATCCTACTCAACCTACACTGCTGTATTCAAATAGGTGTGCATAGCATGAGATAGCTGTTAGCTGGAAACTGGAAATTGAAGGCAGAAAATGTCTTCATGTTCACTATGCTAAGTATGCTAATAATTTTAATTTAATTTTAAGTGTCACTGCTGATTATGATTAATAAACAATATTGTTAGTCACATCTTGTTTTGTTACTCTGTTCCTATCCTGAAGAAAAATATTTTAAAAATGATAATGTTATCAAGGCACTCAAACGAAATGATAAAGTAATAATATTATAGTTGTTAAGGCACAATAATTGTTTTTCTTCTATATAACTATGAAGGAAATGTGAATTCTGAGAATATGCTTTGTACGGGTAGTAGTAAAAAGGTGGGTTTATTGTCAGATGGCAATTTCTTTCCAACAACCCAGATTATTAGTGTAAATTTAAAAAATATATTGTATTCGTGTACAGTGGAACCTCTCATAACGAGTTTAATTCGTTCCAGAATCTTACTTGTTATGTGAAACACTCATTAAGCGAAACTATTTTTCCCATATAAATCAAACTAATGCGTTCCATGCCAAAAAATACTCAATTTTTTAAATTTTGAATGTTTTATTCAAATAAAATTACATACTTATAAATTGTTAAGGAGCGTAATAACCTGGAATGCGATTACGATTAGCAAAAAACAATTAAAAAATCGAAATAACTAGATTATTATTCATGATAAATCATTCATTCTTTTTTACTAGAATTTAGAAGGAGGCATTTGTTTTTGCTGACACAAATTTTGTGAAAATGTGACACAGCATTATCATTGAATAAATTTGTAGACCACGTAGCCGCCTTCTTATTAGGGTGCTTCTCAATGTACGATGCAATATTTGCCATGCTTTCAGCATTTCTCTTATTACACCAGAAGGTTGTTGCTCTGTTACTTCCTCCTCATCCACTAACAAACTCTCCTCACAACACAATGCAACTCCATAAGGTCTTCGGTGGTCAACTCTTGATTGTGCTCTCCGACAAGCTCATCAATATCATTGTTATCCACCTCCAGTCCCATGGTATTTGCCTAATATACAATCTCGTTGACTGTAGACTCTACGGGCATTGTTTCAAACCCCTCAAAATCACATTCGACAACGCTCTTTGGCCAAAGCTTCTTCCAACCAGAAATGAGGGTACTCTCGGTAACCCCTCCCTACGCCTTGTCAATCATCTTGAGGCAAGTAACGATGTCAAAGTGATCTTTCCAAAACGCTCTGAGAGTGAGACTTGTCCCTTCAGTCACCTCAAAACAACGCTCGAAGAGTGTTTTAGTGGAGAGTTTCTTAAAGTTAGAAATAACCTGCTGGTCCACAGACTGGAGTAACGGAATGGTGTTGCATTTATCATAGCATATATCTTCTCAATTTTATCCTTGATCTTGAAGTGTAATTTGTTTGATGTAGACCGGTAGAATGTGCTCGCTAGATCAGCCACGCTCGCTCTTTGTTCTTGCTTTTCAATGATTTTACGTTTTATTTCTACAGTTACTTTTATTCTCTTATGGCTGTCTTCTTTTGGTCTTTTCTTCAGGGACTTTTTAGCAAGGGTTATTACACTTTGCGCAAAAAAATTACAAATAATGTCTGAACACAAGTTTGGAAAAATGTGTCATCACATGAGACACTAACGTGCTAGCGGAACGGGTGCTAACCCAAGACCATAAATAAACCCCTCATACAGCAGTCAAGAACCAGTCCCCAGGGAGTGCCAGAGACTGACGCACTGGCGCGGAAGTCCTGGTTCACAAATGAGTGACGTGGAAATGGGACTTACCCTTTCTGCATCCTTTCCAATCCTTTCTGTGTCACCATGTGTGTCACTCGTTATGCGAAATGTCACTCGTTAAGAGAGCATTTTTTTCATCATCTGTTTTGCTTGTTATGCGAATTACTAGTTATGAGAGGTTTCACTATATATGTTAATGGGGGAACAAAATAAATTAATAAATCTCGTGAAGATGAAGGCAAGTACTTTGAAAACTCAGTTTGCGAGTGGCAAAAGAACCTGCATGGAAGCTTGAATATAAATAGTTTCAAACATAAATAAACCAATCAGTTTCAAATAATCCATTCATAACCTGCGGCCTGCCGAACTTTAATGTATAGGCATCTGAAAGTCAATGTGTTATAAATATCTAAAATCGCACTAATTTGAAATAAATGCTATATTTTTGCACTTATTTTTTTACATTATGTAGTATAGAGATAGTTAGTGTACATTCTGTTTTGAAAGAAGCCGACCTGTTTTTTGGTAGGTACTATGTGCAAGTTCAACAAATTGAACTGGGTTTTATATTTATTAACACACTTCCGCCAGTTTTTACGACGGTCCTGCTAGACCGGCAGGAAAAGCATTTATCCATAAATAAACCAATCATTTATCCAATAATTTTATATGAATACTGTATGCCAATATCGTTGTTAGGGTCCAAAGTCTTAACTGCATGTTTGTAAAAAAATGTGATAAAAATCTTCCCTGTTCTCTTATCTTTTGTCTAGAAGAATATTTGATCAAAAGATAACTACATACTCGTATATTTAACCAGTAGAACGGGTAATAAATCCTTTAACTTATGGCACCAGAGATGTGCAAATTGTTGTTTAATTGGTTGTTATGATTTGTGTGAGAGGAAAGCCAATTGTTTTGTAATGTAATAAAATACATTCCTTTTTTAACGCATAAAACACCACTAAACGGCCCAACACCGACTAACTTAAAATTCAGTTTATGGGGTCGTATTACAAAGCAGGCTTTTTTCGACAGTACTTTTATAATTGGGGTTAAGTGTAGTGAGTACCGTGTGCTTAAAAAAATATTCAAGTATAATGTATTATTTTAAAAGATATAGCAGTTTAAAAAATACATTTTCTTAAATGGGACCCTTGTTTTTGCTCACGTGAAATGTGTGTAAAAAACAGGTGCCAAGAAATATTAAATTTTATTTTATTTATTTCTGTTATTAACAGTCTTTACACTTTTATACTTTACAGTATTGGGAATAGATTATATCATTAACCAATAAAATAATGACATTAAAAATGAAGACCAAATTAAAATAGAAAAAAGATAATTTTTTTTTTAAATATTTTCTAGGTTTACATAAACATGCAGTGGGTATCAATAATGATAATGAAATAAAGTGATGTTGTTCAATTAAAACAGCTGTTATTCTGCTATTCAATCCAACACTGAATGCAGAACAGGAAAAAAACAAGGAATTGTAATGAAAAAAAAGTCAATAAAATAATAATAAGTTTTATGACACATTGATCAAGTGTTATTTTGTTATGAATTTAGTGAGGTTCGTGTTAAACAAGTCAATATCCGAGCATAATCTTTTAAATGTGCTACAGCTTCTTCTTATTAATACATTTTCAAGATAATTAGTATTGCTCTTAGGAATATAAAATGTGTTCGGATATCGAGTAACTCTTAACGGACTTCTGAAATTAATATTTTGTGATAGGTACGGGCTGTCAATAAAATTGTGAATTGTCTTATAAAGCATTACTAGGTCTCTAATATCTCGGTGTAGGTCAAAAGTTTTAAGGTTCATGGAGACATAGTTTTCATCATTTCGCATGCGATAAGAAAAACTTTTTCTGAACTCTCTCTATGTTTGATTTAGGTGTAGAACAGTAAGGATTCCACACTGTTGAAGCGTACTCTAGGTAGCTTCAGACTTAGGATATGTAGATAATCTTAAATGTTTGTGGATTCTTGAAAACTGAACTGACTCGAAGTATAAATCCTAGCATTTTCACGTGATATGCTCGACGTGAGATTGAAATAGAAGCCCTGTATAATAGATCTCCAAGATCTCTAATTACATTTACACTATTTAAAATATTGTTCTATATAGGGCTAGAATATTGTATTTATAGGTGTTATACGGGTGTCCGGGGGTAAAGTGCACTAACTTCGGAAGGTAATGATCTACACTACATGATCGTAAAAGTAAAAAAGAAAAACAATTTTTACAATGATATTTTCTAAAATAAATTTCAAATATAATGCCAAATGTAGAAAACCTACCATAAAAAATATTTATTTATTTGAATATATGTGTCCTTGCCAGTCAAGGGTTAGGTTAGGTTAGAAATTTGAAATTTTTTTATCTATTTTTTTAGAATCATGTAGAAACCACCCGAAGTTGTATTGAAGATTTTTTTTTCTTGGAAAAATTTAAAACAAGTATTATTCTATAGGGTGTCCGGGGTAAAGTGCACTAACTTCGGAGGGTGATTCTACATGATTTTTAGAAGAAGAAAAGAAAAATAACTTTTTTCGAAATTCCAACCTTTTAAGGTAGTTTTTAGGTTAAAAAAGTTGAATTGTTCGTATAAGAAAATAAATATTCTTCTATCGAAAAATATTTTAGTATGGGAAAAAAAATGGAATTCGAAAAAGTTATTTATCTTTTTTACTTCTACTATCATGTAGAATCACCTCCCGAAGGTGGTGCTCTATATCCCTGGACACCCTGTATAAACCAATGACTAAATAAAATACCTTTATCCAATGATATAAGCATAGGAACGCAAATGAAAAAAGTTGAGTATTTCGGATCAATACTGGTAATCTAATAAAAGCAACTATCTTATTTATAAAATAATATTGTATTTTTTGTTGATAGATACCTATCAGAACATCATTAAGTATTTAATTTTCTCCTATTTGAGATGTTCTCGACTCAATAACAACAATGCAACACTTGTTGTTCATTGAACCTGAGCCGCAGGGTCGTGTCAAGAGGTCAATACTTCTAATCATGTTTTGAATGGGAATTCATAATTTGACAAATACTGCTTTCACGGCAGTCGAGAAACTTGAAATAAACTTTTTTTTTTAATTTTATGTTATGTTCAGCGTTCAGTGTCGCCCTGGTGAAACATCACCATTGACAAACAAAATATTGCTTAAAATGGCTTTAGTCTGAATAGCCAGGTACTTCCCAGTCCTACTGCCTTCAGCCTCACAACATGGGCGTCGGCATAGGGGGAAACTGCCCCCACCATCTCTCATCTCTCGGCCTAGAGCCCCAACCACGGGATGGGGGGGCCCCAACCAGGAACCGTTTTTTTTTTTTTAATATTAACTCCACATCGGAGGCCCCAATGAGCTATTTCAACCACCCGAGAAAGTACTATGCAGGCAGCCAAAACATTCCCGGCTAACAGGGGCCGTATAGAAAAGCGCCCACATCGTTTCTGAACCAGTCGCTAGCCAAACTACCGTACAAACTACGGGGCTCTCTTACTTCCCACTGGAGTACTAGGAAGACCCACGGTCTTCATCAGGGCTGAACACCATCTGCAAGCCCGGTCTCCGCGAACGCGGTGTAGAGCCACCGACTTCATCGCCATGACCACTCCACCACCGTCATCTCTGCTCCATCTGGTGTTGACCATTGACTTGGAGGATTCGCCGTCGACTCCATCCACCGACGCGGTATCGATCTTTGGCCTGGGGAATTCGCCTTCGATCAAGTCCACCACAACGTCGAGCATCGGTCCGGAGTTCACTCATTTACACTGACTCAATAAACGCTGTGATTCTACACACAACATCTTTTACTCGTCTTCTTACCATCCCCAAAGTACAATGTTCACGAATACTAATTTTGAAAATGTCATATTTTAGTACAGACTGACACTGGTGCCTACTTAGTAATCAATTTTTAGTAAAAGATGGCAACATTTTTTCAATTTCGTGCTCCAGTTTATTCGACATGAAGGCAGTTACATTGTTCGGAATTTCAGAAAATATTTCTTCAAGGTCAATAGAAGTACTATTGTCTGTGGTCTACAGGGTTTGGTTCAATAATGGCCGCATCTGTCATATTTTTGCATCGCGTGATCGTTTCGAAGCGATTGAAGCGATAGTTCCGGTTATAATTGTCTTTATGTTTGTTTTTCATTTAAAATGTTAATAAATAGATAATAAAATAAATGCTTCCTAAATGTATTTTCATACGCAATATAGGCTGTTATTTACTTTCGAATAGGATTGTTGGTTATAATGGAGGACTTGAATTTGACAGAAACAGAGCTCAGGTATTTTGGAGATTTGTTTCTGTGTTGTGATGAAGAATCCAACGGAAAAGTTCCTGTGCTCAAGGCTACGGAATTATTCAGGTCGTCGAATATACCAAATGACATTTTAAAACAGGTACTTCTTCTTTTGTTATGATATTTTTGTGACATATTGTTCCAAATTAATATTATTTCGCAATTTATGTTGCTGACCAACTCACTATTTTTCTGTTTGTCAGATTACAGATCTGAGCTTTCCTCAAACTAACTCCGTCAGCATAACTCATATCAATAGAAAGCAGTTTTATTCTGCCTTGAAGCTGATAGCTGCCCACCAGGCAAACATGACGCTGAAGAGTGATCTGTTGAACACGTTCATAGACCTTCCGTTGCCGAGGTTTACTTGGACCTTGAATTGTGAAACAGATCCAGATCTTATCCAATTGTCCAACTGGCCAGCGACTGCGCTCCCCAAAGAGCAGCACATTCACAAGAGAGACAAGTCCTTTGGTCTGTACGAGCCCATGAGGTTATCTTCCAACTCTTCGGACATGGATATTCCCCAGGCGACCAATTCCCACGATGCTCTGGAAGCCCAGAGCACAGATTCTGAAGTGGAGTCGGAGACTATTTCCCAGCGCTCTGATCACTCCCATACGGTGAGTCTAGGCATCTTCAATCATATTACAACATTCTAAATATCCACATGTTATAATAATTAAAAAAATCAATGTATTTGGAATATTTACAAACTTGCTTAGTTGAGTTTATTGCTGCTAGTTTTGTTAGTATTGCAAAAAAAATTCTCCTCAATAGAATAGCAATTAACTCTGGAATGTTTGAACCTATTTGACCAAAACATTTACAGTTAATGTTCCTAATTACTGGTAAAAAGTTTGCAACTTCTAATACTGCCTCCATTCACAACTCTTATAACCCTTATTTTAACTTCAACCTAATTCTTTTACTTGATAATTTCATTTAAATGGTCAAACATCTGCTTATTCTCAATGAATTATTCTTAATTTTCAGCTAATTTTTTTTATATGATTCTAAAAATAGGTCAAATATGCTATGGAAAAAATATCCAATGAAAGAAACTACTAAATGAATCATTATTATCTCAAACGCTAATTCCCTGCTATCAGTCATAACAAACAAACTGATAAAGAGTTGTGTAGGGTGTTGTTACATCAAGTAAAATGTGCAAATCTATTTTTGGCTGTAGAACAAATTTATTAAAAACAAGCATTTTTTAAATACATCCATGTATTTGAATTACACTTTTGTTTTTGGGAATAAATTAATGCAAATCTTTGAAGCAGAAATTAACCCACTTCTCGACACCTGATCAAGCTCAAATTCGGCTGATAGACTCTTTGTCGATGATTACTTTTGGTGAAATTGGATGACATTAGAGCAGTTAATATATGAAATAGATCTCGGCCCTACCCAATCGGGATTTGGTACAGTTGTCAACGCGATTGACTCTAGTCAACTGGCTACTAGCTACTAGCGAGCCCAAAAAAAAGCGCAACTAGGTCGAAAATAGAAAATTAAGGAAAAAAAACGGTTTGTTTTTATAGTGCATCGAAATATTTTTAATGTTAACTTGTATTGATATGTAATAAAATTTACATTGCTTATGAACACATTTCCGGCGGGAAGGGTGGTTCCACCTTTTACCCCGGTCCTACTTGAATGGCGGAAAAGGCAATGCTGTCGGATAAATATATGTTTAATCTCTCTAATCTCTTTGTAAGGGTCCCAACTATATGTATATGTATTTAAAAATGTTAACCAAGTCTTCAAATTCTTCTTTTTGTTTTGTTGAAGAATATTTTATCAAAAGGTATATTTAAACATGTAGAACGTGTAATACATTCTTACACTTATCACACTGAAGATGCGGAACTTTTTGATTATTTTGTAATAATGCGAAAATTTGAAAGAAAAAAATTGTAGCGTAAGAAAATACATAATTTTTTTTACAAATAAAACATCACTAAATGGCCCAACACTGAATTTAACTTCAGTTTATGGAGTCGTATTTATGATTATTATGTGAAATTATTGTGATTATTGATGAATGATAGATATGTCTAAACGTGTATAATTTCCAGATGCGGGGAAACAATGGTTCTCCATGGAGCACGGGCAGCGAGAGCCCCACGCCCACCAACTCTGTGGCGGAGAGGGCGGAGCGGGCGGCCAGAGCTGGGCAGCCGGGGGCCCTGTGGGGGGGCACTGTCCCACCCCCTCAACACTGGCCACACATGGGGGAGGAACACACTCAGCTGCTAGGTACGGAGGAGGAGTCGTCTGACCGGCACTCGTCAGACGAGGAGGGCGGAGAGGAGGGGGCAGAGGCAGTGGGCGAGAGGTCCAGCTCCGTCTGGCGAGTGGCTCCTGACCAGCGGCGCCACTACGCCCTGCAGTTCCAGCAGCTGCAACCCGATGCCAGGGGACTGCTGCCCGGAACTGTTGCCAGGTACGGATAACATAAGGTAGACCGCAAGCAAAGAAGATGCGCAGGCGCATGTCTCTTGCCACGCGCATAAAGGGCGTGACAAATTAGTAGTTTGCTAGTGCTCATTGGTGGCTTGCCGCATCGCTCTCACCAACATTTTGGAAAACACTAGGGAACGTTCTGTTGCTTTTGATCTTGTTTGAACTATAATAATAGGATGTAGTGACATTGAATGCTATGCAGAGATGTGCAAAATGGGTACCCAAAACCATTTGAAATGCAAAATGGAAATGGGTCAAAACTTTTCCATTTGAAAATGCAAAATGCAAAATGGTTTTTAGAAAAACATTTCAAATGCAAAATACCTATTTTCAAAATGCATTGAAAATGCAAAATGGTTTCTCAGGTCAAACAATTAAAATAATTATAGAATTTTTAAACAGTTTTGTCATTTAATAATGGACATCAATGTAGAACAAATATATTACATGATGGTTAGTCAAAAAATGCCACGATTACGGACCACAAAAAATTTGCGCGGGACAAATGTTGCCAACGTAAAAACATAGAAACTGCTATCTAACATTTAATATTACAGCGTCATGGCCCCATGTTCAGTATTTTTTGTAATGGTATCACTCAATTGCCAGGGCTCCTACCAGGGAGCAACTTGACAAATGTAAATTATCTCTCATAGCGAGGTTGAGGACCGACTGATATTTGGGGCTTATGAAAAAAAGATGAGTGGAGATAGTAGGAAGAATGTTGCAAAAAAGCATTTAAAATGGAAAATGCATTGAGAAAAGCATTTAAAATGCAAAATGGTTTTTAGAAAAGCATTTAAAATGTAAAATGGAAAATACCCATTTTGCATTTCCATTTGAAATGGATTTATTTGAAATAAAGTACATCTCTGATGCTATGATAATGGAATATTATCTAACAGAGCAACTTCAGATGTGTGACTATGTTAAAGTGACCTCACCTTTAGTAACATTTGAGCTATATAAACCTCACCTTTAGTGACAATTGAGCTATCAAACCTCACCTTTCAGAGTGATTACAACGTTTGCTATTTGAATAGGAGAGTCGAAATCGCTTTCTCACACAAAACGCTGCGAGTAACTCAATTAGCAGCTTTTAGGCAATTCGATTGAACATGTTCAATTGATTTGCGGTCACGTGGCCGAGTTTATGGTCTTCTGGCTTGCTTCGCATCGTCTGTTCGAATGTTCTTTACTTGTTTCATGTAATTTTCTATATGTAGGACATTTCACTCGCTACCGTTGCAGCTTCAATAGTTCCGTGTTACCATCTACTAGCGGATACAATAAGTAATGATCGCTTGCCGCGGCAACATAGCAGTGTTGTAATAGCTCTATGTGACCTCATCTTTAGTTTCAACTGAGCTATTGTAACCTCAGCTTTATTGACATTTAAGATAAAGTAACCCAATAATTATCCTTGTCTTTTCTCTACCACTATACTCATGCTGTTTGTTAGTGTTATTTGTTCATGATGTTATGTTAACACAGGTGGTGGTGTATATATTATCTTGGGCTATATAGGTGCATTATTTACCTGAATGTGTAATATCACTCTTAACTTCCTATGCCGTAATCTAGATATGTATGTAACAATGTTATCGGAAGAAGTCAAAAAATCATTTTGACTTTTAAACATTTTTGGTAAAATTTATATCATTTTGTGATTTAACATGATTTATTTACATTTTAGTCTTGGTTTTTGCTACATCTTACTATATCTTCTTAATCAAGAAGGAATCATTAAAAACAAACTAACAGATTTTGTTTTATAACTATTTGGTTTTTTATAGGCACTTCTTTGAAAAATCTCGACTACCTGTTGTGGACCTACGCAAAATCTGGCTGCTGTCCAATATCACCAAGGACGGGACGCTTTGCCTCGAGGAGTTCACCACCGCCATGCACCTGATAGTGCTGCGGCGCAATGAAATTCCCGTCCCCGATGTCCTGCCGCAGTGCTTGGTTCCCAAAGTGAGGAAGTTGTCTTCTCGCACTAGTCCCGGACAAGTCATCACGTCTAACCTGGTGGATCTCGGCTCCGATACTAATATTAACCTGGTGGGAGATTTCAATTCTAAGAAACCGGTACTACCTATTCCTGCTCCTATTCCAAAAACCTCCGTAACTGAAGTTGAAACTTTTGAAAGTAAAATTGTAAAAACCATTAACGTAGAAGATAGTTCACCATCTCTTAGTCCTCCCGCTGTTGGAGAGTTGCCCTTGAGGAGCAAACCCGAACCCTTATCGGGAAATAAAGAATGGACAAAGTTCATCGATTCCCCAACCTCCAGCATTGCTAGTCCCGGACCCAAACCTGTAAACTTCGATTTCCACAAGGCTTCGGTCGAAAGAGACCCTAAAATATTTCATCCAGTTCCTTTAAGAGTTACTCCGGAAGCTTCTTCACTTCCCGTTCAAAACTCAGATTCTGGAGGAACCTCTCCTAGAAAAGTAGATGACCTCGTTTATAATAATTATCAAGACCCTCACGACATATCCAGCCCCAAAAAGCTTAGTACTCAACTCTCGGGTGATATGAATAGTCTGCCTCCTGTTCCAGCATGCGTGGCAGAAATAAAACCTATTCAGAGACCTCAGGCCAAGAAGCCGGTTCTTAAAAACATAGGTATCGGCGCAATTCCTCCTCCGCCAACTAAAGATACTTCAAGTATTGTGGAGGAGAACTCCGGTCCCATGTCCTTGCAGTATGCTCCCAAGAAGGAGCCCCCCCCGCCTCCACCCCCACGCCCCCTGCGCACCCACACTCGCTCGAGCAGTCTCGATCTCAATAAACTCAAGGGCTCTCATTCAGTGGCTGTGGGTATTCCACCCCAGGTGCCGCCGCGAATATCTCCCTCCATCACTAGTCCTCAGAGCAAGAAACTAATTAACCAACGCAGTGAAGGAGATGTCCTAGGTCTCCTGGGAGAGCCTGGCTTCGATCCCAGCGACGCCTTTGGGCAGAGTCTCGCTAGTCAGCCCAGACACTCGGACGATCCTTCCACCGAAACATTTGCCAATTTTGCTCAATTCCAAAATATTCTCCCTTTGCCTGTTGTCGAAAGTTCGGGTATTAACTTACCAAGAAGCCGAGCTAGTTTTGAAGATAACGAAGCCTTGCCCAGAAAGCACGGAGCGTTTGAGATCTATAGAAAGCCGACGCCTCGCAGTTCCGAGAGTCCCGACACTTGCAACCTTGGGGATCCGGCCTCCACTTGGAGTGGAATCCGAGACGACCCGCTCAAGAGGCTGCAGGAGCAGAACGCCTTGCTGTGCAGGTTGTGTCAGGAACTGAGCCTGGAACTGGCCGATGTGCAGAGAGAGAGGGAGACGCTGCGCTTGAGATTGGAGACTACCAGCAGCGGACTTTAATCACTTTGTTATTGCTTTTATGAAGAATTACCGCTTTATCACATGCTCATATCCTACTTAGTTATTCAATTATTCAAACGGTAGTTTTCTTTATGGACGGCAAATAAAGAAACTTCTGCTGGAAAACATTACTTTTCACTTACTATTTTATCCCACCTAAGATGAATTCTTATGAATGCAGTTTGTTTGTTTGGTTATTTGCTGGAATAATACAATCTTATCAAATATCACAACTCTTTCATGTTTATTATTTTTTTGTTTAAAACACTTCAATAAAGTAGTGTATTTTTTTCTAAAGTTTGTTTATAATCATAAAGTAATGTAAATGATCTGTTTATTCTGTGTATATCCTTTATTATGTATAAAATATTATTTCTCTTGAATAGTATGACTGTAAAATAGGTTGGTTAAAATGTTTCTCACTATGTATTGCGTTATCTAATTGTTACAGGCCCCATAAAGATACGCCTATTAAAGTGAATGGATTATTTCTAAGTCTTTAAAATGCTCTTCATACTCAAAGTCATAATATATTTTTATTATATGTAGGTAATTATACGAAATTGTATTCAGATAAATTAACAATGTCAACTACAGAAATGATTTATGAATTGGCACCTTATCAGAGATTCTCACTCATTTTCATTTCCTTACTTGGAGATAACATAAATTTAATAAAACTTTTTTTTGACATGCACAAATTATGGATGAAATTAATGTGTACGTATTTTTTAATTTTCTACTCGGTGCAATATTGTTTGAAAATGTTAATTATTATTGGAAATTTAATGCATATAATATCATATTCATATGACGCATATAATGTTTTATTATTGTCAAATTATGTCACCATACCTCCTTAATACTACTTGGATAATTTATATAGCACTATTTTTGTGAAGTATCCACCTCATGGGTGGCTCATCTTTTTTATCGTTAACTTGTATGATGCAACTAAATAAATAATATTACTGCACATGTGATAAGTGACAATTAAAATAACAATGTGCAGTGTTTTTAATATTGCTCTGCGTACAAAATCGTATCTTCTTCAAGCTTAAACTTTCTTTTAAAACTGCCAGGTAAGTATATTTTCTGTATCCGTTTGTATATAATTAAATAAATACATAATTAGAGTCTAGGAACTCATAATAAATTGTACAGCGCCCTTGAGGGTGATTTTTCACAAAAACGGCGCTATACAAATTATCCAATTATTATTATTTCTAACCGATATGACGTATAAATATATTCTATTATTATTAAATTATGCGTAAAGTTTAATTTAATATAATAAAAAAAATTATTATGAAAATAATTGAGTCTCGCAATGTACATATTTTCACTTTATTATTCAACTGCCTAATTCTCTAAGTAAACTTTGGTTTTCAAATGTGCAAGGTGAAATAATGTAAAATGTATTTAAATTTATAATTGCATGTAAATTTGTAAGCTTAGCCTAGGGACTTGTGCTATGTAATTGACTGCTGTGGATGTGTGGGTGAATGGGTGCAGCGCCAGCTGTATGGTCTCCGTACCCGAGTCTGGGTGTAGAGGCGAGAAGATATCTTTAGTTTATGGCTCTGACCTTTCTCTGTGGCTTTTTGACACATGTCTAGCTTATAGCAAGCACCGTGGAAATACAATGTTGTTGAGAATTTATTTCAAATACAAATACACAGTGTGAGGTTTCGATGTGACATTTATAATGTGTTCGCAAGAACTGTTGTGATGTCTGCGTACAAGGGACGTCAGCGTTCAACGAGTTAATACAAATGAAATTTAATGATGGTTGAAACAATTATTATTATAAATGGTTATTCATAATTAAAGGACGTTTGCGGGCATTGAAAAATTTATTCTCTGAGATGACTGTTTATACAAGTTTAAATGTTATTGAATGTCTGACAGCCGTCCTCAACTATCCAAGACATTTTCTTGATTATATCAATTTTTAAAAGTGTGTCCTTATTGCATAATATTTTTGCTCTAGGCGCCAACCCTTTCAATGCAGGACTTTAGACAACAGCAATATCACCATGTTATGGTCCTTACTATTGGCACTGCATAGCTTTGTACATATACGTCTCGGCGGCAGGGAGAAGGTTAATAAAAGCATTAGACTGCTATGGAAACCATTTTGTATACTGCTTTACATTATACTTTACAAAATTTAAAATCAACTAAGAAGTACTTTTTAAGGATAAACTCTAAAACCGTTGAAATTAAGATTGAGGTATTTTTTCTACAAAAAACAACGAAAATAATAATTTCAAATAATAATACGTATGTTTCACCATGCATTTCTGTATTATATATTAAGAAATTTATTAATTTTCATAAATTATTATGTACATACATTGGAATCAGTTTTTCCTTGACTATTGTGATTCACTATATTTCTATGAGAATGTACTATATATTTGTACTATTACAATGATGCTGTTACTTTTGTGTATTTTGTTATAATTCTTTGCCTTTTTAAATATTTTGATGGTTATCCATGATGTCAACATTCGTTAATCAAATTGATTAATAATTTTTAATGGTATCTTCTTCAGTGTGTAAATTTTAAATAAACTTATAAAACAAATATGTGTTATTATTTTCATCAACATAGTATTATTATAGGTAAAAAATTTACCTCCTGAAGTTAGTGCACTTTACTCCCCCGGACACCTGTATAAACAGTTTTAAGTTATAACATGAAAAAATCGTAATTTGCATTTGTGCAATTATGATCGGGTATTTATATATACATATTTGTCGGCCAATAACGGAAATAATTAAAAAATAGTTTAGCAGGACATTGAAATCCCGGTCTGCCATGTTACTTGAGATCTATCCGACTCAAGGGCGTCGCCAGCATCCAAGCTCCAGGGCAGCTTAATATGTTAATTACAGGAAGGAACAAAGAAGAAGTTAAAATAAACTAGAAATATATTCTCATACAAGCTGAGGGTAACCGGCGTTGCTCGGGGTTCTGAACATGGCCGTTTTAAGGCGAAGCTTAATGCTAAATCACTATTTTCATTTAATCTTTATATAACGAATTGGTTTACATTATGAATACCAAAAAATATGCTTTGGATAAATTGGAAGTTTTCTTATCGTTTCTCTTGAGTAGAATACAAATAAAAAATTTAATTATCCAATTAAAAATAAAAGTACAATACTAATAAAAATATTATTTCAATAGAAATATATGAATGCGTAGGAAAGAAATACAATATTGTAGCTAAGATTAAATTTAAATTAATCATATTAGATTTAAAGAACAAGGGGGGTTTTTATTTATTTTGTAAATAATCTTATAAGAAAGCAAAAAAGTTAATCAAGTGAAACTGTCACAGATAATCTTAGCTATAATACAGTATTTTTTTAAAGTTTTTTCCTTTATGCGTTTATACATTTCTATTGAAAAAAATATTTTTTAGTAGTTTGCATTATATTTTTTATTGAGGAATTTATTTTTTTATTTGTATTCTACAGCGAAGCGATAGGAAAACCTTCAATTTATCTAAAGCATATTTTTTGGCATTCATAATGAACACCAATTGGTTATAAAGATTAATCAAAATAGTGATTTGGATTAAGCTTCGCCTTAAACTCTCACAAAGACATAAAAAGCGCCGCAGACGAAATTTTTTTCCATGGTATCCCCTTGGGGCAGATATGTGGTGTGGATGAAGGGAGTGGAATATGAATTATTATATTCAAAAACACATGTCAAAAGCGCCGCAGGGGAAATTTTTTCCATAGTATTCCCAATCGGGGTAGTTATGTGGTGTGGGTAAAGGGTACAGAATATGAATTATTACATTCACAGACACGGAAAAACTTGTGCAGGCGAAAATTTCTCTAGGTCGAAGCGCTAACTAATTAATGCTTTCGATTGTTATTTTTAGGATAGTCAGTGTCCCAACAATATTTAGACGAAAAGTATTTTCTTAAACGGAAATATTTTAGTATTGTTTAAAATGGAAACCTTTAAAACATATCAGCTTAACCGGTTGTAGCCGAGTGGGCAAATTGCGTCGGATTCCCACACAGACGTCGCAACTTCAAACTATTCCATCATTGCACAAGCAACATTTTCACTTACGCCTGTCCTTTGTCCCCAATGTGTATCATTGTGGGACCTAGCCGGACCTCTTCCGACATTGGGGCCGTATTTCTCCTTCCTATATTTTCCGAATCCTCAATGTGTACCATTTTCACAGCATCCGCAAAGATGACATATTATTCATGCTAAATCACTATTTTGATTAAGCTTTATAACGAATTGGTGTACATTATGAAAACAAAAAAAATGCTTTAGATAAATTGAAGGTTTTCCTATCGTTTCGCTTGAGTAGAATAGAAATAAAAATAAATAAATTACTAAATAAAAAATATAAATGTAAGCTCCAAAAAAAATATTTTTACAATAGAAATGTATGAACGCGTAAAGGAACAACTTTTAAAAGATACAGTAGGTATTATAGCCAAGATTATCTGTGACGTTTCACTTGATTAACTTTTTTGCTTTCTTACAAAATTATTTACGTTTCTAGACTCCGTTTGTCAAGCGATTTTAATGCCTATTACCTACGATATAAGGTATACCAAGAATATACACATTATATAATAATATACTACAAGCCAAAAGGTGAACTTATTTAATTCCCATCGGGGCCTCCGTGTGGAGTAAATAAATGACAAATAAAATGAATAACGTAATAGGTGACACACAATTAATATATAAACCTAATAATTCAAATATATATGTATTAATAAGTAAAATTTAATAAAATAAAATGAAAGCTTCGTCCATCAGGGAGGTCGCCGCATCATCTGCAAAATATAAGATTAATAAAAAGTATTTATTATTCGTATCCTTTTCGCCATCCGCGATAAATCGGTGAAACTTTTGAAATAAAGCTCCAGCTTTTTTCTAGAACGGGAAAGAGATATGCTATGATATTCACTTTGGTTCGTATAACAAGGTTGCATCTCTTTCACATCATCAATATTATTCTGAATGCCAGAGCCAGAAGCCAGAAGCTTTTTGGGCGCGCTGCGACCTGCGTTCCCTTCGGATTTGTTCGGCACCTTGTTTAAATTCCGACCTTCTCCGAACGTTAATCCTCCCGTCCTCGTCCTCCCGCCTCTCCCTTCCCACCTCCGCGCGCGGTAGCGGCATGCTTAAATTTCAAAACCGAATTTAGTTTCTAGAGAACCGTGTCTTGAGTGGTGCTGTCGCGTGCTGCGATATTTTGACAGTTGTGAGATGTTTTGTTTGTAAACTTTTTCGGAATTTAATTTATGTTTTAAATGTAGCGTTCCGATCTTAATTAACTTAAAGAATTAAACCGCTTTCAAAATGTGTTTTAAAATAATAGTTTTCTTTTCGTTAACCATTACGATGGTGACTTTTGCGGCAGAACCGACTCCCAGGAGTTGCGAGCCGATCCGGGTGGAAATGTGCAAGGACATCGGCTACAATGCCACCGGCATGCCCAACCTGGCGCGGCACACCATGCAGGCTGACGCCGACGTCACCATGCAGACCTTCAACCCCCTGCTGCAGTACGGCTGCTCCTCGCAGCTGCTGCTGTTCCTGTGCTCCGTGTACGTGCCCATGTGTACGGACAAGGTAGCCCTGCCGATAGGGCCGTGTCGTGGGTTGTGTGAGAACGTGCACTCGCGCTGCTTCCCGGTGCTGCGAGGCTTCGGTTTCTCCTGGCCCGTGGAGTTCGAGTGCTCGCGCTTCCCGGCCGAGAACAACCACGAGACGATGTGTATGGAGGGGCCCGGCGAGACAGCCGAGGGTCCCGCCGCGCCCCCGAGGGTGCTGGCGCCCAGTCCGGCCTGCCAGCGCCTGTCGAGGGCCACGAGCTACGTGTACCTGAATCGGTCTGGTCGCTGCGCGCAGTTCTGTGATGCGGAGGTGCTGTGGGACGCTGCTGAGCGCCGCCTGGCCGAGGTGTGGCTGACGGTGTGGGCGTCCCTGTGCTTCCTGGGCGCGCTGGGGGCTGGGGTGGCGTACGCCGGGGCCCCCGCGGGTTCTCCCGCAGAGCGCCCCCTGGTGTTGTTGGCTCTGTGCCACGCGCTGGCGGCCGTGGGCTGGGGGGTGCGCGCCGCGGCGGGGCACTCTGCCGTTGCCTGCGCCCGGGACGCCCAGAGCCCCGCGCGTCCCATCCTGTCTCAGGACGGCCTGGCTAACCCCAACTGCGCCGTGGTCTTCCTGCTCCTCTACTACTTTGGCATGGCGGCTTCTGTTTGGTAAGTTTCTATTTTTCTTCCATATCTATATTCCACTCACCCGATTTGTTTGAATTCTGTCCGAATGATTTGAACACAAATGTTATAAAAGTACTTAATCGATTTATTTGAAAATTACATTCAAATAAGGTAGTATAAAAACTATCCCAATATTGTTGATGAATTGTACACAAACCGATGGGTGTTTAATTTAATTACTCCAGAAATAGGTCCTTTATTTTATTACTTGAGTTAGATAGGTACAGGGCCGGCCCTGAGCCAAACGGCGCCATTACATTTTGACGCCCGTTGATCCGTTGTGATCACAGTAATCAATAATATTCTGATTTGTTTGTTTTTGTGTTGCGCCGTTTTGTGAAAAGTAATTTCAAAGGCAACGTGTTAGGACTGTTAGGTGTTGGGTATTATCAGCTATGAGTGCAATTGGAGCAGTCCTCTACCTGGGTAGGTACCTACTTTTATTTGACTGCAACCTACCTGACTGCACACCCAGTATCTACCAGTATCCTATCCGCCCTCAAGTGATGCCCAATGTACACATTTTTAAAGATAAAATAAAATAATTTATGACTACGACCGTAGCCAGCATAATTTATTACCTTTCACTCAGCCCTGCAAAGGTAAAAATAAAGCCCTGTGCAGTTACTGCCAGCTTTTCTTTGTCTGAAAGGACTTGCCTGTGATTTATTGACCATAAGTTCCACAGTTTTATTGCTTTTATTTTGCACGCCAGATAATGTTTGAATAATCGGGCACAAAAGTTTGCGTCCAAGCACTTTCTTTAACATTCCTTAATATACAACAATAGAAACTTAGGAAAGTATTAAAAAACAATAATTATTTCTCTCCTAGTGCCCTTGCATATCTGAAGTTGGCAGTCATTAGGACAATTTCCTTACAAATCATACTAGTCACGTACGTTTAGTACATTAGGTTATCTTATATTTGTCGAACCTCTTGATGCAATTAAGATACTATAGTTTTCTTCTGTTTATATAATAAAGGTAGTTCGATTATTCCTTTCTTGGCCAATCATGATGAACTTCTAAAAAATATTTTAGTCACATTTTTGAAACAGAGGGTATCCTCCATATTTAGAGGATGCGACCCCTTCGAAAAATTCTATATTCCCATATGTATTTTCTCATTCCTTAATTCTATATTCCCATATGTATTTTCTCATTCCTTAATTCTATATTCCCATATGTATTTTCTCATTCCTTAATTCTATATTCCCATATGTATTTTCTCATTCCTTAATTCTATATTCCCATATGTATTTTTTTTCATTCCTTAATTCTATATTCCCATATGTATTTTCTCATTCCTTAATTCTATATTCCCATATGTATTTTCTCATTCCTTAATTCTATATTCCCATATGTATTTTCTCACTCCTTAATTCTATATACCCCATATGTATTTTCTCACTCCTTAATTCTATATACCCCATATGTATTTTCTCATTCCTTAATTCTATATTCCCATATGTATTTTCTCACTCCTTAATTCTATATACCCCGTATGTATTTTCTCACTCCTTAATTCTATATACCCCATATGTATTTTCTCACTCCTTAATTCTATATGTATACCCCATATGTATTTTCTCACTTCTTAATTCTATATACCCCATATGTATTTTCTTACTTCTCAATTTTGTACACCCCATATGTATTTTCTCACGCCTTAATTATATATTACCAAACCTGCCTAAATATTTATACAAATCGTGGGTACCTACCTAAATATTCATACAAATCGTGGGTACCTACCTAAATATTCATATAAGTCGTGCGTAGGTACCTACCAAACCTACCTAAAAGTGATTCTTAACGAGAGACCCTTATTACCACTATTTCCTCCATATTCTGTATTTCGCATCTGCAGACCGAAATAATGTAGATTGGTCTTCCTCAACACATGGCGTTTCTTGGAATCCGGTGGATTTTGTTTTACGGTCGTTGGTCGTTAGGGGTGTTTGTTTGCCGTGAAGAAATGGACCCATAACATAATATTATCTGAATCTGTCGGGAATTGGTAACGCCTCGAGTTGTGACGGCTCTCGCCCCCGCCCTCCCCGCGCCTCTCCCGCCCTCACCTAACTGGTAGTTAGTACTTGGGTCGTAAGTCGTAACAGACATGTGTTTGAAGTTTCTAATAATATGCTCATGGTCTCTAAATGCTTTCATTTCACACGTTCGTCACGAAATTAGAAGCGGGCCCCACGAAGAACTAACTGAACGGTGAACACCGAACTGGGGAATGAATCTAACTGCATCCAGGGTTACCAGATGAAACGTGCAATTGGAAGATAAAAAGGGAGGAAAATTTGTTTAGAAATCAGGTCGTTCTAAATTAAATTAAAATATCTGTAAATATCAACTTTTACAAAGAAAGAAATTATGATTTTCGTTTCAGCTCGTACCACATCGAGTCTATTTCGACCTTTCTCCTTCCACTAATTTTAAAAAGAAAACAAAGGAATACCGCTGCTAAAAGCATGGAGCACATTATTTGCGAGTGGACAAGGAGGACAAGTCCTCATTTTAATAATAATAATATTTGGATGATTTGTATAACGCCGTTTTTGTGCGAAATCACCTCAACGGTGCTGTACAAATATATGATACATTTCTACAATTATCTAACTTTTCGATACCATCTGGTAACCCTAACTGCAATGGAAAACGAGCCAAATTTATCGAGCGTTTTTTGTGGTTATCTCATCAAGAGCACTTCTTAAAATAAAATTTAAACATGAAAGTAATGGAATGGTATACATTCCTCAATTATATTGAGGAATGAATACATTCGTACTTTGTAGTTAACATGATAATTATTTCCTTTCTTTGACTACTATTTTATTCTTCATCATAACATACCTAATCTCCTGACACTCTTTCTTCGTCTATCTCATGTATACGTCCCGTTCCTAATATACTTATTTACGCCTACAATCTCCTGATTTGTAATTGGTCATTGGTCATCATCACCTTAGATATATAATTTCTACCGTATTCAGTCTACTTTACAGCCTATTTTAGTATTTAGGCATTCGGACTTCGGTGTATGTATTCAGTATACTTTCCAACCTGTTTCAGTATTCAGTCGTTCCGACTCCACTGTTGACTATTTAGTCATGTCTTTTATTTTCATGGGATTTTATTTCAACTGTATCTAGTCCATCTTCCGGCCTATTTCAGTATTCAGTCACTCCAACCCATTATAGAAGGTTGAGTTCTATCCTAGTGATCTCATTTCTACGGTATTCAGTCTACTTTCCAACATATTTCCATATTCAGTCATTCGAACTCCGTTACATACTGATGTTTAGTTCTATCTTAGGGATCTCATTTCTACTGTATTCAATCTACCAGATTTTTCTCTGTAATCTACCAAATTCATTTCTTCTGAATTCAATCTTCCAGACTGTTTCCGCATTAAGTCAATCGAAATTTCATTTCCATATAATACTGTTTAGTTATACCTTGAACTAATTTCCACTGTATTCTTCTCCAGTCTATTCTCCAGCCTATTTCAGTATTCAGTCATTCCAACTCAATTGTAAACTGTTTACTTCAACTAGTGGAAATAATAACGAGAGCACACATGCATATTATATTAGCTTCTTGTGTCCAGGCATCTAGAAATAATAACGAAGACACACAACATGCATATAATGTATATTAGCTTCTTGTGTCTAGGAATCTAGATCGTATCGCGGCTATTTATGTATATTAGCTTCTTGTGTCTAGGGATCTAGATAGGATCGAGTATGTATATTAGCTTCGTGTGTCTAGGGATTTAGATCGGATTGCGTATATTGATTATATTAGCTTCGTGTGTCTAGGTAACTAGATCGGATTGCATATTTATTTATTTATTTATTCATTTATTCATTTTCGGGAAATCGACAGTTTACATTTAATCAGTTTGTACATAAGTATTATATAGTAAAATAAAACCAATTATGGATATCCTCCTTGTGACTTTAACTGAGACAGCATAATATTGAATAAGGTATTTAAATTTGTGAGAAAGGAATATGAATTAAAAAATTTATACAAAACGAAAAATTTACAAAACAATATGTTTATAGCCATGGAGAGAGGTTGTAGATATATCATAATAGAGATATAAACAATAGAGACATAAACATTATTCACAAACCATCAGAGAAATATTCTTTTATGGACCTCTTGTATTTGGTAAGTTCGCAACTGAAAATATCAATCTTGGATACTACGCTATTGTAATTATTGCATAGTCTGAGGCAAGAATTCTGCTTAGAGTTCGTTTTGCTATATATTGATGTATATTAGCTTCGTGTGTCTAGGCATCTAGATCGGGTCGCGTCTATTTTTATGAAATATTTTGATTCGGATAAGATATTGGTAATTATTAAGAGATCATTCACAATTCCGCTTACAATATGATTGCACTGTATCGGCATCGGCTGATAGCGTGGAATCATAATCTCCATAAAAGATATCATATCAGTGGCGATAGCTTCCATAAAACTAGTAGTTAGGTCGATTGTTTTATTGAAACATACCGATATTATTATGACTTGACTTGCTTCGAAATTCTACTTTTTTTTTACCCTGCAATAATTTAAGGTTTTACCACCCGGCTTCGCCCGTGGTGTGTATTCATTTATTAATTTTATAAACCCCTTACATCACCTTGATCGAACAATCGGAGTTTTATATACTCACAGTATTGCCCTGGTGAATTTGAAAGAACAATATTAAGAATCGAAACTTTGCTTTAAATAGATTGAACCGTGTTTGCAACCGTGTCTGAATAGCCAAGAACTTCAAAACTTTCATCTTCACATCTCCTTCCCTAACCCACTCCCTTTAGCCTCAAAACACACTCTAATTTGGGAATGCCACAGTACCACTAGCTCTAGACAGTCGAGAGCCGTTAAGACATTCACATAAAAATTATTGAAATCTTGAACAATTGGGGGTTAGTTCGGTACACAGTTCACAATTCAGTACATATGTGAGACATATCAACGTAGTTGCATTGGCCTAGAATGCCAGTCTTAAAAAGATATGCACATTTCATGACGCCACATCGCTCACCGATCGAGAGTTTTGTCAGATGTCACCTGTGGCAGTAAACCCTACTCTATCAGCCATTGTTTGTTTCTTGTATTTTTTTGTGTATTATCTACTGCTTCCAAAGGGGCTTATCTTTTTGTACAGTGTATATGTACTAAGTCGTGTGATAACTGCTCAAATAAAACAGTAACATTTCTTGGTTTTTATGCCCTTATCTTCGTACTGGCATCGTCATTCATAACAGAACAGAGAAATGAAACTAGACAAATAATTAAGTCGAAAATATTACTCGTGTTGATTAAAAACCTCCTAGATGTGATCTAGGAGGTTTAGGTTGATTATTATCCTTCAGTGACTTGGTGAACAAAACTTACGTAAGTGAAGTCTTGGGTCCCGGGGACCCAAATTTATCAAAACTACACAAATATTTACAACGAATTAGAGATATAATGCAAAATTAAATTAAAACATTAGTATTCTCACTGCTAAACTTAAGACGGCAAAAGTCCTTCACAGAAACATATCGATAAACAATAATAAAAATATATTCTTTGTTAATTGTTACAAGTTGTTGCAGAAACACTTTTATAAAAAAATGGTAATAATAATAATGGTCTTTTCGTGTGATAAATGACAAACTTTTGTACACAAATCAAAAATAATCACAATAGGTAATGTTATACTTTTGTACAGTGGCGGCTCGTGGCTTTTGGGTATACAGAGTGCTAATATTACAAAAATGGCATTATTATTAAAATGACATTAGTTCCTCCAATAATAGCCAACACTCGATAGTTTCTAACTAACTAACTAACTAACCATCACGCCGTTTCCCCGCAGGGGTAGGCAGAGAGGACGGACCGCCAAACTACTCGGTCTTGGCACACACTCCTTGCCTCATTCACATTCATACATCGTCTCATACATACTCTTCTATTGTTCTGACTCTTGACATGGCCCGACTCAAGTATCTGATTCACTTGGTCGTGCCATGTCTTCCTCGGGCGTCCCCGACTTCTGCTACCATTCACATTTGCATCGTATATTCTCCTTACACTCCTTTCTTCGCTCATTCGCTCTACATGCCCAAACCATCTAAGCGTCCCTTTCTTGATCTTACTCATTACGCTTACATCAGCCTTGCACTCTTTGCGGATATCCACATTCCTCACACGATCATACATGGTTTTACCACACATACGCCTCAGGGATCTCATTTCAACAGCATTCAATCTACTTTCATCCTTTCTTTGCCAGTTCCATGCCTCACTTCCATACATCAGGGTAGGTACCAGCACTCCATTGTGGACTGCTAACTTCGCTTCTTTGGACAATTTTTTGTTAGCGCCAACTGCGTTCAGTCCTCCATTAATGGAGTTAGTCTACCTTTGAGGTAAATGTGGTATTTAAAGTATTTGGTCCGGTATTTAAACTGGATAATAAATAAATTGAAAAAAAAACAAAAACTATGGTCCTTAGGACCTTTATGACCGTCGTAAATATATTTTTTACTTGTAATGGGGGAGCTGTCTATCCTTCCACGCGATCTCAGTCAGAATGTAGAAAGGTACTAAGACAGACGCGCGGGGCTTAGTGGTGAATATGACGCGATGGACGGAGAGGGGAGTTTCGATGTGGGCCCCATGGACCCACGACGTCATTTTTGGGTTAAATATAAATCAGTTTTTGAAAAAAAAACAAATGACGCTAAATGTTTTATTTTTTTTAATGTGAATACCGCACAAGAGTTCTAACTGCTCCACCTGCTGGAGCCAGTGAGTTTATGGCATACTGACGGTGGTGGGTAGGGCAAGGAGATGGGAAGTGGAGTGCTAGGAAGTACCGGGATATTCTAATTAGGTACTAAAAGTATTTACCGAGATATCAAACTCAGGTAAAAACTATTGAAACATGGCACCCTTGAGAAAAAATAAAATATTTGTTTGTTACCTGATTAACTTGATCTTTGTAATTCCATTACAGTTCGTTGTTATCATTTCTGTATTGTTTATACAGGTAGCGAGGTATTGATTGTGTAACAGCATAATTATTATCATTAGGTAGCTATCGAAGTTTTATTAAATTATCTGTCTATATGAAACTACGTATAACATTTTCACTTGTAATGCTGCGTACATATTTACGAACCGAAACGCGAGCCAATCCTCGAATTATGGGAAAGGAACTAAGCAACCGCAAGCGGTGTTTCGCGCCATTTTCAGTCTCACAAATCCTACAATTATAATATCTCGTAATTTTCACCGATCTGCGCTAATAATACTAATAATAATTGTCGTTTTTTATTTCACTTCAAGTGCTCAGTAATATTAGTAGGTATCTTTTTTATTTCACTTCAAGGGCTCAGTAATATTAGTAGGTGTCTTTTTTATTTCACTTCAAGTGCTTGAAATATTAGTAGGTATATTTTTTATTTCACTTCAAGGGCTCTGCATTATTGGTAGGTATATTTTTTAAAAAGAACCACCATCCAGAATCGAAACTTTGCTTTAATACATAGCCAGGTAGGTGCTACCAAAATTTTCCCTTATCCCTCCCCACCCCACTCCTTACAGCTACACAACATATCCCGATTGGGAATGCGAAAGTCCCATCAGCTCCGCACAGTTGGGAGCAGTTAGGATTCGTTTACTTAAAATTAAAATAGGAAATGGGAACTGTACAACGAAACTATCAGCGTACCCTTATATACTCTAAGCAGAATTCTTGCCTGAACAGACTATGCAATAATTACAATAGCGTATTATCCAAGGTTGATATTTTCAGTTGCGAACTTACCAAATACAAGAGGTCCATAAAAGAATATTTCTCTGATGGTTTGTGAATAATGTTTATGTCTCTATTGTTTATATCTCTATTATGATTTGATTTACATCTACAACCTCTCTCCATGGCTATAAATGTATTGTTTTCTAAATTTTTCGTTTTATATAATCTTTTGTTTTTTTTTCATATTCCTTTCTCACAAATTTAATTTACTTATTCCATATTATGCTGTCTCAGTAGAGGTAAAGTCACAAGGAGAAAATCCATGATTAAATGTAAACTGTCGATTTCCCGAAAATTAATAAATAAATAACTGTATTTTCTGACAATTATGAAAAATAATAGGCAGGTCTCTCTTTATTTTTTATTCCTCACACATTTTGATAAAGGTTGTTTTCCTTTAAAAGTAATTCTGTTAAGCCTTCTTTAAAGGTTTACCATACATTATATGACTATCTGGCTACTAACACTAGCGGGCCAGCAGAGGGGAAGAACAACGGAACGTCCAGCCGCAGCCGGCAATATATTAGCGTGGATTTGTGTCACCCAGCCCCGTGTCCTGTCTGATTTATGGGCCTCCTTCTCGACACCGGGACCCGGACAACACCCGACTGTACCTCTGCCAGGATACTGGCTCGGCCCCGCTGGACTGAAATATATGCCTCCATTCTTGTCTGCAACAATAGTGCATCTCTCACAATTCGGGTGCTTGCCAACCGAAAAAATAATTATGTAAGCGTCCTACGCAGATTTAATTAAGTAAACGGCAGTAAACATGCGAAAAATGAAAGTACCTGCTTACTTATATCTTCCATTGTGATGTGCCTACTGAAATGTGGTGGGTAATGTATCATTACGCTGAACGCTCTATGCCCCTCACCTTAGCACAAGCACATCGATAAAGGTTTTATCGATAATAATTTCGGTAACTTGTTATCGTTCCTAGCTCGACTCCAACCAAATAAATAGCAACTCACGTCCACTAAATATTCTTAATATGAGAACGATGACAAATTATCGACATTATCGATGAGTTCGTGCTAGGGGCTAAACTCACTGAATGACCCATATTATGTACATTTATCTAATTCCAACAATATTCAACCGCTGATAGCTCCATTGTAACATCCGCTTATTTCTCCTAAACGGATCTCTTAGCGGCATAATCATATACCAACCAACTACCTAACCAGAGGTAGGCACATATTTTATGATGGACTGCCAGACAACTTTGTCTTGACACACACTTATTTATGGTCTCATTCATTCCTCCCAACCTTCCTCTTCCCCATCTCCCTTACCACTCCCTTCAACCTCACAACATACCCCAATTCTTGGGGATGCCATAGTCCCACTGGCTCCCGGCAGTTAGCAATCTTGTTCTGTGTTCTGGTATTCACATGAAAAAAAATACTCTTGCGTTTTATCTTTATTTTTTATTGATGTATGTATATCTCGCTCATCCTCAATTTCTTCCATTCGCTTTCGTCTTTTATATCCTCTTTGCAGCGTTTCACATTATGTTAAAACCACCAAAGAAAACCAAGGGTAGTTGCAACCACCAACCCCCAAGTCCAACTGGTGGTTTACCAAACCCGCATATAGCAGAATATTATTTAAAATACACGTCGCAACGAAGAAGATGGAGATCCCATCTCAGTCCGGGACGCTGGTTACTGGGATGCCTGGCTTGTCTGGACCGCATGTAAACTGTAAACGACTCGCAGCGGGACGCTTATTTATGTTTATTTTTTATAGTCTCCGTATATTTCAGTTTAGTCTGAGTCCGTGGAATAAGTGAATAAGGTAGAGGGTAGAGACAGGGACGCATTCCCGACTACTTGACCTCTGTCCCCAGTCCCCGAATTATTTACAGTCACCGCCTTACCGCAACGGACATAAAAAACAGTTTTTTTTAAACCGAGTTGGGCGTAGCAAACCTGGCAAGACGGGACGACGCTCTTGCGCGGAACAACGCTTAATTCGGCCCAGCCTCGTGACCGGCCGCCAAAACTCTGTGCGATATATTTGCTTCTATTTTCTCTAAAATTGGCAATGTTTCTATTCTAAATGATGACGAACTTTTAATTGTAATATTTTATTTGTATAATTCTTATTTTTATTTATTTATTAGATAATAAAAAATACAATTACAGAAATGAATTTTTGGGGAAGGTTTCCCGTTTCAGGACAATCAAATTGATAGGTTTCACTTCCTTCAATAAAAATCAATTTCGGTCGTTCACATCTGCCAGGAGTTCCGTGACGGCTTTTTTAAAAATATATTTTCTGCCTCCGGTTAAGTAGGTACCTATTTTAATTCTTTATATTTTTCATAATAAAACAATTCTTTCAATATTATTAACATTTACACAAAGAAATATTACAATTTAAAAATTCATCATCATTTAGAATAGGTCAATTGCCAATTTTTAGTAAGAATAGAAGCAAATATACCGCACAAAGTTTTGGCAGCCAAAAGATGTTTGTAAAATTTTTATTGTAGCTAAAATTTCCTTAAAATTCAAATTGGCTTTATGAAATAACTCAAATATAAAAATAATACCAAAATGTGTTAACTTGTGTAACTGGGTGGGTTACCAAACGCTTACTCTTTTTAAATGATTAGTTTTGTGTAAGTAAATTTGAATTCAAACTTATGAAGAAGTTGGTATCTCAGATGAAAATTTAATAAATTACGTACAATTTGGGCATATTTTATGAGAAACCAACTTTTTACACCACATCACCCAATTAAAGTTTTACTTTTTCCTACCTTTACACGTCATTTTTGATTTACTGTGTTTTTGGTTTATGGCATTGTTTTAATTAGAGACAATCCTGGCTTCCTCAATACATCTCTAAGTAGGTAACTTAACCATAATGTACCAATATGGGAAGTAGTAGTGAAAAGCACTTTATATAGTAGGTTTGTATTTATAATTACCCGTATTATACATATAGTACCGACTCGTAATACAATCTTAACCCTTTGTACTCCGAATTTTTTCTTTAAATGGTTTACCAGCTACTCCATAGAGTGTAACGTAAAAATATGAGGAAAAATTACGATATTTTTAAAAAATTAGAAAAATATGTTTTTTGTTAAGGCAGTAAATAAAAAGATGTAGTTATGTTGAGAAATATATATTTATTATCATATAAGATTGTTAATAAAATAAAAAAGTACATATTATAATCTTTATAATTTTTTAAAGTGTGGTATTTTAGAAAGCAGTCGCCGAAATGCATACGTGGCTTCTTAGGACACGTGTCACAGTACTCACTGGTTTCCCGTCTGCCACCTTTTAATGACCACACAATCCCTCTTGGGACCTTTTCTCAAAATATGGAGTTTTCTATTGAATTTATACCTATTGTTTATGTCGCCGCTGCGGCGCCATCGGAGTTGTTAGAATGTTTACTATGTCACCGTGGCGGCGACAACGGAGTACAAAGGGTTAAACGTACGCATTCAACTAGATTCGCAGTACTGTATATCTAACAACTCTGAAACTGGTTTGCGCGATAGGTATTAGCTATTTGCCACGTCAGAGAAACCTGTTGGCATGTAAATGACTGCCTGTCTTTTTTGAAATTGGTATTTTAATTGCACCCTTTATGTAGCCGAGGTAGTTAAGTTACGGATATTCTATATTGCGGCTTGTTAAGATGAGGCGTCTGTCCAGGGGAGCAGGACTAACACGAAGGTATGGCAAGGATGATGATTAATAATAATAATAAATTACTAACATAAAATTTGTATTACGCACAAGAAAGCATTCTGTTGTTTCTATAGACGATTCAGGTATCGGCAGGGGCGTGTAGTCTATTTGGGCACATAAGCACTGCCTACCTTACTTGTATAAAAATATAAATAATATTGACCTTTTTAAAATTATTGAAAGAAACCAGCTTGCACATTAAAAAACTACGCGCAGAGTAAACTAATGCTACGTATACATCCGCGAGCCGAACTGCCGAACTGAACCTCAACTTATGTACTTATGTGAAAGAAACGAAGCAACCGGCAAATGGTGCGAAACGCTGCTTGCAGTTGATTCGTTCCTTTCCCGTAATTCGTGGTACGGTTCGCGTTTCGGTTCGCAAATGTAAACGTACCCTGAGAATCACAGCGTCACGCGCGCCTTACCGATCGCTATAAGGTATCAAAGGCAGGAACTAAATATGCAAACAACCCCACGTCATATTCAAAACATTTTGTCTTCCTTCGACATAAAAAACGAACATTTGTGAGCGATGTTCATTCAAGGAACGGCTTGTTTCTTGTTTCTGTTAGTCTCGAAAAAGGCCACGCCTTTTGGTACAAATCACAAAATCAGCAATCAGTGCCATCTTCAATGCTACTTCGATTATTTAGTACAACTTTACTAACGAAATATTTATCAAATTATGTCGGTTTTCTTTCACGCAATTTTGTGGTCGAAATTTAATATAATCCAGTCATTGTATTGTAGTATGCATAAATGAAGCGGTTTTTTGGGTGTTTGATATTGCTTAGGTAATTCCAAACAACATCAGCTAAAGCTAGCGCTTAGCCATTCTTTGCGTTACTATACCAAGTTAAAGCAGCAGCTTAGACATTCTTAGCATTACTTTATCAAGTAAAAGCAGCAGCTTAGACATTCTTAGCATTACTTTACCAAGTAAAAGTAAAGTTAACCTAATTCTCCATTTTTCCTAATGCCTACTCTGATTAAAACTCTGTGGACGCCACTGGGTATCGGCAGTACCTAGTCCCTACCCTACTACTCTCAACCGTCTGCAGCCAGTGAGACTATGGCATCCCGAATTGGAATGCTGTGAGGCTGTGGGTAGTGGAAGGTAGGTAGGAAGTAACTGGCTATCGATATCTGGCCACTAAACACGGTTAAAGCCATTTCAAGCAACGTTTCAATTCTGAATGGTTGTCTTTCACCAAAACTATACTGAAAATATCTACTACTCTGGAATGTGCCGCAGATATACCATGTATATTTTTAATAAATAAATTGTGAAATAAAACAAATAATTCAAATAAAATTTATTTGCGCTCGCACGCTTGTTTTTGAACCCATGGCTTCCGGATTCGTAGCCAAGTAATATTGTAACCATTAAACCATGGAGGACATCGAAGTAATTACTCCCTCCTACCGAAATAACCATCAACAGGAAGATAACATAATATATGCCGGCGTTGTCTTCAATAGTATAAAGAAACCAATATAAACACACATCACTCACAAACACACAAGATTGTATATTAAATATATTATTTTCTCTTTAAATGTATAATGTAGATTAAATTTTCATATTATAAAATGAAGGCCTCAGCACGGGCAAGCCACCCAGTGAGGCCAACATTACTGGAAAACTTTGAAATGTAAAAAATATTGTACCTAATAAAAAAAAAATAGTCACCAGGAATACAAAGACGTATTATCCTAAAAGGCAGTTTTTGAAACAACCTTAAGGCGATGCACTGCGTCGTGTAATATTTTAAATTGAGCCGCTATCAATAACAACCCTTACGTAGATGGCGATAAGGTTTAAATTCCCGCTTAACACCATCCGCCTGTTTTGATTTATGCAAGAAAAAAACATGGCCAAAAAGTGCCTTTTATTTTATTTTGTGGATGTTCAGGCATAAATATTTAATATTTTTTCGATCATTTTATAAATAACTTAATTTGCCACATTATACAATAAATTCATAACCGAAAATGGGTTTGTAAGTAGGAGATTTTGATCTTTAAAGCAGTTTTCATAGGCCTTTACACTATTTTTTTCGGGGCTTATAAAAAGACTTATCTAAAAAATACTCGATTATTTCAAAGGCCAAGATGTATTCTACTCGCAGTATTTAATAAAAGCATATGAAACATTTCTAGGCGACCAAATGTTCAAACCAAAAACACATGATTTTGCATTACTACGTATGGCATCACCTTAACTGTGAAGAGTTAGGGTAAAATGGTTTTAAGAATTTTTCTGATCTGGAAACTAAACAAGTTTCTAGTAGGCAGATTCCTATTCTCCATCCCTAGCCAAGGACATGTCCCCAATATACCCATTCCCCTCATTTCAGCCTTGGCACAAACCAAAGCGAGTGAGATCGCTACGCGGCTATCTCACTCGCTTCGGTCTATGCCAAAGCCAACATGAGGGGGATAGGTATACTAAGGTCATGTCCCTCAGAATAAAGAACGGGAATCCGCCTTCTGATTTGAAAAAACTCAACTTTCCTCTACCACATTTTCTTCCCACTTCCTCCAGTCTCACAAAACTCCTCAAATTCAGGATGCCATAGTTCCAATCAATCTCCAAGCAGTTGAACATTTCTGTTCGGTAATCACATTCAGTGATATTGTTAATTTATTAAGAATCATTAATAGGTTTTCTGATTAACTTGAGTGAAATACGAATATATTAGCAAGGCAAAGATAGTTGCATGAACACATGTTCCGATATATTAGGAATAACCGGATTGCCAATAATTTGAAGAGATTCTTAATAAATTAGCGATACTCATTTTTCTCTGTGTATGAAATGATCCAAAACAAGAGGCTGCTGACCAGGGGAGCAGGATAAAAATGAGGTATTATGGATGTATGCAATACGCCTGAACCTACCTATACCTTGGAGTGGTGTGAGGTGTCGGACTGTTGGTGTTGCCCAGAGAAACACCGTCTCGGTCAGTCGTTATCTGTGAATTTATTGTCCTCCGCCCTCCGCTGGCCGAGAGGCTCTTGTTAAACTCCGCCATTATTATTATTATTATTCACAGCATACGGTCGAAGTATTAAAATGTTATTTATTGCGCCGCCGCGATGCTATCTCACTGTAAATACTGTGAGAATGCCACGAGTGATCGTGTTTGGTGTTTGATGGTCCCGCCGCGTTGGAAAAGTCATTACGCAGACGACAATCGGTATTATTATGACTGATGCTGGACAGCCGGCGGCTGCTTGGTCCTTAAACCTCCAAGAACTGCCATCATCATCTTGACAGAACCCGTACCAGGTACCAGGTGACCTCTACCCACGCGAATATAACTGACCGGAATCTGATGATTCATTTCGCAAAACTATCTCTTCTTCTGATGGAGGGGTTAGCTGTCATGTTAGCTGGTAAGTTCATAAGGGCAGTCTTCACCTTGCATATTGCAGTCCGGAATAACTCTCGGAACTGCACTCGTATCATGAACATAGGTTTTGTAACTACATCTAATATGAATATTTCCCTGAATTTATTGTCAGTTGGGGTATCTGCAATCTTGTATTTGTCGCAACTCATGATCATAAACTTCCGATCATAAATTAATGCATACGTATAGAGTGAATTGGGAGAATCTCCTATCCTTATTATATAATCCTCTTCCTCTCCACATTACCTTTACTTAGCTTTAACGCAAAATAAAACTCCTTTCTCTAACCAACTTTAGCATGAAAAGCTTTTTTTGCTTAACCTTATTTAATCTCATATAATAATGAAATAGAAGTTTGGATCATTTATATAGCGCCGTTTTAGTGCGAAAATCATCTCAAGGGCGCCTTACAATTTAATTTATACATTTAACCTATAACCCTATCACTTAGATTTTTTTCAAGTGCACGGAGAAAAATGAGTAATATTAAAGCTTTTTTAATCAAGATTCTGTTAAAAGAAGTAACTGCATAACTAATAAAATATTAGTCATTCAGAATATATATTAACAATTTTCAACGCAAGTGGCCTTGTCCGAATAAATATAATCAACGAGATGCGAAAATATAATTATTTTGAAGAACACGTGTTCCGACTTCCTCATAACATATTCGATAGTTTGTTATGAAATTGGTCAAATAGTAAAAGCAGTAAGTTTTCTCCGTATGGCTTATAACTGAGATGAATGTACTTATTATTCTAGTAGTAATAGTTTGTTTCTTACAAATAAATAAATCGTTTTAAATTCAAATATGTATTGCCTACTTTTCATGCTGATTTGAAAACAATTACAAAACCTAACATGTGTTGCCAAATAAAACTACATCTGTTTAATTTTTGATTTTATCCAAACTAGAAATTGATCGTATTTTAAATTCATTCAACACTATACAAACATTTTTAGTGTTTACCTTTCCTAAACTAACAAAATTCGTTACACCCGATTTGAAACAGTCAATTTTCCTGTAAACATCGGACGTAGCAATGTATCCACTTGAATTATCGCCCGATTCACCATTGGATCTTTGCTCAGATGGCCTTTATCTCTGGCGGTCCTTTTTCGGAAGCTTTTTCTACCGACAACCATCTGACAGGCTTCTAACTAAATGACAAGCGAGGCCAGGCAGCTTTTAGGGCGGATTTTTTCCGCGAGTTTTTTTGTCTCTTCTCGGTAAAGTAAAGATGGTTGGCGGCGACATCACAGCACCTGACAGTGCTGCCATTTGTAGGGAGAAATCCCCAGATCTAGGGAGAACGGGAGTTTTTGTGTAGACATTTTTTTACAAATTATAAGTAGGTTTATCTGGTATGCAGAACCGTGAGGTTTCAGTAGTTTTTTCAGCTAAGCAGGTAGTTTTTTCGCGAAACGAAAATCCAATTTCTAAAATCTATGGATATTTTTAGCATTTCAGATATTTTTATACTTTTGCTCGGGAGTTTCTATTTTAGAACTGGCAACCCAACTCCGAAGCAACTCTCCTCACTTCTTATATTGATATTGGCGTTTTTTTTAGCTCTTGGCAGATCGATTATCCGCAGTTCAAACGCTCAATTACCGCCTGAGAATAAGAGTCGTGCGAAGACGCTGGAGCTTTCCCGCGCTTTTTATTGGTTTAGCTAGGTTAAATTAGATGTAACTGTACTGATTACGGGATAAAACGCTATAATTCTTAGATAGTGGCAAAGTGTCGTCTATTTCTAGCAGTTCTTCAATTCAACATGTAATTATTGAATGACGACCGAGTCTCATTGCCCGGAGCCCGTGACATTATATCACCCCGATGCTGAGGAATATTGAGAGGCGAAAGGAATTAATAGGATGAGATTGAGAAGCTTGTCCTGTAAGATCAAGCACTGAGCGAAATTTCTATTAACCTTTCATTTCTGAATAGCGATCTTTCACCGGGCGATGTAGAAAGTATTTTCCACTTTTGACAACTAGTACCTGTCTACTTATCCTTCGTGATTGTTTGGCTAGGCCACACACTGCGTAGTGCGTATGGATTCATCCGGGAGTTTTTTGTCTGGTGTAAATTTCATCAAACCAGCCCAGGTTTTTAAAAGATTACATTTTAAGTGGTGCCATGACAACCCCAGTACTTCTCTATTCTGTTATCTTTCCCTTCTCTGCCGTATAATAATATCTTCATCGTACATCATGTTTCCCACCATTTATATGTAATTCGAATCGAAACCTCCTGTTTGAAATAAGAATACGGAATTTGTTACCAACATTCTTTCAATGTGACACCACACGAGAATTCCAATGCACTAACTGCACTGCTGCACTCTGGCACCCCAATTAGGGAATGCTGTGAGGAAAATAATCATTTTAACCTGAAAGTTCATTGATTAAACCAAGTAGTGTACGAATTCTTCTAATAATTATAACAATTACAGATTCGATTCTCGTCGCAGCGCATAAATATAGAAAAGTTTATTTAACATACAAATGTCAATTTTCTAAAGCTGCGTTCCCATCTGATCTATTCTATGAGAGTCTATGGTCAATTTATTGAACGAATGTTGAAGTCGATCCAACTTTGGATATTTATTTCTTAGAAAAACCTGTTCTTATTGATATACGTCTATTTCATAGATTCTATGGAATAGATCAGGTGAGCGGCAAATGCATAGTGTCTTACCTAAAACATATCAGGTACACCCAATGACTAAATAAAATACCTAAGAGGGTGCACCTATGTTATATTATTAATTTATTAGTCTTGCAGATGAATTTAGGTAGGAACAAATAAGTTAATTTTTTAATTTACAATTAATATGTTTCTTCTATCATTAATTATTTTTGTGATTTTTCATCTACAGGTTCTCCGGGGTAAAGTGCGCTAGCTTCGGGAGGTTTTTTTAGAAATTCAAACATTCTTTTTCCCATACAAAAATATTTTCCAAAGAAGTATATTTATTTTCCCGCACAAACAATTCAACTTTTGTACCTAAAAACTACCTTAAAACGTTGGAATTTCAAGAAAAGTTATTCATCTTTTTTACTTGTACTATTATGTAGAATCACCCCCGAATTTAGCGCACTTTACCCCCGGACACCCTGTATATGTCAGTGACGTCATAAAGGCACAAAAGAATGAGATTAATATTCGTCTAGAATCTAGATAAATTCAATTTTTATAGACATTACCATAATAAATAACGATATGGAAGCTCAAGTTGTAAAAATAACATTTAGCCCCCGTTCATTCAGTCTCCACATTATGAAACATGAGTGCTGCGTGAGAGCTTGTTCCGTCCAAATACACTCAAGTAATTAATGATATCTGCTAACATCATTAGATTCATTGGTCTGAACTTTTGATGGTGACATTAATTTATATAATTATAGTGATTTGACCACTGTGCGACTCGGGTTTTTCACACCGTTCAGTGGGCGATCAAGCTGCATGACGATCACTATCATCGTAATAATTATGACATTTCATATTAAGTCCGTCTGTGGTTGCTTAAATTACATACTCATGACTCAACACCGTCTCCTTATTCAGAAGTCAATAGTTACGTGTTGCATTGGTCCCTTTGCAAACTACTGACTCTTATTGTGTTGTTGTGGATTTAGCACAGTGGAATCTGTTCGTGTTTCATGTATCCCTCTACACTCCTACACACAACTGTCTTTTGTTTTTGTAAATGTACAGAAAATAGGGACTCGCTTGAAAAGCACTTAAGAGGAATCTACAAGAAAAAAGGATATTCTTGGTATGCCTTATATTGTCACGAATGTAGGTAATAGGCATTAAAATCGCTTAACAAACGGAGACTAGAAACGTTCGATATCAAGCACAAAATTTTATTTATTTTGTAATAAATTTTATAAGAAAACAAAAAAGTTAATCAAGTGACTGTCACAGATAATCTTAGCTATAATACTGTATGTTTAAAAGTTGTTTCCTTTACGCCTTCATACATTTCTATTGAAAAAAATTGTAGTTTACATTTATATTTTTTATTATTTATTTGTATTCTACTCAGGGGAAACGATAGGAAAACCTTCAATTTATCTAAAGCATATTTTTTGGTAATTCATAAGGTACCTACACCAATTCGTTATAAAGATTAATCAAAATAGTGATTTAGCACTAAGCTTCGCCTTACAAACACTTTGTAGTAGTTAGATAATAATGGGAAGTGAGTACATATTTCGATTTCCAAAAATCAGAAATAATGTATTTTTGCACAGTAGAACATTTTCATATTTCACGGGTCCCTTTACGAACTGTCTCTTGTTTTCTTGTTGTGTAATTAACCACCCAGTGGAAATATCCTAGAGGAAGAATTATATACAGGGTGTATCGGCAAGTACCCGACAAACTTTAACCAGCTATTCCTCAGCACATTTGGAGTAAAAAATGTTATGGGCGCTTTGCTGTCCGGTAACATTTTTTTTCCATTAAAAACAAAAAATAAATAAAAAATCCACACTCCGTCACTGTCATTGGCATTGTTTCTCGTTTTCAACAGCTGTTATTGGCAAGTGTGTCAAAAAGTGTCCTCGCTCTTTCGTACACACTAAATAATAGTAGTTAAAAATGAGACGAATGGTGCCGTGCCATTTCGTTGTGATTGTAAAAGCGCGTCAACGTAGGTACGTACGTATATTATTCAACGAAACTCGAACAAAATATTGCCAGATGGGTTTTCAAACTTTGACAAAGGATAAAACATTGGTGACATGTGGTGAAAATATGAATAATAAATTTTTTATTAAAAAAAAATGTTACCGGACAGCAAAGTACCCATAGCATTTTTTACTCCAAATATGCTAAGGAATAGCTGGTTAAAGTTTGTCGGGTACGTGCCGATACACCCTGTATATACAATATGTATAGAATATGATATCAATTCGTAGACATATTTGTTCAATAATAGCTGTAGTTACCTACCTACTTAGCTTATTTCAGCAGCACGACCTTTGTGCAATATCACTATAAAGCTAGAAAATAGCATAAAATAAAATAAATATATTATTTTTTGGAAAATAAAGTAAAGTTGCCTTTGAATAATTCCTACCTTTTAAAAGCAAAACTAAATATGTAACATTTTCAATGAACTCAAGGGGCCAACCAGTTAAATCACTACAACTAAAATAACATGAATGCTGTTATAGAAATAATGTTCAATGTCAATTATATAAAAATCACAAAGCATCATCTATCTCGGAGTGTAATTGATGAAATCTTAGATGGAACTCATAGTTTTCTTGTTTTTCTAAGAATCTATGAATTGTGGTAAACAAAAAGAATATGAAAAAACGCATTATGGCATTCTCGAATCAAATATGGAATTATAAAATGGGGAGCTGAAAAGTTTAATGAGTGACAAATCAAGATAAAATAGAATTAAATAACTGAAGTCCGCCTCAGCATTATATAATGTATAATAATGGTTCTCAATTTTTTTCTGTGTTTTAAAAGTAGGTAACGTTTAGTTATTCCCGCTCCGATCCTGTCTAGCTATTGGTCGGTGTGATAAACGAGCGCATGCGCACTCCTCCCCCGACCCCTTCCCCCCACCATAATTGGGATGCTAATCAGATCCGACCTTCCCCTCTCCCTCTTCCGTCGCGAGCAGCTGTGATACCTACCCAGTACGGCCGGTACCTACTCAGTCAGTACCTACCGGGCGAGAACCAGTCTCCGTGGTGCGAATACAATTTGAAGATAGCAGCCCCACTCGATGAAGTCGGTAATTTGTTTAAACGGATACTAAAGTTGCGAAGGTGGGTAGGTACTTACCCAGTCTGCCCATTGAGCGGGTCTGGTTGAGCTTTTTATATTTAAGGTTCTGCATGTAACGCTGCAAGCAACTCTATGAAAAGTATTAGATTACTAGTGCAGGCCTGTGAAAAATAGTTCGGAAATCACAACCAGTCTACGCGAGTAAGATATCTATGGTCTACAATATGTTTTTAGGTGCGGTCATGGATGTATTTTTGCACTTTGGTTGAGTACAATAATATCACTGACGAGACTGACGAGGTACCTACTGACATTTTACCTGGTGAACTTCAATGTTAAAGAATAAAAATCGTTTCTACTCCCATACAAAATACAGCGCCGGTGGAAAAAAGTATGCTTTTTGAGACCGGTGACTGGTGCCGTCTGACGTCACGTCCATAGATTTGGTGCGATTTTGAGAGACCCGAAAACTTATCAAATCGACATTTGTAAAAAAAATCAAGTCATTATAAATAAAAAAATAATGGACTGGAGTTCATTATTATAGTAGAATCTAATGGAGCGAAATTCTCTACGCAATCTCTTGAAATCTGGCGTCATTAAATTTGAACAGCTTTGAAGTCTAAAAGTCTGGCTCAATTGTTGATGTCTACTATTTTCAGTTCTCAACCTCATTTTCATGCTTAGCTAACTAAGTAAGGTCCATTATTTTTTATTTAAAATTTTATTGTATTCTGTAAAAAAATATCACAGTTTTTTTGTTGATAACACCAAGAATGGAAAATTAATTTGTCATTATTTGACTGACTCCCTCGTTTCTGAGACGTTTAACATAAATTGGCAAATTTTACTTACCAGAAAAACTGTCTTCAGTGATCAAATTTTTTAGTGCATTCCAGTCTCTGAAAGGAAAATGTATTAGGTACATCTTTTTTACTAGACCATTTAACTAGTTAGTGAAATGAACAACAAAGTGCGACTGACGAGTTGTATTGGGGACGCAACAATGTACCTACGCATTAAAGATTCTGCAAGATTGTCCAGTGCCTCTTCAGTATCACCATAATACATTGTGTTAATTAGTCTATTATATTTTGAATCATTCCGCCAACCCAATATAGCAGTGAAATCATAAATATAAAAATCAGTTGTTGCAGTTAGTTGCATTTGTTCGCTGAAAAGTTGGGTGAAAAGGGAATAATAATTGATGAAGATTTACACATGATTTTGTGTACATTTTTCACCCGGATATATTATTTTGTTTTGCATGCAACTTCATGGCTAAGCTCTCCGAAGGAGTCTATCTCCTTTCATCTCGCTATAGTTACATTGCGCCATCCTCTTTCTTACCCTTGGTATCATTTTCATTTAGTTTTTATTTCCATTCCGTTGTGTTTTTTCTCCCTTCGCCGCCCTGGTCCGTGTGTCTTGTCTCTTTTTGCCTCGCGTTCTTCTAACGAGCTACGGATAAAAACGAGTTTTCCAGACGTTCCCAACCTTTATTGGACAAATCCCGCATCAAGTGTATGGCGCTAACATTGACACGTAATTATTACCAATGATTTAACTCATTCGTGGCGCGTCCAGCGAAGCTTCAGTACCTACTTAACTTTTTTACTATTTCGTCAACACTATGTTTTGTTGAAAAATGGAGAGAAAACAATATGGCGTCTTGTCTTATTTTGTCTTTGAAAGCTCCATATCTCATGATGGAAATGAAGTAGCTAGTTGAAAATAGTTCCGTTCGTCTAAAGATGTCAGGCCGAATAGCAGTACAAATTTCATGACGCCAGATTTCGCTGTTGAAGAGTTTTCGCTTTTTCCAAAATTTCTATTGTGATACATATTTTTCTTTACAGTCAACCAATTCGAGTAGCAAAATAAAATTAAAATGAGATTTAATTAACGCACATACATTCAACCGATCGTGACCGCTGGTTGCCGACCTATGGTACCTACTTGCAAACAGGTTACCTACTTCTTAAAATCTATATTTTTTTTATTATTTCACATCACGTTTTTATCAGTTTACACGGCATTAATTAGGTGTCACCACACTCTTTTAACTGCCCACCTTTTCCGCACAATAAATAAAGAGGGAAGTACCTACCTGCATTCAATTCACTATTAATTAGCTGTCAACTGCTTATAATGTGGCTTGATTATCTAACACGGCCATTTTATGAATCAGGCCCCCTAGCACAAGCAAATGGATAAAGGTTTCCTTCCCTAACACTACTACAGAAAGAACCAACAAACAGTTGTTCACGTCGACTAAATTAAGCACATGTATCAAAATGAACATTGACTTTCGTTATATGACTCAAATTTTAAATAGTTTTTTGTAAAATCATTGTATTATTATATCGAAATTCTTGTAGGTAAAATATACAGAAACAAAATTTCTCTTGCTAAAGATTTTTTATCAAATTCAATCCATACACAGAGAAAAATTACTGATATTGAATATCGTAAATTTATGAATCTCTGCAATTTTTCGTAATCCGGTTGAAAACGGGATTGCAGGCCCTTAACGAATGAATTATTAGGTTTCCTAGTAAACTTTTAGTGGAATACGAACGTATTATCACAATGTCGGAATACATGTTCGAAAAAATCCTAATATTTCGTCGTTGTACATTATCTAGGCTAATGCAGGCGCACGAACACGTGTCTCGAGTTTCGATATGTCAGGAATTTACTAAAAGTTTATCAGGAAACGGTCTGCAATACCGTTTTAACCGGATTATCAATAGTTTGAAGAGATTTCCAAAAAATTAGCAATACTGTTAAATTTTTAATTAAAGTGTCGGTTTATAATTTATTGACCGCTCCCCCGCCACTTGTTAACATTATAATCGGCTGATGTGATATCAAAAAGTATCAATAAAATTATTACATTATCACCGTCCAATCGAATTTACACCGCCGTATTGCGTTTGGAATGCGCAACACTTCTCCTCTGCAGCATCTCGTTTGTGAATAACGCTGGACCACTTAAGGGTCACCACCTCTCCGCTGTAAATTACCTGCGGGTTAAATTAAACATCTTATATTTTACAGGTTAACACAAAACATTCTTCGCTCACAAACAATGACTTTGTTTAATTATTATGTATGGAAATGAGTCATTTATGTATATTTTATTTTATTATGTGTAGAAATCAAACAGTTATTCATAAGATAATTGTCAAATGATTTTATTATGATAAACCAAGTTCTAGTAATTATTTATTTTATCTTAATATCAATTTATATATAGGTACCTACAAGGAAAAAACTTACTGATATGAAATACTGTTAATTTATTAAAAAATCTTCGTTAGAATCAAATTATTTTTCGTTTCTTGTTAATAACGGGACTGCAGGCCTATAACGAATGAATTGAGTTCCTAATAAAGTATTAGTCAAAAGCGAATGTTTTATGAGGACTGCGAAACATGTGTTCATACAAATGTTGATATTGTCGCATTTCTTCATGATATTTATTACGAAAAGACGCACGTGATCTCAATATATTCTGAATGACAATTTTTTTATCACAAAATTGGCATGCTATCACTTTTTCAATAGGATCATTTTCTAGAACAAATAAACAATTAGAACAGTGGTAAATGACGCTAAAAAATTGTCGAAAGAGGGTCTGCGAAGCTAGCAGACCACAATGGAGGGTTGATACCAACCATTATGATGAAATGATGAAATTAGACCGAATTTCGTAGAAATTACATCCCTGAGGTGAATATGTGATAAAAACGTGTAAGATTAAGAAAGGGACGCTTAGGATGGTTTGGGCATGTAGATCGGATAAACGAAGGAAGGAGTCTGGAGAGTATATATGATGCGAATGTGAATGATGAAGAAGTGGGGGACACCCGAAGAATTATGAATTATATATATACCTAATAAACCCGCAGGGCTTCTTTAGAACGCGGTTTCATGGCTACCCCAGCGTTAAAATAACTTAACTCGCCATTTTCTACTTTATTTTATCCGGCCAGCCCTGAAGCTGTCTTGTAGGCTGTCGATTTATGTTCTCCACCCCCCTCCCCTTCTCCGTCACCCCTCGGCGTTCAGAATCGCTGTTTTCCATTTCGAGTCAAATTACTCGAACGCCCGACCTTCGCCTCTTAGACCTAAATCACAGAATCCTCTTCGACACCTTATTTTTTTATTTCTATTCTGTGGAGTTCTTTTGTGCAAGTGAGGGCTCTGATTTCTTAGGTCGGTTTCGTGTTATAATGCGAGCGTCTGAATTACTAAATAAATCTTCTTGGAACCATGATAATTCGATGATGTTGTTATTTGATTCGCAGATTTCTCCTTCTAATTATTTCGCTGGTTGAAACAGTCAGAATGGGAGCCAGAATTACAGGAACCTGGGAACCTAGGAACAGATTGCATCCACCAGTTCGTCGATCACTAATACAAAACTATATGTACCTAAACTGCATTTGACCAATGGACATGATGCTGCGTTAGAATTTACATACATTATTATTTATTTATAGTCTGTACTGGCAGATAACATTCTTACCTGGGAGGTCACTTGAAATTAACAAAATAATGTTACAGCAAAACCTCGAATTTTACTACGAATCAGATTCAAAGCTATATCACATACGAAATAATGGACGCCGCTTATTATTTCGATACACTTGTTTGCTCTTATTATGCCCAAAAAGATGTAAAAACTACGTATATTTTCTTTATTGCGTTTTACATTCCCTGCTATCGTTTTAACGACACACATATCGGCGACACATTAAGCTATACGCATCATGGCTTGGTCTATTTCAGCACATCGCTATCGAAACTTCTGCAACTCCCCAGAGGGTTATTAAACGAGTAATCTATTATTATTATATGTATGTTATTCGTAATGCATTAAAAATGTAGGTACTCCAGCTAATTTTATTTATCAAAGTGTTATCTCACTCATCCACCCAACAATATCTGCATTATAAAAAACTTTAATTTTGAAACAACAGGTTGACTCTAAATATGGTTCTCGGAGTCCAGTGTCCGGACCAAGCACAACAATATAAGAGGCACGTTTTTTCTCTTCTTAGAAGTATGCATTGAGCAGGAGTAAGCACCCAGGAACAATAAGTCTCTCCGTAATAGGACACACTATCTCAGCCTTCTGCTTATCTCCCAGTTCTCTTTTGTTGTTTACAAACATTTCTCAAATTTCATTTATCTCCTTTTGTTTTGTTTCCAGAAAATATATGCTCACAGAAAATTTAAGAACAAAATTGTATTCTTTGAAACATACAATGATGTTTTAGTATTATTCATTTTTAAATTAAGATGAATGTTGGTAAAATCACATAACAAATTATCTATAGTTAGTAATAGGATAGAGCCTTGAAAATATAAGTTTAAAAAATAATACAAAATTTTACAGCTTGAGTTCAGGCGCTGAACAAATCATCTAAATATTATTATAGTAATTCATTTGCTGGTCTCTATCGTTATGTGAGTCCGTCAGTGATAGTAAGAATAACGATTCCTGACTAAATTCGCGCCATTTTTTCATCTAGGAAGCAGGAAAGTCACGTAAAACCTTAATTAAATTACTTTGATAAATAAATTTGATAGCTATTCGCACAGATCAAAAGCGGCGTTAAAATTAAACGAAAACTTGTATTTGCATATTTATGGATATCGCGGGCTGTAAACAGTCACAAATATTGTAACAGGTTTTAACTGTCAACAGAGAATAAATTTAATAAGATTGAAGATTATAACATATTTGCCCAACCCGAAGAAAGGAAGTATTTAGACGAAACTGGCAACTACCCAATACGGACAGAAACTTATCGAGGGATCTGGTAAGACCACTAATAGGACACTGCCACCTCAGAAGACACAAACAGCTGTTGAGATTAGAAGACACCAATAGATGCAGGAAAGGATGAAAGGACTCCAATTCACTCACGGTGCCTACGTCCCACACTGATGGAAACAAGGCTCAAATTGGAGGAGGCGAAATAATAATGGAAAAAAATATTCATAAATTATTCCGATATTTTCTATTTAGTTTTGTACACATATCCTAGCGTTAGCATTCGAGTTTCTACACAAATATCGGTTGTATTCCAATGCCTAGGTAGGTACCTAGTACCTACCTAAAAGCTTCGAATCTTGTTAAAGTCTCTCGCTCCACCGAATATTTAATCTCTCAGCAGGGTCATCCATCAAACACCTGTTGGGCCCACTCCCCTTTCCGATAACGGATAGGATAGTAGACGGGTAGATTGGGTAGCCCTGCCCGGCTAACCGTTCTATTCCTCTTTGTTACGAAAACAACTCTGAAACATATTTACCTCGCGGTAAACAAACTATGCTCGGCCTACCTGTGTAACTGTGTAGGTACCTGTTATCTACTACAGTCTGTCAAGAAATTGATGGCGCTGCGATCGTTTAAATGGTTTTGAATGGCAATATCAAGGTGGTTTAAAGAATAAAGACTGTAACTTTAAATAAGCACTATGGTCCAACTGAATATTTTTCGTGTCCTTCAAAAGGTGTTGAATTAATAATTATTTCTGAAAGGAGACTCTTTTTTAATGAATGGGCTGAAGGGCGGTATAAATAGAAACAATTTTGTACAAATTTAAGGTAGTCCCAAAAAGCTGTCATATGGCAGCTTGTCTGTAGGTTTTACCAATTAAACATTCTACTAAAAACAAGTTATACATATAGGTAGATACATCAAAAAAATTCAAGGATACATGAAATTTTCATACATTAGCCACAGCTTTACTTATTATATTATGAAAATTTACTTATTATCCGTTATATCTATCATTTTTCCCGTTCAAGTCGATATATCAGATTCGGAAATCAAATAATTATAACTTCGCATTTGAATCTACTGTATTTTGTTCTGAAATCGGTGTTGCCATGGTAAAATTATTGGTTCCATTTTATAAAATTTCTGTACTTTGTTGACATACTGTACCTGTTCCTGTTACCTGTATAGACATAGCACATGCTTGTGGGATGTCTGTCTATTTGCCTTATTCCTTGTTAGTGTTTTCTTAGCATCTATGTGGCAATGAATCCGAGGCCCATCATAATTCTAAATAATATGTAATTATGTTTCGCTACTCATACTAATAATAATCGTTATTATAGGCCGGTAAACGTTGGACGAAGAAAATTTTACCTACAAATTAATACCTGGCCTGTTCAAATTGGACATATTTCGAACGAAAATCTACTTTAAATTCCTTAGAATAACGCAAATTTAAATGCTTGAAATAAATAGTGCCGATAAATTTGTCACGCAATTTATTTTTACTCTACTGAGAACTTCCTTCTTCTGGCGCTAGTAAAATTAAATTTTTAATTATCGAAGAAACACTTTGTGGCTTGACATTATACAAAATGAAAAAGATTTTTTGTTTTAAACCACTTTATTTTATTATATAAGTCGACCGGTTTCGGTTGTTCCCAACCTTCTTCAGGAAAATATTACAGGACAAGTTTATATAATATGTGATATGATTTTTTGTGGTTTAATGTAAAAAAATACAGTGTGTGGCAAGCCTACGCACGACGGAAGTGAAACTTTTAGTATTCTTGTCTCTCTCTCTTTTCATTTAATATTATTATTATTCAGAATGCTGTACATTATAGTTTTAAAAGCATAAATTTATTTATAGGCGTGTTGTTAACAAATGAACGTTTAACTAGATTCCTAATATTGACATATTTATAAGTAGCATGTGATAAAAAAAAATTAAAAGTTATAAAAATATGGGATTCCAACCCGGGTCCTGCATAACGAGTGTCGAACGCTCTGCCTCTAGACCACGAGGAGAGGTATCTCGCGCGACGAGAACCGCGTATACAACGTGTACTCCTATCACATAACGTCTCGTTAACGCTTTATATAGGGTCGAATCGAAAATATATCGGCAGTGTGAAGTCATATCTGTCGTTTTTCAAAATATTTCCGTATATTTGTCCGTTTTGGAAAAGATCTATCGTGTTTTAACAGTCTCATACCCGTATGGAGTCTGAATTTGAAAAACATTTCTAAATTTTGAAAAACTCACCTACGGCTGTGTTTTTTACTAAAAAAACTTGTCACGCACGTCTGCGAGGGTAATTAGTCGCGGTATCGGCCTTGATTAGTAATTTTAATGATTCAAAATAAAAATAATTAATCAAAATACCGAGCCACTCTACCGGCTCGATTTGTAAGCTATATTTCGACCAAAATATCATATAGTCAAAATATCTAAAAGTCGCAGCACGAGAGCATTTTATCACTTTTCCTCGTATTAAAAAAATCACAAAAAGAAAAAAAAATTGTTAAGCGGGGATCGAACCTCGGTTCTTCACGACGAGAGTCGGGCGCTCTGCCTCTAGACCGCGAAGCTGAGTTTGGAGAGTGACCTAAACTAGGTATATAATATTAGCTAGGCTCCTATAGCGAAATGATCACGGTTTTTCGTGACGGTCATGAGTCGGTTTTACTCCGGTCCTCGAAAATGCATAACGCGCGTAAAGAAGTTTCACTTCAGAAGTTTGAAGGTGATGATTTGAACAAACTGTCAACTATTTTAATTTGGATAATTTATAACGTTATGTTAGAGGTAATGTCACAAAACACTAATGAAATGTAACTAGTAGCAAATAATCTATGACAACCAAAAGTCAATAGTAGGTACCCATAACTTTGTAGCTTGCACTTAGAATTTGATAAATTGAATAAATTGTCAACATCTTTAATGTTGGTAATTTGTTGCGTTAAGTTAGGTAAAATGTGCAATGTCACGAAAAGTCATTGGAATGTAGTTAATAATAAAAATCTATGACATCGAAATATTAAGTTGAAGTGCAAACAAATCATACATAAGTGATTACATCTTTCCTCATGTGAAATAATAATCCAAATTTATTCGGTGTTAAAATAGGTAGGTAGGTATGTTTTATTTCTTGAAGTTGAATATTTAATTTACAATTCAAAACGTTTCACCATATAAATCATAAGTCCAGTCGGGGACGTCTGAGAGAGACATGGCCCAAAGACGTTGCTTCACAGAATTTGAACAATTCATCAAATTTCAAAGTTAATTTTCACGTTCTGTGAAAGTCTATTCAATTTCTGTTGTTATATCATTTTAGGTCAGTTGCTTCACAGAACTGAAATAATAACAGAACTTGAAAATTAACTTTGAAATTTGATGAATTGCTTAAAATCTGTGAAACAACCTGTCCGGTTCAAGGGTTATGTCAATAGTCAGAATAAAGAAAGAGAAAGTAGATATGAGATGATGCACTGTGAATGAAAGCGAGTAGTGTGCGTCAGGACAGAGTTGTATGGCGGTTTACCATCTCTGCCTACCCCTCCGGTTACTTAGGTAGTGTTATAAATCACCGCACTCGTGGATAGATTTCTAAAAGTTTTTCTCGTGGTGCCAGTGAGAAATTCTAACAATGGCTCAGTACCTAAACTCCTTGGGTCGTGCCCGCCATCAAACCACTGCATTACAGATAAAAATCAAATTAACACGGAACGGGCCTGGCTAGCTGGGTACCTAGTACCTACCTACTCCTTCCTACCTCGACCTCGTGCTATCGTTAGTCCGTCACTCGGCTCAACTGACGTTTCAACCGAACACAGGCTCGTGCTCAGGGATAAACTGTAATACAATCTGAAAAATATATTTTTAAGAAGAATAATGTACCTTTCATCTTTCTTTACCTTGTAACATTCCGTTTACCTAGTACACCGGAAGTACCTACGCACACACTGAGGAAATATATTGTGACACCGTCCAACCTACTTACAAGGATGTTTAGAGTTTAAAAAAATTATATTCTCAGTCATTGAGTAGAGATTGAAAAGGGATATCCTTTTGATTCTTGAAAGAATATAAGCTGCATGATTTTTTTTCTGTACTAAATTTTGTATATGTATCTCTTTTTTTGAAAATATTAGGTATATTGCAATTTCTCTGCAACGAATCAAACGAAAACGCCGATGCGATTTCTTCGTTCCTTTCCCGTAATTCGAGGCTCGGCTCGCAGAAATGTTGTATTGTTTATACCTACCCTTATATGTATAAACTTTTTTTAGAATTTTGTACGAATGAAATGAAATTTAATAAAAAAATTAATAACAATACAATCCCGTTAAACTACTAGATTGCAGTTTGTCAACAGTTGTACATAACATGGTTGCATTTACCTCTTTATATATTACGTCTCCTGAAAATGTATGTTGATTTGCCTAGTGTTTATAGCGCCGATTTAGTGAAATATCATCTCCAGGGAACTGTACAAAGATAGAAAATGGACTTAAACGGTGTTTAAAAAATAAAAACGGTAAAAAATATTATCATTCGCTTGATTTTTCCGCCCTTATTTCTTCTTAAAAACTTTGTATGTAAGTAAAAAAAAAATCAAACTAACTTTGCATTTCCTTAAATTCAAAGGCATAATGTTGAGACCCGGCCCTGCCCTACCCTTTCAATGTGTGATCCCTTTGCCAGCCGTGCCCTGCCCAGTCGCGGGCGCCGTCAGGGCTTCGGGCCCGTCCATCAAGCCCCTGACGAGGGTCGCGGCCCACCTGCGATGCCGTCCACTATCCTGCCCCTGCCCCCTCGTCCGCTGCAGTTGCCCTTTCTGGACCCCTTTCCGCCGCGCCACTGCGTTCTGCGTTTCAAATCGTAAACTTAATTATTTCTTTCATTTTGTGTTATTCGTTACAAAAGCTTACCTGATCCTTGTCCTTGTCTACCTTCGTCAATTCATTAAGTGTTTAATTTGATGTGTTGGGTATCAACATGCTGAATAATAATAATATGTAAATAATTGTTAAGCCTTCCTGATTAATTCTTATGGTTTCATTTTCCAAAAATGATTATAAAAAATTAGGTGACCGGGTATCTCATGAAAATGACAATTACAAATTTAATAGGTTTAACATGTCCCGAACTTGAAAAGGTTGTCTGATTGTACCTCGCCCATGAATTGCCCATCCCTCCTGATTGTTTGACTAACTCAGGCACCGCTGACGCCATAAGAAAATGTAGATACTAATTGAAGAAATGTATTTATCCAATCTGAAGTCGATCGGACCCGAACCTACTCCGCCTGGGCCAGGTGAACCAAAAGCCAGCCATTAGCCACCTAGCCACCAGCCACCATGTAGTGTTCTTGTGGCGAGGTTCTCGATACTCTCCAATCCCGATAGAGATTTTTATCTGCTTTATTTCTTCGAAGTGCTGTTATTATTATAGTCATGTTCAGAATGGCGAGATTGTGCCTGTAAATCAGACCGTTATAATGGCAATTACTGGTTACGAGTCTGTTCTCACGTTGTTTTTCACCATCTGAAAAATTATTTAAAATGTGATGTTTTATTTTTATGTGTTAAATTGGTCCCAACTTTATGGAGCCAGTGAAACTATTTCAAATGGCAACCCAAATTTAGGCAACACGTGGATACTCAGATATGGTGACAAGAACACTTGTACAGACTTCCACTACCTACTGCTGTCTTCTTTTCCGCCCAAGATGCGGGGTTCGCCTCCACCTAAATGTGGGTCTCCGTACACTCTTCTGACTGCAACCTTCCATCTTCGTCTCATCTCGTTCCATCTGCCATCCATGCTACATGTCCTGCCCAGCAAAGCCATCTTAGTTTTAAGAATCTTGCATTGGATGACTCTTCAAGCCTTTTTTAATAATAATTATTGGATAATTTAAATAGCGCCGTTTTTGTGAATAGAAATAATATAATAATATTTTTCTGTACAATTTATTACGAGTTCCTAGTCTATCTAACTTTATTTATTTACAAAAAGATACAGAAGAACATGCTTACCTGGCAGGTGACTTCAGCAGACACACCCTTTATTAAAAAGTTTACGACTTTGCACGCAGTGGACACTGTAGTAAAAATACTGAACATTAATTTTACATTTGCTCGTCTTCTAAACACCATTTGCACGTTTGACTTCAAAGATTCCTTGTACGATTTTTAATATTATTATTCAATAATAATAATATTTGGATGATTTTTAGAGCGCCGTTTTTGTGCTAAATCACCTCAAGGGCGCTGTACAAATATGTAATAAGAATAATAATAATTTGTATAGCGCCGCTTTTGTGAGATACCACCTCAGGGGCGCTCTACAATGATCTATGTTATTACTAACTATATATATATATCAGTCTTCCTACAGCTGATGATGTTGCTGATCTAAGAGTTGACTGCCTCAGACCCATAGACATATGATCCTATGTCTGTGCTCAGACCAATGTTTTCCGGGACGCATAGTTCAGAGATGTAGGGTAGGACCATTTTATTGATGGATTTAAAAACCACCCAGCAGAATTTGTACTGAATTTTTTAAGGGATTTTTTTTTTTTTAGAGTAGAATAGTGGTACAAGTCGAAATCTGAAAAAAACCATCGACCAGCTTCACTTCACTCTATTTACTTCCGATCAATCTTCTCAACTGATCCTCTCAACATTATTGTTCTTCTCTACCTAATATATTTGTCGTACCAATAAAACCTATGAAGACTCTTATTCTGATATCTGAGTATATAAAAATCCTGTTTCATGTAAAATAGCTATAACTTCTGAACACTTGAGCCAGTGATGGTTACGAAGGTGTTCTAAAATGTGCGAATATTTAGAAACCCCGGTTGAGGCTGATCAATCAGTGTTTAATGAGCCGTGCTGCTTCATTGAAATTTGTCAATTTGATATTTTGGAAGGCTGGCATAATGCCGTTGCAGTAATCGAGACGTGAGACTACGTAAGAGTTGATAAGTAGTTTTGTTGCTTCTGTAGGAAGGTTTCTTCGGACAGACTTGAGTTGTCTTAGGTGAAAAAACCGGTGCTTACAGTCCTATTTATTTGACTTTGGAACGAAAATTCCGAATCTAAATTGACACCGAGAAGTTCGGAAATAGAAAATCCTTTAACTTTCTTCGCGAGAACCGAAAAGGGCTTTATTTGCTGATTAGCTTTTGTGAAGCTTTTTATCATATATTTTTTAAATGGTTTGTTATTGTTCATTCTGGTAACGCTATTTATCATTACTGTGTATTTATCTTGTTATATTTATCAAGTAACCTCTAAGATCAGTTCCTTCTATCTACTCAGAGCACAGGATCTTTGCTCATTTACAAGATTGTCATTATTAGTTAAATAACTACTTTCAAAATATTTTATTACTATTATTGATTTTTATAATATTATTGGTATTTACAATAACATAAATTTGCCTCAGGTAGATTTTTCGGAGCACAGGATAGCAGAGAGATCATAAAGCTTGGAGTTTCCTTGGTTCGTTTGCGAGTTTCACATTCGTTACGTTTTTTTCCAAAGCTTCTTTCTACATTATACATATTTCTAGCGCAAATAATAATAATAATAATATTTGGCTAATTTAAATTTGAGAAATCACCTCAAGGGCGCTGTACAAATATATTTCTTAAACAGTTAACGCTAGAACTACTGACTTAAACCAATGACTTACGTCTGAGACTTATATCTAGAGACTTACGACTAAGGCCTATAACTACTATCTTAATAAAATATATATTTACATAATATGTAGAAACTTATAACTAAAATTTACATTAATAATCTAATTTTACAAGCGCCAGAAGAAGGAGGAAGTTCAAAATACTATTAATAGGGTGTTTATAAAATTAGTTTTTATTATTAGCTGGAAATATATCTTAAATGGATGAATGAAATTAACCGTCGATCTTTAACGCATTTAAATGATTCATCTGCCAACAATTAAACCGATTGACGTGTCATGTTCCCGCTGATATTGTCCATTGTCCATTGGTAGGCAAGTCAATCAAACTCTTCAAAAATTTAAGTTTAAAAAGTATCGAACCTGATCAACTGCTTGGAAGGCAACTATGCTTACCACAACTCCACCAACTATTTTAAGAACGGCAGCATAAAATCATTGCAGCTAAGCAGGTACCTACTGAAAATATAAGAGTAAAAGAATGATGTATTTTTAAATTTTATGTGTAGTTTTATCACAAATTAATTATTTCAAATACAAATACAAGCAACCGAAATCATATTTTTTAATAACAATAATTGTTAATTTTAATAATAAAATCTTCTATAGGTGTCTAGTTATTATTATTATTGTTATGTTTAATAATAAAAAAAATGAAGTAAGTAAATCGTTGACATAATATAATATGTAGTTATTATATATTCCCCTGAGATCTGTTCCTGTTTGAAAGCTCCGAATAGCAGAAGAGCTGTGGAGGTTGGAGTTTCCTCGCCTTGTTTACGAGTTACGAGGCGTCAACAGGTTGCTTAGTCGTAATTATACTACAAGATCCAGCGTCGCTCCACAACGGCTTTACCTACATGTTATATAAATCTTCTCCATGTACCGCGGCCTCTTTCATATTATATATTGACCATTATTATAATTTATTATTGATGGTTCTAAATTGTGTTCGTATTCATAACATTTACTGTCGTCGATCCATTTTAAATTGTAAATTAACTGAATATTACCTACGTGTAATTTCAATAAAATGAAGGCAGTTTTAATTATCTCGCTGGACAATGATGCACATCGGATTAGTTCTTAAGGCGAAGCTTAATGCTAAATCACTATTTTAATTAATTATAACGAATTGGTGTACATGATGAATACCAAAAATATGCTTTAGATAAATTGAAGGTTTTCCTATCGCTTCGCTTGAGTAGAATACAAATAAAAAATAAATTACTCAATAAAAAATATAAATGTAAACTACCAAAAAAAAAATATTTTTTCAATAGAAATGTATGAACGCGTAAAGGAAACAACTGTGATTAATTTTTTTGCTTTCTTATAAAATTATTTACAAAATAAATAAAAACCAGTTTTGTTCTTGAAATGGAACGTTTCTAGACTCCGTTTGTCAAGCGATTTTAATGCCTATTACCTACAATATAAGGTATACGAAGAATATACACATTCTTGGCTTGTAGCTTCCTCTTAATAATAAACCGGTACCCGGCTTCGCACGAATTTTAACACATTTTTAAGTAAAAAAATGTTACTCAACAATATTATGATATTTTATCTTACTTTTGCATTTAAGTGTGCATTTTAAGGCTCTGTAACTCGTGAAATTAGTTTTTGAGCTGAAAATATTTGCGTTAACCTATTAATTCCGAACTTAGCAAATTTCATGATTCCATGAGATTTAACACGTGGTTAAAACAGAATATAAGACTATTTTATACTTTGTTGATAATTAAAACTAATATTTATAATTAGACTTTTTTGTAACATCAGAATAATGAAACTATTTATTTTCTCGAGCATTTCATTTATAATTTGACTTTCGGAACTTTTTATCCACCGCAATTACCAAAAAAATATTATCAGAATCGACCCCCATGTGAAAAAACATGTGCTTTTACTATGTGGGTATTAATTATGTCCGTCTATATTGTTGTTTAATTTATCTCTGTAACGAGGTTCGTTTAAATATAAACTGGTTCGGGCCTGGTCGGGCTACCGCAGCCGTCCAATTATATTTTCGTTACAAATAAATAATGGGAAACGCTTATATCAGTCTATACTAATAAGTCGGGTTCCTCGCTGCCCGCTGCCCGCTGATGTTACCCCGGACGAGGATTCCACGGAACACTTCATGGGTAGCGTGTCCCAAATGTTCCGATGGTTCGAAACATCGAAACATGATGAATCGAAGCCATTTAAGACTTATTTGAATCTTAACATTTTACATTAGTCAGAAACGAAGGAATAATAATTGGTTTGAATGTCTGAACTGAACCCATTAACAACAAATATTTATGAATGTCATGTGTATGTACTGTTTTTATATTATTTTTTTCGTTGAAGTTGTATTATTTATTTTTTAATAATAATTAGATTTTATAAATTAAATAACACCGAACTAGGTACGGTAGCACCTTAATACCTACTGCTTTAACCTCCCCAACACCAATCTCATAAACTATCATCCGTTAGTAAATAAAACGTGATGAAACGTGGTAAAGCGTGGTGAAACGTGGTGAAGGGTGGTGAAACGTGGTAAAGCTCGACTGATTTATTAAAAACTGTTCAATATAATGACTAAATGCGACAAAATATGTTTCGACATCCTCACAACACATTCGTGTTTTACTGATAATTTGTTAGGAAATCTATCAATTCACAAAACCTGCAGTCCGGTTTTTAACAGGAATACAATTAATTTCACCAAATTTTTAATAACTGTACAATATTTTATATCAGTAAATGCAGGCGTTTCGGGTTCTATCCTCTGCTAGCTTTCTCCATTATTGCAACATTTTCAGTTTATAATTATGGTAGTAAGATATTTTCAAATATTATCATGTTATTCGTAGCCTGGAAATGCTTATTTCTTTTTCGAATCACGCAAAAAACAGCTACATGAACATTACTATGTAAAAAAATTCTGTTATACCTGAAACTAAGCCGGTAGAAAAGTTTAAATTTATGTTATTTATTGTAAAATTTCGTGGACTTTTCTCTATACTATATTATATTGTCTACTCACTCCCACTTTTCTAAATCCATGCTCTCTTTGAATTTACAAAATAACTTCCGAAGTACCTACCTATTTAAAACATTACAAACAATTTTACAAAACATTTCTTATGCTGCATTTTGCAGAACTCTTGTGATATGAATAAAGCAAGCCCGTTCTATTTTGAGTTTAACCGTTTCCTTTAATTACCAACTCAAAGGATCTTGACTTTTCGCGTAGGTATACCTAATCTAAAGTTACTGCAAAAAACATTACAAGTTAAAAAAACACAACGCTTAAAATGAATCTTGTAACTCGTAATAGCATCAAAAGCTTCACCATATTTATAAACTTAAGTAAGTTAAAGACGTATGCGTATACGTTGTGTTAAATACGGAACTAATTTTTCATCAGATCATCTTCGTCAAAATTTATACGTTATGTTAAATACGGACCTAATTTTTCATCAGATCATCTTCGTCAAAATTTATGCGTTGTGTTAAATACGGACCTAATTTTTCATCAGATCATCTTCGTCAAAATTATACGTTATGTTAAATACGGACCTAATTTTTCATCTGTTCATCTTCGTCAAAATTTATACGTTATGTTAAATACGGACCTAATTTTTCATCTGTTCATCTTCGTCAAAATTTATACGTTATGTTAAATACGGACCTAATTTTTCATCAGATTATCTTCGTCAAAATTTATGCGTTGTGTTAAATACGGACCTAATTTTTCATCAGATCATCTTCGTCAAAATTATACGTTATGTTAAATACGGACCTAATTTTTCATCTGTTCATCTTCGTCAAAATTTATACGTTATGTTAAATACGGACCTAATTTTTCATCAGATCATCTTCGTCAAAATTTATACGTTGTGTTAAATACGGACCTAATTTTTCATCAGATCATCTTCGACAAAATTTATAAAATTGTATGTTAAATACGGACCTAATCTTTCATCAGATCATCTTCGTTAAAATTTATACACTCGGTAAAACTCTTCGCCCGATCTGACGACAGAATCGAATCGAATATATTGTATTAAATTTTATATTCGTGGCTAGGAAGTGAGGCAATTGCCATGTTTGGAAACCACACACGTTTTAGTAAAAAAGCCAACAATAAATCATCAAATCAAATATTAATTGGAAATCGCTTTAAAACGTGATTTATCGTGTTGCCTGCAGCTTGTTGGTGTTAGTGCCGCGCTGGGACCTGGGATGACCAGTCGGATATCTGACAGGGAAGCTGTGGACGTGGAGATGATGTAGGTGTGTACCTGAAATATGTGTGTATGTTGTATGCATGATGGCCGACACCGCTCCAATTGATCTCCTCACAATTTGAATGTATAATGTACTTTGAACCTAAGCCGTGGCGGAAGGTTTATTCCATCCAATTATTATTTCGTGTTGTGAGTCGGATTGACAGTTTACATATTATTATTATCGACTTGAAATCCAGTGGTGGAGTATCTAAACAACACAAATAAAAAATAGATAACATTTGATGAAGTTTTGGTGAAATCAAAAATTTCTTTTTGTGTTCACCTCAGACCAGGAATAAATAATTTAACCACCGCTTTCACCAATCTGACTGAGCAATTACAAAGTTTTTTTTAAATGTTCCTGGCTTTCACCCTTCAAGGGTGTTCTAGGCCATCATCAAATTATGGAGAGAGGGAAGGTCAATTTATCTATTAATTTGGTTTAAATTGGCAAATATCAAAATCATACAGAAGGTTAGAGTAGAATTTAGACTTAGAAGAGATGAGATTATGAATGAAGGGGAGGCAATTTGATGAGAGCGAGGAAGAGAAGATATTTGTTTAGAGAGGAATAATCAAAAAATGTGTCATCTAAAGTTAAAACGCGTAATCTCGATGTCACCAACGAGGCTAAGAGCTATACAATTTTCGCAGCGTTCACACAAATTTCAAAGGCATGGGATTTGTATATTAATATAGAATTTATTTATACACAAATTATCCACTACAAGTACAATAATATTTAATTTCTGTTCATTGGTAACGTTTTTTATACCAACTATTGTAAAATATGGTGTTGAAATTGAATTGACATTGGTCCTCTGTTCAGCTGAGGTAGATTTTTTTTACTTAAGTAGCCTTTCGTGGAACAACATGAAAGCTGTCGCAAGAAAGCTTTTGTCGCCACGTACCACCTCTTTCTCTCTTGAGGTTTTTTATTCCGACTTATTTCTGATGGAAGATGGAAACGTTTAGATAAATACTGATGGATGTTTAGTTATGAATAGTTATGATTAACGGGCGCATTCTGGCCCGTCTCGTATTGGAAACAACATTAGGCACCGTCAGATGATTATCTTCACGCGTTCTTGCCATCAATCCCGTCTTCCCGACTAAGCCAGCTGCGTACCGTTATTACTGCTTGTCTTCGCTTCAAATATTATTTGTGTAAGAATTCGACGAGCTGTGTGGCAGAGCGGTTAGATCTTTGACTGTGTGTCCGGAAGGTTGCAGATATTCAAAATATATGACATTCAAATTTTCTCGTAGATATAAGACCTTTTGGTGTTTTTCTAATCGAGATAACCGACTGAAAGTCTTTCTGAAATTATTGATAATTTTTTTGTCGCTGTTTTGCTGGTATCCTAAGCATAATTAAGGGTTATTCAAAATAATGGACTCATTTTTCAAAACTATTTTTCAAACAGCAAACTAATATGATGTGAAATATGATTAGATAATACTAACTGTCAAATTATATTAGTTTCTTCTCAACGGACTGAGATGTTGTTTTTTGTGAAGTGAAAATGCAGAAGAGAATGACAATGGCGTTACAAGGCGTTTAATAATCTCAGCCTGTTGGAGGGAGAAAAAACAACAACCTGCCATCTATCCTTAAAAGTCCAAACTATGTGAACCACAACCAAACTCAGGTTTAACTTCTGGTTTGGATCTTTACTTAATTTTAACACTAACAAACACAGATTATAAATTTTCAATGTGACCCCCTTTTGCTGCATGGCAAACATCTAATTGGTAGCTGTACTAATTCCACCCCCTTAATTTCACCACAACTGTGTTAGGTTCCACAAGTCTCTTGGCCAGAGTTATTGGTGAAGGTATGAATCACAGGGAGGCCAGATCTCGGGGCTAGGACTGAAGAGGCAAGTCACTTCATTTGTTTTTTTTTTCTATGTATTTCTATATAAACATACTAATACCGTTTCTTGTTTGTTGGATGTCATTCTCGAACATTCCGAAGTTACACATGCTTATATCAATCCAGAATGGTAGATACTTATATTATTACTGTAGTGAAAGATCACCATTGCATCATAACGTTGCTTGAAATGGCTTTAGCCTTCTTTGGTGACCAGATCTGAATAGCCAGGTAGGTAGTACCCCACTCTCCCCGACTCTCACAACATACCCTTAAATTAAATATACCATTCCTGAGAGTATCATTCTTGTATTGCCTATAATACATCCCCTAATAACTCTTTTCTTATTGGATTTACATTATTCGAAGTCTGTCTTATACAGAGGGACGAATCACATTTAGGAAAGTGAATTCTAATCAAAACCTTGTACTGTAGTTAGTGCCTAGCATAAAATTTGCTTTTCCACCTAAACATGCTAATTAAAGAACCTAAATATATATTATTAAAATAAATATCGGAAAGTCCAATTCCTTTGCGTGCGAACCGTACCTATCTACATTTCGCTAATAAACAATAAACAGTGTTAATCTCAAGTGACCTACCAGATAAGTATGGTGCTGTATATTATCTCCATATGTAGTAAGTAATAACATAGATAATTGTAGAAATGTATTATATATTTGTACCGCGCCCTTGAGGTGATTTTGCACAAAAACGGCGCTATACGAATCACCCAAAAATTATTATACCCCGATCGTGGAGGCCTAAAGTGCCACTGGTTCCGGCCAGTCGGTAGCAGTTAGGATTGGAGTCTGGTGATGCCACCCTCATTTGTCGAATTTTCCGAATCATTCACTACCGATATCACCGTCTCAGCCATGTGAAATGTCCCATATGGTGACAATAATAATAAAATTGAAGTCTTGGCGGCGATAATTTTCGTTAGTCCCGCCAGCCCGGCCTTTCGCTTGCGGCGGGGGTCCAGAGGCCCGGCCCGAGCCCCGTTGGGCCCCGAACGCTAACGAGGAATGCACCTCGGCCCGAGAATGACTACTCACCGCTGTGAACCTCAAATTGCGATATCAAAGTTTCTCCCCATAAAAATATATTTATTTGCATTAAATTCTAATTTTACTGCTATTAAAAAGCTTCAACCAATGTTTATATTTAAGGATTGTATTTAGAACATTTATTTATTTATTTATTTTAATATCAACGATATAAAATATACCATAAACAATAAATTATATACAGTGACATCAGAAAATATACAATTAACAGAAACTCTAGATGGATATAAAAAGTTAGAGATACAAGTACATGCAAAACTTAAAGGTAGACTAGGTTAGATTAGTATTGATTGAAATATATGATACATGATATAATATATTACGATAGCTAAAATGTATGCATTTATTTTGAGGTTTTGGTTGAAAGTAGGTAAGTGCCAATCAAGCTATTGGTTCACCGTATTGACTATTATTATTGACCCATGTTTCCTCAGTTGCCCCAGGCAGTTCATTTTATATATATATTTATTTGACTTTTTACGTAACTATGAGTAGACTTATATTTTATTGGTCATGATTTAAAAGATATGATATTAAAGCCTTTTTGTACCTAGCTTCTGTGCAGTTAAACAGATCCGCTGATGATGATAACATGATGCAATACAGATCTAAATACTTAAAGTAATACCAGAGAGAGCTCGTATGCATGTCATCGACGATCGTCCTCTTCCTTCTCACACATCTTGTATGAAAACGAAGACAGAAGATACTAACGATGACGTCACATACGACCTCTTCCTGGGACTACTGTTATTTTCAGGCGAGGGCATCGCCACTGTAAACATATATATTTTATTATTTTTTCTTTATTCAGTGAAATGGTTATTACAATTATTATTAGGAATGTTTAGACCACCAAGCTAGGCACATGCCCGTGTTGTGGTTGATTATACATAAATATATATTATTATACATATATATTCTTCTAGACACAAATAGACCTATATGTACCCATATAACTTCTCCGCTTCTACTATTTTGTTTTGTTGAATCTTTTAAATTCAATTATATACGTGAGGATTAATTTTTGCCATTATGTTTACATTCTTCTTTATTGTATTAATTTTTAAGGGTTTACTCTGATACAAAATGCTTGTATTTTTTTTAAAGAAAAGCCCACTAGGGCGTGTAATAAATAAATAAATACAGTAGATTAAATAATATATCAATTACTAAATATATAGAAGAAATTAAAAGAAATTTAAAAAGTATATAATTTATAAAACTAAAACTGTAGATTCAAAAAAATCAACGTTTTTTCGATATCTTTTCTTTTGACCGCTTATAAAGATAAGTTTTCAATATTTTTTTATTTTTATTTATTTACATTAATCCCACACAGGAAGTACTGAGGAAAAAAATCCCTCAGTGCCTATGTCATCTTTGGGGATGCTGTGTAGAGGGTATTTATAAAAAGAGGAAGTTCTGGGAGAAAAAGGGTATTAGTGGTGGGTAGGAATCTAGGGATCAGCGCAAGGCGATGTGTCGAGAGACACAGCGGGTGGGCAGGCGCATCCCGAACACACCTCACCCGATGAACCCGGGCACCCCTGCTAAATCACCAAACGTTGCGAACTACTTGGGGTGACATATGAGATAATATAATGAAGAGTGAATGACAGAGAGAATATTCAATGAACTCCCCGTAAATGTCTTTTGTTCATAACGTGGCGAGTAATTTGCGCTCCCATGTAAAAATGTCTATTCATTCAAAAGCAGATTTTACTTTTAAGAACTAAATGGTGATATTATAATGCGAGATGCCTATATACTGTCAGATTGATTTATTGACGAATCACAGTCAACTTTACCCCCTTCGTTATTCAACAGTTGATTTTACCCCTCACCTTTAATTTCTAGTCTATATATTCATATGTCTGTGGTTATGTCTCAATATTGTGAATTCCATATATTAGTACGTAGGTACTAATAGAAAATTACCTTAGAATAGGTATATACTATACAAAATTTAAACAATACTATAATAAATATAAATGATGTTTATTTTTTATTTTATTTTTATTGAATAAATAGTTGATACATATCAACAAACAAGTCCTGCTAAGCCAATTGAATTGGCTTGTCAACAGTTGCTTAAAGTTTAGTTACATATACATTTTTATAAGTTATAATTTACATCTTATATCTACAGAATCAACAATTTTTTCATAGATATTAAAGTAAATTTTTTTTTTCCGATAGCCAATTTTTCAACATATATTTAACCTTATTCATAGACTTACATTGCTTTATAGTGTCAGGTAATAAATTAAATATCTTCGGTATGTTGTATTCAAACGTTCTCTGTCCGTATTTATTATTAAAAATCGGAACTATTAACCCGTCATTGCGCGTGAATCTAGTACTGTATTAATGTTCTAATTTTTCTTTATGCTGCGGGGTAAATATATACTGTATTATGTTTTTTTGGCATAGAAAAGTAATGTAATTATGTAATTGAAATCATTGCAGTAAAATTTGATGTAAATTTAAATCATTACAGCTTATCAAAATTTCTCACGCCCTGCCTGAAAACCCATCACATTATTTCTGAATGCGACAAAACTTGTTTGTAATCATCTAGGTTCGCGGTACGTAATAATCATTATAAGGAATGAATTAAGATGAGCCCGTCTCGATTACCATCAGTCCCGGCGTGACAAATATTTACTACTACTACTAGCCTTGTAAATTTAGTGTGCGTTAAAATTTGCATAATAAGATGCACTTATGACTTTTATATTTCTCCCAAACCTCATTCGATGTGAGAACGATTTGCAGCGAATATTTCTTTTATGACATCAAATGTGAATTATTTTTATTATTATGAATTCAGTGGATTTTTGTCAACTCTATTTAAATGCATAATTACCTACATTTTTCACGTCTCTTTTGACTGTCACATTTTTATCAGAAGGGTGAAAAGTATAAAATAATGAAAAAAACAATGTTTCATTTATAATGTTACGATCCCTGTTCATCGAACATTCTCAAATTGACTCTAGGTTGAAATTGTAGAATGCAATGCTGAAGTAAGTTATTATATGCAAGAATTGAAAAAGGTGGGATTGGGCGCGAATGTGAATAATCTGAAAGTATGTTGGATGCTGATGATGCCATGCTGGGTAAATCAACACAGTGACAATTCAACATACCTTTAAAAAGTGGTAGTCATTAAAAGCGATGAAAAAAAACTAACCTAACCTACGTTAACCTAGTTTTTGTTTCATAATTTTTCATGACTTTATATAACTTTGAAGAATCATCATTTTAATGAGTTATCCCAAATATCTTTGAGTTATCCGGTCACCATATGACGCGAACGAGAATCGTAGAAGTCGGGGATGCCCGAGAATCAACAATCAAGTGATTCTTGAGTCAGGCCACGCCAAGAGTCTGAATAACAGAAGAGTACGTATGGGTGTAAATGAGACAAGAAGTGTGGGCAAAGACCGAATTGTTTGACGGTCCGTCCTTTCTGCCTACCCCTTCGGGGAAACGGCGTGATGGGTAGTTTAATTTAGTTGAAATTGTATTGTACCTATACCGGCTTATTATACTCCAACCTCCTTCCATCCTCAGAGCACGCGTTCCAAGACCTTACAAATCAGTTGTTGTACCGGTCGCACCTGGACAGGAGTACTCCCGGCTGGGTGGCATTAGTATCTCATCGCATATTACGCTACTCTTTCGCATTAACACAATATTTCAATTATTTGAATACCGTCAAGAGCTCCGTTGTAACCTCTCTGTTCATTCCTCGTATGTGAGGAGAGAGAGAGGTTAAAGCGGAGTTACCAGCGGTTACCAGACGTGGCCTAGTGATGAGGACGTTCAGCTAGCATATAGAAGTACCTAGTTCGAAACTCACAGCGGGTACCGACCTCCAACTCCCTTTTTAACTCCTATACCTTCTGCCTTCGTCTGTACCTACATACTATGAATGTTAGATTTATAGTTTATTAAAAAAAAGTCAATGAATGATCGTTATTATTTTGTTATTTAAATGATTCCCTAAATATAAGGACGCCTTTTTCGTTTTGAGAGAGTTAAATGTTTATTCATTTATTATTATTATATAAATGCCATAATCGTGTAAATTATAAGACAGGACGTTCTCGGCCAGCCTGTACATAAAAGTCCACTAAACATTAATGCCCGGGCAATTTGTCCCAAACCTCAACTTTTTAAAGTAGTCCATAAACATTGAAGTTTATGTGTTTGCGTGCCGATATCAGGTGTCGTTAATTAGCGACGACTTTACATCATTCCAAACAGGTAAGCACCTACCTTAAATACCAATGTCGAGTTGTTTTCACCAAAGCAAACATGGGAGTCTCGGCGACTCTCATATAATAAGAATAATTATATTTGGAGAAATCATACTTAAAGCTTTTCGTGCGGAATGTGTGTTTTACCTATGCAGTGTTGCCAGATGTTTAATTTTTACCATGTTTGCACGGTTTTTTACCAGTAACGAAAAATATTTTTTATTTTTATTTTAACATGGGTCGCAGGGGCGAAATCCCGAATTCAGGAATGTATTTCTTCAATACGGGTCACAAAATCTCTTTATCTATTTATTATCTTTATCAATAAATAATATTAATAAAAATAAATGTATACTATATCAAGTAATTTTAATAAAATTATGAAGCTACACTAACTACTGTAAAAAAAAGAAAAAATAAATTTAAATTTGAAGTTCGGGTAGAATTTCTTCTGCCTCATCTCATGGAAATGAAAAGTACCTATATTGTAATATTATTATTTAATTTAAAATTGATTTCTACAATATATATAAACTTGATAATAGTAAATAATAAAATTTAAAAATTTATATGTTTTTCCAAATACATTTCCATAACATATTTTTTTTTCCAATGAATAAAATTATTGTTAAACATGTTTTTTTATCGTTTTTGGGATATGGCATCACTGCACCTATGTACCCAAGTAGGATAAAGGAATTTAATGTTGGCGCCATGATAAAGGCAACTAGTTACTAGCTTAAATAAATATTATATTCGTTATTTACTAGCTGTCTAGTGACTGAGTCACACACTAGGGCCATTAAATTTAACTACAAATATTAGTACATTCTACATAATGTAGAAACACATATTTTTTTAAGTAGGTATGAAATTTTACTTAGTTTTAACTCAACGATTTTGCCTCGTTTGGAGAATATCAACGGAGTAGGTTGGGTAGAGAGGGTGAAATGGCTCTTTGCTTTTTCTCAATAATATATAATCCTACTCAAATATTTGATTATTTTCATCGTTCCTTGTCTTCCTCGACTTCCTACCTTCTTCTTTTCTCCGCCAATCCATTATACGTGTCCAAAATCTAATCATCCCTTTTTGTTAATCTTGTTATTACGCTTACATCAGTTTGTATTATATTCTCACCTCCTTATTGCAATACCGTCAGACATGGTTTTACCACATACACGCCTCAATGTTCTTCCATGCTCGTATTGGAGGATTATTAAACAGATTGATTGCTGTAGAAATGATATCCCTGAGGCGTATGTTTGCTAAAAGAATGTATGATCGCATTTGAAACAGAAAGGGACGCTTAGAATGGTTTGGCCATGTACATACATCGAACGAACGAAGAGAGTAGTGTAATGAGAATATATGACACGAAGTGAATGGTGGAAGAAGTCGAAGCCCCCCTAGGAAGTATGGCACGATCAAGTGAACTATGAACTTGAGTCGGGCCAAGCGCTAGTGCCGGGGTTTTTGGTGGCCCATCCTCACTGCCAAAGCTCTCTGCCCAAGCTCTCTGCACAAGGCGTGGAAACGGCGTTACGGTTAGTTAATTAGCTATAAGAGTCATCAATCTTTTTTGTAAGTACCGCACAAGTGTCCTAACTGCCCGGAGCCAGTGGGACTATAATATGCTGTGGGGCTGAAGCGAGTGGGGGGGAAAATGAGATAAAAGTAAACAGATACGTACGTAACACCATCAGCTGTAGGCAGACTGAGCGCAAGCCAAATACTAAGTTTGGTGGTCGCACTTTCGGAGAATCTGGGCCGAAGGCTTGAAATAAACTCCCTCCGGAACTGAGATTCATAACAAGTTCAACAGAATTCAGGTCTAAACTAAAAACTTACCTTTTAAGCTGTCATACCCTTAAATTTAATATACCTTTCCTAAGAGAAAGTCCAATTATTTCCAATTTTCCAATTGTGTCCTAAATCCTGTATCTAAATTTCGCTAACAAACAATTAGTTAATGTGTCAATCTTATCATCCATACATAGTTAGTAGTAACATAGATCATTGTAGCAATGTATTATATATTTTTACATCGCCCTTGAGGTGATTTTAGACAAAAACGGCGCTGTACAAATATTATTATTATTAATTATCATTTCATTCTTAAGAGTAGTTTGTTGGCAACAAAATGTTAACTAAAATATAAATTCATTTAGCGTGTAATGTTAAAGTTTTGGAAGCGTAGCTCTGGGAACAGGTAGATCTCCCACCTGCCAATTATGATTGTGTATTAACGACCAGAACAGTAAATCCGAGCTCAACCATAATGTGCTGTGCCCTCACTTTGTTGTTCCATACCTATTACCCGAGGCTGTTGTCTTTTGTGTTGAGAGAACGGATAGCTCCACTATCATTTTTGCCTCAATACTTATTTTAAATTTATATTTTTGTCTTGATTCACGATTCCGTACCCACTTAGCTGACTATAAGTTTAGATTCTAAGAACTCAAACGTTATTTATTTTAGCATTATTCTCTCGTTGACTGAACTAGTAGTTATGTAAATAGTCGTACCGCGTCCAAAAATAATGTTTCGAATACCTAACTACCGTTATAACATTTTTTTTAAATTTTTGTATTACTACCGTATAACATTTTTTGTAAAATTTTTGTTATTTCAAATAAGTAATTATACAATTTGTCCAAAGAAACGTCTCTATCTCAATAACAATTTTTTTAAACTTTCTTCAGGCAGGTAGGTACCATAATATTGAAAAATTCAGTCATTGGACCGTCTTGCTTGAATAATAAAGTGGGTGCAGCAGATTTTTTAAAACGGAAACAGAACGTACAAACAAATTTACACACATATGAAATGCGATGCGATGAAGAACGAATTAACGAAGAAAGGAGTTTGTGAGAAGTGAGGAGGAGGAGTGAAACGGCCTGATGGTTAGTTAGTTAGTTATGAAATGTGAGACGTTCGAGTTAAAACAGGACTTGTTGAATGATTTTTATAGTGCCGTTTTTGTGAAAAATCACCTCAAGTGCCTTTACTTGGTTGAATTACCTTATGGAATGGCCAGGTACACAAATACCCCAATTGGGGATGCCATAATCTCAATAACTTCGGGCTATACGAATTCTTGTACGGTATTCAAAAAAAAAAACTTTTTTATAATTCTATTTTATAATCCCGAACAAGTCCGAACTGCCGTGGATCAGTGGAGCTATGACATCTTATTTAGTGAATGTTGTGAGGATGTATGTGGATAAGGAGAGAATGGCGTTGTTGGTAAGTGCCTGACTCTTCAAGTTTGGTCACCAAACAAAGCTTAAAACATTTAAAAATGTGGTGTTTCACTTCACTACGGACCTTTAACTCTGGAACGAGATGCAAATATACCATATTCTAATTGTATATGCTACATATATTCTAACTTATTACCCTGATTTTTTAATTACATTTCATTAAAACTTGAAACTGAGCGCTTTTAATCTTAAACCAATTTGTCTGAATAAAAAACTCGTTGCTAGGAATTTAGCTAGCAAAAAAAGTCTAGATTTATACGCCGATAACGATCTTTCCAGCGATTGATTCAATTTGGCTGGCCTGTCAGTCCAGGGGTGATTTAGTAAAACAAATAAGGCTGCCCCCGGGCGATGCTGTCCGGGCCCAGCCCCCCACCTGACGCTGCACTGCTCACCAACCAACCAACCAACCAACCTACCGCATTGAGTTGCATAGCTTACCACGTTTTTAGGTCTCGTTATCCAATGTTAAGGCGAAGCTTAATGCCGAATCACTATTTTGATTAATCTTTATAACGAATTGGTGTACATTATGAATACCAAAAATATGCTTTAGATAAATTGAAGGTTTTCCTATCGCTTCGCTTGAGTAGAATACAATTTTAAAAATAAATTACTCAATAAAAAAATATAAATGCAAACTACTAAAAAAAAAATTTTTTTCAATAGAAATATATGAACGCATAAAGGAAATAACTTTAAAAAAATACAGTATTATAGCTAAGATTATTTGTGGCAGTTTCACTTGATTAACTTTTTTGCTTTCTTATAAAATTATTTACAAAATAAATAAACTAAAACTCCGTTTGTCAGCTATTTTAATGCCAATTACCTACAATATAAGGTATACGAAGAATACACACATTTTTGGCTTGTAGCTTCCTCTTAATGTGGACTACACATTATTAGAATTGTGTGTATTTGTGCTTATAAGTCCAATCATGTCCGGTTTGTGCGAACCGTATCTAAATTTCTCTAATAAACAATAAACAGTGTTAATCTCAAGTGACGGATGTACATTTGTAGAAATGTATTATTTATTTGTACAGCGCCCTTGAGATGATTTTGCCCCAAAACGGCGCTATACAAATCATCTAAATAGTATCATATATTATGAATACACTTCTGATAATGATATCCCTGTAAACCGTCACTGAGAAACAGCATCCTTATGATTTTGAGCGAAAAAGATACAACAGCTGATTAGTGATCGAAGTTAACTTATTATTTTCTTTCAGAATGTATTTGTAAAATATTTTTTCAATTAACAATGTTAAATATGTCTAGTTTGTTTTGAAATCTATGTGCACTCTTCATTTAAACACTCGTTTAAATTCGTATTCCTATGTAAAAATAATTTCATTTTGATTGTGTAAGTTGTCTTTCCCGAAATGAGTTATATTTTTTTTTTTTAATATATTGCCTATTAAATTAAAAATATATATGTTTATTACGAATTCTTTCGATTTAACTTTCGAAACGTGCTGTAAAAATACATATGTTTGAATTTCACTTTTGAAATTAACAAATTAAACCTTTTCCCGATATCCGATCGAGCTAAAACTCGGAACATAGACTCGTTGCCATAATCACGTACACACACACATTTTAGTGTTTCATGATGTCTCTTCGAATATTACTATTGAATAAGGCTTGAGTGACCGCATGACATGACGGTTAGAAAGCCCCTTCTAAGGTTTCGCGGTTTTGTTTCTCCTTTTTGACAGGAACTCGAAATGTGTACATAATTATATAGAATATCTCGTTTTTGTCATCTGACACTATTTATACCACCCAAATAGTCTCATCTCGCGAGGAAAGCTTTGTAATACTATTACAAATTACACCCCATAGGCACAACAAATTCAAGAAGATACCCAAATAATATTTTTTGGTACCTATTATAAGTAAGTGGTAAAACCATGTATGATCATGTGAGCAATGTGGAGATCCTCAAAGAACGCTAGGCTGTGATGTACGCATAACGAGTAAGATTAAGAAATGGACGCTTAGACGATTTGGGCATATAGAGCGAATGAACGGAGAAAGGAGTGCTAGGAGAAAATGTGAATGGTAGGAGAAGTCGGGGACGATCAGGGACATGACACGATCGAGTGAATCAGTCGATTGAGTCAGGCCATGTCAAGAGTCAGAATAATAGAAGAGTATGAATGATGTATGAGGCAAGGAGTGTGTGCCAAGAAGTTGTATAGCGATCCTTCCTCTCTGCCTACCCCTGCGGGGAAACGGCGTGATGGTTAGTTAGTTACTAAGGACAGATTGATCATCCGTTTACAGTACAAGACTTCTTATTCATCCTTAAAATTTGGAGAAATGTAATATATTTACAAAAAGTTTTGGTAATTATTTAAGTATATCTGCTGTTTTAAAAATTTCATTCAATCGCACGATTCCTTTAGTAATGTTAATGTGCTGTGCTAGAACATCTGTTCTGCCGTGTGGTATCTTGTGTGTCAGGACACATCTGCCCTGATGATGGACACTGCAATGCTGTCCGAAACGTTGGCTAAAGAAGGAGTTAGCGTAACACGGCATAATACCCCAAAAACAAATAACAAAAATACTTTTGGCCGTGAAAATCTTAAATCATATTAGACTCAAAGTACTTACAATCGAAAATAAAACTGAGTGATAAAAGTGACTGTATCGACCTCTCAGGATCGTATTGTGCATCTCCCTCGTTTTATTTACATAGTATTTCATCGTATTATAACAGTAAGGTAGGTACCTAAAATGTTAATACCTACATTAAAGTTACATTCATTTCAGATACAATAAATATTAAAGAAAAGTAAGCCTTAAAAGATTATAATTATAAATCAATGTAATTATAGGTACCTAGATGAAATACATACATTTCTGCATATGAGATATCTTTACATTCTTCACTGTCACTTCAATTATTGGTGATATTACGCAGGACCGCTGCACTTGGCTGAGTCACATTGGTACTATTTCTGCTAATAATGTTGCGAAATCAGTAGTGACGAACGAAAAGCAAAGGTATAATAATATAAGTCTATTTAAATTTCGTAACAAAAATAATCGAAAAATAATTGCATTGCACTGCAACAACCATAATCGGTTGATTGGGTAATGTGCAGAATTCACACACAGATCCGCCCGATTATTTCTGCGACGGACAGATCGGCTCGGTCCATCTGTCCGCCGTCCGTCTGTCCTTCACGAGCCGATCCGTGTGTGTATGCCCAATTTATTTTTCCATACATTTCAGAACTAAATTTTCCTAATTTCAAAATGTGTTTGTATAAGGTAAATTTCAAAGTTTTCAGAATTCCCCATAATATATAAAAAAATTCTTAGTTTGGCTTAGCTAGAAAACTAAAATTTCACTAGATTTTGCGCTTTTCCCTAGCTGTAGGGAAATTTCCCTAGGCATTCCAACACTGTAATATGAGATGCTCGAATGTCCGAATGTTCGAAAGTTCGGGTGTACCTATATTGTCGTCGGCGGATTATTTGCTAGGCGTAGGTACAGATCCGCGATCTTTCGTACGTCAAACACGAATAATGCAATGTTTTCTACTGTGCTTGTTTACATAATTGTTTGTTTTACTAAGGCTAACCTGCGAAAATGACGCAATATTATATTTGTAGGATTTGTGAAGCTGAAAGAATTAATAAAAAAATGTTTTCGAAAAGAAATACACATTTCAAATATAATTTCTTAATTAATACATTTTGGTACCTACTTTATGGCTTGTCAGAATCGTTCTCAAAATCAGTTCTAATTTTGAAAATTAAAGGAAATCAAAAGGAAGGAATGATTTGTATAGCGCCGTTTTGTGCAAAATCACCTCAACAACGCTGTAAAAATATATACATATAGTATATGTCTACAACGATCTTTCTTATTACTAACGCGACTATCTCACTCGCTCCATTCTGTGCCAAAGTCAAAATGAGGGGGATAGGTATAGGTATAGGTACTAAGGATATGTCCCTAGAGAAGGATAAGGACAGGAATTCGTCTCCAGGGCACTACGTTTTACATGCCAGTAAAGGTTGAGATTCCATAGTTTGACTTTCTATATGCGTAAGTATTACATCAACCATATCAATTCTCATTATTTATCCATGGCGTATCGTATCCTGGTACAGCATTGCCGCAGAAAGTTCCATTTTAACCTCTCTCTTTGTTACACGCTTCAATTATTAGAAAGAGGGAGAAGTTACAACGGAGCTATCAGCGGCTTGTCTTTAACCTTGCGATCATTAATCAACCTCAAACGAAACTGCGCAGTGTAATAATTATTCAAAGCTTCCATTTAGCTTTTAATTAGCAACGAAGTAGTTAAATACTTCGGCTAAGATAAAAAGAATCTTAATTTCGCTTTGATTTTTACATTATTTATTACACAGATAGTCATCGCATTTTGCAACTAGCTTTGATATTGAGTTGTTCCAAAACAAGAATGTCTTATAGATTTATAATTAATTTACTAACTTTATTACTTCTCATTTCAACACTCCCCTTTTCGAAATAGTTAATAGTTATTAGTTAATTATTCGTACTTCTGTTAAAAACGGGACTGCAGGTCTTTAACGAAAGAATTGACAATTTTATTTACTTTCCTAAGAAAGTATCAGTAAAACTCGAATGAGTTATAAGGATGTCGGAACACATGTACATAAAAAAATCAGATTTTTTCGCAAATATGATTTAAGATTTTCACCGCCAAAAGTATTTTTGTTATTTGTTTTTGGGGTATTATGCCGTGTTGCGCTAACTCCTTCTTTAGCCAACGTTTCGGACAGCATTGCAGTGTCCATCATCAGGGCAGATGTGTTATTTGAGGTTGTGTTAAAATGTGAGCTTATGTATGAGGTTGTGATACCGTGTTGCAATGCTGTCCGAAACGTTGGCTAAAGAAGGAGTTAGCGCAACACGGCATAATACCCCAAAAACAAATAAAATTAAAAAAAAGATTGTTCGCATTTTCAAGAACAGGATAAACGCAGCTGCTTTAACACGTATTCCGATATATTATGAAACAACCAATAGTTTGTTAGGAAATGGAATGCTATCACGTTTTTCACAGGATTTTTAAATCAGCCATACTCATTTTTCTCTGTGTAGGTACTGCCTTAAAATATCTCGTGATGTACTAGAAGTTCCAGATAAAATTAGCTGTACAAATTTCATAATAATAATAATAATAATGATTGGACCATTTATATAGCGCCGTTTTCGTGAGAAAATCACCTCAAGGGCGCTTAATTTTCATGACCCCAGAGCTCTCCGTTGGACCGTTTTGGCTGCTTTAGAAAAAATATATCTACTGTAAAGTAAAGAATTAGTTCCACCAGCAGGTTTCGCCCGATTATCAACACTCTTTTTGTAGTTTTTTGTTTCTATTAACACTTGCAAAACTGGAACAAAAAGTACGTTTGACATCTTGCAATCTTCCACCTTGTCTTATTTTGTTCTTATTAACACTTGCAAAACTGGAACAAAAAGTACATTTGACATCTTGCAATCTTCCACCCTGTCTTATATTTGTTCTTATTAACACTTGAAAAACTGGAACAAACAGTAGGTTTGGCATCTTGCAATCTTCAACCTTATCTTATTTTTGACAGAAATTGGTTGTCTAAGAAATAATAGACAGAAAAGATTTAGCTGCTACAGTATAGTTGCAAAAGTTACCAAGAAATTAAATCAAATCTCAAGGCTTCAGCGCTTTGTACTGTGCGAGAAGAAATCTTTTTTTTATTTATTTCAATAATAATTTTGAAAAAAGCCTTCAATAAAAACCTTTGATGATTTTTTCCTCACGGTTGTTTTTCACACAAACATCACACAGGCATAGCAATTCGACCAGTTACAATCGTGATCGATTCTGATCGGGTGATAAGTGTACCAAGTATCTACGTAGGTATAGGGTTCCTCCGGTACCGCGCATCTCCTACCTGCCTGCCTGGTCCATAGTCTCTGGTCCATAGTCTCTGCTCCATAGGACCCTTAAACCATTAACCTCTCGGCCGCCCGGTCGGTCGGGCAGACCTCGGACCCGTTTGATTTATCGCCCCCGGTATGCGGCCATATTTGTTCGGCCGAAAGGGGGTGGAGTTGTCAGAATAAATTGCCTATCTAAATAATATAAAATATAATAATGCGGGTTAGTTTTTCGTTTTTTTGTGATGTAAAGCAATTCGATGATTCTAACTTGTATATTTTTTCCTGAGCTTTTATAATGTTTCTCACATCCATCTATCGAATAACACGTAAATCGTTTATTATAGTAACTATATTTGTATTGAAAATAATAGAACAAACCACTTGGATGAAATGGAAAATATATGTAAATTTGCAGACAGACAACACTGTGCAAATTTCGCCACGTCAGAACTCATAGATGTTTTTAACATAATGCGCTGTGCATATTCCTCAACACCTAGAGCTTTTTGGGTACACCGACCTTACCTATGAGAGCTTTTCATATTAAATTTGTAATACAGACATACAATATGTCTAAGATTTATCTGGAGCAGCGAGACCATGGCATTTCATGGTAATATTGTGAAGATAAAGGTATTGTGGAGGGATAGGAGAATACGTAATGAACAAAAAAATATTGCAATATCGTCCCACAGTTAGAGAGCCTCCACCTCCGAGAGGTGTGCTCATCTACCATCGCATTCCTCTCGCCCTCCCCCCCCCCTCCCCTCACAGCATCCCATCCGAGAGAGGTCCGCCCTATCATCATCCTAAATTATTTATTTATCTTCCCCGATCGGCAATTATCTCCTCCGAGGCTCGTTACGGGCCAGGCCGGCTTTCCGGTCGATGGGTCCCTCCAGTCCTCCACTCTGTTAACTAAATACGGTGGGTACATAATCTACCAGTACCGTGGTTCATACTTACCTCGAAGATGATTGGATATTTCGGCTATACACACGACATGTTTATATATGTTAACGTTGTTAATGTTTGGGTTATTATGCCGTGTTGCGCTTCCTCCTTATTTAGCCAATGTTTCGGACAGCGTTACAATGTCCATTATCAGGGCAGATGTGAATATCGTAGTGAAGTGTGTGTTTATATAAATATAGAAGAGATATTGTGTTGCGCTCGTTAATTCACTTAGGGTCGGTATTTCAGTGTAATAGTTAGTTAAAATATCGTGGTTTTCGGCGTTTAGTTTTGGCGTAGCAGTCAAGTACCGGATACCGATAACTATTAAGCTTATCCCCGTCGTTTTTATTAGTATGAATAGTTTTTTTTTGTGGATTTAAATTGTCTCCGTAATTAGGCGTGCTCGATGTGTTTTGGGTCTTCCCAGGACTTCAGTTATAAATTCTAAAAAGTGCTCGGCCATTGCCCATTTGTCCGGATGGCCGATTTTGCACGCTCGGAATTGTTTTGAGATTGAATATAAATATGTTCTGTCTATTTATGTTCATCCAAACAACAGGAGCTTTGTGATAAAATGCCACTCTTATTAGCAGAATTTTGGTAGGCCTGTATTTTACGGCAGGTAGCTTCTTAGCCCTGTGTCTAAGATTGAGCTTTATCTCACATTGTAATCGTCTGGAATGCACAACAACAACTTCACAGTTGTGCTTAATTATATCTCAATTAGTTCAAAAGCTGAAACGTCCCTAGAATTGGCGATTAACTTTTCAAATTACAAAAATCAACTAAATGGCGCTGATTGGCTGACATTATTATTTGACGACAGCTCCATTTGAATATCTATGAAACACCACAACCTTAGATTTTACGAGGCTTTATGAAAAAGATTTAGATATTTACAGATGTCTTGCAAATGTTATTTTCACTACGACTTTGGAAGGACAGCTAATATTCCGTAATTCAGAAAGAATGTTTTTGAAATCTGACTAAATTATTATTAAATTGGTAATTTTAAAAGCGTTTCTTAACGCTTTCCATCGATTATAATTTGCAGCGTGTCAAAGTGAATGTCCGAATAACGAGTGCGTAATCACCAGCAAATAAGTTGGCTCGGCAAGTCGCGCTTTGGTCCGATAGCCCTTTAGTCCGAAGTGCCCATCGCGATGTAATATACCTGGGAATACTAAAATCGCACGGACATAACTCGCTGATTTTATTCGCTGATCGTAGCGAGATTCGAAGCCATTGCGAAAAGCATGACAGTTATGTATCTTTCTTGTGGCGAAACTAACACTTTACGATCTGCTGACAGCATTTTTATTTTTACTGATTCTTTCTGCTTTAACAAAATGCATCAAAAGTCTTCCCGACGTATATCCGTTGTAGACTCTCCTTCTTTCTCATAAACAACGTATCTTACGGATAAGGGGAGGGTGGCAAGACTGTACTTTTCGTAAATAAGTAAAATCTTTAAAAAAGCTTTAGGTACAATGTGAGTTTGTAATACTTAATTAGGGAATTAGGGCGCTATATAAATTAGCCAAATATTATTATTGTCTTCGTTGTGCACGGAATTCAAGTTAACGCCCGTTCAACAACCTTTCGTTGTAGAGTGGTAAGATCCTTGATTCTGAATCCAGAAATCTCAGGTTTGAAACCCATTAGTTCAGTGTGTGCATATATTTACACCTCGTTCTAGAGATAATCCAACATCGCCACGCAGAGAAACTAACATTCAGAATGGACCGTTCCTCTAAATGACTTTAACTAGGTGTGTTAGCCAAGCCAAGTAGGTGGTACTTCCTAACCTTTTTCTTCCCCTATTTCCTAGAACTTATCCCGCGAAGTCTTCAGCATCACCACATACTAATGGCGTACACGCAAACGTTGATGCGGTTCCTTCCTCTGGCTCCAGGAAGTTAAGGAAATCTCTCGTGGAATCACGTAAAAAAGTCCTATACCGTTTCTAGGTAAATGGTCGACATCTGGTTCTCGTTGATCGTCATAAAGCTAATGGCTGTCTGGAGCCGTTTAATAAAATGACATGTAATTGGTAAAGTAAGGTAGCAGCGCGAATGGTTCGACAGTCCGACGCGAACTTGGACCGGTTACTTACAGGGAATTGGCTGAAATCAAAGTAGATTCACAACCGCTGATCACTGTGCCTCGGAGCAAACGTCTGCATTCTGAATTATTCTGATAAGTGAGGCGCTGAAATGAAAATTGCCCGACGCGAGGTCTAACCCTGTCCGCTCGTGGCTCGTGGGCCGAGTCGATGGCGAGGTAAATTAAGTATTTTCATACTGGCGGAGTTACAACTGACTAATTGGGCTGATGACAAGCCAAGCGCCTGAAAATCGTTTTAATGGGATCCGCTGGAAATGTCCAAGCGATAAAATCTAACTATTTCACCCTAAATCTTTTTTAACATTAAGTTTGCCAGATTTTATTATTTACGTGATAACTGATAACCTAACTAATTGCCAGGAGTCAGTGGGACATTGGCATCTAAAATTAAAAAAAATATTGATGCAAAAAGAAGAGGAAATTTGGAAAGTATCGGCTATCCTATTCTCGATACCTACTTTGTAGCTATATCCATCTCTACTAACGATTCGATTGTGACCTGTGCGGTGGTCTTCAGAGAGTACATTCCACTCTCGTGTTGTATTCTACCTGCCAGAACAATAAAACATTATTTTATTCTGTAGCGAAAGCTTTTTGCGCAACGGGTTTAAACTGAGAAGTGATGTAATTGCATGTGAGCCGAGGAGGGTGGCGTTAACATTCGTTACGTTCAATTTAACGTCTTCCGACTTAATACCTTCTGACATTCTGACACGATATAATTTCAGATGACGCGATTCAGATTTCATCCTTTGACTGTCTCAATCTTTCTCAAAGATTGTGTTTTAAATGAAAGAAAGAAATTACCCCACCCTGTTTATTATCGACCCGGATTTCGCCTATCATTTTATTTCTTGAAACTGCGGAAATTGCAATGTTCTGAAAACCAGTAGCACCATCAACATTGATTGCAATATCAGTCTGCGATGTAAATAGTCCAATTCCCATGTACCGGGGAGGAAGTGCGATATAAAGTAATCAGCTCCCTACGCACAGATGTCCATTGCCCGTAATATCAGCAATAATGCTTCATCATTTATTATTTCGCGATGCGTGTTTCTAAATTGCTCTCAGAAAACCCCTCTGAGATTCATAACACAAAACACATGGGCTTGTGTATTTTTTCTCTTCGAAATAATTGGATCCTCTTTTTGTTTTACTAGCATGTTCCGCGATATTTATAAGACGCTGTTTCCTGTCTGCCATAAAATCACATTTTTGTCTCTGGTCTTTGTGTTATTTTTAATATCGTTGGCAAAAACTCATAGCTAGCCCGTAGCATTAAGGTATATAAACTCATACCGTAGTAACTAAATTAATCTTCTTTTTGCTTCTTCATGAGACTCCTGGCGTCCAAATTTTGACAAAGGTCTCCGTCAAATGTGTCCAGTTTTGCCGATTCTTGGCGGCTCTCAACCGTCGGAAGCCGGCAGTTCTGTTCAAGTCAATGTGAATACCGCACAAGAGTCCCAACTGCACCCAACCGTCTGGAGCCAGTGAGACTATGATCCCCAATTTTGGAGTATTGTGTTATTCCGAAGGTAGTGGGGAGCTTTTCTTTCATTTGCTGACTGTGATGTTTCTTTGCCCTTGCTTATATTTATTTTTGCACAAGTGTGCAAATTTCGATCTACGTTTTACTTTTCATTTTGACAGTTTATCCCATTTCGTATTTTATCACAATCCAGCGACATTTCTGTAAATTTGAACAATTTACTGTGCCAATTTTTTTTTCGCATATCTATGTAGAACGGCCAATTATTTTGAGAGTAATTTTAACTACAGTTTTTGACATTTCCAAGTTTTATAAAAGGTCCTTTAGGTGATATGTATATCACAAACAAATGGCTCAGTAATAATTATCTGAATAGATTGACGAAGTATTTAAAAAAATACCAAGTTCATATTATTATTAGGTTTTATTAATTCGTCTCGTGGGTTTTGTTCCGAATAGCTGCAGCCATCGGAGTCGCGCCTGCGCTAGGCGTAAGATATGTGAGGCAGGGAGGAGCGTGAAAACAGCCGATAGCCGATTACACCGAACTAATTGGCCTGACTTATTCACGACGATCAGGCAAACGCCCAGAGGCCGCGCGGCTTGACCTTAATAGGTATAAACATGAGCTGTCAGGTATTCGGTATCAACGACCTGCCAACATTCGACCGGCCCGCTCTGGCGCGCGCGAGAGAGCGGGAGCGGCGCTCAGCCATTTGTTTATTTGTTTATGGCTGCCATAAACATGTTTCTCGTTAGAGCTGATGCTGCTGTGCTGGTACAACAGGTCCCCGGTGCCCGGTGCCCGGTGCCCGGTGCCGGTGCCGGTGCCCGCTCTCTCCGCTGCGATCTGCGACTTCAAGCCTCGAGCCGGGCACTCCGCCGTGTCTGCCGAACAAACAGTTCACACCTCCTCCAAACAGTATCGACACGCTAAATATTGATCTGTGGAACCAAAAGGTTAATCCATATAATAATAATAATATTTAGATGATTTCAATAGCGCCGTTTTTGTGCAAAATCACCTCAAGGGCGCTGTACAAATATATAATACATTTTTACAATAATATATGCAGAGATGTGCAAAATGGGTACCCAAAACCATTTGAAATGCAAAATGGAAATGGGTCAAAACTTTTCCATTTGAAAATGCAAAATGCAAAATGGGTTTTAGAAAAGCATTTCAAATGCAAAATGCAAAATACCTATTTTCGAAATGCATTGAAAATGCAAAATGGTTTCTCAGGTCAAACAATTAAAATAATTATAGAATTTTTAAACAATTTTGTCATTTAATAATGGACATCAATGTAGAACAAACATATTACATGATGGTAAATCCAAAAACACCACGACTACAGATTATGAAACCACAATAAATAAGCGCGGGACTAATGTTGCAAACGTAAAAACATGGAAACTGCTATCTAACATTTCATATTACAGCGTCATGGCCATGTTCAGTATTTGAATCAGTTTTTTTGTTGTAATGGTATCACTCAATTGCCAGCGCTCCTACCAGGGAGCAACTTGACAAATGTTAATTATCTTTCATAGCGAGGTTGAGGACTGACTGATATTTGGGGCTTATGAAAAAAAGATGAGTGGAGAAAGTAGGAAGAATGTTGCAAAAAAGCATTTAAAATGGAAAATGCATTAAGGAAAGCATTTAAAATGCAAAATGGTTTTTAGAAAAGCATTTAAAATGCAAAATGGAAAATACCCATTTTGCATTTCCATTTGAAATGGATTTATTTGAAATAAAGCACATCTCTGAATATTATGTCATTGGCGGCCCAGCGGCGGCTCGTGACTTTTGGGTTACTAGAGTGCTAATATTACTAAAAATGGTTTAATTGATGTTGTAGCTGAAAACGATTTTTTTTTTAGAAAAACTGATTTTTTGTATGAAGATTTTCGGGAATCCCGTGCGGCGCACGGCTATACTGAAATTTCCTGAAAATCGATTTTCGAAAAAAAAAAAAAATCATTTTCAGCTATAACAACATCAGAAATGCCATTTTTTATAATATTAGCACTCTAGTACACCCAAAAGTCACGAGCCGCCACTTCATTACTTATTACTAACTATAATCAAATTATTATCAATTTATATCAACAGATTGCATCCACCGGTTCGTCGATCACTACTACAAATCTATACGTACAATGCATTTGATTGACGAACGTGGTGCTAGAATGTACATATGTGATTATTCTTATTTATTCATATTTTGTACAGGTAGATAATATACAGTCTAAACATTTGTGTCATTTTTTTCACTAGCAATAACTACGTACTTCAAAATACTTCCTCATTCAAAACGATACACCCATAATTTTTGCGGTAACTAAACTAATGTTGATTTTGTTAATTACTACGATTAGTACCCCATTATGCCCGAACTTACTTTTCGATGTATGCCTTGTAAAATTACTGAAATTGTGAGTCATATTGTTGACTGTCCTTTTATAAGCACATATTATATATTCATTAGCTTCTATGGTTGTTTTTCTTACATGCATATGTTATACATACACTGCATTAACGACACCTTATATTTGCAAGACCAGTAAGTGGATTTGGTATCATGACATGGTGAACATCATACGCAAATGCGTTTAGCATTATGGCGCAACATTATTATATCTCATTACCCTGTCTCGCCCCACATCCTTCTCTATTATATTTACATTTGTATCTCAGAAAATTCAATTACCCTACGTTAACTTTAACTTGAGCTCGTATAATGATCCCAACTCAGGTTTAACCTGTAATAAGTAGAGTGTAAGTAGTCTCAGACTAATCGCAAAACTCCTTGGAATCGTTATTATCAATTACTCCTTGTCATTGTAACTTGTAACCAGCAACAAACAATCAACAACCGCTAGCTTAGCTTCTCGGTTCCCTGAATATTATATTATATCTCATAATTAACTTCTAATGTAAACACAGCCTTGTTATTGAATGTTTGGACGTAAACCGTTTAATGCTGGAATGTTCGAAGTCGGCTGATCGACCACACACGAGATTAATTTGCTTTCCCTCTGGGGTTCATTAAATCTGTTTTTTATTCCATTGAAAACAAATAGATTATCAGTTTTACGTACATCTTATTAAATCCTGGTTGATGCATGCGGACGTTTTGGTTTGTTGGTAAATATCAAATTATAACCACGGTCTTGTAAATAATGATGGTACGTCTCGACCGTCACTCCTCGTTGCATTGCTAATGTTATGGCTCGCGTTCAGCAGCAAAGAGCACCACCCACGACTTTTATTTTCATAATCTAGATCTGAGGAATAGGTAGGTAAAGCGTGTGAACAATGCGTTCTCGTTTCATTTAATTTGTTTGGCATATATCCCTGATTGAGTTTGTAGGTACATTTTAAAATATTTGATCCAATCTAATAACATCAAACAACGTCACGATTAACATTATTGATTCGAATTAAAGCACCATATTACATATTATTATAATATATACTTGAGTTTGAGTATACGTATAAATGCAGGGTATATTAGCACGTACCCGCCTGGGCATAATTTGGAGTAACGGATCACGCGATACGCGCTCTGTCTCGTTGTACGGTGGTGCTTGAATGACACCTACGTATAAAATGACATCTACATATCTAACCAAATAGGCTCAAGTATATCGGTTACTCTACTATCTACACAACAATTATATTTACGAAGGGATAAAATATTTAAAAAAAATAGCAGATTTGATATTATTCAAGAAAAAAATTAAATTTTATTTAAAAAAACTGAACACGCGTAACATAATTAAAAAAATGCAGTAACTTCATTTTGAACCATATTTATATATTCCTCAGCAGTGGTGTCCGTTTTAAGGAAAATGTTATCACTCCCTGTACTATCATACACTCAATGATATTACTTTTTACTCTTACATCAAACTCAAAAGCTAGTTCTCTTCATTGATGTAGAAATACTAAAAAACATTTTTTTTACTATTTTGTTTTAATGCCGTTCACTATGTATTTTTCTAACAATTCTAATTTATATATTTTTTGATGTGTTATTCATTTTAAAAGAATAAATTGTGAAATTACTTTTTCGAAAAAAAAAACACGCTAGTACACCCTGTATGCATTTTATTATACTTGGCGGATAATTTTAAATGAGACACAGCTTGGCGTGAGTATTTTTTATTTCGCCTTCGGAGTCTGGGGAAATGAAAGTCCCTTCAGTTTATTTACTTGTCAGTGGTCAGATGCCATCAGGCCTCAAGGTGAGTACCTTCCAGTCCAGTGAGCAGGCAGCATCAGAAGGCTGTTGTTCGGGATCCAATTAACGGGTCCAACCAGCGAGCGATAAGGCGCTAACGAGAAGTCACAATTTACATTAAGGTACAATTTACAAATCGGACTTTTCTCACATCGGCAATCTTGAAATTTGTTTGTTATCATTATTATGTCTTTTAAAACGTTCTCGCACCATTTTACTGTTCTATTAAATTATGGTTTCTTTCGTTGAGGAACCGGTTTTTACTGACTCGACAAAAATATCTACTATCGAGTAGATACTACCTTTATGTTTTAACTTGTACGAACTCATTGGTGATATTTGAAATAACCATTTTACACATAAAATATTTCATGATTGTTTCCAAACAAGGGTACCTCGAACCCACACACTGCACGTGTGTAAATAGTTATTATTTGATCGCAACCTTAACGGCATTCCCGGAAAAGTACACAAAACTAGTTTTGACAAGTGTTCTCTGAGCACACATGAATAAGTGTTGTTGGTACAAATTGCACCGAAATATTCATTTTGGTTCCTTCTCCAAACACGAGCTCACGACATGTCAAGTCAAACAACGGGTCGTCGGAGCCGCCGAGCCAACTAACCAACTAACCAACTAACCATCTGTAAATACACACATGAGCGCAGTACTAATGTTGACAACTTCTGTTTGAGCTGGTGTTCCTTCGAGTAGTCCGTCACCCTTGCCCCGAACTGCTGCACCTCTTACATTTGTTTGTGCCACCCCGCAGCCACCAGAGCCGGGGTTGGGTGAGGTGTGACGCACGGAGCACCCACTCTAAAATACATCCACAAAGAATTATGTTTCTTTCTAAAAACCACTTTTAAGAACCCTCAATAGGACATATGCGTATACTAGCGGAGAACGTAGGATTTGTGAAGCTGAAATTATTCGTAAAAACATGTCTAAGAATTATTTATTGCCTTTCAAAATAAGAAATTTACCTTTTTATGTTGAACTTGAAACATTACGACTTCATAAACCACTCACGATTAATTCATACAGAAGCATCCGTCAAACATTGAAAAAAAAAACCAAATACTCGTATATAATAAAGAATTTCTTTTGGTTCCTACTTTAACGTTTGTCTGTTGATGAAGTAGTTCTAATTTTGACAATTAAAAGAGCTTTGAACTTGAATAATGTTACGCATTACGCAGGAATATTTCACATTACCCATGCACGAACAACCGAAATTAGTATGTTTAATTAGAATTTTGGCAATTCATGTTCATTTATGAACTTTGTTTCTATTTATTTTTTTTAATCAATATAACTATTAAAAGTTCTTTTACATCGTGTAACATATGTACAGATGGGGCCCACTTTTAATAACTGGAGGAATGGGAAGTACAATGAGATGGACAACATATTGTTGGTTGGTGACCGTCGCATGTTGCGGTTGCGATTTAAAAATGGCGATTCAGCAATTTGCCTCTAAGAGGATTTTGGTTCACGATTTCTTCATTTGTTGCTATTGGTTCCTTGTTGTAATTTATTGCAAAAAAAAAATACAATTAAATATTTTACTAAATATTAATTAAAACCTATTTAATGTCTTATCTTTAATGTGAATGGTAGCAGAAGTCGGGTACTCCCAAGGAACACATGGAACGATCGAGTGAATCAGGTACTGACTCTTGAGTCGGGCCATGTCACGAGTGAGCATAATAGAAGAGTATGTATGAGACAAGGAGTGTGTGCCAAGACCAAGTGGCTTGGCGGTCGGTCCTCTCTGCCTACCCCTATGAGGAAACGGCGTGATGGTTAGTTAGTTGGTTATCTTTAGCATTTCCCAATTCAAATCTGCTAAATAATCAATTATTTATGTTGAATTACCGAATCGATGACTGATTTTAATTCGGCAGCAACGTAAAGTAATGATTATTTATAGGAAATCCAAACATGTTTCAGACCAGTCAATTAGGAGAGCGATTGCATCTGGTATTTAAAGCTCAGCATTTCGGATGAAAAATATTCTGCATTCGAATTGGTTTTATTGTGAAATGTCATATTGAATGCTGAATTCTGCGAATCCAGTTCGCGAATAGAATAATTTAATGTCTAAAAGAAGAAAAAAAGTGATATTTAGTAATTTTCTTTTTTAACTTGATGAAAAAAGAAAGCTAGAAAGATAAGTCCAATCTTGAGAATCGCAAACCATTCCACATATAAAAAAAAATCATTATGTTCTTCAATTTATATACGATAACGGTTTATACTTATTCACTGGGTTTTATTAAAAAATATATATATTTTTTATTTTTACCTAATAAGGTAAATTGGAAAAATATAATAATATTCAAAAACCTTTAATCCTTGGAGGGAGGATGCCGGGGGCAAAAAGCCAATCGCCCGTCTTAAACCGCCTGATACTATTTTCGTAATAACTTACTTATTTTGCAAAATTTGTAAATTTCATCATCCTATATAATTTCATAAGGAAATGTTTTTTCTCTCTCTAATGTTATAAAAATATAATGTAATGATGACATTCGAAAATACTCTTAGATTTATTATATTTTCCAGCTAAATGAGGGTTATTTACAATAAAAATAAGTTTTCCTGTAAATAAATACAGTACCTACTCTCTATGACTTTGGAATGAAAAATTATAAAATTGGATATGAAATTTTGCGACGAACTTTTTCACAGATAAAATAAACATATTTGCAAATGACGAAACGACAAGCTAGAATAATGTTAAGGTACATTATTTCCTTGACAAGCGAATATAAATAAATTGTAGGAGCATTTTTTAAGGTTCAAAATACCTTAACATCGAGGCAAGTGCGGTGAGCTACCATGAAATCTATGGTGGATGTCTTGGCAGACAAAGGGTTAATACTCCCGTTTTGTCACCACTTATTAGTTCATTAAAAATATTAATACTGGTTTAAAAATTGCCGGTGTATTTTGTGATTGCTGCGTGTACTAATTCGCCAATCAATTGCATTGCAAAATACTACCTATAATAACCAATGTAAAGCGTACATGAGGTGATTTAATCACTTGTGTCGCTGTATAAAATTGTCCAATTCTTATCATATTATTAATATTAAAAAAAAATGTTTTACGCAATTTAAATTTTTCCCCCTTTACATACCGCGCCCGGGTGCAGTGCTCCGGTTGGCCAAGCCTAATTCCAACTCTGGTAGCTACACAAGTATTGCCACTGCCAGAACCTCGGCAAGGCTTGTTACTAAAAAGGTACTTATCAGAGATGAACTGAACTAACTTTCTAACAAGAGAGATCGCTATCGAAATATCCAATCGTATCGTCTGGCTTTTATTTCTTTCTCTACTATAAATCTTATTGTTTATCGACTTACTCATCTAATTGACACATCGTCTTACCAATTTCACTAAATTAAATTCCATTAACAATACTAAATTAATATTTAATGTCGATATCTAAGATTTATTATATTTAACCGCAAAAGTTCTGGCATTAATGAGCCTTTGTTTCCCTATAGAATCTCGAATGAACAACTGAACCACATAATCATTAGGTTTCTTCCTTTTATTTTGTAGGTGAAAATCCATATTATTGATTGTATTATTTCACAGGAGAATCTTGTCATCACTATTGTACTGATTTAAATTGAAAAACCATAGTATCTAATAATATCAGGAATAGAAGACAGTTTTTCACATAGCAGGTTATATAATATCTCGAAACAAACCTACATTTCTGGGGATGCGTTTATGTATGCACCCAAACCCTCCTAGATCACGGAAGATTTTGATGCACCTTGGTCAATATAGATGATTTCCCAATATCACAGGATTCTGGACATTTGGACAAGTGGATCCCGCGATCTGAAATCTGTAAAAGCCTCTTTCTAAAAGGCTCTGTTGTAACCTCTTTTTCTGATACGTGCTTCGTTTTTGAGAAAGAGCCGAGATTGCAACAGAGCTATCAGCGGCAGGTCTACGCGAGAGGTTTTTCGAGTTCCGCGTGAACTCTGTTGCGTTAAGTCTGTTTGCCCCGAGTGTAGGCGCACGCCCATCTGTTTACCGACATTTCTGACTTGTTTTATTTTTGGAAGTCAATAATATCCCGCAACAGAGCCGTTGTTTACCCCTCCCGAACGGTAATGGCCGCTGCAATCTCCTACCGTGCGTTTACTGTTTACACGCCCGCGACACTTGTAAATAAATAACGCATTGGTTGTCAGATCCGTGTGGAACACCCAAATATACAAAGCTGCCAGCGACCAGTCACTCGTGTGTGTCACATTTTACAATCAACTGTCTGTCTCGGTCAATGTACCGACTTATCAAGGCATCATGGGCTGCATTGAAAAACCGGCTCACAGCTTGGCAGTCGGTGGTGTCCCCACCAGCCCCCCATAGATATTGGGGATACCAAAAATCCCTAGACTAACTAGAATTTTCTAGTGGCTCACCGAACTTGCCTCGATTTTATGGTATTTTTAACCTTAAAATAATTCTCCTAACGTACTAAAATAAAGTTTATTCGCTTGGAAAGGAAATAATGTATCTTAAAATTAACAAAACTTATGTAAACCGTATATAAAAAAGAGTAGAAATAAAATTTAAAAAATATTCTTGCTTGTCGTTTCATCACTTTGATTTTTTGATTGTGAAAAACGCGTCGTAAATTCTTTATCAAATGTCATAATTTTTATGATATTTTATAAGTATTTATTTACAGAAAAACCTCATTTTTACTTCTCTAAATAGTATAAAATAAAGTCGCTATCCGCCTCTGTCTGTTTGTGCCTTAGATAGATACGATACGATACGACAGGGCGACACTACTACATCTCAAAAGTGAAAGTGTTTTTACGGACCCTAAATTAGCTGCAAAAATATCATTATATGACCTTGGACGCGATAATAATACTACTCATAAAATTAGATCTCGGGGTTGTCGTGCTGGACGCTATCATAACAAACATTTTACAACAAGTTTTAAAAGTGATAGTGTGTTGAACCCTTCAGTGACTGCAAAAGCAACCATATACAATCCAGTCCGTGATCCGAATGTGAAATTTAGATACAGGGGGTGTCGCGGTGGACAAAAAACAAAATATTTATGCAGGGAGGAACAATACGTTCCAATAATTATTAATAATAACAATAGTAATGAAAATAATAATAAGTATCCGTCAGTACAGGGTGTTCAAGTAGTCGGACCAATCGACAAACAGAATTACCTACCGTCTATAGCCCTCCGCGATTCAGATAAATTCCACAACAACTTAAATGAAATTAGATTAGAACGACATGCCAACTACAGGAGCAGACAGCTTGCGATTGGTTCCTGGAATGCGCGATCCCTTAACAACAAACTAGAGGTGGTGGACGATATTTTCAGAGACCAAAAACTCCATATCCTTACGGTCACAGAAACTTGGCACGAGAACAGTGATTCGTACTCAATTAAGAGACTCAGAGCTTTAGGGTATGTGGTTCTTGAAGAAGCCCGACCTAGTGGGGACCTACCATCAAACAATATCTCACACGTGAATCACGGGGGTGTCGCGATAATAGCCCGATCAGGATTACGGCTAAACAAAGTAGCTCTCGGTACATTTAACACGTTTGAGTATATTGGATGCAGGGTTTCTTCTTCAGGAACGTCGTTCATGTTGTGCACCCTTTATAGACCCGGATCGAAACCAATCTCTGTCGAATTTTATAATGAGTTTTCACAGTTTTTGGAACTTTCAGTCGGACTCTCCGACGCACTCATTATTACAGGCGACATTAATATTCGTCTCGAGCGCGTGACATCACCAAACACTGTTAAATTCTTAGATCTGTTAGCCAGCTTTGGATGCCACCAATGGGTCGACGTCCCAACTCATGATGCTGGTGGTACATTAGATGTACTAATTTCAAAGAACAGTGATACACCGCTTTCAGCAGATATTCGTGATATAGGACTGTCAGACCATCGGCTCGTTTGCACTGATATTGATTTTAACCCGCCTAGAGTACCATATAGAACAATTGTATCAAGGGAATGGCGTAAATTTTGCTTTAGCGATTTTCTGGAAGAGTTACAGACCTCTCTCTTATGTACACCCAATGTTTGGGAAACAAAGACCCCTACTGAACTTGTCAAGACATATAATAAAACACTTTCATGTCTGTTAAATAAATATGCCCCGACATCATCAAAAACACGGAAAGTTCGAAAGTCTGACGGCTGGTTTGACGATGAATGTCGAAACCAGAAGAGACTTATGCGGAAATTAGAGAGGACCTATAGGAAAAACTCTTCTGTAACTACAAGAGACGAGTGGATCCTTGCTCAAAAACTGTATACGTGTAAAATTAATTCCAAAAGATCAGACTATTGGAAAGAAAAGATTAACTCTGAGCGAACCAACCCGCGACGTCTTTGGAACTCAATAAAGACTGTAATTTCCGAAGTCACTGTTCCAAAGAAAATAGATATTACCCCGGAAGCCTTCTCAATTTTTTTTCGGAAAAAAATTGAATCCATTCGTGCTTCCGCATCTCACGCCCCTCCGCCAATATTCACTTTAAATTCTAAAGGAATTTTGTCGTCCTTCAAACCCACAACGCTGGAAGAAGTAATAAACATTATTTCAAGCTCGCCTAATAAACAGTGCAGTCTTGATCCCATACCGACATGGTTATTAAAACAATGTTCTACTGTTTTAGCGCCATTCCTAGTTCACGTTTTCAATAAATCACTTAGCACGGGTGACTTTCCTGAACCACTCAAGTCAGCTGTAGTTACACCAATCCTGAAAAATTCAAAACTAGACGCCGATAACTTAGGTAATTATCGACCCGTTTCAAATCTACCATTTATTTCAAAAATCCTGGAGAAAATTGCTGCCGCACAAATAACCAGTCACTTGAATTCAAATAAATTATTCACAAAACGTCAATCTGCGTACAGAAAGTTCCACTCAACTGAAACCGGACTACTTCGTATGCTATCAGACATAACTCTTGCCGTAGAGTCAGGTAAGTTATCACTTATCTCACTCCTAGACATGAGTGCAGCGTTTGACACGATTGATCATGAATTCCTCATAAGGAGATTAGAGGAAACATTTGGTTTGAAATCCGACATCAAAAATTGGCTGGTATCCTATTTATCCAATCGCTTACAAGCCGTGAGGGTTGGAAATAAACTCTCCAACTTCGCAACACTTTCTTCAGGGGTACCCCAGGGATCCGTTTTGGGTCCACTTCTCTTCATCCTTTTTACAAATGATGTCGCCAAAATAATCGAGTCATTTGATCTCTTGTCTCACTGCTACGCTGACGATCAGCAAGTTTATTTTTACTGTGCTCCAAATGAAATCAATAGTCTCAAGATCCGTATAACTGAATGTCTAGAAGCAATAACTCGTTGGATGTCTTCAAACAAGCTGAAGCTCAATCCATCTAAGACTGAGTTTCTCTGGGCAGCCACAAACAAACGTCAACATTTCATAGACAATTCACCTATTACTATTTCCGGCAGCGATATCATCCCAAAAACAACAGTTAAACTTCTCGGTGTCAATTTAGATTCAGACTTTTCGTTTAAAAGTCAAATAAATAGGACTGTAAGCACCGGTTTTTTTCACCTAAGACAACTCAAGTCTGTCCGAAGAAACCTTCCTACAGAAGCAACAAAACTACTTGTCAACTCTTACGTAGTCTCACGTCTCGATTACTGCAACGGCATTTATGCCAGCCTTCCAAAATATCAAATTGACAAACTTCAATCAGTGTTTAATGCAGCAGCACGGCTCATAACCGGGGTTTCAAAATATTCACACATTTCAGAACACCTTCGTAACCTTCACTGGCTCAAGTGCCCTGAAAGAATCCAGTACAAACTGTGCTGGGTGGTGTTTAAATCCATCAATGAAATGGCCCCACCCTACATCTCTGAACTATGCGTCCCGGAAAACACTGGTCTGAGGCAGTCAACGCTTAGATCAGCAACATCATCAGCTGTAGGCAGACTGATAGAACCTAAGCGCAAGCCAAATACTAAGTTTGGTGATCGCGCTTTCGGAGTATCTGGGCCGAAGGCTTGGAATAAACTCCCTCCGGAACTAAGATCCATAACAAGTCCAACAGAATTCAGGTCTTAACTGAAAACTTACCTTTTTGAGCTGTCGTACCCTTAAATTAAATATACCATTCCTAAGAGAAAGTCCAGTTGTATTCAATTTTTCAATAAAGTCCTAAATCCTGTATCTAAATTCCGCCAATAAACAATTCGATAATGTTAATAGTGTTAATCTCAAGTGACCTACCAGGTAAGTATTGTACTGTATATTTTCTCCATAAGTAGTTAAGTAAGAACATAGATTATAAGTTTGTACAGCGCCCTTGAGGTGATTTTGCACAAAAACGGCGCTATACAAGTCATCCAATTATTATTATTATTATTATTATTATTAGTTCTTCTAAACTATGCAACGGATTTTGGTAGGGTTTTTACTACTATTTATTGAATTTCTTTGGAAAGGCCTACAGAAATAAAGATACATGCATATTATATTTACAGAAAGTAGAGAAAAGTCGATGTTTTATAATCAAGACGTAAAAATATTTTTTCGTGCACTATATTACTAACGCTGGCTCATGAATTTATCAAAATAATGTACTACGGAATTGTATATCTTAAAAAGGCCTACAGAAAAGTCCGCTATGATATATTAATTATATATGTCTATCTCCTATAAACGCCGAGTACACGTCAGCTAGTCTGTAATAAATGTCAAGAATATTTTCGTAATTCTTCATTATATTGTATTTTTAATGACAATAGAAAGAAAAATACAATTATATGAATATAAGTAGCTATCCTGGGTAAACTGCACTGGATATAAATATACGACTTTATGAATGTATAAACACATTACCTGGTAAGACAAAAAAGTGTCCGCTCGCCATTGCTGCTTCAGACTTCAGACTAAAGCTATGGTATTTATATATTTTTGGGTCAGGGGCCGTTCAAGTATTACGTAAGCAGATTTATTACAATTATTTACCCCCTCTTCCCCCTTGTCACCAAAAGTAAGCAAAGCTCTTACCCCCCCCCCTCCCATGCTTACGTAAAAATTGGTACCTATATGCATTTTTCTGTTAATGTATTCTGTTTTTTAAGCGAGTACCTAAACGTATTAATTATTTGTGGGAATCCCTGAATATGTATTCGGTTTTCAAACATAGACAATGTGTGGGTTGCCAATGTGTAAAAAAAAATAACTACTGCTGAGCAGTGCTGACGTAATCACTATCTCGACCCCCCCATGTCATCAAAAATAAGCAAAGCAAAGACCCCCTGCCCCCCTATAGTGCTTACATAATACTTGAACGGCCCCTCAGGGTGGAAATCAACAATCCAAAGGAAGTCTTCCCTTCAAGTCGGTCTTTTGGTATTGTGAGAACATGTCCAAGCCATCTCTGCCACTTTACTACAAAGAGTAGAAATATAACTTGATACTACGGCATCTCTGATTGGGGCGTCTTGTGAGGCTGAGAAGAAGAAGGTTGGGTACCTGGTTATTTATACATATAACTTGTTAGTCACTAAACACGGCTAAAGCCATTTCAAGCAACGTTTCTCTTCTGAATGTTGGTATTTCACCATGACGATATTGAAAGTATATACCGCTCTTGTATTTATCACCATAGGAAATCAAATGGTATGCATCTTTCCTAATGCATCAAAGAAAATGCATGAACCTTCCTAATGGCTGAAAGAGGTCAATGTGAGAAAGAGTGAACTATAAACAACAGAAGACGCATCTAATTAAATGATATTAAATAACTTCTGCCTCAGCATAGGACCCCCTTATGAGGAGTACCATATTTCGTATCTTGACAAAATACAGTCACCTGATTCTGGGTGTCGCGACTTGAGTACAAACCCACCGGAAGCTCTTATCTCGGAGCTGTCTGACGAGACACACGTGTCTCGTGTCTATTTTCATGATTAATTTATGTTTTAACAATGTGTGTGTTGTTTGTCCACAGGTGGGTGGTGTTGGCCGGCACGTGGCGCGCACGCGTGGTGGCGAGAGCTAGCAGCGGCCCCGCAGGAGTGGCCACGGGCTCCGCCGGGAGGGGCGGCTCGCCCCTGCAGATCGCCGCCTGGGGCCTGCCGGCCGCTCAAACGGTGGCTGTGCTGGTCCTCAGAGATGTGGACGGGGATGAGCTCACTGGTAAGTTCACTGAAAACAAACGACCATCCTTTATGCCCATCCTATATTCCCATTTAGCTCAAGGTTCCCATGTGTACCGGCTGATTATAATCCATTCTCATAGCACGCGTTCCAACACCCAATAAATTCGTGGGCCCTGGTGAATGCAATGAGACAGGAGTGCCGTTAGCTGGGGTGGTATATTCATATCATATCGTTAGGTTTTTTTTATACCTTTTCTACGTTACGAGGTTTCATAAATATATACCAACTGATATCCTTTCTCAGGATTGTTTCAATTCCATTCAGGGTCGATAGAGAGGTCCTTAGAGGCTGTTGAAGGAAATATTAGATTTGGGGATAGGGATACTATGTGGAAGGTCTTCTTAATATTTTTTATCTGGCATTCGAAGAGACACATATTGTAGCATCTAGAAAAGACAAGTCGACAAATCATTCTACAGCTGAGCTGCTGCGTGCAGAACGAGTCGTGAAAACGACCGATCAAAGGAACGACAACGTACGGACCTATCTAGCTTTAGATAAAAGGTGCTGCTGTTGTTGTGCTTTAGATAAAGGGCATACCTAGTTATCGCTATATGAATCAGAAGGTCCGCCATCCACCGAGATTCCAAGCGAACCGAACACAACAGCTCGCGCGTTTAATTGCAAGCTAATCTAGGATCTAGGCACAATTATGTACAGTGCACAAATCGAAAGGCACGCGCGTTTCCATATTACTCTGAATGCCGCCTATAGTATATATATCTAGTAGCTGCTCGCTTGTTTATTCCACATTATCTAATCTCGCTTAGCTTAAGCCGCCCAAGTTCGCCACGAACAAAGCTATGCCGTTCCGGGCACCAACAAAGCATTAACAATATCACAATATGCACAATTCCCCCCGTTTGCCCTGCTTATCTATTTTTTCATCTCACCGCCATGTTTGTCGTGATCGCCATTTCGTGCTTCCAACTTCCAAGATGGCCACAGTTTCCCGCCCAAACATGTCGGACGGAAGAAACAGCGGCTCCTTTGTTCCAGAAAGAGGAATCCTATTTGCATATAATAAATTTGAATCTTTGGATCCTCTCTTCTTGCCGCTCACATTGATGTCATATAAAAGTGCGCTTTCCTTTCCTTTAATTGTACCGAATTTTTACAGTTTGTGTACTAATCTTTAAAAACAAATGAGATATTATACTACACGCCTACTCACTACTGTATTAATTTACAGAAGGTAGTTTTATATTGTAACCGCATATTATGTTGTTTGATTTTCTTTGTATTCTTCTCTTTCTTTTTAAACTTCAAACCCTCTCCTCTCTTTTTACTGCTCCTATGTCATTACGACTTTTTTACAGTCAGTGTATTTAGTCTTTAAATACAGAATATCCCGATTAAATTGTAGGTATCCAATTCTGTATAAAAAAACATTATTTTACCTACATAATCATTACCGTTCGTGCCCCCCAAGGCTTGAAAGCTGTTCGACTGCCGTTCGGCTGTTCGACTGTGTGACAGCAAACAATACCGTAAGGAAACTTTCAGAATGAAAAAAACAAAACTGAAGTCATTTTCCCTAGTAGTTACACAACTAGGTATTGTAACCACGTCTTGTTTCCCCTTTACTCATACAGATATATTTCTGGCTACTGTTTTCCATTCCAAACATCAAACATCTGATCAATCACATCATTGCACAATTGAATTTGAAGTCAAAGTATAAAGAGTTTGTTCTTTGAGTATAAATTCCCAACTACATACATTGTAATGCCCTGTTCTTGGAATGCTTTATTTAACAAAGATATTTTTGTTATCAGCAACAACCCAGCTGTTAAAACATCGCTTTAAAAGCGCAACATGCCACCTCTTCAATTATTCATTTAATAGGTTTCTGATTATAATTCAAAATATTCCCAGAAGCAGGTTGATGCCTTCGTCTGTTCGTCACAACGAAGTCACAGTCAGTTTACACTTTGTTAAAATGCCTGTCATCAGGAGCGTAATGCTACGTATACATCTGCGAGCCGAACTGTCGAACTGAACATCAACTTATGGAAAAGAAACGAAGCAACCGCAAATATCGCGAAACGCCGCTTGTAGTTGATTCGTTCCTTTCCCGTAATTCATGGTACGGTTCGCAAATGTATACGTACCCTTAGATTTGAGGAATGTGGGTTATATGTTTTAATTTCATAAATAATCAACCTAAAGTTCTATATTATTTTTTGATGAGCGTCTCATTCGTGTAATGGCGCGAATACATTGGTTTTTATTTATTTTGTAAATAATTTTATAAGAAAGCAAAAAAGTTAATCAAGTGACACTGTCACAGATAATCTTGGCTATAATACTGTATTTTTTAAAAGTTGTTTCCTTTTTGCGTTCATACATTTCTATTGAAAAAAAAAAATTTTTTAGTCGTTTGCATTTATATTTTTTATTGAGTCGTTTTTTTATTTTATTTGTATTCTACTCAAGCGAAGCGATAGGAAAACCTTCAATTTATCTAAAGCATATTTTTTGGTATTCATAATGTATACCAATTCGTTATAAAGATTAATCAAAATAGTGATTTGGCAATAAGCTTCGCCTTAAGATACACATCGTGGTTCGTGCTCATAGGCACAGCGAAACTTTAGGGGTTTGATTAAGGCGATGCCATACGTAGTAATGCAATGTCATGTGTTTTTGGTTTGAAAATTTGCTCGCCTAGAAATGATTCAGATGCTTTAATTAAATACTGCGAGTAGAATACATCTTGACCTTTGAAATAATCGAGTATTTTTGAGATAAGTATTTTTATAAGCCCAGAAAAAAATAATGTATAGGCCTATGAAAACTGCTTTGAAGTTTAAAATCTCTTAATTACGAACCCATTTTCGGTTATGATTTTATTGTATAATGTGACAAATTAAGTTATTTGTAAAATGATCGGAAAAAAATTAAATATTTATGACTGAACATCCACAAAATAAAATAAAAATAAAAAAGTTTTTTTCTTGCATAAATCAAAACAGGCGGATGGTGTTAAGCGGGAATTTAAACCTTATCGCCATCTACGTAAGGGTTGTTATCTCAATTTAAAATATTACACGACGTAGTGCATCGTCTTAATCACGAAAATTGAGGAAATCATTAAAAAATAATTCGGTAACTTTTATCTGCGTCCGGTTGCCTAAACATATATTTATAATTTGTGGCCTACCTTCTAAAATCTCGTATTATTTGTGGCCTACCTTCTAAAATCTCATATAATTTGTGGCCTACCTTCTAAAATCTCGATATTATGCAAACTCGTGATTGATTGTCGCTCGTAACGTTAGTAAATTAAAACGTAAAGCTCGACTCAGACTACATTATTTCATCAGTTTATTTTTCAAAACAAATCTAGGTAGGTACGTATTTTTTTTAGTTTGTCCGTAAATCTGAACTAAACGTATGGTGATGGGGACAATAGCTAATCATGAATCATTTTCCAGCTATTTAATCTTAGACAATAATTCTTATAATATTATGTTTAGTTCTTGGCCACAATTCACAATAATACTCCTGTTTGTTTATTCTGATTTCGATCTTCAACTCATTTCTCTGATGTAGAGATGAAAGCGGGGCCTAAAGCCACAATCACACATCCAAATCCAACACTTCTGAACGGCAGTGTATATTTGCGGTTCCACTAATGTATTATGTGCCTTTTTAATTACAATTCAAACAACGAAATCTCTGTACGCAGATTATTAAAGGGGCCGCCGACCGCCTAGTGCCGGTACCTACCTACTAATACTGTCGAGCATTCGCTCTTGTGCTCAAAAACAACGGCAGGGAACGGACTATGAACACAGTTTGCTTTCTTACTGAGATAATCATACAATAAACCACACATACGGTTACAAATGTGTACACGCGGATTGTATGGACACAGGTATAACAAAACAAACAGAGAACATTATACCTACCTACACGCAGTGGATAAACACATGGTATTCATGTATTTTAGAACATTAGTATCATTTAAATCATAACAGGGGGTAAATCTAATCCCTGACCTCTTGAAAAGTGTGAAAATTGCCAGACGTGCTACTTCTAATGGTACGTATACATTTGCGAAATTAAGAGGAAGCTACAAGCCAAAAATGTGTATATTCTTGGTATACCTTATATTGTAGGTAATAGACATTAAAATCACTTGACAAACGGAGTCTAGAAACGTTCGATTTCAAGCACAAAACTGGTTTTTATTTATTTTGTAAATAATTTTATAAGAAAGCAAAAAAGTTAATCAAGTGACACTGTCACAGATAATCTTGGCTATAATACTGTATTTTTTAAAAGTTGTTTCCTTTCATACGTTTCTATGAAAAAAAATATTTTTTACACATCTGCCCTGATGATGGACACTGCAATGCTGTCCGAAACGTTGGCTAAAGAAGGAGTTAGCGCAACACGGCATAACACCCCAAAAACAAATAACAAAAATATTTTTTAGTAGTTTACATTTATATCTTTTATTGAGTAATTTATGTACACCAATTCGTTATAAAAATTAATCAAAATAGTTATTTAGAATTAAGCTTCGCCTAATAATGATACGTGGTGTTCTTCGTATATTGGATGATTTCAAAATCACCTCAAGTGCGCTGTACAAATATATTAGCCTAAATTACAACATTATCTGTTAGCATTATGTGCAAATTTGTTTGTTTTGTATTTTTACCACAAAGTAATCTGAATCTTTTCTCAGTTGTGTTGTACGTCTCCGTTTTTTTTAATCTAACAGTAGATTAAAGTTATTTTCTAACTTTGTACAGCGCCCTTGAGGTGATTTCATTTCTGTTGCTTGCTTGTAAAAGGGAAAAATTCAGTTTTTCAAATTTCACGAGGCCTATGTAGAATTTTCTCTTTTTAATAAGTTTTATTTTTAAGAAAAACGATTTTCAAGTGTATCTGACATTGGCCCCCGAAAATTGAAAACTCCTTTCTCGAGATTGAAAGGTTCTTTTAAAAATCGGAAGAAAACATAATTTTGAGGCGAAATCGCAAAAAATGTATATCCAAAAACTGTCATGGCCCTTTCAAATGTACTGATTAACCTACAACATATATATTTATTACTATTGCGTCTACAAACGTATGTAAAAGATGTATAAAGATTCGTGCCGTGTAGCGTGAACCTTGAAACCTTAAATTAAATAAAAAAAGTGTTGGATGAACCTTGTAACCCAAAACAGCATGTGCGACTGTATTTTTAGATTTAAGGCCACACATGGCCCGGTGCTGGGTGCTGGGTGCTGAGCAATGGGTATTGGTACCTACTGCCCAATCAATACTGAAACTGATAACAACTGTTCCTGTATCTTGTTGACTAGAGATAAGGGCAACCGTTACCGGAAACTTTGGTAATATCGCCAAAGGTGGTCGCCAATACCTACCTTTTTATTCGACTTCTTTAAATCACGGGCTTGTTTGAATTGCTTATCGATTGTACAGGCGTCTCATTGTGCGAATTGTGATCACACTGTTCATGTTTATTCTCTCGCAGTAAATATTATGAAGTAAGGTGTGCGGATCGCGAAACGCTCCCAACTTATCAATCGTCGTGTCTATATTCATGTTTTATCTTAGCGAGCCTTGTTTACTTTTGGATTGTTTACTTTGTTCGGCAGGAGAACTTTTCTGTAGTCCCGCTGCTGAGAGCTTCATTGTAGCCTTTATTTTCAGCTGACAATCATAACAACAAAACCGTTATGCTTTATATTCGACAGCTGATCATAATGCATAATACAGTTCGTAACTCTACTGATTCCATTCATCTTAGAATTCTGTGGCTTGTAAGTGCCAGAAAACTACAGCCGTAAACGTCGCCACGACTTGTTTAAGATGTTTTAACTCTTGGCAGGCCAAGATGCCGAACAAAACGTCTGTAACCAAGTGGGTCTTCCGACGACCCCATGCATTTTTCTGTCTTATGGGCTTTTAAACTATAGAAATCCCAATTATTCAGTCAATGATTAATGGTAACTTACGTATTTGCGCAGAAATACATAAAATACTAAAATGATATGTCAAGTATTTAAGCTAATAAAAGGAGGTTAATAATTTTGGGTACTACCTACTTCCCCACTTGTTTGCGGGATAATTAACACGGCATATTATTACAAGAGCAATGGTGTCATTGATTGAAATTATTTATTTAGTATTTAAATAATCTTAAGAGATTTTTGTATGCTGCATATCTTCCCAAATATTAAAATAATAAATTTTGTACTGTAAAAGGATGATTAATTTGTGGTAAAAAATTTAAAAAAATAATCGAAAGTGAAATGGACCGAGAATCGGCGTAACGTGTACCATTTAATGAACAGACATCAAACAAATGTGATGAAACATCCCAACCGTCAGTAGTTTAGCATTTCTTAACAATAATGTGAAAAAGGTAGATATGAATGTAAGGCAAAGTAGAGTAAAGACAAAGGGTCACAATGGGAACTCGAGTCTCCCTGTTGCCTGCTAGGGAGAGGTCTACAGTCTACATCAGATTTGCATATCTCGCTTTCAGCAACAACCATCCAGCGGCTAGTTCTATTGAATAATACAGACAAAACGCGAATGGCTCCGTTATAACATGTAATATCTCCCTCTTAATTAATAATAATTCTTGGATGATTTCTCTAAGCCCACCAAAACGATCGAATTCAGGCTAGGTACGCGTGACGTCATACGTACCTCTTTTTTGTCGGTTAGCAGTAAGGCCATTCCTACGCAGAATCTAAAACAAGAATATTTTTGAAATAATTTGTGTACAGCAGTCATTTATCCGTGGGCGAGTCTATGCAGCGCGAATTTTCCTGCATTCTGCATTTCCTGTCATAGAACGCAGCCGACCGACCCGTGAGGGAGAAGACAACCCATCGACCAACAGGGCGTTTTAGTCTCTTATGGTTTTAATCGCAAATAAATGACGATTTTTTTTACGATATGCAATGTGTTTTAATCCATAGGTAATATTTTTCACTGGGGTTCCTTATTATATTTTTACAGATTGCGTTTTGACACTGCCTGTATTGTAAAAGCCCAGCTACACTACTCGCGATGTTGATCGAAGTTCACCGAATACGATAGTGTGGGCACGAACTTCGCTTCGCTTCGGGCAACTTCGCTTCGCTTCGCCCGACTTCCGATTGTTGTCGGTAAATGCGCCCGAGTCAAAGGACTCGAAGCGTTACTCGCGAAGTTGCACGAGTGTGTGGGCACGCACTTCGAACTTCGGCTAACTTCGTCGAGGACTTCGTCGAAGCGTCGAAGCGAGTAGTGTAGCTGACACAGAGAGATTGAAGGATACACTTCGAACAAGATTAACTAATTCTAAATTTAAAATTGATTCATCGAAATACTTCACATTATTTGCACCTGGTTTTCAAATGCGTGATGCACTCAAACGATTTCACGAATCTTTACAAAACTAAGAGCATTCCAGGCAGAACAGAAGCGGGTATTTACATTCGCGAGGAGAAAGGATGGGAACAGAGGGCAGACGGAGGGCACAGTTGTCACGATCGCTAACTGTGGTATTGTGCCCTGGTCTAAAATGAATCACTTATTCTAAATTGATGTATAATTCATCATCATCACCATCCCGATCCCATATTTTGCACTTGGTTTTCAAATGCGAGCTGCACTCAACGAATTTACTAATTTTCACAAAACTAAGAGCATTCCAGGCAGAACAGTAGCGGGCATTTGCATTCGCGAGGAGAAAGGATGGGACCGGAGGGCAGGCTGAGGGCACAGTTGTCACGATCGCTATCTGCGGTATTTAGTGCCCTAGTCTTTGGGCCATTATTCGGACTCATCCCCGCATCCTGCAGAATCCTGCAATCGCTATCTCTCTCCGAAATCTGTCTTGTCTGCTGTATTGGTAGGTACCTAGTCCTACCATTGAAGCTTGGGACTTGGGGCAACGGGTTTCTATACTCTATACTCTATACAAGTCTGTGGATATTTCACCGATAAATTACGTTGGATAAGGACTGATATAGATTTACAATGAGACAGGCCTTGCGTCGTTTAGAAATGGAATATCTAATTTGCAATTTATGTGTTCAGATATATTTTTAATCTGATTGGGTTGAATTTAAAATTATATCTAAAACTACCTGGTAATACGGTAAAGTCATTGGTTCTGAACCCGAAGGTGGCGGTTTAACATCACATCGTGGGCAAATAAAATAATTTAAATAAATGAAATTACTTTTTTTGAACCACCATGTTCTATATATCAAAGCCGACCGGTTTCAGAACAACCTTTCCTTCCTCATGGCAGAATATATATTAGCTTAACATTACAAAATATTTTGTGATATTAAGTTGGTATATACAGAGTGTTCGGGGGTAAAGTGCGCTAACTTCGGGGGGTGATTCTACATGATTTTTTTTCCATACAACTTTTAAAATAATTCACCTTTTTACTTAAAAACTACCTTAAAACGTTGGAATTTCGAAAAAAAGTTATTAATCTTTTTTACTTGTACTATCATGTAGAATCACTTCTCGGAAACCCTGTATTTTGCCCTGAGGAAGCAACGCTTGTTCCGAAACCGGTTGGCTTTGATATAAATATAGTGTGTAAAACAAAGTAATATTATTTAATTTTATTTATAATGCATAACCACAAAGTACACATTCTACATTCAAAAGTATAAATAGATTGAACTTATTTGGTTCCGGTGTATAATGGTTTTAGCTATTTTTAGTGATCGGATCTAATTTTCCTGATGCTTCCTAATCTTCCTCTCCCCCATCATCTTCCCTTCTCCACTTACTTCAGGCTCACAACATCCTCTCACTGGGGATGCCTGTTTCATTGACTACAGGCAGTTGGGACTTGTCATAATAATGATCATAATTGCGCGTTACTTAAAATTACTTTATTTATGATTAGTAATCATATTTGAGTAGTCAAATACTTCCGAGCCTTTCTCTTCAACCCCAACACCAATCAATTGAAACTCTTCTTCGCAAACTATCACATCAAAAATATCGACTTTAGGTGAAGTTACACGGAGAAAAACGAGTATTGCTAATTTATTAAAAATTTCTTCAAAGTATTGGTAATCCGATTAAAAACGGCCCGTTTCCTGATAAACGTTTAGTAAATTCCCAATATACCATTTGCCTTGATAATATATTAGGATTTTTATGAACACGTGTTTCGATATTCGTATTTTACTAAAAGTTTATTTATGAAACCTATCAATAGATTCGTTAAGTGCCTGCAATCCAGTTTTTAACCGGATTACGAATAATTTGAAGAGATTATTAATAAATTAGCAATACATATATTTAATATTAGTATTTTTTCTCCGTGTATGATGTTATCAATAAACTACGCTGTATAATTAATCTTTCCGATTTTATGTCCGGGTTAAATCTTCCCCATAGGAAAAACTAAACCCTTCCACACACTTTTCCACAAATGATCATCTAGTCAATCAACAGTATGCAAGTGCATTATATAAGCAAAATAAATACAAAACAATACAAGAACAACACGTCAACTCACCAGAGATCAAATGGGAAAATAATTCACCGACTCCAGATATTTTCATATCAGAGAGTTCGGCTCGGTAGAACTCCTAACAGGGCCTATAAATCCTACTGATCCCTCAACATAAATATTTAAAAAATCTTTCGTTATCCTACATGTATTTAAAGTGACTGATTTTTGCATTTTTATATATAATTTTTTTGATATAAAAATGCTTTTTAGCGAGAGAGCTAGGTATAATGCCAGTAGCCGAAATAACGAACGGTAATATTTTTATAGTCTGAGAATGCCAAATTCTTTTTATCTCATTTCCTAAATCTGTGTATTTTCTTATTTTTTCATTAACAGATTTTTTATTATTACAGGATAATAGTGTTATATTACACGTTGTTTTACGTGCTTTTAATATTTAATTTGATCACCCACAATAGTAAGTGATTGCTATCCCGGCGATTGTGCCGACAATACAATAAAGAAATTACTTCGATAATCTTACAGATTCACTATTCCACGACTATTTGTTTTAGATTGCTTTTGAGGTCGATCACAAATTATGTATTATTATTGTGATCGAAAACATCGATCGTTATTATTTGAATGTTCGATCATATCGAAGTTTTGCGGTTTACTGATGGACTGATCAAATTATTTTTATCGAGCTCAAATTGAATATCTTAAACAGATATCGAATGATTTATTTTTTATTTATTTGTATGAGTAACGCGTCGTTTTAACGTTTATTGAAATTCAATCATTTCAATTCAACTTGCTAAATGTTTTTTTTTGATGTGAAACCGCACAAGAGTTCAACTGCTCTCAAACCGTCTGTAGCCTGTGAGACTATGGCATCCCTAATTGGGGTACACTGTGGCTCAAGGTAGTGGGGGGGGAAGGAGATGAGGAAGAGGACCGCCGGAAAGTACCCGGCTATTCAGATCTGGTCACCAAACACAGCCATAGCTATTTCAAGCAATTTTTCAATTATGAATGATGGTCTTACACCAGGGCGATACTGAGAGCATCTTCCGCTCTAGAATATAAAATATATTTTTATTTAAAATACATTATTAACCATTTTGCTTTTTCCTTTTTTTCGATTTTAACAACAACAAAAAAATATACATATATCTATTTCATGGTTTGCAGGATAAAATATTTTGCTAATATTAAATATTTTAGTTTCTTTGTACAGGGATAAGAGGTGTTATTTTGAACAGCCCGCTATTTCGGTAGATGTTACTTTTGAAGCTGTCATTTTTTGACATTTGACAAGTAGAAACTACGCCATTAATAAAAATGGAACGATACACGCTTCAACAACGCATTAAAATTATTAAAATGAAATTATTCACTTGAGTGAATCAAATGCAAATAATCTTGAGTGATGAGGCCCATTTCGACCGCGGTGTCTTCGTCAACAAGCAAAATTGTCGCATCTGGGGCTCGGAAAACCCTAGAGTTATTGTTGAAAAGCCTCTCTATCCTCAACGTGTGACTGTTTGGTGAGGTTTATGGACCGGCGGAGTCATTGGACCTTACTTTTTCGAAAATGAGGCTGGAGCAACAGTTACGGTGAACGGATTGCGCTATCGAGAGATGATTAATGATTTTTTATGGCCGGAATTGGATGGTATTGATCTGGACAACGTTTACTTTCAACAAGACGGCGCTACGTGCCACACAAGCAACGAAAACCATTGATCTTTTACGGGAAAAATATCAAAATAACACTTCTTGTTGGAAAACCCTGTATAATAAATCAGTGGGAAATGTTGACTTTCTTTTAAATATAACTTTAATAATGTGCTTTTAAGTTGTTTTTAAAGGCTTGGTAAATGCATCAAGCGCACCACCCCATCATATAATGCCCATGCGTATTTGGAAATGTATTCGTTGTCGACGAACAATAAATTACACAGTTAGGTGACATTTTGAAATAAATTTCAGAAATAAAACACGATCATGATTCAAAACTGATTCCGAATTCGCGCTCCCATGCCTAGTCCTTATGGCTGAAAAAATCTCGTGATCCCAACATATCCTTTGAATGACATGATCATTTTTTTGATACTCATATAATGTCATTTATCGGTTTACTTTTGAATCCTTTATTTTATTTCCGAATTCTCCGGGTGATGCCTTGCACGTACCTTTACATCACCCATTGCATCTTATAAAACGAAACACTTGGACGCTGGCCATTTATTAAATAATATTTCCACATAAAGGCCTTCTGAGCAGCGCGCGTTAATCATTAACGTTTGTCGGGCTTTTAAGTTACCCATAAAATTATCCAGTCGTTATATCGAGTCAGGAACTACCGCTTCCTCACATATTCGAGTGCCAGAACAAAAAAAAATTTGGCACCCGAAAAAAATTGTGGTACCTACCAACTTTTTTATCCGATCTTTTTTTGTTATTGATGTTAATGTGGTTGTGGCAGCTGAATGTACAAAATGCACACGTTTACATGCTTAAAATGCAGTGTGAAAAGGCAGTAAAGCCCTGGGAAGCCTTTTGTCTCCTGTACAGAATTTCCTCCTTAAAAGGGACAACACGAACTAAGGGAAAATATAAGCCGACAACTACGCCACCTCCGCACTGGAATTCCATACAAACCTCGGGGACAAAGCCGAGCACCACAAAGACCGAAGGGACAAACTAAACGAGGCTCACTGGCTCTCAAACATACCCCGTCTTATAAAGCTTGCTTTATGTGATGTAATCCAGCCGCTGAGAACTCTGCTGTAAGATCTCTTTCTGAGAGCTTACAATTGAGCTATCGGATATAAGTCTACACATCCGATCTAATCTGAACACAGATTCAGTGTGAAAATAGTCTAGTCACCGTTTCTACTGCCTGTGGGATAACACCTCAAATTAACCCACATAAAGAATAGAGTCACGGAATTTTATAATTTTAATGAATTCCCACCCCTCTAGACTTCTTGTATAGCAGTGCTCTACATATTTCTGTATAATGCACTTCTTCTGTTTTCCCAATGTTTCCTATTTTAAGTTATTGTTCGTGAGTCGGTGCCTCATTGCTGAAGATCTTGACCCCACACTCCTCGCGGCCCTGCGTTGCATGGAGAGCTGCGGACACCGACTCATCGGACGCCAGTGATACTTGGTCACTCCAGCACATCGGTGACTTTCCTCTGCTTCTTTTGCCTTCCACTTTACCGGTGCCTACGAGCTTCTCCAGGTTGGAGTCCTCAGTTTGGCGAGCAACGTGTCGAGAGTATCTCAGTCAGTTGATTGCCTATTGTGGATGCCTAGCATTCCTTCCTAAAATAGAATCCTGGGCATTTTTCTCCAGCACCACATTTCGAGGGCGTTTATTCGTTTCATTTCGCTGGCTCTAAGGTAGAAATATGGGAAATATCAACTCCCGGACGAGTCTCATCTTGGTGGTCTTCGTTATGCCTCTCACTCATTATTGGTTAGGACATGCCATAAAATTTATCTCTCCGCATCTTTTCAATCTTCTCTCCTTCTCGTCTTGCTTCTTCAAGGTATTTAAGACACATTTTTCTTCAAGGCCAAACCTGCGATTTTAGCGTGCATCCGTACGTTTTTAAATCGTCGCTCCATGCTTTCTGCAGTATTTTTCTTCTGGTCTCCAGTTTAGCACTGCTTTGCACAATGTACCCGATTCCTATTTTAGTTCTGCCATTATTTTCGCAATATCCCTTCTAGACGAGTTGTTAACTTGTTAGTTCTGTTGTAACCTCATCACGACATACTTCGAAATGGGGATGCCATGTTCCCACTAGCTAGCGTGTTAGCGTGCGTTAAATTTTATTTAATACCTGTTCCCCACAGTATGAGAATCTTTGAAATCCGCCTGTTGCGCACCGAGATTTAGGGGTTTTGTATGGAAGCGTCGGGCGCTGAATGCGCGGACTCCACCGGCCCAACACACGCACACAATGCCTGCATTATCCCGCGGAGATGCCCGGTGCCTACACCTCCCATAGCATAATGCCTTCACCCGCCTAACCTAACCTTACCTGATCACTGGTCATTGACCATTCCCGTCGCTGCCCGCACTCGGACCGCGTTAACCAGATCTGCTTAAGCTTTTATACATAAGTAAGTGGCCTAACACGTCGATGGTGTTTTCAATACGGGCTCATTTAATTGATGTTACACACGTTTATTGCGATATTTCTTAGGATTGTGTATATTTGTGCATATGTACATACCTCTGACCACTGGAACTGATGTCCATGCGAAACGTCACTAAGAAACGGAAGTTTGTTTTATATGATTACACATCTGCCCTGATGATGGACACTGCAATGCTGTCCGAAAATTTGACTAAAGAAGCAGGTAGCGCAACACGGCATAATACCCCAAAAACAAATCATTATAGGAAGTTTGTTTTGTTCACACCTGCTTATTGTTTTTACCAAGAAAGAAACATCAATTGCACCTATAAATTTATCGAACTTGAATATTTGAAAAGTTTATTTGTTATGTTTTCCAATGTCTTATTTTTATTATATTAGGTACTAAAAAATGCGTTTTTCAATTTTGCTAGTATTTTCATTTCTGAAGTCTGAAAACAAATTTGAAAATGTTGTATCGGTCTTTCCCTAGATTTTAATAAAAAAACATATGAAAAGTGCTTCTCGCCTTATTTCTCGGAGTGAAGTTGTTTTGCTGAAAACATAAAATAGTGAAATTAATAATAAGAAAAATCTATCCTAGTTGCTGAAATTCCGTAAAGCTTTTATCCGTGCGAATTTCAAAGTTGTGCTTAGTGTTAATGCTAACCAGTGTGTGGGCTGATGGGGGAGGGGTAAAGAAGGACTATCCCCACACAGTTAGTATATCTATCATGTTAAAAATATTTATATAAATACGTAGCCAGTGTTTCGCTTAACGAGGAGTGAATTATTTAAAACACTAGACAGGGGCGTGCGCGAATTCCGAAATGTTAAATAATTCCCTCGTAAATCGTCTGCAATGAATCAAAATGCTTTTCGCTGTCGACAAGTTAATTGCCCTACGTGTTTATACAGCATGTAGGTAGGTACTGCAGACTCCAAACAGCACTATAGCCAGGTACCTACCTACTCCCACCTCCTTCTGTAGACGGGTAACACAGCTCTGCAGGGAGAAATTCCTAGGTGTAGGGAGAAACAGAGAGTTCCATCACAGAAAGGAGAGTTTTTATACAATCTAGGGAGTTTTGGTATCGGCAATCGAACATAAACCGTTTTATACAAAATTCAACATACCGGAACGCATCCCCTCCACGAAATCAAAAATGACGAATGACTCAGAAATGAGGCAAATTCAGAGATTTCAGCAGTATTGTCCAACATTATATTTGTTTTGTTTTGCCCCCTCCCGCCACCGATGCGAATATAATATTATTAGCAAATTGAACTCTGCCTAAAATCAGGGAAATTTTTATTTTCGTATTTTAAGTTTTTTTTGTACTAGCAACTCGGCGTGTACCCTCCCACCCTGCCTAAGCAAACGTGATCTCCAGGTCTCATCTTTCCATCACTCGAACATCGAACACTGGAAAATCAATTTAAATTATGGTAATCGCTTCAAGTCTCGTCGTGTTATACATAGGTAAGCAGGCCCGGTTTAGCTTCTTTCATACTTAAGGACATAAGGGTATCTACCGTATCTCAACGCGCGACGGTACATAGTACCTACTCCCACATAGTAATGAGCTGTCATCTTAAAAGATTTATGCAAAACAGTCACGGTTGTCTGTTGAGAGCTTTGCTGCGCTTTAGTGTTGAGTGAAGGCACTGATAAACGAGCAACTTTTTACGACAACTTCTTGCCGGCAAGGTATACCCGCCAAGATTTCAGTATTGTCGGTCAAAATTGTGCGAGATTATCGTGTATTGCATATTTTGTCGACGTATAAGGACAGTGAGTTTGCTCGGCAACCATTACCACAATATTGCCGGGCCAACTTCTCGCTGTGTTACGGCGTATCGCGCCGTTTGCAGTTGCTTCGTTCCTTTCCCATAATTCGCGGCTCGGCTCGCGGAAATTTTGTCCTGTTTATACGGACCCTAACAGGGCAATTATAATATTATTATGTGCGCCTCTGTTTGCCACTTAACCGCTATCAAAACTGTCATAATTTCGAAAGCAATTAAGATTAATAAATATGTATGTATTTTTTAAGTTTATATAAATTTGGTGGAGTTGTTGCAGGAGATCGTTTTTTGTGTTGTGATTTTTTTTCAATATTGACGGGACACGACAATATTGACAGCCAACGCCTCGACCCTGCAAGACCATTCATTGACGGCAATAGGCAATAATAGGCAATACATTTATCTTGCTCGTTTACCAGCACCTTTACACTCAAATAAATTAATAGTGTAGATAAAAAATGGAGGGCGCTGCAATAATTTTAATTGCTAAATGGCAACACCAAGATAGTTGATTTCTAAAAGGATGTAACTTTTTAAAAAGCAATATGGCTGAAGTCACAATGTGTTTTGGACGTGTCCGTGTGCCCGAACTACGCTCTTCTTTCTTATTGGTATTGCTGAAATTTATTAAAAATTATCTATCGTAGTACAAGAACATAATTTTAAATATAAACGAAAAACTTGTTCTTATCAAACTGAAATTTGGGAGTCGAACATAACCTCACATCTGAATTCATTATAATTTGTTACAAGATCAGCGTATCTCGGTGTTGCATAGTTATGAACAATAATTGTTCTAATAAATTCGCTCATTTTATTGCCAAACACTGACTACATGCATCGCGTTTAGCGCGGTACCTACTACCTACCGTACCTACTAACTCTGCCCGAAAATAATGCAAACCACTCGAATAATAATGACTCAAAGGAACCGGGTGCAGGAGCCAACACTAATGGCTGGATGTTATTTGAATTCTCGAAACAATAAAAAGTGCATTGTGCAATACAATGTGCAGTTTGAATGGACAAAGGCGGAAGGCAGGAAGCGTTCCTTTAGTTCCTTGTTCCTTGGCCGGGCGTCGAACTTTATATATTAAATTCGGCTTTCTTAGTTGGGGATTTTCTTGCTAAATAACAATTAAATACACTTTGAAAGCGGTTAGATTTATGTATGGTTTAATATTGTGGAATTCGTTTCGATATCTTGGACTGTCATGTATTTGTAGTAGCTGATATTCTTCCATTGCAGTAGGTGCCTATGTATTGTCTTCAATTTAGAAACCTAATCTTATAAGATGCATATTATATTATCAACGAAGTTGATAGTTAATATGTAATTATTATTTTTGTACTAAGATGAAGTGGAAAAATTACAACAAACAAGATACTACTGACTAACGGGCTATTATTGAAGATTTGTTTTCTTCAATGCCACGGTACCTACCTACTTGTAAATGTTTTTACGGGTTCAAATAATAGACAGTAAATGAACATAATATCAAAAGAAATACGTAGATAATGAATTAATTAAAAGTTCTTTACCTAGCTAGAGAGACATAAAACATAATGACTTAACCTACATGTCAGTTAGATTCTCAAACCTGAAGGTTTGTTCATAATATATTACAAAAAACAAACTACCTACTCTTCTCTTCAATTCTTAGGTTTACCTACCTACTTTCGGTTTTTCAAGACAAACTATATTGTCTATGAATGCAAATGCTAAATGCAACCGCATGGGCTTTGCAAATGGCAAATGCCGGACGCATAATGTGGTAGGTACTGCGGTTCAGCTAGATTTCGTGCCACCAGCCTTTTCACCAAACCAAAGAAGAAAGATTACGAGCTGACCACTTACTCGGGAGTGCAGCGGAATGCCAGCAATGGGGCAATTATGTGTTAGGTCCTCAACCCATTCAGCATTCAGCATGTCACGGAGGTGTCGGGCGCCGAGTCGGGGCTGACGAGGTTATGGGAACACCAGATACCAGCACGGCGCGGGCGGCGACGAGTTTGCCATTCCAGAATCAACTTTTTATCGGCTCCCTACTAAATCATATCCCTCTTTTCGAGGGCGACCGCTACACGCGATAGATAGTGGAATGTCAACTTCTTGATTAAGACGTGCGAGGTAATAAAGGTAACAGTTACTTTGCGCGATTTTTTTTGTTTTTAAGCCATGCAGATAAACAAAGGTATGATTGTGGCTTGTGGCTCATTTAGAAAAATTGTACAACATTTTTTTTCAAACAGAAATCAGATAACTTTCAAATACTATGAAAACAATGTAAATAACAACACTAACAACATATAACACTACATATAACATATAACAACACTACCTTTGGACAAAGACACCATAAATACCACGCTATTAAAGCATTCAACAGTCTTCCACTTGAAACAAAAATTTAGGAAAATAAAAATAAATTCAAACACAAAATAAAAAAAATGGATTAAAGAACAAAAAAGACAATATTTCCAAAACTCTATAACATAAAAGAATAAAACATATACACGCACACAAAAAAATGTATAAAGCAAGCGGCACGCACAAGCACATAGATTATTGTAAGTGCCGATTTTCATTCTCTTCTAATGTTTTTATTTTGGTGTGAGAATTGGATTTTGATTTCTAATCTTTATTTTTGATGTAAATTTATCTTTATTTTAATGTTGTTTTTTGTTTAAATGTATAAATTCGTATATTTTAAAATGGGGGCCTCAGCACGGGTGAACAACCCAGTGAGGCCAACGTTGCTGAATTGAAATGTGAAGTACTGTAGAGTAATGTATCAATAAATAAATAAATAATGTAGACATCTGGATAATCAATACAATAATATTAAAATATAAATATTATATGCCGCTTCAGGACAGGAAACCTTAGGACGGGTTGTTTCGGAGAATCTGAACAATTCATCAAATTTCAACGTTCATTTTCAAGTTCTGTGAAAGATTTTTTTAAGTTCTGTTTTTATTTCAGTTTTGTCAAGCAACTAGCCTACAATGATATAAAAAACAGAACTTGAATAAGTCTTTCACAGAACCCGAAAATGAAGGTTGAAATTTGATGAATTGTTCAAATTCTCCGAAACAACCCGTCCTTAGTGAGGAGGACTGTGACATTATTCTTATACATATTCTTTAATAATATGTTTATACAATATATATATATATATATAATTTACTGTAATTACTACCTAAGTCATAATCATGTAGGTACAAACTTTGCTTAAATAGAAACTGATCAAAAATGATACATATATATTTGTGTATAGGAAAGAGACCAATCATTTTTCAGTTTGATATTTTGAATTTGTGGTCTGTTTATGTGTTTACTCTGTATGAATACTGGGAACCACTAAGTCGTAAAGCCATGTTTTATGTGATTCATTTACCAATAAAAAATAAAGAAAATGTAAACAATTTCCATTTTGTCCAAATAGATTCAAAATGTTTGTCTATGGATTTATGGACACATTATAAAAGAGTTGTCTTCTATCATTATTAACTTACTTCTTTATCTTTCAGGTACTTGCTTTGTGGGTAACCAGTCCAGCCGCTCCCTGATGGCCCTGGTGATCGTTCCCCAACTTCTGTATCTAGGCGCGGGCTGCATCATGCTGCTACTGGGGCTGCGCGCGCTGCTGGCCACTCCCCGCGCCGCCCCCTCCCCTGCCCTGCGCACCACCCACGACAGCGAGCGCGCCACCACCAACCGCCTCGGGATCTTCGCCCTTCTCTACCTCATCCCTACCGTCTGCATTGTGGCCAGCTGGCTGTATGAATATTTCAACAGGGATACCTGGCTCGCGGCAGTCAAACCCTCGCCTGTACCAAGCATTGCACCAAGACCTGCAATCTGGGTGTTCTTGCTGAGAATATTAATGCTGCAGATCTTGGGTATCATCACGTCTGCGTGGATCTTATCGTCGAAAGGGCCGCAGGCATGGAAGCGACTGTGCGGGCGTATGGGCCCCCCTGCGTACAAACCAACCCCCGTGAAGTGCGTCCCGCAGAGCTTGCCCATTCACTACTACAGCGCTGCGGCAGTTCACACTTCCCAACGCCCGCACTCCCACTCCAAGTATTCCACCCACAGTCACAATAGTCACCGGAAACCCCGACCTCATCACGCTTACCCGGTTCCTCTTCCTCTTCCTGGTGGGGAAACCATCTTGTGAAATAAACCTGACTCTCCTTCCAACTCAGTTTTCACAACGTACAATTTCTTTTTATGATTTTAAAATTAATGTTTTTAAGGAAGACAGACATTGTTTCAAGTGACCAGTACTTTCAAAACTTAAAATCACAGTGCCGTTAACTATGTTCCTTACTGAAACGGAGTGTCTTAGGAGTAAATATGTATAATATTGTATTTGAATTATTGTAAATTGCCTGTATTTTAGAAAATTTTCCCTTTGTTGGGGAAAATAATAGGAATAATTCATATTGAATTATATTTTTAACCAGTGAATAAAATGTACAAAGTTAAGTATTATTTTTTAAGTGCCATTTCAAATAATAAGCTAAATAGTAATTACGTATTGTTGTGACAAAATCATTTGAACTCCTTTGGATCGATGTGCAATTATATTTTAGATTCACTCGATGAGGCACTTAGAACCCAATGGAAAGATCAGTTTGAGAAGTTCCTGAACAAAACTGCTTTATAGTTTTAGTTTTAGTGTTTCTTTACTATATTGGCCCCACAAATAATGCATTTTATAAATATTTCAACTGAAAATTAGTTGTGTTTTCTCGTGTTAATTGATAAAGGATCGTTCAACATTATTCTAATTCAATTTGCATCATATAGGACGGGTTGTTTCGGAGAATTTGAACAATTCATCAAATTTCAACGTTCATTTACGGGTTCTGTGAAAGTCCTATTCAAATTCTGTTATTATATCAGTATAGGCTAGTTGCTTGACAGAACTGAAATAAAAACAGAACTTAAAAATATCTTTCACAGAACTTGAAAATTAACTTTGAAATTTGAAGAATTGTTCAAGTTCTCCGAAACAACCCGTCCATAATGTAGGCCCAAACGCGCCAATGGTGCTGAAGTCTCGTGAATTCAACTTATGTTTGGAAATATCATTATTTTCTTCAGTCACTATTTATCCACTGCTGGATGAAAACCTCCTTCACCTTATCTGTTCTATGCTTTCCTCTGTGTCCAGCAGTTTGTTTAACTGATCGATCCATATCCAATTATTTGAATCCATCACAATATTTTATTTTTCACATTGTATAAAGTGAAGCCTTTTTTATGATTTTACCCATAAGTTGTATTTCAACGAAACATCTGTGCTCCAAGATAATTTTGCTCTCAAAAGATTCAATAAAAGTAATTTTATCAAGTTATCAGTGAATGTTGAAAATGTACCATTTTGCTATGCTAAATCCTTGCCATTTTTCACTAATAACTTAATTTCGTACCTAGGAATGGGGAGAGAAAAAAAATTATTGTAATTTTTTATATAAATTAATTATTTTGACCACTTCTACTAATGAATATAAAACGTAACCCACCAACTGATTTAACTGGGTGAAATTGAAGTACCTATAAATTAATTATTAAAATTCCTGGGCTAAACCTCATGTTCCAAGAGTTCATTAGATCTATCTTTATAATTATATTAAATGTATGTAATAAAATATATTTACTTAATGATGTTATTGAGGAGTCCTTGTAAATTATGTAATAATTATATAAATATAACTCTTGTGCCAACCTGTCCACAGAAGTGCCTTTGATAAATTGATGTAATAAAATTTATATTGAAAAAAAAACTGTTTTAATTCTTCAACATAAACAAAAACTATTTTAATTATTCACAACACCAGAACCGTAACAAAATAGGCTATGATTTAGACCGCAACTTAATATTTTTTTAATACGTATCCTATATAATTTTTTTAATGACTTATTCCTGCACCTTTGAGGTGCCAAATATTATTATTCTTTGTCTCATCAAACACCCCAAAAATTCGCAGCCGTTATAACTGCGTTAACAACACAAATATAAACCTTTACAAACGAGTGTTAGACTCTCGTAAAGGTAAATATGTTTAATTATAATTTGAAATATGTACTTATTACTTATTATCTCATGGTCAAAAACTTATCCAACAAATAACTACTAATATAACTTTTAGACAAAAAAGCTTCTTATATCATAGTATTAAACTCTACAATAAAATACCACTCTCACTCAAAAATCTCAACATTATAACATTTAAATCTCAAATAAAAAGCTGGATACTTAATATAGGGAGATCTGAAATAGAAAATATACTGATATCAAACACAGACTAAAACCGAATCTACTAAACTGAACTATACAAAAAAACACTATCTTACATATTTTAAAATTATTAAATTATACTACATGATATATGTTTATAATTAAATTCATATGTTATTTTGTTGTAATATTAATTTCTTATAATTAAATTATAATATGTAAATGAAATCCTCAGCACGGGAGATCCCAATGAGGATATCATTATCTCTATATGTTACTAAGAAAAGAAGACAATAAATCATTATTATTATGTAAATATAAATAATTACATTGTAAGTTATAAAAAAAAATTAAAAATAATAATAATTGTTCATTATGCGCCACTTTGCATACAAATCAGTTAAAAAATTAGTCATATAAGATGACTGCCAGGCAATATCCCCTTATCCTAGATTTGACTTCAATGCCATTCGTACAAAATCTCACCAATATATAGGCAACTCTCGAGACATAGATCGAAGACGAGTCCGAAAGGAACGATCGCCTTCACTGTTCTCTACGTTTATAACTAACTAACTAACTAACCATCACGCCGTTTCCCCGCAGGGGTAGGCAGAGAGGACGGACCGCCAAACAACTCGGTCTTGGCACACACTCCTTGCCTCATTCACATTCATACATCGTCTCATACATACTCTTCTATTATTCTGACTCTTGACATGGCCCGACTCGAGTATCTGATTCACTTGATCGTGCCATGTCTTCCTCGGGCGTCCCCGACTTCTGCTACCATTCACATTTGCATCATATATCCTCCTTACACTCCTATCTTCGCTCATTCGCTCTACATGCCCAAACCATCTAAGCGTCCCTTTCTTAATCTTACTCATTACGCTTACATCAGCCTTGCACTCTTTGCGGATCTCCACATTCCTCACACGATCAAACATGGTTTTACCACACATACGCCTCAGGGATCTCATTTCAACAGCATTTAATCTACTTTCATCCTTTCTTTGCCAGTTCCATGCCTCACTTCCATACATCAAGGTAGGTACCAGCACTCCGTTGTGGACTGCTAACTTCGCTTCTTTGGACAATTTTTTGTTAGCGCCTACGGCGTTTAGTCCTCCATTAACGGAATTACCTGCATTTACCCTTCTTTCGATATCTCTGTCAGCCTTCCCATCTCTCGTAAACATACTTCCTAAATACACAAACTCATCCACCTGCTCCAAGTATTCCCCATTCACAATTATATTGCACACTGTTTTCGTACTCTCTCTTTCAAACACCATTACTTTAGACTTACTTACATTCATCATTAACTCATTCTTCATGCATACTTCGTTCATCCTAGACACGAGAGACTGTAGATCATCTACACTATTAGCAATCAGCACCGCATCATCAGCATACAACAGGCAACATACTTTAAAATTATTCAAATTCGCGCCCAATCCCACCTCTTTCAATTCTTGCATACAATTATCCATGTATAGATTGAATAACCACGGTGACATTACGCAGCCTTGTTTAACACCTTTTGTGATATCAAACCACCCCGTAAAACCACCGTTTACCCTAACACATGCAACGCTTCCCTCATACAGAGACGCAATTGCCTGAATCAGATTCGTATTCACTCCATACTTGGACAACACCTTCCATAGCTTTTTCCTGTCGACTCGGTCGTATGCTTTTTGTAAATCTACAAAGGCACAGAAAAGTTTCTGGTTTTTTGCCAGAAACTTCTCAGTGAGCATACGCAATGAGAAGATCTGGTCCATGCACCCCCTTCCACTCATGAAAGCACCTTGCACATCCCATATTTTATCCTTTGTTTCCTTTCTTACTCTTTCAATCAAAATTCTACCATACAGCTTGCCAACTGAACTAAGCAGGCTAATAGCCCTATGATTCCCACATTCCATACGTGACCCTTTACCTTTGTATAATGGCATGATCACAGCCCTTCTCCAATCTAAAGGCGTGTAACCTTCCTTTAAACATTGGTTAAAAAGATTGCACAACCATGTGAGAATTACACGGCTACCTCCTTTAAAATATTCAGCAGCAATATTGTCAAACCCAACAGCCTTACCATTCTTCATACATTTAATCGAGCTTTCTATCTCATCCATGCTAATTTCGGTAACATTCACTCCATCGTCATTCATATCTGATTCGCCACTGGAATCACTGTCATTCACTTCGCTTTCGAAGACTTTCTCGAAATAATTCATCCATCTCTCTTTTATTTTTTCCTCATTCGTCAACATTTTTCCATCTTTTGATTTTATCACTTTCATGCTTCCGTTTTCTGGGCCACTCCGGGACCTTTTGACTTCTTTCCAAAACAACTTAATGTTTTCTTGGAAATGGTTTGTCATTTTCATTCCTTCTTCCTCTTCCAGGCGTTTCTTTCGTTCTTTCACTCCAACTCTTACTTTTTTCTTACATTCCTTATATACTTCTTTCGCTCGATACTTCTCTTCGCTGGAAGCACTGCCAGCCGCAATCAGACACAACCATGCTTTCTTCTTTTCTGAGACCAGTGCTTTAATCTCATCATCCCACCATGCATCACCTTTCTTCCTACCTTGCGTACTTATTCCACAAACCTCCCTAGCAGATTCACAAAGACACACTTTTATGTGGTTCCATGTTTCGTCTATGCTTAGACCATCCATTTCCTTCGCATTCAATCTTATCTCTGCACAATTCACATACTTACTTCTCACATTATCGTTTTGCAGTTTTTCTATTTTGACTCTTGTCGGAGCTGGTACCGTTTTCACTTTAGAGCGCCAACCGCGAAAGAGGTTTACTCTCGACACTACAAGAAAGTGGTCAGTTTCGACCTCAGCCCCTCTGAAAACTCTTGTGTCCTCGGTAACAGCTCTCAACCTAGAGTCAATTACTACAAAATCAATAATTGACCTCTCATTTCCTCTTTCCCACGTATATTGGTGGATACCTTTATGATCGAAGAAAGTATTCGACACAAACAGGTTCCACTCTAAACATACTTCAAGCATTCTGTTCCCGTTGTCATTCGTTCTTTTATCCCCAAACATACCTAAGACCGAATCAAATCCGTCACGTCTAATTCCCACCCACCCATTCAAATCGCCTGCCATTATAATCCTTTCGTTCATATTTTTTAGTCTCATTACAACATTCACACCAGTCCAAAAATCATCTTTCACTTCATCGCTTTCAGAATTAACAGGGGCGTAGCAAATAACAAGAAACACCCTTGTCAAACCGATTTTAAATCTGATCCACATTATTCTCGGACTTACACATTCATACTGCAACATACATTCAATCATTCTGGGAGACAGTAGCGCTGCAACACCTTGACAAGCCCTCTCCGTATCTGGTCTCCCAGACCAAATGACGAGCCTATCATTATGCTGCATTGTACCGCTACCTTTTTTCATACTCTCTGTTATACAAAGTACGTCCAAACATTTGCTCACCATAGTATCACACAGTTCGTTCATCTTTCTTTCCATTCCTCCTCTAATGTTCCATGTACTAATGTTCCATGTAACAATTGATCACGTTCCGTCCTCCTCTTTGCGCCACCGAAGGGTTGGCGATGTGATGGATAGCGAACCTCATCGACATCTTTGTCGGCCATTCCCTTCCAAGTACTACTTAAACATCTTAATTATACAACTTATCATATCGTTACACACATAAAACAAATAATTATACAAATAACAAACAAGTTTATAATAATATTTTTTGGTAAATCTAAATTAATTACGTCGCACTTATGTTTGTACATAAGAGTCAAATTAAAGTTGTTTTGTTAACACTAAAAATGTGGTAGTCAGTAGTGAATGGTAGAAAAAGTGGGGGACGCTCGAGCAAGACTAACCTTGCTACAACATGGGTCTTTTCAAGACCATCTTCTCAAAAAGATATTACGCACAGCATCCCCAAAAATGACATAGGCTAAGAGGAATTTATTTTTCTTGGTGCCTCTTTGTGGAGTTGATGTTAAAAAAATATTTGTTGGAATTACATGCTGAAATTTGCTTTATTTCAGTACAATAATGTATTATAAATAAATTTTATTATTTCATTTAGCCGTGATGTAGAGAATTTGGACTATTTCGGTATGCGGAGGGGAAGGAAATCGGGTAGAGGAAGGTGGGTAAGTATCTGGCTATTCACATATGGTCATCAAACACGACTAAAGCCATTTCAAGCAACGCTTTGAATCCCAATGGTGGTCTTTTACCATGGCGATAATGAGAGTATCTGCCTCTCGGTGTTACTCTTTATTCTCGGTGTTACGCTTTATTCTCTTATTATTCTCAACACTTTCCTTGTCATATTTTGCCATCATAATTTTTTAAATGAGACATTCAATATGAAAATTTGAACATCTACAAAAGTAATATGAAAGGCGCTAGTAACCTCGATCCTACATCATCAATGTGTAAGCAACACTGCAATATTCCTGGGATTTTTCGCTTTTTTTTCGAACACCAGTTTTAATAATTAATAATTAGCATGATTACCAACATATTTTTTAATTTTTTTTGTATTTGTTTATTATTTGTGTTTTTTACAATAAATATACAATGTTTACAAGTCATACTGTTTTAATTTATACTACGCTTATATTAAAAGCATTTGCTTGTGGATGGAAGAGAAGTGTACATTTGCGAAAAAATAATATAACTAGGTTACAAAGTAAAAAAAATTACAAAATTAAAATCCATACAAATTATTGTATTTGCAAGGAAGAAAAAAAAATATTATGGAGGATAAATAGAGTATAATAGGATAATTTGTGAAATTTTCAAGAAAAACTAGGGGAATCAGTTTTTTTGTTAACGATTTCCCTAAAATATTTTTTTTATATAGTTCAATATTTGTTTTTTTATCATTAATGCTCCTAATTTCTTCTGGTAATTTATTGAAGAAATGTTTTCCTTGGTGGGTATAATGGTGCTGGGCACAAGAAGTGTGTAGTTTAGGGCATGCAAATATATATTTAAATCTGGTTCGATTTTCAGCTATGAATGAGTATTTTCATATTATTTTTTTTTTTTTATAATTTGAATAATTGAATTTTTCATAAATAGTGTTTAAATGTAGGAACTTTCAACTCTTCGAATACGTGTTCAGTGGGGAAGTCTGGAGGTTTTCGTAGTATTATTTTTATTATTACTTTTTGAACAATTTCTAAGGGGGTCAGGCTAGTTTTGTAAGCTGCTCCCCAACTTTTAGTGGCATATTGCAGAACAGACTGTACTAATGCATAATATATTGAGTATAGATTTTTCATTGATAAGAAATTTCTGATTCGTAAGAATATATAAATTAATTTCCTAATTTTATTATAAATAAATCATTTCCAAATGCATTTGTAGTCGCTTGACGGCACTCGTAAAAAAAAATCTTCCAGTGGAAAATGGGCCCTTATCTACGTCACGATTTTCTAGCCAATCACCGCTCTACCCCCTTAACCTTGTTAAGGAGAAGTTTAATTCTAAATAACTATTTTTGATTGTTCTTTATTACGAAATGGTTGACATTATGAATAAAAAAAATATGCTTTAGATAAATTGAAGGTTTTGCTATCGTTTCATTTGAGTAGAATACGAATAAAAAATTTAATTACTCAACAAAAAATATAAATGTACATTACTATTTTTTTTCAATAGTATTTTCAAATGTATGAAAGCATAAAGAAACCACTTAAAAATACAATATTATAGCTAAGATTTATCTGTGACAGTTTCTTTTGATCAAATTTTTTGCTTTCTTTTAAAATTGTTTACAAAAAAAAAAAAACACTTTTGTGCTTAAAATTGAACGTTTATAGTCTCCGTTTGTCAAGCGATTTTAATGCCTATTACCTATATTCGTGATAATATAATGCATATCAAGAATATAAACATTTTTGGCTCGTAGCTTTCTCTCAAATACGTTTTCTACGAACCTTGTGTAGGATGTGTAGGACCTATATTTAAAAAAGGCTCTACGCCATAAATAAACCTCTCTCCTCTATGCCCTATTGCCCATACGTCGCTATCTTTATCTATGCAAGCTCTTCTATATCTTTGTTTGAACCCGTTTAAACTTAACAAATAAAATTGTCTTTGGTACGTAATCAAGGTTTTGTGTCAAATGAAATCGCTTGCTATTATTAATATTTTTCTGATTTAACATTCCCTTCGATCGTACCGAGTTTGTTCAGAATGGCAAAATTAGGATCCGTTTTCCGAATAAGCAATTTGGTTCTATGTGGGTTTAGAAATCGGTGAGTTTTTATTGAAATATAAATCTAGATTTTAGGTTATTTCTACGTTGTGCTTATATTATTTGAATTGTAAACATCTAAAATTTTTATTTCAGAATCAATTCGCCTCAGTTGATTTGCTCGGCTAGTTATGCACAGTCTGCAGAGTATAAATTAGGAATAGATAAACCCAAAAAACCTGTGACGGTTTTCTTAAAATTCGCATTACAAGTACGACCCACTTTAAAAGCTAAAAATCCGGACATTGGAGCTCCGGAGATAATGAAATTGGCATCAAAACATTGGCAACAGCTTGGTGAAGACGTGAGTTCACAGTTTTTATTTTTAGACAATTATTATTGGAAAATTGTAAATACATAAGTACTGATATACAAAGTGATCGATTATAAATCATTGCCAGTGGAATAATTTTTGTGCTTATTACATTTTTAATAATGCATTTTAATGTGATGTTCTTCTTCATATTTACTACTGTATATCTAGAAGTGTTTTCTATTTGAACTACATAATTTTTCTAGAATCTACTTAATTTTTCAGGCTAAACAGAAGATGTATCAAGAATATGAAAAAGAATACGAAGAATATAAGAAAAAGAGAGATGTGTACGAAGCTTCACTAACTAATGAGCAAAAAGAGGACATTGCCAAAATGCAGGAAGTAATGTTGCAAGCTAAAGAAAAGAAGAAACTCAAAGCTGTAAGATCAATAATTTTTAACGACGCCTCTAGTTAAACTTTTTAATTTATCAGGTTACATTGGCCACAAATAAAATGCGCTAATCTAGTGGACTTAGGAGAATGTTGTAAGGTTGAAGATAGTTGATTTTTTTTCAAAATAAAGCCTTTTGATTTACCTTAATTACTAGACAACCATCTGAATTTAGGAAATTTTATTTTTAATATTCTAATTTTCAATTCAGTAGCGGGGTGACAGCCATTTACAATAATTTAATAAAGCATGGCCAGAGATTCCGAAGAATGTAAGGGAGTGGAAGAAAAAGAATGGGTAACTATTTAGTCTGGTTACTAAGTATATATAAAGCCATTTCCATTAAAAAAATACCAATGGTAGAGTTAATTTGCGCAACTACCATTTTCCAATTTGAAAATATTCAACCATCTGGTAACTAAAGTAGGCCCCTTGTTGATATAATTTCATGCATTCCTCAGAAAATATTGGTAGCGCTAATAAGAATTTACAATTTCCCATTTCGTTCTGTTGAACAGATTAAGAAGCCGATTATACAGCAGTGAATACAACATGGCACCACTACTATATGTATTTTCTTTTTAATCATTCGGAGCCCGTAGTCTGCAGATTGTATCATAGTTCCAACACAGTTTAGCTTAAAACCACGATCCGTCCTTGAGGTGATTTTGCACAAAAACGGCGCTCTACAAGTTATCCAATTATTATTATTATTTATTATTAAAGTTGTAATTCAGAAATCACACCTCCAACTCTTTTTTTCTTTCAGGAATTGAAAGATCTTGGTCGCCCAAAGAGGCCGATGTCCTCTTATATTCTATTTGCCCAGACTACGAAGGAAAAACTTAAGAATTCAGGGTTCGCTAATTACCAAGCCACAGTGGCCAAGCTATGGTCTGAGCTATCTCCTGAAGAAAGGATGGTTTTCGAAGAAAAGGCTGAGCAGCTTAGAGCCAAGTATAGGTGAGTTTAATCATTTTGCTTATGTAGCATACTCTTAGCTATATTTTTGTTGTTAAATCAACAACAATTTGTGATACTAAATATGTCAAAGTACTGCACGGTAGGTATCCTGAAACTGAAGTCAGTATTACACTTCCTCAAAGCAAACCTTTCATAGACCGAGAGATATTTGTATCTCTGGCCCTTTAGGAGTCATATTATACTCCATGCAAATTTTTGCAGTTTTTACTCAACCATCTCCATTTTCTTCGACCCTTTTATTAAAATTACTGACTTCTTCTCATCCCAATTTGCAGAATTAAATCTTACTTACAAAAATCTATTTATTACTAGCTGTACCCCGCCATGCATGGCTCAGTCTGTCTGTGCAGATAGAGAAACACTAGCGCGTGTTGCTTTTACGTCCAACAGACGGAGATGTTTAAAAAAAAAAAGCGTGTTTCATCTGCCACGGGTCACATCTATATAATATAGGTATATAAAAACATGCGCGTATTCGAATGCAATGTTGTGTCAAAATTTCATAGCAATCGGTGAAGAACTTTTGGATATTTAAGATTATGAACGAACGAACATTAACATTTTTATTTATATAGATTTTAAGTCATTTGTATAATTGGAGGATTTCTCTTCCCCAGTTCTATTAATCCCAATGGTGACCTCTTAAATAATAATGCACAGCAACAACCTACTACGGTGACCGAATAACTCATCAAAATGGCAATTCAACACACCTATAAAAGTGTTATAAAGTTATGAAAAGTGATGAAACAAAAAATAGGTTAAATAGTTACATATGTAACCTAGTTTTTGTTTCATCACTTTTAATGACTTTATATCACCTTTTAAAGGTGTGTTGAATTGTCATTTTGAGGGGTTATCATGGAACCACATACTAGGTATTATTATTGCCTATGAGGTCACCATTATGACCTGTAGGACCAGGAAAAATAATTTGTTCAAAAAAATGGCATTGGGTATCTTAAGATGTAAAATGTATACAGGGTGTATCGGCACTAACCTGACAAACTTTAACCAGCTATTCCTTAGCACATTTGGAGTAAAAAATGTTATTGGCACTTTGCTGTCCGGTAGCATTTTTTTTTCAATTAAAAACAAAAAAAATTAAAATTTCCACACTACATCACTGTCATTGGCATTGCGTTTCGTGTTCAACAGCTGTTATAAGCAAGTATGTCAAAAAGCGTCTTCGCTCTTTCGCACACACTAAATAATAATAGTTAAAAATGAGACGAATGGTGCCGTGCCATTTCGTTGTGATTGTAAAAGTGCGCCAATATAGGTACACACATGCATTATTCAACGGAATTCGAATAAAATATTTGCTAGATGGTTTTTCAAACTTTGACAAAGGATAAAACAGTGGTGACACGTGGTGAAAATATGAATAATAAATTTTTTATTAAAAAAAAACGTTACCGGACGGCAAAGTGCACATAAGATTTTTTACTCCAAATATGCTAAGGAATAGCTGGTTAAAGTTTGTCGGGTACGTGCCGATACACCCTGTATAGCGCGAATACAGCTCATGATGTGATATTTTTCCAGGATTGAGCTGTCCAAATGGGAACAAAAAATGTTAAGGATGGGAAACATTAACTTGATCTCCAGAAAAACCATTATTGCAGAGAACTCTAAGGAGAAATCATCAACTAAATCGACATAGGAAGTTTGGTGTCCCGACTCTGTAACTCAAGAAGACAGTAAATCTCATAGTCCTGATAGATTATCTATTGGAGCCGATAAAGTATTGTCCAATGTTCCTAGTGACAATGCGCAAGGTCAAGATGGCCAACAGAAATCTTTAAATGTTCAACTGTCGGACATTTCACATGATTTTATTACAGAGAGTCGGGGCACGGGTGAGAAGATGACCCCATCAGCTGACAATGAGTCAATATCGCATAAACACAATCCTAAAATTGAAGAAAACCCTAAGACTATTCAAGATCAGACCCAAGAATCTAAAGAGAGTGTGTTCAAATACTTAAAAAAGCTTTTTGTTAAGTAAGCATTATTTTTAATTAGTGCATTGTGTTAGTACACAGTGTGTATATTTTTTTTAATGATCATATTAGTTCATAAGTACTACCGTCTCATACTTATTTTCATTTAGTTTTTAGTGTGTTAAAAATATGTTTGTATTTTGAAAGTAGTTTGTACAAATATATTTCTTTTTCAGAAACCATTGAAGTTCTTATTTGTATCCTGTGAATATTATGTTATGGGAAGTAGAGGGCAAACGATTACACATTTGAAAAAAATGTACAAATTGGTTTTGAATCTGAACTTTATTATTGCATCAATTGTTGAGATCTTAATACAGTTATTTTGACTACGGCCTCTGGATATAATAGATATGAATTCAAAGTCAAAATTTTGTACTGATGTAGACTCTGGTATGCATTGTTTTCAAAGGGCAAACAAGAGAAAATAGAGCGCCACACACCTGTTTATACACAGGCATTATTACACATGAGGTAAAGGCTACTAAACAAACAAACTTACATAATATAAAAAAACGTTACCTTTAATAAACTTACCCTCAATAAATGCCTTTAAAAAATTTGAGCCTATGTCTAAAATGCTAGGACGGGTTGTTTCGGAGAATTTGAACAATTCAACAAATTTCAAAGTTAAAATTAAAGTTTTGCGAAAGTTCTGTATTATTTCATCACAGGCAGGTTGTTTCGTAGTGCTTGTGATATTAATATAACTTGAATAGTACTTTCACAGAACATGAATATCAACTTTGATGAATTATTCAAATTCTGTGAAACATCCCGTCCTTGTGAGTTTCTGCTAGAAAGAACTTTTTTCTGATTTCAAATCTCATTGGCCATGGTTATGCGAGATGTGGCTAGTTTTATCATTTTGCTTTCGAGGACTTGTGAAAAATGAATGATTGGCTCTGCAACATTTCGTTCATTTGAACATTTTTTTGATGATGTTGGTCTTTGGCCACTGCAAAACTTTGTATTTTATATATTTATATAATAAGTACAGTCAAAATTGGTTATAAGGAGCACGAGGGGATCGACTAAATTTGCTCCTTATAGCCACTAATCGTTATATCCAAAATAGGTTTTGTAAAAGTCTTATATGCCTACCTACCGGCCTCTACTATCAATATATTCGCAAAAGTATAGTATATTTTCAAAATACGAGTAGGCATTTATTACCTATTGAAAAATAAATTAGAAAAATATACTTATATTACTCAAATTTATTATCAATGATTGTTTTAAAGATTTCAATTTCATGCTTCTCAATTTCCTCTTCAAAATAATTAATTATCATCACCTGGTTCAAGGTTTACAAGAAAAATATCACTAAATTGTCTACCTTTTTATCACTAGCTTGTGCATACCTTGTAAAATCGCACTTTTCGTAAATAACTAGCTTGCGGGATTGTTTTGGTTTTCTGCTGTAAAAATTTACTTGTCACAAACAAGTGATGCACAACTCGCAGCCTTATTCTTGCGTCCCACATACAATTTCATACGGCCCACTTGGCTATAGAGAAAGATCTAAATGTTTGGGGTAATTCTTGAAAACTCTGGCGGAGAACATTTTTTTATAGAGTTTTGGTTAATTTACGCTGCATTGCCTAAAAGGAACCAAATTTAAAGAACCGGTCTGCATAACACAAAATTCAATAGAAACCTTTACTCTTGAATTTCGCTGTCAACCTCCTCCCCCTCAATGAAAAAAAAAAGAAAATCTGTTTGTAAGTCGCGACCTGTTTGAAAAATAGACAAAAAGGATATTTTATTCAGAAATTGTGTTGACAAAATTATTTGCATGGTATATCAGTGAATTGATCTTGTTATAACAGTCAACAGTTATATGAAGATAAGCCTGAACTAAAATATCGTTTTGCAATTGCTCATTATAGCCGTGATCATTATGACCAGTTTGACTGTATTACCAAAAAATGATATACATAATACGAAACAAGAGTATAAAGAGTTTCATAAGGCTTACATAATTTATTTATGGTAGGTCTGATCTATTGATGTGTTCATTTTTATTATGAGAATATTGCTTACACAGAATACCCTGAAAGGCACAAATATAGTGATTAAATATTATCTCGATAGAACAATCGAGTTTGATACGACGCTTATAGTAAAAAAATATTATGATATTAGTGTGATAAAATTATTATTACCACAGAGGATAACAGCAACAATGTTATTTTCATATTTTATCGTCCTGCTTGGACTCGATCACCTTTCTCGAAGTAGTAACTTACGAAAAGTACTAATGTAGTGACAACATATATAAAAGTATCTTTATATATAATTATGGACACTTTAAATAAATACGCTCACACCTTTTGGCAACTCACATTCATTAGCCTAATTATAAAATAACAAAGTTTAAGAATAAATGTAAATTTTATAAATAAATTAATGACAGCGCTAAAGATGTTATTTTTGGTTTAAATAATATTTGGATTCATTCAAATCACGTAATTTGTTATCATATGCTCATTTTTATTAGTGAATTCAAAAGAACATATATAAATAAATACAAACATCCATCTTCAAAGCATTTATGAAAGCCCTGACCTATTCGAATAAGCCTTGTAGCGTTATGGGGAGTGATTCCGCTTAAACCCAAAAGTGTTATCAGCATAGAATTAGTTGTGGCAGGCTGTACGAGGAAGAACTCCGTGAATTCCAATATGAAAAGAGGTAAGAAGAAGTAATCGCTAAACGAAGTGCTGCTAAATAGACTAATAAACTGAATGGTTATTGAAAGTAATACAACACGCAATTTAGAGTTCCCGAGTACATGTTGCTTGGATGCAACTTCTGGATTTTCAGTATTGGTTTCTATTTCAGGAACTGGCTCGGGGTATTCAAAAATATTCGGTATGGAATTGTGGTTGAAGAGTACGCTGTCATTGTTGCCAAACACAGATGTATCATCGGGGAAATTTCTCGTCAACAGGTTCTCCAATTCTGTATCTCCAAGTTCTAAAAAGAAAAGTTACTTTTACCTCACCATATATGACAGTCGGGGATAACTTCATTAGAATAACTTACAGCAAAAAATAAAATTTTCGAATAGGGTGAATGATACAGCTATTGGCCGTTTAAGAAAATTTTCAACTTCAACATCGTTTTTTTGTCTCAATAACTAACATTTTTTTAAATCATTTACACCTATAGGTAGGTAATTTATTTCTTAACGTGTATTGATAATTAGTTTTCCTTGTACATTGACATATATTTTTATAATATTTACGAAATGAAAAAAGGGACAGAATACAGCTATTGGCCCCTTTGGCGCAGTTAATGGCCCTGACCTTCTGTAGTAATTGGCCCCCCAATATGTTAAAAGAGATTGTGCTTTTAATCCCTGAATTAATGAACTTATTATCTACTTTAATGATAAAAAGTAAGTTTAATGATAAAAATACAAAATCAAAAGGTACAAGACCGTACTACATGAACAAAAGAGGGAAAAAGGCGAATGATAACGTGCTGCTAGATTTAGTTTAGTAATTTTAGAATATCTTCTGTGCCCATCATGTCGGAGCACATTGTGTCTTCTGACATTGTGTCGGACTGATCACCAGCTACCATGAAACACATATAACATAAGAACATGTCGCCGTCTTCTTTATCAGGGACATGGTGAACGTGTTTTTTGGGTACACAAGTGCCATGGAAGTGTTCTTTGCAATCTTCGCACTTTAGGTAAGAATCTGTTTTAATACGTCTCTTACACATATGACATTCTTTTTCATCAATAATGAAATCACCGTCATTTGCAGGATGAGACTTTGAAGTTTGAGCCGATGCTGGATCGGACTTCTCATTATTGGTTGTTGTAGATAGAGTGATTGGATTATTTTTAATTTTCTTACTGTTTTTCTTTCCTTTCTCTTCCAGTACTTTTCTTTTCTTGGAGTCTTTTAGTTCTTGCCTCTTTTCCCTTCTGCTATTTTTTTCGTCATCTTTAAGCTTTTTTTGCCTTGCTTTATTTTCCAAACATTCTTGATACTGCCTTGACGAAACAGCATATGAACTCTTTTCAGTATCCCTCTTTCCCTTTCTTGCAGGTTCCTTGGGGCGGAATAGGTATTCTTTTAATTCTTTTATATCACCAGAAACATTAGGAATTTGATCAACATTTCGATGCTCTTCACTATCTTCCCCTGTATTAGGATTTGATACAGATTCTTGGTTACAAAGCGTAATGGAATCCATATTATTATTTTCGTTTTCTGTGCCAGTTTCATTAAGATTATTATTGTTAAAAAAATTCCACATTTAAAACAATACATGAAATTCTTTTGTGTTATTTTCCGGGCCTACAACTTCCCTAAAAGTTTGAAATTTATGTAAATTATCTGACCCAACAATTTTGCAAAACATGTCGTACCCCATAGTTTTTAGTTGCGTATTTGAACCACTATCTTCTATTTACGGAGATCCATTGGCAAGAAATTTAGTGTAATCTATGGCGTCTGGATTAAAAGGATGCAATCCGCATGTCCTGAAACCATTAACCAACCATTTTATATTATCAACAACAGTTTTTAATATGCTTGCAAAATTAGATTTGGAAACAATTTCGTCGGGATTTTCCACATTCCACTCTCGAACTGCTTTTCTCCACATTTGCTTTACAGGTTCAAAAACAGAGACGTCAGCTGGTTGAAGAATCCGCGTTGCATTAGGATATAGTGCAATAATTTCTATCTGTAATTGATTGCACAGTAAACTTACTTCATATGCTAGATGAGATTTGTGACCATCAACAAATAATATGACTGGCAGTTTAATTTTGTTGAGTACTAAGTAAGGGTGGAAAACATGTTTAATATAATCGTAAAATACTTCTGTAGTCATCCAGCCTAAATCACTGCGACCGACGCCCCATTCTTTAGGAACTGTGATACCAATTCTTTCAGGTATCCGTTTGTATGGGGAGATTATCATAGGGAGGTTTGTTTTTCCGTCAGCAGAAAATGTAAACATTACAGTTAGGCTTTCTTTTGCATTTCCCTTATCGATTGCATAAATGTTTTTGTCTCCCTTGTTTGCAAATACCCGACCACTGGATGGACATGTCTGAAAACCTGACTCATCTGCATTAAAATTCGCGAGGCGTCCTTTAAAACAAGATTAAGTCCCTTTTCGTAAATATAGTCTGTGAGAACCATTTTCTTATGTCTTTTTCAGATACGCAAGAACTAGATCCGGAAACTGCCTCACTTGCTCTGGCCACTATATTTGGATGACGCCTTAAAAAGGCTTTCATCCAACCTTTTCCTGGTCTATTATTGATGAAGGGATTTGGACGAGGGTTCTCATTGAGAAAAGATTGAACACTGTTCAATACGTCATCCTTTTTTCGGGGAAAACTTTTCCAGATAGATCGCATAGCCAATATTCGAGGTCTCGCTCTTCCATTTTAGAAAGTATCGGTTTTGGTCCAAATTGGGATTTGGTAGTGGGATTTATTAATCTAAATTGTAAAGTAGCTCTAGGTATTCCATACTTTTTCGAAGCAGCCCGCAGTGTTACTCCACTCCTTATTTCTTCAGTGGCCTTATCTAGTTGTTCGACCGAATACTTTGGTATTTTTGCCATGATGGGCGAACAACTAAAATTGAGGAAAAAAATGATATAGTAATTGGCAGGTCTTTAACCCAGTAATTGGCCCCCCGGCCAATTGCTGTTATTTGTTGTCTGATTTACTTCAAATTTACACAGCGAAGCCGTTTTTTCGCATTATTCGTCCATTGTGAAAATAAACCAAATTCATTTTTTCCCAAAAATCATAGTAATTGGCCGGGGGGGCTAATAACTATAGATTGTATGTTTTGAAGTGACAGTTATTAGACACCCACATAAAACCGCCAATTTTAACCTAAAAATGAATAAAAATGGCATCAACGACACTAACAATAAAGCATTTACACATAAAATCAGAAGGAATCACAAAAAAACACATTCTCTGACTATTATATCTAAATAACACAAACAAAATACCTTAACAAAATGTTAAGAAAGGACAGCAAAATTAGCAGACACTTCGAGAAGACGCCATTAACTACACTAGGGCCGCATGGTAGTAAATTATTGAACTTGTGAGTGAAAGACGAGGATAACACTACATGTTTATGAAGGATGCTGTGTGATAGAGACGCCGTAAGTCTTATTATATGCTTTCAAATTTGAAAAGGCCCATTACTGTAGCAGGGCCAATAGCTGTATCACTCACCCTACATTATGATTTTAGTTTCAATAACCGAATAACATAGTAGGTAGTTTGCACCTCAAAAAGCATTCAAATAGGGATACCTATTAGAAGAAGTTTTGTTAACCTAAAATAGTATAGAAAACTGTCGTTACTATAATTTGTAAGATAAAAAAAGTGAGATTAAGTTTTGATCGATTAGAACCATTGGCAAAACAATAATAAAAAATATTTTTGAATGTATTTTATACCAAATAATAATATTTCCATGCGTCAAAACACCGGAATGTTGGTCACGTTCGACCAAGTTGTCATTTTACTTGAACTTACCATTCGCTGGAAGCGTATTCTCAATTTTTCCAGTAATTTTGTGTAGCCTGTTTTGGGAATTCTGCAATATTTTACGCCTTCTAGCATCTGCGCGGGCAGCGTCAGACATTCTACACAGTTTAATATTTTATTTTCCACTAATAACAAGAATCGAGAAGACGCTTAAATTTTGTTGGCAACAATGGCACGGCAATTGGCAACCATTACTATTTGAACAATCTCTATGTTGATTATATCCGTCCGACACTTTTATTTTAGAAAAATCCGAAGTTATTATTTATATCACTTTTACTTAAAAGAACGTATGCTTCATAAAATCATAAGATAAATAAAGATTCATTTAATAACATCGGATAGAAATAAACGAGAAAAAACACTTCTCAAAATATTTTATTTCAACCAAAAATAACTAAATTCCCGCTTTTATTCGATGTCCGGTTGACCGAAATCAAGTTAGAAACTCGCCGGTCTTTTTAGCAGTTTCAGTTTGGCGGGCAGAATTTGTGCAGCGCTGTTCGTTTGTCGGGTGTTGTTTCAACCTGTGCTGTATTTTGTATCAAAATGGGTGATAAAGGTGACGGAGGTAAGAAAACGGTTGTTTCTTGTCTTGAAGCTTCCACCTTGCTGATTCTGTTCTTTTCGCTATCGGCTTTGTAGTTCGCCACCCTAGTGTCAAACGATTTGAATCGAGGATTTTGTACATTTGTCCCGTAATCCTTTGCATGTTTTTGTTGTGTTCGTTCCTTGAGTTCTGACTGATATTTTATCGTCTTTTTAGAAACATTTGATGACGCCGTCGAGGAAAGAGTCATCAATGAAGAATACAAGATATGGAAGAAGAACACTCCGTTTCTTTATGATTTGGTGATGACCCACGCTTTGGAATGGCCTTCCTTAACTGCTCAGTGGCTCCCAGACGTAACCCGTCCGGAAGGAAAAGATTATTCCGTTCACAGGTAATACTTTCACTGTCAAATCTCTTATCGCCAACATTTTTGTATACATTTTGTCTTCTTATAGTTATAATCTGTTGATTGGTCAGTTGGTTTTGAACACAAACTTCCCACCCAATGCCATGTCAGAATATTATAACATGAATTGATCAATTGATGCGAAGATCATCTTGCTCTTCAAATACAAATTTCATATGACAATATTAATATTTCTGAAAACTATTCTACTCTTTAGATTGATCCTGGGTACCCACACATCAGATGAACAGAACCACCTCCTCATTGCCAGCGTGCAACTCCCTAATGAGGATGCCCAGTTTGATGCCAGCCATTACGACAATGAGAAAGGAGGTAGGTCATAATGATTTCTTAAACAATTTTTATCCCTAAAATCATCATCTTCAGTCCAAAAACAACAGTCAAACTTCTCGGTGTCAATTTATATTCGGACTTTTCGTTAAAAAGTCAAATAAATAGGACTGTAAGCACCGGTTTTTTTCACCTAAGACAACTCAAGTCTGTCCGAAGAAACCTTCCTACAGAAGCAACAAAACTACTTATCAACTCTTACGTAGTCTCACGTCTCGATTACTGCAACGGCATTTATGCTGGTCTTCAAAATATCAAATTGACAAACTTCAATCAGTGTTTAATGCAGCAGCACGGGTCATAATCGGGGTTTCTAAATATTTGCACATTTCAGAACACCTTTGTAACCTTCACTGGCTCAAGTGCCCTGAAAGAATCCCGTACAAATTGTGCTGGATGGTGTTTAAATCCATCAATGATATGGCCCCACCCTATATCTGAACTATGCTTCCCGGAAAACACTGGTCTGAGGCAGTCAATTCCTAGATCAGCAACATCATCAGCTATAGGCAGACTGATGGAACCTAAGCGCAAGACAAATACTAAGTTTGGTGATCGCGCTTTCGGAGCATCTGGGCCGAAGGCTTGGAATAAACTTCCTTCGGAACTAAGATCCATAACAAGTCCAGCAGAATTCAGGTCTAAACTAAAAACTTACCCTTTTAAGCTGAGAGAAAGTCCAATTTTCCAATTTTGTATGTCCTAAATCCTGTATCTAAATTTCGCTAATAAACAATTAGTTAATGTTAATTAAGTGTTAATCTTAAGTGACCTACCAGATAAGTATGGTACTGTATATTATCTCCATATATAGTTAGTAATAACATATATCATTGAAGAAATGTATTATATATTGCTACAGTGCCCTTGAGGTGATTTCGCACAAAAACGGCATTATATAAATCATCCAAATATTATTATTATTATTCTCACGCATTCAGTATTGTCGATGCGGCTGGGCACGTGAAAGCTATATGGTATTGACGGGGTTCGGAAGCTTCCGTCGTTTTCCGGGCTGACACAGTTCTTACGAAGGCGGCGCGGCGGTTGTTCGAACTTCCAACCACTATAAACTATTAGGCAATCCTACGAGGACTATATTATATATTTATACAATAATATAGGTACGCTACAGCGGTGAGGGGCACCGCGGCCGGGTATGTAAGTTGGTTTCGTGTCGAAAGGCTCGCCCGTCCGATCGGAACACTCAAATTATCTTTTATTATCATTTTGGTTAAATTTGGTTGTCTTAAGTTTTTAAACCCACATTGAAAAAAAATTATAATAAAGATAATGAAAATAATTCAAAAACTCTGTTGTTGGTTGGCAGACCGAGAAATTCTTCAATGGGATGATCTAGACTACAGTTATTCATTGGTTTCATTTGTGTACTCGATGACATAAAATTTACCAATTTTTATCCAACTTTAAATCCGGCTGCCTGCGAATGCTTCAGGCTGCCAGTTGGCAGACCAGTTTTATTCTCATCTACTAATCGACCCTTATCACAAGAAACCTTTCCTGTTCATGTACCTTATGACCTAATTTTTACAAAAATTCACATTTCCATGACGGCGTGGAACCAAAACTGAGGTTTTGGTGGAACCCTCTAAGAGGCGCACCGACAGACCAACTTTTTTAAAGCTTACATCTGTGTACTCAATGGCGTAGGGTTTGTTGCATCGGGATCATGGGCTACTCATTGTATTAATGAAATGAAACGCAGTGTGCTGTTGTTGTAGGAATTTTAAAAGTACCCATTATATTAAATTTGGCTCAGTAACCTGCAATGTTCACACTAAAATACCCACGAATCTGCACTTTAATAACAATCAGGTCATTAATCTCTTTGTTTTGCCAACTGTTGACATTACTAGCACCACAGTTGGAAGCAATATTCCCTCTTTTTCCATATTTTTCCTTGTGTGCGGCACATCAACTTATCTGTGCAAGATAATAAAGAAAGAAAGAGGCTAATGTGCAAATACACACATTCATGCATAGATAGAATTAAATGTAAATTAATTTTAATACAAAATAATAAATAACATTTAAAATATATAAATACTATTTTATTTTATAATATGCTAAATTATAGTCTGAACCCTGACAACCTAGCAAAATATCGGTTATTTTTGTGTGCACATGCGTAGAACAAAAATCTGGTGATACCGTTTCTTTCATCGAGATGTGTGCAGAAGATGAAAACATGTGTACGAACAATTTTTAACATTGAACGTTGGTTGGAAGGTTTTATATTTAGTTTTAAAGAAAATAAATTCATTAGAACATGCATCCGCCCACTAAATAATATAAAAATAACAGTGACCTTTTACTCTGCCGCCTTACTGAAGTGAATGAAGGTAATACATATCTTGTATAAAATGTTTGAATAATATTCCAGAGTTTGGAGGATTCGGTTCGGTGTCCGGAAAGATCGAGATTGAGATAAAGATCAACCACGAGGGCGAGGTGAACCGCGCGCGCTACATGCCGCAGAACCCCTGCGTCATCGCCACCAAGACCCCCTCCTCCGACGTGCTAGTGTTCGACTACACCAAGCACCCCAGCAAGCCCGAGCCCAACGGAGAGTGCCACCCGGACCTCAGGTATGCCACCGCTTCCTTTCCTCTTGTGGGCCACTCTTCAGATGAGGGAACATGACCTGTAGCATACTTCTTATAGGAGATGCAGACCTCCGTATTAATAATATTAATAAAATAATGTTTACTAACTCTCGGTGTGTCAATGCTAAATTTTCACCATCCGACAGCTGATTCTATTTTCGAAATAAGTTATTGGTATTTTTTAAATTTCTCAAAATAGTATGCAAAATATATCTCATATCTTCTACCATAAGTAGTTTCAGAGAAGTGATTTGGTAAATATACAGACAAGTGGGACACGGTTAATAATCACTTTTGAAAAAAATACAAAAACATTTTTTATCAGGTAGACCTCATGACATCTCAGAACACCCATTAACAACTATGGAGAACTTCATTGAAGGGACTAAGATGAAATATTGAAGATGGCACGATGGGCCTATGGCCTCCATTGCATTAATAATAACTTTAATGATTTAGTGAAGTTTATTCAAGTCTACATTAGAAATACCATGACCCCCAGCCATGTTGATGGAATATTTTTATTTATTTGAACTCTCCCTGTTGTTTGCAGACTACGGGGACACCAGAAAGAGGGTTATGGACTCTCGTGGAACCCTAATCTTAATGGATATTTGCTGTCAGCTAGGTAAGTCGTTATTTATTTTATAAAACATATTTTTATACACTTTGAAACAATGACATCAATGTAAATAGATCTGCCCTAAAGCCAAATCTGCATACCATTTCGATGGCTTGGAGGCAAACCACACGACAACCATTTGGCACCAGATGGGTTCAAGCATTTCTTGGATAAATTATATATTTCGACTGGCGTTTAGCGCTCATTGGAACATTGTATGGAATAACACACAATTATTATTATGGAAACTTTGATAATATGTATAATAATTGTTTTGTTTTAGTGACGACCACACCATCTGCCTGTGGGACATTAACGCCCCACCGCGAGAGAACCGAGTCATCGACGCCAAGAACATCTTCACCGGACACACGGCCGTGGTGGAGGACGTGGCCTGGCACCTACTGCACGAGTCCCTCTTCGGCTCTGTAGCTGATGACCAGAAGCTCATGATCTGGGACACCAGGTGAGAAACACTCTTGTTCTTCAAAAGTCTTCAGTCGTCTAAAATTTAAGCTCACTTGAGGTAGAAATATACTTCGATTAAGTAATATTTAACTTGTTTATCCCCCAGATGCAACAACACCTCAAAGCCTTCCCACACAGTGGACGCCCACACAGCTGAAGTCAACTGTCTGAGCTTCAACCCCTACTCCGAATTCATCCTTGCCACCGGCAGCGCTGATAAAACTGTAATTACAAATTACTTACTAATTGTTTAATGGTTCCATGACAAATCAGAACGCTAAAGAAAAGGAACAAACAATAAACCTAAGCTATTCTTTTGACATCTTTTGTTTCATCTGCTCACCATTATTAATATACTTTACCTTTGTTGATTGAAGTACGTGTCATTATCATAATTTTGTTGATATTTTTTTTGTTTTGTTATTAATCTTACAACTTATTTGTAGGTGGCCTTGTGGGATCTGAGAAATCTAAAACTGAAGCTACATTCCTTTGAATCTCACAAGGACGAAATATTCCAAGTCCAGTGGTCACCCCATAACGAAACCATCCTGGCTTCCAGTGGCACCGATCGCAGGTAAGATACATGCCTTCAAGGCACCTTCAACAATAAGTGTGCCTTTGCTGATTTTATGCCATACATACTACCCCGGTATTTTTGCGCTTCGGGACGCTTTCTTACAAGCTTTTTCAGACTTTTTCAGGATCAGAAAAACAACCTTTTATCGCAGAAAACCTTTTTCCTGAGTGGAATCCAAATTAGGCCATTATTTACTTCATTTTTCAAAGTTCCAAAAAACAAAAACTGTGTGAAAACCAGTGGCAGCTCTTCTATGAGAGTAATTTGGTCAATGATCTCCCAATAATACGCTTCAATAGTATTAATATAAAAAAAAACATAAAATTACTAATTTAGTTTTAATATTCGTGCAGATTGGAACCGCCATCGAGCGTCTAAATGAGAAGCTATTGTATATACCTACCGTGGGTTAATTTAAATTTTGTCCCCAAACTATATCCTTTTTTTCTCTTTGCCATAAAGACAAAGGAGGTAAATACTGTCATGTCTGACATCTGTATCGTACAAAAATTTTAAAGGGGTTTTCGGACACGACTCGGTGAGATAGAGATATCAACGATCTAAGAATATTAACACACTTTAATCGGGAAGGGTATTTCTACCCGTTTGGTCGATTGATGCTTAACGTCGGGAAGGGTATTTCTACCTTCTTCGCCTGCCTCATTTCAATGGCAGAAAAGAAGAAATTATCCGATGTTTTATATGAATATTATATACCAATCTCTTTGTAAAGGTCCCAACTATACGTACATAATTATCGAATTGCAATGCAAGTCTTTTTTTTGTATTTATCTTGGAGTCTTTTTGTGTACATCGATATTTCAACTAAAATGACCTATATTATTGAACACCTGACACTTGATAGGTATTGCGTTTGAAGATTAACGAAATAAGTAGTTTAGATAACATATTCTGTAATTGTAATAATTCAATTCCTGGAATGAGGGTTTTTATGACCCTGAAACCCAGAACAAATCTCTCTATCTTTGTTCCGCACCCACTCAACTCCTAGGTGCGAGCGAGCGGAGAGTGTCGGGCGCATTTAACAAAAGCAGGTATCGGCAAACACAGTTAGGCGGACCATAATAAATATTTACAAGTGCACGCCAGTTTTTAAAAAGAAAATTGTCCTACGGTTGTGTTCCGAGGACATAATATCTATATTTGCTTTATCAAACCTTTCAAAATGGATTCTGAAAATTACGAAAGTGATGACGAAATCGTCGCAGATAATTTATCTGCCTGTTCTAGTAATTATTTGCCTGTATTCGATAGTGAAAGTGAAGAATCTAGTGAAAGTGAAGAATCTAATGGAAGTAAAGAAATTCCTTGTAGGAGAAGAATGTCAGTGATGCCATTACAGTTCCGTGATTCTGAAGAAAGGTGATGTGGAGGAAGAACAATTTTTTTATTATTTTTTTATTTATTAACATTTAAACCTGCTAAACTACTTAAGTAGTTTGTCAGCAGGTACATAATGACAACATTTTTGCAATAACATGGTACAATGGTAAACAGTATGTAGGTATGTATAATGTTGATGATAAATTAACAATAAATGATAAGTTGGTTAAATTACAGAATTGTATAAATATAAATATGTAAGAAGCAGTATAAGCCTCGTATAACAAAAACAAGCACAATGAATTTAATATGAACAAATGAATATAATCAACAAGTACTTCTATGGTTTTAATTTTAAAGTACTTACAGGCACAAAATATTTTATTTTATAAATTCTACCCACAATAGACCGTAGACGTTTACAAACATTAGTAATGTGTACATCCCATTTCATGTGGCAATCAATAGTAACACCCAAATATACATAATTTTTGACAAAATCAATGGTTTCACATGAACAGGGCTGTGCAACATTTCTGTGTAAGCAGTCAAAAGTATGTGTATATAACGAAGGGATTAAATTGTATCTGGCGTGTGGTGATCTTATGTGCATAATTTTAGTTTTTTTGGCATTTATTATGAGACCCACGTCATGAGACCATTTTAAGAGAGCAATAAAATCAAGCTGCATAAGGTTCATTGCAGTAATCAAATCCTCGTGTGATATTACGATTGCCGTATCGTCTGCGTACACAAAATGTTTAACGAAAGAAAACAATTTACTCATAATTGAGACGTATATAATATACAGGGTTGGCCCTAAAATTGACCCTTGTGCAACACCTGTTGAAATATATTTTCTTTTGCTATATTTTTTTAGAATTTTTACTGTTTGTCGATCCGATAATAAATTTTTTAACAAAACTAGTAGCTTTCCTCGTATTCCTATTGCATCCATTGTTTCTAAAAGTTTATTTTTATCAATGGTATCTAACGCCTTCGAGTTATCTATGAATAAAACCAACACATGTTTTTTAAAATTTAATTCATGATTTACGTGATTTTAAAATTCCTGAAGCAACATTTCCGTACTTTTTTTCTTTTGAAAACCATACTGGTTGGGATCTAGCAAGGAGAAGGATTCTAAATATTTGTTAAGTTTTGTAGAAATGTATTTTTCAAGTATTTTTTCTAGGGCTGGCAAAATGCTAATTGGCCTATAATTTTGTACATCTGTATGTTTGCCGCCTTTGTAAATCGGTCTAATGATACTACTTTTATGTTCATCTGGAGTCACTGCTTGTTCTAAAATTATATTGATAAAATGAGTAATGACAGGCCCTAAAATATGAATATATTTCTTAATGTCAAACATTCGAATGTTGTCAATCCCTGGTGACTTTGAATTGTTTAGTTTGATAACAATGATATTAATTTCTTCGCAGGTAGCTCTTGGTAGGTACATACTATGTTGAACTTCTGTCGGTCTGACGGTCGAAGCTATATAATCACATTTATGTATCATAGAGCTAACACTGCTTGTAAAATATTCAACAAAATTATTTGCTACGGTTTCTTCATTATGCGTGTTTAACATATATTTTGAGATTATTTCATCACAACTACTTTTAGACTTGCGTCCTAATATTTTATTTACTTCATCCCAAGTTTTTTTTGTATTTCCGAAATAATTTTTAAATTTATTGTTAAAAAAGGTAGACTTACAATTAATGATTTCTTTTGTAACCTTATTTCTGTAAGTTTTATATTCTAATTCAAAGAATTTATTGGTAGGAGTATTTTTCCACCTTCTGTACAGTAAATCTTTTTTTTTATGTTTTCTAATATATCAGAAGTTATCCAAGATTTTATTGCGAGGGGTCTTTTTTTGGGTTTATAATACTTAACGATTTTACTTTGTTCATACAAATCCTGAAAATTATTTTTAATTTTAGTGTATAACATATTGCAATCTTGTTCCTCAAGCAAGGTATGCCACTTAAAATTATAAATATTTTTGTCAATTTTGTTTTGGGATAAGATCGATATTTTTTCCCCGTGTTCTACGACTTTTTTTCCTTTCAATACATTTAATATTGACTGCAGTTAAAAAATGATCCGCTATGTTAATATTATTACATACACATGAAGAAAGAGTATTGCTTTGTTGACATCCGCTATTAAAACGTACAAATATGTGGTCTAAAAAATATAAAATGAAATATTAGATGAACAATTTTTAGACGTGAACTGTAACTGATTATATTAAGGTGGTTAGAAACTTAAACCTAATAGTGTATGGTGAAAAACAACAAACAATACTACGTGAGCAATATGAGAAGCATTCTACGATAAGTGATTATTTTAAATTTCATTTGAAAAAATAACCAATATTATTAGCACGTTCCGATGGTTTTGGTCTGCTGTACCGTGCGAGGGGCAATTGCACACGTGGTATTTGAATGGGTAATAATGTGTTACTCTGACGATACTAGAGATGTGGCAATTGTTTTTGGTTTTGTATTGATTTGGGCTTGGTGAAAATATAATAATTTGTAATTTTGTAAAATTGAAACCTAGTTTATACTTAAAAAATTGAACCCTAATGACCCAATAATGACTTTTTCGATTTATTAAGCTGCATTAGAAATATTACTTGGTTTTCGGCTAGAAATTTTATAGCTTGGGTATGCTGAGTTAGTGTGTAGAAAATTTTATTAAAATATTTCCATTATTTTCGAAGACATAGCGATTTAAAACTAATTAAAGAAACTAATTAAAGGGACCTTTATTTTCGCCCGTTTTCAGCGGTCTGCCGGCGAAAAAAATAACCCGATCAAAGTGTGTTAAGGTATTAGAGGAAGATGTGAAAAAATGTCAGTCGAAAGTTTTTTGTGTGATAAACGATAGCCATCTTGAACTTGAATATTAGTTTGCGAAATTATGTTTATCATTGTTGACTTAATTTGCATGGAATAATTTTAATGTCAAATCCTGTGGATTGAAAGAAATTGCAAACAATTCATTGAATCATGAAAAACATATTTAAATAAAGTGACAATTAGTTTATGTTGCAAGAGAGAAAAAATAAAGAGGTTAAAAATGATATTTTAAACAAAAAGTTATAATTTTTGTCATTGGATTTGCAGGTGCAATAAAATGAATGTATAGGTACTATTTTAGTTTTCATTGTTTACTTTTAAATCTACTGATAAACAATGGAGTTCGTGATTATTTTCATAGGAAAAGATCTTTTAAAAGCAAAAAACATAATTTAGTTAAATGTGTAAATAATTAGATAGATAATCAAATTAAACAATACTGTACTACTGGCTTCAGAATAGGTGGGTACCGGCAAAAGAATTACATGCATTGGCGTTTTTATAACATTCACTATGCATTAGCAATATGTATTGACATTTCATAATAATTTTTTTTCGATTGACCTTCCACTTCTGGACCGCTAGAGCCGCCTCTGGTGAAAACTTCTTAAAGGGATGCTAGATTACGCTATATGCATTAAAGCGTTTTTTATAACTCCATATTGCTTGCCATACATTCCCATACAGATCTGTCACACCTGGCATATGATGTGTTATAAGTGTGGGCGTTGCGACGATGATGTGACGTGATCTGCTAGCCAGGCTATATTTGAAAATGATTCCACCCCCTCCTTCCTACGACAGGAGATGGGGGGTCTCAATTTTACAGATCACCTTGATAACGCAGCTGTCATCTGTCAAGGTGACAGATCCAATACAAACAAATGATCGCCAGTTGATCTGACCCCTCACTTCTGTGGAAGATTATAGCGTAGTGACACCTCAACATACAATATGTATAAGTCACGCCCAAACAAGCTTTGATGCATATAGTGTGGTCTGTCACTACCTTTATGCAGTTTGTGGGTTTTATTGTAATGTAAGTAATTAATAAGTTCTGATCTTATAACTGAACCAGCCATTTACTAATTTTGTTGTAAATACAACCCTCGACTGTCATTTAGACAGACTGGATTTGAATTGTACAACTTGCTAACTTTTTATTAAATGTTGTGCTTTGTCAGAATGTCTACTATAAAATTTTGGTTAAATTTATTTTCTTTTTCAGATTACACGTATGGGACCTATCCAAGATCGGCGAGGAACAGAGCATGGAGGATGCTGAAGACGGCCCCCCGGAGCTGCTGTTCATCCACGGTGGTCACACGGCTAAGATCTCCGACTTCTCCTGGAACCCCAATGAGCCTTGGGTCATCTGCTCCGTGTCGGAAGACAACATCATGCAGGTAATTACAGACCCTTGACACCGTCTCTATTATGCTTTGCATCAAGAATCAATTCACTGAATAATGTCACTGGAAATCATCTCACCGTAAAAACACCTTGAAGAAAGCACTAAACTAAAGTGCTGCATTCGGGGAATGTACAAAAATTCAATACATTTTGATGGAATATAATCATGAAACCTGAAGAAATTATTGTCAACAAAATGGTGTTGATCCTTTTTATGCACAACATCAGCATACAAAACTTGGAGAGTCTTTACCGCTTCTAGAAAATGCCTCCACTCCTGCCGGGCTTAACTTACTGAAGTATTAAGCCTTAGGCTGATGTGTTTGTGTCCACACCATCCAGCAACCTAAGCATAGACCTCTCTCTATTAGCACTCTTTTGTCCATTCCAAACTTCTCAAGCCTCAAGCATATTCTGTCAGAAGGTTAGAGTATTTCCGCTTTGCAATAAAATCCAAACAAATGGAATATTTCTGAACGTATCCAAAAACTGAAAACGGTTTTTTAATGGTGATGAAATAAGCTTTCAAATTTTGTTATTAGAGATATACTGCTCACTGCAGTTTTTGCAAGAAAATTAGTGAATGAAAAAAAAAACCACTATGCTTCCCCACTTTTTGTCATTTCTTATAAAAATAATTAATAAGTCTCATAATTTTTTTTTTTTCAAATTGCTGTTGTGGTTTGGTTTGATAAAGGTGCACATTTTAATACTTCTGAGGTTATCTTCTAGATTTGAATATAAAGCATGGTGTTTTCTTTTTCTAACACCGTTTAGATCATATTTCTCACTACAACAGCAAGGGAGACAATGATTTCTGTGAGAACATGAGTTGTTCCCAAAAGTGAACAAATTAGCCCGGGGGTTAAATATATAGTAGTAATAGGTCTATTGAATAGAAGCCTCTTTGGGGTCGGCTCTATTCTACTCTTGTTACGTTTGTTGATTGTTTATCCTGTTCTATTCCAGGTGTGGCAAATGGCGGAGAACATCTACAACGATGAGGAACCAGAGACACCCGCTTCAGAGCTGGAGCCCAGTGTTGTGAACCATGGTTGAGAGGGTACAGACTTGTCGTTGCAGCTTCACTCCCATTTGTAAAGCTGGCGAATTCCAATTCACTGGTGACTTGTATTATTCTACTGTCAATCATTCTTTCCTCGAGCCATGCCCTGTCCACTGAGGTAGCAAAAATCACCTGGGAATCTCTCCAAACATAAACTTTGTCATTGTTGCAGTGAAATAGGTGACATTTTCAAAGGCTGTTATTATCTAGAAAAATACTAGGGTTGTTTTTTGTTTATCCTGTCTGAATGCTGTGTCACACAGTAAATTATGGATCTGATTTTGGAAGCATAAAGGTGTATTTCAATGAATTAATTCACATTTCAAAATGGATCGTTTCACATCGGCTAGTGTAGGCTCGCACCCATAATGTATTGACAGTTAGAAATAATAAGTTTTAACATGCATTGTATCTTAATTCATAATATATTTTAATATCCCTCACTTGAAGTAATTTGATTAAAGGAAACCAATATCTTACAAATTTTTCTACTGCAGTTGTTAAAATTAATTGGCTCAAGTTTGGTTAGTGGTAGAGAAGAAATTTAAAAAAATATATTGTTTCAAGAATTTGATATCGATACTGTTACAGTAGCCGTGAATAATTTTTGGTTTGATTTATGCATTATGAATTTCATGTATTTTTAAAACGGAGCTTTTAATTTTCTAGCTTTTTACTGTAAGTTAGTTATCTTTAAAACTGCAGAGTGAATATATATCCCCCTAGTTAATATAACGTACTACATAAATTATAATATTTAAAGATAAGGTCATGATAGAAAAGAGATGAGATAACTGCCAACTGTTGCAAAATCTAATGATTTCCTGGTGGAACATTTCAGCTGCTAAAGATGTTTTATTTTTCATTTAAAAAATCTGTGTTGTATCATCTGTTAAATTGTGATTTGAATGAATTAAATAATAAAGAAAACATTTTAAGCGAAAAGCATTTATGTATTTATTTTTATAAATCTTTTGGGATTAAGAAGTCGACTACTCTTGTATGTTAAATATAAAAATACCAACCCTTCGCTTTTTGTGGGTAATTGGATAAAACTTCATTGTTGCTTCTGGTAAAAAATGTAACCTTTAAAAAACTTCATGGCAGGTTTCCTGTAGAAAATGTAACCTAAAACTTCATTGCAGGCTTCCGGTAGAAAATGTAACCTTTAAATTTTTTAAAATTATATTTGGAAAAATCTTTTTCAACTTTTTGTCTGGTGTAAAACTACATGTTTGAAATATCACTACCAACCGGTTGGTAGTAGTTGGTTCCCACTTAGGCGTTGCGGGTCGATCCTACACTAATTTAGTTCTCCAACATTACACAAGCAACATTTTCCACTTATAAATAATATTATCAAAATAACAAAAATACTATAATACCTTATCACTAATTGAATGGTTCAAATGCAAGTCTTTTGCAATGGTCTACCTACGGTTTATTTGAATTTGTTGAGAAATCAAATTTTTTTTATATTCCTCTGACCACCCTTTCAGCCCTTCACTGCCCTCTTGTAACCTTTTACTGCCCACCATTACCCTTGAGGCCACCAACGCCCCTCTGGTTGGGAATCACTATGGCCCGGTATATCAGTCAGTCCGTATCCTCACTCAAATTTGAGCAGGCTAAATCGGCCGCTTAAGCCTTGGTAATCTGCAGAATACACAGTTCCTATTTTAGACACAGATGCGCTAGCAGTAGCAAATGTCAAATATGAAATTTACGTTTTTAATTACGTAAATAACCTCACTGAAATTATACATAAATTGCCTGATTTTATCAGTATGGTCATCGAGTGATGGGGGATGTTGATGTTATTGATTGATAATCTAAAATAGTCTGGTAAGGTGTAAAAGGGATTTTTCTGCATCAGAACAGTGTTTTCGGCGGTTTCTTCATCATAATTTCACTAATTCAATGAAAATTCAATCATCATCACGCTGATTGAAGTGGGGAATTTTATCAAAAAATCAACTAGTAAATTAATCCGCCTAAAATATTTGACAGTTCAGAGCAAATATATGACTCCCGTAGACAGTAATTTGGTTTTACGTAGAAAAATGACGAACATTTCTCCATTAAAATCATAAACAATATGTGTAATAATACAGATATCTAGGCTTCCGACCTATATATGGTTTATCAGGGGGGTATAACTCCAATTGAATATTGGAACCGAAATATTGTGACGTCATATGATTGTCTAACTATATCAACCAATGAAAAAACTGAAATAAACTTTCAGAGTTTTTCATTGGTATATAGTATTATAAGTAGGGTCGGAATGGGAATTGTACTGTCTATATACAGCAATGATACTCAACCTTTTTCTTCTGCGGGCCACATTCATATGTTTGTAAAGCTACGCGGGCCGCAACACTATACTGGCATGACAAAAAATATCATGAAACCCACCAACCCAGTTTTTTTGGAAAACCATTTGAGGTTTATAAAAATATAACCAAAACAGAATAATAATACCCACCGTTAAAAATTACAATAGTGAAAAAAATAAAACTCAAAAGTAACATGTATCCAAGCGTTTATTTTGAAATTAGTGTGATTTTTGACATTGGGATAAATTTTCAACAATTTTAGACAAATCGGGTTTATAATTGCTGCATGTTACCCTCAATACGTCATCAAGGTGAGAATCAGTAAGTCGATTCCATTATGGGTGGGTAATTAAATTATAACAAAACAATATTTTATAAGACAGCAAAAAAAAAGCTATCGTATCCGTGTTCCGCGCAGTGTTGCCAATGGATCTTGGCCGAATGTCACCGTTTTTCGAACATTAAGTAGCCTAATGTAGCCGAATTTCAGTTGCAGTAATTCTAATGAACTCGCATAAATTCTGCCCACATATTCCCCAAAAATATTCTACGTGAGCTCGATTCCCACTTTTAAATTCCGCACAGCCAAAAACATCATATGTGGTTGTTCCCCACAACAATTTTTCATCAAATACCGGTGTATTTTTGTTTAAAAGGTAAGTTCAGGAGGTTTTTGTTATGTTTTGTTTTATTATTTGTGATTTGGCTGATTTAAATAACTTGTCTCTGAAGTAGCCTAATAAGCGACGAGTCGCCTTTTAGATTTTTTCGTCGCCGATTCTCGTTCTGAGTAGCCTAAATGGCGATAAATCGCCTTCGTTGGCAACACTGGTTCCGCGTAATGTTTACTTGAAATAAATCCCCAACACTGTGACTGTGACGAATTTAACTTTGGAGCTGTCAAAAATTTATGTGTTGCAATGAGTAAAATTATTTGCGCGCATATTTGTCTGACAAATCTTTTTTTTTGAGATAGATCTGGCGTGTGCAGTAGCAACACTCTTATACCAGATCTGATGTTGACACGACAACGACTATCCTCTTCAGGTTTCAATGTCTGTACGTCAAAGTTGCAATTAATCTCAAATTAACGTGATATAGAATGCCAGATTTTGTAAATCATGTTTCTGATATTAAAAGTATTGAGGGCCGCACAAAATAGCTTGGCGGGCTGCATGCGGCCCGCGGGCCGCAGGTTGAGTATGACTGATATACAGGGTTTTCCAATAAGAGGTGCTATTTTGAATAGCCCGCTATTTCGGTAGATGTTACTTTTGAAGCTGTCATTTTTTGACATTTGACAAGTAGAAACTACGCCATTAATAAAAATGGAACGATACACGCTTCAACAACGCATTGAAATTATTAAAATTCACTTGAGTGTATCAAATGTAAATCATCTTGAGTGATGAGGCCCATTTCCACCTCGGTGGCTTCGTCAACAAGCAAAATTGTCACATCTGGGGCTCGGAAAACCCAAGAGTTATTGTTGAAAAGCCTCTCTATCCTCAACGTGTGACTGTTTGGTGCGGTTTATGGTCCGGCGGAGTCTTTGGACTTTAATTTTTCGAAAATGAGGCTGTAGCAACAGTTACGTTGAATGCGAATGAATGATTGCGCTATCAAGAGATGATTAATGATTTTTTATGGCCGGAATTGGATGGTATTGATCTGGACAACGTTTACTTTCAACAAGACGGCCCTACGTGCCACACAAGCGACGAAACCATTGATCTTTTACGATTGAATATCAAAATAACACCTCTTATTGGAAAACCCTGTATTTGCACACCTAAGCTATATTAGGAGCAATATGTTTCATACAAAAAGCCCGAAAGATATATCGATATAGTGAGAGGTTTATTTAAGCGGATTATGTTCCAAGCTGCTCTAAGCTCCACATTCCAACCAAGCCGAGCTGTAAATCGACTAATACACTGGGCCTATACCAGATTGTTATTTTGACTGACTCAATAAATTGTGCATAACAAATGAAACCAGTTTAGATATACCGTACCGTGGGTTGACTTTGGCCCTAGGGGTATTCTTTGGCCCAAATTAAAAAATAGTTTGATTGGTGACATCTGTGTCCTAAGTCTCATATAGGCGTAATTTTGACATTAAATCAATAGATGGCATTAGTGACACCATTTGGAGATTTTTTGACTAAACTAGAGTCCATTTTATAGAAGTTTCTAGGTGAAGACAGTCGCATGCGAATTTCGATAAAAAAGTTTCTTCATAAAATCTGTTTGCATCCACTACGTGTTATCACTTAAACAGGTATGTTAACACTTTATATCCGTAGAATATATTGAAGATATGATAGCACGCAATATTATGGTGTTAAAATGTCAAACAATATTTTAAATATTTTTTATACATGATGTTGTGTGTTTTTGACAGAGTTGGGGTTTCTTTGTCCCAACATTGGCCCGGGCCAAAGTATCCCCTAATCAAAAATAGATGTTTTGATGTTGTGAACAAGCTACATTTTATTAGAAACGGCTATGTTATATTCAGTCCAATTGAAAATAGATCTTTTACGTTTTATACAGTAAGCTTTCTTTATTTTATTTTGAAGTTAAAATGCCCAGAAATTACGTCAGACTCCTGGGAGCTCGTAAATATGCAGATTACACCAAGGAAAAGTTGCAAGCATGTTTAAATGCAATCAAAAATGGTGAATTGACGCAGAGAAAAGCGGCTGCAGTGTATAACATACCTCGAAGTACTCTCAAGAATAAGTTAAAAGGATTGCACTCTAATAAGCCCGGCCAACCCCCAATTTTCACGCATGGAGATGAAATTTGTGGACTGCTGTATAACCATGGGTGAATATGGATTTCCTGTAGATCCGTTTGAACTAAGATGTATTATTAAGCTATATTTAGAACGGCAGGGAAGGAAAGTTAGAAAGTTTAAGAATAATATGCCCGGATGGGAGTGGATTCGCTCATTTTCGAAACGCCATCCGAGGTTAACGTTACGATTTGCGAGCAATATATCGCAAAAGAGAGCAAGCACCGATGAAAACACCATAAAAAGTTATGTGGGTAACTTATCGAAAGTGCTTAATTATATCCCACCAAGTAACATATGGAACTTAGATGAGACCAACCTCACCGACGATCCAGGTAAGAAGAGGGTGCTTATCAAGAAAGGCAGCAAATATCCTGAAAGAATTTGCAACACTACAAAAACATCAACTTCTTTAATGTTTTGTGGTAATGCTGATGGAGAACTATTGCCGCCATACATAGTATATAAATCTGACTGTCTTTGGGATTTGTGGACTGAAAATGGACCACCAGGTTGCCGCTACAATAGGTCTAAATCTGGGTGGTTCGATGCGGCAATTTTTGAAGATTGGTTTATTTCCCTGTTTTTACCGCATCTGAAAAAGCAACACGGTAAAAAGGTAATCATTTGCGATAATTTAAGCAGTAACATTAACGAGCACATACTTAAGCTCTGCCACGAAAATGAGATTTCTCTTCATCTGAATCGGACGACAACAACTATTCATTGCATGATTCAAATGATTCCGACGGCCCGTTACAATTTTTTGACGAAGAACTGGATGGCGAAGGAAGTCATCCTCAAGCGTCGACGTCAGCTGCCATGGTAGCATCAAACAAATCACCCTATGAAGTAGGCGACTTTGTAATATTTGTGTACGAAGGCGTTTATTTTCCGGGCAAGATTTTGGAAATACGAAAGAATGGTGCGATTGATAGCTCTATGCAAAAGACATTAAAAAGCTGGAAATGGCCTGACAAGCAAGATGCAATTTTGTATTCCTGGGTTGAAATTGTGCAAAAAATTAACCCCCCCGAGAAGTGTCGTTCCAAAAGAGAATTCTTTCAAGTTCCAGAAATATTAAAATATTGGGAAATTTTGTTGTATTTTTCACCACTGTAATACCCACAAATTACTGAAATAAATAATTTAATTAAAAAAACATAATTGTATACCAATTGTTTCATAATTAATAAAATTTCTTTAAAATAATTCATTGTTTTTTTTATAATTTTTTTTTCCGAGCATCCTATGTAAATTTATTATTGTTAAATGTTGACATTTTATGTAAGCATTAAGAATGATCACAGTGATTGCTGCGTTTACTTTAGCCCATTATTAAAATCAATAATACAGCCTTCAAAAAAAAATTGGGCCAAAGAATCCTCTCAGAATGGGAAACTTTGGCCCAAACTTCTTTTTTTTTTTTTTTGGTTAAAATTATACTAAAATTTTTTAAATTTATTTAAAACAGTTCATTAACTCTATTTCTATCATTATTCAAAAATTCAAAGCGCTCTCTTAAGCAAGTTGGATTTTATTGAATGTTCTTTGCAATCGGATGATATTTTGGGCCAAAGTCAACCCACATTACGGTAATAATATTTTTATTATTATTTAAAATTAATAGTGAAATGTAACCTTAAAATCAATGGCTCCTGTTTAAATACAGGTTAACTGGTACTTTTAAGTTTTTTTTTTTCACTTCCTATAAGACCTACCGACTCTGCGGCTGTAATATATAAAATATTGATGTAACCCAAGAAAATTAATTTCAACATTTCCATAGATTTTATATGTTCAGCTTTCCATCAAAGTGTTTCTTCAGAGTTTGCCAGCACTCATTATACTTTGCATCCAACTTCTGGCAAGTGTCTTCTCCCCATTTTGTCACCGCCATACTCAGCGACGACTCAAACATGAATGCCTGAAATCAAATATGGTAACACGTACATATTTATAACATAAGCATAACAATTCCACAATGGAAAAATATGAGCATTATGGGTTTGGAAAAAGATATTCTGAGGTTATATATGATGTCAAATGACCATTATTTTTTATTAACCATGATTATGTACATTTTAATTGTGTTTTGTCAAAATTAAAAACAGATTTAAGGTGATGCACTACATCGTGTAATATTTTAAATTGAGTCGCTATCAATAACAACCCTTACGTAGATGGCGATAAGGTTTAAATTACCGCTTAACACCATCCGCCTGATTTGATTTATGCAAGAAAAAAACATGGCCAAAAAGTGCCTTTTATTTTATTTTGTGGATGTTCAGGCATAAATATTAAATTTTTTTTCGAATTTGCCACATTATACAATAAAATCATAACCGAAAATGGGTTCGTAAGTAGGAGATTTTGAACTTTAAAGCAGTTTTCGTAGGCCTCATACATTATTTTTTTTTGGGCTTATAAAAAGACTTATCTAAAAAATACTCGATTATTTCAAAGGCCAAGATGTATTCTACTCGCAGTATTTAATTAAAGCATCTGAAACATTTCTAGGCGACCAAATTTGCAAACCAAAAACACATGATTTTGCAGTATGGCATCGCCTTAACCTTTAGGTGTGGTTTGCCGATATATTGCCTTAACAGTTTATGCTTCTTTTTTTAAACTTAAACTCCTTACATTTTCCTTTGGGGATGCTGTATGGAGGGTCTTTTTAAGTGAAGGAAGGAGGGGAAGTTCTGGCCAGAAAAAAGGTTTGAGAGGTGGGTAGAAATCTGGGGTTCAGTGTGTCCAGGAGTGACGTGTGAATCACAAGGCATTGGGTCGAGAGTCTAGCTCGAGAGGTTAAAGGGTCTCCCGATCCAAACCTCACCTCATGAACCTGGGAAGTCACCAAACATAGTGAACCGCTTGTGGTGACGTACGTCAGAGGTGTTATTTATCCAATGAATAGTTCCCGGGGCGGCGGAACCCTTACCCGTCTCCCAAAGTAAAGGAATCACCAATATGTCCATTCTGGAAGAGTTGGGCATTCGCAATAGGCCCGCAACTGTCTGCCTACAGCATATCGTAAGATAATTTGGACAAGTTGCTCGCCAAACTGAGATCTCGAACCTGGAGAAACTCTGGAATCACATACCTGAGTTCCTTCTGCTATTTTCTGTGGGCCAAGTACTGCATTGCTGGCAGCCTCAAAGCACTCCGCGTCTGGTCCGTGGGGAGTCATCATGGAGTGGAGGGACGCACCTCCGGGCAGGAAGCCCCCTTCCTTGGCCTCGTACCTTCCCAGGATAAGCCCCATGAACTCACTCATGCAGTTTCCTAACAGATAAGTGTTACAAATTTTTTTGAGAGTGCCATTTCTGAGATGAGAGAACTGGCTGAATTAAAAATGATATTCTACGTGGCTGTTTTTTCTAAAAAAATAAATATAATACATATTAACATATCAATTGAAAAATGTGAAACAAAAAAATCATAAAAAGATTTAGTCACATTTAGGAATTGGGTGTTGTTAATATTTTGAGTTTGGGAGTTGTTAATATTATCTTCAATGATTAAATACAGCGTGCTGTTTTGAAGAGCCGGTACATCCCTTGTGGTGGGAGTAGGAATCAGGGAGGGGTCTCATTGTGTCGGTAGGGTCGTGCCGTTTTCAGTTGTTACCATGGTTTGGTCAGGACAATACCGGGGCTTCGCCGGGGCTACGCACATCTCTGTGAATAAACAATATTTTCAGAACAGGGCTGAAAATGCAACTTCACGAGAGACCTCTTCACTCCCCAAAACTCACCGTGTGTTGTGTGATTTCCAAATTTGGAGTGATTAGGCGTTATTTTTTTGAGACGAAAGGACGAACAGTGACTAAATGCTCAACTTTATATTTCCATGTTGGAAAATTTTTTTGAACCTCAATTGGAAGAACTAACGGAGGCAACAGATCTGGGAGACATCTGGTTTCAACAGGACAGTGCTACGGCGGATACTGCTTGAGTTTTAATGACGAAACTGCGACAGATGTTCCCTGCGCGTCTCGTCTCTCTGAGCGCGATGTGAGGTGGCCCGCGCACTCACCTGCTTTGAGCATTTTTGACTTCTTTCTGTGGGACTACCTGAAGGAAAATGTTTTTAAACATCGGCCACATACCTTAGAAGAACTCAAGGGGATAGAATTCGGGAGGAAATCGCCACGATACCTTTGGAGATGAGCTAAAATGCTGCCGAAAACTTCGCCTGCATCAATGTATATCACTGCTCCCCATCTTTCTGATATCATCTTCAGGACTTGATGTAAAAAATGGCATGATGTACCAAATAAAATAAAATAAACCCCATTTCTGTAAGTTGCAACATTTTTTTTAATAGACCTTCAAAACTACACTGTCTGTTTTACTGCACCCTGTATTACAATTTGAGGTTTTACTTAAGTTATTCTACTGTAAAAAATATTGAATATAATACTGTTTTTACATACTGTGATAATACGGTGGCCTGAATGTGTCCTCCTGAACAGACCATCTCGGAGGGAAAATAACAAAATCGGCGATGGCAGTTCCAGGCTTTGTAGAAGGACACGTCAACACAGTGAAAATTGAAGGATCCTGTAATAAAAATTCACGTCCCTTAGTACCCACGTAACTAATTCATAACATCAAAATTTTGTTACTGACTATCTGTGGCATTTAATAAACAAATAGGCGGCACCAAAGGCTTGTAGAAAATAAGTACTTAACAAGGTTCGCTCATACAATCACTTTACGGAAAAAATGCATTGGGCCGCTCGTAAAGCGTCCAAGTCCAGTTGGAGTCCGAAATGTACGATCTTCACTTTTCACTAAATAATATTATTTTTTGGTAAATCTAATTTCCTCATATTTGTGTTTGTACATAAGAGTCGAATTGAAGTTGATAAAATGTTTTTTTTTAAGAGTAACAATGTGGTGTATAGTAGTGAAAGGTAGAAATAGTCGGGGACGCCCGAGGAAGACATGGTGTGATCAAGTGAAACAAATAAGTACTTAAAAAAAAACTTTTCAATTCTTAACAATAATATTATTTCCACCTTAGGGTTAGCATCTAGTTATCAGGTACACTAGAATTAACAACCTCAAAAGTTTACTCCAAACCATTCATAAACCCAAGCAACGCTGGGTACCCATCAGCTATTGAATATTATTGGTATATCTTTCATGCACTTATGTAGGTTTGTAATAATTTGAATACATTGCCATTACATTCTTTTAACCACTGTTGAATTTGGCAGCCACCTCTGGCCTGGAGCAATGAAATACCTTTATATAACCTTTGACTCAGTGCAGAAACGGGCGGTCGGTTTTATAAATTCCCCTGTCTAAACACACGGATAGCGATCTTTATAGCGCAGGTGTCGGCGAGAATGATGTTGTTGTTCTACCGGGTATTTCAATGGAAAATACTTTGAGGAACTAGTGTCATTTATCTCTTCGGCACCGCTGCGTAGTCGAGAAAAACGCCAAACGTAAGCTGAACATTTATAATTGGTTGACATTATTTATCTCATGAGAATGACTAGTTTCTATGACTCAACTCTTGAGTTCAACAGTTCGGCTGTGGAAAGGTTTTCATGTTTCCTCCATCCTACAACATGGTCTCTTTAAGACCCATGTTCACAAACTCATCTTGATCAAAGATGACACTGAGGAAAATAATTTCCCTCAGGGTTTCCTGTGTGGAGTTAATGTTAAAAAAATACTTGTATGTTAAAATTTGGCTTATTTTAGTATAATTATATTGAAATATTTCATACAGCTGTGATGAAAAGAGCTATTTAGGTATGGGGAAGAGGAAGGTGGAGAAGTACCTGGCTATTCATGTAGGGTAACCAAATACAGTTAAAGCAATTTCAAGCAATGTTTTGATTTATCTTTCACGACTTTTAAGGCGTCACTGAGAGTATCTACCACCCTGTGCGAGTCTTTATATGAATTACATTATTCTCATCACTTTTCCTGTCATGATACCTAGTTTGCCAAATGAGACTTTCAATTTCACTTTCATGAATGTCTACATAGGCAATATGTAGTTACAAGGCATTCAGAGCCGCTTGATTCCACCTGTATTGCTTAAATTCATAGCTATGTCACGAGTTTCTAACCAATCATCGCTCTACCCCTTCGTTGAACTAACCTTGTTGTATATTTTTTCTACGAACCTTGGGCGGGACCTTTACCATAATGCAAACAATTACAATTTTGCTAATTGAATTACATACCTACTACTTATCACACAGTGGTAAAGAACCAGTCATTTTGTTATGCACCAATGTCGGTGACAAAACTCAGTTTACACCCATTTTACATGTGTCATGATAAACTTACGCAATGATCAAATGAAACAGAATTGATGACCATGAAGTTCTTGAGTTGGTATTTGTAGGGGACGTAGTTGCCGTGCCAAGCAACCACGTCAAAGGGAGAATGACCTTGTTCGGCTACAAACAATGCACCCTGGTATTTGTTTATTATTTTAAAACCTGAAAAAGATTCAAGAAATTAATATCACATATCAACATTCTTATTGAAGGTTGATCATTTGTTGTGAATTTTACCTTCAACTTCTCTATCTTCGAAATCAGCCACTGGAGTAAGAAAGTCGCGTGGATTCGCCAATCCATTTGCACCGATGGGACCCAAATCGGGGAGCTTAAAATGGCCATCAAAAACTTCCAAAATGTAACCTCTGAAATTATATATTCTTGACTAAAGTATACTAAATAGTGCCAGAGATATGTTTATGTAAGTACTTAAGCAATTATAATTTTTTTTTGTGAATTAAAATTTTGAATATTGTTAAAATATGTAAATTAAACAATTGAATAAAATAACCTAGAAGGGCCATCCACCTCCACGCTAAATCTCATTCCTTGCTGTATTACACATATCTCATTAGGTCCTGCGCTCAGTTTTCCAAATTCTGTGTTTATTTTCAACTCTCCTTCCTGGGGCACTGAAAGATAACAATATTTAAAGTTAATAATCATCAGTAGATGTGTCTAGATCTGAATAGGCAGGCTCTCTCAAACCTCGACCAAAATGTCCTTTAGGCATGAGACTTAATCCCACTGGCTCCAAGATTTGGATAGATATCACAACAAACTTTGCACGATAATAAAAGACTTTTAAGTCACCATGCCAACACACATTTTAACATTATTTCAACATGTCCGTCACTATCACGGGTAGGTACTTACCAATGAGGAAGTCCCCATCACTATTGTACACGGCAGAGTTGTCCATAGAGGTGTTGCATGCGTAGATGTGAATGGCTATTCCGTGCCTGGTGCGAGGGTCCCCGGCACCGCACACCGTATGCAGGCCAGATACAAAATCTACTTTGCCATCGGTCTCTGCAGGCAGATCAAATGGTTTCCATCTCAACTGAAAGAAATAGTAATACTAGGTACCGTTAGTCACCCCAAGGGTAAATGAAAGCAGAAGCTGTGCCGGAAGAGACAGTCTGCAATAGAGGACACCTTATCAAAGCAGTGAGTCCCTGATGTATGTTTCTCCTGGTTGGGTAACCAGGAGAAAATTATAAGGTTAAACTGAACGGTTAAACTTTGAAATTAAATTATTTATATGTCACTAATTAAAAAAAGAAAAAAAGTTTTATTACTTTACCTGATTGGGATTCGGATATTGCTCATTCCAATTGTGACTCATATATTTCCCCTCAAGGTATTTTGTAAATGGCCTATGGATTACAGACGGACGAATTCTGAAAATAATTTCACAGTGAAAAAAAAAACTGACTAATAATTTAAAATAGCTAATGAAAATCAGATAAACATATAATTTAATGTTATTTTGGCTACTGGCATTATACCTAGCTCTCTCATTAAAAATTTAGGCATGTTAGATTTATCAAAAAATTTATATAAAAAAATGCAAAAAGCAGTCATTTTAAATACATGTAGGATAACGAAAGAATATTTATGTTGAGGGATCAGTAGGATTTATAGGCCCTGTTAGGAGTTCTACCGAGCCGAACCCTCTGATACGAAAATATCTGGAGTCGGTGAATTATTTTCCCATTTGATCTCTGGTGAGTTGACGTGTTGTTCTTGTATTGTTTTGTATTTATTTTGCTTATATAATGCACTTGCATAATGTTGATTGACTAGATCAGGGGTCTCCAAACTACGGCCCGCGGGCCGTATCCGGCCCGCCAGTGTCTTCCATCCGGCCCGCGACATCTAATGGCCAGTGTCATCAAGGACCCGTGACAGCTAATGGCTAAGACCTTGCTCAGAAGGGGCGAAAACTCCGCGATTTTTTTCGTGCGAATAAACAAATATGCTCGTTGGCGAGGTACTTGGCACCAATACATTGCGGCCACAAGTATCGCGCGAATATATCAAGAGGATTTTTTTGAAAAATCGTTATTTGATTCGCAATGATATCAGGGTCTGAGAAACGAGTATCAAAAATATCTTCAAAGCTACGTTATCTAAAGCTATATTTTCATCCCTGAAAATTCTATTGTCTACCCCCCCCCCTCCCTAGGACAGAAAATATGGGTGTCTAGAAATTAAAACGGTTTTGGCCCTCCGAACTCACTGGAGTAGTCAATGTGGCCCTCCGGCTGAAAAGTTTGGAGACCCCTGGACTAGATGATCATTTGTGGAAAAGTGTGTGGAAGGGTTTAATTTTTCCTATGGGGAAGATTTAACCTGGACATAGTCGGAAAAAAATTAAACTGACTGTAAACAATCAAATTCGTTAGCTAATTAATAAATTACCTATAAAGCCAGGAGCGTACATTTTCATGGCGGGGCGCGGTGAAGGCTGACCCGGATAGCTGCTCCGGGTACAGGCCGAAGGGGGCCCTCTGGGGGGAGTTCCGCCCCATGGGTAGTGCTTCCTCATAACCCGGGGCCGCCGATTGGAACTCTGACCCAAAACCTGATAAATACTTCAAGGCAGATTATATTTTTGAGAAGGTAAATTTTTGAACATTTCTGATTTATAATATTACTTAAAAGCATATTTTGCTTGGTAAAAAAGTTGGTCCCTACTAGACGCGGAAAAGGTAATACAGGGTTTTCCAATAAGAGGTGTTATTTTGATATTCAAAGAGCTATCGAGAGACGATTAATGATTTTTATGGCCGTAATTGGATGGTATTGATCTGGACAACGTTTACTTTCAACAAGACGGCGCTACGTGCCACACAAGCAACGAAACCATTGATCTTTTACGGGAAAAGTTTAGAAAAGATTGGCCATGGAGATCTTTTGATTTAACACCTTGCGACTTCTTCCTTTGGGGCCACGTGAAAGAGAAGGTCTACGCCAACAGCCCAGCGTCGATTCAAGACCTCAAAGATGGAATTCGTGAGGCTATCGAGGACATAAGGCAGCCACTTTGCGATTTGGTTATGGAAAATTTCATGAAAAGGATATGGTCCTGTAGGCTTGGTCGTGGTGGTCATTTGACTGATGTTATTTTTCGCTATTAACGGCATACCTTCCTCTTTATAATGAAATAAACATTCGATCATTTATATTAAAAAATGGAATTTTTCTTTGAATATCAAAATAACACCTCTTATTGGAAAACCCTTTATATATTTCTAAAATAATACAAATAAAATTAACTAAAAAATAGAAAAAGTAACATTTTCACAGTTATCCTAATATACAAGTAAAATTTCGTCAAAGAGATTTAATAATTGTAAGTTTATTATTTATTTACATACTAATTAAATTTAAGATTTGTAAAAGGTAATTAGGTTACAAACAATACAAGAAGACGAACGTAAGCATTAAAAAAAATATAAAAAACGAAAATAATAATTTCTGAGGTAGTATTTGATCATCCACACTGGGGTGAAAATTGGTAATGAAAATAACCATGATAATTTACCTTTAATTGCGCCATAATATTTCAAATCAACGAAACTTTGCTGCGAAATTAGTAGCGACTTTAGCGTCAACTCTATTCGAGAAGAATGAATACAAATGATTCGAATCTTGATTGTGGATTATACCTCCTGATGACATCGCATTAAAACGACCAGTTATAGATAATGTTGCTGATGTATTCAGTGTTCAGGTATTGCATTCGTAAACAAACTTAATTTATGCAAATAACAAATAGTTTTCATATATAATTTAAATACCTAACTGCGAAATACGGGTTTTGGTTTGATACCCATACTCCGTTGACTTCAGTTGCTAAAGAATGTGCTACTTTTGGTTTTTATAATCATTAATTCGCTTCAATAATAATATCTCCCAGTACCTGTACGATGGCCAAGATGACCGTTCAAGGGTGAAAGTCAAAAAAATCGGAAAAAATATCCACCGAAAATCCTTTTTTCTCCTCTAAAAATTCGTAGAACAATCTGTATTGCTATGTGTTGGACATAATCGAAATATTAAGTATAGGTAGGTATTTCAAAATCCTCATAAAACTTTAGCGTTTATGGGTTATTTTCCTGAAATTCATCATCAATATCATCGTATAAACAACAACATTCTACTTATTTTACATAACAAGGAATATAATTCAAGGAAAACCAGAATTAAAATGACCAACAACAAGCATCCAATAAAATAGCGAGTAAAGGCCACACCTCCCATGAACCCCGCAGAAATATTTACTTAAGTACATTAATTATATTTTAACAATAAATACCTACTGCCAAATAATATTATTTCGAAACTTTTTTTATCATTTATTTATTTATTAACGCCATTTTTAGAAACTTTTACATGCATTAATCGTATTTCCACTTTTATTATTGGATTTAAATTATTCGAAATCTGTCTTATACCGAGGGACGAATCACGTTTAGGAAGATGAATTTTGATCAAAACCTTGTACTATAGTACTGCCAAGCATAAAATTTGCCTTTCCTTTCCTAAACACGCTCATTCAAGAACATAAATACATTTTATTGAAATAAATACGGGAAAGTAAAGCAAACCGTATCTAAATTTCTCTAATAAACAATGTGTTAATCTCATGTGACCTACCAGGTAAGTATGGTGCTGTATATTATCTGCCTGTACCAAATATAAATAAATAAGAATTATAAAATATGTACATTTGTAGAAATGTGTTATATATTTGTACAGCGACCTTGAGATGATTTTGCACAAAAACTTATGGGTGTAAACGGGTGCCTGGGTTCATGGGGTTATAATTGTACAGGTCTTGTTGGTGGATGTCTGCCCACCATATTACCTCTTCAGCCAGACTCGACATAATGCTGAAAGTACACGTTGGCCCAATGCATTAAGCCAACGTTGGCGCCAACTCGCCAACGTTGAGCATGTCATGTCGTTTAGGCAGCAAATCGGAAATGGCAAAAAAATTATTCGTCAACATAAAATAAACTAAATATACCTACATCATCGTAATTTTTTTCAAGAAAAAAATGAAAATAACTTATTTTGCGTTGACCATTTGATCTTATTTTTAGTGTGAATACCGCACAAGGATCTCAACTGCTTCCAGCCGTTTGGAGCCAGTGAGATTTATGAACCCAATAGGGGTATGCAGTGGGGCGACGGCGTTCACACGTTGGCGAGTTGGCGCCAACGCGTACGTTCGGCATGAAGTATGCCTTTTGGAGAAGTTGCGTATCGAGTTCCTGGTAAAACGTTGATACAATATAGAAAAATGGTCCACTGCTCAGTTAAATTGTGTAAAAGCAGTTCTGTGAAGACAATGAAGAAGAGAGACGGTTTACACATATAATTTTTCGATGTGTTTATTTCAACCGCCATCGCAGTATCACGCGAATTCCAAATGGCAATGGGCCGAATCAGTCAACTGAATATAGAATAATTAAAAACTACCGAAAAACCTTTATTTGTTTACTAATCATAACTCCAAACTTCAACATATGATTTACACGTTACATAGGTACATGTCCTTCACCATTTAAACCATTATTAAAAAAAACCTTATTTATTTTCTTTTTCACTGTTGATTTAATTTTTTCCTACTAATTATCTCTATTTTAACATCTGTTTACACGGTTAGTTCAAAGTATATAATCACTCTATTATCATGTAAAAGCCTTATTGGCCTATAGACAGGTTGTCCGGGGGTAAAGTGTAAAAAACTTCGGGAGACAATTTTAAATGATAATACAAGTAAAAAAGGTGAAAAACTTTTTTCGAAATTTCAACATTTTAAGGTTATTTTCAAGTACAAAAGTTGAATTGTTGGCATGAAGAAAATAATATTTTTCCACGGAAGAAAAAAATTGTATGGAAATAAAACTACTAAATTTCGAAGTTTTTTTTACATGTGTATAAAAAAACTTAGTTTTGCTTTTTTATTTGTTACTCAGTTCTGCTATTTTTATATTTTAGTCTACCATCATTAAGTATTTCATTACTAAATCAATATATCTGTTAACATTTATAATTGGTCTGTTTGTTCATTGTTTAAAATAAAAACATTCAAACAAAAATATTAACATTTTGTTCACAAACACGTGCACCCTATAAGATGCTATAAGACTGCTGAGCATCTTCTGAGATGAAACTGGAACTGGCGTAGATCAGCAAGCAATGTATCAAGTATAATAATCTCTGTATCAAGCCACGCAGATTTCGTGGCAATCGTGGCCGTGGACTTCGTGCGTAGCTAACTGCGCTAACTCCTTCTTTAGCCAACGTTTCGGACAGCATTGCAGTGTCCATCATCAGGCCAGATGTGTTATTAGATTGTTAACCTTTAGTTTGATTGGTTTATTTACATGGACCTAACAAGCTGTAGGTCCATGTTTATTTATGCCTCCAGCCATAGATATACCATTCACCTCTAGATAGAGAGTGAAATTCCGACAATAACGGAATTTTTAACTCCTTTCCGGTAATATGTCCTAATATATTCAAATGGTCCATTGATTTCTAATTTCAGTTTTATAAATTAAAAAGTAAAAAATCTCGTGTTTTCTACAAATCTTGGTTTTGACTGGCATTTCTAAAAGATCGAATTTAAAATCTTAAAATAATAATTTCAAATGAATAAGTTTCTAATTTAGAAAACAATGTTTTTAGAAAGAAATTTTACGAAAAAAGGAAATAGATCATAATTAGGGGTACGTACATTTCGTTTTTAGGAAATAGATGCGATAAAAGCGAAATCTGCATTTTATATGCGATAAAAGCGAAATTTGAAAATAAAATACTTTCGCACCTTTTTACGTTACGTGCTTTCAAATTTTGATCAGACGCGCTAACAATTATTACAACTCTGTTCAAAACAGACAGAGACGGCACGAGTTGTTGCGTAGATGAGCGTATTGCGGGATCGTGTTTTGGTAGGCGCGAGTCAATTACGCCTTAAAATTCGAGTTCTGGTTTGCTGCTTAGCTAAGAAGTAGTGTAGATTGCAGGATCGTGTTTTGGTAGGCGCGAGTCAATTACGCCTTAAAATTCGAGTTCTGGTTTTCTGTTTAGCTAAGAAGTAGTGTAGATTGCAGGATCGTGTTTTGGTAGGCGCGAGTCAATTACGCCTTAAAATTCGAGTTCTGGTTTTCTGTTTAGCTAAGAAGTAGTGTAGATTGCAGGATCGTGTTTTGGTAGGCGCGAGTCAATTACGCCTTAAAATTCGAGTTCTGGTTTTCTGTTTAGCTAAGAAGTAGTGTAGATTGCAGGATCGTGTTTTGGTAGGCGCGAGTCAATTACGCCTTAAAATTCGAGTTCTGGTTTTCTGTTTAGCTAAGAAGTAGTGTAGATTGCAGGATCGTGTTTTGGTAGGCGCGAGTCAATTACGCCTTAAAATTCGAGTTCTGGTTTTCTGTTTAGCTAAGAAGTAGTGTAGATTGCAGGATCGTGTTTTGGTAGGCGCGAGTCAATTACGCCTTAAAATTCGAGTTCTGGTTTTCTGTTTAGCTAAGAAGTAGTGTAGATTGCAGGATCGTGTTTTGGTAGGCGCGAGTCAATTACGCCTTAAAATTCGAGTTCTGGTTAGCTGCTTAGCTAAGAAGTAGTGTATATTGGCGTCCGTCCATCTCTTGTCTTCATCTTTCAATCAGTCACTCGCTCTTGCGCGTATGGTATAGTTGTGTTACTAACGTCAATATGGGCCGCCCGAAAGTAGAATTATCTGAACGAGTAAACAAGTTCAAAGAGGCAAATACTGCAACGTGCGTTTGGAAGGAGAGAAGTTAGATACTTTGAAGAAGCATACGACTTCTGTTACTCATTTAAGAAAGAAATCTTATCCTGATACTCAACCAGGGTCCTCTGTAATAAAAAGGCGATTCACAATAGTTGGTGCTTTTGAAGTGCAAAAGCGTGCCAAAACGGAAAAAGAGGAATTTGTGCTTGGCACTGTAAAAATGTGTTTGAAAGCAAACATTCCGTTGAATAAACTAGATCATCCAGCTGTTCGCAGTTACATGGAAAAATATGTGCCTGGCTCGGGTAACCTGCCTTCTGGAGATAATTTGAGACGTAAGTACGTACCACAGTGCGGTGTTTCGGAGAAAGATGAAGTGATACAAAAACTAAAGCATCAGCCTGTAGTTGTGGTGGCCGACGAAACTTCTGACAAACAAGGCAGGTGTGTCTTTGCAGTTTTACTTAAAACTGTCTCTTCAGAACCACAGCAGTCTTGTTTCTTAGCAAGTGTACATTTTTTAGACACTGCCAATGCTTCCACTTGTTCTCAATCAATATTTTATACTTTGAAATAATACGAAGTTTAGTGTCTGACTCTGCAAGGTACATGGGTGCATGTTTCAACTTGCTAAAAATACTACTGGGTGACCATGCACTGCACTTTCAATGCTGGGCGCACAAAGTGAATCTTGTGGGTGACATTTTTATAAAAGAATTTAAGGAACTGGTATAGTGGCCAAGACAAAGTCAGCCATTTTGCATTATAGAAAAATGAAAAGTTCCTATTTTTAATTTTTTTTAATTTTTTTATTCTAGATAAAAGAAAATTACATTTTCACTTATTTAACTAGAAATAACATATATATTACACACCGATATTATTCACTTTCATTGTTTTGTTGATTGAGCATAAAACTGAACAATTTTTTTTAAATGTACCTCTTCTTTTTTCATTTTTAATTTCGTCTGGGAGGCAATTATATATGTTGCTTCCCTCGTAACCAATGGATTGCTTGCCATAATGAGTATATATGGTGTTTAAATGTATTTTATCGTGTTGCCGTGTAAAGTGTGTGTGTACTTGGGACGTTTTAATGAGTTCTGTATTTGTATGTATGAGTTTATTATTTGTTTTGTAAATAAGGAGACATGTATTATTATATTCATATAATTTTTTTAATTTTAATAGTTTTGTTTCAATATATAATTTTTTTGTTGATGTTCTAGGTTTGAAGTGAAATAGCTTTTTGATTTCTTTGTTTTGTGTTACCTGTAGTTCGTTTATATATGTTTCACATGTATTTCCCCAGATTTCAACCAAGTAGTTTAAATGTGAGTGTACGAGGCTATAATATAGACCCTTTTTTAATTTTATTTGGTAACAGATATGATATCCGGCTGAATACGCTAATTAAGGGGGTAATTTTATCTTTAATATCTTGAATATGCTGTTTAAAAGTTAGGTGTTTATCAATGCACAGCCCAAGATATTTCTCCTGTATCAGGATTTGCAGGTTATTTTCAATTTTTAAGGGTACATGAGGAGGAATTATTTTACGAGTTGAGCTTAAAATCATGTATCCTGCTTTTTTAACATTCATTGTTAATATATTTGATTGGAGCCAACTGTTAATTTTGTCTAAGTCATTCTGTGCATTTTCTAGTAAGATGTTTAAATCTTTACTTCAGTAGAAAATTGCAGTATCATCTGCATATAAAAAATATCACCGTTTAAATCTAATTGGGAGATATCATTTATATAAATTTGGAACAGAAGTGGTCCTAGTATGGATCCTTGCGGAACTCCGTAGTTTATTGGTTGGTGGTTGCTATTTTGATTATTGATGCTAACGAATTGCTTTCTGTTGCTAAGATATGATTTGAATAGATTAAGAGCAGAACCAACTACACCAAATTTCTCGAGTTTCTTGAGAAGTATGTCATGGCTTACTGTATCGAAGGCTTTTTGAAGGTCAATTAGTATAGATAAAATATAATTTCCACCATCAATGCTGTTTCTAAGTTTACTGATTAAATCATTTACTGCCGCAAGTGTGTTTGATTTTTTCCTAAAGCCATATTGTTTTTTTTTATAAAAGAACGATTTTTTTGATAGAAAGTTGTTTAATCTATCGTAGATTACACGTTCAAAGATTTTAGATAAGATTGATAAGATAGAAATGGGTCTGTAATTTGAGGTATCCGTTTTGGACCCACCTTTGTGAATTGGTATTACCTTAGCAATTTTGCAACTATCTGGAAAAGTTCCCTCTTTAAGACACTGATTAATTAACTTTGATAAAATAGGAACCAATTCTGTGGAGAGACTTAGAACTGTCTTACATTTGAGTGTATCATAACCAGCGCTTGCATTTAGTTTTAAGGATTTTATTATTTTACTTATTTCTAATTCCGTGGTAGGTTGAAGATATAATGATTCCACGCTATCATGCACTAATGTTATTTCATTGACTAGATTGTGTGTGATTTTGTTGTGTATATTATTAGATAAGGAGGAGCCAATGTTACAAAAGAAATTGTTAAAGTGGTCGCAATCTCTACGTTGTTTGTGATTATTTCGTTGTTAATGATTAATTTATTACAAAAAGTATTCAAAGTATTCGATTGGTTCTGTATGATGTTGTTTATTAACTTCCAGGTTTTTTTACTGTTGTTTTCGCATTTTTTAAAAAGATCACCGTAGTGTTTTTGTTTTAAGTTTCGTTTTTTCTTAGTAATATTATAGAAATTCTGTTTTCAATAACGTTTTGTTTGGTTGTTTTTTTAGTTTCAGGTGTAATCTGTTTCTTTAGTTGATTAATTTTATAAGGTCTTTGGTTATCCAGTCTGGGTTATTTATGTTTTTTGTGTTAATTTTAGTGATGCTATTATAATTAATTTTATTTGTGAGGTAGTTTACAAGATTGTCATAGTTTAATACCGAGTCGTCATTCATGTTAAGATAAAAGGGATTTTGGATGATATCATTCTTTAGATTATCAAAATCAATATGTGTATATTTTCGGGACGACTTTATAGATGTGTTTTTAGTATATGTGTGAATTACATCAAGGAGTAAAATACTGTGGTCGGATATTGAATTATCACAGTTCGTTAATGAGTATTCTAGTTTTATGTCGGTGAGTATATGATCAATGATTGTGTTTGTATTTTCTGTGATGCGTGTTGCGTGTTTTTTGTTTATTTTGTTCAAAATGATATAATTATTTAAACTAATTGTATTTGTGTATTTACGAGTGTGTGTATTAGTTGGATCAAGCAGATTTATGTTAAAGTCTCCAAATATAATACCTCTGTTATATGTTTCTAGCTAAGAAGAAAGTGTCTCTAAGAAGTCTTTGAAAACAGTATTTGGTTTTTTATATACTAATCCTATTTTAAGATTGAGATTACTTACATGAATCCATAGAAAGTTGTTATCAGAGTCGCACGTGTTATCAATCACATTGTATTCTAAAGAATTTTGTAGAAAAATAGAGAGTCCGCCACCAAGTCCAGCTCCCTGCGGCCGGCAGGATGCTTCGTGTTTGTATCCTTCTAAGTTGAAGTACTTCAGGTCCACTTCTTTAAGCCAAGTCTCACACAAGAGGATGATGTTGAAGTTCGAGTTAGTGGATTTCAGTAAGCATTTGATGTCATCTAGTTTACCTCTCAGGCTTCTGATATTTAGGTACATAAAAGAGAGTAGGGTTTTTCCTTTAGATGTACTTGGATGTGTATGGCACGAAATTTTAATTCTGATGTGTTTTTTTAGTTTTTCTGAACATATATTTTTTTGATAAGAAAAACTCTGAATGGAAAGGTGTTTACTATTCATAGTTTTCATTATATTGAAGGTGGATTTGATGTCGTCAAGTTTAGGAGTACGAGTATTATTCATAAAAAGTAGTTTGTTGTTCCGGGTAAGGTGAGTTCCTGTCATCTCGGGTTTGTGTAGGTTAGTTTGTGTATTTAAACTTTCTACGACAGCATGCTCCACAATTAACTCCAAAACTTTACCCTACGCCTGTTGTAACCAGGTGGAATTCTTGGTTTAAATCTGTGATTTATTAATAAATACGAAGACGACAATTCTAGCACTATTTACCTCAAAGAATGTTTTGAAAATGATATTGTAACCAGTAAAATTCAAGTTCAACATACATTCGTATCAGAATTCTGTCCGAAAATTATGAAACTAATTGACAATTTAGAAGGTTCAAACTATTCGTTTGCACACATTTTGTGGAGTAAATTAGAAGATTTGAAGTCCTCTCTTCAGCGTCAATGTGAAGGCTCTTTTGGCGAAAAACAATGAATATTTTATCAACCGAAAATTCTATCGATCAAAGCATGATGTTGAAGACAGCAGCTCAGAAGAGCTTGGATAAATTGTTGGTATACCATGGGGGGGGCGAATCCAACAAATGAGTGCTACAAGCACATTGGCAGATTATTTTGTCCATCGGAAGCAGCAAATATGCCCTCTTCTTCTGTCAATTCAAATTCCATAGTGGAAAGCTTCGCAAAAATTCCGTTTTTCAAAAGTGTACCACAAGAAGAACTAATTGACGGGTACTCTCATTTTCACAGACAATTACTTCGATTGGTCGGCCAAGTAGTTCCTGTGGATGTAATGCAAGTTTTAGTTACATCAAAATCTGTCTACCCTGGATTTGCAAAAGCAGCTATTCAATGTCTCAATTGCCCTGTCAATAGTGTTGATGCCGAGAGGTACTTTAGTATCTACAATTGCCCTGTCAATAGTGTTGATGCCGAGAGGTACTTTAGTATCTACAATTGCCCTGTCAATAGTGTTGATGCCGAGAGGTACTTTAGTATCTACAATTGCCCTGTCAATAGTGTTGATGCCGAGAGGTACTTTAGTATCTACAATTGCCCTGTCAATAGTATTGATGCCGAGAGGTACTTTAGTATCTACAATTGCCCTGTAAATAGTGTTGATGCCGAGAGGTACTTTAGTATCTACAATTGCCCTGTCAATAGTGTTGATGCCGAGAGGTACTTTAGTATCTACAATTGCCCTGTCAATAGTGTTGATGCCGAGAGGTACTTTAGTATCTACAATTGCCCTGTCAATAGTGTTGATGCCGAGAGGTACTTTAGTATCTACAATTGCCCTGTCAATAGTGTTGATGCCGAGAGGTACTTTAGTATCTACAACATTGTCGTAACTGATCGCAGGCAAACAATGAAAGATGAAAATGTAGAAATTACAACAATGCTAGCCTTTAATTGAGTTTTTAACACTGTATTTTTTTTGCGAAATAAATGCGAAATTTTCTATTTTGAGTTTTTTTAAATGCGAAATCACGATTTTTTATTTGCGTAATTTACGTACCCCTAATCATAATCGATTTAAAAAAAAAACGTTTTGATTCAGAACGAATTATTGACTAACGAAAATTGGGTTGGTTCGAGTACAATAACTTTAATTTATGACTGTGGTAAAATTGTCCAATTTGGGAGGCGGGTATGGGTACCGCCGTCCCGGCAACTATGCAACCCCTTCCATAGGTCACCCCAAGTCAGTGGCGAAACTACAGGGTGGCAGGGCTGGCAAAATGCCATGGGCCCCGCGGGGGCCACTCAGGGGGGAACTCAGAAGTCAGAAGTAACCTAACATTTTTAACAAAATTTTGTAAAAATTATAAATTTTATATAAGTACATAAAATCAACTAAAGTTAGACACAACAAAAGACAATATAGGTAATAGGTTATTCGCATATCGGGCATCTAAACAACACAAAATGTTTTGATGGAAGGTTATGACGACTGGACACATATTGTAGACGCCATAGATAGACTCGAGACATCAATGATATATAACACCCATAGTGGACTATGGGTGTTATATATCTATGCGAGACATGTAAAATTCACCTGGATTCTTGTTTGACGTATCAAAAATGGCGGCTAGATGAAGAGCAAGAATTCATGACCAAGAAAGAAAAATCTTTTTGGCGCCAAGTAGTCTCCAGACTCCTTGATGTTACTCTGACATTTTCAATGTGTAATTTAACATTTCGTGGCCACAGAGAAAAGACAGATTGCAATGATTCAAGTTCCCGAGGAAACTTTTGGAGTATTGTTGATAAAATAGTTATGTTGAAAAATACAAAATGAGCTCATTTCTGTTCTGGTTCTAAAAATAGAAAATGCACTCATAAATGTCACACCCTTTTACTCTATCATATTCCATACAACTCAATATATATATTAAAAAAAAACAGATCAAATGGGTGAACTTTACCGTTATGTATGTGATTGTATGATTGAGAAAGACGAAAATGGAATCCCAAAGACGCTTGTTATTAAAGAGTCATTTTTAGGATTTCATGAAGTTAAGAACCAAACTGCCTTAGCAATGTCCAACCAAATTATTAAATCCATAAATCACAAAATATACCTCTAAATAAGTGTCGAGGACAAGGATATGATGGTGCTAACACAATGAAAGGCACTTATGGTAGAGTTCAAAAACTCATAAAAGATATCGAGCCAAATGCGGTATATGTTAACTGTGCTTCCCATAACTTATATCTAGTACTTAATGATGCTGTAAGAGAGGTTATTGATATGCAACATTTTTTTGAAACAGTTCAACAAATTTATAAATTTTTGTACAAAGTATCAAAAGATGGAATATCTTATCAAGTTTTATATCTTTAACTTCGATAACATTAAAAACACTAGATGACAGGACGTTATGATGCTATTTTTGCTTTAAAAGTTCGGTTTGTTGGAGTCCAAAAAGCGCTAACGAAATCAATTCTGTTAAATTGCAAATCGGATGATAGAAAAGAAGCTTTTTCATTCAAGAAGGAGATCGAGAACTACAGTTTTATTATGTTATTGGTTTTCCATTGCAAAATTCTACAAACTATCGATGCAGCCTCTAAAGCACTTCAGTCCAAAGCCATCGATCTTTCAAATGCCTTAAAACGTTTGAAAATTTGTCTGGAAGAATTTGAAAATTTAAAAAAGGAAGCAAGTAGTGTAGCAGAAAAGTAGTCAATCAACCCTGAATTTTCTAAAACCCGTCAGAGGAAGGTGAAACGACATTTTGACGAACTTTGCGAAGATGAGCGTCTCCAAGATCCGGAAAGGTTGTTTAAAGTGAACATATTTTATCGAGTATCGGACATCATTATTAACTGAAATCGCGATTCCTTCCATTGAATGAAATTGTTTCCAATTTTAGTGTTTTGCAACCTGCCACTTTGCGAAATTTAAATGACACTGCTCTCTTAAAAAAATCTCTAAAGTTTGTTGAAGACAAATTTAAAAACATTTAAAAAAGACAAATCTGAATCATTTTCCAGGGAAATTCGATCCACCTTCAGAAACCAAATAGAAAAGGCTTCGTGTATTAGAGAATTTGCCGATTTATTAATAATAAAGAATCATTTTATGTCGTGCAGCTTTTCTGAAGTATGTACTGCATTAATCTTAATCTTTCAAATTTGTTACAATTCCTGTTACTACAACTAGTGCCGAAAGGTCATTTTCGAAACTAAAATTAATAAAAAACATATTTAAGAAAGTCAATGGGACAAGACAGGCTACGTAACTTGGCTATTATGTCTATTGAAAATCAATGGCCCGATCTTTAAACTTTGATGACGTTATTGATGCTTTGAAAGCTCGGAGAAAAGAATTTTATTATTCCTAATAAATATATATATATATTTTTTTTTTATAGTGAATACCTCACAAGAGTCCCAACTGCTCCCGTCTGGAGCCAGTGAGACTATGGCATCCCCAATTGGGGGATGTTGTGAGGCTGAAGGTAAGTGGGGAAGGGAAAGAGGAAGGTGGGGAAGTACCTGGCTATTCAGATCTAGTCACTAAACACGGCTAAAGCCATTTGGAGCAACGTTTCAATTCTGAATGGTGGTCTTACACCAGGGCGATACTGGTAGTATCTTCCACTCTGGAACGTGCCGCAAATATACTATATATTATTTTAATTAATTAATTGTGAAATAACACAAATTAATCAAATAAAATTTATTTGCGCACGCCGGGTTCGAACCCGCGACCTTCGGAATGGCAGTCCAATGCGTTACCACTGGACTATGCCGGCCGTCAAGATCTTGTAAAGACTAAATTGTTTTTTAATTATGCCTACATATGTAATACTTATTATACTTATGCCTTTGAAAATAAAAATGCACACAATATTAGTAATACTTTTGGGTAACTTCTTAAGTTATTTATAAAAAGTCAATTACAACGCGACTGTGATTTTTACTGGGGGGCCCCATCCAATGAATTTGCCACGGGCCCCCGATGGTATAGTTTCGCCACTGCCCCAAGTGGTTTGCTACAACTCGGTGACTTAGCAGAAGCGTCTGGGTTAATGGGTCTAGGTTATTAATTGATTGTCTAGGACTTGGTGGCGGTTGCGTCTGCCTAACTACCGTGCGGTTGGCTGGATTTGGAGACTGGTTGACTCCAGTGGGAGGAATGGATTCACAAGTCTGTCACGCGCGCCTAAAACTAAACAACTCGCTTACATCGGCTACAGTTCCTTTCTATTTCATATGACTTCACTACCCCATGAAATCAGCGGATCTCTGAGGCGGGCCCTATCTCTGCCTCACAAGGTATTATTATTGAACTGTGTTGTTTACTAGCGGCGGCGTGTGGAATGTGTGGCCGGCTGCGTTACACTGGTATGATGAGTTACATAATATAAGGACCATTTTTTTATGCATGGATATGTTTATTTTTTACCCATTTCTCCTCTATTTTTTAGGGGAGGCCCTATTCATTTTAACACTTTGATTTTGTACAAGCTATGAAATAAATTTAATTTATTAGTGATAACTTAATCTCAATATATAAAAAAAATATGTGTCAGTGTGTTCGTACACGCTAATCTCCGAAACCGCCCAACCGATTTCAACGAAATTTTGTGAATGTGCATGGTCGGTTCCAGCTTGAAATATTGGATAGTTTTGGACCAGATAGTTGGCGCCTATTGTCGAGATTTAAAAAAAAAAAAATTAACAATTTTTTTTTTGCATACAAACACAAATTATAACTTCCCTTCATAGAAGGCAGGACAACGTCTTATATTATAAAATGCATTCCAAATGGTTGAGTTGAATTCTAACTGGTTCATAATCTTAAGTTTTTTAATCTTGGGTTTTCCAATAAGAGGTGTTATTTTGATATTCAATCATAAAAATCAATGGTTTCGTTGCTTGTGTGGCACGTAGTGCCGTCTTGTTGAAAGTAAACGTTGTCCAGATAAATAACATCCAATTCCGGCCATAAAAAATCGTTAATTATCTCTCGATAGCGCAATCCATTCACCGTAACTGTTGCACCAGCCTCATTTTCGAAAAAGTAAGGTCCAATGACTACGCCGGACCATAAACCGCACCAAACAGTCACACGTTGAGGATAGAGGCTTTTCAACAATAACTCTTGGGTTTTCCGAGCCCCAGATGCGACAATTTTGCTTGTTGACGAAGCCACCGAGGTGGAAATGGGCCTCATCACTCAAGATAATTTGCATTTGATTCACTCAAGTGAATTTTAATAATTTAAATGCGTTGTTGAAGCGTTGTCGTTCCATTTTTATTAATGGCGTAGTTTCTACTTGTCAAATGTCAAAAAATGATAGCTTCAAAGTAACATCTACCGAAATAGCGGGCTATTCAAAATAACACCTCTTATGGAAAACCCTGTATATAAAAATTCAGCCTGTGTATGTTTTTGCTCGCAAGACTCGAAAAGTAGTAGACCAATATCGATGAAAATTTCAAAGTTTGTTGTTATTAGTGCCAGGAGTGCTTAGTCATTTAAATGATAGAAGAAGTCAGGTACGCCCGAGGTATACTTACCTCAATATCTCTGCACTGGAATGAGATACGGAGTCTAGTATTTAAAAGAATAAAACAAACTTTATGATAATCTGTTTAATAACAGCAAAAATATACACAAAATAATAACAGATTTTAGATTAAAATTCATTGAAAAAAATTGTAGCGCAATAATTATTCATAAAATACATTTTAACATTGTATTCTGTACTGTGTTCACCAAGAAAAAGTCGTTCAAAAATAAAAGAATTATCTAATTAATTAAAATATCTCCGACCATGAAGGGAACACAATCTATTATTTTGCATGTACATTGCACATACACCCTTCAAAAATAGTATGCATACAATTTTTTTTTATTACTACTGCCGCCCTGGGAACAATTTATTGAATAACCAATACCTCTGCCGTAGATCAACTCAAGTGGCAAGCTATGTTTAATGGATGGGTGCCCGGGTTCAAGGGGTGAGGTTTGTCCATGTCTTGGCGGCAGATGCGATACTGTGCGGTGGGCTGGATCTGGAGAGATTAGTTGAGGGAAACCGTTTGACCTCTCCAGCCGGACTCTTTCGACCCACTGCCTTGCACTGCAGTGGGAGGGATGGATTCATACTTCCGTCACTGTTTGACTGAATGATCTGCATATTCCTACCCACCCCTCATACCTTTTTTCTTCCCAGAATTTCCTATCCTTAAAAATACTATATATGCTTATAATATTAAATGCACAGCATCCCCAAAGATGGCATAAGCCTCAAGGGAAATTATTTTCCTCAGGGCCTTCTGTGTGGAGCTAATGTAGAAAAAGCAGTTTCGTCTTCCCTTGAATTTTTATTTTAAATTCCTTTATTTAATAGTTTTCATTAAAATTGCATAAAATGTAAATAATTTATCGATAAAAAAAAACAATGGTCTTCTGAAAAGATTTGTAATGTATTAATCTTTAAATTCACCGGCAATCGGAAGGTGCTCCGAAGAACTAGCGTCATTGACGATGAATGCCGAAACCAGAAGAGACATGTTCTGAGCAAAATCTACAGCATCCAGTGATATTCAAAGAGGATTTTAAAATAAAAGTCTTCCCAACCTTTTTCCCATCTTCTTCCTCTCCCTACACAATTTTTTTAATCAACACATTTGGCATCATGTAAAAGACGTAAAGATTTTGGTCACGTGATGCACTATGCCCACCCCCTCAGGAAGGGAATTCCCACTAAACTAGTGAAAATATTTCATAAAGCATGACTTATTTTTCATTAATGGTCAAATTCCATACAAATTGTCAAAACCCGCACACAGCCAAGCAAACATAGCTCTAATTTAAAGCTGATTTATTAGCTATTATTATTATGCTTCTAGTGTTCTTTTCACGAATTAATGAATGTTTCAATGCTCCATAGCTCATGACGGAAGGGAGCTGAAGATAGTTGCTGTGATGTAGCAATTCCAGACAGCAAAAGCTGAACAAATTTCATAACCCAGAGCACTGTCGTCGATTTATTGCTGTTTCATACAATCACATTCTGCTTTATAATTAAGACTCATTTGATTTGAAGATGATTCCTTTTCAGTGAACAGAGTATAGCAAAATGCAATTAGAACAGGGTCATGTCTTGATAGTCGGTGATTTCGCGTCCGTCACGATGGTGCCCCTTCTGCGAATGGGATGTAGAGAGGGTGCACCAGGCTGAGGAAGAAGAAGCCTCATTTATTCGCTCCATCTGCGGCTGCCGGCGAGCCATTGAAACCTGGATGAGACAAATTTAACCATTGGTCATTAATTAGATTATGTATCTTTAAATAGAATTTTATAATATTAAACTAGGCACCTGCGCACATTATGTTCTGCAAGTATCAATGTCATTAGACACATGATGTCTGTAGGTGTCAATGTCGATTGTATAAATGCCAGTCACACCATCAGTGAAAAACTCGGAGATATATATATATATCCGAGTTATATATATATATATAACTATATGTATGAAATTCATTATATATATATATATATATGACATTCGATTATAGGTAAATTCTTTGAAAGACATATATTTTCGAATGGCAGTTCTTTGAAATATGCATTTTTCAAAGTCTCAATGCTTAGAATAGCAATTCTTCGGCATAAACATTCGGTGATGTCCCCAGACTGCGCAGAACGCTGTGCGCATGGCCTGTAACTTCTAGCTAAAATAGAAAAGTTAAAAATTTAAAAAAGCTGTGTGCATGGACCGTTACTTCTAGTTAAAATTGAAAAGAATAAAATTTAAAAAAAAATTCTGGCAAAGCCTAGACGAAGTCCGAATTGAGCAATATGTCAGCAGCCAAACAGGACCTCCTCCAAAGAAGATGTACAAAGACAGTGCAGTGAGACTGCTAGTCGTTGCAAGGATGGCATCGTAATATGCAAGATAGTGAGATTTTACTTGTGTGGGGTCACACACAGCATTGCTTACTGAGTCTCTTTTATATTTGAATTATCTTACAAACGTAGTAAATTACTTGTGCTTTAAACACGGAAACTCTTAACATTGTCCACTCAGAATTGTCACATGCTACTACGACTAATCGTCATTTTTCCACTGAAAAAATATTGACAATATTCTAAGAATTGAGATTTTCGATGAATTGATTTTCAAAAAACTTATTTCGAAGAAAACGTTAGATACCATGACATGAGATAGTGTCACTGTCAGTTGTAAGCAGGTCTGCACGTGTCACTGTTAGTTAAATGATGATAAGTGCCAGAGTTGGTACAAAGATTTGCAGGTGTTATCAGATTGTTTGATGGGCTGAATGTGTCAATGTCAGTAGTTATGTGAAGTGAGTGTCACAGTTCATGGCACGAAGGTCTGCAGGAGTCATAGTCAGTTGTTGTGATAATGCAAAAGGAATTGTTTCTACATAATAAAAGAAGGAGGCTTTGATTGAAGGCACCCTTGGAATATGGCATTCTTAATAAAATAAAAATGTTATTCTAAATACCGAGAGTTGTATTCCTCCCGGAGCGGTCCCGTCCAAGATATTTATGGCACTCTGAGCTGCTTCCGGTCTTTCGTATGTGACAAATCCCCTAAAATAATAATAAATATTAGGACTCGCTTCAAAGCAATATACATAATGGAAGATTTACAAGTATTTTACAGATTATAGAGACACTTTTGGCAAACACAGATTTACTGTGTTTTTATCAATTTTTTTACAATTTTAAATATTTTAAAATTGTAAAATATTTTCCCTCAGAGCCTCATGTCATGTCATCTTTGGGAACGTTGTGTGGAGGTTCTTTTTAAGGAAAGAAACGATATTAAGTTTTAGGAACAAAAAGGGTATTTCCAGGAGTAACAGTAAGAGTAACGTATAGGGTGTATATTTAGGGTGGCTAGTTTCCAGGAGTAGACATATCAATCGTCCCTCCCACTGCGATGGAAGGCGATGGGTTGTGAGAGTCCAGCTGGAGAGGACAAAGGATCACCCTCAACCAGCCTCTTTCTATCCAGCCGGTCATGCAATTTATGGGTAGACTCAACTGCCGCCAATATCTGAATTAACCTCACCACATGAACCCGAGGACCCCTGCTAAACGTAGCGAACCACTTAGCACATTGTTTGCGGGAGACGCTTAAAAGCGTCTTTTGCGTACTGTTGGTAGTGAGCGGGAGACGCTTAAAAGCGTTTTTCGTATTTGTACACTATTGGTAAAGCGCGGGAGACGCCAAAATGCGTTGTAGGTACACTTAGAGTAACAATATATTACGAGTAACGTATGATGTTGGTTACTCTGTGAAGTAAAAATTATGCGTCAGCTCTCGTGACACGTGTACTAGGTACCTGGCAATTCGTGGTATTGGGTCGGGTGGCCGGCCGACTGTGGTCATAAAACATGCACTTGAAATAAAATAACTGTAAGATAAATGTTTCGTTTTTTTTTAAATCTTTATATTTCTTCAGTGTTAAAGCGATATTGTTTCGTTCGAGACGTTCTCTATTTTCTTTTCTGTCTACATTCCGCTTTAAAAATTTCGTACTATAGTAATAAGTATTTGTGTGCTGTGCTCGAAAATTTATTTGTTACATATTTGTTACATAATAAAGGGATATTTTTTCATAAAAAATACCCTATAAAATGGACTACGGTAATGATAATCGATTACAATAAATATATGAAAGGCATTGACCTAGCAGACCAATATCTTTCGTATTATTCTATTTTACGAAAAACCACCAAATGGACAAAAAGGCTAGCGATGTATATAATAAATTGTGCATTATTCAACTCATTTGTTGTGTACAACTCCGTAAAAGAAAGGAAAATAAAATATAAACAATTTTTTAAGGAAATCGCAGAGCACTGGGTGGCTGATCAGATTTCGTCAGATAATAGTCAAGACCCGGAACCAACACCATCAACATCTGGTATCCGAAAAAAATCTTCAAAATCTGATCCTCCAGGAAGACTATCAATGGATATGCGAAAACATATATTGGAAAAGATTGAAGGCCCTGGTAAAAATATGAATCTGCGAAAGCAATGTCGTGTGTGCGCGGTACACAAAATACTTAGCGAAACCCGGTACATGTGTAAATTCTATGATGTACCTTTACATGAAGGGAATTGTTTCCAACGATTTCATACTTTCAAACAATATTAGTGTTTAGTGGTGTGTATTTAAAAAAATATAATTATATACTATGTTGAATGTGCATAAAATGACTAAATAGACAATACGACAAAAGTGCAGTTTTTTCAATTTTTTTTAAATTTAAACTTATATATCGTAATTGTTTCTTCAAAAATATAAAAATTTGTGACCAGATCATAATAAAAAAATTCAAATAAGGTAAAATACCGAAAATTTTATTTAAATTTGATCAATAGTTCAGAAGTTATAGCTATTTTACATGAAACGGAATTTTGCGCGCGAACATGATAAAAATTGCCCGCTTTACGGCGTAGATTGATTAAAAAACCCCCCGCAAACATTGTGTTAATATAGCATTATGTATGAAACACCAATCAGTTATAGTATGAATAAATTACCGATTCTTCTCAATTTCCATGGATATGTTGACAATGGCACCAATTGAAGCCATGTGTTTTCTCAGATGTTCTTCCGTTATTTTATGGCCGGACACGAACACGGTTTTTGGCTTCTGGGGTTCCACACGTTCCTCCCTGAAAATAAAATTAATATTAACAATTTGGCAAACTGACCAGGGATTTAAAGGAGAAAACTTTTCATTCGCAACTCTTCAAATTTGAATATCAGAAGTAAAAAGAATATATACTTTTCTCGGGCCCCCACAAAAGTGTCGTAGAGATTGACGACACGAGGAGGAGCCTTCTCATCGGGAGGTTCGTGGGCTGAACTGAAGGGCTGGTAGGATGCCGCCCCCCTCTCGGGCCCGGGACCGCTGACGGGGCGCTCCCGTCCTAAAACACACATATTACCCGGTGTGATATAGCTGGGCAGAAGATATTTTAGAATTTTCTCTAAATGTCAAAAAAATCAGTTCATTTTGTGTATAGAATTTTTGAAAGAAAGCTGTACAAAAAATTGAATCTATATAATTTTCGATACTTTTGAAGGAGAACCCCCATACACACAAGCCCTGCTTATTTATTTGGGGGTACATCAAATACTAATATTATGTAATTAATAACTGTACTATATTGTGTAATTATATTATGTAATTGTTATATTATGTAATTCGTGTATCTTTTTTTTACTAATAAAAAAGAAAAAAAAAGAAAAAAAAGTTTTGTAAAAATAAAAATAAAGTTTCGGTAAATATAGATATATATATAATCGCTCGAGTGGATATAAGGTGCTACAAATAAAAGGAAGTGTCAGTCTAGAGGCAAATGTATTCCTTATCTTATTTTAAGAAAGTCTTCTAAGTTTTCGAAGGTTAGGTTAAGTAGCAATAAATTGTGCCACATTTTTTACAGGATGCTACAGGATTTGAGAAAAAGGACTATTACTAGACTAATACTACCTTGTAAATGATAGTATTCATGTGCTCTTTCAGGTGAAAAGAAGACTGTGACATACTTTACAGCGCTAATAATAATACATTAACTTTACAGCAATAGAAGATACTCTCAATATCGCCCTGGTGAAAGATCACCATTCAGAATTTAAACGTTGCTTGAAATGGTTTTTAGTTGTGTTTGGTAACCAGATATAAATAGTCAGGTGTACCTACTTCCCCACCTTCATATTCCCTATCTCCTTCCCCTCCCACTACCCCCAGTCTCACAACATACCCTAATTGGGGATGCCACAGTCGCACTGGGTCCAGACCGCTGTTTAAGGAAGGAACACCTGTAACCTAACAAATTGTAGATATTGACTGATATAAATTGGGCATAGCAGGGTTTAATTACACAACTACAACATGCGTTCACTGAATGAAATATAATTTCCAAAGTACCTCCTCTGGGCCTCTTAAATGTTAGAAGATCTGTCCTAGGAGGTGGAGTTTTGATGGCCTGAATTGCTCCACTTTTGAGAAGCTTCCTGGCTATTTCCCTCGCGTCACGCGCTTCTGCAGCACGTTTGGGGAGAATTGGTTTCTCTGCTTCGGGTTTTGGGGCTTTCAGAGCCACTAAAGCTTTTTTCTTTTTCTTTAACTTCTGGTATTTAGCTTGAAGCATCAACTCCTCTTCTGTTAGATTTGACGGAAAGTGTAAGTAAACCATTTTATTTTAAAAAATGTAACAAAATTAAGTTTATGGAGAAATTTATGCCAAAAATTCTGAAAACGGAATCGGCAGATAGATCGGCAGCAAATTTGTTTTGACGTTTGACAGTTCATAGACAAAATATTGAAACGGTGGAATTTTTCTATGGCCCAAATGGAATATTCTTGCCAGCGTCGAATTATTAAACATTTATCTTTATTATACGAGTAGGATTTCATTTTAGAGTGTGGTGATTGGCTAGAACACTCCTTTGGGGTGAAAAGCCATTAAATAAAAAAAAGAGTGTGGTGATCATTTGGAGTTACAACTTGGTATAAATTATTATTTTGTAAATGTATATATTTGACCCTGTTTTTGAAATGTGTTCTTCACGTTTGAGTTTGTAATTTTGTCACACATTAACGTCCAAAGGAAAAATAATATAAATCGATTTTTTTAATGATTTCATAAAATTTTCATATAATTTTGATCTGATAAATGGTAAGGTATTTTGAATTTCGGAAATAAAAAAAAAATTAAAAAGATTTTCCACGTTATCTATTCATCTTACTTGAAAAGTGTTAATAAAAAAATATTCATAAATTTAGAATACGATGTAGAATCAACACTTTCGAAAAGTAGGTTCCGAACGCTAGTTTCTGAACACCGTTTGGTTAAAATAAAAAAGACCTTTGTGATTATTCAAACTGACCTACGTTTTCCTACGTGCCGTCTTGGTATTGCCATTTAAAACGTTTCACAATCTATATATAAATAAAAATGTTAATGTTCGTTTGTTCAAAATCTTAAATCTTCGAAAGTTGACACAACGTTGCGTTCTAATACGCCTGTGTGTTTTTACCTATATTATTTAGATGTGAATAAAAACATTCGAATGCAACGTTGTGTCAAAAATTCAAAGCAATCGGGGAAGAACTTTCGGAGACTTCAGATTTTTAACAAACGAACATTTACATTATATGAAAAACAACGTCAACTGTTGGACAAACATGTTTTCTTTAAAAACAGCGCCACAAACAGCGTAAAAGCAACACCCGTTATTGTTTCCGATTGCACTGTGTAAAGCCCGGGCGACGCAGGGCACTTCAGTAGGTATATTCCTGTTTGGAAACCGGTAGCGGTATAATATAGATACAACTGAAAATTAGCCTTTTTAGATGCAAATTCTAAACGTGACGGTTTCGAAAGATTGATTTAATTTATCTAGTGAAGGTTGTTTTAAAATTATGAAAAGGTGTGAATTTTTATTACCTATAATAAAGTTATACCGTTGGTTTTTGGGCAAATTTTTTAAATTTTCGAACGAAATGTTGTATTAGACAACACATTTTTGTATCATATAATCGAACAGTACCTATTACAAAACAATAAATTATCTAGTAAAGCTACTTTTCAGAATTCAAATAAAATCATTAATAAAAAATCCTAACAAGTGTTTTGTGATGAAAATCCTCCAATTTGTTTATTTGTTTACGGAATTACAAATTAATACACTTCAAATTTTTTGCACGCTAGACTTCTTTAGATGTCACTTTTACTTATTTAGACATGAAAAATTGAGCGATATTTTGGTTCAACACTGCTCAAATGCACAACTACGCTCTTCCCAGCGGAACTCTCGATCAAGTAACGATTAAGCTAAGAGAACCAAACAACTGGATTAAACTGGGCTCAGCAAAGGACTAGTAACGCTCTTTTGACCACCCTCAATGGCTAGAGGGGGTGGGTGTTAAAATTTAATAATAAAACACATCTAAAATTTGTTTTTCATTTTATTTAGTCAATTCACATTGCCTAACTCATCTTTAAACAATTAAAAATGGTAAGCGAACATTTTTGCACAATTCGAAATTCATGTTATTTGTCGAGAAGCTCAAAGAAAATTTTGTGTGAGAGGGGAAGCGGATTCGTTAAAGGGAAATAAAACACAATAAAGAGCTTAATTCAATACATTTAGTTTTCCTGGACATCGTTTTTTTAAGGTGAATTACTAACATTGTATTTGTGTTAGTTATGTTTAGATTTTTAAAAATACGTATGTAAATCTAAACTAAATGTTGACCACTTCATATAACAATTACAATACACCATTTTGCTGAAATTTTGAACACAGTTCGGGTAAAAATAATATAAATCGGCAATTAACCTGGTTTAATCATAAGTACATAGGACATTATAAAAATATTTGATTATTACATACCGCAGTTCCCTTGAAATGATTTTTTTACAAAAAATGGCGGTATTCAAAGTATTCTTGGACGTACCGATTTTCAAAAACCAACAAATATAAATTGGTTATTGTTTTTATTCGCAAACCATCGAAAGAGAATTGATTTTATTATTGGAAGAGAATTGATTTCCAGATTAATTTTTCCATGTTGAAAAAACTTATTCTAGAGAGCTGAAAAAAAATTGAGACGTTTGTTATGACACCAATGCGTACTTGAACTAGAAGCAGTGACATGATATCACTATAACAAAAATAATTTAACATTTAATAGGAATTACTCTTAACCATCGTCTTTGTAATTTAAATGTAAAACGTTTGTAGGTATGTGCATATATATTATTATACTTTCTAACACACATACTCTCAATTTAGTAATTCTATGCAAATGCTTAACCATACTTGTTGTGAATGTATATTTAAACCATAAAGTTAATTCGTAACCAACGGTTTTCTTTTCCATACCTGTTGATCACTACAAAGAATCATGCTAAAGGCTATCTTGAACTCATTTAAACTTCTTTTGAAAAACTTGACATTCATTGAAAAACCAGATATTTATTCATTTATGGTTTATTTTTACCAACTCATTGTGTTCCCACCTTAAAAATAAACTGTCTTTTAAGTAATTCTAATGACAACTAAATTATTACTCTCCTACGGTAACTTTACACAATAATATTATAAGATAAGCGATGAGATCATCCGGCAGCCACCCTTGGGCGTCCCTTGAACATGCTCATGATTTGAGGACCCTTGACGACCCGGAAGACAGCCTCGTAAGCGCTCTTGGCAGGGAACAAACTGGAAGAGAGAAAAAACTTCAATTAAATACATTTCGGTGGCAGATATTCTTGGAATCACAAACCACCAGCTTTTGTGTTTAGCGATAATATCTGAATAAGCGGGCTGCAACAAAGCAACAACAAATGGCGCGAAACTCCGCTTGTGGTTGCTTCGTTCCTTTCCCATAATTCGAAGATCAGCATTAGATGGCGCTAATTAAAATATTTTAAAAAGAAACAACTTTTGGACTTTATCCTAGATGAATTGTTTATTACAGAATTAATAAAGAATATGAATACGAATAAATAATTTTGTCCGTATAAAAGCTCAATTCTTTCAAGAAACGTTTGCAAATATAGGGTTTTCCAATAAGAGGTGTTATTTTGATATTCAATCGTAAAAGATCAATGGTTTCGTTGCTTGTGTGGCACGTAGCGCCGTCTTGTTGAAAGTAAACGTTGTCCAGATCAATACCATCCAATTCCGGCAATAAAAAATCATTAATCATCTCTCGATAGCGCAATCCATTCACCGTAACTGTTGCTCCAGCCTCATTTTCGAAAAAGTAAGGTCCAATGACTCCGCCGGACCATAAACCGCACCAAACAGTCACACGTTGACGAAGCCACCGAGGTGGAAATAGGCCTCATCACTCAAGATGATTTTTCGATGGACTTCTAATAATTAATAATAGTGAATTTTAATAATTTCAATGCGTTGTTGAAGCGTGTATCGTTCCATTTTTATTAATGGCGTAGTTTCTACTTGTCAAATGTCAAAAAATGACAGCTTCAAAAGTAACATCTACCGAAATAGCGGGCTATTCAAAATAACACCGCTTATTGGAAAACCTTGTACAATATTGTATTGGTGATAAAGTCCAATATTATATTTGTGTTAGTTTCTTGAAAGAATTGAGTTTTTATACGGACAGAACTATTTATTCATATTACGTATGTACGTACAATCCGCCAACAAACAATTATTCATATCAATATTTTAAACTATAAAGTGTTTTTTTTTCTAAAATATTTTAATTAGCGCTATCTATAAACGCGAAGATTATAATTTTTGTTTCATTTATCAAATTATTATAACTTTTTAGTTGTAAGATCTTTGTTATAGGTTAAAAAATTAAGTTTGGATGTACATAGTTTCTTGGATCATTTAACTAATAATTATTATTATCGTAAAACGGTATTAAGGCGAATTTTTTATACAAAAAATTACGTTGCCATAATTAAATAAGAAATTTTTTTATATGGGCAATAACGAAAAAAAAGTAAAGTTTCGTGGTATGAGCGTGGAACACGGTGTATAATATTACATAAAAGGAATCAAAAAATGAACTTACTATTTAATGGGGAAAAACATCCTCATGTTGTTTGGCAGGATGGTCTGGATCGTGTTGGTCTGGATGGCCTGCACGATGGAGTCTGCCACATACTCGGGCTCCAGCATGGGGTGGAGCCAGGGCGTGATGCCGTGGAACATGCCCGTGTTGATCAGGTATGGGCACACCAGGGACATCTTAATGAAATCGTGTCCATGAAGCTGCAAAATTAAACCATTTCATATTGGCCAAACTGTTACTGTTGTATTCATTTATCATGACCATAGACATAAGAAACAGTAGACATGTCATAACACAACATCTGAGTATCATTTTGATGACCTTTGAGGGTTCCAGCATATCTTGAATAAAATACGATATCATTCGTACATTCGTCATAACCAGACCTTGAACAGAAAAGCAAAGTTGGACTTTTCTGGGCAGGGTCTGTGTATACGTTTTTAACCCATCCAACTATACTATCACATTGGGTTGCATAACGATACAAAAATACAAATATATTCCTAGATAATCAGGGATGTGCCTTGCGCACTCTAATAAAATAAAGATAATTGTTTCTTTTGTATTGATAATGTTATGTATTCCTCCGCAGTATTATATATTTTATGTTGCTTAATTACAATATTTATTTATGTATTCACGGTAAAATTATTGTACCTTTAAAGAAATACAGGATGTCCGGTGGTAAAGTGCACTAATTTCGGGAGGTGATTCTTTGATTTTTTTTCCATACAGTATTTATTTTTCCATTCATACAATTCTCCTTTTTCACACGTTTTAATTTTGAATTTTTTTTAATCTCTTTTACTTCTACTGTCATGTAGAATCACCTCCCGAAGTTGACGCACGTTAGGCAGACTATCACATGATGGTCTCAAAAGAAACATACGTATTACCGTGAGTCCTGTGAGCAAAGCCTCGTGGAAGGCGGTGGTCGCGACGGTCCGTGCAGATACAAGTGCCCATGATGACCCCCACAGGCCTAATGCCTGTCACATTGAGGTCTCAACATGAACATTCTCCTTACATTGAGTTCTGTGAACAGATCTTCGTGAAAGGTAATGGTGGCGGCGGTTCGTTCAGAGATCGGTTCCCATGATGCCTGCCACGGGCCTAACGTTACCAGATGGCCACATGCTTGTATTATTTTCAAGATATGAACTTTTGTGTGACAACCCTAAATATATGATCATGACGGTGTCCTCATAGCAATTTTTTCAACGGAATGGACAGCTAGGTTTATTTTGTAACATAAGTTTAGTAGGATAAATGGTTCACTGAAAATAGTTACAAGTGGAGAAAGACGCCGAACATCACACCTTCGCAACATACCTACCTTACTGGTGCAGTTGAGGTTTTGCTGTGTTCTGCGAGCTGCAACTCTTGTAGCTTGCCTGACAGATTACTCTATTCTGAAATAGTAGAGGGCACACAGACCTCTTACAACCTTCTTCTTAACCTTACAAAGAAACCGTCAAACAATGCCTGACAACGTCACCACGTCCACAGGCAGACTATCACACGATGGCCTGAAATGAAACATTCTCTTTACCCTGAGTCCAGTGAGCAAAGCCTCGTGGAAGGCTGTGGTCGCGACCCTAAGATAAGTGCCCATGATGTCCGCCACGGGCCTAACGTTACCAGATGACCACCATATAGACAGACAGACTATTATATTGAGGTTTCGACATTAACATTCCCATCCCCAAAAATCCCCAACGATGACATAGGCCCTGAGGGAAATTATTTTCTTCAGGGCCTCCTGTGTGAAGTTAATATAAAAAAAAAAATTAACATTCCCCTTACCTTGGGTTCTGTGAATAGAGCCTCGTGGAAGGCGATGGTGGCGGCGGTTCGTTCAGAGATCGGTTCCCACGATGCCTGCCACGGGCCTAACGTTACCAGATGACCACCATGTGGACATGGCATGTGCCCCTTACCTTGAGTTCTGTGAATAGAGCCTCGTGGAAGGCGATGGTGGCGGCCTTGGAAGCGCTGTAGTCCGTGCAGAGGTAGGTGCCCATGATGCCCGCCACGGATCCCACCGTCACAACATGGCCCTGCTTCCTCTCCATCATGTCGGGCAGGAAAGCCTTCACGGTCTGCAAATGAAGCGAAACAAACTTAATTATTAACCTACCTAGTTAAGAGGAGTTGGTGAAAATGCGTTAACCTTATTATATTCTGCCTGGATTCCTCTATTTTTGCAAGGAGAGAACTGTGGCTACTTATGTAAGAATGTTTTTTCTAAGCATTTTTATTAGCTTAAGTTTATCTATGAGCGATGTGTGATGTTATTATGTTTCTGTAGTACAAAATATAATGTATGTTAAAAAATCGTACCCAGTAATGAGCCAGTGTGTTCACTTTGTACGTCGTTTCAATGGCGGTGTCTGGCAGCTCCAGCAGGGGGCGTCCGTAAACTATTCCAGCATTGTTGACCAGGAGAGTCACCACGCCCACCTGTAAATAACATAGAAAGTGTTTATGTACCTACTTTGTAATAGGCAGACGCGTGTTATGCTACGTATACATCCGCGAGCCGAACTGTTGAACTGAACCTCAACTTATGGGAAAGAGAAGAAGTAACCGCGATTCGTTCCTTTCCCGTAATTCGTGGTACGATTCGGGTTACGGTACGCAAATGTATACGTAACCTTATACATAACAGTAAAGAGACACCAGCCAATTTTGGTAACCATAAAATAAATAGTAAATCGATGTCTTCCAGAAAAGAAAAAAAACCGTTCGAATAGAAAATTTATTGTTTGTTAAAACAAAAATGATCCTATCAAACTCATTCAACGCAACCGCTGGAGTTCCCCAGGGCTTGCACTTGAGCCACAGCATATATTTTTATGTAACCCAACCTAACCTTAATAATAATAATAATACTCGGATAATTTACATAGAGCCGTTTTTTGTGAAGTCAAAAACCTTTTATTTTAATCATCATTAAATATCGTTAAATATTATAGACATCTGAACCCTTGTTTTATTTCTGCTTTAAAATTTCCTGATTGTAAACGTCTAAAAACAAATTATTTCATATCTGAAAAGTTACAACTAAATCGCAACTTTAAGGCGATGCAACACGTCATGTAACATTTGGAATCGATCGCTAACAAAAACACTCCATATGAACCTGTTTTGATTTATACAAAAAAAAAATACCGCCAAAAATTATGTTTTAATTGAATTTGCGAAGATCAGGAACAAATATTGAAATATTGTACGATCACTTTCTAAAGAACTTAATTTGCAATACAATAAAACCATAATCGATAAGGTATTCGTATGTAGGAGATTATGAACTTTAAAGCAATGTTTAAAGGATTGATACTTTACTTTTTCTGGGCTTATAAAAAGATAATAGAGCATTAATTTTTATCAAAATAATAATAATAAGGCCAAAATGTGTTATTCTCAGTAATTAATTAAAGCATTTAAAATACAACTAATCAAAAAAATTTCAACCAAAAATACATGGTTTTGCCTTACCTCAGTCGTAGTGATTCGCCTCAATCGTGAAAATATGAAATAAGTCACTTTACGATAGAAGTCAAATATTACATTTTTTTGCAAAGCTTACTAATTTTAATAACTTGGAAATGTAATAGCTGATTTTACTTGATTAACAAAAACAAAATAAGTGTTTAAACCATTTAATGGAAATAATATTTTTTTTTGTTAATAACCATAACCGTTTTTTGTTAATAACCATTTAATGGAAATAATATTTTTTTTTGTAAATTTTCAATTTGGTAGGCGGGAATGGGTACCGCCGCCCTGGGAACCATTTATTGGATGACCAACACCTCTGCCACAGGTCACCCCAAGTGGTTCGCTACGTTTGGTGACTTAGCAGGGGTGCCCGGGTTCATGGGTTAAGGTTTGCCCGGGTCTTGGTGGCGGGTGCGTCGGCCCACCTTCTGCGTGGCGGGCCGGTTGGGAGATGCTGGTTGAGGGAGACCCTTTACAACCGGTTACCGCTGTCCGGGCCGCTCGATAGTACAGGGGCCCGACCCTCAGGCTCACGTCCAAGGGTGGGCTGCCCCATCAGCGAATGAAAAAACCCCGCTACTGCTGTTGTGCCGGTTCGTGACCGGAGGGGACCCAGCAGCAGCGTTTGGGGCGCATTGGATGCCCTGGAATGGAAGATGCTCTGAGGAACTAGCGTCATTGATCCCTTCGACACCGGTGCGTAGTCGGGATACACGCCAAACGCGCGCCCAACTTTGTACACAGTTGACATTTGTCACATGAGAACGGGTCGCTTCTACGATTCGTTCTTAAGTTCAACAGCTCGGCTGTGGAACGAACTGCGGCTTCTGTGTTTCCTCCCTCCTACAACATGGGACTCTTCAAGACCCATGTTCACTCCTTCCTCTCCACACAGCATCCTCAAAGATGACATAGGCCCTGAGGGAAATTATTTTCTTCAGGGCCTCCTGTGTGGAGTTAATATAAAAAAAAAAAAAAAAAATACTTCTAACATTATCGTTATTGTCGAAGTGTGTAGTTATCTGCTTTTCATGATAAGCTTACAATACTTATATATAAACAGCTTATGTTCTTTTTTTCATAAATAAGATGCTTAATTTCGTTATTAGATGCCAAAAAAATAGTCTAAACTATTTTTTTATTTTAAGAATCTTTAGTAATAATGTTCTTCACATACACTCCGGTCATGCATTTTTTACACATTGTGTAGGTATTTCTCGTTCAGGCAAAAAAAATGGAGCTGAACGTTCCCAGTAAAAGCATCGTCGAAGTGATTGGCTTATCACTTTTAAAATGCTTGCAATGAAAACAGTATGAAACTAATATTGTAAACATTTAATTTTAAGGGAAAAATAATAATATATCTTCGAAACTGAGTTGTTTTTCATTAAAAAATGCCTGTCATCCTTGCCTCCGTCACACATGAACCCGATTTTAGTTATACCATTCACCCGGTATGATTGGATGTAATATTTGGGTTATGCTGATAGTATTTCGTTCTATCGCAAATATTATATACAACGAGCAATGAGTAGGTAAGTATTATTAAGGCGATGCACTACGTAGTAATTAAAATCATGTGTTTTTGGTTTGAAAATTTGGATGCCTAGAAATGTTTCAGGTGCTTTAATTAAATACTGGGAGTAGAATACATCTTGGCCTTTGAAATAATCGAGTATTTTTTAGATTCTTTTCTAGAAGATCTAGATCTTTTTAGAAGCCCAGAAAAAATAATGTGAAGGCCCATGAAAACTGCTTTAAAGTTCAAAATCTCCTACTTACGAACCCATTTTCGGTTATGGTTTTATTGTAAAATGTGGCAAATTACGTTATTTTTAAAATGATCGAAAAACATTAAATATTTATGCCCGAACATCCACAAAATAAAATAAAAGGCACTTTTTGGCCATGTTTTTTTCTTGCATAGATCAAAACAATCGGAAGGTGGTTAAGTGGGAATTTAAGCCTTATCGCCATTTACGTAAGGTGTGTTATTGATAGCGGCTCGATTCAAAATATTACACGACGTATTGCATCGCCTTAACGTCAGACAGTCAGTCTTCACTATTTTTCTATCCTATGAATAGGGTTTGCTATCCTGCAATCCCGCATCAGCAATATTTTATCTCGGATTTGCGGGAGTTATCGTGTGCGGGATTTACGGGGTTGAAAAAAAACTTAATTTGCACCAAACACATGTTTTTTCTTCATTTTTACGTGCTTGTGAATTGTGAATTACGTTATACGCAAGCGCTAGAATGCTCACAAGTCAGTACCTATGAAATTTTTACCACCATACCTTTTTATCAAAATACTTATTGCGTTACGTTTTCAAAGTATTTTTTATAATATTTTTAGTACCAAAGACGATCGATCTCAAATGACTGTGGGTGAAGAGTCCAGTCAGTGACAGTTGTATTTTTATGAGTTTTTTGTTATCAATGTCATCTTTAAATATCTACTTATGTTACCTTTTAAATATCTCCTTATTACATTAATAGTACCAAAGATGATTGAAACGAAAAGTCCCATTAAATGACTCACTAAATTAACTTTTCATTGTCTTTTTTATAATTTATGTACTAGTATCAAAGATAATCGATACCAAATAATAAAAATATGTTCATGAAACGTTGGAAAAATCTCGTGGGATCTTGAGGGATTTCTGAATTCTATCCCGTAATCCCGCGGGATTTACAAACTCTACCTGTGAACTGTCCTAAAATGAATTAGGCAAAAATTGGGATGACCTTATACTCATTATACTTTAGAGTCTAAATGCGAAAAATCACTTGTTTACGACATTAATGAAAGTCTACACGTTTTTAAAAAATATTTTTAAGCGTTCCTAAGAAATTACACAACCAACGAAAAGTAAAGTTTTTTATTTAAATAATCTCTTTGGAAATAGTAATAGACTTTGGACAGTGAGAATATAATATACGGGCGCAAACCCGTGAAAAAACACGGGCTATTACAGTTAAAATTAAAAAAAAACCAACTAAAATAATTTTAAGATTATAAGGTACCTGAATTATTCTTCACACCAGCAGTTCCACTTTTGAGAACGATACTTAAATTCAAAGAAACTTTGAGTTCAATTGAACGTGAATCATTTCACGCAGGAATAACGCATATGACGGACAACCAAAATTAGTACGTTTGATAATGTTTTTCTTTTTAAAATCTCCTACTACCACCACAGTAAGCTGAAAATGTTGCTTGTGTTGTGATGGAGGACTTAGCCAGCCGAGGAATTGAACACACTACGCCTGAGTGGGACCCAAGCGCGATGTCAACTCGGCCACCGACCGGTCTTATAACCTCCTATTTTATTGTACATATTAAGAACTTCTTTATCTACTTTACTTTATTTTCTTATTTTTTTTAATTTTTGTCAACATATGCACACTTAATATCTACATAATAACTTCAATGATTTTTTTATAGTTTTGTAAACGACCCTTTAGAGTTGTTTTTAAAAAATCGTGCCATAAAATGATCCAATTATATAAAATGATCCATTTAATTATATTGTTAATAATTGTTAACAGATGAACCAAAACAGATCAATTTTCAAGTATAATTGGATTAGATATAAGTTGTAGAACGTTTAAAACTAGTAAGTAGATCATTTCTATAATGTATTTATTAATTTCTAAACACATTACTTTCTCTATCTAAACAATTTATTCGCCTCAAGAGTAAAAAACAAAAACAAAAATCCAATGTAGTGCCCAGTGTCTAGGTAGGCACCAGTAGATTCTGTTAAAACGTTGACCGGACATATAAGAACAGTGACAAATCAGAATATTTGTGATTTAGAAATTTTGAAAACTAATTTAAAGCCTTAAAAAGTGTTAAAAAGTTTACTATCTAGGTTAGGTTAGGTTAGACTAGTTTGTTATCACTTAATAATGTTCCATCACTTTTCAAAAGTGTTACGATTTGTTACTGTTCAGTTTTGTCAAGTCGTGATAAAATAATCAATTTTCCCAAGAATAGTCGATTAAATGTAAGCGAAACCCTGATTTGACTGGACTATTTTGCATTTAGTACGTCTGTAAATTTGTTTATGTGTTCCGTGTGCGGTCATTCCCGTCAAGATGGTAACCGCGTTTAATAGTATCGTTTTATTCCGCCAGTGGGCATGAGTCTTGAGGTTTTTACCAGCTGTTGTCGGGGTAAGAAGTGTACACAGAACTACTACTAGTTAATAGAAGCAATAAATTTTCTCACCTCTTCTTTGACAATTTTTCCTATCCTGTAAACTTCCATCCTGTCCGAAACATCGCACAGGTATCCATGAGCAACTAGTCCTTCATCCTTGATCATTTCACAAGTCCTGGATAGACCTGAAAACAAATAATTCTTGTTTACTTCATAGCAAATGTAAGACAATAATGAGTAATTTCAAGGCGATGCACCACTTAATTAAACACGCGATGAAACACTTGGAATCGGGTCGCTAACAATAACACTCCGTGTATAGATGGCGATAAGGTTTAAATTGCCGCCGTGAAAAAACATCGCTAAAAAGTGTATTTTATTTTATTTTGCGAAGTTCAAACACAATTTTTTTACGATAATATTCAAAATAACTTAATTTGTCACATTATACAATAAAACCATAAATAGGAGATTTTGAACTTTAAGGCTCTTTTTATTTACATGATACTATTTTTGAATTGGGCTTATAAAAACACAAAAAAATAATCGATTGTTTCAATGACCAAGAACAGGCCAAAAACACATGATTTTGCATTATTTCGTAGTGCTTCGCCTAAGCAATAGGTGGGGACAGGGCGGACTGGCAACAATGTTAGGCGTAGAATTTATGGATTATAACATCTTCATAATATTCCTCTTCTGGTAGTATGTTGAACTGATTCAAAAGTTGATAGTGGCTCAGAAAATTATTTTAATATGAATGCATTGTGTTATGTAATTAATTTATACTTGCTTATTCTAAAATCCCGACGTGCACAAATTAATAAATAAATAAGTTTCTTCCACTTTTTTGTTAATGACCGGATTGGTTACCTTTACCTTACGATTGGACACTTTCAGACAGTCCCAGCTGTTAATCGTGAGTAAGCATGCAACCAAATAACATATTAGAGACGCAAAATAAATAAAAAATAAAACTGCAAGTTTTTGCGTGTCTTAAGGCAGGTTTTTTTTAAATACAGATTAGATCGTTACATTATTTATAAACCTGTTTGAAATGATGATTCAGATAGAGAAATACAAGAAAAAAACGTAGTTTCCTATGCAATTAGGTTTCGAAACAATCCATTAATTTGCTATAATTACAAAAATATTCTTTCACATATAATAATAATATTATTTTGCTGATGCGCTTATATGTGATTTCACAGTAAGTTTACCAGTAATTGATGTTGTTTAATTTTGCAACAACTAGGTACGCTGAAATTTCTTGATGTCTTATGCTGCTTATAAACTTGTGAGCCGAAGCGCGAACCGAACCACGAATTATTGGTTCCGAACCACACACAGAAGACCGTGTAGAACAAGCCAGGTCGACAAAAGTCATACACGATATTGACAAATAGATTATTGGAACACGCTAAGAGATACTTGGATAGAAAAAAGAAAACAGGAGGAACGGCAAGTCACCAAAATAGATTATTGGAACACGTTAAGAGATACTTAGATAGAAAAAAGAAAACAGGAGGAACGGCGAGTCACCAAAATAGATTATTGGAACACGTTAAGAGATACTTGGATAGAAAAAAAGAAAACAGGAGGAACGGCGAGTCACCAAAATTGAGGTAATGAAAAATTCCAATTTCCGACTGCCTTTTATATCGATTTTAGTGCTTGTATTTCTACGTGCAATGCGGTGGATTCAAATTATGTTATGGAATTTATTACACCGTGTATTGTACCTTTAAGGATAATCTTGTTACTAAAATTTAATTAGTAAGAAAATATTAAATTTTATAAGAGAACGTGGTATTTATCTTGATAATATCAAAAAAATCTGAATAAAATAGATATTTGCTATGTTTATCCCAGTCGATCCCAGCTGAATGTTGTGTTCAAATGAAAGAATATCTTATTGTTAACTATAATTCATATACCGCGACTTCAGCGCCCTTGAGGTGGTTTTTCACGAAAACGGCGCTATATAAATAAGTCTGCCCCATAGATAATAGAAACATGGGCAGATGTGGCGTTGAAGCGTGCCGATTATCGCCAAGCTACGACCATAATGTACGGACTATGGAACTACGGAGCCAATGAAAGTCTTGGGTTTGGTGTGTACGTAAAAATAACGGTGGGCGCCACTGTGCGTAGATGCGATTTGCAGTAGTATGGGTGAACGATGTCATCAAAATCAGAGATGTGCAAAATGGGTACCAAAAACCATTTGAAATGCAAAATGGAAATGGGTCAAAACTTTTCCATTTGAAAATGCAAAATGCAAAATGGTTTTTAGAAAAGCATTTAAAATGCAAAATGCAAAATACCTATTTTCAAAATGCATTGAAAATGCAAAATGGTTTCTCAGGTTTAAAATAATTATAGAATTTTTAAACAACTTTGTCATTTAATAATGGACATCAATGTAGAACAACTTGTGGAATAACAAATCATACATACTGATATGTACTGTGTAAAAAACAATTGAATTTGAGTGGAATATAATAGAATCTATAATTAGTATTCAACTGGCTGGCCTTCCGGAACATCGCTTAGCAGAGAGGACATGAACCACACCATGAGCTGACAAAATCTACGAACGGTGATGACGCCTCAGTTTAATAATTTACCTTTGGTCATCCTTCGTTCTACATATAAATAACAGCAATGCTTACCGCATCGCTTGGCGCCCATTATTACATTCATCAGGTTAGTTTATAATAAATGTCACCATCCATTTGTCGCTTTCAATGCAATTTTTAAATTTCCAATCGTGCTTTCATCCTTCGGTTGTAGCACACGCCTGAGTTATTTGTCATCAATTAAAAGAGTTCTCATGTTGATTAGATGTTGTAGTAATAAATGTTGTATTATGGAATTCATTTTCTCCTCTCTTTTATTTACTACACTTACTGCCCTCGTGGCAATAACCCCTCTTACAATGGCCATCCATTTGTCGCTTTCAATGCAATTTTTAAATTTCCAATCGTGCTTTCATCCTTCGGTTGTAGCACACGCCTGAGTTATTTGTCATCAATTAAAAGAGTTCTCATGTTGATTAGATGTTGTAGTAATAAATGTTGTATTATGGAATTCATTTTCTCCTCTCTTTTATTTACTACACTTACTGCCCTCGTGGCAATAACCCCTCTTACAATGGCATTAAAACGGAGGTTATTAAAACGTTAAAACCATTAAAACGGAGGTTATTGCCACATTGGGCGGTGTTGAAACAAAATTATAAAGGTGTAGGGCATGAGTGCCTCAGGAATGGATGTAACAAAAGTGTATTAAATAAAAGATAAGGGAAATGAATTCCATGACACAACATTTATTTCTACATCACTTGGTAAACCTTTGAATAACATGAGAACTCTTTATTTAGTGACATTTAACTCAGGCGTGTGCTACATCCGAATTGTCATTTTTAATGATTTTTTTATAAGGCCATCATCATTAATTTGTGTAGTAACCCTCTAGTGAGGGGACATCCACCAGTGAACAGTAAAGAAATACAGGACAGTGAGACAATCAGACAATATAAAATGTTGTTTTCTAGTGCGCACCCAATATTTGATCATAGATTGTCACAGAAAACTCCAAGCAGGCGCACTAGAAAACCCACAGATAATATGATACAACTTTGAGAAAACCAATATATATTCTATATTATGTAGGTATTATGTAGCCTTAGCCATTATTAGATTTTAGAAGAACGAGCTTCTCAAAAACATCATCACTCATTTTTCTTCTATGAGGTTTCGTGATTATACCTCCATTTGAAAAGAGACATTCAAATGGTGCTGAACTCGGAAGACAAGTATTGCATTTGATGAACATGTGCCTAACAGTAGAGTAGTCATGGAACATTTCAAAATCGGTTAATTTGTCTTGAAGGTATTGCAAGGCTTCTAAATCTGGAGTTCCTGCTGTTGCTGCGGAAGAATCAGATGAATCTTCATTATCTTCGAAAAAAATAAGATTCATCCTGTACAAGACTATTAGTTCCAATTTGTGGATTTACATAACATTTTTTGGTATTTTCTTTTAATTTCCTTATTTGTAGTAAAAACAGTGAACGGACTCTGTCCTTCTGTTCTTTAGGTGTCCACTTCATTTTAAAAAATGGATACGACACTGTAGCGCAAATTGTACTTGTAGTAGCGACCATGTTTCCTTTTTTTTTGTTTTTTTTTTTTAACATAGCATTCTACAATTCTAGCATAATATATTGGTTTTCTTTAGGAAGCGTGCATAGGTAGATAGTTCGATGTGAGATATAATAATATTAATTACAGTACTTACATGATTGTAAATCCAAAAACACCACGACCACAGATTATGAAACCATTGAAAACACAAAAAAATTGCGCGGGACTAATGTTGGCAACGTAAAAAAATAGAAACTCCTATCTAAAATTTAATATTTCAGCGTCATGGCCCCGTGTTCACTATTTGAATCTGTATTTTTTTTAATGGTATCACTTAAATGCCAGGGCTTCTACCAGGTAGCAACTTGACAGACGTAAATTATCTCTAATAGTTAGGTTGAGGACCGACTCATATACGGGGCCTATGAAAAAAAGATGAGTGGAGGTAACAGGAAGAATGTTGCAAAAAAGCATTTAAAATGGAAAATGCATTGAGAAAAGCATTTAAAATGCAAAATGCAAAATGGTTTTTAGAAAAGCATTTAAAATGCAAAATGGAAAATACCCATTTTGCATTTTGCATTTCCATTTGAAATGGATTTATTTGAAATAAAGCACATCTCTGATCATAATATATTTCATACTAATAATGATTCATAGCCCATCTCTCTTGCTTTATTATCTACGGTCGGTGCGTCCTGTCTTTGAGGATCGACCACGAAATATATCACGTCCATAATATTATGACAACTCTGCTTGTCAATATTGACCGGAGACAAAATGTTTGTGTGGTTAGGAAAAATAAAGTCATGAATTCTTAGAGAATTTCAGATATATTTTTGCGTCAACGTGCAATGTGGTTTTAGCGAAGGTCAAATATTTTACTAGGAAATAGATTTGCAAATCACCTATGACAACTATAACATTATTTTACGACTTATTTTATGCCGATTTGAAAGCAGATATTATATTTTAAATTTCAACATTATTATTACTAAGCATTTAGCTAAGCTAAATTATTATTACTAAGCATTGATATATTGATAAAAACTACCTAAAATAATTAATTACGTAATTCTTCCATCTTTATAAAACGATGTATTCAAAACAAAAATCGGTTTGACTGAGGAATGAACAGGACATCTAAAATGTGCTATATTGCATATTTTTGAAGTTGTCGTTAAAAGAAATACCATTTTAGAAACTGGATAAAATTAGCTTTGCAATATTTAAAATATACATTGATAGTTACAAAAAGTATTTTTTAATCAAACGTGAACGTTAACAAAAAAACTTACCGAGACATTTTGACTCGGAACGTCAATAATTTTGTAATGATTCAATATTTATAGAATACATTCCTTTTGTGTGGGTAATTAGTAAGAAAACTGTCACTTAACTTTTTTTGCCGTTTATACAGGGTTTTCCAATAAGAGGTGTTATTTTGAATAGTCCGCTATTTCGGTAGATGTTACTTTTGAAGCTTTCATTTTTTGACATTTGACAAGTAGAAACTACGCCATTAATAAAAATGGAACGATACACGCTTCAACAACGCATTGAAATTATCAAAATTCACTTGAGTGAATCAAATGCAAATCATCTTATCGAGTTATTGTTGAAAAGCCTCTCTATCCTCAACGTGTGACTGTTTAGTGCGGTTTATGGTCCGGCGGAGTCATTGGACCTTACTTTTTCGAAAATGAGGCTGGAACAACAGTTACGGTGAATGGATCGCTATCGAGAGATGATTAATGATTTTTTTATGGCCGGAATTGGATGGTATTGATTTGGACAACGTTTACTTTCAACAAGACGGCGCTACGTGCCACACAAGCAACGAAACCATTGATCTTTTACGATTGAATATCAAAATAACTCCTCTTATTGGAAAACCCTGTACAATAAAAAAATAAATATTTTAACTTTCAACTGTCAATGAAAACATCCTGCCGATTCGTAATCATGCACTTTGACATTTTTAAATATATTTTATCCATGTAATTCGGTATAAATATCTGATAAAAAACTGAAAAGAACAATTATTTATCTTTCCAATGACGAACAAATCATCTATCTACGCCATTGATGTATTATACTCTATGATCTACGCATTATATAAAAAAAGATTAAAATACTTTTATAATGTATGGACGCCCCGTTCAGATCTGTCCTTCAGAGGCTATAATGGAATATGATGTTTGTGGCTAGTAATGTCCTTCCGAGGCCTGAACGCTTAATATTATCTTCCACTATTTTTTTTTTTTCATATTTTGGCTATCTTTTTGAATGCTTTCAAAGATCAATGAATTTATTTATAACAACTTACGTATAGCTAGAAAATAATTGTATTTCCGAAATGAACCTACTTGCTTTTACTATGCACTTTTAATATGGAATGACTCGCATGATGAAGAATCCACTCTCGATATCGTCCTGCCAATATAGTGTTCGTGTCACAAGATACATAGGTAGTATTAGTTAGATAGTTCCAAAGTGAATTATAGTCAATCTTTGGCCGTGCGCACGAATAGCCTTTGTGAATGGATTTCTCTTGGCATTAGCTGGATATATTTAGCAGAACCTATTCATCACCGCCTGTTCCTACCTCCACAGTGACACAATGAAAACTGAACACTTTCTTTTAATCTGCTTCATTTGACATCGGATGTATCCACACAAAGATTCATTCGCAGTCAACCCACAACTATTTAGGTTTACATTATCAATCCAAAATGGTGTTTTCACAAGTTTTTTTAAAATTTTTGAATAAAATTACTATACTAAATTACTGTACTGTTTTCGATTTGTCGCCAAAGCGACAAGGGATTATCCCATATGTTTCCATCATTTCCCTATTTTTTCAAACAATAACGGTATTCAGTTTGTGAAAATAGCCCATATATGTTGCTCAATCTAAAGGAGCCTATTATCCCTCGATACAAAGGATTATCCCATATGTTTCCATCATTTCCATATTTTTTCAAGGTCCAATAAATTGGACCTTGCTCCGTTCCCTCTCACTTTTTAAATTCATTTTCGTGACTAACTTAAAAACTGAGGATTTTGGAACACTTAATTAAGATTATGTATTTTTTTATCGCAAAACTAACAGAGAATTGTAACACAAAAATCCAGCACTCATTCGAATCGAAAAACCATAATCATTAAGGCGATGCCATACGTAGTAATGCAAAATCATGTGTTTTTGGTTTGAAAATTTGGTCTTCTAGAAATGTTTCAGATGCTTTAATTAAATACTGCGAGTAGAATACATCTTGGCCTTGGAAATAATCGAGTATGTTTTAGATAAGTCGTTTTATAAGCCCAGAAAAAATAATGTAAAGGCCTATGAAAACTGCTTTAAAGTTCAAAATCTCCTACTTACCCATTTTCGATTATGATTTTATTGCATAATGTGGCAAATTAAGTTATTTATAAAATGATCGAAAAAAAATTAAATAATTATTTCTGAAAATCCATAAAATAAAATAAAAGGCACTTTTTGGCCATGTTTTTTTCTTGCATAAATCAAAACAGGCGGATGGTGTTAAGCGGGAATTTAAACCTTATCGCCATCTACATAAGGGGTGTTATTGATAACGGCTCGATTTAAAAATTAAATAAAAAAAAAATAAAAAAAATTATCCACTCTAGCGATTAGTGTCGCATGTATATTTACCATATATATTGTAAATATACATTTACCATATTTAATTAATATATCGTTCCTCAAAATATAAATATCGAGGTATATCACAACAGCATTCTTTAGTTTAAAGCCAATAAATACACCTAAATTTCACCGTTTATCCCATACTTTAAGGTTTTATACATTTGGCACATCGTGGCAAGTGATCGCTCAAGACGTTTTTGTAAACTTGGCATAATATGTCAAAAATCTCTCGAGGGGTGTAATATATCATTATAGTATAGAATATGGTTATCATCTCTTTTCGGAACCTCGTTTGGTTGCAAATATGCACTTGGAGGGTTGTGCTCTTTAAAATTACATTTATTTTCCTATGAGCCATCTTCGTGTTTTCATTTAAAACATGTTAAACGATCGTGGCACCATCAATGTTTGTATATGTCAGACTGTAGATTATACAACGGCGCATTTTAATATTAGGTAAACTAAAACAATACATCTTGAACGTTTATCATTAATTTTGGGAAAACAAGTAGGTATACATTAATAGAATTTACTTCTATTGAGTTGAACTCAACATAGCATTACAAATATTGTATAAAATGATTTATGGGAAATAACTTATAAACCACGACATCTGCGATCAAAGCTGTTGCTCTTACCGATCTACCAGTAGCTCGTGAATGTCAATATTTGTTCCTGCTTTTTATTCAAAATTTGCTTTTGAAATCACGCGTTCAATGGGCAGTGCTTTCAAAAGAAAGAGAAAGTTGTTTCGAGAGATAAATAAGTCTTCACCAAACAACAAAAGTTAAAAAAAACATTGGTCCTATATATTGTACTTGCACGTACCTGCTCGTACCTAATACTCAAGTGATAAGTGACAGTCAAATACACAAAATATCATCGAAGCAATACTCTAAATGAGTTGGCAACTAACAAGAAACAAGCTACCTACCTACTCACATCTTTTATGGTGGACCATCTAATTTTTGGAAGGTCGGAAAACAATTTTATTTATTTGTCGCTGTCCCTTATGATCTAGGGCAGTGGTCACAAACTGCGGCTCGAGAGCCACATGCGTCTCTTTGGCTACTTGAGTGCGGCTTTCGACGAATGGCATGTTTAAATAAATTTTACTTTTCTAATAATTATTAATAATATAAAAAAAAATCTGTTGAAAATAAAAATTACATTAGGTACTAAATAAGTCATGGTTATAACATTCCTGTGAGAACGGTACTGTTCTTGTCCGCCAGGGAGCGCTGTCGGCGATTACAATAGTAGGGTTGGGCGGGGCTAGTTGAACCAAGGGGCTAGTTGGGCCACGCCAATATCTTCGGAGCCGAAAGACTTACGAAGATTGCTGAACATGTTCTAGCAAGCTGGAAGTGTGGGGACCGCGCTACCAAGCATTCAGTAGGCACATGGCATCCGTAGCGTGTGTGCGGGGATTTTGTGTGATTTTTGCTCCAAAAGTAAAAAAAGACGATCGACTGCTTTTTTGAAAATAGATACCAAGGAAAAAGATACCAAGTCAAGGTAAGACAATTTGAAATTGGTGTTTACTTAACTATATCTTGTCAATTGTAAAATTGTAATACATTTAGTGGTATATGAGTTATCCGATGAAATTTGTAATAAAACATGGGTGGGGCTAATTGAACCATTTGGTTCAACTTGCCCCATTCAGATTCCTTACTGTAATTTTATACGTAGTGCATTTATTTCACTCATTAATATTACCGATTTTTTTAAACTTTCTAGATGCGTACACGGTATACCTACAACAGGCAAAGAGAATGTTTCTCCCAATATCAACAAAAATACTGTAGCATCTACATCTAGAAGTGGCGTTTACTTTTCACGTGAAACCGTTAGACCATTTCCAAAGGCAGAGCCTAAAAACAGCTGCAAACAGTGAGGAAGAAAAGTAGAGCTGCTATTTTAACAGACACTCCTGAAAAGGATTCTCTTGCCCAAGAGCAATCTAAGAAGCAAAAGACAGGAACAGATAAGGGAAAAAAGAAGGCAACTAAGAAAAAAAACTCTTCACATTATCAGACTCATCATCCGACAATTGTGAAGAAAATGCTTGCCTAATTTGTGATGAGATTTATTCAGAGAGCTTTCCAGGAGAAGAGTGGGTTCTGCTCTGGTTCTGTTCTGTTCTTGCTCTGGGCACGCCAAAAGTGCATATCTGGAACTATTCCAATGTTTATTTCCGATTTTATCGATTAAATAATTCTAAGAAAACATACCTGTTTTATTATACTCGTTTTTTAAATAAAATAATCGTCACCTAATTCTGTATTTTTTCATTATTTCAATAAATTTGCTTAAATAAGTCAATTTGTTTCATAAAACCATGTGTGTGAATGATAATACATATTTGACACTATATTGTTCAACAAGCCCCGTGGGGTGGTTCAACTAACCCCACCTATGAGGCAAGTTGAACCATTTCTCCTTCTGCGTGAAAATTAAAATATCTTCCATAAGATCAACGTATTATATCATTTCATGAATAACATTATAAAGCCAGATAATGAAGCTATCTTAATAAATTGAAAAAACAAAAATATCCATAAGAGTTTCGAGTCTGGGGTCAAATTAGCAAAATCATGTTCAACTAACCCCGCCCTACCCTACCTACGTATTTTCCGCAGACGTTTCCAATCTATCCTTATATTCCTTATCTATGGTGTATGGGTGGGCGTTTGGAATTTGACATTTCATTACTATCAAGAAATTTATGCTGTCATGAGTTTTTCAAGATATTTTAAAATGTCCGTGGCGTTCCTCAATTAATTATTTATTAATCTTGTCGTATTCCGCTGCACGCTTAATACGTAAAATAATACGTAAATATTAACAGCACTTGATTCCAACTTAATTACTAAAAGAAATAACTATTTATGTGGTGGGAGATGGTAAAAGATGCATTAAAGTTCCATTTTTTCTAAATCAAAGTTATGTTTGAAAGTTAGAAAATACGCAAAATTCTTAAAATAACCTGGTTCGAGATGTTACATAGATAATTTATAGCCCCATAATACTTCGATTGTTTCACAATTTATTGCGGTAAATTTTGGATAGGGCCTGACACGCTTATTACGAATAATTTTTAGAAAAAAACTTTATATTCGCCTTAATTACAATAAAAGAAAACTTTTTGCATTTCGGGCGGCGGAAAATTATGCATTTTGATTTTCAATTGCGTAAAACCAAAATTCACTCCGCGAATCGATGTGGCGACATTAGGAACGCACTGTTATGTTGGTATCACTGATGCATTAACAAGAGCTAAATACGACCGTTGCTATCTTCGTGGGATACCTAGGTTTGTGTAACATGGTTTGTGATACAAAGGAAAGTGCCCCTTAATAACGCCTGCTCGCGTCAAGGCAAGAAAAACATCCCAGTTTTCAAGTGGTTTACCGGCTACGCTAGGTTTGTGTAACATGGTTTGTGATACAAATCCATTTGTCTTCCACGAAGTTAGCCATAGTCGTATCTACGCAATGTATCAGGGATACCAACATAACAGTGACGTACCTAATGGCAGCTGATTGCCGCCGCATCGATTCGCGAAGTGAATTTTGGTTAACGCAATTGAAAATTTAAATTCATAATTTTCCGCCGCCCGAAATGCAAAAAGTTTTCTTTTATAGTAATTAAGGCGAATATAAAGTTTTTTTCTAAAAAATATTCGTAATAAGCGTGTCAGGCCCTATCCAAAAATTACCTTTATTGCTCACATATCTTTCGAATGCAAAGTTCTTACCAGAATATGTTTGCAACCTAGATTTTGTCTGGGATGAACCTATTCGATTTTATTTTATGTGGGACATCTATTGACTTATTATTCTATTTATCAGAAATAACGTATTGAAGCTCATACATCTAATTATAATTTTAATCAATGAAGAAGTTAATATTGACAACTCTCAATATTACACGGAGGTTAAATTTCAATAAGTAATAACTTATTATTTTTATAAGCAATAATTGTTCGCCTGAAACACTCATCCACATTGAAAAAATCTCCTGATAAAAAATACATGACGCCAACGGGACTCGAACTCGATGAGTGTTTCAGGCGAACAATTATTGCTTATAAAAATAATTGTTATCCTTTGTGCTATGCATAAATAAAATCTTGTCTTTAAAACATTAATTTATCAAAAAAATAATAATTAATAACTTATTATTATTATTATTTTCATCAGGAATACCTGATGAATTGAATATTCATTCTCTAGACCAGAGGTTCCCAAAGTGGTCTATATGGACCCCCAGGGGTCGATATCGGCTTGCTGGGGGTCTATGTCAGCGAGAAAAAATTTGGGGGTCCACGAGATTCAAATGGGGGTACATACGAGCGGACCGCCATTTACCTCAAGTCAACATTTAGGAGTTCCGTAAATGACACAATAGACCTAAGACAAATATAATAGACTGAGAAATTACTTATTTGATAGGTTGTTAATTGAGGTATATAAATAGAGTCTATATTCCTTTTCTCGTCAGAATTAATATATTCAAGCAAAACATTGCACATTGGAAGCCGAAAATTTTCCTAATTTCCCAACTTGTTTTTGACAAACGTCCAGGGTAATAATGACGTTCGACATTTAAATGTACTTTACACAGACTTCAAAACTAAGTTTGAGGACATTTTGACTATCGAAATGGAACGTTGAAGAATCAGAAAACATGTGACAAGAAGAAATGACCGGAATAAGCACTGACAAAGAACTTAAGGGGCAGTTCTACAGAAAGAAATTGCCGTTGCTTATCCTGCTTCATTTTCATTTGGTTTAATACCTCACAAGGGTCTGCACAATGTAAAGACAGCTATACCGCCACCCGGTTTTTGGGCAAGCAAGGGAAGGTAATATTTTACTAAAAAAAATAAATGATTATCACATTGGACGTTAATAGTCTTGGGAAAATTAAATATTCAGCAGGCAGGGGGTCTACGGAAAAAAAAAATTGGCAAGTGGTCTACGGGGAAAAAAAGTTTGGGAACCTGTGCTCTAGACCTTATAAAAAAGACAATGAAGTTACTATTAACTATCTTCATCTAACTTATATCACGATAGATTGATAAAACCCTATATCAATACGATACTGTCAAAATCCGTCAGCTAGCGATATTTGCGAGCACGGTCAGAATATGATTTCGACAGTCTGTAGACAAGAGCTTTTAGCACGGTCTCCGATGTGTCGAATAGGCTGTCAATATGCACAACTTTTTGGATAGTGTCGTTCGTCATGCAAAATAACTGGCTTATTAATGAATGGATGTGGATTAACTAAGCTCTTAGAATTGAAAGAAATCGTATACACGATCCATAATAATAGACGCGATCAATTGATTCCGTTCCAACTTGGAGAAACAAAAATTGTTAGTTATGATTAAAGACTCCATGAACCAAATATCTCCTTTTAAATGTCAAAAAGTGTATGCGGACTGCCAATGTATACTATAATCATTATTTCAACTCGACATTGTCAATTTGTTAGTATTTTTAACTTTTACGTAGCCGTTTGAGGTTTAGGAATGTCAATTCATAGACAGATGCGCCGTTGTTGCCAGCGTACGTCGATTTCATATTTATTGTATTATCAATATCAGTCTGGCTATCAATAGCACGTAGTGCTCGGGAAATCAGTAGTCTTTTGATTATAATCATAAAAATTCAAACCACCCTTTTTCTTCTTCTATAAAACTGTGATTTTACTGAACGCCACTGTAAAACATGGAACTATCGATCGATACTGAAATAACAAGTTGTGTTCTAGATTATGGATCTCATTTTAATAAAATACTCAAGATTTTTAATATTACGAGAATTCCTGAGCTGAAGTGTGTCGAACACAACAAACAATAAAATTGATTCATGCAGTTAATAACCTAGTGATGGAATGTCGTAATGTTTGGTGTTTTTGTGTGAACACTGCCTTGTATTATTATTTGTTTTGTGTTCAACATGAACCATTCAAACAACTATTTATATTCTCACTTTTTAATGCGTGATGCTTGTTGACTCAATATTTTTTAGCCATTTTTCTTGGACATTTAATATTATTTTACATCTTGACATTACGCAGGCGCACAAAAGATGGACTAACGAAATAACTCACCTGCTAAAATTATAATAAAATTCATTCATAGATTTCTCTGTGTCCACAATATCCACGGTAGCGCATGACTGCATGGATAAAATATATAAAGGAATTTACTAAAGCCAAGGTTTTGCAAAATGAAATGATTATATGCATTAACAGCTTAAGTAAAAGTAAATAATAAATTCACCATTGAATCTATAATTTATAAAGAAAAAGTTTGTCTGGATGTCATTACAACATATTCTAGGCAATTTTAAATAAAATAGTTAGGAACTAGATTTTTTGTATTGGTTGATGTACCTAGATGGTCACATGCATATTAACCTCTAGTGTGTCAAGAAATCCACCGTGGATTTTTGATGTTTGTACCCGTCGTGTACCGGCGAATCCACCGTGGACTTAGTAGTGGCTCACCGCAATTGCCTCGATTTTATGGTATTTTGAACTTAAACAAATGCTAAAAGCATACCAAAATATATTTTATTCGCCTGGCAAGGAAATAAAGCACCTTTATATTATTTTTATTATTCTAGCTTGTCGTACCCGCACAGCCCTGGGTGGATGAGGGTCTCCCAAATCCACCGTGACTCCGAAGTCCCCCTCTAGTCTCGCGGAATCTTTTTATTTGGGCATTCCATCTCGCCCAGTACGACGCGAATGCCAAAACCCAGTATAAAAATCAAAACTAATCCTACGTAAATTACCCACCTAATTGCAGCCATGTTTTATTCCAAAATATTTTTCACAAAAAACTAAAAATTTATCTTCCTAAAACCAATTTAAACTCATGATGTAAGAGAAAGGGGCCTTTTTGGCCCGGAGCACTATATGCCATTATTTCAAAAAGTCAAAAAAGCTTGTCGTGTCGTTACTCGCAAATATGTTTATTTTATCTGTGAAAAAGCGCGTCGCAAAATTCTATGTCAAATGTCATAATTCCATTTTGCAATTAACCCCTGGCACATTAAGGAGTACTAGGTCGCAGGAGGATGGTATTAGTGTGGTTAAAAATAAGAAGATGTTTAATAAGCCTCATGCACACTATAATTCAAAACCTTATTGAAATTTTATATGCGTGTTAACCTAGAAATTCCAGTGACAGAAATAGCAGTGCTAGATTTAGAAAACGAAGAGCTCACTGTTCGAAAGTTGATACTGCTCCAGCACATAGATTTTCTGCTTTATGGATAAACTTCTGCAGGTGCAACTGACAAGATAAAACGCAAATGGCATTTTACGTTAACATATTGCAATATCTACGATCTCTAGTTTGCAATTTCAACAGAAATGATTGTGCCTGTACTTATAAACTCATTACAGAAGTTGTGTTTTTGAAACCACAAATCATAGACATGAAACTCAGTGACGTAGCGATCGGGCAACCGGGGCAAGACCTGATGTGCTTGCTTTTTAGATGAAGCGAGCATTTTTTGATTTGGAACCTTACTGTGATAGTGTAAACACATTTGTGTTGATTGATTCTGAAGGCGTGGGAATAGAACATCACTGACAAATTTGCCTGGGGGAAAGAGTTTGTCGGAGTGCCACTTTTAATGATTTTATGTTTTATTCTTGAATCTAAGAAAGCGGTAGTCGGAAGAAATGGTTTTATGTAAGAAGAATTTCTTTAGTTTAATGAAGTTGCTTAATGTAAGTGGTAGAGGATAAGAATATGAGATGTGTTGGTCATCGTGAGTAAAGTAGACGTTTAATATATATTATTAATATTTTTTTATCAAAAATTTTCTTAATTCAAAAAAGGATGCTGTCAGTTTGGGTGCTTATTAATTGTGGTTTTGAGAATTGATAAAAAATGGCATAATTTATTTTCAGCAAAAAACCTAAAATTTTTAACTAACTAACCATCACGCCGTTTCCCGTAGGGGTAGACAGAGAGAACACACCGCTAAACAACTCGGTCTTGGCACACACTTCTTGCTGCGTTCACATTCATACATCGTCTCATACATACTCTTCATACTCACATGGCCCGACTCAAGTATATGATTCACTTGATCGTGCCATGTCTTTCTTGGGCGTTCCCGACTTCTGCTACAATTCACATTTGCGTCATATATTCTCCTTACACTCCTTTCTTCGCTCATTCGCTCTACATGCCCAAACCATCTAAGCGTCCCTTTCTTACTCATTACTTACTTACTTACGCTTACATTAGCCTTGCACTCTTTGCGGATCTCCACATTTCTCACACGACCATACATGGTTTTACCACACTTCATCCTTTCTTTGCCAGTTCCATGCCTCACTTCCATTCATCAGGTTAGGTACCAGCACCCCATTATGGATTGCTAGCTTCGCTTCTTTGAACATTTTTTTGTTTGCGCCAACTGCGTTCTCAGTCATCCATTAACGGTGTTATTTGCACTTAACCTTCTTTCAATATCTCTGTCAGTCTTCCCATCTCTCGTAAACATACTTCCTAAATACAAATCAATCAAAACCTGTCATAGAAAATATCTCATAATTGTCGTTTGTGTCATCCACAGGATGCGATATTTGATTTACTACTAATTACTTCTTTCTATTAGGTTACTTATATCTTTTAGGTTACTTCTTTCTTTTAGGTTACTTATTTCTTTTAGGTTACTTCTTTCTTTTAGGTTACTTCTTTCTTTTAGGTTACTTATTTCTTTTAGGTTACTTCTTTCTTTTAGGTTACTTCTTTCTTTTAGGTTACTTCTTTCTTTTAGGTTACTTATTTCTTTTAGGTTACTTCTTTTTTTTAGGTAACTTATTTCAAACTTTATATAATTATGCAAATTTAGAACCTCTCTGTCTTTTTATAATTTTAACATTTTATATTACATGAATGCGAACCTTTTAATTTTCACACCCTAATTTTAGTTCTTAAAATCAATGTAATGTAAGAAGCTAAATATTTTCAAAGGTAACTTTGGTTTTAATATTTTAACCTATCTTCTTTCTTTGAAAAATGCCATTGATTCCGTAAAATGGCGGAATTTCAGAAAAGGCAAATATTATTAATTTCTGAGAATGAAACACAAATCATTTAAAATCAAAATCCTGATATCTGCCTTAGTTACCATAAAAGCCACATAAAATGTCTTATTTAATACGTGCTCATATGAATATACAAACAGGTTCTATTAAAAGGCAGAGTACCTAGTTATATACCCAGAATATGTAAATGAGTAAATTTTGTCAAATGCTTTGGGATAAATTTTTTAATGGGCCATGTCAATGTCAAACAGGTGAAGTTGAAGGTGATGGTTTCACTATACATAAAATATTATTAACTTTTTGATACCAATTCTTTTAGTTTCCAAGTTACGTTTTCTGGGTGCGGTAGCCAAATCAGGTTTATAGATTGAGGTATTATCCAAATTATATGCACTTATCCGAAATATTTTACACGGATAAAAATGAGTATTAATAAATAGTTAAAAATCTCTTCAAATTATTGGTAATCCGGTTAAAAACGGGTTCGCAGGCCGTTTCATGATAAACTTTTAGTAAATTCCTAATATATACAGGGTGTATCGGCACGTACCCGACAAACTTTAACCAGCTATTCCTTAGCATATTTGGAGTAAAAAATCTTCTGTGCGATTTGCTGTCCGGTAACGTTTTTTTTAATAAAAATTTTACTATTCATATTTTCACTACATGTCACCACTGTTTTATCCTTTGTCAAAGTGTGAAAACCCATCTGGCAATATTTTATTCGAATTCCGTTGAATAATGTACGTGTGTACCTATATTGGCGCGCTTTTACAATCACAACGAAATGGCACTGCACCATTCGTCTCATTTTTAACTATTATTATTTAGTGTGTGCGAAAGAGCGAAGACGCTTTTCGACATACTTGCTTATAACAGCTGTTGAACACGAAAAGCAATGCCAATGACAGTGATTTAGTGTGGAAATTTTTATTTTTTTTTGTTTTTAATTGAAAAAAAAATTATTTTTATAAGCAATAATTGTTCGCCTGAAAAAAAAATTCTTTAAAAAAAAAAAAAAAAACATTAATTTATCAAAAAAATAATAAATGAAAAAAAATGCTACCGGACAGAAAAGTGCCCATAACATTTTTTACTCCAAATGTGGTAAGGAATAGCTGGTTAAAGTTTGTCGGGTTAGTGCCGATACATCCTGTATAGGAACACGCGTTCATGCAACTGCCATCCATTGCCATGTTAATATATTATATAATGACGAAATGCTAAAGTATAAGGATTTTTATGAACACGTGTTCCGACATCGTGATAATATATTCGTATTTTACTAAAATGTTATTGAAAACCTATTAATTCAACTGTTAAGGGCTTGCTAAAATTGTTTATCAGTAACTTTTCTCCGTGTAACTAACGATTCCTGAGTATATTTGAAATTAAAAATATAGTGTCATTTTGCTGTCCGATCATATTTTTTTCAATTAAAAATTACATTTTTCCTTCACACGTCGCGACTGGGTAAAACCTAATGCATCACATGATACGCACTCCGTATCGTTATTGCAGGCGCGATATAGTGCGTGTCACGTTATTCGTAGCGACGTGTCACAGCGTGATCAGTGGCGACATTTGATAGATTTTTTAAAATATTTAATTGAAAAAAATGGTGACCGGATAAATCATCACAATGAGAATTCATCACATCTTTAAAAAGTTATATAAAGTGATGGAAAGTGATGAAACAAAAACTTTATTAACTGGGAAGTAGGTTATGTTAGGTTAGGTTTAAATATATCATCAGACAGCAAAACGACATCTACACTTCGAATATGCTCAGGAACTGCAGGTCAAAACCTTCCAGGAATGTGCTGATACACACGAAGAAAAATGAGTAGTGGCAGATTTATTGAAATCCTGTTAAAACGTGGTGGCAATTCATTTCCTAATAAAATATAAGTCTATTCAGAATATATCGGAACACGTGTTCATGCAGGTCAGGTGTCCTTTTACTAATAAATATAATGACGTTTAATGTGTTTTTCTGACAGTTTATTAGGAAACCTGTCAATTCATTCGTTAAAGGCCTGCAATCTCCATTTTTACAGGAATAGTAAAATTTGTTCAGATTTTTAATAAATTATCAATATTTTATATCAGTAAGTTTTCTCCGTGTATGATTTCACTTGAAAGAGTAGCAGAGATCTGTCAAACATGAGATGGACATACGATGATGGATGAGAGCCACCAAGGATCGCCAAATTTGGAAAAAATACATAGGGAGGCCTGTTTCCAAAACTGGACGCCAGAAGACTCCTGAAGAAGAAGTACCTCGCAATTAATATTGCTACAGAAAATCATCCGAAGTCTGAATACTTCTAAGTTCAATTTAAAGATTTACCGACTTATCAGAATTTGATAGGAAATAGATTTTAAACTACCTATATAAAATATTGTCAGAATTTAAATACGTTGTAGCACGTCAATATGACATAATATAGTCTAATATATTCACCTGTTTCACCATGTTTTGCTGATGACATTGTGCTGATGTCAGACAACTCCGGTGATCTTCAGCTTATAATAAAAGGAACATAATCTTTCTAAATCTCATCTGGATTAATGTAGGTCTGCGTGTAAATGGCGCATGTAGTTTTGATGATGACATTGTGCTGATATCTGACGACTGAAATTGCAAATAATATTACTTAATCTATCAAAAAACCAAAACATTGCCATGAAAACTATCTGCCACAGGTGAATTCCTTGTGTTGATGACATTATAACTAATGAATTAGATTTACTAATAAAAAACTTTGACTAACTAACCAACTAAACGTTTTCCCGCGGGGCATGAAGACAGGACGGACCGCCAAACAACTCGGTATTGGTACACACTCCTTGCTTAATTCACAATCACACATTGTCTTATACATACCCTTCTGTTATTCTTCTCTTGACATGGCCCGACAAGTCTTTCTCATGCCCAAACCGTCTAAGCGTTTTTCATTACGCTTACATCAGCCTTGCGTTCTTTGCGAATCTCCACACTTCTCACAAGATCAAACGTGGTTTTACAACACTTAAACCTCAGGTATCTAATTTCTACAGCATTCAGTATACTTTCATCCTTCCTATGGCATTTCCGTGCCACGCTGTCATCAGGGTAGTTACCACCCATTGTGGACTGTTACCCTTCTTTCTAAAAATTATGCAGGTTTTCCTGAATTTACCCTTCTTTCAAAAAATACGCATAATTGAACAAATAAAATAACACAGTAGGACGCTAATTTGTTGGAAAATAAATGAGGATAAGCAGTGTTAACCAAACTGATCGAACAAAACTTGGAAAAATTGACACCTTGCTATAAGCACGCCTTTATACTGGTAGATATATTAAATCTAAAGTGTTAATTAATAAATAAATAAAGTTTTTTTAATACGATTCTCGGATCTCTTCACCGGTCACATTTATTCTTATTACTCACCAGCACACTTTTCAAGTCATTTCGTGTATAGTACCAAGATTATCTTAGTACCTAGTCATGACGTGTAGTACCTAGTCATGACGTGTAGTACCTAGTCATGACGTGTAGTACCTATAATATACTCGTAGTATCTAGATACTCGTAGTACCTAGATACTCGCAGTACCTAGATACTCGTGGTACCTAGTTATGTCGTGTAGTATTCGATACTCGTAGTACCTAGTCGTATCGTGTAGTAAAAAGAAATTAGTTGATTAAGAATGTTATGTAACATACTCGTATTATCAATTTGTATTTTTGCTATATAATTGCATAATAGAAAAATACCTACTCTTAAGTAATTAAAAAAAAAACCTTATAAATTAATTAATTATACGATGCAGCATTTGTTAGGCACAAGTTCTCTTTCACTATAAGTTTTTCATAATGGTTTTAATGATATTTTAACAGGTGATTTTATGTTGGGGTTTAAATTGTTACAGTATGTAACTATTACGTGATGATTTATTTTTGGGGTATTATTCAGTGTTGCGCTGCCTCCTTCTTTATCCAACGTTTCGCACAGCATTACAGTGTCCATCATCAGGGCAGATGTGGTTTATTGTAATAGGTACGTATCAAAATTTAATAGTTTAATCCGTACTTAGATGCGCTCAAAGCAATCATGTAAAATAAGAGATAATTTTGCTAGTTTTGTTCACAAAATTGGATAAAAATTTTATAGGCCTAGATTTTCTGAAAAATCACCTCAAAGGCTTTTTAGAATCAATGAATATCATTAATAGAAATCTAAAGACACCATTTTTCATGTATTATGTCTGTAATATGTACGTGACACTCACAGCTATCGAAATCCCAAACCTAACCTTTATACATGAGGAAAAGTGGTAACGAATGACTAATGACAATGACTATCCATCAATGACTAATGAATCAATGCTTACAATGAATGGATTCAACTCAATCAACAATTGAAAATTATGTGCAATGTTATTGAATAGTGAATAATAACTGTATGGTGTATTTTACTGTTGACGCATTATTATATTATCCATATACAAACTTATGTATTTTGTTACTTACAATCCATACCACAATATAAGCCTCACACTATAAATACTATAATATCGGCCATGTATTAACGTACAGTACCTATCGCACTGTAAACCGCACACTATAAATACTATAATATCGCCCATGTATTAACGTACAGTACCTACCGCACTGTAAACCGCACACTATAAATACTATAATATCGGCCATGTATTAACGTACAGTACCTACCGCACTGTAAACCGCACACTATAAATACTATAATATCGGCCATGTATTAACGTACAGTACCTACCGCACTGTAAACCGCACACTATAAATACTATAATATCGGCCATGTATTAACGTACAGTACCTACCGCACTGTAAACCGCACACTATAAATACTATAATATCGGCCATGTATTAACGTACAGTACCTACCGCACTGTATACCGCACACTATAAATATTACAATATCGCCAATCTATTGTAAAATAAACTTATCTCCGAATTTCTCATGTGATGATTTTTTGACGAATTGTCAAATATTTGTCAAAAATCAAAAAATAACACTAAATAATTGTGTTTTTTTTTTGCAATCAGTATAAAATATATATCAGCGAACTTTGACCATACTAACCATAAAATAACAATGTTTTACGTTACAACTATTTAAAATTTGTTATAATTGCTATGTATTTAATTATATATTTAACAAAAACGGCGAAAATGGATAAGAAGATTTGATCTTTTTACACAAAAAAGTTGGTGAATTCAAGAATATTTCTGCATTTTTAACACAAAATCGCCATTTTCGAACACACATGGTTCTTTTGAATTCAATGACAAAACATATTTTGCATTATTATTATGCGTGCAGTTAAAGAATGTATGTTTTGTCGCTCTAATAGACATCGCAATATATTTGTTGTACGATTGATAGGGGTCAAGTGGGGAAATGATTTTCATAATTTGAATTCTTTGTAATTACTCGAGCAATTATAAACAATTAATTAATTTAATTACACGCATTTATTGGAGAATTCTTTGCTGCATTTTACTGTCGTTTCTAAATGTATTATGTTTTTGTAGAATCTTATTGTCATTATAAAAATATTTGCCGTTTTTCCTGTCAATTTAAACCTACAACTATCAACCTACATTGTAGATTGATCTTACTGATTTATGCTCATGCGTAAAAAATATGAAAGCGGCTATTTTACAAAAAAAAATGTTACAAATTTTACAAAAAAATTCAATACAATATTTAATAATATGAATACATGGAAAAAAAATATATAAATATATTTCATATATTCAATAATAAATTCATTTCATTTCAAAAAACATTTTGAACATCAACAATATTATACCGATGATTTATATCTTCAACATGAACACAGAATTCTACAAGGAACTAACACAGTTTTACTGAATTAACCTTAAATTTAAAAATAAAATATTTTTCATTGTATAATCCACTTTTTACTAAATCAATAACATTTATTTTCTAGGATTTAATGGTCTCTGGTATTGGACGTATTATAGAGTATTTGGTACTCTAACTTGTTCGCAACTCGGTGTTACCATAGTAATGAAAAAAAGTTCTTCATATTTATATTTCAAAACTCTTTTGTCAAACTTTATAAGAATGGTCTTTTCTGTTAAGTACCTACCTAATCTTCTAATATCTACCTAATTATGCAGGCAGGAAAATGGACATGAGTATTCAGGACACGATAAAAAAATTGTGTTAGTAAAAACGTGACAATACGATGATAAGTGTAATGTTACGTCTTGGGCAGGTACCCAAGACATTACACTGCACTAGTCACATTAATAACAAAGGAACTTAAAAATAAAGTGGGCTATACATGCAGAATACTAAATTGGCATTAATATTGTTCATAACTTTATGACTTAGCTATTATGTAAATGAGTAATGTACGTGCATTTTTTGTTTTGTTTGAATCGAAAAGATAAGAACGTACATTTGACTAATATAATCGTATTTCAAAATGTTGGCATTGAAAAATAAGCGAAAAAACGTTTTAGCGAATTAAGAGTTGGTACCTACAACTTGCAATTTTGGCGACTGCTAAATCCGCAAAGAAGGTCGGAAATTTAAAAAATCAATGATTAGTTTAGAATAATCTCACGTTTCAATTAAAAATAGAACAGTTTTAATGGTAATTGATGTGGTAACATTAATCTTGAATTGTGACACAATTAATGCTTTGCATCAACTTTTTTAACTCCACTCTAATGTTGGTTGGTTTGTAAACGGGCAATTTACTCAACTAAGAAACCAATTAAAGATTTCCTCATTTTACTTTTATATTATCTACTAAACAGAATATTTTAAAAAATTAACAGAAATTACGTATAATATCTGTTCATTTTATTAGATATTAAAATATATAATTATAATAAGAGATACTGCATAATACATGTCATTACATAATATATCATAACATTTTATGTAGTTTGAATTAGTTGGTGTACAAGTGAATACAGTTTTTATACATTTTTAACAGAGATGTTATATTTATTTTCATCGCAATTGAATAACCTAACATCAAAGAAAATTTTATTATATGTTGAACACAGTCCTTATGGCACGCTTTTTGGTTTGACTTAGTTTTACATTGGTTTTCATTGAAAATATTGAATATTAGGTAATATTTTAGGTAAAAGCCTAAAAAAAGTTGTGTGATATTAGCTCAGATTTTTTTTATAAATTTCGTAAAAATAAAAATTGGTTTTAAATAACAAATAATTTTTTTAAATCTTTGTAAGTGCTTTTGTACGCAAGTATGTGGTGGTTATTGACTTGTACCTAATGGTGTACTTAGGAGTATCAACAGTTCTTATCGGCTTATTATTTAGAAGACTCTTTAGTGGAAATCTCCCATCCTGTTACATGTTGTGGCCAACAGGGTTGTTCGAGTTTTAGAAGACTCTTTGATGGAAATCTCCCATCCTGTTACATGCTGTGGCCAACAGGGTTGTACGAGTTTTAGAAGACTCTTTGATGGAAATCTCCCATCCTGTTACATGCTCTGGCCAGCAGAGTTGTTCGAGTTTTGAAATATATGTAAATGTATTAAATCATTACACTTGCAATCTTACGTGTTATATAATTTGAAAATTATCGTACCGACGATTAGAAAAGTGGTAAACCAGTTAGTCAGTTGATTCGGGCAAGTCAGTAACCCAATTAAAATGATTAAATTAATAAAAACAACAAGAGAAAAATCTACTGTCGCCGAAAAAATATCATGTCTATGACACTAATGTATTATGCGCCGTGTATGAAACAATCATAAATGATATGTCTAAATTAGAAAGTTAAGTACTAAACACGATACGAAAGGGTTCCAGAATCTCAATATAATGTATTCCACTTACGTAATATCGTAGTTATGGATTACGTGAAATGTTGAACCTGTTAAAAAGCATATCGTGAAATTTTTAGACTGACGAACGACAGTTGACGAATGACGAATTTGAAAAACAATATTTTTAGATAACTATAAATTCGAATCTTTTGGAAAAATTGGTATTGGCTTATTGAAATAATAATACGTAAATATCCCTATCTCGATCACGAAGCACAATAACCAGTTTCTTCTTTGGTGAGATTGCGATTGTAAATATATTTTGTACCCATCTGAAATTTATTTAACACCTCTGTACTCACTTATATCTATATAATAAAAAAATAAATCCTTGGATAGTGTGATTTCAAAATGCCATATTTTATCACATGAAATATGGTTTTTTCTTAGAAGAGCTAGTTATTTAACTAGTTTTGGTAAAAAAATGATGTACAAGTCTCTGTTCTAATCTCGAAGCCATCGAAATGACAAATTATATAAAATGCTTTACGTATTTTTTGTTATTGAGAAAAAAATTCTTTATAACTTTAAGTATTGGTAATGTCTTCTACTAATTGGTGTTAAATTCAATACAAGCTTGGTTAGAATGGTGCATTTAACTCATTGACCCAACCCATCAATAATAATTTAGTAAAAGCATGCAGTAGACGGTGGTAAGTGGGAAACAGGTTGTTAGAAAGGCCGGCGATAGGTCAAAAACCTTTATCGACCCCTACAAGTTAGATACTTGATCTGCAATGAGCATCTTGCACGATGATTTAAAAGAAGATTGATGCTTGGTCGATTTTTAAAGCTTTAAATTTTTTTAAACTCTTATCGTATTTTCAATACAGAAGCATGTTTTTGAAAAAAATAACATTTTTAATAGATACCTTAGAAAATGAACCACTTAAAACATATTATTATTGCCTTCTTTATTGAGGTTTTAACTTAAATAGAGCACACGCTGCCAAATAATGTATCTGAACTCGAGTTTAGTGTTTCAATAAATGAATTTAATCCAATAATGAATTTAATCCCAAGACTGAAATAAAATAATAATATTGGTTTGCAATTTGATAAAAACAACGCGCGCTAGCTGAAATCGCCAGTTATAATGTGAAACGCATAATACACTAAGGACGGGTTGTTTCATAGAATTTGAACAATTCAACAAATTTCAAAGTTCATTTTCAAGTTTTGTGAAGCTTCTATTCAAGTTCTGTTATTATATAACTATTAGCCAATTGTTACACGAAACTGAAATAATAACAGATCTTGAATAGAACCTGAAAATTTGATGAATTGTTCATATTCTGTGAAGCAACCCGTCCTAATAGTAGGTACTTGGATAGTTTATATAGAGAGATATTATTGTGAAGTTCAAGTTATTGAGCGAAAAACAAATATTATTGTTTGGTATTTAAGTGCTTAAATATCAGGATAAGGTTTTGTGTTTCCGAAATCATCAATTCAAAATTCGCGCAAGTGGTCCATATGCCTACTTCATAAAAATGTAAAATTTCCTGTTGATATACGCTTTCGTGCAATTTTACTCAATTATATCATGCTACAGTAATTTACGTTTGCATAAGTACCTACCTACAATTAAATGCTAACTCTTAGTAGGTAGCAGGTGTTTTTTTACACTGCACAAATGATACGATAGACATACTACAAGTATTACCGGCTTACATTATATTATTGGTCAATAAAACTAACTATCTATATACAGAGTGTATGAAAAGTCAACGTTATCGGATGGCTGAAATGCTAACAACGTTATACATTTGATGGCTGCTAGGCCAACTTATGACGGACGAGAAAATCATTCAATTACGGAAGTTAGTTATAGAGAAAATGTCATTTTTATCGTAAAGATCAGCTTTTCGAGTGCCACTACCTACTATAAAAATTCCAAATTCTAATATTATATTTTTTATTACACAACTCTGAATATCCCAGCTATTGATCACAATTCAACATAAAACTATCAGTGCGTTTGTATCTCTTGGGAAAATATAAAAAATTGCCGGATTCAAGCCTTTTTTTTTCACTTCGATTCCTCACTCTGCCTAATGTACCTCGATAACCCGGCAAATTATTTAAAAAAATGTTAATTTATAGTAGTTTTTAATATTGTATGTTTTACTAGTAAACTGGACATGGAAACATCGACGTCTATAATTCTCAAGATGGTATTTTTGGCGTTTCTTGTAACATTCTTTTACATTCGGAGGGGGGGGGGGGGGGAATCTATTAGAAAGTTATTTGCGATCTCTACTAACCTCACTTATTATTTTAATCAAATTGATAAAAGCGATGGTGCAAATAATATTGTTATGTTTTCTAGAAATGTACGTTCTACGTGTACGTTTTTAGGCAATACTCTGGCGTGTAAATAAAAACTAAATCATTTAAGATGTTCATTATAATGTACAATTTAATATTTCTTTACTATAAAACCAATCACTTGATTTATAATTAGGGAATGAAAGTGAAAAAAAATTTCCTAAAATGATGAATTTTCATTAATTGGAAATAATAATAAAATTAAACCACCCACGTTGGGTGCAACGGGCAAAACGCTATTCGTAAGACAAATTTATCTTCTAGCAAGAAACTACTTCTATCATTAAATCCTACCTATTAATCGAGGAATCGAGTTATCACATGCACTGCCAGGAGATTTTGTTACCATTAAAATTACCTACATTATTATGATTGGTTCGTTCATTGGAGTGATTTTCACTGAATCGGTTGTTGATTAAAGCTACACTTTTCTATTTTTGACAGAGGGACAATCATCCACCATCATTTTAATAAGGAAAAAAAGATGGCACCACACAATAAAGGTCTAACCATAAAAAACATGTTTATTTAAAACGTCAGTCAGTGAGACTATGGCATCCCCAATTACGGTATTTTGTGAGGCTGAAGGTAGTGGGGATGGGAAGTAGATGAAGAAGAGGAAGGTGGAGTAGTACCTGGCTATTCAAATCTGGTCACCAAACATGGCTAAAGCCATTTCAAGCAACATTTAAATTCTGAATGTTGGTCTTATACCAGGGCGATACTGAGATTATCTTCCACTCTGGAACCTGCTGAAAGTATACAAAATATTGTATAAAATGAATAAATTGTGAAATAACACAATTTCATCAAATAAAATTTACTTGCGCACGCCGGGATTTCAACCCGTGAAATTCGAATTGTTAGTCAAGATCCTTACCCTTCGACCACAGTCAAACTTCCTTAAACTTGTTAAGACCACAAAATGAAACCAGAACCCACTAAAAAGTATCTATCAAATAAAAAAAATCAATGGCATTTATATTTATTGCGTAAATTTGAGGGTTAACCCGCTGTATGCTGGGTGCGTCAATATCGGGTTAAAACGGGATTTTAAATCATGCAATTCTCTGCCGAACTTTTATAACAAGTTGTCAGAACATCAATACAATCTTCTTCTTGAAAATATTACGTAATAAGAATGCCTGTCTTTCTAATTAGACGTAATTTCGTTCGATGATCCAAAAGAAATTCCACGACAAAACATTTGAACTAAGTCGTAGATATTAAAAAGTTTTTGGTATGTTGAAGATACGCTCTGTTAACCGCATTTGTTGTCTAACTACAAGTCTAGTTAGCTGATCTACCATGAGATGAAATACTGTGCTTGAGGTAATTAGTTAGGTCTCAGAGATTTCCACACTGTAGAAAACCGCGACCCACATTTACATAATAACAACAAACACGAAGAAAACTTACTGATAGAAATATTGCTAATCCGGTTAAAAATGGGACTGCAGGCGCTTAAAGAATGAATTCATTGGCTAAAGTAAACTTTTAGTAACGTTTCTTAATAAACACGTGTTCATAAAAATCCGAATATTTGCACATTTCATCATTATCATTATATATCATTAAGGCAAAGCTTAATGCCAACTCAGTATTTTGATTAATCTTTATAACGAATTGGTGTACATTATGAAAACCAAAAATATGCTGTAGTTAAATTGAAGGTTTTCCTATCGCTTCGCTTAAGAAGAATGCAATAAAAAAATAAATTACTCAATAAAAAATATAAATGCAAACTACTGCAAAAAATATTTTTTCAATAGAAATGTATGAACGCGTAAAGGAAAAAACTTTAAAAAATACAGTTTTATAGCTAAGATTATCTGTGACAGTTTCACTTGATTAACTTTTTTGCTTTCTTATAAAATTATTTACAAATTAAGTATAAACCAGTTTTTTGCTTGAAATCGAACGTTTATAGACTCCGTTTGTCAAGCAATTTTAATGTCTATTACCTACGATATAAGGTATACCAAGAATATTCACATTTTTGTCTTGTAGCTTCCTCTTAAGGCAAATGCAGGTGATATATTAGGAATGTACTATAAGTTTATTAGGAAAAGGCTCGCATCTCTTTTAATAAATCAGCAATACTTATTTTTCTCCGTGAACGATTTGAAAACATTTGTTAGTGTCATCTTATTTGGTATCATTAAAAATATTTGGACAATTTCATGTTAAGTTATGGATAACTTAAATTTCATGTTATATCCATAACATTACCCATTAAAAATGAGTATTACTAATTTATTAAAAATCTCTTAAAATTATTGGTAATCTTTAAGTAAATTTCTAATATTTCGGAACAGGTGTTAATAACACGTGTTCTGACATCGTGATAATACATTCGTATTTTACACAAAGTTTATCAGGAAACCTATCAATTCATTCGTTAAGGGCCTACGAACCCGTTTTAACCGGATTACGTATAATTTGAAGAGATTCTTAGTAAATTTACAATACTATTTTTTCCATGTATTGTCTTGCTGACGCCTATTTGAAACCAATAACAATCTAAATAAGCTGAAAGCTGATTTTACCTGAAAATAATACAATTATTAGATATAGATAAAAAACTTCCTGACAACGAATTAAAACAATTCGGTGACAAAATCATTAAGTTGTCATCAGTATCATTCTACAACGTGAGAAGATTAACTTTTAAAAATCCAATTTATCTTCTGTTTTCATTTTTACGTCGTAGAAATGGGCGCAAGTACTGAAAGTGAAATACGAATGTAAGTATTGCGCAATGCACAAAGTGAATATTGAATATGAACATGTAAATTCGTAATACTCGTATGTGTTTGAACTTTACATTAGGCACGAATTCACTATGACCCTGCTACAAGAGTCCAGTTGTAACTTCTCTTTCTGTAATGCCACTTAATGAAATATTAATTTTAATGAAAAATCAAAATAGCAGCTTTTATACTTGACTATTATTAAATTTCTAGAAAAAGTCTTGTTTTACGTTGTTTTTTATACTTATTAATCCTAGAATGATAGAATTTTTCATTGCAACTTCACAACTAAAATGCTTGGACATATCTTTAATTTCTCAAAGGTACATAACAAGTATTAAAAAAGAATGTACAATTATGATTGGTGTTTTTTTATCTTCGTGTCAGCAAAAAATGGCGCGATGGCTAACTTTCCCATTACTAATGATTTTTATATACCGTTCATCTCAGAACAGATAACTCGTCATTTAGTCGAGTAGTCGGCTATTACTTCCATAATGAAATACAGCTGAGAACGCCATTGTAACCTTTCTATCTTTCTCATGAACAGCGAGTCTCATGGTCCGAATACATTTGTGAGCCGAAACGTGAACAGTCCCTCGAATAATGGGAAAGGAACGAAGCAACACCAAATTGCGCGAAACGTCGCTTGCTCAGCGGTATGTGATCCCTTAATATGGTACGATTGCTGACATATATGGGTGTTGTGATGTGGTTATTAAATTTGTAGTAGGTACTAAGAAATATGACTGTAGGTAGGTAGGCAATCATGACAGTTACGGTATTATTATGGGTTCCATGATAACTCCTCAAAATGACAGTTCAACACACCCTTAAAAGGTGATATAAAGTCTCTAAAGTGATGAAACAAAAACTAGGTTAAATAGTTACATATGTAACCCAATTAACCTAGTTTTTGTTTCATGACTTTTCATAACTTTATAACACTTTTTATAGGTGTGTTGAATATTCATTTTGATGACTATCAGGTAAGATTCATTATGTTACTTCGAATCATATAATAAGGAAGTTCGAATACAGCAGACTCAGCAGACCAAGGAATCAAACGATTCCTAGATTATAAATTACACTACATAAGCAAGTCACTTGCTCAAGAGAATATCATTCAAAGAGATAATGTATAAAATATTATAATGTACCAGCAATTGTTACAAGATAAACCATATTCATCAGATCATTACCACGGTGAAAGTTTGTATCAGTGAATCATTTTCTTTCATATCTATAAAAAAAATCAGTGTACATTGTTGGTAAGTTAGCTGTGCCTAGTAATTATATATATTTCTCCTCTTTGAGATTGCACAACTATTTAACTAGAGAAGAAGCCATTGGTTTGGAACCGTGAATAATGTTTTAATGAAGAACTCATCAAATTAGAAGTACACCTGTCTTTGAACGTATCGGTATGTGAATATTATTATTTTGTGAGTAAATTAAAACATGCTTCGTAGAGGAGGTATTGTGTTCAGTGTTAAGTGTGAATTCAGGTACAAACCGAAGCGTTTTTCCGGTTCATGAAAGCCACAGATTCCATAATTTCTTTCTAAATAAAAACTCGCTAACTCGCCAGTTCCATTTCTTACGAAAACTTTATTTCATTGGCATTTTTTTAAAACAATCACAGAGAAAATGAGAATGGTGTAATTTTCGCCATTCAGATTTGCATAGAATCCGAATATGTAATAATTTTGTCTAGGTATGTTCTAAGAACCCTAGAGGCTTAATTTGGCAACACTTGTTCATTATGTTATATTTGGCCAATGAAGGAAATTAGGAAACAATCTATATGTACACTGGGAAAAGGCAAATACGCAAGCATTAATCAAATGAGAGAGCAGCTAATTGGATTCAAATAAAAAATAGATTGTTATTTAATGTATTAATTTTTGTGCATAAATTCATGAACAACCAAATGCCTAAATATTTTAAGGATGAAATTATTTTTAATAGAGATGTTCATAATTATGAAACCAGAAATGTAAATAGAATTAGATTGCCACATATGAAGAAATCAAAATCACAGAACTGCCTAATGTACAAAGGACTAAAGATGTATGATGAAATGCTTGAAAGTCTGAAGAATGAATGTATTTAAAAATATTTTTTTTGTTTATTGTAAAAATATTTAAAGTTACAAAATGAAATATTGTCTTGTTAATATTAGTTTATATTCAAAGGTTGTATAAACTCAATAAATAATAATAAAAAAATGAAGTGGCATCTGACAACTACTGTAATTGACTCATAGCAAAATGAATGGTGGAGTCTGGAGATCATACAAATATTAACATTTAAAAGAAAACGAAAATTGAATATCACTTCCAACTAAAAAAATACCGGGATCGGTTCTTTTCACCCACGTCTGAACGAGGCTTATTAATTGAACGTAATGATCATTTTTGTTCTAGCAATAATATAAATTAAACCACATCAAACAGATGATGTGGTTACGAAAGCGTTACAAATAAAGACAGCAGCACTGGTGTTATTGTCACAAAATCTTTTTAAAAAAAACTCTTCAAAATCAACACCTGTCGACAGAGCTTTTAAAAACTCATTTTTTCAAGGTTCCACGCGAGGGTCACCAATTGTATTCACAAAACTGCTTATGTGTTAATTTGTGGAAAGCTTCTGACGCAAGTATTTTACTAAATATATTCCATTCAACACATTGTAACTTGTCCCCCGATGTTTGGATAACTTCTGATCAATAGAACCGACGGATGTAACACAACACCTATGAATAAATTTGAATAATTCACAGAACCTACGAAAATAATCTGTCTTGACATATCTCGCTAATTCATCGGAGGTTCAAAATTGCAACGTTTTAGTAGAGTGATGTTACCTATGCATTGTTTGACTTTGACGAACATAAATTATATTTAACATATCTAAATAAAGCCGTAACTTAAAAGGTCATTTACAAAATATGGACGTCAATGATAAACAAATAATTAGCTAGATTTGTTTGTTATATATTACACAAAGAAATATCACAGTTCTAACATCTAACAATGTGGAATGTGTGTGTTCCTTAAAAACAAGAAGAATTCTATACAAATAATCATTGAAATTTTCATCACATTTAATTTTTTTAAATTATTTTTTACGGTGGCGGGTTTGGGTACCGCCATTTATTGGATAACCAACACCTCGGCCAAAGGTCACCACAAGTGGTTGGCTACGTTTGGTGACTTAGCAGGGTGCTCGGGTTCAGGTTTGGGGAGACCCTTTGACCTCTCCAACTGGTCTCTCGACCCATCGCATTGCGCCGCAGTGATATATGCAAATGTCCGTCACTCATGGAAAAACTGATCACTACACTCCTACCCAACCCTCATTCCTTTTACCTTCCCAGAAATTCCTCCCCGTACTTTCAAACAAAAAAAGATTCTCCACACAGCATCCCAAAACTATTATTATTAATTATTTTCCTAGGGGCCTCCTGCGTGGGGTTAATGTAAAAAAAAACAGATTTTTCAACTATAAAGATAAGTTTAGTATGTTCTGAAAATAATTTTCTTTCAGTGAAACAGTGTGCAGTGACATAATTTTTTAGGTTCAGTACTTTTGGAGCCATAATATGTGGGTTTATGAACACTGTGCTCAGGACTTCGGGGCCCATGAAATTTGGGCACCTTTGAGGGATTTTCTCACTCAACCAAGTTTACAACCCAAATTACGAAAGACCTTGTTTAGTTTCTGTACCAAATCGTTGCACGGAACGTAAGTGCCTTTTCATTTGCGTTTTGTTTATTGGGAAAACCAACAGCTTATAATAATTTATGAAGTACGGTAAAATACGCATAATAATTGAACCAACAAACCAATTGGTTTTCACTCATATTTTTTTAAGTTAGTAGTGATTATAAAAGAAAAAGGAGTTACAATATCCTATTTGCATGCGATGGTAGGAGGGACGGGAAGGGAATGGATCCAGCGTGTATAGAGTAAAATGTATTGATTTCTGTTCGAATAAATCGAATTCACTGTGTGACATGCCAAAAATGTATAATGCGCGGGCGGTGAATGAATGTGTTTTGTTTTGAGTTAGTGTTGAATTGAGTGATGTGTAATTTTGTCTGTTTGGCAATCGAATTTGTTAAAAAAATTTTATTAACAATATAAAGTTTTTTACAGGTTTTTTTTTCGATGTCTGTCTCACTAGGATAAACCCGTGTCGAGACAGACTCAATTGACTAACTAGACAAGACTAATTGGTTCAAGTACTCAAGTACAGGTACGAATCTCTCTTTGTTTGTTCCTAATGTATTGTACAACTTATCTTAATTTAACCTCAGAATTGAATCTATCTTCGTTTTTAGACCGTACCTGTGACAAAAGTATTGTGCCAGGATTATACAGCGCGTATAGTGATGCAATCCAAGATCATGGTGCATCTATATTACATCGACTTACCATATTAATTTTATTTACACAAGCTCGTAACTCAGGGCAATCTATCACAGAAGTGGCTGTTTTTTGTAAAAATAGTACCTACTTCTCCGGAATTTCTTGTAGATGTCTTCATAGCTCTCTAATCACTCAACCAAGTTAACATAATAATGATTGATTCGACCTACCTTCCTTGTTGATGTCCCAGACCACAACCTTGCAACCCAGCCTGGCTAGGCGGATGCATAGCAGCCTACCCACCCCCGAGCCCCCTCCCGTCACCAGCGCCACCTGTCCCCGCAGCTCCTTGAGGGGACGCAGCCCCAGCACGTCCAGTACTGTGTGCACGATCATCTCGAGTACGTGGTACGCCAGCAACACGAAGAAGATGAACACGTCCTTGAGCACGCTCAGCACGCGTGGCACGGCGTCGGACGTCTCCATGGCTAGATAGTTCGTCATCACCTGAAGATAAAAAAACGGAGGTTAATTTTTTTGATGTCATGGATTATTTCGTAGTCCTTTCGCCTTTCTTTATTCAAAAAGTCCTGGACAGAGCATTATTATTATTTGTATGAATGGCATTGAAGTTAAATCTAGGGTGAGGAGAAATTGCCTGGCAGTCATCTTGAATGACAAAATATTGAAATGATTTGTATGTAAAGTTATGAACCTAAAATGCCCAGGACTTTTGACACTGAATTCGAGAACAATTTGAAGCCACGGGGGGAGGGGGAAGATGTATGAAAATTGCCAAAACCAACTTAAATTGTTTAATGACGTATCCCATTCCTTGTCTCATCATATACCCAAAAAATCACTGGCCGTTACAAGTGCATTAACTACACATAAATACAATTGAATGAATAGAATGAATTGGTTGTTAAGTGCATTAACAACACATAAATACAATTATAATAGCTCAATATGCACCACTTTGCATACAAATCATTTCAAAAATTTGTCATACAAGATGGCTGCCAGGGAATTTCCCCTCACCCTAGATTTGGCTTCAATGCCGTTCATACAAAATCGCGCTAATTCAGTCCAGGGTGCAAAGCTCTAACCATTTTAATGTTATGTTTGTGTTGTTGATGCAATTATAACGGCTTACGATTTTTGGGGTATTTGATGAGGCAGAGAATGGGATGGCCATTAATAAAACTTCGAAGGATTTCTTATAAACATTAAACAAATAAATATTGAATTTGATATTATTATCCTAACAGAATGTTGGATTAAAAATTCTTATACACCAAAAAATTTAGAAGGCTACTATTGCATCAATACTTCATACAATACTAAACAAAATGATGGAATTGTAGTTTACATCAAAAACAACCTGAAAATTACTACCAAAGAAATTAAAATAAATGACTCCAACTGCCTACACATACAAGCTAACTCAGTGATTAATATACTGGCTATTTATAGATCCCCATCTGCACCTAACATTACAAACTTCCTTACCTCACTTGAAACTGAGTTACTTAAACTAAAACACTGTAGTAATCTGTTTCTGATTGGAGATATGAACATTAATATTTTAGCAAATGGTCACCCTCAAAGAGATGATTACCTAAATGCTATAAGCTACTACGGTCTCATTAGTTACATTAACAAACCTACTAGAGTCACTGAAGAATCTCTCTCTTGCATCGACCATATAATTGGTAGAACGAAACTATCTATCAATACTATAATATATGAATCCACAGTAACAGACCACTACTCTACAATATTGGAAGTAGGAAATGAAAATAAAAGACTAAGTGACAATGTTAATGTACCTATTATGAAAAATAAAATTGACTGGAATAAAATTGTAGACAACTTAAAAAACGAAAAATGGGAAAACTTGTACTCAATTACTGATAATGATACGGCATGGAATTATTTCACTAATTTTATGGAAAACCAAATAAATCTACACTCCAACCATAAAGAGGTACTAAATAAAAAAAATACAACCACGAAACCATGGATTACACCTGGACTCTTAAAATGTATTAGGAAGAGAGATAATATACACAAAAAAATTAGGAATGATCCAAATAATTACCTACTAATTGTACAAAGTTAATTAAACATGCAAAAAATAAATACTACTCTAGAAAAATTATTGAATGTAATAATGACTCTAGAAAGATCTGGCAAATTCTTAAAGAGATAACACATTCAAAGAAATTTAGAGGTCAAATCGAGGAACTTACAATTGATAATCAGACTGTGAATTTTAACTCTGACCCGAAGACTATTGCCGACCATGCAAATACCTTTTTTACGAATATTGGATCAAAACTGGCCAGTAAAATAAAAGAAAACATCAGCTGCAACACTAAAATTCCTCCATTAGACGAGGATCTCCGAGAAGAAATTCAAATAAAATTCTCTCTAAAAGAGGTATCAATTGACGATATCATCAAAGAAATAGACTCACTGAAAGAGATGACATCTCCTGGACATGACAATATACCAAGTAAACTTCTAAAATCACTAAAATCTCATATAGCCTTTCCCCTTAAATTTCTAGTTAACAAGAGCTTCACTCAAGGTTGTTTTCCAAATGTATTAAAAAAAGGTACTATCTCTCCAATTTTTAAAGGTGGAAAAAAAACTGAAATTACCAATTACAGACCAATTTGTGTTCTAAGTTCACTTTCTAAAATTGTAGAAGGTTTACTAAGAGATCAACTGACTACTTACCTTGACTCTAATAAAATATTATCAACCAATCAGTTTGGTTTTCGCAAGAACTTGTCAACCTCAGACGCCATCGCTAATGTTACAGACTTCATAATAAGTAATGTTGACAAAGGAAATAAATGTTTAGCAATTTTCCTTGATCTTGCAAAGGCGTTTGACACTGTGAACCATAAAATACTTTTAGATAAACTTAAGAGGATAGGAATATCAGATTCAGTCCTTCAATTATTTCATAGTTATCTAACTGATCGAACTCAATGTGTTAAAATAAACAGTACCTATAGTAGTCCACAAAAAACGGTATGTGGTGTTCCACAAGGTAGCATCTTAGGACCCTTATTATTCTTAATATATATAAATGATTTATGCAACCTAAAAATTTGTGGACAAATCACAACTTTTGCCGATGATACAGTTTTGCTATTTTATGCTAAATCTTGGGATGATGTCTTTAAAAAAGCAGAAAATGGCTTTCGTATTGTTAAATATTGGCTAGATACCCACATATTAACCCTGAATACAGATAAAACAAAATTTTTAACTTTTAGAATATCAAATAAGCTCATACCTTCACAACAAAGCCTCAAACTACACAGCTGTAACCCCTTATTAATCCCATGTACTTGTCCTTCTATAAGTAGAGTTGATAGCATTAAATATCTTGGTATTCAATTAGACGATCGTCTTAAATGGAATCTACATGTTGCAAACCTAACGGCAAAATTGAGGAAACTCATCTACTTCTTTAAAAACGTTAGGGATATCTTAAATAAAAAACAACTGAAACAAGTTTACTGTGCTCTTGTACAATCATCCCTTGAATATGGTATTATCAGTTGGGGTAGTGCCTCAAATACTTGCCTGGAACCTTTAGCAAAGATTCAAAAACTAATTCTGAAGGTTATTCTCAAAGTCCCATTGAGGACGAGCACTGATTTTATTTTTAAGGCACTTCATGTTCCTAACTTGGAAAAATTGTATTCAAAAAATATCCTGCTTCATCAATTTAAAAATGCACATATGTTTGAAGAACGAATAAGCACTAGAGCCCTAAGACAGTCACATATAAAATCTTTTAGCATCCCAGTTTGTCAAACCTCTTATGGTCAAAGAAGTTTTAAATACAATGCTACTAAACTATTCAATTCTTTACCTACTGACATTAGAAATACGCAAACAAAAAGTTCATTTAAAAGTAAAATCATCGATTACCTCCAATAAACATATCCATTGAGTAATCTTAAATATATTGTCTTATAATACTTGAATTGTATAATTAAAAAAAAAAAAAATTATTTTATTTTATTATTGTGTCATGTTTCATAGTATGTTAACAACCGCTCTGTAAATTGCCATCTCAACACAGGCGTTTTCACACCTAGTGAGATGGGCAATACTTGATCACTCTGTTTATATGTAATATTAAAATAATTAAATAAAAAAAATAAAAAAAAATAAAATTAAGTAGGTTTTGGCATTTTTCATACGCATTCCCCATTACCCAGTCCAGGTCCTTCTAGATTTATGTTCAAATACCCAATTTATCCTTTCTAACAACTGATACTGCGGCTCATTTAGACTCACTACTCTCAGTATCTGATGGTTTTAATTAATTGATTGAGTTAAACCAAAACCTCCTAGATTACAAGGCCGGGACACTCAAAGCAACCTCCTAACTTGTATGGGATTTTACAAAAAAGTAATCTTAAAATGTTTTAGTTAATTAAAAACAATTTTTTTTGGAGAATCCCAGGTTAGGAGGCTGATTAGATTCAGTATCCCGGCTTTGTGATCTAGGAGGTTTTGATTTAACACAATTAATTCTGAAAATAAACTTATAAATTAATCTTATTACTTATAAATTAGACCTTATTGTTAAGGAGAACTTATTCTAGAATTTTGGCGATCCTAAACTCTAATCTAATTATATAATATATAATCTATTTTTTTTTCATCTCTCCCAAGCGAAATAGCTTGTCCATATTTTTGTATTTTATTTTTTGGAATAACTTCAGTAAAACCTCAAATTGTAATGTTTAATTATTGAAGACAATATTAGCAATTTCTACCGAACGAATATTTGAAGCAGAAAAATCAGAATACGGTCACATCTAGGACTCGAACCAAATACATAAAGATTGCAACCAATAAAAATGTGGGGTGAGAAAAATGAAGGCAATGTTGGTAGTTCTTATTCGAAGTATGATATAGTTAATTATGAGCGAAGGAGATAGGGTCCCATTAGCTCAGTTCGTAGAGCGGTGCCCCGGCAAGGCAAGGGTCCTGAGTTCGAGTCCTAGATGTGACCGTATATTTTTCTGTTTTAAAATATTAGGAATTGCTAATATTGTTTTAATAATTACATATTTTTATCGCCATGAGAAAAAACATCGTGCTTTATTTTTTAACTAATTTAAGTCAGTTGTATTTTTACAGAGTTTTTAAAAGTTTACACGTAAAGTCGGTTGGCTCTTCGAAAGGCAGTAGGTAAACATGTTGAAAATAATTTCTAATATAATTAGAACACCACGATTTCAGAATTTTGGTTTAACAGAACCTCGGAATCCATTAATAGGTTTTGAAAAATATATGAAAAGTTATTAAAATTCAAACGCATCACGTTGTAAGTTAGGTCACGCAATGCAAAATAATTAAAATCACAATACGACTAAAATAAAATTCATTATTGCGACACGACTTACGCCAATATAAGTACTAATTATTTTCTTTAAAAAACAGATAAAATCCGAAATGCATTTTTCATCGTAATTCAAATGTACTACGTCGTGAGACATATAATTTTATGAAACCTATTTTACAACTATTTACATCAATTGATTATGTATTAAAATTGAACATAGTTTAAGTATTTAATAATATATAAAAATTGTTTAACATATTATTAAATAGTTACATATATATAGATATAGGTTATGCATTAAAATTTAATATTATAAATTTTTCAAGCCACTATTTAGCGTGATTATCTTCTGAGTTCGACTTATTTATTTGCACTTATTTATTTCTTTGTAACTTTTGTTATACCTTCCATTCCTTTGTTTCGACTATGTTACTCACAAGTCAGGGTGTTTTTCTAACATCGCTTATGCTGTTACATTAAAACATGTACAACGTATAATTATACAAATAATATTGAAAAAAAACCAAGAGATTATCCAACACACCTAATTTTTGAAGAATTTAAAGTATTCAAATTTTATGATCTTGTCCAAAAAAACATTATAAATCAAATAATAAAAGAAAAACAAAATCACATCTTTTTAACTGAATGTCGTACTCGTCAAAAATATATATTTCCAACACAAAAATGTAACACCACTTTTGCTCAACATCATTACATATATCTAGGGGAAAAAATACTTCAACAGCCTACCCGAAAATATCAGAACAATAGAAAACGATAAACACCTACTAAAAGCAATTAAAGAGAAGTTCAATGTAAAAATACCAAAATGAGGAAACTATCTTTGTAATTAATTATAAATTTTAATATTCATAATTACAAACACTAAAATATTCTTCATCTTGATACTCACCACTATTCTGAGCAGTGAAAGCAGTGAAAACTAATTGTACTAATTGTATGAATTATCTTTCTTAACATTATTGATCTCTGTAAATTGATTAACTATTTAATAAATATATTTAAAGTAAAAAAAAAAAAAAATCATTACTGATTGCATTGAGTACTTATTTATGCATTTATTATAGTAACATTAACGGCTACATTTAGTTATAATGTTGTTATTCTATAATGAATGCGAAATGATTTCCAATGTCTTGAACGTTTTGACGTTGAAATAATATTGATATGTTTTGGTTTTGAGTTTCCCAGGTTTGCCAAAGGTCGCTAAGACTGTTAAGCAGATTGTATCGCATGCAAAAGTAAATCAATTAATTGTTTGCTTTTAGCAAGCGACGGAGCCATCCACCAGTATCGTGAAAATTAAAAATGAGGTAATTCGTGAGGGCTCAACGCGGACAGTCACCTACTTTGTCGATTAAAATGGATGATAATGCTATTGCTGCATCAAAAAATGCTTTCGAATTCCTAGTGTGAAGCTTCGTAGCTTTTATAATTTAATAGACTGTATCATTTTAATGCCGATTTCTGCAATATCTACATCTCAAAGATCACGGGAAACAACTATATTGAAATTATTACAAGGAGAAAAAAGAGTATTGGTAATTCGGTTAAAAACGGTACTGTAGGCCGTTTCCTGATAAACGGTTAGTAAATTTCTAATATATAGGAACACGTGTTCATGCACCTGCATTTGCCTTGATAATATACAATGAAGAAATGCGAATATATTAAGATTTTTATGAACAGTTGTTCCCATGACGTGATAATATATTCGCATTTTACTAAAAGTTTGGAACTTACCAATTCATTCGCTTATGGCCTGCAATCCCGTTTTTAACCGGATTACTAATAATTTGAAGAGATTCTTAATAAATTGGCGAAACTCATTTTTCTCATTGTGTAGTTAGTCTTTTGTTCACCTTTCAGGTTTCGCCTCTTGAGAATGTACTAGTTCCTCGGTTATTGAACCAATGATTGAATCAATAATGTCGACTAAATTTAATCGACACGAACTGTTGTTTGTCGGTTGGTTTGCTCTTGAACAATGTCAAGTTACAGACATTATCGATATGGGCGTGCTATAAACCTTGATACTAAAATGGACTAGGAATAAGTCGCAAAAATATAATGGTTTCTATTATAAAGTGGTTATTTTTTTGAGAATTAACCTTTTAATTGATTTTAGATTTTATAAATTTACACATTCAGCACCACAATAGACGATTATCAAATATAAATTTATATAATGTACATAAATAGTGTTAAGGGACGTAACTGCGTCCGTAAATCGGTGATTTGAGTTATTATTTGCAGTAAAAATGTAAATAAAATTTTGATTTCTGGTTATTTTTTATGTTTAAACTTTTTTTCCCAATGAAATCAATTTATATTAATAAAAATGAAATAAATAACCGCCCAACCCCTAATGAAAATATGTAACCGCCCAACCCTCACCCCGACCCATATTGTCCAATACCTAATGATTTTTAATTTTATAATTGAAAAAACATCAAAAATTTAGGCGCAGGCTAAAAATCCATTAACATGTTTATTCCATATAATGTAAGGAATCACTGGTTAAAGGAAGTAAGGTAACTACGTTAATGTAAGAATATGTAGGTATTTATATTGGTTCCATGATAACTCAACACAGTGACTATTCAACAAACCTTTGAAAAGTGATATAAAGTCATTAAAAACGATGAAAAAAAAATTTTACACCAAACCTAACCTAACCCAGTTAATAAAGTTTTTGTTTCATCACTTTCCATGACTTTATATAACTTTTTAAAGATGTGATGAATTATCATTTTGATGATTCATTCGGTCACCATTTATATTTGCATCAGGAAATTCATTCGTCTTGGCACGCTCCTGGCTTCGAGACGTTAATGCTGAACACGTGATTATGTTATTTTATGTCCGATTTGTGAAAAGTCTGGGTCAATCAGTCAAAATTCATAACACGAGATGGCAATTCAAATACAAATTTAGACTAACGGCACTTCTGCACGAGATTGTACAAGAACGCTTAATAAGAAGTGTCGATAGTACAAATGAGTATACAAATAAAATAATACATTTTCTTTTTCCATCCAAGCAATATGTGAGAACGGGTTAATTTTTTTAAATTTTTACTTAGATTTTTTAAAGATTGTACGCATTTAGGTACATTATTGCATTTATTTAATTTTTTTATTATTTCTACGCTCACTTATCTTCTTTGATTATTAATTATTATAATCGATTCAATATGTGGAGAAAGGGATTATTTATTCAATATGTTGTTATATATTGCTACATTGTTTATTGAACACGACAGGAGAAATGCATTCTTGAAAGGAACATTAAGGGCCGGTAGTAAGCGTTCAAAGATCGTTTGAAAGGGAGATATGCAAATACTAATGTTAGAGAGAGCGCGCTAATATTAATAAAGATTAATAATTAAGCGAAAATGATTAAAATATTAAATAAAACATGACTCGTTTAAAATAGAGCAAAAATCTATCTGAAAATGCTTTAGTTGCATTTCATTTTGTGATTTTTTCCATGTCTAAAACCTCTTAAATAATAGAACAAAACGCGTTTTTAATAATTTTTGGAGCTTACTTTGCGGTTTTTTTTAATCGAATGAATTTCATATAATTAACGTTTCGGCATAAAAATGTATAGACAAGGCTTCAGCACGAGTAAGCCACCCAGTGAGGCCAACATTACTGGATAACTCTGAAATGTAAACAAATATTGTGCCAAATAATAATCTTATTTTTTTTTAACCTAAAAACTTAAAGAGTTAATGAGAAATGTGTTATTAGAAAATTAGGTATGCGGGGCCTTAAATAAAATAATTTTATTTGATGGGTAACTTCCATCGGTTACACATTAACAACTTATGACTATGGGTTATTATTGTGTGTTACGGAAACTGTTTTCAATCCTGATTAATGGTTTTATAGTATTAATGGTATTTACTGAATCGTTAAAATTAAATATAATTTCGAGGCATCAAAAAAGATCTCAGAAGTAAGGAAAAAAGCCGCAGTAAAACACGAATAGTATTTAATTTAGAAAATCGGGTTGTAACGGAATTATTAAATAAAAGCACAATTTTAACGATAAACACAATTTTCTTTATTTTGGGTAAAATCATTTTGAAAGTATGATACGTATTTATAGCAGTTCAACAATAGCAAGAGGGTGTAACAAACTCTTATGGAACTAAAGGAACTTTGAATTACAAAAAGGGTTTCAATATGTATTTTCTCCTTCTAGGTTAGCTGAACTCCTAAAGTCGACGGTTTACCTACTAAGCGACGTTTTTGTCAGATCTGCCAAGAATTTAGGTAACTTAACATTACAAAGTAGAAACATGACCTTTTATCGGTAATCACAGTTGTGATATACCTTCCAGGAATCACATCATGCTAACTGAGACGAAGCGATGCAGGAATGAGAAAGTATTCGAGATCTACTGATAAAAAACCACTAGCATCCCTCGTCTTAATTCGAAACAGAGGAAGCGATGCAGGAATGTGAAATTATTCGAGATATACTGATAAACAACCACTAACATCCCTTGCCCTAATTAGTAAGAGACGAAGCGATGCAGGATTGAGAAATTATTCGAGATATACTGTAAATAACCACTAACATCCCTTGCCCTAATTAATAAGAGACGAAGCGATGCAGGAATGAGGAAGTATTCGAGATCTACTGATAAACAACCACTAACATCCCTTGCCCTAATTAATAAGAGACGAAGCGATGCAGGAATGAGGAAGTATTCAAGATCTACTGATAAACAACCACTAGCATCCCTCGCCCTAATTCGTAAGAGACGAAGCGATGCAGGAATGAGAAAGTATTCGAGATATATTGATAAACAGTAGATCTACTAATAATTACGCTCAGATATCTTATAATATTTAGATGATTTTTACGGAGGAAAATGTTCATAGAAAATAGAGAACGGCAAAAAAGTGATAGGTGATCATCCCACTTCAAAAAAATAAAACAGTTACTTGCAGTCAGCTTTGAAATTGGTTGACTGTGCATTACAAATTAAATCTTATGCCGGATAAAAGAATAATATATTTTCAGTAGAATTCAATTCTATAACTTTTAAAATTTGAAGAGTTTGCAATGTATTCGTGCGTTTAGAATGTACGAGATTTTTTGAATATACGATACGATAATCAAAACAAACCCGCAAGTGTATCTACAGCTCGACATTTAAGTGTAGAAAACAAATGATGGCGCTGCAATCGTTTTCTAGGTTTTAAATGGCAACACCAAGATGGCTCATAGGACAATGAATGTATGTTAAAAAAAAAACACTTCAGCCAAAATGCATATTTCATAACGTATTTGTATTTTCAAAAATTTTGCACAAAAAACTGTAATTTAAATGGAAGTAAAATAAAACAAAACAAGTCTTAAGTGGGCGTTTATTTCGCTATAAAAACGTAGGTACAAAAGGTATTTAAAAATCTGAGTCTATTAATTCAACACCTGACATGTAATTATTATCTTCGTCCTCATGCGATTCTTCTTCTTCCGTATCTTCATCTTCATCTAAACGTATTATCAGTTCATCGATATCATCATACAGAGTACTGCCTCGTGCATAATATTCTGCCTCAATTTTCATCACGTGTTTGCAACAATTTTTCCAATCATCAGCACTTATGCTATTAAAAGCATTTTCTGTCAGCTCTTTTATATTGACCGTGTTTCCAATATTCTGAGATGCAACTTTTCGTTTGGCCTGTGCCCAAATTAGCTCAATCGGGTTAAGGTCGCAGTGGTAAGGGGGAAGCCTTACAACCGTGTGACCATGCTCTCCTAATACTTCATCAATATCATATACAGGCTCTGGCTTATGCATTTTAACCAGAGCCAACAATGATGGTTTCCTTAATGAATTGTCAAAAACAATGTTGTTATGTAATAACCATGCTTTTATGTCATTAACTCTCGTTGAGGTTGTTGGTGCCTTGTTTCTCACAACACTGTGATAAGGCGCATTATCCATGACAATAATGGAGGGCTCTGCTATATTGGGTATGAGCTTCTCAACAACCCACTTTTTAAAATTATGTGCATTCATTTCAGAATGGTAATCCTCTTTTTTGTTTGTTCCACTAAAAATTAATAGGGCATTAGGGACAAAACCCATTTCACTTCCAGCGTGAACAATGATCCAGCGCTTACCTTTTGAAATATCGTGTTGAACTCCTGTCACATCCATAGATTGCCAGCATTTCTTTAGCTTGTAGGATGAATGGATATAACTTTCATCCAAGTAAATAATATTTTTTTGCAGTTCTTCAGGTAAATTTCGGTTATCCATGATAATTTTTAAGTAATGCTCTCTTTTCGCCGCAATATTTGTTTTTTCAATAAGAGCACTTCTGTTTGTTTTGCACTTTTTATAAACAAAGCCGATGGAATGCAAAATTCTTCTTAAATATTCCCGGCTACCATCAAATCCAATGTCTTCTTTGAGTACAGTTAGTAATGTTCTTAAAGTTGGGACTTCTTTTCGCACTATGTAAAAAAAATCCAACTCTTTTTTAGGGCGTCCTATTTTCCGTTTTCCCGGTGTTTCAAATTTTCCGTCTGCCTTTTCCCCTTCCTTGACGATTCGTCTTACCGTTGATTCAGATTTTCCTGTGTGTGAAAAACATCATTAAAATTAGTATTATAGAAAAAAATTATAGTTAAAAAAACACATACTAGATAATATTCATTTAGAAAGAAAGAAAGAAAGATAAAATTAAGAAAAAAGTTACTTTTCTATGAGTTTAAAGAAGTTGCAAATTTTTTTTTTTAATTGAGTTATTCCCTTTTTCCTGTGGCCTCATATGAACTGTCAAAAGGAAATGTCAAATTCGGATTGTTAAGCATAACCTCAAATCAGATTGTAACGGTTATAATCGCTCGAAAATTGGCATAAATCTTCTAATACTAATGAAATTTATTAAAAAAACTATACTACGTACCAGTCATTTCTGCAGTTCGTTTGTAAACATCTTCTAAATTAGATAGGAGCATCTTCGCGCGATATTCGGCTAGGCAGCGTTGAAAAACGCTGTATATAACTTCTCTTGCACCACTACGTATCGGTTTGTTCATTTTAATTAAATTCAAACAATATACAGGCAAACAATGAAAAAATAATTATTAAATGAGCGGATCATACACGGATTTAAGACAGTAAATCGGAGCAACATGACCATAACATGACAGACATACGAAACGTCATAGACAAAGCAACTAATTCGGTGTTGCCATAGTAATGAAAAATTTAGTTCCAATTTAATACATTTCTAGACATGCTGGATTCACTGTACTTGTGGCCGGGAAAATTCTAAACTCTACCAGGCGTAAGTGTGCACTATATAAAGCGGCTATGTCGAGGTACCTGGTTAGTCTTTAGTACTCAGTTGACCAGGTTCGTTCAAGCGTCCAACAACAACAGTGTCTCTGCAACAGACAACAGTCGGCTGTTCCCTTACCGCGCCGTGTAGTCCTTCACCATGGGCCACGGACCAACCGCGCCCGATGTTACCCGTTCCTAAAGGGAGGCTACAATTAATCAACGACTCTATGGGAATTAACAGCGAGCCCATTCGCGCTTGCATCATCTCCCGACCGGGTCCACTCTTTCGTCACTGGAGCACCTGTGATGCGTTAAGTCCGGTCTCCGCTTCTACGTATTTTAACTACAGACTTCAATTCACTCCACCACCCCCCATCACCGGTAATACAGTGTTGACCATCGGCCTGGGAAATCCACCACTGATAATGTCCACCAACAGCATTGAGCATATGCCTGGAATCCATTGCATCAACTACAACTTCAATAAACGCTGCGATATCTACAACCTCTTTCATTACCGTATCAGCCGCATAAACGTTGCTGTGCTCGAGATAAACTTTGATTGTTGGCCAATTAATAAAAGATAAGCACGCTATGTACTACTTAAAATCTTAAGCTGTATAATCGAACTGTCAGTATTTGTTCAATTTACCCGTCCTTTGTGTACTTAATAAGGATGACATGAGCTTGATATGAATTGTCACGACTGACAAAATAATTACAGACATTCGCCCCATGTCATATATCAGAGTCGTTACTTCGTTGCCTTGTCCAATAATAATTACACATTTCTTATCAACGCAATTACAATAGTGTTTTATTATTAATAACAATATAATAAGTGTAAACATATAAAATTTATTTAAGGAACGTGCTTTCACGCAATTATAGTAAATAAAATAGTTATTAGCTATTCATTTCTGAGTTCTCCTTTATGAGCAGTAGAGCCATTTATAAAGATAAGTCAAATGGGAGCTACGTCGAAATGATTTATTTGTTTCCGAACGACCTCAATAACACGATTCCATACCAAAAGACTTATTTTTATTGAAGACATGGCTTCATCAGGTAAAACAAATAATTCTAGCTTCTTGCCAAGTCGGTATAATAATACTCCCAATACCGCTCTGGTGAAAGTGCAAGTTTCTTGAAATGGCTTCATTCGTATTTTTGAAGACCAGATCTGAAGAACCAGGCATACATTTCCCAAACTCTCTCTCTCCATTTTTTTCCTTTCCCCACTTCTTTCAGCCTAATAACATAAACAAATTGGAAATGCCGTAGTCCTACTAGCTGCAGTGGGTTAGAAGCAATTGGGACTCTTGTTCAGTATTCAGATAACTTAAAGCACGACATACATGGCAGAGCCACAGAGCTAAATAGTCCCGCGCCGATCCATAACTCATAGCTTGGCTTTGCAGCCTCCGTTTGACATTCGGCGAGTACAAAAACCACCGAGCCGAGCCAAAAGATCGTGCATCGGCTCGATCGTATATGGTAAATTGCCGCCTCTGTCGTGTGTGTGCAATCTCAGAGCCAAAATCAGTTCAGTGTGAATTCAGACATCGAATCGGATAGTTGGTATGGCACAATGAGGAAAGATTCCTCTGTGGTACGACGACTTCAAGCGGTCGTGATTTTGTTCTGGATGTTACAGAAAAAATATACCTATTTTACTACTTAATTTTAAATGAACCTTTAATATTTGATTGACGTATATATTTTTTTCAATTCTCAATTACATAAATTTTCTTTGTTGAATTTTTGTAAAAAAAAAAATTTCTATGTACCTATATTATTTTGAACACATACTTATTTTGAATAAAACGTTATTGAATATTTAAAAAAATCTATTTTATGTACCCATATAAGATTTTAGTTGACAAGTCCAGTTGTTTACTTGATGGTGATACCAATCATTTAATATTCTGAGGAGATTTTCTCTCTGAAGTTCTCTAGCCACAAAAAATACGACAAATAAGTAAATATTTGAAAACATACTAATTTTTATTTTTGCGGCATGGTATCACTGCACGTATTTATACATATATCAAACTGGCTTGTCTCACATGTGACTCGTGTATGCCTCCCTAATTTGCACTGGCTCCGTTAATTGGCTCTGCAGTGTGTGTCCAACTTTACAAATTAATGTATTTTTGCATTGTGCGGGAATCGAGCCAACAACTTCCCGATACTGAGTCAAATTGCAGACCATTAAACAACGAACGCTGCCGCCGAAATACTTATTTATTTTTAAAATATCAAAATTTTCAAAAAAAATACAATATGTGAAAATATTTAACTATTTACTATTTACAACAAATTATGTATATATTATATTAGACCTCAATATTTATATAAATACATGAAATCACACAATATTTATATAATTGGAAAAGAATTACCACCATATTATTATGTCATCATCTTTAGCTATAAATATTTCTTTGTGATGCGTTGACAGTTTGCTGTCTGAAAGGGATTTTTATTGAAGACGTGACTTCATCAAATACTGATTGATTAAATTCTTGCCAAGTTGCTATAATAAGATGTGTAAGAGAAGATGAATAAATCAAGGAGTGAGATAGAGGCGTACGTTATGGTACCTGTCTACATGCTAAACTGCGTAGGAATAGAGAAAGTAAGCAATTACCGACGTATTACTTGCAACATTGTTTTATTACGACAGCATCGAGGATAGGGTCGAGGGATAAGGCTCTCGACTATCAAGCTGGAGGTCGCGATTTCAAATCCTACCAAAATTTCACAATTCACTAATTAAAAATAATATGTAGTATATTTGCGGCACGTTCCAGAGTGGAAGATACTCTCAGTATCACCGTGGTGTAAGATTACTTTTCAAAATTGAAACTTTGCTTGAAATAGCTTTGGCCGTCTTTGTTGATCAGATCTGAATGGCCTGGTACTTCCTCTACCTTCCTCTTCACCATCTCTTTCCCCTCCCCACTACATTCAGCCTCACAACATACCCCGATAGGGAATGCCATAATCTCACAGGCTCCAGATGGTTCGGAGCAGTTGGGACTCTTGAACAAAAACACTTTTAAAACAGCTGGTCACACGAATGTTGTATATTTCAAAAAATATATTCAACTTAATTACTCTAAAAGACAACTATTAGCATTTAAGCGAAATTTAAAATACTATTAAGTGAAATAAAAATTTGTTTTGTATGGGACAGTCGCCATTTTAACATTGTGTAAGGTCAGTATTCCTGACATTTCGTTTGGTTATGTTAGGTTATATAAAATATTTATTACTTTAATTTTTTTAAATGTTCAAAAAAAAAAGTAATGTTACACGATTTGCAAAAACAAGATATAATGTATATGAATAATAATGTTATAATTTTATGTATAAACGGTGTCCCTCATAATCTAGCAGAGTTTCTGTGTATTGTATACTCGTTATTTTTTATTTATTTACTAGCTTTACCCCGCCACGCGTGTGGCTCAGTCTTTCTGTGCAGATAGATAAAAAAAATAGGGCGTGTTGCTTTTGCGTCCAACAGATGGCGCTGTTTATAAAAACATCTTTTATCTGTCACAGGTGACATCTACATAATGTATGTATAGAAAATCAGATGCGTATTCAAATCCAACGTTGTGTCAAAACTTCAAAGCAATCAGTGAAGATCTTTCCCAGATTTAAGATATTGAACAAACGAACATTTACATTTATATTTATATAGATAGATTTTTAATTGTCAACGCCATGGGATTTTACATATTTTTACGGTTTACAGGATTTAGTGCACACAGATAATTGTTTTAAAGATTTAAAAAACAAAAAAACTTTAAAAACTTTCGTAATACATGGGTAGTCCATTTAATAGTATAAATTGAAATACGAGAAAGAGAGAAAAAAAAATTTTTGAACATAAAAATTTAATAGAATAAAAATAATATTATAATGTAGGTTCAAAATAAGTGCATAACACAATACGAATAGAGAAAAGAAGAGATATTTATTCTATTTGGAAAGAATAGGTATACTGATGTATCCAAAACCCCAAAAATTGAAATCATCATAAAATTACAAATTGACCCCAAAAAATTGACACCATTCTAATATTACAAATTGAACAAAACGCGGCAATGTATATTGTATATCAACAATATATTATATGATTCTAAAAATGACGCTTAGATGGTTTGAACACGTAGAGCGTATAAACGAACAAAGGAGCGTAAAAAGGAATATTGTATTATGTTATATAATTTGGGAGGCGGATATGGGTACCGCCGCCCCGGGAACCATTTATTGGATACCCAACACCTCTGCCATAGGTTACCCCAAGTGGTTTGCTACATTTTGTGACTTAGCAGTTATGTACGGGTTCATCGGGTGAGGTGTGTTCAATCTTGCCAGCGGATGCGCCTGCCCACCAGTTTGCCTTTCCAGCTGGTCTCTCTCGACCCATCGTGTTGCACCGCAGCGGGAGGGATGGATTCATACGTGCGTAACTCCTGGACATACTGACCTCTAGATTCCTACCCATCCCTCATACCTTTTTCCTTCCCAGAACATTCTCTCCTTCCTTTCCTTAAAAATACCCTCCACACAGCATCCCCAACGGTTTGAGGAAAATTATTTTCCTCATGTAAAACACATATATTACGATACTTCCAAAACCTTCTAGAAGTAGGACGCACAATAGCACAACGTGTACACTTCAAACGGGTTGGTGAAACCAAAAGAGAGCAGAAACGAAAAGCAAAGAGACTGAAAAATAATCCGGTGCCAAAAAAACCCTGAACACTGTTTTGTCGCGAAAATTATTGTTACCTATATAATTATTGAAGGTGAGTCGGGGTTAGTGCGACATATAAATCGTCGAGTTGGACTTTCAACGAATTGCACACTGGATTGTGTTATTTCTTTGAAACATTGACAGATTCATCATTAACCATTTCCTGTTATAAGTTTTAAAAATAAGATATTACCTCCTACGATAGAATTTTAAGAAAATTGAACGAATAGATGCACTTCCCCCGGATTTCTGATAAGAGCATATCGTTTTACTTGTCTGACGAATTGTCCAAACAATGAAAACATCTTAACTGACAGGCTTTATTTTACTATGAATATACGTTAATAATTACAGCAAATTTACTCACACGGAGAAAAACGATTCTGTTAAAAAAGTGATAGCATGCCAATATCCTGACCAAATATTAGTCATTTAGAATATATCGAGAACAGTGTTCTTTCCCTGATAAAATTCATGGCGGAATGCGACAATATCTGTGTGTCAACATCAATATCAGTATTTTCATGAACGCGTGTTCCGCCGTCATCATAAAATATTCGCTTTTAACTGATACTTAGTTAGGAACTAACTAACGACGTTAGCATATATAAGTAGGTAGGTATATAAATAAGTTAATAAACTCGTATAGTAAACAGAGTCAAAGATAAAACTACCATTATGATTTTGCCAAGTGAGACATTTGTATGAGAAATCCACTAAGAACCATAATAATATTATGACTTTAAAATCGTGTCGTTTTAGTTAAATATCATACAAGGGGCAAGGTGCGAAAATGTCACCAGTGTCATCAGCCTATCGGAATTTGCTCTCATTTTTGCGATTAGCGTTTATATCATCATGAATCATGACTGACATTTGTGAATAAACAGAAGCAAAATACTCGTTAACAAACCACGGAAAGCTATACTCCCCAGGACTGCAGAATAATTGTGTTATAATAATTATTTTATTTACAAACAAAAGTTACTGCATTAGGAAATAGAGTGAGGACTTTTGCGCCACCTTGTATGTGGTGTAAATTATATATTGAGCCTTTACATTGTAAAGTATGTCCCTCTAAAGATACGACCTTGAGAATAAATAAAGCAGACAAACAAGTACCTAATACCTTAACTAGGCCAAAACTACGTCCATGTTCTATGTGCTCCATTTTATATGAAAAATATATCCCGATCCAAGCGTGAAATCTTATAAAGTGGCAGTTTTCTTTAAAGTGCGTTTGTGCATTGAATTCCCATAAAAAAAACATATAAATTTTTCTATATTCTACGACATTATATAAATTAGCCGTATATAGTTTTAAATTTCCAAAATGTACCATGTTGTTAGGTCGCTAATATCAAGTAAAATTAAAGAAATTCCTTGAATTGAACTCCCAATGATTCCCAATTGCTAAGGCGCTGATAATTCCTGATACCTTACAGTCCAAACACATCGCCCTTGAGATCATTTTTCAGCGAAGCTTAATGCCAAATCACTATTTTGATTAATCTTTATAACGAATCGGTGTACATTATGCATATCAAAAAATATGCTTTAGGTAAATTGAAGGTTTTCCTATCGTTTCGCTTGAGTAGAATACTAATAAATTAAAAAAAAAAACTCAATAAAAAATATAAATATAAACTACTAAAAATAATATTTTTTCAATAGAAATGTATGAACCCATTAAAGAAACAACTTTAAAAAATACAGTATTATATTTAAGATTATCTGTGACAGTTTCATTTGACTAAATTTTTTGCTTTCTTATAAAATTATTTACAAAATAAATAAAAACCAGTTTTGTGCTAATCGAACGTTTCTAGACTCCGTTTGTCAAGCGATTTTAATGCCTATTGCTTAAAATATAATGTAAACCAAAAATATCCACATGTTTGGCTTGTAGCTTCCTCTTAAAACGGCGCTGCACAAAAATACAAATCATGCGAAGATTATTAATTACAATGATCGCCTACCTAGACGTATACTGGTTTTGACAAGGGGCACCAAAATTCTACTCGCGCAAGGCGTCGCGTTGTTTGGTTCAGGGCCGGCCCTGGTAGTACCTTACTACTTCTAGTTCGGCAAGTAAGTACTCATTTGACAAATCTAGGTCGCAAAAATAATTAACAAAATATTTTAAATGAATTCTAGTTTCACAAGAATCCAAATCACGAGATGTTATTTACGTAAATGTAGATATTACATCACGCAACATCAAAAAATATTCAGACAATCCTTTAATATTTTTATTTAGTGTGATGCAATATTGTATTTATATCATAATCCCATTTGAATTGAAATACTGAGTTTCCTTTAATATCGCGGTATCGACCTATTGATTGTAAAAGTACTCCAGTAAAATATAAAAAAATCGGTTAATTCAATATAATTTACTTACCACAGTTTTCCTCTATAAAATTAATCAAACATCTAAAACTAAATCAATTATCTTTGCTACTCGGAGTTCTAGTGGTTTGAGTTCATAATACAAAAGTCAGTTCATAGTACACATGTCATGATCGGGGATCTATTAATATATTTTTTAAATAAAATAAACATTAAAAACTTATAAGTACCTACTTGCACATCTAAAATATGCAAAAATATTTAAAACTTATAAGTACCTATCTACATATCTAAAATATGCAAAAATATTTAAAACTTATAAGTACCTACCTACGTATCTAAAATATGCAAAAATATTTAAGAAATTTATTTTTTATTTATTTATATATACGCCTAAAAAGGCTTTTACATAGAAGTGATCATGCAGTACAATAAGGCCGGGTTCCCACTATGCCGGACCGGCAGATCTGCCGGAAACGGACACCGGACAAGAGTGTTCACATTACACCGGAGCCGGAGAGATAATGGGAGGACATCGCTTCAGGATTTGAAAGAAAAGCCAACTTTCCTCACTGTGTTGGAGCAGTAGATGGCAAACATATTAGAATTTTGAAACCAGCCGAGGGTGGTTCTATGTTCTTTAATTACAAGGAATATTATTCTTTTGTATTAATGGAAGTTGTTGATTCAGAGTACCGTTTTATTTTTATTAGTGTGGGCTCATATGGCAAGGAATGCGATTCTACTATATTAAAGGATAGTAAATTTTGGCAAAAGATCAATGATGGTACTTTAAATGTACCAAAGCCTAGACCGCTTCATGAAAACTTGCACGAGGAATTACCGTTTAAACTAATAATAATAATAATATTTGGCTGATTTATATAGCCCCGTTTTCGTGAGAAATCACCTCAAGGGCGCTGTACAAATATATTTCTTAAATGGTTAATACTAGAACTACTGACTTATCTCTAAGACTTATATCTAGTGACTTACGACTAAGGCCTATAACTACTATATTAACGACATATATACGAGTATTTACATATTTAGCAACTTACAACTAAAATTAATATTAACAATCTAATCTTACTAACGCCAGAAGAAGAAGGAAGTTCTATTATATTAGGGTGTTTTTTATTGTTAGCTGGATATATATGTTAAATGAATGAAATTAATGAATAAAATCAATCGTCAATCTTAAACGCATTTAGATGATTCATCTGCCAACAATTAAACCGATTGACTTGTTATGTTCCCGATGATATTGTCCATTATCCATTGGTAGGCAAGTCAATAGAAAAATTGAATGAACGGAATCGCTAGATAATGTAACAATTACAGTATAAAAAAAATGAAAAAAATAAATATTTGGATAGAATGACGGATTTATGAAAATGAGTGTCTGAAGGCTTTAATCTCCTACGTCCGTATGGAGGTACACATTTGAATACTGATAAAAAGATTTAAACGAGCAGGGCGAACACGTCTACTTTCTTCAAAAAATGCGAGCCGATGACCCGGAGCATGGGCGCGGCGAGCGGGGACAGCCGGATACCGGCACAAACTCGTTCAGATTACTCCGGTCCGGTGGTTCTACCGGCACTTTCGCAGTGACAAAACGCTCGGTAAAAATGCCGGGCTCGGCAAAAATGCCGGACCCGGGATAATGTGAATAGCTACATATAAAGTTTTACCGGCCTGGCAGATCTGCGGGTCCGGCATAGTGGGAACCAGGCCTAAGAGAATATGTATTATACAGGAGATATTGACAGTAAATAGATGTAATCCATTTTAAAGAAGGTAAAAAATATACACTTGTAAAATTGTGATTACAAGTATAATGAGAAAATGTTAAAAAATATGAAGCAATATTAGTAAAACGTAAGAATAACATAAAGTAAAAAAGAAATTACAACAACACTACATATAAGACAAAACATTAAAACTAATTTACCAACGCTACTCTAATTTGTAGGATTCAACAAAGTGTTGGTGTAGATTATGCTTAATTCTATATATGGAGTCAATAAATAAATCAATAGCACCCCCATATTTGTTGCCCAGATCATGCATCCTATTGGTCAGTGAGTGTGTCTGATAGTTGGTCGTGTATGTATTACAGAAGAATGTTATATTTTGTCTTATATTCCTAGTCGGCACATGTAGTTTAATAGTGGCAAGGATGGCAGGACTATCAATTAAGTTGTTAATACTACTTAATTTTAATTTTTTTGTATCAATAGCAAAAACTCGACGGATAGTGACAGTCTAGCGGAATCTGATACCGATAGTACGTACCTACCTACAATAATTAGGTTCTAATGCTACTTACACATACGCGAGTCGAACCGCCGGCCGAGCTGAACCTCAACTTATGGGAAAGGAACGCAGCAACTGCAAATGGCGCGAAACGCCGCTTGCAGTTGCTGCGTTCCTTTCCCGTAATTCGTGAGTCGGTTCGCAAATGTATACGTACCATTACATTATTAATACTGCAAACCGTGTTTCAAAGCGCAAAACTGATACCCACTAGTCTTACACAATCTGAAAGGATTATGTTTCATGCTTATGTCTTTATTGTGCAACCCACTGAGAATGGAAGCACGTTGGTAGTGTAGGTACTAGCGTTTACGAATTAAAAGCCATCTCTCAAGCCGTGAGTCGAACGAACTCCGTATATTGAATTAGCGATGGGTCTTGACTCATTTTACCATCGGGAGCCAAGGTACCAGCTCATTTTCGTACAGCTCAATTGAACGGTAATTGAACGACGACTCAATTGAACGGGTGCCGTCAGCTCAGAGCATATGAGCAATGAGAATACTGTGTTCGCCCGATACGGCTCCTGCGGTACGGCTCCCAGCTCTCAGCATAAAAGTATGAATGATCGTACGATTCTTGGTACTGGATAGGATGCTGGGTAGTTAGTAGGTTTAGGTACATTTATCCAAGTCCAGAAGTTGTACTGTCAGACGCCGTTCACGTCTCCGCATATGTAAAACATATCCCGATAAAAAGAGCAACCGTTCAATTGAGCCATGGTACGGTTTACCGTTAGTCGTATGAATACGGCTCATCATAAAGAGCTAGCTCAATTGTGCGGCTCGTTCATAAACGACTCATCGTTTTTTCGAGTGACATAATTTTAATACAAAAATACATATTTTAACAAAAATCATAAATATTTTAATACAAACATACATATTTTGCTCAATGACGTTACAATAATATTCATGAAACGATAAATACGTTTTTTATCTAGCACAAATTAAAAATAAAACATGACACCAAAGATAAAAGAATGAAACACAAACACAAATTATCAAATTGAGTAAAATGTAAACACTAGTTGTGTAAAATTAACCTTTTCGTTGCCAACAGGGGTACCTATCTAAAATCTCAAAAGCATTATCCTCCATGTATAATTTTAAATAGAAACCCAATAGTTTTGGTATTTTTTGTATTCTTACAAAATCCATATACACATTATCTACCATTAAAAAATAAACTTAAGTATTTTACCAAAACAGTTTTTTTTTCAATGTATAGTTATCATTCCTTTCCATAGATAATATAAAGTTTACTCTGAACCACGCCACAGATGTTGAAACATTCTACACGCACGCACAGTGACTCTCTCGGTGATGATGCGCGCCATCTCACTCGTTCGCGCTATTACCAAAGCTGCGTGAGGGTGAGAGTGAGAATCTATGTAATTTGCCCGTCGTCTTTTGCCGCCCGTCATACACGGGAAGCCAGTACAACCAGGGTTGACAACTTTTGTGCTAGATTGAGCTCTAAATTGGCCGTTAGCTAAAAAAAGGCCGTTTAGCTCCGTAAGTCATTTTTTTCAGATAACCTAACTCCCTTTTTATACAAAACTTGTAAACGAAAAATAAAAACTTAAGATTAATTTCTTTAGGAACCGGTTATTTTTTTGTATTGAACTCCTTGTTTTTTATCTCAGAATTTCGTTAAAATTTATGAATAAATGAGTAATACGTGGGTAACAGAGTAACCCCTCGTGGCAACGTAAGTATTGTTTTGTATCTTTTAGATGAAAAAAAAATCTAATAAAAAACAGTTTTTTTTTTAAATTTTCATATATAATTTTGATATTACTTCGCGTAATAAAATTTCACGACAACCCAATACTGCCATTCTTTATTATTTGAATATTTCATATAAATTTGTAAAACTTTATTATCACTTGTTGATGAATGATACCTACACATTAAAAGACACATTCACAGGATTTTGCTCTTTGAAAATTGATTCTCCAGTACAGATGTACTTACCTATCTAAAAATAAAATTAACAGATAAATTCATTGTTAATCTTATATACCAGTGTCTTTTTTAAACGCGACCTTTCGCCCCCCATTATGTTATCACTCGACTCAAATTTAAATGTAGGTACATCTCAAGACCGCATTTCAATAATATTCAAGTTCATAAATTAGCGAGCATCGCATTACGTCTTAGCTTTGCATAAAGCCGCTTATAGATATTAGAAACATAACATGCAATGCAACGAAGGTTGTAACAAATTACCATGGTGTTCATGCCCACAACATGCAACCTTTGTGGCGTTGCATATGGTGTTGCTAATATAAGCGGCAATAGACTAAGATACTGACGGTTGTCTCATTAGGAAGACGTCCGGCGACAGACAAGCCGGAAAAGCAAATCCAGCGGTAGTGCGAGGAGAGGCTGAATTTGCAATGGACAAAGGCCGTTGAAGCAGCACAAGGGACGCCTGGAGCCGCCTTATCGAAGCGATGGGTCCCCAGGAAAAGGAGAAGAAAATGAAAAGATGCAAAACAATATGGTGTATTGTCTAATTTGTTATTTTAATACTCTATAGCTCACGACGCAGAACATAAATTGGGAGCTAAAAAAGTTACGTTGATCCAGAAATTATATGCTATCAAATTGCATGATGCCAGAGCTCACCGTTTTAGAGTATTTTTATGGATTACACGAATAGATTTTCCGCTTCACAAGTGTATTTATTATATTTGTGGAATGAGGTCATTTTGAAGTCAACATTATGCAGTCACATAATTTACAGTAGCTGGAGCTATAACAATAGAACGATAATGCGTAGCCAGATAAAACAGAACCGTTACAAAACAGGTTATAAGTTATAAGGTTAGCTTAGGTGTGTTTTCTTTAACGTTTTGTTTTATGCCTGTATAAAGTATAGCAGATACGCTAAAAATTTCCCAGTAACCAGTTCGCTGTTCTGTTTTTCGTCCTCTGCGAAAGTCAACGAACGGCCATGATTTTGAATATCAACTTCGCTACAATGCGAATGACCAAGATAACCAGTTTTATGCCGCAGTATTGTCAAGAAAAACAACAAAATAAAATGTTGTTTCGGCGACTAATACCTAAAATAAGAAGTTAGAAAGTCAACTAACTGTTTCCACTCACATTTGGAAATTAGTTCAGACGTGTAAGAGAAATACACGGTGATTATAAATAGATATAATAAGTTTTTAAAACATTATTTTTATATTTTAGGAGAGGAACAGAATTTGGAAGAGGTTATTAAAATAGGAAATTGATACTCGCTCAATCCTTGATAAGCCGCAAACTAGTTCCTTTTTTAGACACTAAGGCGTTAGTTAGGTTAGCAGTGACACATGTCAAATTTGACATTTACGTAAAAAATGCATGTTTTTATCTCACAGAAATTTACGTAAATTACCTAATTTTATCAGTATGGACATCGATGCTTCATCTGCTGCACGGAGAAAAATGACCCGTTAAAAAGTGATAGCGTGCCTATTTCCTGATAAAATATTAATACTTCAGAAAATATTGCGAATAAGTGTTCTTTTCCTAATAAATATCACGAAGGAACGCAACAATATCAGTAAAAAGAATAAATTGACCAGATTTTTTCACACAAAAGCCATACCTACCAGTAGATTAGTAGATTAATTTTTGGGGTATTATGTCATGTTACGTTACCTTCTTATTTGGCCAACATTTCAGAGAGCAAGTACTACCTATAATTTGTGTCACTCGAAAATTATAAGGTACTCTCAATATGTTTAAAAAATATTTTATGTGCATTTCTAATCACTCTCTATGTCCAAGTACGTAAAATTTAAGCCGCTATAAGTATTTCGAAAGAAGAGCTCATCAGTAACCCAATTCAAACATAATTTAGTTCTCCATCATTAGTTTCATGGTAAAACTCATCAGTCAGGATGTGGCAACGAGTATTTCGCCACTTGACGACATTAGTCATCTTAAACTCTAGGAATCTAGGAATTGCTCTTGATTTTCTCTTTTTCATATCAGTGATATCACGAGTAAATCCTTGAAAATGATGGGATTTATACATAGAATATCGAAATCATTAAAAATCCCCAATCCATTATAACCTTGTACAACTCATTGGTAAGAAGCAAATTGGAATATGGCAGTGTTATCTGGAACCCACACTACTTGAAATAATCAAAAACTATTGAATCTGTCAAAAAAAAAATCTAAGATTGTTATCATTTAAACTTGGACTAAATGCCGTACGTCTTATGAGGAACGACTCCAATTTAACTTTACGACCCTGGATAAAAGAAGACAATTTGCTGACTTATTATGTCTACGAAAAATTATTCATGACAAGCTTGAAACAACTCATTGTCTGAGCAATATTCTAATTAAAGTTCCTAATAGACGTAATCTAAGGAGTCAGAATATATTTCATCTAGAATTGTTTAAGAACAATATTGCATACTTCAATCGAATGTGGCGTCTGTACAATTCTATTGAATGTAACTACATAGATATATATGCAAATAGTCCCGCTTATCTTAAAAAGCAAATTAGCAATAGATTGTGAATGTTTGTTTGTATTTTTATTTACTCAATATGTTTTCTGTATTTTTTTGCTTTAATTTTTTGGATATATATTGAACTGTGTGTTTTGTTGATATCTCTTTTGTTTGCCTTTGTTCACTTTTCGCTGTTTTTTTTTTGTTAATACATAGTGTATAATTGTACTTAAACTGTGCATGATGTGAACATTTTTAAGTGGACTTTTGACATCTACGATTTTTCATAATTTTTTTTAAATAATGTCTTTTTCATGTCAATAATCTGTAAATGTTCCTAAACAAAAAAAAATCAGAAAGACGATGGCCCCACGATGCAGGCGATTTATGAAGTTTTCGGAAGCATTTTCGTATATTTACAGGTATATCGGCGATTTTCTCCCGAATTCGATCCTTGAGTTCTTCCTTTAGGTGTGGGGCCGATGTTGAAAAACATATTCCTTCAGTTACCCCCACGAAAGAACGGCCATTTCAAAGAAACGTTGTCTGGACCAAACCATGGTAATGACTGAAAACGGCACGACCCTCCCGACACAATAAGACCCCTCCCAGGTTCCTACCCCAACCACACCCTGTATTACGAAAAGCCAAGGGTAATGGAAGTGCTAAACCTTTATAAATTCGCATCACTGTAATACAGAATTAAAAGGTCTTTTTTAAATACTATCTGAATCTATTTGAAATTAACTTTTGTTTTCTGGAATTGATGAATAAATTAAGTGGAAATTAATCCCGTTCCCGAAATCCAACCTAGCTAAAACTCGGCAAATAGACTCGTTACGCATTTCTCTGAAATTTGGTGATATTACAGCTGTTAATATACGAAATTAAAATTGACTCCAGTCCCTGGGATGAAAGGTTCAATTCACAACCATTTTTTTTAATACACCTATAAATATAAATAGATGTATTATAGTCAAAAAAACTTTGTTTTTCACGGGTTGATTCTTTCTTAACTTCTGTACTGTTAAAAAAATAGGCTAATAGAATTAAGCTACATGACTTGTGTGAAGAATTCATGCAACCTCCACGCGCAACATTTTTCCCGTGGGAGGACTGCCATAACCAAATAATATATTAAATCAATATGACTTTTTTATAGCAGAATCGCACAAGATACTAGATAAAACACAGAAACTGAATAAACATAAAAATAATCTACCCGGAGCCAGTTCCCCCTTTATCTTGGTAGTTTTTATGGCATCATCTAATTAGGATTTGTGGGGTGCAGGAAGTATTGCCTATTCGGATTTGGTCTGGAGGCGATAAGACTATGGCATCCCAAATAAGGAAATATAATGAGGCTGAAGGTGGTTGGGTGAGGAAGGTGATGAATAATAGGAAGGCGGGGAAGTATCTCGCTCTTTAAGTCTGCTCACCAAACACGGCTAAAGCCATTTCAACCAACGTTTCATTTCTAAATAGTGGTCTTGCATCAGGGCGATACTGAGAGTATCTCGACTCTCGAACGTGCCGCAAATACACTATAAAATTATTTAAAATGAATAAGTTGTAAAATAACACAAATCAAACAAATAAAATGTACTTGCGCTCGCTGGATATCTATTCGAGAGCTTTACCCTTCGACCACAGAGGCCGTCGATTACCTGAAAGATTCCAGAGTAAGTGTAAACCAATGGATATATTTTTGGTTATGTGAAAACAGTACGATTGTCGTGAGACTGCAGGGGGGGAGTAAACAGTTGGGAAGTTATTGCACATTTAGCAATCGTTATGTACCTAAATAAATAGGTATCAAAGACTAAAGATAACATTACTAATAATTCGCAGAGCGCGTGGATGTTAGATACGAGTTCTCAAATCGGAATAATCAATATTAGGTAGGTATCTGCAAGGAGGAAAAATTGAAAAAAGATTTGTCTTTGAGATTGTGACGTTTCTTTGAACACTTTTATAATTCCTTATGTTTATGTTTGTTACAGGTTTATGTTTGTTACAGGTTTATGTTTGTCACGGGTTTATGTTTGTTACAGGTATATGTTGGTTACAGGTTTATGTTTGTTGCAGGTATAGGTTGGTGACAGGTTTATGTTTGTTACAGGTTTATGTTGGTTACAGGTTTATGTTTGCTACAGGTATATGTTGGTTACAGGTTTATGTTTGTTACAGGTTTAAGTTTGTCACGGGTTTATGTTTGTTACAGGTTTATGTTTGTTACAGGTTTATGTTTGTCACGGGTTTATGTTTGTTACAGGTATATGTTGATTACAGGTTTATGTTTGTTACAGGTATATGTTGGTTACAGGTTTATGTTTGCTACAGGTATATGTTGGTTACAGGTTTATGTTTGTTACAGGTTTATGTTTGTTACAGGTTTATGTTTGTTACAGGTTTATGTTTGTTACAGGTTTATGTTTGTTACACTTTTATGTTTGTTACAGGTTTAATTTTTGTTAATGCGTTTGTCGGCAAAAGAAGAAGGGGGCAATTTCTTTGTATAGTTTTACAAGATAAAATTGTTTTCTCTAGACCTAAAGTTTTAGGCCATAACAGCCAACAGCTAACAACTCACAAGCTAACAATGTTATGCTGATGAGCAGTAAGTGTAGAAGTGAAGTGAGAGAGACTGCTAACGTTTTCAAGTTCACGGTTAATGATCATAACACATAATATTATTAGGCTCATTCAAATAATACAAAGGAATGCCAACATTGTTATGCGGTTTTTATTGAACTTTTATTGTGTATTTTATTACTGTCGAAACTTTATTATTGAAAATTATGTTTGTATCGACATACAATACACGGTGTCTGGAAACGCGTACTACAATCGGGAAACTGGTGAATCACAATTTGGGTCGATTTTGTTGTATAACTTTTATTGATTTGATCTATCTATTTTTTTGTTTGTTTATATAATCTGGTTAATGTTTTTGTTTAAATGCCTCGAAGCAAGCTTTTTAAAACCATTTAACTGTCGAAAAGAAATCGAAAATGATAAGATCGAAAAAAATATTTTTAGGGTTATCAATGTGATGCAGATTCACCTATTTTTAGCTTAGACTAGTTTAGAGACTTTTTTTTTTTTTAAATAAATTTAAAATAAATCAAATTTAATAATGTTATTATAATTATTAAGTTCTGCAAGTATTTCTGTTATTTTTACAGTTTTTTAATGTGAAAGCTGTTTCGGCTTTTGAGGCCATTACCAAACTGTGGATATGTCCACACGGCGACGACTTATTTATATGATGTTATTTATCCCCACCCATTTAAATTTCTATAATGGTCAAAAAAGATTCATTAAGAATTGGAATAACCAAATATATTTGGTAATCCAGCAGTGTTTGCACACCTGTTAAAATTAATGACTAAATAGTTTTCTTAATTGTTGGTACGTGGGTGATTATGCTAAGGAATTATATTGTTTGGGTTTTTTGAAAATATTAAGTAGGGGAGAATTGATCATTTTTGTTTGATTATTAATTAGGGTTATGTTTGGATCATTAGTTATTTTATTTATCTCTAATTGTTCTAGTAAATTTAATCTAAAACCCTTTCTTTCTATGTGTAAAGGTTTAGGCTCCTTGTTGTCAAGCGGGACGTGGTTTTTCTCCAAGAGGTGAGCTGCGAATTTTGAATCAATTTTATTATTTTTTATAGCAACGCATATGTTCTTTGAATCTAGTTGAAAAGGCTCTCCCAGTCTGTCCAATATAAACGGCATCACAGTCTATATGGTCGCATTTTAATTCATAAATGCCGCTATTTTTAAGTTTAGGGATTTTACTTTTAGAGTTTTTGAGGTTAGTTCCTATATTATTATTAGTTTTAAAAAGCAATATTTAGACCACATTTTTTTATTTCTTTCGCTATTTTTAAAGATATTGGACTTAAAAATTCTAGACATGCAAATTTATCTAACTTATTATTACGCACCGGATATATTAAATTGATTTTATTTTTATATTTTTTCTTTCTTATAATTTTGTCGATGTTATTTGCCTCGTAGCCGTTATTAACCGCGATTGTTTTGATTGTTTCTTTTTCTTTTTGATATGCTTTATTTTCTAAGGGAATGTTAATTAATCTATGTACCATTGAATGGTAAGCTGATAATTTATGGGACCAAGGGTGAGTTGAGTTTGCATTTATTGTTGTGTCGGTAAATGTTGGTTTTCTAAATATTTCGAAGGTATGTTTATTATCATTTTTACCGATTGTTAAATCCAAAAAAAATTATTTTACCTTCGATCTCGTGTTCTACTGTGAAGCAGATTTTATTATTAATGGTGTTGGCCCAATTCGTAAAAATATCTTACTGTCGGTTGGTGCCTTTCCAACATATGAGAATATCATCTACATATCTGACATAGTATATAATATGTTTTGCTAAGGGGGATTGAAGAATTATATTTTCAATATAATCCATAAATATCTCCGCTAGAAGCGGGCTTAACGGTGATCCCATGGGAAGACCATCATTTTGTTGGTAATAGGTATCGTTGAAAAGAAAGTAATTTGTTTCAACACAAATTTTTATGAGTTGGAATAACTATTTTCTTATTATCGGGTTAATATTGCACCAACCGACAGTTAGATATTTTTACGAATTGGGCCAACACCATTAATAATAAAATCTGCTTCACAGTAGAACACGAGATCGAAGGTAAAATAAATTTTTTGGATTTAACAATCGGTAAAAATGATAATAAACATACCTTCGAAATATTTAGAAAACCAACATTTACCGACACAACAATAAATGCAAACTCAACTCACCCTTGGTCCCATAAATTATCAGCTTACCATTCAATGGTACATAGATTAATTAACATTCCCTTAGAAAATAAAGCATATCAAAAAGAAAAAGAAACAATCAAAACAATCGCGGTTAATAACGGCTACGAGGCAAATAACATCGACAAAATTATAAGAAAGAAAAAATATAAAAATAAAATCAATTTAATATATCCGGTGCGTAATAATAAGTTAGATAAATTTGCATGTCTAGAATTTTTCGGTCCAATATCTTTAAAAATAGCGAAAGAAATAAAAAAATGTGGTCTAAATATTGCTTTTTAAAACTAATAATAATATAGGAACTAACCTCAAAAACTCTAAAAAAAATCCCTTAACTTAAAAATAGCGGCATTTATGAATTAAAATGCGACCATATAGACTGTGATGCCGTTTATATTGGACAGACTGGGAGAGCCTTTTCAACTAGATTCAAAGAACATATGCGTTGCTATAAAAATAATAAAATTGATTCAAAATTCGCAGCTCACCTCTTGGAGAAAAACCACGTCCCGCTTGACAACAAGGAGCCTAAACCTTTACACATAGAAAGAAAGGGTTTTAGATTAAATTTACTAGAACAATTAGAGATAAATAAAATAACTAATGATCCAAACATAACCCTAATTAATAATCAAACAAAAATGATCAATTCTCCCCTACTTAATATTTTCAAAAAACCCAAACAATATAATTCCTTAGCATAATCACCCACGTACCAACAATTAAGAAAACCCTTAGGTCATTAATTTTAACAGGTGTGCAAACACTGCTGGATTACCTAATATTTTGGTTATTCCAATTCTTAATGAATCTTTTTTGACCATTATAGAAATTTAAATGGGTGGGGATAAATAACATCATATAAATAAGTCGTCGCCGTGTGGACATATCCACAGTTTGGTAATGGCCTCAAAAGCCGAAACAGCTGTCACATTAATAAACTGTAAAAATAACAGAAATACTTGCAGAACTTAATAATTATAATAACATTAGTAAATTTGATTTATTTTAAATTTATTTAAAAAATTAAATGGAGTTCTACGAATTAAACACCAAAACAATAAATAGTTTAGAGACAGTGTTTCCGGACACTGTGGGTATACAGTATTATTCTATTATGCATTGGTACTGATTTTGTTAAGAAACTTATTTCCAAATCCACAACGCTAAAGAGCAATTCACTGATTAACTGACCCCGCTTTCATACTTGATAGAACACTAATAATAGCATGCAGTTGGTATTCCACGAAGAAAATTGACTCAATTATGACGTAATATTGTTCAGTAGACACTATTCCATGTGTTTATACTACCGAGTTAAACCTACTGTTTTCAGTAGTCGAAAACACTTGTTACAATACGGATAATGCTATTTTTCTAAAATAAACGTATCATCTACGTATCATAGGAACACTGCGGGTTTGAAAGTTGTCGCGGTAGTTCACTGGTTAGAGTAGTATAGCGGAAAATAGGACCAGTGATCCCTGCCATGAAAAAAAAATGTTTCTCCTGTCTTTCTAACACACAGTATTCAGATTTTTTGTACTTTCTAACTATAATTTCCAACCAACCGTCGCGGGAGTTATATTTTTTGAACTGCACCGGTATTTCAGTTCACTAAAGATTGCTATTAGTCGTATTAGATAAAAAATTTAATCTGACTGATATATTTGAGTGAACTTTCTCAACGACTGCCTTAAATTTTACACATAATATTTAAAAGCATTTTTTTTGCCATTAAAACATTTTTTTAAATTTCGGTTTTAATAAGGGATTAGGAATTTTTCTTAATGACTTTTTCGCTGTCATCCGAGAAAACGGGAGGCGGATTCCGCCTGCTGGAATCGCAGTTAACGAAAAATTAAGTAATTAATTTTAAGGTTAAGGACAATTCCTTTTCCTTAAGTACCTAAATCTAGAACACCCCTGAAGTCGTTTATTTTAAAGTTAAGGACAATCCTTTATGCTTAAGTAGAATTGCTGGAATTATCATTCGTATTAGAGAGACGAACGCAAATATCTCTCAAGCCGAGCATAATAAGAATTCCCAAATATTGCACCGGCAACATGTAATTCTTATATTGGTAGTAAGGAGAGTTATCTAACATCGCTAGGTAATTCGTAAATCGGGAACAAATTATTCAATAAAACATTCATTAAGAAAAGGTGAGAATTCTTCCATAATAAGAAGTCAAAATGTTCACTAATGGTGGAGGACTTATATTGCAGAAGTTTGAACCGCTACCCCTATGTGCAAGCACTTCAAAATCTACGCTGTGAATCAGTCGATAGCAAACTGGTTTACATATTTAGATAAAATATTATTTTAATGTAAGTTATACAGATTACTTTATAACCGATTTCATTAAAAAATGCTTAACGACAATTTAAAAATCAATGATTTAATGTACAGGAAATTAAAAACCACTTTAAAAACTTACCAATTAGAGTTTATTTTTCTTGTGTCGCGAAATCCTATAACAAAATAAAACTTATACCGGTAAGTTTGAAAGTGCGCGCACGACGGTCGACAACGGACTAAGTTAACGCTTACGGAAATCAAAGTTGGAAATCAGTTTGCGTTTGCCGCCAACGAAAGTAGCAGTGACAGGCGACCTCAGCGCCGCGGAGGAAAAAGTAATCTCTCCTCAGAGCAAACTCAGCAAAGCTTCAGTCTTGTGAGGGAATCTGGGCACGATCTGACTTTCTATTTCCTCGGATAATATTCTCAGAGCTGTACTGACGTAAGTCAGAGAGAACAATTGCACAAGGGCCCGCTACTTTCAGGGGCTGCGCAAAAATAGACAGCGAAAAATTGCGAAATAGCTTTCTTATTTGTTTTTCAGAAGTAAAGACAACAAATAATCAACCCCCCGAAATGACACCACTGTTAAAGATTAAATAGGTAGGTATAGTGAAAACACTTTTTTAACGTCCATAACTAACTATTAATCACGATGTTTCTCCGCAAAGGTAGGCAGAGAAGACGGACTGCTAAACAATTCTGTATTGGCACACACTCCTTGCATCATTCACATTCATACATCGTCTCATATATACCTTTCTATTATTCTGACTCTTGAAATTGCCTCACTAAAGTATTTGGTTCACTTGATCATGCCATGTCTTCATTTGGCGTCTCCAACTTCTTCCACCATTCAAATTACTGTCTTATATTCTCCTTACACTCATTTCTTCGTTCATTCGCTCTACATGCCCAAACCATCTAAGCCTCTCTACATTTCGTACACGATTATACTTGGTTTTACCACACGTAAGCCTCAGGGATCTCATTTCTACAGCATTCAGTAAATATTTTATTCCTTCTTCTGCCAGTTCGACGCCTCACCGCCATATATCAGGGTAGGTACCAGGATTACATTTTGGAATGCTAGGTAAGCTTCTTTGGACAATTTTAACGTCCACAACGACTCAAAATGAGCCGTATACAGATTCCCATAGTGCGTTTCTCACAAAAAAAATGTATGCCACGAATTTATCAGAGATTTTATTCAACGGAAATCGTAATGTTTTACAAAATATAAAAAAGGAATCGGAGTTAATTTTACTTAGTCTTTTGAGTCGTGCCTTTAAATCTAAATGTAATTGTATTACTCGTATATCGGAATGACTAAAATCTACAGAATTTAGTGGAAATTTTGCTAGTAAAAACTTCATATTGGAGATTTCTCGTATCCTTTGAAACATTCTGCAGCCCCAGAATTATTCTATAATGGAGAACATTGAGACAATCTGGTTTATAGACGTTGTATTCTGTACTTTTTACGTCGAATACCTACGTTGTACAACGTCGTGAAGAAGATGGGCTTAAAAGATATTATAAAAAAATCACCACAAACAATTTGTGGAAATTGATAATAATTTACAGATTTTTCGCAAAACAAAATGCTCTAAGATAATGATGTTTGCGATAGGTGGCTTCGAAATGTTGACTGCCTAGGGGCCTTCTCAAAGCCTAATTCGGCCTTGGGTGTTCTTGTTTCTTGCCTCTTACATCTTGCCTCTTTTTTCCACCTGTTACAGTAAATGGGACCACACGTGGAAATCCCCGGAGATTGTGAACAAAAAATAAGAAAGTAATTCGTAGTTAGGTACTCGTTATCTACATAGTTTTGCTAGCTAAATGGATCTGTTACGCTTGTAAATAATCTCTTTCTAGGTAATTAAATAAGGTAATATATACGTATTTGATTACAAAGAGAGTTAACTACAAAATACGTTATAATAATAGGTACATAATTAAAAATACTTATTTCGCTCGTGTGGTCTGTAACACCAGTTCAATGAACTCTAGAACTTGGACTTTATTTATTTCAAAATTGGAACTGATCCTGGGAACAATTCAGAGAAGCGATAAAGTAGGTACAAATATTATTCAATGAATTAATAATTTTACATTTGAATGATGTATTTCTTTTGATACACTTTTTGACAGATGCCGTATTTTTGCAAGTTTACTAACGGCGTTCATGCAAAAGGTAAATTTCCGATGTTCTCTAAAATTGACAACGTTGGTTTTTGTAAAAGCAATGATCCTGAAGCAAATATATTTTTTATAAAAAAATTATAATATCCTGTGATTTCGCACGGGTCTGCCCTAGTATATTATACTTATTAATAAAATATGACACCTTATAAATTGTAACCCTTAAAAAATAATTTAATGTTAATATTAATCATGATCCAGAACACTTTTCAGATTCGAAACGTTTAAATGGCTTTAGATTTAACGAGATATGAATAATTATGTACTTCCTAACCTCACTCTTCCCCACTTACAACCTCGACTTCAACCTCGCAAGAAAAATCATCCCAATTGAGTACGACGTAGTCCCAATGTTGGGACTCTTTTGAGATATTCATATTAAAAAGATAATGCTTCGTCGATGTTTTCCAACCAAGTCCGCTTTGCTTTACTATGATCAGTAAACAGAACCTTTGATTATAAAACCTAATATTTAGATTCCTATCTACAATTATTTTTAATTATTACATTTCATTTTTATAAACTAATATGTACATGGTTAAATTTCATTAATTAAAATATAATATTTTTACGGTAACATAACAATTTTTGGGCGTCTCATCATACATTTTTCGTCCTCTACACAAAGCAGTTCTGTGACTCTGTTTTTCTCATATTCGGCAATCTAATTCTATTTGCATTTCTGGTTTCATAATTATGTATATTTTATCAAAAATAATTTTCTTCGTTAAAGCACTTTGGCATTTTGTTGTTCGTAATTTTATGAATAAAAATGACCACATTATGTAGTTGTCACTTTTTTTATTGAAATCCTATTTAGCTCTTCTCTCATTTGATTATTTTTTTGCATATTTGGCTTTCCTTAGTATGCATCTCATAGTTCTGTTTTGAATTGTTTGTATTTTGTTTAGGGTTCCTTCATTGGACAAATATAATATCGTAGAGCAATAATCTAATTGTGGAACAACTAAAGTTTTAAAATTAAATTTTTAGAATAATGAAGAGTAGCACTATCCCAAATAACATCTATTTATTGATGTATCCGAGCAACATAATTACTTCAGTGAGAGCAGGAACTGTTACCACCGATAGTTCCTTTGTAATGTCTCCCTCTTTCCCACGAATGACGCATATATCAGAAAGGGAGGTTACAACTGAGCTCTCAGCGGCAGAACCTTGGCGGGTAATACATTCACAAGGTATGAACATAAGTACCGACCGGCAACTGGTTGATAAACCAGATTTGCATATGAGCCGAACGAGATTCATACCGCCGAATAGGAAATGAAAGTTTAATGAACTCCACAATATTTATTTTCTTCGTTCTGAGCGCAATCATTTATTTTACATTTCTTTTTAGTGTGAATGGGCACCACTGAACAAAAATCCCAAGAAGTGTGATCTCTTTTTATAAATGTGAATTGCAATAGCTCTCAACTGTCCGGAGTCAGTGAGACTGTGGCATCCACAATCGATATGTTTCATCTTAATTTTATTTTGAATATAGGTACGGAACGAAGAATTATTTGCGATGTAATGTGTTTGTTTAAATTTGTTGATTCGTTACTGAATACCACTGAGTTGCTACATTTAATTTCGTTGCATGTTCCTGGTAGGACAGTATAAGACAGTACCTACCATACTATTGTAGCAATTATTCTACAATTTCGCAGTATTACGCGACTATGAGACGAATCAAAAATTTGATAAACATATACTCCAATGTTGTAGATATACCGACATCTTAAAGAATAGATAAAAATTATGCAGAAATGTAATATCTGAGTACATGTAATCTATATCATTAGATACAATAAGTACTTTCATGTTAATTTGTAGTTACACTGATAATATTATAGACATATAGACATTTTCTATGAATACTTCCTCTAAAATTTACATATCTTAAGAATTTATTTTGAATTGGTGTTTGAATGAGCTTCATAATTTTGAGACCAAACTGTGGAATTATTCTCGATATGACTTCTTACTAGTGACATATAAAATGTTTTGATAGTGTTGATTTTATGAAAGTCATTGGATACTCTTGAAATAAAGCCCCGAATTTGCAAAGCTTTGTTTGATATGATTAGATGTGTTTTATAAAATTGAGTTTCATATCAAACCATTAACCCAAGTCATAATAGATAAGATAAGATAGAAACTAACAAAATATTGCTAAAGGAAAAATATTGGATTCCTAATTCGATAAAACCTCGTAAACAAACCTAAAAACAAAACAAGATGGGTCCTAAAGGTGACCCTTGCGGAACGCCACTCGTAGCAATGAATTTATATGATGCCATCAATTTCAACAGACAGTACTCTGTTTATTAAATAACTTGCCAAAACCACTGATATAGTGATCCATCTATACCAAGTTTATGCAGTTTATTCAGTAACGTTTGCGAACGCCTTACTGAAATCAGTATAGATAGAATCAGCCTGATGTTTATTAGACATTGATTCGGATAAACAAATTCATAAATTAACAAGATAGTAAGGGTAGATTTTCCGGCATGTTGTTTAGGAGAAATGACTTGGTTTAATCTGAAAATATTTTTTTAACTTTTTTTTAAATTTTAGGAATTATCAATTGAAGGCAGACCGGTCTGCAATCACTTACAAAACAGGGTTGAAGATACTTAATTTTCATGTGAAAACATCATATTTGTAAAGATTGATTGAAAAACAAATTCAATGGATATGATAGATTGGTTGCACAATTATTCAAAAATATAGGAGGTACTATATGATCGACTCCACCACTTTTGCCTTGATCCATTAGTTTTAGTTTATTCAAGATATCATTATATTCTATGTGAGCAAGAGATAAATTGAGATTATGAATAGTAACAAAATTTGATCTAGCATTAACAAAAGTTGGTATAATCACAGTCATTAACACTTCCAAAGAAATCAGCGAAAAGGTAAAGTGTCATTTGATTTTTTGCCCGCATGTTTCAAGTTGGTAGGTATACCCAGATTGTTATTTTTCGAGACCGAATTGTGATCTTTCACCAGCGCAATACTGAGAATATCTACCATGCAATTTTTAAACCGATTTGATGTCACCAGTTCACATAAGACCTTTCGAATCCTTGTACCCAGACAGGCCAACGAAATTGATAATTTGTTCAACAAAGAATTTCTGCGTTTGAAAACGGTTGATCAGTTCTATAAGTCGTAAAAAGAAATCGACCTTACTTGGCAAAAAGAAACGCTACACACTTCTAAAAAATTCTCTTCGGTGGTGTGCTGTGTACCTAATTCTTCTAACAAATTGTATGTGGGTTGTTGAAGAACGTGCATTGATTTTGTAAATACTAATTTGGTATGTACGGGTATATCCAGTTATGTAATACTTGCGGCACGTTCCCGGCGTCGCACGGAGATCTGATTGTTGTGAGTGAAATGTTCACTGTCAAATGAAAAGTGTTTAGAAAATTGCTGTTAATTCTGCCCTCGTGAATCTTCCATAGAAGAAATAAAACATTCGATAAAATAAATTGTGTAACATTAATTACAGATGACCCAAACAACATATAACATAGAATGTGTGCGCTGGCCCATATACCTATACACGCATACATACTTATACATTTCCGACAGCGATGTCCGTGCGAAACGTCACTGAGAAACAACCTATTGTTTTGCTGACGCCTACTTGTTGTTTATAGCGAAAAGGTAACTACAATGAGTATATTATTTATACAATCATTGAAATTAAATACATTTTTACAGTTATTAGAAAAGTTCAACAAGGATTAAAAAAATTAATTGAATTTTTTTTTGTTATTTTAATTGGAATCTTCTTTTCGGAAGTCGAATAACAAGTTTTAAACATACTACATGCACGCAATGCATCCGTGTAAGTAGGTACTGCGTTCGATTCAACTCTTCTTGTGATACCTCTAATGATAAGAAGTATGTAGATATTTTATCGAGTTAACTAAATTGCTATTTTGCATCTTGATCATATTATAATTATCTTTATTAACTTCTATGGCAACGTTTGTACATGTTTGCTAAGTATAAAGAATAGTATAAGAATAATGTCACAGTCCTCCTCACTAAGCTTTCCTGTTCTGAGGCGGTCATTATATATTTTTGAATTTAGTCTCTAGTTGTATTTACATTGTCTTCATAATGTTTGCAAATTGATCACATGCATTTTTTTAATTAAAACGTAACGGACTTTTGATAATGTGTAGAATTGACCTTGATATTATTATGTATGTTCTAGTTTAGAATAAACGTTCTATACTCGGTTCAATATGTACTGCGATCTGATAAAATAATTAACGATTTGTGATGTGCATATTAATTAGATTTTAAATTCAAAGCATCTACCAAGTACCTACCTACGGAATAGTTTGTAATTAATAAGTAATGAATAATTGTATAGAACTTAATCCCGCTACACAGTTGTATTTTATTACCTGCAGGAAGTTTGTGACAAAAAATGACGGAGGAATGTTGAATTATTTAAATTTCTTTGCTATGTAAATATTACATATGTGCGGAAATTAGTGTTTTTTTTAAAGAAATTCTAAATTTCCTGGAAAACCTGAGAATATTTGATAATTCATGCAACTTTTAATAAGCATAAGATCTTGTTTGTGCAATGATGAATAACTTAGCTAGCAGCTGGACTGAAAGCACGACGCTTAGGTAGAAACCAGACGCATTTGTCACGTCAGTCACTATTGTTAATTAAGGAATAAACATACTACTTAGCAGACATTACAAGGAAACATATCATAGGTACCCAACATGAAATATCTTATTCCTGTATATTGCTTCATCTATGTAAATCATGTACTGTTTGTTACTATAATATAAAATAAAATAAAATAAGTAAATTTGATGAGAGGGGTACCTATTATGATGTTTTAAATCACTTGACACTCGACAAAATTACTAGATAACGACAAAAATTTTAGAGGAATTAAATTCTTTAAAGTTTTTCCAGCAGTCCGTGTACAATTACCAGTAAATACTACATTGCTAATTGGAATTTTCCGAAACTTTCGTAAAAGTAACTGAGGAATATAGTGTCTTTTCTAAAAAAGGCTCGAATTTTAAATAGAGTTTTATGTATTTAAACATAAGTATAAATACATAAAACTCTGTTCAATCTACTACTATTTTCTTTTTTATTATTTCTGAATATATATCTGGCTGTGTAAATTGTCAAGTAATTTCATTTACTTAACCACAAATAATAAAAAAAAATGTTTTGCGTTATTTACACATTTGGTTTTATGTGCAATAAAAACGTGTTTAAAATATTACTCGAACCAGGTGACAGAGTCCAACACTAAAAATCATCCCAGAAAGAATAAGTTAAAAAAATTATTTCTATTTATTTTTTACATTTCATACTATTTATGTTTTCTCGGGTTTTTACAAAATTGAATTTGTGCCACTAATTACAAAAATTATTATGAATATTTCATTTTTATAATTGGAAAAATAATCTCTAAATAGTATAAAACTAAATCACTGCCTGTCTGTCTGCGCGCTTAGTTCTTCTAAACAACCCAATTTATTAGTTCTTAGTTCTTCTAAACATCATTTATATAATTTGTTCCGGAAGGTTTGTAAATATAATCATGCATATTATATTTATAGAGAGTAGAGAAAAGACGAAGTTTTGTAATGAAGAAATAAAAAACACATTTTCGAGCGCTTACATTGCTAACGCTGGCTAAACCTTATGAGATACATCAACATAATATACTACGGAATTGTATATCTTAAAATGGCTTCGCAACCTCAAACTTTATCCCAAACCATTTATTTTATCCCCGAGCAACGCCATGTCAGCTAGTTAAAAATAAAATTACTGTTTCACTGTAAATATTTAGTGTAATTTTCCTGTTACTCGTGCCATCTATGAAGAGAAATCAAAAGCAAAAAACTAGATTAACGGGTAAGAAATGGCTACTACCTGAATTTCCTCGTTAGCGCCATCTAGCCCATATATTGAACACTAAATGAAATAATCAAAATTTCGGAGATTCGTAATATTATCCGATTATGACAAAAGAATTCATAAAAAGTTAGTTATAGAATAGAGTAGTTTCAAGATTTTTTTTTCGATGAATTATATTTCTCCTTAAGATGATTGTTCAGAATGCACGAAAGAAAATCGGTTAAAAAGTTGTTTGTTCAATTTCAAAGATGGCGCTAGCAACTATTTTCCACTCCAAAATAATATGAAATTATTTGGTGACTTCCTTAGCGTCTGCGATATATAGAAGGGCCGGTTCTGTGCAGGCGCGATTGGAGCAGTCAGCTCCGGGCGTCGACTTGCCAAGGCGCTAAGGAGCAAATGATCCAAGACGCTGATAATAACCTATAACTTCTAAAGGTTTTTTTTTATTTAGTTACTTTTTTAAATAATTAGGTACATTTTTGTATGGCACATGAAATAAAATATATATATAAAATTAAAACAGATGATTGAAGTCCTCCTCACTAGGAGACCCTGTGCTGAGGGGTACTATATATATGTTAGTATACGTTTTCAGCGACTAAGATGATGTTTTAAATATATTAGCTAGTTCTTCTTCCGATATTTCCTTAAGCCAAGATTTGATGTCCTTTATGTAGTTATTTTTCGTTTTCCTTTGTTTGATGTTGAGAGGGAGTTTATTATGTAATTTTATTGCTAAAAATTCAGAGTTTCTTTGTCCAAAGGTAGAATTACATTTAGGAATATTTAGCATGTCTGTTTGTTTGACTCTGGTTTTATGATCGTGAGAGGGGTTTGCCTCTGGTTTTTTTTTAAAGTGATGAACTAGAATATTTTTAGCATAGATTTTTTGTAAACTTGGAACATTAAACAGATTAAAAATATCAGTAGTTGGCGTCCTTACGGGGAGCTTTAATATGGTCTTTATGATCCAATTTTGAGTTTTCTTTAGTTGTTTAAGATGGTTTGATGATGCTGAGCCCCATCCTATTATTCCATATTCCAGTAGAGAGTGGCATAGAGCATAATATACTCTCTTTAGATCTGTAGTTGACAAGATATTTCGTAATTTTTTGAAGAAATAGATGAGTTTTGTTAGCTTTTTTGAGGTTCCTTCGATGTGTGCATCCCAATGAAGTTTGTCGTCAATTACGATCCCAAGATATTTAATTGTTTTAGTTTGGACTATATGCGGGCAAGAACATTGCGGATATTTGTTTAGATATTCATGTAATTTGAGTGTATGCTCATTCGTTGATTGACCTCTTTTGGTTTTAGAGAATGTTAGATATTTAGTTTTATTCACATTTAATGTAAGGGAGTTTGCTTTTAACCAGTTTTGGAGTACAGTCAGACCTTGCTCCGCTTTTTTATGTGTGCTTGTCCAATTTTGTTCATAGAATATAATGACAGTGTCATCTGCAAAGCTCATTATGTCTCCTTTAATGGGAAGACTCATAAGGTCATTAATATAAATGAGAAATAGTATTGGACCCAATACGCTTCCTTGAGGGACACCGTACTTGATTGATAGAGTTTTGCTACTTTTTTTACCAATTTCTTTTAATAATTAATAATAAGATTAAGGACGGGTTGTTTCGGAGTATTTGAACAATTCATCAAATTTCAAGGTTCATTTCTGGGATCTGTGAAAGTCCAATTCAAGTTCTGTTATTATATCATTATAGGCTAGTTGCTTGACAAAACTGAAATAAAAACAGAACTTGAAAAAATCTTTCACGGAACTTGAAAATGAACGTTGAAATTTGATGAATTGTTCAAATACTCCGAAACAACCCGTCCTTAGAGTTGTTTGTGTTATTCCATTTTTTTTAAATTTAAAAAATGGTATTTCATGGTCAATTGTATCAAAAGCTTTTTGAAGGTCAATAAAAACTGCCAAGCATTTTTTACATTCATCCAGTTTTTTTATAATTATATTTGTTACTTTTTACTGGTGCTGTTTGTCTCAGTGTACATGAGATGGTTGTAGGTGGATGGTAAGGATATACTTTTCGTTTCATTTTAACGTTATTCAATTGGCCTTTTTTGGTTTGATGAAAACAAGGCAATGATTGGATTTATACAGTTGGGACGGCTCCGTTTGGCAGAACACTGACAAAAATGGGATCTAGTAGGTAGGAATGAAAACCAAATAAAAAATTTATTATAAGGGACGATGGCATGTCGACAGGGCTAAACTTATGGTGTAGAAGCAACAACCGGGTTCTTACTTAAGAAACTTGAGGCAGACAGAAAGAGGCCAGACCAGGAGTGCAGGGGTTGTCTGGAAGCGGCGAAAAGAGAAGTGTCTGAGGGCAAAATGGACGATTATAGTGTTGAAAATAACCAGTGAAATAACGATAAATATTTTAATAAAAATATATGCATCTAGTATTTTATTTATTTATACAGGGTTTTTACAGACGATCTCACTTACGTGAGAACAATCCAGTTATAAAAACTTTGTTAATACACTAATGGTACAAAAATCTGATAAATCTAAATAAAGAATATTATTGTTAAAATGTTTTATTCCTCATATGATTGCCTCATCCAAGAAGTGAAGAAATCAGAATGAAATCGACCACTATAAAATTGCACGTAAATCAGTCATTACTGTCACTAGGATAAAAACACAAAGAAATCGGATTAAGAAAACAATAATTGGCAAAGATCCTGTTCGTTATCTGCGCACGAAACGATTAGAAATCTCTTTATTGCAGTCATCTAACTGAGTTGGTCTTAAAAATATTATGATTTTTTTAACAATTAAACAAAACCATTAGAACACAATGGGAACTCATATTTTTATGCAATTTCCTTTTAAATATGAGGAAAGGAAATAGTATGAACGTCTTTTTTTTTACTTTGCACAACTCGGATCTCTCGACCCAATGCGATGCATTAGTGTTTCGTATGAAGGTTTTCAGGAAATATGTCAACTGAAATTTCATGAAAATCTTCATACAAAAAATTGTATTTTGAAAAAATAAATAAAAAAATTATTTTGGACTAAACAACATCAATAATATCGAATTTTACAAAAACAGCCACTCAAAAGTAACATTTGTTTACTTTTTTGCTTGTTTTATTATATTATATTACAATACAAAATAAATAAACCATAACGTAATAAGTAGTACACTTTTTCACTTCTAATGAATGGGAATAAAGGCATTACGAAAAGCACAATAAAATAATGCAAACATTATAAACGGAACTAGAAATAACATTAGGTTATAATATATTACATACTTTTCAGTATAAGGAAAAATTGAATAGTAAATACATATTCATAACAAAAATAAAATATTAAAAAAGATAAAAACATTAAAATTTAAATGGCATTCGAATATGTGCTATTATTTTTTGTTTTGGTATTCTTCGTTCGTGAGATAAAATCATTAAATTAATGATTTGAAATGGAAAAACCGAATCAGGTAGTTTCATACGGATATGATAAAATATAGCTTATATTATATTATCTTTGGATATAATAATACGTGCAGCGTGTTGTGGCATCACAAATCACAATGGCTAAATTCAGACGGGGCTAAAAAATCAACCCAGGCTACAAACAATAATATGGTTTTGTTGTGAATACGGCAAAAGAGTCCCAGCTTTCTGTAGTTAGTGGGACTACGGCATTCGTACTCAATTGGGGTATGTAATTAGACTGGGATGAGTAGACAAGGGATGGAGATGGGGGAGAGGAGAGGTACTTGACTATTCAGATATGGCCACTAAACACAGTTTTTGCAATTTCAAGCAATGTTTCAACTCTGTTTGGTGCTCTTTGAATACGTTTAGTATCCACCATTTTATCACGATTTTTCGTAAGCTACTATCGTTGATTTATTTATTTATGTTTTTAATCTAGCAGGACTGGGAGGAGTGCAATCGCAGTCTGCCATATAATAATAATAATAATAAGATAACATTTATATATCACAGTTTAATGTCATTCCACTTCAAGTGCGCTTAACTACTCGTATAACAAACTTAAAAAAATGGTAATTCAGTATTAGTGTTTCTTAAAATTATTCCTACAGTGTGCCTTACCCAATACAGATCTAATATTATAACACTAAATACACTATTTAAACAAAGTGATGACAAAACTTAGAATAAAAATAACAGCAGGACAGGACAAAACACGAATATTAAAACTAAGACATAATATAAAACAGGAGGCAGTTTGTTCTCAGAAACGAGAATTTTCTGAGAAGAAACTTTAAAAAGGTACAATAAGGAGACAACCAAAACTAAACAATTACCGGAAGTTTGAGAATATAGCTTATTATAAAATATTGAAAAGAAGTCATTAGAAAGAAGTCAGACCGGTCAGTGGTTGAGTGGGCATAGCGCTTGGGTCTCACCCGAGCGTCGCGTGTTCGATTCCTCGGCTGGCTAAGTCCTCCATCACAACACAAGCAACATTTTCGGCTTTCTGTGGTGGTAGTAGGAGATTTTCAAACATTGTTGGGTTATTCGTGACCCGGGAATGTTTGTCTTTCTTTAAAAAAAAAAAAAATTAAAATTTATGAATAAGGTAAGATTTTTTAAATAATTTTGTTTTTAAAACCCGTTTAAATTCAGCCAAATTCTGGAGATTAGTAAGAGCTGAGGGAAGTCTATTCCAGATGAGCGGGCCTGTTACACTAAAAGAACGATCATATTAAACGGCTCGATTTGACCTAGAAAGTTAGATTAGACGATTACTAACATCTAGATCTGCTGACCTTAGAGTAAGCTGTCTATTGCTTAAGTTTTGTCGGATACATATATAATATGAGATAAATACAATTCTTACATTTAAATTGAAAAATAACAAAAATTAAAAATATAAATAAAATTACAAAACTAAAGGTAGAATGATAGCATTAAATGAAACCATCGGATAAATAAGTTAAATTAAATTATCGAGGTTGCCGCATCATCTGCATCCATAGTTCCTCGGATGCAGCCGCGAAGATGACGGTCATTGACTTCCTACTTCCTGACTTCACACGAATTACTTCAGACATTTGATCTCCCATAGAAGACAACAGGTTACATGGCGAATTTCCATACGTGTGTACCTTTGCGTATTCACGTACGCCAATTTCTCCACACTATATTAGCATAATTTATGCGATTCAAAAACCCCTTCAGTTGTTCCACCCATGAGGATTGAGGATTGTCGATTTTTCTTTATTTTTTTCTATAAGAAAACTGAAGGAATTTCAAGGACACACGAGGATTCTAGTCACGTGACTTTGGCTTGGTTATTCACTCGAACAAAATGATTAGGATTACACGTAAAAAGATACATTATTTATTTTACTCCAATATCGGCAATATAATATCATACATACTATATATATTTCTATCGTCAGAAAGTGGGATAATAATGCTTTATGTATGGATAAATTATCTATAGTCTAAAGCAAACTTTCAACACTTATAATCAGTTTTTATGTGAATCTATCACAAGACTCCCAACTTACTGTTCGGAGACAGTGGAACCATGCCATAACCAGCAGGGGTGTGTTCAAAGACTGGAGTGAGAGGGGATGGGATAGAGGAAGGGCAATATTAGGAAGTACATGGGTATTAAGATCTAGTCACCAAACATGCCATTACAAGCAAACTATATTGTGGTCTACCAGGGCGAATATCTACCACTATTGTGGTTAACCAATCGTAACCAAAGTTATGGTTTTCTCGTTTAAAAACAGAGTTGTTTCCCAGTGAGATTCAGATTCTAGCAACCAAGTCCAAATACAAAAATTACTTTCGTAAATTGATTTTAAAAAAATACTATCGCTTGCCAAAAGTGTGTACAAAGTATGTTCTGTGCATTTCAAACTCGAAGATTCTTGATGACTCGAAAATTATTTAAAAATAAAGGTGTTGGCACAGTTGTTTATTATTTATTTTTCAGGTTTTTTTGTATTTATATTTAATCCAGCATTAACAACAGTCAAATATAAGATAAGATGTACAAAAGAAAAAAAAATAAGAAAAAAAATTATACTTATGTAATAATAATATTTTGAATTTCAACACGCAACCTCGATAACATATATATGTTCGATGGGTTTCATAATTTTGTGATGATCTAATTTTGGTCGCTATTTTCCCCCATCCCGAAAAAAACCCTTCAGATACCATGGCAGGTAATATTGATTTCCCGTGACATTTTTCTATATTTACTGCTAGTTGTGTTTCGAATTAGAAATTTGTCTGCTCCTTTTTAATAATATTTGTTATATGTTTTTGGATCTTCTACGAGAGTGTTCTTGTTCGTAAAACCAAATTACCGTCTATGTGAGTGGTACATATGTGCTCTTTACTGTTATCAGGAGATCGAGAGCTTTGAAAATAATGTCAAATGTTTTTGGCGGGATTAATTTACTAATTGTATTTTGATTTTTTGAATAATGAAAATAAATAAGTTAACTGATAATGAACGAACTGAATTATTTTAAGTAGCCAATAATGCCAAGAGATGGCGTAACTTGCGTTTACAGCATACATACGGACCATAAAATGGTCGGTGTGCATTCGCCCGGATTCGCAGTTTCGTGTACCACATCACTCCAGATTTCTCCGGACTCCGGATATTGAACTCTGGGTTTCTAAGCTCGTTGGCTAAGATGAATCTGTTCGTATTAGCTAAATTATAGATTATATAATTTTTATAGAATTGGATAAAACATAAAATGGTTGTAATTTAAAAACAACGTGGAAGTGTGGAAGTCCTTTTGGAGTATTGAGTATTCTCTTGGGGGATTTTTCACAAAAACGGCGCTATATAAATCATCCAACAATAGGTTAGTAACTACTGAAAAAATATCATGAAAGCGAATAAAATGTGAGTTATTTATATTTTCGTGATAATAACTAGAATTTAACAGGAAACCAGTTCATGCATTCGTCAAAGGCCTGCAATCCTGTTTTTAACCGCATTAACAATAATTTGAAGAGATTATTCTTTATAAACTAGCAATAATCGTTTTTCCTAAAACGCTGGCCAGCCGGGTACGTCATAGTTCCCCTTTCTTTACACTGTATAGACAGGGGCGCTCTCGTAAGGTGTCACGAAAAAAATTAAAACATGGTTCAATGCATTATATATGAGCCTACCTACGAGTATACCTGTGAGACATGGTGTCACTACCGAAACACCTCGATGGAACGACTCGGATTCCAATATAATAACGCCACATACAGCATCGCTTCGACAATGTTCATGGACCAACAATTGAATGGATTCGCCGGCCTGATGAGACACCGGATCTTAGGAGCCAGGACGCGGCTAATGGCCTTTGCCAACACAGTGATGACCGCAGCCTACCAGCACCAAGCACCACAAATGAATGAGCGTTGGGGCCGAGCGCACTCAGGACCACGCTTGACATAATTGTTTATTTAATTTAATTATTTTTTAAAAATTTTATTTATTTCACTTTAACGTTCTCTTTTGTTTTATTTTACCTATATTATTTGTACATCATACCTATATGGGACGTGCGGTATTGTACCAACTTCCCCGTGGCGGCTCGTGGCTTATGAATGTGATAGAGTAATAATTTTGAAAAATTCGAAATTATTTATGATGGTGATCCAAAACGATTTTTTTCGAAAATACGATTTTCGTTCGAAGATTTTCAAAAGTTTATTTTGGCCGTGATACTGAAAATCCTCATACAAAAAACCTAAATTTTAGAAAAAAAACGTTTTCGGCTGTCAACAACATCAACAATGTCTATTTTTTTTCAAAATCATATTAAATGTTCATTTTAATGCGTTTTTAAATAACATACTATTTATGTTGTTTATAAAATGCAAAACTGTTTACTTTAAAGGCTTCTAAAGCTAAAAGTATCCACTACATGCGTAGCAGTAAGGCTTGCCGTTTAAAAGCAACCTCACTGATGCTAAATATGTCGATATCCGAATCGATTCTGTTCAACAGCAAGATTGCTCTCCCCACCGACAGAACCATTCGCAAGTTAGTTTGCATGCCGTGAGATAAAACAGTCTATGCTGTCGGTGACGGAGATAATCATCAGGAACATATAAATGAATGCTCTCCATGGCAGCCAAGTTTTCAAACCATCCACGAATCAGTTTTAAGAAATGTGCACATCCCTTCTGACTCGTAGACGATCCATTCAGAGAATTTACAAGAGAAACTCAGTAGGATAGAGCCACGGAGAGTAGCCATACTCCCTCAGGTAGAGAAATCTTGGAAAGTACAAATCCACACAAACACAATAGAATATAATATGAGTTAAAGACACCATAAGTATTAAAACTAAAAATAAGTTTTAAAAAAGGGGGTATGAACCTACTCTAATACGATATGTTTGGTGAATGCAGTACCTACTTTCATATTCCCCCTAAAAATTATCCAGTATCTCTGACGCACGCGTCGCAAGTAATGTAAATGTGATATTGATCCCTCGCGTCGGTTTTCAATGGCAGCTAAAGTTTCGTTTCTTCAAACCAACTCGTAATCATTGCTAAATCGGCTAATCTCAAGCTCGACACAATAAGCCTTTTTTTAACATATTTATTTGACGAGGCTGGTCGCAAAAACACTCGGTGTTTTTTGTGTAAATATGAGAGGGGATGGCATCGCTAGAGCCAGTCGGTTTCGATCCGTCGTTGCGGCCGCGTGTCTACAATAACGCCGCGCGTGCGCACCACCAAGCCAATCACAGCGGTGGATCTTCCCGCCGATTTTCCAAACTTTCCCGGTCTACATTTTTCCAAATCTATGACTTTCAAAGCTGTCAGTAATTCAAAAAAAAATATAATAACTTTATTTAAACTCTGTGAGTTCTGTTAATAATATAACATTTTAATATTAAAATTGAACAAAAAACCGATTAAAATTTTGTGCTGCGTATAGAATACGATTTATTTCCGTGTCTGGTTTATTAATGCAGGTATGCACGTTTTTGTTTATTACTATTGTTTTTAGAACGTGATAAGGATATAAAACGTCTGACGAGTGAAAAAATCTTGACCTAGGTAGATACCTATAAACTTCTGACGGAAATGTTTGTTTTGTTATTAAAATGATTTAATACATGTTAATATTACCTTGTTTGTTGTTTGATGTTAATAAGTATGAAAACGAAAATATGATATTTTAATTATGGAATATTTGCTATGCCAATCAATTAATTATATTTTCTTTTGACTAATTGGGGTTCATTTTTACCCCCTATGGTTTTTACACATTTGTAAAACAAATCTTATTTCTTTTTATATCCAAACAACGGGGGCTATTGTAAACCAAGTACCTTGACGATTTACAAAAGCCATTCATATTTCGTGTGTTAATTAATACCTTAAACAAGTATATTTCATAATATTTGTGTAAACCTTTGATTCAATATAATAACCAATTCCATACAAAATACAAATGTTGACCTTTATTGGCATTGCCTCATCATGCATCTACCGGTAACTAACTGACTTTAAACATTGTTTTTTTTTTAAAGAAACTGTGTAAACATCCGCAAGATAGAATATATTATGAATGAATGACGTATAGTGAACCTTCACAATAGACTGAATACGCCACAGGCGATAGTTTAGCAGAAAGATGGCTGATTATAGGTTATCCTGGGGATAAAGTGCACAAACTTCGGGAACTGATTCTACAAGATTGTAGGAGTAAAAAATATAAACAACTTTTTCGAAATTCCAAGTTTTCAATTCAACTTTTTATCTGGAAACTATCATAAAATATTGGAATTTCCAAAAAAAGTTATTTATCTCTTTTATCTGTAATTATAACAATAATAATTGGATAATTTTCATAGCGCTGTTTTTTGTGAAAAATCACCTCCAGGGCGCTGTACAATTTATTAAAAGTTCCTGGGGTTTACCTAATTTTATTATTTACAAACAGATACAGAAAAAATACTTAACTGGCTGGTCACTTCAGATAAACATAATTTTATTAAAAAAAGTTACGACTTACTTTATGAAATTTCAAAGATGATTTTCATGTTCAGTGAAAATTTTAATATTATATCATTATTGACCAGGGGCTTCACACAACTGAAATAATAACAGAACTTGAATGGAACCTTCACATAACTTGATTGTTCAAATTCTGTAAACTTAGGATGGGTTGTTTCAGAGAATGTGTAGCCGCTGGGTGAGAGGGAAGGTGTATGAAAATTGCCAAAACCTACTTAAAATTTTAATGACATGAATCCCATTCCTTGTTTCATCAAATACTTAAAAAAGTCATAAGCCGTTACAACTGCGTTAACAACACACACATTAATAAAATTATAATAGTTCATTATGCACCACTTTGCATACAAATCATTTCAAAAGTTTGTCTTACAATTTGTACTCGCCCTAGATTTGATTTCAATGCCATTCATACAAAATTACACAAATGATCTGTCCAGGGCTTTTTAGGTCCATGGGAAAGGCAATGTTTTTCGTGCCAAACTTGTTTTCATCCATTAAAGATATTATGGTTTCCTCTCCCTATACGCATGTATTTATTAGCAAGGTTTTCGACTAAACTGAAAGCTAATGAAACAAAACTGCATTGAACATGAAAATGCTTTCTTGGAACCATATATAATATTCGGGCGCACGGAGAAAAATAAGTATTGCTGATTTAATAAAATCATGTTAAAAAGTGATGGCAGGCCATTTCTTAATTAAATAGTAGTACATTCAGAATACATCGAAACACGTGTTCATCCTGATAAATATACCCATGATACTAATTATTAATAATTTGACCAGATTTTTAATATTTAATTTCAGTAAGTTTTCTCATGAATAATTTGACCAGATTTTTAATATTTAATTTCGGTAAGTATTCTCCGCGCGTGGAACTAATTTAATCAATTATCTGATTTCAGCTTTGAGAGGAAGCTACAAGCCAAACATATGTATATTCTTGTTATGCCTTATTTCGTGACGAATATATGTAATAGACATTAAAATTGATTGGCAAACGAAGTCAAGAAATGCTTATAAGAAAACGAAAAAGTTAATCAAAGGAAACTGTCACAGATAATCTTAGCCATAATATAGTATTTTTTTAAAGTTGTTTTATTTGTGCGTTAATACATTTCTATTAAATAAATACATTTTTTAGTACTTTAAATTTTCATTTTATATTGAGTAAAATTTTTTTAATTTGAATTCTACTCAAGGGAAACGATAGGAGAAGTTTTAATTTATTTTATATTCATATTTTTTGTGTTCATAATGTAAACCGATTCGTTATAAAAATTAATAGAAAATCACTATTTAGCATTAAGCTGCACATTAAAATGTCTTCAGAGAGTAATAAATTATGATCTATTAATTTAACACTTCAGAAACCGGAGAAATTCGGAAATATTCGGTTTTGGATTAATAAAACTTAAAGTGCTTGTAAATCTATAATAATTGTTTTATTGGATATCGTCACTGTTCTGACTCAACCTCATATCTGCAAAAACATGTTTTCTTTGGATATTAAAGAAAACTGACTTTTTTTTATTTTTCCTTATTTATGCATTTCTTTTTATTTGATTAGCACGTTACATAGTTACTTAAGTATTGCTTAAAAACAAAAATACGTAATCAATTTTATTGAGATAATGTTTCTTTTAATAATTTTTGAGGGTTATACCCATCAATGCTACTATTTAATTTGTTTGTGTCTTGTTCTGTTTCACGTTTCATTTAGATTTATTGACTTCTTCTTCAACGATACAAAAATAAAATATTATAACAAGAAAAAAATAGCCAATTTCTAATACTCTCAGTATCACCTTGGTGTAAGATCACCATTCAGAATTGAAGGGTTGATTGAAATGGCTTTAGCCATGTTTTGTGACCAGATCTTAATAGCCAGGTACCTCTCCACCTTCCTCTTCTCCATCTCCTTCCCCCACTATCTTCTTCCTCACAAAATACTCCAATTGGAGATACCACAGTCTCACTGGCTCAAGACTTTTTGTTTGACAAGCCCCAAAGGGCACACAAACTCCAACGGCTCGGAGGGCTTAGAAGCAGAGAATGGACGGTTATCTCGAGAGTATTTCCTCCTGGGGTAAAAATAATCTCGTCGAATTTAATGTTTCAAAGATCCAATCCTGTCTGATTACGTCTAAAAGGGATCTAAATGATAATCTAGTCTCCTTCAACGGAAGCAATCTTCCGAACAGGCCTTCCATTGATATGCTTGGTGTAGCTATAAGTGACCAGCTCAGGTACGGGGGCTCCATCGAAGCCAGAGTAAAATTGGCCTCTCAGAAGCTGGGCGTACTGTACAGGGCCCACAGATACTTTAATAGTAAACAACTGCTGACCCTGTACAAATCGCAAGTGCGCCCTACTGTCGAATTTGGCAGCCATCTCTGGTCCGGAGCCCCAAAATACCTGAAAAAACCCTTGACTCTGTGCAGAAACGGGCGGTCCGTTTGATAGATTCCCCAATCTTAACAAACGGACTGCAATCTTTAGAGCAAAGGCGTTAGGTAGGTATGCTGTCCTTGTTCTATCGGTATTACAATGGAAGATGTTCTGAGGAACTAGCGTCATTGATCCCTTCGGCGCCGGTGCGTAGTCGGGATACACGCCAAACGCGCGCCCAACATTTGTACACGGTTGACGTTTGTCACATGAGAACGGGTCGCTTCTACGATTCGTTCTTAGGTTCAACAGCTCGGCTGTGGAACGAACTGCCGGCCTCTGTGTTTCCTCCCTCCTACAACTTGGGACCCTTCAAGACCCATGTTCACTTCTTCCTCTCCACAAAAAGACCCTCCACACAGCATCCCCAAAGATGACATAGGCCCCGAGGGAAATTATTTTCTTCAGGGCCTCCTGTGTGGAGTTAATATAAAAAAAAGACGGTTGGGTGCAACCAAAACTGTGCGGTTTTCACTTTTTTTATATATCCCGAGAAATCATGTTTTATCGAACATATCTTCTTACAAATTTTGACAGAGATAAATCTATTTATATAGTTGGATTTGTTGCAAGATTTAGTCGTATACGGATACCCACTTCAAATCTAAAGATAAGATAAAAAATAAAAATTAATTGAAATCAAATACATAAAGCAGTGCATATTTATCTATTAGGGCCAGAAGGTTGTGTACAATAGATACTTGTTGTTGACCTTCGACCAAACCAGTTGGATGGGATATATTACACTTTAAATTGTTTAAATGTTTCTTCCTGTAAGTAATTTTTTCTCGTTTTAATTTATAAATTAAATATAAACATATTTTTTCGTGCAATTTCGTTTGTTGATCAGCGATAAAGCAAATTGTCAAATCATACAAAATATCGATGGGTTGAGAAGAAAATTTGCACAATTTATCTCTTGTAGACCAAGTATTCTCAGCTCGCAAACTCTATTCCTTAGTGAGCTATGAGAACTTTGAAATATCCGACATTCTATTGTTTTGTTCGACAGAATACGACAATACGACAGAAGGAGTGCTAAAATGTCGTCAGACACTATATTACAAATTATAATAAGCAATAATTAGTCGCCTTAAATATCCATACAACTTGAGAATATCTCCCGAGTAAAAATAAATGCCGCCGACGGGAATTATTCCCAACCCGCCAAATAAGTCAATAATATATGTACTAGTACTTCAATCAACAATTACGGCTTGCTATATTTTTTCACTTGTAAACAACCAAGGCGACGAATTAATGCTTATAATATTTTGCTATCCTTTTTGCTATGCATAAAAAACCTTGTCTTTTAAACATTATTTTATCATTAAAAAAATTAAAACACTATATTCTTTGAGGCATATTTTTCAATTGCTCAACAAGGAAACAGGTTTCTAAAAATGAAGTATTGAAACACGGTCGAAACCGGGTAGTAACCACCAGCATTGAATCTATAAATACATTAATATCATGTACTAATTATAAATTACTATCATATACCTGTGAAAAATCACGTAAAACGTTTGAGTTGAATTAACAGGTTAAAGATTTATTGGCATAATTCATTATAAAATAAATATGCTAACAGGCAATTTATAATTTGGAAAAAATGGGTATCAAAACCGTCAAGCAATGTTACATTTAAATAATAATAGCAAGGCATGATTATTAATATTTTTAAACTAGTAGTACGTGCTTTTATACACGCAGATTTGATAACTACTAGGGAAATACTTCAATCGTGATAGTGGCATTTTTTACCGTTTTTACTAAATTCCAATTATTAGTTAAAACAAACCAGTTTAGACGAAACAGGGGAAACAACATTTTTACCTTTTATTGTTAAAAACGACAAGATGGTTCATGGTTGAAAAAGGCCCATTGAACAATTTTAACTCCATTACAAAAATTTAAAACTTATCATATTCACAAATAGTTCATATTTTAAATATAAGTTGAGATTTTCTCAGCCAAAAGAATTATAGTAATTTATTTTTGGGGTATTATGCCGTGTTGCGCTACGCTCTTCTCTAGCCGATGCGATGTTTCGGACAGCATTACAGTTCATCAGGGCAAATGTGCAATCTATTAATACGATTACACATCGGCCCTGATGATGGACACTGTAATGCTGTCAGAAACGTCGGCTAAAGAAGGAGGTATAGCAACACGGCATAATATCCCGAAAATAAATTACTAAAAGTCCTTATTTTGGTTTCTTCAAGTATCTAAAATGAGAAATTGTATAAGTTTGATCTCCAATTGATATTACTAATTAAATTAACGAAATTTTGATTATTAACTTAGTAAATTTGCCGAGATTACAAAGCAATTACATATTATTTTTATATTAAGGCGATGCCATACGTAGTAGTGCAAAATCATGTGTTTTTGGTTTGAAAATTTGGTCGCCTAGAAATGTTTCAGATGCTTTAATTAAATACTGCGAGTAGAATACATCTTGGCCTTTGAAATAATCGAGTATTTTTTACATAAATTATTTTTTATAATCCCAGAAAAAAATAATGTAAAGGCCTATGAAAACTGCTTTAAAGTTCAAAATCTCCTACTTACGAACCCATTTTTTCTCGGGAGATTTTAAAAATTTATATTTGTGTTTCAGGCTAATAATTATTTCTTATTTGTAACATTTTAATTACACAGTATTATATATTTATATCTATACCACTTTATATTTTACCAATCACATATTCCGTATAAAAAAATATAATTATAATAAATAATAATATTATTATAATAAATTTCATGTGTAGTCATAAAATTATTGGATGCATCTACATTATCCTATGTACATTGTACATTAATGCCTGTACATTCATGCTCTACTATAAAGGAACAATACAAACAATAAATACAATATTCATGGCTGGTAAAGTCTCATACAATAACAAATATCTCGATCAAATCAAGATTCAAGGCGTGTAAACAATCCTGACTATTATTCGTTATTATTATGAAACGAAGATTAAAGCATACTATAAAAAGTTGTGGAGAGTTCCAAGTATTCTTTTATACTACATATTTGTGGGCCAACAAAATGGGCTTATCAAAATCTATTTGATAAGAATTCAAAATATATAATTCCAAACAACGTATCGAGTTGAGTTCCTTCACTTATCTGAAATATTTTTAATCTATTTCAAAGTTAAAAATCTGTCAGTGCCGTACTTGAAAAAATCACTGAGAAATGTTGCAACTAAACCGTTTTGTAACATCACCACATAAGGTTGAAAGTTGAATGCCGCCAATGCCTTAATTGCGGGAATAACACACAGAAATGTTAAGTTATTTCCAACATGAAGTTTAAAGATAATATCTGCCACTTACTTACTTGAAGACAATCCCACTCTACACTTTGGGCCGTTTTCCAACAAGACGTTCATTGATGGCGGCTGGTGATTCGTTACTCTAAAATACAACAATCCGAAAAGTTGTGCTGTTTTGCAACATGTGGTTTAAATCTATCTGCCAACACCTTACTGGAAGACTATCCCACTATGCATCGTTGCGCCGTTTTCCAGTGTGATTTCCGTTTCACAGTTAGCGGTTGTCGATTCCTGTACTTTAAAGAAACTACCGAAATGTTGCCCTGTTTTGCAACAAAAAGTTCATAGTTCAATTCTGCCAATGTCGAAGGAAACACTGCTCAATCGATTAACGTGCCTGTGAGCGCGTTGATTTATTCATAATTTGTTTTGAAGTATTTTTCTTTCACCTTGACCTGCATTTTGATATCGTATATCTTGGTCTTTAGCTCCATGCACGCAAAGATTCAAGCCAGGCATCGTACTTTTTCTAATGCTTATTTCAGGCAAAGGTTCAAACCAGGCATCTTACTTCTTCTAATACATATTTCAGGCAAATATTCAAACCAGATATCTTACTTCTTCTAATGCTTATTTCATGCAAAGATTCAAATCAGGTACCTTACATCTTCTAGTATTCATTTCAGGCAAATATTCAAACCAGATATCTTACTTCTTCTAATGCTTATTTCATGCAAAGATTCAAATCAGGTACCTTACATCTTCTAGTATTCATTTCAGGCAAATATTAAAACCAGATATCTTACTTCTTCTAATGCTTATTTCATGCAAAGATTCAAATCAGGTACCTTATATCTTCTAGTATTCATTTCAGGCAAATATTCAAACCAGATATCTTACTTCTTCTAATGCTTATTTCATGCAAAGATTCAAATCAGGTACCTTACATCTTATAGTACTCATTTCAGGCAAATATTCAAACCAGATATCTTACTTCTTCTAATGCTTATTTCACGCAAAGATTAAAAACAGGCATCTTACTTCTTCTAATGCTCATTTCACGACACCTTTAAGAAATCATTGGGTTGAATGCATCTTAAGCAAATAACGGACAAAATAATAAAATAGTATTATGAATAAATAGCTAAAGAAGTGGAATGTGTCGAGTGTCGACCGCGGTAAGTTTAACACTGACTTTCAATACTGTGTTTATTAAAACACAAAATACCATTTGCCGTTTGTAGGAAGTAAAAGTGCTTACTGTATAGTGATTACTGTCACTCAAAATAGTTGTGTTTACAGCTGTGCCAAGTCTCTTATTTAATTTCTAATATGATCGTGAAAAAATAAGTAGACACACAATTTAATTTAATTTAATCTTGTGGCTGGAATTTAAATCGACTCGTCTACTTGCGATTTGTAATTTGATGAAATTGCTTAATATTGTTAATTTATTTTCATTTACTCAACCAACTGAGAATATTCAAGGCTCCCACATACCAAATTTAACCTTTGGGATTAGAAGTTGTGCAATTTTCTCTTGGATTAATAAGTTCTCTGCGGCACATGCTTCCACACGAATTCTCAAAATCTCATTACTTTTGATCAACATATAGTTTTGACGTAATTTCTTTATCTTATACGTACTTAAATTGTTCACAAAACCAGTGAAACAGTTTTAAACTGTTCCCTTGAGCAATGAAATTCTTGCACAATATATTTATCATTCTTTGAACAAATACCACAGATATTATAAGCATTGAATCTAAATGAATTTCAAACTAGCTAGAATATAAATGACTTGCTTAGGTTTAGTTTTAAATTAATTATAGTAAAATATACAGCACATCGCACAACAGGTGTTCGATAACTAGGCTAGATCGAAGGACAAACGTATCATTTTCTTAAGCTCAGGTTTTCTGCTTTCGTTTCCGTTTGCCATGCTTGAATACACTTCTATTTTTGCTGCTTTGTAGCTGATCGATAACAGTACAACGCATATACTATTATGCGTACTTAGACGGTAGGTCTAAGTTAGACCTACCAACGTTTTCAAGAGAAAGTTAACAATATTTATAACTTTTTTTGGAGCTACAAAACCACTACCTCCCACGCGAGGCGGCCACTATACTGAAATACTCACATTTTAATACACAACCAAAAGTTACTCAGTTTTTTTTTCAAGTCAAACGTTTATAAAATAGTGACAAAGAATGAGAAATTAGCCTGATCTGGAAATAACAATAGATCTGGGGTAATTAGCAATTATTCTTAACGTTGCGGTAGCGGCCGGAATACAGTAACTTCGCCTGGAGCCGAATCAGCCGAATGGCAGTGGTACGCCAGCGATTTAAATACTTATTCCTTTCTAAAAAGAAACAAGAACAGTTTTTGCTGTTAAACGAATTACACTTTCACGGTCGCCTGTGAATCGATTGACCTTTTTAAAGCACTTTCGCCAGACAAACCGTTCAGCGGACTTTACAGCGCGCATGCGAGCCTACTGCAAACGTCATCAATCAAGTGGGTGATTGTTAGCTAATCATTATCTGTCACCAATTCGTTCTATTATTGCTGAAGATCATCTCTAAAAACAAATATTGTCTTAAGTAATTGTCTATAATCCTTGCCTTAATACAATCACCCATGGTGAGATTTTGCAAAAACTTATCTTTTTAAATACTCGTATGTCCTCTTCTTTTAGTTTTCTTTAGGGGAACAATACAATGATTATGTGGGCATTTTCGCCAAAGTTTGTACATTGCGTTTTTGTCATGTCCCATGATTTTGATTGGTTTTTGTCATAGTTACGTATTTTTAGTTAATTATTTAGATCAAAAGAAAGTGTGTTTTTTTTGTCTCATTTCTGAATTCAAATAAACATTATCTGATTTCGTATGTAATTTTATGGTGTCTTTACAGCTTGCATAATAAATATGTTTTAAATATACAGTTTTTGCATACATTTGGACAAACATTGAATAAAATCAAGTTAAACATTTCTGCTAACGTTGGTTCCATTCCGTGACCATATTTTGTTAAAACCCTCTTTATTGACTTTTACATAAGAAGGCTGGTGGTTAGGCGCATCCTGAATACACCTCACGCGGAGTGCCCAGGAGTGGCCGGGGCGACGGTACCCAACCCGCATTCAAAATTGAATATCCTAGTCCAGTCTTTTTCCTCTGGGTTGCTTCCACTGGGGCATCCACTTTGGTCTCTTTTCTGAGTTTCTGTCATCTGACATTCTTTCCACATGACCAACCTCTGGGACCTGAAGAACTATACAACGGTTTCATGCTCAGTTAGACAATATTATTACAGATTGTAAATTTATTAGCAGTGATAAAGAAATAATCGAAAACCCACTTAGAAGAATTATGCCGTCCTCAAATAGAAACGAAAAATTCAGCTTTTTTTAGCTAATTACTGATATTTTTGGCGTGTCGTGGCTAGAAAAAAGACGTAGGGAGACTTATTACTTTTTATTCACAACATGAACAAAGTCACAAGGAAAAACTTGTTAGTTTATTTTTTTATGTGAAATTTAAAGCATTTTGGCAATTATTGGCGTGGGTCATATGTTAATTTGATATTCTATTTATATTATGTACGTATCTAGTATGTTGAGTAATGTTATACATATATGCCGTAAACTAGGGTTTCTTTGGCCCAAGATGTTACTTATTTCATGAACCATTCTCATTTTCTTAAGTACCAATATTATCCTATAAAATTGTAACGAAATAGGACCGGCATTGGACTGCTAGTTTTTTAAATATTTTTTTTCAATCGTTGAACTGCTACGCTGCAGTGTTCTTACGTCAACGCCAAAAATGATGTTAAGTATACAGGGTCTCCAGGTGTAACGTGCACAAAATTAGGGAGGTAATTGTACATGATGGTAGAAGAAAAAAAGTTCAATAACTATTTTCCAAATTCCATTTTTTTTTCCCATAAAAATATTTTTCTATTGAAGAATATTTATTTTTTCATATAAACAATTCAACTTTTTAACCTGAAAACTACCTTAAAATTTTGGAATTTAAAAGTTACATTTCCCCAAAAAGTTCTTGTATGTTCGTAGGTACGGCCTTGAGGGGGGTATTACACTACCTCCAAAAGTTCTTGTATCTTCTTAGGTACGGTCCGGTGTGGGGTATTAGTCTTCTCCCAAAAGTTCTTGAATGTTACTAGGTACAGTCCAGAATGGGGGTTATTACACTTTCATAACCGAAAAAAAATTGCTATCATTAATAATTCATTATTTTATTTTTATGATACATTATCCCCTTCCTTCATCTTCTTCTCCTTCTTCCCTTGTAATACGTTTTTGGAGAACAAACATGACACGCACTCACCGTAATTCTCAAGGACGCACCTAATAACTTGATTCTATAACGGCTACTCGCTCTGAATAGTACACAAAGTAGCAACAGCATCAGTTATTCTACACATTATACGAAAACATTGTGTCTAGAACAAAGTAACCTTGGTTTACAATACCACCATTGTTCCATGTCTACCGCAAGTGTCAAGCGGTGCTATTAGGATTGTGGTTTATTGCGGGCAGCAGATAAACTGTTGGTGATGGCTACCTGTAAGGTGTTTCAAAGTAATATATATTTACTATAAAGCAGTAAATTTGTTTGCTTGGCTGGTGTACTTTGCTCAACATTGTTTGTTTTGAATTTCTAAACCAATGCAACTAATTTAATAATCTTTTATCACAACATTTACAATGATCGTTATTTCCATCCCGAGATGAAATATATAAAAGCTAGTGTTTTTTTTCTTCAATAATGGCAAATTTACATCTAAAATAATTTACTTTGTATACAACACAAAATATGTTTCGAAACCAACGGGATCTTCGTCAGGATAGATAAACGTGTAATAAAAATCAACAAAAATAAGAATAGACAAATAAGTACCTGTAGGGAAAATATGACAATGAGCGGTGGTTAATTAGATATTATTATTAAAATATGACAGTGAGCGGTGGTTAATTAGTTATTATTATTAAAATATGACAATGAGCGGTGGTTAATTAGTTATTATTATTAAAATATGACAATGAACGGTGGTTAATTAGTTATTATTTTTAAAATATGACAGTGAGCGGTGGTTAATTAGTTATTATTATTAAAATATGACAATGAGCGGTGGTAAATTAGATATTATTATTTATTTATTTATTTATTTGGAAAAGTTGACAGCAAATCTTTAATTATATAATGATACAATAATAATATTATCAATTATGCCAATTATGAACTTTCCACTGATGAATAGTTAATGGTGTTACAATGGTGTACAATGGCATAGAGATGTTCTCTTAAATTATTTTCTTGTTTAGTTAGGAAATATTAAAAATATTAAAATAAAGGAGGGTGGGGGGGAGGAGGGGGAAATATAGGATAAGGATTAAGAGGCAAAGGACGGGAATATATAGGAATTGAACTTCTAGTTTGAGTTTTGTTGACTATTGAGTTTTTGTTTTATGTCGCGTATAGTCGAGTTAAATATGTCAATATGGTTATAATTTAAGTTAAAAAAGTGTGTGGATCTGTAGATAAATGAGTTTTGTTTGGAATTTGTCTTACAATGAGGGAGATTAAAAGTAAGCGACTGTCTGCTGTTGCGATTGGGAACATGGAATAATAGGCGTTGAAGAAGATCAGGACTATCGATTAAATTGTGTGTGATTTTGAATAACATTACCGAATCTGCTACATTTCTTCGGAAAGTTAACGTCTGTATATTGAAGAACTTTGCAGAGTCTTCATTACTGATATGATATCGAAAAGAGCGGAAATTAAGGTGCCTTAAAAATCTATTTTGAACACTTTCAATTCTATTTTTATGTATTGCATAGCCTGGGTGATTACACTTGTGATGCGTATTCAAGGATACTACGAGCGTATGAGAAATACAGTGTTTTGAAAGTAGCAATGTCTTTGAATTGTTTACAGGAACGGATTATGAAACCCAGCATAGAAGATGCGTTAGTGACTACGTGGTCAATATGTTTATTGAAATTCAGTTTACTATCAAGTATAACCCCAAGGTCCTTAATTTCTGATTTGGTAGATAAAGGTTGATGATTAATTGAGTATTCGTGTATAGATATGTTTTTGTTTCTAGTAAAGCGTACGATGAAGCATTTGGATATATTTAATTCCAGACAATGGGCATTAACATACGCGTTTAAACGTTGTAAATCCTTTTGCAGCTTGTAATTATTAAAATATGACAGTGAGCGGTGGTTAATTAGTTATTATTATAAAAATATGACAATGAGCGGTGGTTAATTAGTTATTATTATTAAAATATGACAATGAACGGTGGTTAATTAGTTATTATTTTTAAAATATGACAGTGAGCGGTGGTTAATTAGTTATTATTATTAAAATATGACAATGAGCGGTGGTAAATTAGTTATCATTATAACAAAAACAATAATGTATTAATGTGAAAATATTTTTTAGTTAGTCAAGAATAGGGCAATAAGCGGATTTTGTTTGATCTCATTCCAAATTCAATTAAAATAATATCTAAAATTTTATTGCGTTGCCGGGTATTTACTGCTATTTTACAGTGTAATATGAAGGTACATACATTGTTTAACTGTGTTTTACCGCTTTAGAATAACTAATAAGTTGATGTATTTTTATGTGAACTAACTGTTCGCCCATGGTTCTGCGGTGAATGAAAACACACCACTATAATTTAATATGTACCCATATAATATGTATACTTCGAAACGCTGCAGTGCAGTCTACAATTTCATACAGAAATGGATACAGCTGATTACTTCGGTTGTAATATTTCCCATCTCTATCACACAAAACATGTCCGGCGTAACAGAAAGATAGATTACAACGGAGCTTTCAGCGGCAAGACTATCGCGAAGTTTCAGCCAGCCTCTCTTTTCTTAGGCTAGCTTTAGACTTGTAAGTTTTTTCGTAAAATTACGACTTCTGGCCAATGGGCATATTGCATTTTGAAAATCCAATATGCCCATTGGCTAGAAGTCGTAAATTTACGAAAAAACTTACAAGTCTAAAGCTAGCCTTATAAAAAAAAACGATTTCACATAAAAAATGTTTCCTTTATTATTAATTTTAATTACTATCTGAAGTCCCCGGCGTTGCCAGGGATTTACACATATTTTTTTCTAAACCAGGTTTAGAGAGTAATTTTCCTCTTAATTTGAACGTCAAGTGTGCAAAAAATCATCAAGAAGTATAAAAATTCTGCTTTAAGGGGTGGGAAAAGTGAGGTGGATAGTTTTTCGAAATCACATACAGACAGTGGCCTTCCTCTTTTTTTAAGGTTAAGTGTGCAAAATTTGATCAATCTCGGAATAAAACTGGATAAATTTGTATAAACATGAAACCCACGTCGCCCCCCACAGACACTCCTCTTTTTATAAGTAAGATTATATTGAATTGTATTAACGTTTGTAAAATGCTGAAAAGAGGCTGTTGACGAATACCAGTTATAATTTTTGTTCTACCACAGCAAAATATTAGCAAAATTTATTACACTAATACCCATCTAATTCTAATTAATTAGGTTAGAAAATTGGAAATTTAATCGATTATTAATTTTTTGTTTTCTTTTCTTACAGGTTTCACGATTTCACAGATCAGAAGAGCAAGGAACTGAAACTTGAAGTAATTAATAACAATATATTATTATATTTAAATAAATAGTGATTATTTTTTAAATGCTCACCTAAGGTGTTTTCGTCTAAACACTGAACGAAAATAAACATATTTTATTAGTAACATTATGGTCAACTTACTTTTTTATAAATTTATGTGTATAACAGGTTATTATTTATGTTTCATAATTTTTCTCAAATTGCGATCGGAACATTTGGTTTCGTAGAAGTGTGCATTTTAATTGTTCTGTGGTTAACTTCTAGATTTGAATATTAAGCGTGGTGTTTTGTCTTTCTAACTCCCTTTAGATTATATGTCTAACCATGACAAAATACACTATTCCACTGCAACACACATAAGCGCAATTACATTGCGTACTCCCCAATACAACGGTTTCACACTATGGGATACCAATACTTAGGTGATGTCGATATATTTAATATTAACTTTGCGAATTTTGTGGATTACGTAAAAGACTTATTTCAATACTATTCCTAAATGGAAGTTATAAAATTATATTTTTTTAAACCAGTCAAATCGCTATATTTTTAATTTATGTTCTTGTTATTTTTAATTTTGTTTCTTGCATATATTATTTTTTTAATGTAATTTTATTTTTATTATTTCTTTCTTATGTTTCAAAACTGTCATTAAAATTGTACCACTTACATGTGAAAGCCCTCTTGGCGTTAAATAAATAAAATGACAGTGAGGGAGACAGTGATTTCTATGAGACCATTTAAGCCGTTCCCAAAAGTGACCAAATTAGCCTGTTAACAAACTTCTCAAGAATAATCTTTAATAGCTACATATCGTAATATCAACCTTAGCGAATTTCAATGAATTAAAGTATATACAGGTATATAGTTTCTCATACCAAGTGTTTTCCATTTGTCCCACATTTTGCAATGAGCGCCGTCATGTAATGAGACAAAATTGTCGGTAAATTCTTCATCGGGTATTCAGTACGAAAGGTTCTTCACGGTACACTGCCTGCGGTTCTGGGCTAATATTATTATCTACCATAATATTTCAATGAGAATACTCCAAGTCGTTGGTGTTGAACTCTAACTTGTACCAATCTGATACCGTTGCCTTTCGCCTTGAAGATATTATTAAACTCAGTAAATTCATAGTAACTTTCTAAATGCTTCAAGTACGCATCTGGCACACTGAGATGAAGTTTGCCTAGTCCTTATCAACAAACAAAAAAAATCAAGGATCCATATTATTTATTAAGGCCACCTATTTTCTGGCACAAACAACTTTCGGAAGTTTTTTTTGCACTTGCTTGATTCATTTATTAGAAAAGAATCAACTAATTATAATGTAAATCGAGTTTAGCAATGCTTATTATTTTTTCAATTTCTTCAATTTCTTTTTTTTTTTCAATTTCTTAAAAAAATCAAAGCGTTCTTAAGATAAACACCAAAAAACTGAAAAGAGCAAATAACCTTTATTTTTTGTTCCTAAGTTATTGCAGTTTTAATTTAGTGAATAAAAATTGAATAAAATTTTATACGAAGGCTTCAATAAATAACGTGACGTGTTTGTGTTCCAGACCAATTAACAATAAAACAAAGTGGTTTAAATCAAGTAAATTTGTTAAAAACAAAGTTGCTCAAAGTTGCAAGATGACGACCACAACGGGTAACGGTGTCTCCAACGGGCACTCGTGCGAAGGGTCCCGGCCCAAGCGAGCCAAATTCACCGTGCTGCAGACAGTGATGGACGTGTTGGTGTTCGTGGTGACCAGCCTGATGCACATAGCGCAGGCCCTGGTGTGGGCGGTGGCTGGCAAGCAGCAGAAGAGCCTGGAGGGCGGCGTGGCGCTGGTGACGGGCGGGGGCGGTGGCCTGGGCCGGCTGCTGGCCATGCGGCTGGCGAGATTGCGCTGTATCGTCATACTATGGGACATCAACAAAGAGGGTGAGTTATCTAACTTTTCTCCATTAATACCAAGATTTTGTGGATGAGTTATCTAACTTTTCTCCATTAATTCCAAGATTTTGTGGATGAGTTATCTAACTTTTCTTCATTAATACCAAGATTTTGTGGATGAGTTGTCTAACTTTTCTTCATCAATACCAAGATTTTGTGGATGAGTAATCTAACTTTTCTCCATTAATACCAAGATTTTGTGGATGAGTTATCTAACTTTTCTTCATTAATACCAAGATTTTGTGGATGAGTTGTCTACGTATTCTTCATTGAAAGTATGATTTTTTCATCTGATCCATTCATTTAAATTATGACACCTGTCTCACTATCGTATATTTCTTCATAATGAGTCTTCTTTATATATACGAGTACGACTCCGTCAACTGTCCCCTGTTTTGTCGACTCATTGAATAAGTTTTTATTTATTTCGGTGTTTGTAAACTCTGTTTCTTTTCGCCAACTAATCACGCTCTACCTTCCCAGCATAGTCTCACTTCGAAGTGGAGACTATTAAGGTATCTTTCAAAATCACATTTTAATTAATTGGTTTAATGCTAATCGAAAAATTCAAGGAACACCCTATTTGTACCCTTCTATATCACCTGTATGGGTTTTCTTGATAATAACCAGTTGGTTATTATATTAGCTTATTTATTTATTTATATACTGTAAAATACAATTACAGAATAATGAATCTTTGACTGTCCAACTGGGAAGGTTTAACGTTTCAGGGCAATCAAATTGGTAGGTTTGGGTTATATCAGGTAGGTAACAAAAAAATCATTTCATTGGAAAAAATACTTTTTACATAACATTAAATTCATAACATTGAGGAAATTACTTTTATGTTTACAATGTAAGAGATAAGTTAGGTAAGCATCTTAATTTTTTCTATTACTTCTATCATGTTTAGTGATACACGGTGTGCGGAAACTCGTAGTACAAGCGGAAAACTGGTGAATCTACATCACACTTGGAGTCGATTTTGTCGTATAATTTTTTTGATTTGAGCTTTCGTTTTCGAGTAAATCGAGTCAGGAGTTGATTTTTATTTGATCAAATTCTTATAAATTATTACTGAAGATCAAAGTACCCAACTAATTAAAACTATTTAAAAGTAAAAAAAAAAAAAAAAAAAACCGGATTTAAAGCATTATTTTGAAATCACCCTTCATTTAATCCGATGTAATCATAAAATATTTCTCCTCTTCAGGGTTAAAACATCTGTTCTTCTAATATTCATACCTATCTCTGACATATTCGCAAAATATAGCTTTCTCTAGTATGTTGGGTTCTACTAACATATGAAGGAAAGAGACGCACGATAGTTTTCAAAAAATGAACAGTATTCTAAGCAGATGTCCCATTTCTGTTAAATCGTAAGTAGGTCAGTGTTGATTTATGGGTCGCCGCAGGTCGCCGTGTGCGGTTTATTTATGGGATTGTTTATACATTGTTTACATTGCATGTTGCTTTAAGAAGTTTTCTCGTTAATTTGGGCATATTGTGGGCGAAATTTGTGGGTTTTAAAACGCGTTATTATTGTTTTTATATTGATATTTTAAGATTTATCATCGATGCCTTCGACGTGTTTGAAAAGAGTTGTACGTTTTTAATGTTTTGATTTTGAGACTTATCATCGATGCCTTCGACAAGGTAAAAATTAACTCCGACATGATTCAAAGAGTGCAATAATCTATCACAACTGTGCTTGGAAGTTAACGGTCAACATTTTAAATAATTTTTGTGACGTGTTTTTGTTTTGAATTGGAGATCGGAACATCGCTATATATTGTGAGTACCTACCTATGCTAATAATAATTCCTATCCGTTGCGTCGGCGTCTCAGATCGAATGACGAAAAAATTTTAACCCTGAAATAGCCGAAAAATATTTCTTTTTGGTTTTTTTTTTGTGAAAATGCTCAAATCAAAAAACTTTTTGTTATTTGGGTTCCCCGTGTGGTGTAGATTCTCCAGTTTCCCGCTTGTGCTACGAGTTTCCGGACACCGTGTATATGTGTAAGAATTATTATTTTAACTCATTTAAGACGTGTTTATAGTACATATTATTTGAGTTTGTGAAGTGTGGTGGGAATTTTTGGGTCTAGAAGCCAAAAATTAAATAGATAATTTATTTTATCAATAGAATAACCAAGGCTACCTGAGAAGCAGGCTGAGCAGGCAGCTTAGCGTTATTTAACATACCTACCTGTAGGTGGTCGCTAGACAGGTTGTGTTTTTTTTCTTTTTGAATTGCAGATAGTTTGCATTATAATTACGAATAATATGCGTCTACACTTATAATTCCGAATTGTATGCAGTTTAGATTTATAGCAATTAGAGACGCCTTAGATTTTACGAAATCTACGATATTTATTTATGATATTGATAAACTAACAGTAGGCTGTAAACTAGGGTTCGTCGTATCGATTCTGCTTAGTTGTCGAATTATTATGCTGCGTAAAAGACTAGCATGCCAAGTGAATGCACTCGAGGCCTCTGAGCCACGTAAATAGGAGGTGTAGCGAACATCTAAGCTTACCTTGACATAATCCGATACATAAGTGAAATTTGCGATGTCTTGCGCAATGTTAACTCTAAGACAAGTGATTTATTGACGAATTATTTCGTAGACCAGACGGTCAAGTGCAAGAAAATTTATTTCGCAAATGATGCAAGATGTTAATTTTGCCACAGGTTTTTTTTTGTGATGATAGATTGATACCGGGACAACGCTCTCCAAATTGAGCTACTGAGACCTAGTTATACTAGTAAGACAGAGGTTCTGGGTTTAATTCCAAGTTGCGACTGTCATTAATTACGAACAATTTCAATATCGAATTTGAGTACATTTTTATCTTCTGTGTCTTTTTCCGTTCCGTGTTTCATTGAAATTTGTTAATATATATTATCGTCTTCTATAATGATTAACTATTACATTGATGTGCATAGTGTACACGATTCAAAAGTTATTCCAATAAATTGCACTTTATTGCAGAGTTAGCTGAATTGAAAGAAACCCAATCAAATCTATCTTCTTATTTTTTTTTAAATAACTGAGTTTTTATAGCTGGATTGTTCTCACGTAAGTAATATCGTTTCAAAAAACCTATTTAAATAAATAAACTACAAAATTTTCTTTATTCTTTTTCTGTTTTTGTATATTATTGGCTCTAGTGACAAACTAGGTTCATGTTCTTATCATAATGAATTCTATTATTTGTTTTTGAAGTCGTAAATGTTGTCACTTCTTCCAGACATTATTTGGTATTGGGATTATTAAATCCGACAAATATTTGCATTTTGTCATTCGTGGAATTGAATAATGATAATTATTACGTTTGCAAAATATCAATTGGAAATGCCTCTATACTGATTTTTTTCCATGGCAAATAGAGAATGTATTCTTTTATTCAATTTCAAAAGGAGCCAAAATTTGACATCTGCTCAGATTATGCCTTCAAATGAATAAAACTTCGAATGCACTCTATTATGAGCTCAATTTTAAGTAGCTATGTTAGTGTATTGAGTAGGTATATTAGTATATTGAGTTGATATATTAGTATATTAGGCAAGTAAATAAAATTAACCAATTTTTAACATTTTCTCTCATCTTTTGTGAGAAAAAACCGTGAACTCTTTATTATAGTTTCTCACGCATATGTCGAATGGGTTACCCACTTGGAGCATAGCTTAAAGCTATTAAACATACATTTGTTTAATGGATTAACCATAGTAATGTTTCTTCAAAAGTACCTACACAGGTCTTGCAAGCACAAATTAATATCACTATCATTCAATCTATTTCTAAAGGATCACAAAAGATGAAAATTAAACCAGAAAATGTTTGTTACTTTGTAACTCCATTGGCAGAGTCACACAACTCAGTCTTGGCGTGCAATCATTGCTTCATCCCAATTCATACATCGTCTCATCACCCTTCTGTTATTCTAATTCTTACAAAGCTTGACTCAATTATTTAATTTACCTTCCTCGGGCATCCTCAACTTCTTCTACTATTCACATTTGCGTGATATATTCTCCTTACACTCCTTTCTTCGTTCATTCACTCGACATACCCAAACCATCCGCCCTACATTCATTTCTTAAGGCGATGCACTACGTCGTGTAATATTTTAAATCGAGCCGCCATCAATAACACTCCTTACGTAGATGGCGATAAGGCTTAAATTCCCGCTTAACATCCAGCTGTTTTGATTTAGGCAAGAAAAAAACATGGCCAAAAAGTACCTTTTATTTTATTTTGTGGATGTTCAGACACAAAAATTTAAATGTTTTCCGATCATTTTATAAATAACTTAATTTGCCACATTATACAATAAAACTATAACCGAAAATGGGTTCGTAAGTGGGAAATTTTGAACATTAAAGCAGTTTTCATAAACCTTCAAAATTATTTTTTTCTGGGCTTATAAAAAGATTTATGTAAAAAATACTCGATTATTTCAAATGCCAAGATGTATTATACTTGCGGTATTTATTTAAAGCATCTGAAACATTTCTAGGCGACCGAATTTTCAAACCAAAAACACATGATTTTGCATTACTGCTTTGCATTTCGTCTGTCAATAATCAACATTTCGCGAGGTCAAAAAAAAATATTCACAGAACTACTAGTATTATCCATTACAGTTACATCAGCCTAACATTATTTGGTTTTAAAAGAGGTTATCTTTAAATTCGCTGTAATTTTTTTGATGATTTTCAATTCAGCGGGGTTCAAAGTAATTTTAATGGAATTGAAATTGCCTAAACCCATCAATTTAATCAGGTTGTTAGTACGGTAATCAAAGTTACTATAGTAGATAGTGTGAAAAGTAACATAATCGTAAAGTCACTTTTAATGATAATGTCATAACATCATTGATGTGTTATTGAACAAAAATAATAACGAAAGAATTATACTTGTATAATGTATTTAAAAATGATGAAACTTCTCACAATCGCTTCCAATAAATTCAAAAATCAAGACTAACGCATTATCTATTCATTTTTAATATGGTAATGACATCAAAATGATATTATGGCTCATAATAAAAATGCATACATCTGTCATACAAGGTCAACATTGTGGCATAATATTTGTTAAACTTCTCGAATAGGTCTTAGGAAATATCGCATTCGTGACTGGAGTGTCGCAACTTACGTTCAACAAACTGTGTCCTTTATGTGAGCTAATATACCGCTAGCTAAAATACCACTGAATAAAAAGCTTCTAGAAGTGTGGTCTTTATTTGAAAGAAAACTGATTTACATATTATAAGACTCTTGTCCTCATAAACACCGGACAAAATGAGTCTGCCAACTGAAATCTGTTCAGAAAAAAAAACAATTTTTGAAAATGTTTGATTGGTTTCACCAGAAGTAAAGAAAAATTCGGCTTACTTTGGCCACATAAGACACACCCACAATACCTTTTTTTCGATTTATCTCTTCAGTGTCAATTACCATGAACGGTTTGGTCTGCATGCAAATATTTGAAACAAGTTTGTAGTAATTTTAGAATTATTTCCACTAATCAGTGTTGGAAAAAACGTGATATTAACATCCCTACAAGAAAATTGAGTAATACAGTGTCACGAAATTACAGGAAAATTTTTCGTATTTCGTTTTTAAATGAAAATTATGAAATTGTTAGATTTTTCTTTCGAGAAACTATAGAGCCTTTGAATTGGGATGAATGTTGGGAAGAATGTTGGGAAGTGGGAGGAAATAGGAGAGGAATATGCAAGTGGAAGGTTTTGGATATTATAAAGCCGTTAAAAGTAAGGTTTACTTTAGGGCAACATTAGACTCTAATGCCGAGCGTTTGCTCTACGCTCACGTATTAATTATTACGCTTCACTAAAATCTCAAATGTTCCTAGAGGTATCTCTACGGTACGGATGTACGTTATTTATATTTAAGATTAATAAAAACATGACCTTATGATTATAATATTTTGTGTAAAACTGTGTGATAATTTTATAAAACGTTTTTCAACTGTAACATTGGCTGTGAGCAAAAGATTTTATTTTTCTAGACGATAAATTAATCACTTCCCGAGTAGAGGGATTCCTCTAGAAAGATCTGAGGTTTTAGTAATACGTTAATCATAAATAATTAAAATAAACCTCATAGAAAGATCACTTTTCTACGCATACTTAGGCAAATTCAACAGTAAGTCCGTACATTACGTCGGGCCGCGCGTCGTATAGTGTTTTCACACGCCTTCATCACTTTTGTCGTTAAGATTCCCACTTATTTTAGACATTAGCTGAGGCAAATTCAACAGCAGGTCTGTCCAATACACAGGGCCGAGGCTTCATCACTTTTGTCGTTATTTTAGGATCAATGCTGACAGTTTCGCATTGAGTTTCATATATATTGAAAGTGAAAATTATAATTTCTGTTTTAACCTAAAACTACAGCCACATTAAATTATATGCACACGTGCATTCGAACATATGTAACCCGCTTTCCTACATTTATGGTAATCTTTATAATTTATTTACGTAAAAGTTTAACAGCGTGTGTAGAAATAGGTATTCCATACTACACTTAACAGAGAAAACTAAAGTTGTAATTATGTTACAAGTTACTAGATATCTAGAAATCCGCTTTAACCACAAAAATAATCAAAATAATTGTATTTTCTAATTGCTTATTCAATTGAATTTGTGGTTTCGTTAAAACAACTTTCTTGCTTATTAGGGAAAAATCCCTAAAGAGCTATATACAAGCCAAATTATGTTTATTTTTGGTGTGTCACGAATGCAGGTAATAGGATTAAAAATAGCTTTGCGAGCTCATTACATTATACAATTAGAGGCGCTATTGCTTACTAGTATCTCGTCAAAAGATTCACAGTGTTCCACTATTAGAACGCGATAAGCGTTGCGCATAGACTGGATTCGATAGTTTTAGTTAGAGCGTTGGGAGCGTTGGAGGTCATTTGGAGGTAAAAAGTGGAACCTATTTTTTTTCTTCAGGTCTCATCTATATATTTTGCAAGCGGAGTCTAGATATGGTCGATTTAAGCGCCAAGGTGGTTTTTATTTATTTTGTAAATAGTTTCATAATAAAGATAAAAGATATTTAAAGGTAACTGTCATAAACAATCCTAGCAATTAAATAGTTATATTTTTTGTATGGGTTCATAATTTTCTAATTAAAAACAAATTATTTGCGCTGACGCTTATTATTTTTATATCTTAAATAACAATTATATATTTATTCTAGGCAAGCTAAACTTTAGGAGAAGCTTCAATTTATCCAAAGCATATTTTTTGGTATTCTAAATCTAAATCGATTCGTTGTAAAGATTTATCGAAAATACTGATTTCACTGATAGCTTATTACTTCAATAACCTGCAATATCTACTAACTACCTTACTAATAAACGCGTTTTATATTTTATAAAACTGATAAACAACCAGTTATTAATGGTTGATCATGAAATGCCTAAAATTTAGAACACGTTTATTAGTAAGGCCCTAGGTTTATACATAGATAGATGTAATCTTTTCAAATTCAAGTTCAAGTTCTGTACCGGACGTACCTCCACCGACTTTATATTAATTTGCATAAATCTGAATTTACGCAGAGGCAGTTCCTTTACAAACTCACCTCTGCGCATATTCGAATTTAGGCAACAAAATTCTCTCTATAAAAATCTGTAATCTTATCTGCACTTGTGTAAAACTGTAAATCTTATATGCAAAACTGATCAATAAATAAAACCACGGGGTCAAGCAGTCATCATTATAGACAAAAAACAAAGGCTTGACCCCCCAACACCCTCTTATAAATTAAAATACCTATCATAATAAATTTGTACAAAACATGGAAGATTTGCATGAAATTTTAAATTGTGCAGACGCAGTTCCTTTACAAAACTTGCCGTTTGCACAAAATTGAATATTGTGCAAATCTTCCCTTTTAGATACCAACTCCCTTTAATATTTAAATTTGCATGAAATTTGAAATTGTGCAAACGCAGTTTCCTTTACAAAACTTGCCGTTTGCACAAAATTGAATATTGTGCAAAGCTATTTTCTCTCTTTAATATGTAAATTTGCACAAATTAAATATTGTGCAAAGCTGCCTTGTAAAATATATTTTCTCTCTGTAATATGTGCAAACTCACAAAATGTATCTGAATAAAAATGACCCGGGCAAAGTGGATTGAAAAACAGTCAGGGACCTAGTCAAAATCGTCCCCTTCCAAGTTACGCAACAACGGCGCTCTCTCCTGTGACAAATTCCGGGAACCCGAAAATAATTCTCGGAATTTGTCGCTAACAAAGGGAGAGCTAAGCCCGTTAGTCCTTTAAAAGGCAGAAAACTTGTGCAATTCGGCAGAGAGCCAGCAACCATCGAACGATCAACATCTCTCCTGGACTGCCCTGACTGCCTTCTTCAAGCCTCTTCTGCCCTGGACCTTCACTTCAACCTGGCCTTCTTCTTTCTCCCGGCTCCCTGGTGTTCATCAAGAAGAAACTGTCACAATAGTCGAAGCGTCCCTAGTCAGGGCGCAGGTTCCCCCTACCTTCCTCCCCCCTGCCTTATACCTTTCTCCCACATTTCCCCATTTCTCCCTTTCCCTATATTTTTCCCCATTTCCCCCCCCATTTTCCCCATTTTTCCCTTTCCTAATTTTTCCCCATTTTTACCACATTTTTTCCCCATTTTTCCTTTTCCCCATATTTTTCCCCATTTTTTCAATTTTTTCAACATTCTCCTTACTTTTTCCCGACCTTCCCTTCCAAGGCGTCGAAGCGGCCAGCCGGCCACTCCCGCTATATCGTCTGTGCGGCCGGCGACTACAGTGCCGTCCCGTACAAGTTCACTTGGAACCAAAATAATTTATTTTTTTTTCAATTTCAATGCCGGAAACCCAGGAGTTTGTATTATAATAATATTTATTTACATAGTTTCTTCATTCGGGTATCCAAAAGAAACCGAACTGATGTTGCGGAGGGCTTAATTTTTTTGTGGTACCGGGTTCTACCGGGAGAACCATGCATAGCCAGTATTGCCAACTCAGATTCATTAGAGCTAAATTTAACAATAAATTGAGGCCGTCAGCTCCATAAAAAGTGAGAACATCTTCTCCTCTAGCTCCTTTTTTTATAGAAAATTGATCAACGAAAAATGACAATTTAAAAGTTATTTCCATTGGAATAGGTTATTTTTGTGTTGAAATCTCGTTTTTATACCTCAGAATTTTTCTAGTCGTTACCTCCCCCCCCAAGAAACGAAAATAATTTATCTGGCCACCCCCAACGCTATCCCCAGTTAGTATGCCAAGCACTGCGCTGAAGAAGTCATCATTTCGGCTGGTGTGAATTTTTTGGTGACTTTTGTTTTGTGTGCTCGTCGTTTTTGAGATGGCTGATTTTAGTGAACAGAGATCCAAATGACTTTTCCGACTTTTTATAAATGTGACGAATCATGGTGCTATGGATATGGCTAATGGAAGACTCCAAATCAATCAATCTAATGGAAGACTCCAAATTCGCCTCTCCCCAAAACGTCAAGTGAGATCAAACATAAAGAAAATGCTGATTAGTTTTTTCTATGGGAGAGGAGTCATTAATTCCTAGTTTTTTCTTCATTTGAGAATCACAATAATTTGAATTGTATTTAAGATATTCCTAGGATGAGCGTATACAGTTGTTAATGCATGAAATTTGGTTAAGGAATTATTTATTTGGGAAAATTCATAAATTTATAAGTACATAATAATGGACAATACAAAATAATATGACAAATGTAATACAGTTTGACTTTCTGAATTGTGAAAGATTAACTCGAAGGTGAGTGTTATCACTGGTGGTGGAAATGCATTTTCCTGTAATACTTAGCGTGATTGGAAACCGCCGTTTACCTTATTACGCTATGTGCGATTGTGAGCCATTTTCAACATTTTGCAATAAAAAATGAACGGCAAGTATCCATTAAAACGCGTGCAAAGTCTAAGGACTAGTTGTTTCACAGATTTTCAACAATTCATCAAATTTCAAAGTAAATTTTCTAGTTCTGTAAATGTTCTATTCAAGTTCTATTCATATTTCAGTATATAAAGCAACTGTACGACAATGATGTAATAATAGAATTTGACTAGAACTTTCACAGAACTTGTAAATTAATTTCGAAATTTGATGAGTTGTTTAAATTCTGGGAAACAACCTGTCCTAACAGTAAGGACGGGTTGTTTCGGAGAATCTGAACAATTCATCAAATTTCAACGTTCATTTTCAAAGAATATTGATATTGAATATTTCTCCACTGGTTTTGTATATTTATATTGTTTTCATATATTTTTAAGCAACGATCCATCCTAGATCCTCTTTAGGAAAACATGAAACGTGTATTATTTTAGAATAATTTAAGCATTTTACTGTGTGAAGGTGTTCGGATTTCTCGTCAAACTGTTAATTTGGCCGTTTGTACCTTAAATCATAGAGTCTCGCGGGTTAACCGTACGCAGTGGGAAATTGTACGCGGCGATGTATTCTTGAATCCAGTTGTGTGTACAATGAGCCTTACGTAGAAAACAATATATTACAGGTAAATTACTTTTTTTCTTCACAGTTTTCTTATTTGTTTTACCTCTGTTACCGATGGGTGTTATTGTTTAACCAATTGTGTCAGAACGGCGTGGTCCGTGACAGTTTTTAGTAAATTATTATTAGTTTTATGGGTGCAAAGATGCAATTATAATACAGAAAACAATTTAGCTGTTTTTTATAAGATAGATTTAATCTTATAAGTGTTTGTGGGGTAAGTGTACGCACCCACAAAACTACGTACCCTTATTCTACATAAACATGATCACATGGAGGCAAGGGTACTTACGCACTTATCCCTATACATAACATGATTTTAAACATCAATATATATCATCTAACGTTTAATTCTTATAGTGAAATATTCTAGTAATTATGCACACTTACACTATAGTATGCGTATACTTACCCAGCATATGGGTCAAGTGTACTAAATTGACATGTTTGTGATCTTTTCAATACACCTTTTTGATTTATGGACCTATGTGGCTTAAATCAATCAATCAATAATAAAAATCAATCAATAATTGAAATAAAATATCTGAAGTTTTTTAACACAAAAGTCATAATTTAAACTTGCATGCGGTTACCCCACGTAACTCTACTGTGAAATAAGTATTTGTGTTCGAGCGCGCTATGTAGGTCGAAGGTACATAGTATGAAGCTAATGGATACGTGATAGTTTACCTATTTTAAAGCTTTAATTCATAGAACCTTTAACATATTTGAACAAAACACCTCAAATTAGCGACCTTACACAGTTGTGTGACAGAGCGTGGCGTATGAGATAATCTAATAATGATAAGTCTCCATCCATGATAATTTAATTTGTTTTTCGGTGAAGTAATAATAAATAAACACAGATATTTCCATCATAGTTCGTGCAAAATAAATATGTATTTTAACAAATAATTAGGCAAGTTTAAAATCTATTTATCTTTACTATTACGAAGGTTATCTATGGATTAATGACAATAATTTACTGATTTTCGTTGGAACGTGATTTCGTGTTTAATTCCAAACACGTTCATATTTAGTTCCTATGGCCTGTGTGGTTTCTTAATCTTCTTTGGTTCGGTGATCCACCGCAATGAAAATCTATATTACCTTATCCAATGCTGCGAATATTTCATTATTTACCATTTAGCTGTTCGCTGCTCCGACGGAACTTTGCTACTTAGGCCTAAATGTTCATTGTTGTCTATTATTTAATAGCCTATGTTATTTTTTAAATTGGGAGGCTATTTTAATGCATATTATCATTCATTTTATAGTTGCAAACAGCTTGATGATTGGTCAATAATCTAACTTACCTTCAAATCAAAATAAGTGTTTAAAGAGGCATTGTACAAGACGCGTGTCCAAAACAAAGTGTTTAACCTTTTAGGTTTTAAATATTTAATTCTCAACGACTGTGAATTTCTCACAGAAATACTGTCGATATATTTTAAACGTGCTACATATTTCTTACGTATGAATTTATCTTGAAAACAAAAATCATTTTAGAAACTACCTAAAATTATCTTTTAAAAAATTGTATTTGAAATATTTAAATATGTATAAAAATATTTGAAATAAATTAGAAAATTAATATATATATTTTTAAGAATTAGAAACTTTCTGTCGATAAAAAATCTATATTTAATTTACTATGCCTTAGTTCAATCCACTTTACAATACGCTATTATTAGTTGGGGATCCGCGTATAAATGTAACCTTCTTCCAATTGAAATTATACAAAGAAAAATTATTAAAATTATATTAAAAAAATCCTTTGACTATCCAACAGAACGCCTGTTTGAAGAATTTCAAGTACCTTCATTTAAAGACCTATATACATATATTAAAAACTCATTAATCCAAATTATAAAAGAAAAAGATAAATATCAATTTTTAAATGAAAACAGAACGCGACTTAGACATGTTTTTCTATGCCCAAAACTAAATACGTCTTTTGCACAACATCATTATACTTACCAGGGAAGAAATTTTTTCAATCGTCTACCAGAAGAAATCAGAACCCGAATACTGCTCTCTGTCAAGAGACACTTTCTAAAAAAATACAAAAATATTCTGAAAAAAAAAACTACTGTCACTTAATTAATCTCACAAATATCCTTAGTTTTCCATAACTTCCTTTCTTTTTAAAAATTTATTATATTAATATATTATCCTTCACTACTATCAAAAAAATACTACAGCAAACATACATTTATGTACAATGAATTATTTAAGTACTAACTAACAACAACATTTATGTACACTCCCCTTCCATACACAAGCAAATGCTTTCAATGGAAGAGTAGTAAAAAGACCCAAGATGTAAAATGAATTATGTACCATGTTAACATATTATTGAAAATAAAAAAATAATTACAAAAAAAAAACATTTCTAAATGTTAAAACTTTAATAGCAAACATGAAAATGTTAACAAAAAATTACAGAAATATTTTCACTGAATTCCGCAATTTTGAAAGAAATCGATATTTAGAAAACATTCCTTTTGTACATGGGATTAGTTTAAAAACTGTAACTTCACTTTTATGCCGTTCATAAGCAATAAAAATAAATAAATATTTTTTCTTACAAATCTCGACAAAAAATCTCGCTAATTTGTTATCATTCGTATTGTCATTTTTAAAAATTTTATCCAGGGAATCAAAGAGACAAACTGAAAAGAATAATTATTTCTCTTTCGAACTTTGTTTCTTCATTTTAGTTTTAACGTTTACCTACACGTCCGATACAAGCATGTTAGGTATGTTTTATTTCGTAAAATCTATTGCAGGTACTTTGGTTTGGTACATAATGTTTACACACAGTTCGAAGAGGTCGGTCACTTAGCTTTAGCGCAATTACTTGAGATTCTTAGCCAATTCATCAATTTATTATTATTATTATTAATTGATCTTTCTTTACCTGCCTTCTAAGAGCCGCGGCCCTGAACCAAATAGGTACCTCTTGGAGCAGCACATACCTTGAAGGAAAATGTTATTCTAAGACTTGAACTTTAGAATCTTTTGAAATTAAAATAATAATTAGTTATAATGAAAGAGAAAACCAAAGATAATAGAAACAAGGGAGATGGGCCATGATCAAACATTGGTGATCTTATGATGATTATGAATATTACTGCAAATCGCATCTACGCACAGCGGTGTTGGTTTCTACCTATATACCAAAAGCATAGTGTTAATCTAAATACCTACACTACATAACAAAAATATATGTTTTGTACACATATATAAAATATATAATACCTACCTACACTACAAAGCGTTGTCTTCCTTTGTCTAATTTTTTTATCTTCTCTTCGCACACACTTTAAAAAAACTGACGTGCTCACCAGTGCCATTGCACTTTCGGCCATGGCCTCCTGGCGTAGGTACCTACTGGGGCACATAGCGTTCTAGTCGACGCATGTAACATTGGGTAGGGAGGTTACGGGCTCCAACCCAAAAAATGTGATCAACGATTTTTAAATTTAATACGTTTATACTGGGTTTGTAAACAGGCAGTAAAGGCAGGCCAGTACTGCAGTTGATAAATAGATGGTTTGACGAATGCGATGCCTCCTCAACGTGTGGTTTGGGCCAATTACACCTGCACCAATTGTGCATAGTCGCCAATTTTAATTTAATTAATTTAATCATATTTCCCTACTATATTTTATATGACAAAAACGGTTTGAGGATACATGCTTTGAAACTGAAGTTCTCCAAAGTAGGTCATAATTCTTGCGAGTTCAAAAGATAAACGTGTAACATTTAATAGACTTTCGAATACTTACTTACATTTTTTTAAGATTTTTTAAATATTGTTTAATGCATCCGTTCAATAAATAATAAACTTTCTATCCAACCATCAACCTTTGCCCCGGTGGAAAGCAGAAATGCAATTTCTCCACGTATCTTAAGGCTCCGTAATAAGCGTTCAAAAAGAAGAAGATCATTTTAAACGGTGATATGAAAACACGAATGTTAGATGGAGCGCGATATTATTAATAAACGATAATAATAATATTTAATAAAAAATGACTTGATTAAAATAGAGCGAAAATCGCACGACAAATTCCTATGTTGCATTTAAAGTAAACTATAAAATATAAATATAAACTACTAAATTACATTTTTGACAAAAAAAAACAAATATCAACATACTCAAAATATCACTAACAGACCAGTTAGACAAGTGTACAAAAGAAAACATAAAAACTCCGACAGTAAATACAAGCTTTGGACAAAGACACTATCAATGCCATGCTATATAAAAGCATTCAACAGTCTAACACTTAAAAATAAAATTGAGGAAAACTAAAATAAATTCAGAAACAAAGTGGATTAAAGAACAAAGAAGACAATATTACCAAAATTTTAAAACATAACATAAAAAAACCTACACGTAACACACAAAACCAATATAAAACACATATCACTCACAAACACACAAGATTATATTTTAAATGTATTATTTTCTCTTTAAATGTATTGTGTGCATTGTATTTTCATATTATAAAATAAAGGCCTCAGCACGGTTAAGCCACCCAGTGAGGCCAACATTACTGGATAACTCTGAAATGTAAAAAATATTGTACCAAAAAAAAAGATACACTGTGATTTTTTCATACCTATAACGTGTCAAACAACAGAAGAAATGTGTTTTTTCAATAATTTTCGGAGCATACTTTGCCTTCTTTTCCATGGAGGGAATTTCATATAATTACCGTTTCAGCTCTACAAATGCATAGATATTATCTTCAAAGCAACATATTTATATATTTATAGGGGATTAAAACTAAAAGTTTTCAAGAAAAATACGATATAAATCGGTAGAAATTCGGAATTCAATGTGCCACTTTTGTTCTGACGTAAATGGTACCTCAGCCCTGAGCTGCCACAAAGATAATCTAGATTATAACGAATTCTCACACATAAAAGATAGAAATATTTCTAGGTATTGATTATCAGTGTTTTATTTTGTTAATGTCCATGCGAAATCATTTTTACTAGATGAACTGTAATATTTTAGGTGAAGCCATCGAAATAAATTATTTAATAATATCGTCAATTGAAGTTTGTGTCTAGGAAGGTTTCCAAGCGTTTAATGAAACCCCATTCACAATGGGAGTCAAAAATTCCCAGAGCCTTAAAAGTACAGCAAATTGTTTCTATTGTGATGATAAGTTGTTTTAAAGTAGTTTATTTATGTCCGAGAAGGTTATCTTGAAAATTGAAAAAAAATTGAGTCAAAATGTCTGTAATCGTAAAATACGACACATACCGTTTTATGATGCCCTGTTAGAACAGTGAACAAGTCCTACAGTATTTTTCTAGCTAGTAATAAATATTATTTATAATTATTATTTTTAATAATTATTTCAGAAACTGTATCGCCGATGATCGCCACTCCACGGAGAAAAATGACTATTGCTGGTTCATTAAAATTCTGTTAAAAACAGCAGGCCGCTTCCCAATAACATTTTAGTACCTACTTTCCGAATAAATCTGAAGACGTGTTAATAACCTTGCCCTATGACGAAATGCGAAAATATTATGATTTTTTACTAACGGTCTTTATTCAATTGATAAACGACCGTCTATGTGAAAATCTTACTAATAGAAACTGACATGAAATAGTTCATGGAAAGATATATTCATTGCTTATCCACTCAAAGGTTGTTGTATCTTTTATATAAACTTGAAATAATAATAATTCCAAGGTATATTAAAGGTTATATATTTTTCTTTATTTTAAAAATGACTTAAAAACAAATACTATTTTAGAAACTAGATTAATTTCTATTTGATATATACATAATGATGATTAAAAATTGCAATATTTTAATTTCAAACACGAAAAAGTTGAAAAAAAAAATTACAAAAATTTTAATCAAAACATCGAAATGTATCAGAGAATTCAAAATTCAATGAACCCAGTCCTTTTACTTAAGATTTTGCAAGATCACTTCACTTTTTATCTCGTTCATGGAATTGAAAATTATTAAATATTGTAATAACAATTCCCAGAAAATAACCCAAAAATCAGACATTTTGTCATTAACATAAACATAGATTTTTTTAAACTTTGTATTTATCTACAGATGAATAAGACATATGTGTTATTAAAAAATATCATATTTATAAAAATATTATTAAATTCACGCGGTAAATGTCAAATAAAAAATAATAAGTAGGAAATAACCTCGGTTTTTCCGATAAGATGAAACTATATTATTCACAAAATATTAATGGATCAAAACTGACAAAAATAACACAAATTATAGTTAATGTATTAAATTATAATATTAAATTGCTCATTAGAATAGAAATGATTATTGAAAATATGATTTTAATCACACATATTTTAATAACCAACACAGACATTCGTGGGGAAACTGACTTGCATGGCGCGCATGCGCGCAAACATCGCGCTAAGTAGCGCCTTCGCATAGGTCCGAAAATTTGCAATGTTGCGAAAAGTTTTATTGGTGATAATTCTAAATAAACAGTGCACAATTTGTAACAAAAAACCATTTAACGAATGTGAAGTGGTTTTTCTTTAGTGCGGCTGTTAAAGTTCAACATGAATCCTATAGTTTCATTAGGTAAGGGCATGCAATCCCGTTTTTAATAGGAATACGAATAATTTTAAGAGATTTTTAATAAATTTTCAATATTTTTAGTTTTCTAGCTACCAAGCTAGCTATCAAATTATTACACCATTTTTAATGTTCACTTTAACACAGCATTTTATTCATGACCGGATTGGATATGACAATCTCGAATTTAATCCACCAGTTTTACGTAAGATTTTAATTAATTTCTCAGTCAATGGGGGTATTATTACCTGTCTAAGTCTAGTCAAGTCTTTGACGGCCGGCATAGTCCAGTGGTAACGCATTGGACTGCCATTCCGAAGGTCGCGGGTTCGAACCCGGCGTGCGCAAATAAATTTTATTTGATTAATTTGTGTTATTTCACAATTAATTAATTAAAATAATATATAATATATAGTATATTTGCGGCACGTTCCAGAGTGGAAGATACTCCCAGTATCGCCCTGGTGTAAGACCACCATTCAGAATTGAAACGTTGCTCCAAATGGCTTTAGCCGTGTTTAGTGACTAGATCTGAATAGCCAGGTACTTCCCCACCTTCCTCTTTCCCTTCCCCACTTACCTTCAGCCTCACAACATCCCCCAATTGGGGATGCCATAGTCTCACTGGCTCCAGACGGCAGCAGTTGGGACTCTTGTGAGGTATTCACTATAAAAAAAAAAAAAAAAAAAAAGGTGTCTTCATCAAATAGCAAAACCAGTTTGGTAGGTATCAATACTCAGGTTGCAACTTGATAATAATAATAAAATTGCAAGCAAACAATAATTATCTTCAATGGCATCTGCATCTGTACAAACTTACATACTACATGTTTCTTCACGCCAAACCTTCAAGCACATACCAGCAATGATTTGCCTTAAAATCATAATAATAATTTATTCAATTACCTGCAGGGGTAGTGAAATGCAATACGTTTCATAAGTTATAATAATGACAAATATACAAAAATAACCATTGAGGCCTATTTAAGAAGTCAACTTGTAATGATCTACCCTTTTTACTTCAAACTTTTTCTTCTCTTCTTTCTACGATCAATTTTCCTTAAGTCCCGTGGGTAACTTTTCCATAAGGCTTTGGTTATATATATATCCGGGGTAGGAAGGTCCTCCCTGCCGTCTTTCTTTATTACACACCCCTTCAAGTGTGTACATCCTAGTTTGTCTACGTGACGTACGACCTTGAACGTACTCATTTCACGTGACGGTTCAGTATAAAAAGGCTTCACCGAACGTTGTGTTGGTTTTTTGTTTCTCGGTTTAGAAACCTAGTTATCTATGTATGTGTGGTATCCCTTGGTTCTTTTGAGATAGAGTGAGTTGAATCCATTACCGCTGTGTTTTAAAGCCATTTTATAAACCTTATCTTCTAAGTCGCCTGCTCCCCCAACTAGCTACGTGATTCTATCTATCGTAGGGTAATGTGAATATAATAAAGTGTTAGATTTTATATATGTGATATACATACGATAAATTTATGGTGTTAGTTGTCGGCGCCATCCATGTATATATTTTGGGAGGGGAAGGAGAGGAAAGGAAATGAAATTTTTTCAAGTTAAGATTGGCTCCTCCTCTTTACCAAACAAAACCGATGGATGATAATTTGAGCAAGGCGATCGATATTTGCGTGTCTGGATATCACAACCGGCCGGGTCTCCCCTTGTTCCAAATCGGCAACCGTCACGCCAGAATAAAGAAAACCAGGTCTCATCACCAATTTCAGAATTGCCCCAACCTCAAACACCTCCAGGAAAATCTACTTTACTGAGCGTAGAAGGGGAAAACCATGACATCCCTTGTCACGAATCTAGTCGCGAAAATGTGACACGTAAGGTCCTAAGTTACGTGCCACCTCTAGAAAACGTTGTAACTCCCTCGTCGTCGGGGATTTACATCCCTTTCTAGGTCAATAACATAGATAACACACGACGATCTTGTCGACATTTAGCCTGCCTTTAGCGATAGGTTGTGTGCCTACCCATTCAGCCAATTATCATGTGAGATATATGTAAGGTCTACTCGAAATGCCAAATTTAGGAAGAGGACTGTCTGTATTTTAATATTTGGTTCCAGTATTTATTTTATGAGGTTACTAGCACCCTCGTGTATTAGGTATGGGTAACTTTTACTGAATACCTATCCTCTCAGGTAAGGTATAAACGGATAATTGGTTTGATTTTTGCATTTAATTTAAAGAGGCTGCCTACCTCTCGAAAGGTACCTGTTGAGAAAAGTTATTCGGTTGGTAGTTTTATTTCGGAGATTACCATCTCCCTCTTTTGACACTAGATTTGTTTTTGTGCATCCCAATTCGTAACTTAGAAAGTCAAACAATATATGAAAAGTATTAAATTAGAAAGTCAAATAACAGAAGAAAAGTATTCATTCTGTTTTATCTGGTTGCATCCGATCGCTTTCAATTCGGGCGGTCATACGCAAGCAAAACTTCCCCTTTGACTGACTGTACACCGCGCCTCTCGGCCTCATAGTTTTCGCTGTTTCAATTGTACGCCAGTGTTGTGGTAGGTACCCTGTAGATAGGTATTTTTATACTGCAAATTTATATTGGTTGGCCTAATTTGTAATAGGTATTTTATGTTTCGTCGGCGATTCAATACCTACCGCAGGGACAACGTCATGATTTGATTCGTAATGTTTTAAAAGAATAACAGATCGGCAGGTAGGTAAATTCTCGATATTATGACCCTCGGTCCAAGGCGTTCCCCTAGAACAAAAGTTATCGGTCTACATATGAAAAGGTCGTTGACTCGTCTCTCGCTCACAGCTGATTGACAGTTCGCCTAGCACATCCCTTTTAATGATAACATTATTTGGGCGGCAGGTGTCGTAAACTTAGTTCCTGTACCTCGGTTGTATCCGTCTTTTAAAAGGGTCCTCTGAAATTTAATAAATAATATAAAAAAACTCACCCAGTTAGTCATCTCTCATTCTCAGCGTGAAGCTTACCTGGTTACACTATATAGCTAAATCAGTTTAATTTTCGATCTCCTCCCTATCGGCCTCTTTCCTCATTTTAGCGAAATCCTTGCAATCTGTTCAATTTTGGTCCCCTCCCTACGCATATAAAAGGGTAATTAAATAATTCTGTAAATACAATTGTACCTCCCTAATCTCTGTTGGGATTCAAACCCGAGTTTATAATTTGTTTTATCCTCTGGTTTTCGGTCTCCGTGGATAGATCTCGCCAAATCAATTCCTCCCTAGACCGATTAAAAACTTGCTGCCTTTATATACGGTCACTCTGTTTTAAAACGAAATCATTATTATTATTATTTTCATGTTTTTAAGACAAGTAATTTAGTTTGAACTACACATTTACGAAATCACGTTTAATTTAACACATTTTATATTATAATCGCGATCGCCCAACCCTTAGCGCCCCTGGGGTGATTTTTCACAAAACGGCGCTCTACAAATTATCCAATTATTATTATTGTCATTATTATTAATTGTATTCTCACTGAGTCGAACCACTTTCACTTCACACAAACACCGGTTCAATAATATTTCCCTTTAATTCAAAAACCAACAAAGCTTTCTAACACCATCTGAATTCACTAATTAACTGTAGTCTCACACAACACTTCTGATTTGTATTGATTTCTCGGAGCTGTCAACGTATCCACGTTCAAGAACTGACTGCCCGTATTTTATCCCTTTGTGTGGGAATGTGTTTACTTAAGGCCTATAATCTATCCCATGTTGCTAGTCTAGACAAAAAATTTTTAGAGCACGTTCGTTTATTATTTATCGTTTATTTATGTGGATATTCAAAACATCACAAACTTGAGTACAATTCTCGTGTCTGGAACCCACATTATAATATACATGTTGAAGCTGTTGAAAGTATACAAAAAAATTCTTACGTTTTATAAATTTAAAACTTGGGTATTCCAGCAATTATGTTGAACTACAACACTCTGTTAAATTGTATGAATATGCTTAAATTTTCAGATAGAAGAATTTTCACTGACTTGGTATTTCTATATAAAATTCTAAATGATTCAGTTGATAGTCCGGTATTGCAAGAATTGATAATCTTTCGGATTCCACAACGTAATACTAGAAGTCAGGATTTATTTCAGTGCAGAAATTCTGTGACTAACTACCATATGTATTCCTCTTTGTCCAGAATACAAATGGAAGGAAACAATTATACCAAGTCAGTGGACATCTTCAATTAATCTATAAAACAAATATAAAATGTTGTTAATGAAGCAATTCAGTTATGGACAGTATATAATGTAAATTTCTTAATATTCACATGTAAAAGCCTCGAAAAAGGGCGTTAATCAAAAAATAAATAACATTAAACTAACACAAAAATTTAATGAAAGAAGAAGTTTAGAAAACACAAAATGCAAAATAGCTAAATAAAAATTAACTAACGTTAATTATTGTGGATATGTGACGGTCTCCCGTATCCAGAAAGTTTAAGTATTATAAACGTAATAATACTTATATAACACTCAAACCATCAATGAACTTAACGCTTGTTTGCCAGTAATAATAACTTGTCACGTATTTAAAATACTTCAATAATATCATTACCACGTATTCACAATACCAAGTATACCCAATCATTCAATGAAGAGTATCTATACTTCCAATAACCTATCGATGTCTCTTACCACGTGTACCCAATCCTTCAATGAACGGTATTTATTCTTCCCACAAACCCACAAACCCACAATGTCAGTTACCCCGTGTACCCTATCCTTCAAAGAATTGTATCTATACTTCTCACAATGCCACTTACCCCGTGTATCCAATCCTTCAAAGAACATTATCTATGCTTCTAACAATGCCACTCACCACGTGTACCTAATATTTCAATGAACTATATTATTCCCACAACCTCACAATGTCACTTACCACGTATATCCAATCCTTCAATGGACAGTATATATCCTTACCCCAAGCTCACAATGTCGCTTACCACGTGTACCCAAACCTTAAATGAACAGTATCCATTCATCCCATAGCCTCACAATGTCACTTACCACGTATATCCAATCCTTCAATGGACAGTATATATCCTTACCCCAAGCTCACAATGTCGCTTACCACGTGTACCCAAACCTTAAATGAACAGTATCCATTCATCCCATAGCCTCACAATGTCACTCACCACATTTATCCAATCCCTTAATGGACAGTATCTTCCTTCCCACAATCTCACTTACCACGTATATCCAATCCTTCAATGGACAGTATGTATTCATCCCAGAGCCTCACAATGTAATTCACCACGTTGATCCAATCCTACAATGGACAGTATCTATCCTATCGATGTTACTGATTGCATGTACATACAAAACTTGGGTATTATGGACAGTATCTTTGCAACAGCTGATTGCATCTAAAACGGCAGCACGGTGACCCACTGACTGAGTGCCGACTGGTGGCTACCGTCCGCTAACTTACTGCCTGCTGCCTAGCACCGTGTCTCCGCTTCGCTCTACCGTAAATTAAATACTTGTACTTTCGTTAGGGAAACGGCATGCCGACGTTGTTACTTTATACAGTCAATACCGAGCTAAGTAGAGCGATTCACTATTGAAATGCGCAAGTACAGCAACTGGTTTTCAGTCACCACGCGCTGCGAACATTTAGCCGTGAGGAAAATGATAGGTCATCGGAGACAGGAGAGAAAAATGGCATGACATAAGTTAATCGTTTTTCCGAGTTTATTATTTTATATTTTATTTATTTATTAACAGGCTTTTAAATGCAAACATTATTATAGGAAGTTGTACAAAAGAGAATAATAAGCGTAATAATTAAATATATATCATAGTAAAATGAGTACGAAGTATATAAGTAGGTACTATAATACAGGTATGGAGTTACATATCATAGAATGTTGTTCAAAGGAGTTCAAAGGAAACAAAAGATGTAGGTTCAGTAATATTTTATGAAAATCAATGGTTTATATTGTTACACATTAAATATTTACATCTACAGTGAGAAAAATGACGGTACGGCTGATTAATTTAAATCCTTTTAAAAACGTGATTGCAATCGATTTCCTAAAAAAAAAATTAGTCTATTCAGAATATATCAGAACACGTGTTCATAGAGCTGTGCTTTTCGTGATAAATATGACGAAATACGACAATATTATAATTTTAGGAACACGTATCGCGACATCCTAATATCGAAATTTTTTTAAGGAAACCTGTCAATTCATTCTTTAAACGCCTGCAGTCCCGTTTTTTTTACAGGAATACGAATAATTTGATGAGATTTTTAATTAATGAGCAATATTTTATATCAGTTAGTTTTCTCAGTGTACCGGACTAAAAACACAATTATAGATTTCTTGATTATACTCGCAGGAAATGTGGATATTTTCCACATGTCCTACAACGTATTTAAACGTGAAATATTATTATTCAATACTTAAAATTGTAAATCTAAATTTGAAACTTTTTTCTTTGTCCCACTTGTAAATGTACCTATTTGTTATTCACTTTTTTGTAAATGTTAATTATCGATATTGCAATGTTCTGGTTCATACTGTTTTTGCAAATAAACAATAAATAAATAAATAAATAAATAAATAAAAATACTCATTCAATAAATATGTTGGAGTTGCTAAATAAGATTCAATTTAATGTAACTGCGCGATCCAGACGCTCTTCTTTTATATGTAAAGTGGATTAATGCAAAACAAACTGTAAACAAAATTCTTGCTTGAACATTTTCAATTATGAGCTGAATAAAGTCCAGTGTTTTTTCTGACATCGTGAGTAAATTTTCTATTGTTGTTTATATAATTATTTCTATGAATTTAGTTGGTTTTTTTACATCCTGTCATCTTGTTTATATTATAATATTATGGTTTTGTTTTATATAATACTGTTCTGTTAGTTCTGTTCATTTCTTAAAACAAGGAAGAAATCTATAATCCATTGTATTTTTGACATAAATCTAAAAAATATAAAATTCAACTCTCGATTTCCCAAAGATCAATTTTCAAATCATGCTTGTTGCATACGAAGTATGTTACGTTATTTAAAATAGATATATATATATATATATTTGTATAAAGCATACTTTGAGCCACATTATATACACTTTTTTTTTAATGCCATTTTGTTTAATCAACCCTTAAAAACTACCCCCTCACAGCTATATACGTCTATGATGTACCGTTTAATATATATATCGATACATACATCTAGAGCATACTTTGAAGACATATTTTTATTCTGTACAGACGATAGTTTGAAGACAGTCCTCAATGTATGCGTTATATATAATTTCCCGTCGTGGTCTCAAACAATGCTTTTCACAGAGAGGTGTTTCGTGTACATAAAGCATACTTTCGACCTATGGTAAGTAGGAAACTTCCATTGGAATAATGTGTAATTATTAATATTTTTGACGCCAGATGGCACAAATAATAATATCAAATATGTAGATATTTACGCGCTGTGAATTTGGTACATTATGATAAAGTAATGTTTCGTCTTCAAGTCAAATCCTTTATGAAACTTTTTCGTTGAGTTTTTCGAAAGGTAAGAGTGAAAAATTTCATCCATCTCGAAAAAAAACATTTTTAATACTTATTGTTAATTTTAGCTTTTTTGTAGGTACCAACAAACTTTTACCCATAGATAATAGAAACAAAGCGGATATGGCATGGAAGCGTGCCAACTGTCATCGAGCTTAGACCATACTGCACGGGTTGTACGTTTGGTGACTATGTAGGAGTGTAGATGCAGGGCATTGTTAGGTTATATGATGTTGGCGACACTACACACAAACTATCAACGATTAATGGCCTATCTTCCCTGTTCCGTTACACATTTTAACTTATGTGTTAGGTAGGTGCCTACATGGCTTTACCCATAGATAATAGAAACAAAGCAGATATGGCATGGAAGCTTGCCAACTATCATCGAGCTTAGACCATACTGCACGGGTTGTACATTTGGTGACTATGTAGGAGTGTAGATGCAGGGCATTGTAAGGTTATATGATGTTGGCGACACTACACACAAACTGAAAACAATTAATGGCCTATCTTCCCTGTTCCGGTACACATTTTAACTTATGTGTTAGGTAGGTACCTAGATGGTTTTACCCATAGATAATAGAAACAAAGCGGATATGGCATGGAAGTTTGCCAACTGTCATCGAGCTTAGACCATACTGCACGGGTTGTACGTTTGGTGACTATGTAGGAGTGTAGATGCAGGGCATTGTAAGGTTATATGATGTTGGCGACACTACACATAAACTAAAAACAATTAATGGCCTATCTTCCCTGTTCCGGTACACATTTTAACTTATGTGTTAGGTAGGTACCTAGATGGTTTTACCCATAGATAATAGAAACAAAGCGGATATGGCATGGAAGTTTGCCAACTGCCATCGAGCTTAGACCATACTGCACGGGTTGTACGTTTGGTGACTATGTAGGAGTGTAGATGCAGGGCATTGTTAGGTTAAATGATGTTGGCGACACTACACACAAACTAACAAAGATTAATGGCCTATCTTCCTTATTCCGTTACAAATTTAAATTTTTGTGTTAGGTAGGCACCTACATGGTTTTACCCATAGATAATAGAAACAAAGCAGATATGGCATTGTATTATTTCACAATTTATCTTTAAAAATAATATAAGGTATATTTGCGATACGTTCCAGATTGGAGGGTACTCTCAGTATTGCCCTGGTGTAATACCATCATCCAGAATTGAAAATTTGATTGAAATGGCTTTAGCCGTGTTTGGTGACCAGGTACTTCCCCACCTTTCTCTTCCACATCTCCTTCCTCTCTCCAATACTTTTAGCTTATCATCGAGCAATTTTGAGCTACCGGCATCTGTTTTTCCTCCCTCCTATAACCCGAGCCTCTTCAAGGCCCGCATTAATAAATCCCTTCCTACAGCCCCTACCTTAATCCGCCTCACAACACCGCCCAACCGGGTGGTGACATAGTTCCCCTGTCGGTACACTGCACAGGCAGGGACGCTCTTGTGAGGTGTCACATATATGTATATAAAAACATACCCCAATTATTTGGGATGCCATAGTCTCACTGGCTCCAGGCGGTTGGGAGCACTCGGGACTCTTGTGATGTATTCACATAAAAAAAATATTAATCGAGGAGTTATTTGTATTGTTTTCAGTTGATATTTGAATGCCGCACAAGAGTCTCAACTCCCAGCCATCTGGAGCCAGTGAGGCTATGGCGTCCACAATTGGGTTATGTTCTGCGGCTGAAGGTAGTGGGGATGGGAAGGATATGGGGAAGAGGAAAGTACCTGGCTATTCAGATCTGGTCAGGCAGCCCTGACCTAGTACGTACCCAATAAATACAATACTAGACCCTATGCTCCATTTAATGTAGTTGCTTCTCGCACTAATTTTCTACGCAATTCCTGTTCTCAGAGATTGCATCGTGTGGGGAGTAAAACTTGGTCTGTGATTGTGTGAGTTCTTTCGTATAACACTATTGGCTGAAGCCTTGAATGAGTGAGTGCATATTTGATGCAAAAGTATAATATATGGAGTTCGCAAAGTAATTTTTTTGCGTAAATCTTTTTCATGATGAAACTTGTGCGTGGTAATCCTTCGCAAACTAAAAAAGGATTTACTAAAGAAGTGGAAACGTTTATGAATTGAAAATATATATTTTTATGATTTCGACAAAAAATGTGTAATTCGACTAAACATTCAGAAAAAAAATTAAGCATTTACCTTCAGCAACAAAAACACATTTAATTTTAAATCTGTAACATTTAGATGAATAATTTTTATCACAATTCTCCATTAGGAGATATAAAGTTAATTTCTCACTTCCTTTATTTCTCAAAATGTCCTTGCACACTTATTACGTTTATTAAATATTAAGTCAATACATTTGAAAATAAATATATCTACGGCCCTACTCATAAATATTCCCTAAAACGACGCTTCAACATCGTACTAGCTATTCTGGGGAGGGGACTGATCCTGCCGGATTGTAAATTTTTTACAAGAATATTTGATGAATTATATTGGTGACGATTTTTTTAGCGTGGCAATACTCATTAGCATTTAACATTTTCGGCGTGTTGTCAACTTCACGTTAGTTTATTTACGTCAATATTTAGACAAAAGTGGCCGTCATGTTATAGTAATCAGATTATACCTCAAATATGATTTAAGATTTTCACGGCCAAAAGTATTTTTGTTATTTGCTTTTGGGGTGTTATGCCGTGTTGCGCTAACTCCTTCTTTAGCCAACGTTTCGGACAGCATTGTAGTGTCCATCATCAGGGCAGATGTGTTATTTATTGCCCTTGATTCTTGGTTCTGCCCTGATGATGGACACTGCAATGCTGTCCGAAACGTTGGCTAAAGAATGAGTTAGCGCAACACGGCATAACACCCCAAAAACAAATAACAAAAAAGATTTTACCTCTATTCCCATAATTACTTTTTAATTTTGATGAATATACCAATTTTATTTTCTAAATACTTAAGTTTTTTTACCGAGTTGCATCTCTTTACCTAACCTTAGTAACACCATTAAATAAAATAAAAACACTTTGTTTACCTTTTATAATAGAACTGCATATACTACATCTCATTTTCATAAATGACACAGAAATATTCCTGGTTTTAAATTAATAAAACAACATTTAGTATTCGATTAAAACTGATTTCTTTTATTGTTCCACAAAATGATACAATTAACGCAGTTTGCCAATAGTAACTGTCTTAATTAAAGCAGGAAACATCGAACGGAAGACATGCTTTCAGTATTTATCGATTCAGCTTACATTACTCCGACACACACTAGCTTAATTAACGATCTTAATTAATCACAGGCAAATAAAAAAAATAATAATAATTGGATAATTTGTAGAGCGCCGTTTTTGTGAAAGATCACCTCAAGGGCGCTAAATGGTTCTAATAATGGGTTCAAGGAAGCAGTTTCCGAAAGAAATCCGAAATAGTAGTACCTAAATATTTTAATATTGTTGAGCGACGAACGAACTTTGAAACAGCCTGTAGGTAACATTCGATTCACGCGTGCCAAGTCCATGCGCGTTGACTACCATCGAGAACGATAAATGCGAAGCCTTTATTATATGCACTCACTTCTAATAATAATAACAAATTAAATAAAAACAAATCACTTTGTTTACACCACTTACACCGCTTTCTTAGTAATTTAAAAATCACCTAAAATAATAAAGTATTTTACCTTGAATTCACGGCAACAAGCTCGAAAAAAAACTGTCCCGACGAAAAGTGAATGCTACGCCCAGACACTTGCCACTTGACACTTGTGGCAACGCAAGCCTAGGTAAGCGTAGGCAAGCCAAACGTTGGCATCTACGCTCTTGGCGGACGTCGAGGCAACTACATCAGCTGTGACAGATGTCATTTTTCCTATTTCTATTTAAAAGCTAAACGAAGAAATTGCCCAAAAAAAAGACAAATTAATTTTATTGATAATTTGAGAAGAAATTTGAAAATAATGTAAAAAGATTGCTGCCAAAACTATGGGAAAAAATAGTTGAAGATAATTATGTTAATTTTGAAATTTGAAATCGTCAGAAACAACTTAAAAATAAGTGCTCTCGCTAGCAGAAAAGTTGCTTGAAATGGCTGTAGCCGTGATTAGTGATCAGATCTAAATAGCTATGTACTTCCCTACCTTCCTCTTCCCCATTTACTTCCCCTCCTCCACTACCTCCAGCATCACAACATACCCCAATTGGGGATGCCATAGTCTCACTGACTCCAGATGGCTTGGAGCTGTTGAGACTCTTGTGCGGTATTCACACACAAAAAGAGTGGTATAATGCATTCGTCCCGGATATACGAGAGACCCAGTTTCAACCGTTACTTTATTTATTTTTCTGTGACTTGTTCCTTTTCATATAAAAATTAACTAATTTACTTGAATTAATTATATATGTTTTTAAATTAATAAATCCATACATAGGACCCTGCTTGATATAATTTTAAAAAAATGATTATCGTTTGTCCAGTTATACATTTTTACGATATTTACTATAAACAGCTCGGAGTTGTACTCTTCTCAGGGTTAATTGCCATATACAAGGCGCAAGTTAGAAACGCTTGCCGCACCTTGTGGACAGAATACCAACCGGACCTCGGCCTGATCGGCAGCAAGCTATCGCAAGCCTATTCAAGCCAAGCCAAACGCTTGCGGACGCTTGCCGAGCCGAGACAAGTATGTGGGCGCCCCTTAAAACACTTTTTATGGTTTGTAGAAATATCACAATATCATAAATATCGAAATGTTACAATCGATATGATATTATAAGAATGTTCGTATATTTCGGTAACAAAACCGAATTCCGAAACCGGAACTTTTCGTAGGGCAACATAATATATTTTTTAATGTAGAAACGGACTTCAAAATGTCCAAAACCCAATACAATGCTTTATTATATTATAGCTTAAAAGAAAATATATTTATTTGTGATAACTATTTGTGATTTTGATAACTCCATGCCACACCAATTTAATTTGTATGGAAGGTAAAAAACAGTTACTCAAGAAAACTTAAAAAAAAATAACTGGCTATTCAGATCTTGTTACTAAATATAGCTAAAACTATTTAAAGCAACGTTTCAATTTTGAGCGGTGGTTTTACTCAGAGCGCCTTTCACTATGCGATGCGCCGCAAGTGCACAACAGATTATTTAAATGAATTGATTGTGAAATAAGACAAATTAATTGAATAAAATTTACTCGCAACTCCGGATTGCTAGTTGAGAGCCTTACCCCTCGACCAAACCTTACCACAAACATTATTAATTTTCTCCATCAGGAGTGTTGAAAATTTTGAAGTGGTGCATATAAATCGAACTCACATGGAATAGCACTATTATATATCCCTACGCGATAGTGTGACATAACACCACTAACCAATGATAGCTAAAAATGTATCACGCCGCAAGAAAGATACAGCGGCAAGGGATACACAAAACAAACAATTTAGTTTCATGCTTGATATCGATAGTTAAATCAAATCTTGATGTTTTAGACTTCGGTAGGCAGGTACCTACCTAGGTCACTACTTACTTGGACTTTACGATAATTTATGAAAAGATATGTACAAAGTAGGTAGGAATATAATTATGTTGCATTCTGTAAATTGATTCGAATTCGTAAGATCAAAGAAGATAGACCGCATACCTACCACAGTTCTTACAATACAATTAGGTTCGCTATTTCGCCTTTCGGAAAAATCTCTGGTGTATTTTGTTTATCTAGGTACCTACCAAATCAGAATCCAGTCGGTGTCCCGAAACGAACGATTACTCGTACTAGGTACTGTAGGTACGAGGAGAAGGAAATGGAGCGGTAAAGGTTCCTGACTAGGTATTTATATCTGGTCACCAAGCAAGACTAAAGTTATTATAATGAACACGATAAAGAAGTGGACGCTTTATATGGATTAGGCATATTGCACGGATTAATGGAGAATAGAGTGTCAAGAGAATACAATCGAATCCTAGCTGTTCAAACCTAGTTAATTACTGTGTAAACGTCCTAATTAAAACCTCTTCAAAACTAACAACTGAATAAATATTAACTATTTTATTCGATACTTAAATAAGTGAGATAAGGAATTAATATGTATTTATTTGTAAGAAACAAACAGCTTACAGTATACATAATATATAATACAGAGATAAATACCTACAATACGACTGCAATCCATTCACACAAGTGAATTGCAGTCAAGCCAAAAAAGTTTCTTATGCTAATATTGGTTTGGAGATGGAGTTTTATTATATCTTAAAATTAATGTTTGGTTATAGAAAAAGGAGAGGAATATAGGATAAGGATATAAGATGCTCCCGATACATTTCATACTTTCGTATTAATTTATCGTACGCGTTTCTTCTATTCGATATTTCTGAAGATTTTTTTAAAAATGTCTATGCTGTGAATTTTTTTGTTATATTGCGTACATATTCCAGGAATTGGGATTTTTTTCTAATGTTTGTTCTACATGTGGGCAAATGGAATAAATTGGATTGGCGGGTTGATCTTGATGGAATTGGAATTTTTATTAAATTGGTAAGCTCTGGCGAGCCTCGGCCATTATTTAGAATTTTATAATACAAGATTTGATAAAAAATTAAACACTAGTAATTATTACGGTTTTGATAAGGATAACATTTTCATTTTAAAACTGTTGATTTCCTGTTGATTTCCGTAAAATACAACAAATAGAAATGATGGTTCACAGAATGATAATACCGATAATCTTATATGGCCACTAACTGAAAATAATATTAAAAATGTATTTTAATTATCATTGGTTGTGACAACCCTTTCCTAAAAGAAATATATTTGTTCAATGTAATCCGATAGCTGTCTGGGATATATCCGGTCGAGAATATGTGGAAAGGGTTCAATCAAATTACGGAACAAACTGTTGGGTAGCTGTCTCTTTTCTGCGCGGTGGCAGGAGCACGTCAGTAACACGTGTTAATATGTTCACGTGATCGCGGAGTGAATTCGTAGCTAATCGTTTGAGAACTTTGTTATGAATTAAGTTTTGAACTTATTAACCACCTACCTATGATGTTTTTCAATTAAATTAAAATTAATCTTGTAACCGACCAATATTTAGCCCAGTTACCTAGGTACCTAGGTACATATCTATGAACAATAAGTTTTCTGAAAAATGCAATCAATTTATTTAGACAAAATTAATGAAATTAAAAGTTTTTCGATTTTAAAGAGGTCTTTAAAGGATTTTAATGTTCTGAGCCGGGTAGCAGTATCTACCATTACATCAACACCACTACCATCACTCAAGTGTCTGCTCCTAACCGTCTGGCGACAGTGAAAGTACACATTTACAAATGTTCCGAAAGTGCCAGTGCAAAGTGAAAATGCCGAAAATATACTATAGTATAGGTACCAATGTATTAAGTAAACTTAATAAACTGTTAATTACACCTATTTATCAAATATTTTTTTTTTATTTTACAAGCAATAATTATTCGCCTGAAACACTCATCCACATTGAAAAATCTCCTGATAAAAGATACATGACGCAAGATATAAGATATACAAGATAGTTTACCAAAAAAATAATAAATATTTTTTTCTTGCGCACGCCGTAATTTGAACCCGCGACCTCCGAATTCATAGCCAAGGATCGTAATCTCAATCTCAACGGCGAAACAATGAACAACTATTTTCTAGTTATTTAAAATATTGCATTATTCACGTAACATGGCGATACTGAAAGTACCTATCTACCATTCTTGAACTTGCCGCAAATATACCATGTAGGTACTAACGTATTATTTAAACAAATAAATATTGTGAAATTATACAAATTTATCAGATAAAATTTACTTGCGCACAACGTAATTTGAACCCGCGACCTCCTAATTCGTAGTCAAGGATCGTCATCTCAATCTCAACGGCGAAAAATTTAACAACTATTTTGTAGTTATTTAAAATATTGCATTTTTTACGTAACATGGCGATACTGAAAGTACCTATCTACCATTCTTGAAATTGCCGCAAATATACCATATAGGTAGTAACGTATTATTTAAACAAATAAATATTGTGAAATTATACAAATTTATCAAATAAAATTTACTTGCGCACGACGTAATTTGAACCCGCGACCTCCGAATTCATAGCCAAGGATCGTAATCTCAATCTCAACGGCGAAACAATGAACAACTATTTTGTAGTTATTTGTAGTTATTAACTATTTTCTAGTTATTAAAAATATTGCATTATTCAAGTAACAGGGCGATACTGAAAGTACCTACCCACCATTCTTGAAATTGCAGCAAATATACCATGTAGGTACTAACGTATTATTTAAACAAATAAATATTGTGAAATTATACAAATTTATCAGATAAAATTTACTTGCGCACAACGTAATTTGAACCCGCGACCTGCGAATTCGTAGCCAAGGATCGTAATCTCAATCTCAACGGCGAAAAATTTAACAACTATTTTGTAGTTATTTAAAATATTGCATTATTCACGTAACATGGCGATACTGAAAGTACCTATCTACCATTCTTGAACTTGCCGCAAATATACCATATAGGTACGAACGAATTATTTAAAACTAATAAGTATTGTGAAATTATAGAAATTTATCAAATAAAATTTACTTGCGCACGACGTAATATGAACCCGCGACCTCCGAATTCATAGCCAAGGATCGTAATCTCAATCTCAACGGCGAAACAATGAACAACTATTTTGTAGTTATTTAAAATATTGCATTATTCACGTAACATAGCGATACTGAAAGTACCTATCCACCATTCTTAAACTTGCCGCAAATATACCATATAGGTACGAACGAATTATTTAAAACTAATAAATATTGTGAAATTATACAAATTCATCAAATAAAATTTACTTGTGCACAACGTAATTTGAACCCGCGACCTCCGAATTCGTAGCCAAGGATCGTAATCTCAATCTCAACGGCGAAACAATGAACAACTATTTTGTAGTTATTTGTAGTTATTAACTATTTTCTAGTTATTAAAAATATTGCATTATTCAAGTAACAGGGCGATACTGAAAGTACCTATCCACCATTCTTGAAATTGCCGCAAATATACCATGTAGGTACTAACGGATTATTTAAACAAATAAATATTGTGAAATTATACAAATTTATCAGATAAAATTTACTTGCGCACAACGTAATTTGAACCCGCGACCTGCGAATTCGTAGCCAAGGATCGTAATCTCAATATCCACGGCGAAAAATTTAACAACTATTTTGTAGTTATTTAAAATATTGCATTATTCAAGTAACATGGCGATACTGAAAGTACCTATCTACCATTCTTGAATTTGCCGCAAATACCTATACCATATAGGTAGGTACTAACGTATTATTTCAACAAATAAATATTGTGAAATTATGCAAATTGCACGCCGTAATTTGAACCCGCGATTTCTGAATTCTTTTTTTATAGTTATATTATTATTGCATTATTCACGTAACATGAGAGTAGGAAGTATGTACCTCTCATTATTATTTTACATACATTTATACTTTTGAATAGGTACCTAGAAAAAAAAAACTATAAAAATAAAAAGTATAAAACTCAGTACGGGTAGTGAAGCCCACATTGTCAAAGTATGAAAATAAATTTATTTTGAAAATACAGGTATCTGTAATATGATTAAAAATTATGGAAGTATTTTTTTTTTCACAAAGATCTCTTTTCAGGGTGGAATGCCTAAAACCAAAAAAAAAACTTTTTTTTTAATGTTTGCACAAACGTAATATGTGTAATTATTTTTATTAGATTATTTTAAAATCAGTTTTTAATACACCATCATATTATGTACGAGCATATTAATTTTATTATTATCTAATGAGAAAAAATAATACCAACAATGCGGACACCGGGTTTAAAAATGCGACATTCTCCGACAAAAGCAAGCGAAAAAGAATACAAACATAAATTAGGTAAATAGGTACCGAGCCTTTGCTAATTCGAAAATTCACAATAGAAAATTTCAAAAATCTGAGAACGATACGATAGTGGCATCTATGGATATTTTAGTAATGTATGGCTCAAAGCATGCCTTCTGCATAATTTTAAAATTGGCTTCAATCTATGCGTTGCGTATATAATGCAAAGTGTTAGTTTGGGGACAGATACTTTGGGCCTGTCCCCAAACTATACAAATGTCCCCGAAGTATGGGCGCGCTCGAAAAACTGTCCTCATTCTATGCTTCCCACATATATATATATATATATATATATATATATATCCCGCTACATTTTTTGCGTCCGACCCCTAAAAACTCCATAGCATTGCAGCGTCCACCGACTTACAGCGTCCGATATACGGACGCTACAATGTTTTGACCTCAAAATTGGCCAGAACGATGCTTACCCCATGTAGAATCGTATGGCAAAAATTTTTGTGGAAGCAAAAAATGTCTCAGAATGTCTGGAAACGAATATTGAACGTTTGACATTTTGCCGACAGGTTCGCTACACGATGTATATATCGAGCAGTGTATGTTTTTATTCATTTCTACGATCTTGCCGCGTCCACGAAGTAATATAATTTTCGATACATAACGACGATCATGCTGCGTCTACGCATTACATCGTTAGTATTGCGTCCTCAAGACCGATTACGAGTAGATATTATTTTATATACATAACGACGGTCGTGCTGCGTCCACGCATTACGTCGATAGTACTGCGTCCCCGTAGCCGCTCATGAGAATATACTATTTTTAACTCATAATGACAATCATGATGCTTCCATGCATCACGTCGATAGTATTGCGTCCCAGTGAACGATCACGAGTAGATATTATTTTGAATATACAACGACGGTTATGCTGCATCCACGCATTACTTTGATAGTATTGCGTCCCCCTGGCCGATCACGTTGAAATATTATTATGAATACATAACGACGGTCTTGCTGCGTCTACGCATTACGTCGATAGTACTGCGTCCTCGTGGCCATTCGGAGTACATTGTTAAATATTATTTGAGCGTTTGGTTGAGTAAATCATCAGATTTGGCAACATTTGGTTAATTTACAACGATGCCGCTTGATACTCAGAACTAAGAATCGTCTTGCGTGGTTTTTAATGCATAACGACGATTTTGCTGCGTCCACGCATTACTTCGATAGTACTGCGTCCCCATGGCCATTCACGAGTACATTTTTATAAATTATTTGAGCGTTTGGTTGAGTAAATCATCAGATTTGGCAACATTTGGTTAATTTACAACGATGCCGCTTGACACTAAGAACTAAGAAGCATCCTGCGTAGTTTTTAATGCATAACGACGATCGTGATGCGTTTACGCATTACGTTGGTAGTATTGCGTCCGTTGTTGTTTTTTTTTAAAGAAAAAGCGTTTTTTTTGGGAGCGAAACCCGGTCGGCACAAAGTATAAAAAATAAAAGTGGTGTTTACAAAGTTATTATTTTATTTTAAATTAAATATTGTTGTCAATTAAACAAACAATTTATAAGTTCCCGAATATTATCTGAATATAAAATAAATCTTATAGAATAAAATAAAAACCTCAAGATATGAATTGAAATCTAGCAAGAATATCGTAACACAAATTGTGAGGATTATTATTAATATATTTATAGAATTATAACTATATATTTTATCACACCTTCATAAATGCAATGAAAACTTTAACTCAAATGAAATCAACAAAAAATCAAAATATAGAAGAATACGTATGTGAAACATACAGTGAATGCACTAAAATCTAGAACAATATAATAAATCTACTAACAATCTTGCACTTAAACATAAGGAGTATAATTTGAAACATGGACGAACTTCTGGTATACCTATGTATTTAACATTATGTCCACAACCAGATTTTTTAATACTATCCAAGGCACACTCGCATGCAATACATAAAAATATTCCAAGTATTCCAAACTACAAACAATATGTCACAAATTATCACAAAAATAAAAGTAGTGGAATTGTAATCTATGCTAAAGAAAAATTTACTGATATCAATGTTAACGAAATACCAATATGTAACGCAAACTGTTTGTCAATTAATGAATCTAAATAATTAGCTAATTAATATAATCGCATGTATCGAATACATAGCTCTATTATACCCTTATAGTCCAGTAGGTACCCAAGCGATTCTTTCAGAAACTTGATCTGGGTGCTTAGGCTGTGAACATCTTGGAATAATTATCGATAATAACATCAAATGGAAAAGTCAAATAAACTCCACAGTAGACAGAATGAGAAAACTCATCTTTGTGTTTTTTAGACTTAGAAATACTGTATCATTAAAAATACTTAAAGGTATTTATTTTGCACTTGCACATTCTACACTACTACAATATGAAATCGTGGTTTGCGGGGGGGGGGGGTGCGTATTAATCATACCTACGTCCACTTGTGACAATTCAAAAAATATTAATAAAAATCATATTTAAAAAAGCCATATAACTATCCAACAATAAATGTTTTCCAAGGTTTCCCGGTTCCCCTTCTCACAAAAATTTATGACAAAAATACTCGTACATTAAGAACTTCAATTACATAAAGATTTATTTGATAAAAATAATATTCCATAATTAATTTTAAGCTAAATAATTATTTATATTGGAGGACTAACCGTACCACTTGTTCGAACTACAACAGCAAAACATCATTATTTATTTAACGGTATAAAATTATTCAATAAATTACTCCTGGATATATCTGAGGAAAATTATGACAGTTACAAAAAAAAAACAATTTAAAATTCTCTAATACCACCTAATAAATTTTCTTATTGTTTTAAATTATTTATTTATTTATTTTATTTCAGGGAAATCAACAGTTTACAATGTGGTTCATTTATACACGTGTAATTTACCTAACTGAGAAACCAATTGCAGATTTCCGCAATATTCTATTCTATTATGTATGTAAAAATTTAAAAACTATACTTACAAGAACTAAAAAATATTAAATTTATCAAAGAAAGCAAACACTTAGTGGCTTGACATTATACAAAATGAAACAAATACTTTGTTTTAAACCACTTTATTTTAATTTATATTTCGTCGACCGGTTTGGATTGAACCCAAATATTGTATAAAATAAATATAAAGTAGTTTAAAACATAGTATTGTTTCATTTTGTAAAAAATATAACGTTATTCAAGAGGGAGATTATTATAACATGAGATTATTTTAACTGGAGATTATTATAACAGGAGATTATTAAAACAGAAGATTATTATAACGTAATACTACATAATATATCGTCGGTGCATACATAATATGAACAATGTAACGTTTTTGACGAAAATGAACTAAATATACAGTTTTTTTTAGTTTTTTTTTCTCCACCTTCTACAATATGAACCATGTCCTAATAACCAATATTTATGGAGATAGAAAACGAATCATGTGCAGGCAGTCAAAATTTTGCATCTCAATAAGAACCATGTGAACTTATTTTACATGGTTCATATTAAATGTGCGCTTTTTTCCGCATCTATGGTCACATTGTTCATATTCTACATCTATGATTACACTGACAGTTGTCAAGTTGTTCCCGCATATTTTCTACCTTGTACACGCTCTAGCTGTTTTTGAAGTGAATAAATAAATAAATCCGACATAATATTATTGTTTGACGGTTCGTGGCCATTTGGTTTATAAAGTAGCGGTAAGTTATTATGTTTTATTTTATAAATTTCACGTATTTTCCTAAAAACAGTAACAAAATGTCATCCGAGGATTTATGAAAAATGGCTGCCCTTTGAAGCGTCAATAATTTGAGTCCAGTGTTGTGATAAACTTCGAATTTTGACACAATGTGGAAAAATATTAAAGTTATTTTGTTTTTATGTTTCAGGGAAAGTTTAATACTAAAATTTAACTCAAAAATAAGAGAAATACATGATTATTCTAAGCATTACATGTCATTATCATCTGACTGGCATCTGTAAGTATTTGTCTGTCTTTTAACTATATTTTACTATATTGTTGTCATATTTGTGCGTACTATGTAATGTATATTTCAATCTGTGTATCTTCTTTTACAGATAAATATATCTTTGACTATAATAAGAGAAACGTGTAGAGAAATCACTGTTGTTTGCTGACAAGTTCAAAAATTTTTATGTGAGTTCATATTTTTATAACTGTACTAGTACTGTAGCAGGAAAGATGTTGAATTATGTATTTAATTTTGATTTTGTTCCAGAATGTACCGAAACCGCACGAGGGAGATTGTACGTTTAAGTACGATACGTAGTTCTGTATCAGAGGTTATGGATGTTGGAGATCTTGAACCAGTCAATCAAATGGATGTTGAAGATCTTGAACCAGTCAATCAAATGTATGACAACATGATGTTATGTCCTGTGACTGGAGAATTTATTCCAAACCTGTCGAATAACATTGGCTCCACACGGAACGATGTTATCTCTGGAGACAAAAGTCTGTGTGAATTAACTGGAGAGTGGATCCCAGAAAATGATAATACAAATGTTTCTTTACCATTAGATTCTGATTCACTTGTTCAGAAGATTAAAAAAAATAAGAGATGTAGAGTCTTGGGCAAAGAGTATGTCGGATATAAAAAGCATTGCGGGAAATATGAGCAAAGCCAATTGAAGTCAGCAAAGTCTATGGGAATAAGATGTGAACACGAACAACCCAAATTTGCACTTAAAAAAAGTGGGTGTGTCAAGCCTACGCAAGACAGAAGTGAAACTTCTAGTTTCAGCTGATGCTTGGCGTGGCGCAGTTCGCTGGTGTCTGAGAGAGAGGAAAGAAGAGAAGAGAGAGAACGTTCGTGAGCGGCTCCCCCACCTCAACAAGGTTTCACTTCAAAAATGCCACAGCCGAGAATCGAACCTCGCTTAACTGATTGAAAGCCAACCACGCTGAGCACCAACTGTAAGCAAAGCCGCATAAATTGATTATATTATGTAGGTTCTGAAAATATGAGAGCTTGTTATGTTTTATAATGTTACCTACATCACACCCAAAATATAATATATTTTTAAAAATAATGTACAATGTACAGAAATAGAATCCCACACAAGATCGCGTAGTGCGCTCTAGCGAACGGATATTTTATCAGAGGGAGATAGTTTTAATTTTTTTTTCTGTAAATTATTACATATTATCAAAATAAATAAATTAATTAAATAAATGTAATACAATTATCATAATATACGGATTAGATAATAATTTTAATCCAACACAATAACGCAAAGCGCGCTCTAGCGGAGTAATGTTTTATCACAGTGAGATAAGTGTTTTTATTATTTTGCAATATTATTTTCTTTTAAAAAATGTTCTGACCTACTAAAAAATAAGATATTGAATGAAAAAGGCGTTAAAAACAAAAAAATAATGTGCGATGGCCGAGAATCGAACTCGGATCAACTGCTTGGAAGGCAACTATGCTGACCATTACACCACCAACGCCAGTTGTCGGGATGAGCTAAGAAGCATTTATATGTTACTTCAAAACTTTGACTAGATCAAATGAACTTTAATCGGTGGTGGGGGTACCCGCATTTTCGTTTCGGTCATGAGTCGGTTTTACTCCGGTCCTCGAAATTGCATGACGCGCGTAAAGAAGTTTCACTTCAAAATTCTTTTTATTGTCATAAAATAACGGAAGAGGATCGCCTGCACACATTCAACAGTTTTTGGAAATTGAAAACTTGGTCGGAGAAGAGAGCTTATTTCCTGGGCTTTGTAGCAGTACGTGCTATAAGACAGCGTCGTCGTGAAAGCGCAGATTGCACGAAAAAGACACAAGGACGTGATGTATATCTGTTTACCAAGGACGGGGATAAATATAAGGTGTGTCAAAAAATGTTTATGAATACGTTGAGCATTACAAAAAGCACTTTCAGGAGGTGGAGCTATCATAATCAAGTTGTCAATGACGAGGATAACGTATCCCCTAACACTGTAAGTAAAAAAGTTGCCAAGCATACTAAAGCAGTGGATAGTATTAAAAAATGGCTTAATCTTCTGCCAGTTGTTCCGAGTCACTACTGCAGATCACAAACAAATAGACGATATGTGGAATCGTTCTTTTTATCAAAGCAACACATGCTTTCAGTCTTCAGTATTTGGTGCACTGAAAATAATGTGCCAAAAGTCAACAGAAACTTATTCAGTGACGTTTTAAAAGCTGAAAAGGTTTCCATTCACCACCCACGCAAAGATCAATGTGATATTTGTGTGGGTTTTAAATGCGGTACTATTGGAGGAGAAGTTTATGAGCAGCATATTATACGCAAGGATCAAGCGAAAATTGCTAAGAATGCAGCAAAAGAATCTGCCAGTGAGACTACATTAGTTGTCACTATGGACTTGCAGAGTGTACTTTTATGTCCCAAATTACTAGCGTCTGCTGTATACTACAAGCAGAAACTTCAACTCCACAACTTCACATTATACGTCCTAAACAATGCAGATGTCACTCTCTACACGTGGCATGAAGCAGATGGAGGTGTGACCGCGAATGAATTCACAAGTTGTATAATCAACTACCTGGAGAGCTTACCCCTACAGTATAAGAATGTCATCCTTATTTCCGATGGTTGCAATTACCAAAATCGGAACAGAATACTGGCAAGTGCATTGAGTGATTACTCTAAAAGGTCGTCAGTCACAATAGATCAAATTTTTCTGGAGAAGGGCCATACTATGATGGAAGCCGACAATGTCCATTCGGTGCTGGAGCATTACTTCAAGCCACCAATATATTCTCCAAGTGATTATTTATCTCGCATGCAAATGGCTCGACCCAAACAGCCATACAATATAAAAAATGTCCACTTCGACTTTTTTTTAAATTACGAATCATTGAATACAAACCTAACATCTTTGAGACCGGGAAAGAAAGTAGGGGATCCCGTTGTCACAGATTTGAGAGCTCTTAAATACTTATCGTCGGGGGATATCCTCTATAAATTAGACCAGTCGAAGGATTGGCTGGAATTGCTCCAACGCCGCAAGACTGGCTATGTTCCCCCATTGCCTCTATACACCAAACCCCTTGCTTTATCAGATTCTAAATTCAGGCATTTGCAAGAGTTAAAACTGGTAATAGATAAGGATCATCACCCATTTTATGATTCTCTAACTTATGTGTAGAATTGTGGGAGAAAAAACAAATAATTTAAGTGTGAATTATGTTTCCTCTTTTTTAGTAATTATATTCCAATAAAAACATCATTAAAAAATATAATATTGTGTTTATTTTACTATTATGTATTTCATTGAAGTATGATTTTATGCTATTAATATTATCGAGTTATTAAATTTATTCTTAAAGAATAAACTTACTAAAACTAGTGTGAAAAATGAGAGCAATGGTCCACTCACTGAACTTGTCAGGAGGTTACTAGTTTTAATTAGCAGAGCTCTAAGAATGTGAATGGTAGAAGAAGGCGAGGACGCCCAAGAAAGACATGGCACGACCAAGTGAATCAGATACTTGAGTCGGACCATGTCAAGAGTCAGAATAATAGAAGAGCATGTATGAGACGTTGTATTAATGTGAACGAGACAAGGAATGTGTGCCAAGACCGAGTTGTTTGGCGGTCCGTCCTCTCTGCCTACCCCTGCGGAGAAACGGCGTGATGGTTAGTTAGTTAGTTATCTTTAAGATATTTTAGAGATGGATTTTCTTCTGTGTAAATATGGGTGTTGTGATGACAAAGATGTGTGTCGTTAAAACTTGGGACTCTTAAAATAAAAAGTTTCATTCACATAATTTATACTTTTCCAAAATATTATACAAAAATTGATATAAATAATAAAACAAAATGTCATATCCTTTGCACACCACTACATTCACATAATATATTTTGTGATAATAGTCTCCCATTTTAAATCTCTACTTTAAACACAAGACTTGAATGAAATATTTTGACAGCTTCTATTGAAAATGAACAATGTGACGAAAACCGTGCACAGAATATGAACCATGTGAGCAAAATCGCATTAAAATGTGATTTTCTGATACAAAATAATTAATATTTGCAAATAACATTTTATTTTACTGAATAAAATGTATATTTCCTACTTTGTTCATAAATACAACTTTCGTTTTCCGTTTCGTTATTTTTTTAAACAGTTTTTATCGATTATCTCAGAATGTACTAAAGCTTACATTGTTCATATTATGTATGCACCGACGATATGTCATTACATAATATAATAACATTTTATGCAGTTTGGTACACGTTTAATACATTTTTAATATAGTTTTTATATTTATTTTGGTTACATTGAAGATAGAATCAGAGAGAATGTTATTATACATATGTTGAACATATTCTTCTAAGACAAGCATTTTTATTTTACTAGATTACATGAGCGTGTGTGCCGTGTAGGTACTTTCAAATCAATTCTGCTTAATAAACTCCACATATTATGTTTCTGCTTATCATTCCTTGGTATTATTTATAACTAACCTGTTTTTATTACTTTTATTGTATTTTCTTGTAAGGCTATTAATACTTTTTGTAATAATATTTGCAATATAAATATGTAAAATTATATTGCTGTCCTCTCCTAAACACAGGCATCTTACTTATCAGAAAAGTGATTTAAATATTATTTAATATTATGTTGTAAATATTGTCACACTAAAGATGTTAAGAAATAAAAATAAAAAAAATATTTTTATTTTGAACTTAATGGTATTAATATGTTTAACTCATTAATTAAAATATTGCAATTTGAGGTTGAACTAATTAAGTTAAATATAAAAACAGATATTATTATATTGAATACGTAACGACAGAAGTTCTGCGTCGATGGTATTGTATCCTCGTGACCAATCACGAGTAGATATTATTTTGTATACATAACGACGGCCGTGCTGCGTCCACGCATTTCGTCGATAGTATTGCGTCCCCATGGCCGTTGGCGAATTTGTACATTTTTATGTATTATTTGAGTCCTTGGTGAAGCAAAACGCCAGATTTGGCAACATTCAGTTCATTTACAACGTTGCCACTTAGCACTCAGAACTAAAAAGCGCCTTGCGCGGGTGGACATTTTTGTAAGATGGTTTACAGTGGACGGTAAATTGATATCCCGACCTAAAAATGTCCAACCGCCCTCTGCAATGGAGCGAACTGGCGCGTTATGAAATGATACATTTTTACTAAGGATATCGTTGTAAAAAAAATTGTCGCACGCCTGCGCCCAGTAGGTACGTTTGTATACAAGGTGCAACAAGATATTCATTCAAACTTCTCACTATCAATAGACAGTTTGTTGTCAGGTCTGGTGTGTTTCTGGATGTCAAAAAAATAAAACATAAATATATATACATATATTTTTTATATACCGCACAAGAGTCTCAACCGCTCCCGTCTGGAACAGCGAGACTGTAGCATCCCCAATCTGAGTACTAGGGTGAAGGTATTGGGGAGGGGAAGAAGATGAGGAAGAGAAATGTAGAAAAATACCTGGCTATTTATATCTGGTCACCAAACACGGCGAAAGCTTGGAAATAACGTTTCCATTCGGAATGGTGGTCACACACCAGGGCGACACTGAGAGTATATTTCACTCTGGAACGTGCTGCAAACACACTTTATGTTATGTTTAATGTATTAATTGTGAAATAACACAAACAAATAAAAATTTATTTGCGCACGCCGGGCTTGACAGTCAGATTACGGGCTTCGGATTGCGAGTCGAGAGTCTTATCTCTCAACCACAGATGCTGTAATTAATTAATTAATTCACTATGAACGTGAAAACTTCACTAGAAAAGTAAGAAATATTTTGTGTTGTTTATTTATTTGTTAATTTATTTATTACACCTAATAGACGTTTACATTCTAGTTTAATAGTTGAGTATCGCAGTTATTATAAATTCTTCAAAATTAAAACAATAGAGAAAACAAAATAGAATGAAAAAAAATAAAATGTTACAACAAAAGCGTATAATAAAATAAGACACATTGGTAAAAATGATAAGAAGTCTCACATAAGTAGATATTCAAAATAAAGAAAAGATTGCAAAAATTATAGATGTCTATTTGTCTCGATATATAAAAGAATTAAAATAAACAATATTTATATTGATTATTTTTAAGGTGAAATATATCTCCCATATCAGAATAAGTCATGTAATCCTAAGGGGTTTAATAATATAAGGGGCATAACAACGGCCTAAATTTACCTTTTGAAACTCTCAAAACAAATCCAAGAGTCTTAAGGGCCTTATATACGGAAGACGTAAAAATTAAATCGACCTTCAAAACGCCATGTAACAAACAAATAATATACACTCGGACGCAAGAATATATTATTCAGTATGGACGTGAAACCTTTATTAGAATAGTCAGCAATATACGGCAGACGTAACAAATAAATTAGAGTGAACGGACGTGAAACCTATATTAAAAGGAACCTTCAATATACAAAAAATATACACCCGGACGTGAGTATGTACGTGACGCTAGAAATGTATGAAAGTGTAATAAACATCAAAACCTGCATTATTATGAATATTAAAAAAATATGATATTATCGATTATCGTGAGTAAAACATAGTGCAATATTCACAAAAACAATCTAAAAAAAAGAACTAGAAGTGCTGGACGCCCAAAGACGGATTTACGCACGGACGCAATAAATGTTGTGGGACCTATATATATATATATATATATATATATATATATATATATATATATATATATCTATTTTAAATAACGTAACATACTTCGTATGCAACAAGCATGATTTGAAAATTGATCAATCAATCAATCAAAAATGAACACATGAAAAGATTTTATAAGCTCATTACTAGATAAAAATATTACAAATCGTGAATCCATATTGCCAGTTATCAATAACGTCAATCAAAACATGTAATTAATTACCTTTGGTTGAGAGGGAGAAGTAAATTAAGATACATAATTACCAATAATAATTACAATTTGCAAATGCGCATTCAAACCTATACCTACTAAAAAATAAAAACAAACATTCCCGGATTACGAATAATCTGACAATATTTAAAAGGACCTACTATCGTTATACACGGAAGATGTGGCTTCGTTGCTTGTGGAATTATATAGCTAGCAAATGCATTTGCAACTCAGCCCATAAACGGTCATATAATTTTAGTTTCTTCTAATTGTCATGTTGGGATTATTTTTTTGGCTCAAGGAAACTGTTACTACTTTATAATGAATGACTAATCCGAGAAAAAATAAGGGATGATAAAAATTTGAAAAAAAAATTGGAAAATGTAAATGTTTCCCGTTTTGAATGGAAACTCAATGTCACATTTCTGTGCTCCTGGTATTTTATTCTTGTCAGTAGGTTCACGTTTTGATGTTTATTTTTCTTTTGTATATTTATAATGTATAATTGTGACATTATGGCCACTGCAGAAATTAACACAAATTACCTTATGAGATTTCTGCGCTCCCAGTATTTTGTTCCCGACGACAAGTCACCGTTTATTATTTACTAGCTGTACGCCAACACACGTGGCTGTGACTGTCTGTCGGTGCAGATAGAGAAACAATAGCGCCTGTTGCTTTTGAGTTCAACAATGGCGCTGGTTTAAAAAAAACATGTTTTTTTCCTGTCACAGGTGACATCTATCTGATATAGTGAAGAACTTTCGGAGATTTAAGATTTTAAACAAACGCACATTTACAATTTTATTAAAAATAGATATATTTAGCGCCGCCGACCCCGCGGAAAATCGTGGATAGTTTAATTTTCCGACAAATCAGTTCCAATTTTGAAAATGGCAAATTTCGCAATTAAAAAAAAAATTACCGCTTAAATACAATTTAAAACAAAAGTTCTAGGGTTCATTGAACCGGTGTTACAGACAGTCAGAGCACATTATAGTGATTTGTTTTTGGGGTATTATGCCGTGTTCCACTACCTCCTTATTTAGCCAACGTTTCGGAGAGCATTGCAGTGTCCATCATCAGGGCAGATGTGTAATGTAATCAGATGTGTAATCAGATTACTAAAAATCAAAATCTCAAATCATACCAGACAGAGCACAAACAAAAAAGTATTTTTAATGTTATTTTTCTTAGGCAATTCAGCTACACCAAGGTAAGAGCCAAATGATATCGGTTGCATGTTATTGTTCACCTTAGAGCCGATATCTAGTGACCTAGTTAGTTAAACACCGAAGTAAAAAAACATATTGCTCAACTACAAAAAAAAAATTATGCTCAATCCCAAACTACATCAAATTGCTTTACATATTTCATAAAATTTTAATATCAAATTGCTTTATGTATTTCATTAATTTTTAATATCAATAATTTCCCAATCTATGTATGTAGGTGTACTCACCGTGTTTATACTACGTTACCCAATAGCCCTTCATAATTCATAGCAAGGTCTACGATATCCATAAAAAATACATATGTTTATGAAGTTGTCAACAGTAAAATTATCAATAATGAATTAAACGTGCCCGTGAAATTAATAAATATTCAACATTCTTTCAATAATAATTAATTATCAATTTGCTTATAATATACTATCCGGCCCTAAGGCTTGGAATAAACTTCCTATGGAATTGAGATGTATAACCAGCCCAACAGAATTTAGATCCAAACTAAAAACTCACTTTTTCAGACACTCATTTCCATAAATCCGTCATTCTATCCAAATATTTTTTTTTTTTTCATTTTTTTATACTGTAATTGTTACATTATCTAGCGATTCCGTTCATTCAATTTTTCTATTGACTTGCCTACCAATGGACAATGGACAATATCAGCGGGAACATAACAAGTCAATCGGTTTAATTGTTGGCAGATGAATCATCTAAATGCGTTTAAGATTGACGATTGATTTTATTAATTAATTTCATTCATTTAACATATATATCCAGCTAACAATAAAAACACCCTAATATAATGGAACTTCCTTCTTCTTCTGGCGTTAGTAAGATTAGATTGTTAATATTAATTTTATTTGTAAGTTGCTAAATATGTAAATACTCGTATATATGTCGTTACGATAGTAGTTATAGGCCTTAGTCGTAAGTCACTAGATATAAGTCTTAGAGATAAGTCAGTAGTTCTAGTATTAACTATTTAAGAAATATATTTGTACAGCGCCCTTGAGGTGATTTCTCACGAAAACGGCGCTATATAAATTAGCCAAATATTATTTTTATAGTTTGTTAATGGTCTTTTATTGTTTACTAGCTATAATAATAATATTTGGATGATTTATATAGCGCCGTTTTTGTGCAAAATCATCTCAAGGGCGCTGCCCCGCCACGCGTTGCTGTGGCCCATTCTGTCTGTGCAGATAAAGAAACAATAGCGCGTGTTACTTTTACGTCCAACAAATTTAAATGTTTTTTTTCAAACATGTTTTACTTGTCACAGGTGAAATTCGTATAATAGAGCAATCGGTGAAGAAGTTTCGGAGGTTTAAGATTTAGAACAAACGAATATTTTTATTTATATATATATATATATAATTTAGTGAGGAAAAGCTATTATTATTTACCTTGATAACACTGTATAATTGTATATTTATTGTAAAAAACATACAAATATTAAATAAATAAAAAAAAAATATATATATATAAATGTAGGTGTGTCTCAAAGTCTGTCTATTATGTAAAATAAACAATTATTTCTAATTTTATGTCTTATATCTTATTGAACAGCGATTCTAAGTAATATTCAAGCACTCATAAGTTGAATTCATCAAATCTCCCCATTTTGTCAAGATTACAAGAGATACATTTTTTTTAAAATTAACATTTTTATTTAATTTTGAGACTTAGAACTACTTTATAAACGTAATAATTTGATGCAATGTAATTTTTGTTATCTTGTAAAATAAAATGAAATAATTGTACAATTTTGAACTAGATAAAGAATAATCAATTAGAAGGTCTTAGTTCCGAATCGTAAATAAATCAAGATGCAGATGTCACGAAAAATGTGTTTATTTATCGATGTAAGTAGATACCTAAGTATTTTAATTTCTTTTATTATATTTTTTAACTTGATCGAACTAATATGAATTTTTCTTATAAAAATGTATAAGTATGTAAAGGAATAAGTACTAATAAGTACCTACCTAGAAATGCCTAAGATTCCTTTGAGTTTGAATTATGAATTTTTATTTTATTTTATACGCTTTTTAAATGTCATTGATGTGTTGTCTTGATTACAAATTAAACAGCATTATTATTTTCTCGCTATGTGGCTGACATTTGAGTGATTGATATATTTAATTTTTTTAATCAAATAAAGATCGACAAATCAACATTAAATGTCGTTTCTTTGATTTCAGAGCAACACATTGTTTAATTTGTCTTATAAGTAACGTTCAAATTTTAATTGGTGGAAAATAAGACTCCAAATTTACTCAAGATAAATAACGACCTAGTGAATATTTATGTAGGTCAAGTTCTGAAAGGTTAATGTCTTAGGTGTGGTTCTCAAACTCATTATGGGTATTTTTTGATTAATTTCCAAATGTTAAAAAATCGTCCACCTTGCGAAGCCTTTGGGATATTTTAAATACGTACCCATATATTTTTTAGTCCTTGAAAATTTTAGAGAAAAAATTGAGTATTAGTCAATTACTTCACTACATGCTTAGACGACAACAATTTAATATTATTTCAAATAACTGTGTAAAAATTTGAGTGGTCAAACACTCAAATTTTGGGGCGAAGTTTAAGTATTTTATTCATGAATTATCTAATTATGTACATAGTTACATAGGTATCTACTTAATTCAGTTATGAATTGAAACGGCTGTTATAATATTATGTTGATTTTATGTGAATACTTCCGCTTTTTTAGCAAATATTATACAAGCATTATAATTTGCATGATTGAAATATTAAAATTAATTACATGCGTATGCAGAGCCATAACTCGAATCTCCGCATTATACCCAAGGTCTCTCAAATACCTAAAGGTATGGCTGAATTAAAACGTGATTTGAAATAAGTATCCTGGAAAAAAAAATATTTCTATGCTTGTTTAGTTTTTACATTCTACATCTTTGTTCATGTTTGATCAACAAAGACTAAATAGATCTCAATCACAGCATTTCACTTAAATACATCGATATTCGCTAGATGATGTCGATAGATTCAAATAGTTTAAAAATAGCTTGTTGCTGAATTTGTATGAAATAAAAGGTCGTAATTTGAATGATATAATGAATTGCAGCTTTGAACTCCATATCGCGAAACTACTCGCACACCAATACTTACACGAGAACAGTATAATAATGTCATCGTGGCAGAGTAAATAATTAGACAACTGTAAAAAGGTCAAACCAAATGCTTTCACAAAATGCAATATTTTGTAAACATTTATCTCTTTTTAATGAGACTAAAGTCATGCTTAATATGAGTAAAGCTTAATTCGGCACTAACAAAGCCTTTCCTACAAAAATAAATTTGATTGTTTACATGTTAAAAAATATAATAAGCAGTAATTGCTGATTGAAGTACTTGTACATATTGAATTATTTGGCGGGTTGGGAATAAGCTTACGTAGCTTAGTGGTCCAGAGCACCTGACCGGACATCGGAAGATGCGGGTTCAATTCCCGTAAGCGGCATTTATTTTTACTCGGGAAATATTTACAATTTGTAAAGTAATTTAGTAAAGCTTTACTTTTAATGCACATTTCTAGAATATATGCACAAATCGATGTGCCTTCGGGATATTGAATTAATTTTTAAGGCCCCGTAGTAAGCGTCAAAAGATGGTTCAAAGATGGTTCAAAGATGGTTCAAAGGGGGAGATCTGTAATTACGAATGTTAGAGGGAGCACGCTTATATTAAAAAAAACGATAATAATTAAGAGAAAATGATTAAAATATTTAATAAAACACGACTCTGAAATAGGCCAAAAATTTTCAAATTCTTTAGTTGAATTTAAAGATACACTGTGATATTTTTCATGCCTATAACATATTAAATAGCAGAACAAAACGTGTTTCAAATAATTTTCGGAGCTTACTTAGCGATTTTTTCTATCGAGGGAATTTCAAATAATTAACTTTTTGGCATAAAAAATATATAAATATATTCTTCAAAAATAACATATATTTTTTTGAACTTAAAAACTTAAAGAGTTAACGAGAAACTTTTTATAAATCGATATAATTTGGATATGCGGACTTAAAGCGACTTTTTAGCTTTTATCGCGCTTATATTGTTCCGATTTTAGACGTGTGTACAAATAATTTACCATGTGTGTATGATCAACTGTACCTGTCCAGTAAAAGTCAATGTGTCAATAGCCCTTGATTTAACGACGTTCAGTGGAAATAGTCACCTTCTCGGATCTCAAGTCACGAATTAGTTAAGAAACATTACTAAGCAAATTCAGCAAACTAAATATTTGGCATCCAAATTACCATAAAATATTAACAATAATTTCTGAAAATTATTACATACTTACCTGCATCATGTCCGCAAAGAATATACTCACGAGATGAGATCATTATGTTCAGAGCAACACATTTCACCGAAGTCTTAAAATAATTTTGCTATTAAATATAGTAATACAAATTCTAATCAAAATTCTTGCTAAACGAGTTCTAGATATCATTTAATATTAATATTTATGGAAGTCTAATTTTATTAAATTAAAAAAATTTATACTGCCTTTTTACATAATAAACACATTAGAAATATATTTTATTATTTTATGAAAATTCTTTTTCCTCTTCTTTAAATATGATAAAAATATTTTTTAAAGTAATGTAATCATTGATAATGGTTTAACGATTCATGGGATCCGATTAAATAAGTGAGGGTTCGTATTACAATGCCTAGGAATAAGCTCATGTATAACATTAACACAAAATTAAGTAAGTCAGGATTCGTATTGAGATGCTTAGAAGCGGTGAAGAAGCTTCATTAACACAGAATTAAATAAGTCAGGGTTCGTGTTGAGATGTCTAGGGGCGGTGAAGAAACTCATGTATAACATTAACCTAAACTTAAATAAGTCAAGGTTCCTATTGAGATGCCTACATACTATACATGTGTAACATTAACACAGAATTAAATAAGTGAGGGTTCGTATTGAGATGCCTAGAAGCAGTGAAGAAACTAATGTGTAATATTAACCTAAAATTAAATAAATCAGGGTTCCTACTGAGATGCCTAGGAGCGGTGAAAAAGCTCATGTGTAACATTTACACAGAATTAAATAAGTCTGGGTTCGTATTGAGATGCCTAGGGGCGGTGAAGGAACTCATGTGTAATATTAACATAAAATTATATGTATGAAATAATCAGACTGGTGAGTTATAATTTTTAATGTTTTCTATGTATGGCTTCCCAGTGAAATCGATAACTTAATAATATCAGATCAATAAGGCCTAACTATCGATGATTTTATACCGATTTCCCGCGGATTTAAAGCTACAGCCCTTGTAGCCGGCGCGTAAATACGGCCCTGCTTAAATCAGTTGTAGGAAAACTTATAAAATACTCTCAACTTGTGAAATTCTACATGCTGTATATAAAAAAGGACAAATTCTCTTGGTCACATTATTAAGATCTACAAGATTATCCAATAACACGGACCAAAAATGAAAGATGGCTTCGATACTTAAGTAACCTCCAGTCAGCTAAGCCATTCTAGGTTGCAGTCTGTGAGGTTAAGATTACACTGATGACAGTCAACCTCCGATGGCAGAGGGCCTCGGAAGAAAATTGCACATTTTAATATCTTGATCTTAAAAAATGAATCTTGAAAAATATTTATCAACAATTTACCAACACTTTATCAGGAAGCGGATTACAGTCCCGTTATTTATCAGGATACTCATTTTTCTTCGTGTGACCACTTTCAATACGAACATTGTGGTAGGCATAAGCAATGCCGTAATCAAATTTAAAATTTATTCTAACCTGATCATATTTGACCGAATAACATGTTTCAACATTTTGGAACTGCGACTTTTTAGGTTAAGTTTAAGGTCATAATACAGGTTGTACATACTAGCAACAAATTAGTATGACAAGTATTACATACGAAAATATCTCCTTTACGTTGACCTAGTAAAGTATTACACACGAGAATATCTCCTTTGCGATGACCTAGAAAGTATTTTGATTACTTGTTTTCAATATATTCGATATCTAAATAATAATTGTAAAACTGCCGCCCATGAAAAGTGGGCCAGCGATGTAAGACACCCTCGATAGAAATGTCTAAGCTTCATCGTGATAACAGATAGTAAAACGACGTATCATTTTCGTTGCGCATACGTGCTTGTTTTTCCCAGGCGTGTTGTAATCGCACTGAGCCTAGTTACTCGTACCTGCATCTGTATGCACGTATGCAGCTCTGCTTAAAAGAAATACTAGAGAAGAATGCAGACAGATCAAGTATTAATTCAGGAGAATAGCGAGAAATATTTTACCAACGATTTATTGATGAAATGCGAAATCTTAGAGCATGTAATTTCTTAAATATTATTTTTACCGCAACATACATAAGTATGTAATTTTATTTGAAAATGTTTAAATAGCATTTTATTAAAGCATTAAATTGACTTTTTAAATAAAAAAATTGCTAATAATTTTACAAAATTAGATTTCTTGAAACAAATATAGTATTATGTTCAAGCCAAATACGTTACGAAAACGTACGTCAAATTGTGAGCTCTGGCATTTTAAATTTGTATTTGGATATCCTAGGTCTAAAACTATTTTCAAGTCAGAAAATAAATTTTCCATAACGGGCTGTAAAGCTTGGAAATATCATTTTGACTGTAAAAAATAAGATTGTTTCACCAATTTATTTTTTACCACATTTTAATATTTTTAATTGCAAAAAAATGTTGAATCTCGGGCAAAACCGGGTATAAACTTAGATTAATTTATAAGGCAAAGCAAGTTACTGCATCAATATTTTAAAATAAGAAAAATAGGTTTGCAAAAGATGCATGCTCTGAATACTTGATTTAATATTATAGTAGGTAGGTAGGTACTTACCACAATTCATTCACTACAGCGCATTCCATGCAGTTAATTGCACCTCAACTGGAGGCTGGAGACTAGAGGTGCATTGCGCCTACTTACGACTGTCCCATATTCACAAGTGCATTTGCACCGCCTTCGCGTGCACCCGCGCCTACAGATGCTTCACCGTGAATGTAAACAAAATACAACTTAGCCTTGAAATTTACACATATTGTGTAAGAATGTACGAAATTGTGTAATCACAAAAAAATTCACCTAAGGAAGATAATATAGTAATTTATTTGGTAAACTAAAAATTCACATAAATTACAATTCGTACTACAGTTATTATTTATTTATTAATTTTCGGGAAATCGACAGTTTACATTTATTTCATTTTGTACAGAAATATTATACAGCCAAAATAAAACATATTATGGATTTCCTCCTTGTGATTTTACCTCTACTGAGACAGCATAATATGGAATAAGTAAATTAAATTTGTAAGAAAGGAATATGAATTAAAAAATTTATACAAAACAAAAGATTATATAAAACAAAAAAATTACAAAACTATATATTTATAGCCATGGAGAGAGGTTGGAGATATAAATCAAATCATAATAGAAATATAAACAATAGAGACATAACATTATTTACAAACCATCAGACAAATATTCATTTAAGTTCACAACTGAAAATATTAACCTTGGATAATATGTTATTGTAATTAACATATACATTAATTATTTCATCTTTGCATAAAGTGTTTTTTGTCCTTCTTCTTGACTATATCTTTCCTTTTGCTTCTCTCTCTTTCACATATTTACTTTAATTTAATTTATAAATTTTAATTTCTTCGTTTTTGTAAGTTTATGACGGTTTTAAAATAATGTTTTTATAAAATGTTAATTTTGGCGTGAGAGCGTCCGGTGCGTGAAAGAGACAATATAATATAATCTCTTCCCTAGAAAGCAATGCAAGAACAAAACCACAAAAAACAAGAAAGTTATGGAAAACATATTATTTGATAAGCAATGCCATTACAAAATACTTACACGATCGATTCCATTGTTTTCGCTGCTAACATTCGAGAGTTATTACTGGGAAAAAATCAGAAATAAATAGTATGACTCTACTCTCGATTCAACTCAATGCACAAAATTCTGAAAATGTTTAAGTTATTTCATTGAACTGCTTTACTCGTAAATTAAAAATTAAGTAAAATCTTTACGAATGTGATGCCCGTTAGCCACGCTTATTGTCTTTGGTTTTAAAACTTTTGAATTCACATGCTAACAGTAGATAATAATTTGAACAAAAGCGAAGGATATCTGGTTATTTGTTTGGGCGCAAGGCGCAATTGCGTAACCAAAACGTTGACTGAATTTTTTATTGCTGCATTTATTATACGAATTATCGACACTTTGTTCAAATTTTATGTCAACAATAAACGGAACGGCGTAATAGGAATTTGTTTCTTTGTATAAACTATTAACATCTAGCTTTACAACCCGGTTTCACCCGGCAGTAGATTCGTTTTCACTTTATTCATTTTTGTTTTCTTCTGACAAAATTGATATAGAGGGAACAATGCGTTCTCATGTGTTATTTATTTCACGAGAGTTAAATTAGTATTCGTTTAAGAGTTATTGCTTCAAACCACCAGATTTTCTACAGATCGAGTGGAATAGTACCTGCCCAATAATTATCTGTTTATTTGTGAGTTTTAAAATTTTAAAACTCACTTGGTGCTTTGGCCAACATTGCCCCAAGGTGCTTTTGTTGTGTCAAGTTTTTAACGGTCCTCTTCAACCTTCACCATTGATATGAAAGTCTGCGAAAGGAAGACGGTATTCGTTGTTACATTGGTTCAAGTTTATCTTCCTTTTTAACTGCATTGTACCACATTACCGCAATTACTACTGAAGACTTTCATTCCCACTGCTTTCCAAGGACATAATTTGAAAGGCTAGCGTCGGTTTACTCGGACACCTATCAGGGCTGATTGGTGGCCGTAATGAGAAAATTACAAGTAACCGTTACTTCGCACATTCTCTATTGAAGTCGATCGCCTACAGGTACAGACACTCGGTGCCTGGTGGAGAGGCGAGTGCCTGGTACCTGGTACCTGGTGCCTTGTACTCGGACTATCATCGGCACGCGGGGTGCAGTAATATAATAAGAATATAGCAGTAATACTTGCAAGTACATAAGTTCCGCTGTCTTCCAATTTCTCAATCTGCGACTCTGGTAACATTTAGCAACAAGTGCTGGTGCAATATGACTGCGTTTGAAGCAGGTTAGTTTATTTAGTATGCAGTCGTCCCACGGGTCGGTAAAGAATCGACAAAAACCGAGTGCCGTTTACCGATAGCCCGCTGATCATATATTTGTATTGGGGTCTGCAAACAGTGCCGACGAGTCGGGGAGCGAGCGGGAGCGATGCGGTATACTTCCCGTATACAGCTAGCGGTACCAGGTTTCAGTGGGCGCAAGATATTTATCGAGTCACGTCGATATCACATGACAAACTTCGAATTATCATTTTTACCAATAGAAATTATTTTAGTTAAATAATATTCTTAATAATTTATTATTTATGCACATTAATAATTTCACAAAAGTTTTCACAGTCGACTTATTTTGTTAAATTACTGTATATGTTAAATTACCTATGGAAATAGTACTTTATAAATTGTACCCATGAGTCAATTTGACGATGATGAGAAAGTGATATTAATCGTAAAGGCGGTAAGTGCGAAAATTTCCCGCTTCCTAACAGGACTGGGCCAATGTCGATAATGTACTGACCCGTGGGAAGACGGCCTTAATATGTGCCATAACCATAGCTAATTGAAACAAAGGGGAAATAGTATGGCAGAAGGAAGCGTTCCGGCTGTCGCCAGCTACGACCAAACTGCACGGATTATCAACGCAGCGAAGGGCGGAGCCAATGAAACTTATGCGTTTGGTGTGTAATTAGAATCAAATTTAATGCCTGTGCGTAAACGCGAGTTGCAGCAAAATGGGTGAAAGATTGGCGACACTTTTGTGTGTACTATACTGATAATGGTGTATGGAACTTCTCTCTATGACCACATAACCAGCGTCCTTCAAAAAGCTGGGACTAACATCTCGTAGCGAATCAAAGGTAAATAACATGTCAAGGTTGCAAATTACATAAAAAAGCGTAGATATTACCGTCAATGGTCAATAACACTACAGCAGGCAGTCTTAGCTATTAATAGAAAATATGATGACTTATCGTATTCTTCAATGGTAAATAATAATTGTAATTATTATTAGAAACGGAATGGTATTGTATTTACTTCGCCAGAGCTTATACTGAAAAAATATTTTACTCCGTCTGAGAAATACATAATTTAAAAACAAATATAAATGTAAACATGTTAAGGACATGTCAAGAAAGATATCGTACTAAAATCACGATATGAAAAACATTTCCGGTGTGTGGAAATTTTTTTTTTTTTTTTCCGGTGTGTGGAAATTACGTAGGTTATTTGGATATCCTATATATTATATATATTTACCCTCGGACACTCTGTATAACGGACATGTCTCTGTATTATGTTTGTAAATTGATGAGGATTTATTGTGCAGATATGTATTATTCGTACGTACTGATTTGTTATATGTTTCGCCTTCTGAAGGCATTATAAAACTGTGGTGAAGCCACTTGCAGACGATATATAGGTACTTATAGTGAAAAACAAATTGCTTTTATTTTTATTTCCTATGCCCTTATTGATTTCCGAGTAAAATTTCAAAAATTGTAAAAGGTTATTGATTAACCTTTAAAGTTTCCGAACTATTCCAACAGTATCGTTTAATTTTGACTTAAAATCTTTAAAGTAATGTTTTTCCAAATTAATAATTTAGATGACTCAGGGGGTTTCTTTTTCCATGCATAATTATTTTACCAACTTGTATTTATGTGTTCCATTATAATTGAACTCGAACTAGTGAGCGAAATATATATTTTTGTTTATTTGTTAAACTAGATTTAGGATTATGAGAATTTTCATTAATTTCCAACTTCTCTAAAAGATTGAATTAACGGCTTTTATTTTGTATATGTAACGGATTTGGCTTATCGTTAAGTAATTGATTTTTATCTACGAGATGTTTTTAAAATTGTGACAGAATTTATTTTTAGTTTTAACAATCGCATGTGTCCTCGTTGTTCTGTATACAACATTGCATCCGTCACACTGGAGTTTATAAATGCTCCTATTTTTTTTAGTTTGGGTAGTTTTGAGTTGTTAAGAGATGATCCTTAAGGCGAAGCTTAATGCTAAATCACTATTTTGATTAATATTTATAAGGAATTGGTGTACATTATGAATACGTAAATATTCTTTAGATAAATTGACGGTTTTCCCAACGTTTCGCTTGAGTAGAATACAAATAAATAAAAAAATTACTCAATAAAAAATTAAATGTAAACTACTAAAAAAAACTATATTTTTTCAATATAAATGTATGAACGCGTAAAGGAAAAAAACTTTTTATAAATACGGTATTATAGCTAAGATTATCTGTGACAGTTTCACTTGTTTAACTTTTTTGCCTTCTTATATAATCATTTACAAAATAAATAAAAACCAGTTTTGTGCCTGAAATCGAACGTTTCTAGACTCCATTTTTCAAGCGATGTTAATGCATATTACCTACAATATAAGGTATACCAAGAATATACACATTTTTGGCTTGTAGTTTCCTCTTAATAATTATTGTTTGTGTGGAATTTTTCACACGAGCCACAATTTTTGAGAACTTTTGCGATTTTATAAATACTATATAAATAAGTATGAACGCGTAAAGGAAAAAAACTTTTCAAAATACGGTATTATAGCTAAGATTATCTATTTATTAATAAATTATTTTTTTAGTTGTAAGTAAACAACGCTTTATGAAATTTAAATCATAAACATAAAAAATAACTTTAGTAATTCTTTGGAGTACGTTGTTATAAATGTTTCCTGGTCAATTAATATTCATATTTATGTAAACACACAAAAAATACTCATTATTAAATATACTTCCTTTTCACCTGAAGGAGAATTCCAACTAACCCAAACACGACAATGTGTAATATTTTAAATAAGTAATTTATAAGACGAGTTTGTTTCGTAGCCTTTAAATCCATCACGTCCTAGTCTTTAATTGCTTTGATCAAGGTTAGGTTGTCTTGCACAAACAAAACTATTAATACATTTTGAGAAAAAAATCTTCGAACGTCTAACATCGATGCTATGGACGCCCAGTGTGTTGAAATACCTTGAAAATGTTGTAATAATGTGGGATGTGTTTGTAAATTGGACTGATCAACTTGCGTGTAACTATGTAATATTTCCTATTTCATTCTTTGTTACAAAAAAAACCTTCGTATCTGGGAAATACAAACCTTCAACTTAACCTTAAAACTATTCTGTTTTTCCTCCAATATTCAATACGCCCGCCGTAAATACCCGATTGACTTATTAGTCTTATTACTATTTATTACCTCGCTAACTTCATTAACTGCCCTGGGCCAATAAATTTGTTCTGACGACGTTTATTTCAAGGTTATCCAAACGATGGCACAGAAAGAAAGAGGAAACGCCACCTGGTTTAACACCATAAAAGTCTAACGATCCAATCGATATTATACTTCCGGCCATGATAATAATTCACGTTAACACATGAATACCAATAAAAGACATTTAGTCATATAGGAAAATCTCTATCCCATTTGTTACCTGAATTTCGTCACAATGTTAAAATAATTTTAACTAAATAAAGTCCGTCAATATATTGTAATGATCCTACCTAAACTTCGTCACAATATTGAAATGATCCTACCTAAACTTCGTCACAGTATCGTAATGATCCTACTAAACATCGTCATAATGTTGTAATGACCCTACCTAAACTTCGTCACAATATCGTAATGATCCTACCTAAACTTCGTCACAATATTGAAATGATCCTACCAAAACTTCGTCACAGTATCGTAATGATCCTACTAAACATCGTCATAATGTTGTAATGATCCTACCTAAACTTCGTCACAATGTTGTAATGATCCTACCTAAATTTCGTCACAATTTTGTAATGATCCTACCTGAGCTTCGTTACAATGTTTTAATGATACTACAACCTAAACTTCGTCACAATATCGTAATGATTCTACCTAAACTTCGTCACAATGTTGTAACGATCCTACCTAAACTTCGACACGATGTTCAAATTATGTAACATACTTATTCAAATGCCAGCGCAGACCCGTGAAAAATCACGGGACATTAAAATTCAAATTTCTAAAAATACAATTAAATTCATTTTCTGTTAAAATATTATATTAGTAGGTACCTAATTAATCGCTTGTCTGAATTATTATTCCTTAAACACGCCGTTCCAATTTCAAAAATGACGCTAAAATTCAAAGCAAGTTTCATTGACCGTGAGTATTTTCACGCATTAATAACGCACATCACAGACAACTGAAGTTAATGTGTTAAATATAATACCGTGGACCAATAGTCTAAATGCGGGGTAACTATAGTTTAAAAATGAGCTCTGTAGTGTTTCTACTTAATTTATTTCTTAGTCTTCTAATAAAATTGTCTTTTTTGATACCTTCTTCAGTACATATTCAAAATTTGCTTTGAAATTTAGTTTTCAATCCAATTTTTCACCTTAATTTGATTTCATTTATTTTTTCATCATTAATTGTCAAATTAAACCCTACATTATGCGTTTTATTTCCCATTTCCATATATTTTGTTATAATAATAAAAATAAGAATTTATTCCAGAATGTATGAAGGTATAGTGCTATGTAATACATTCCATATTTTGAAATAATATCTAAAATAATTAGAATCAGAAAAATAATAATACATAGATAGGCACAAAAACTGCGGAATTTAAGTGAAAAAAGAAGATAAACACAAAAATGTGTGTAAGCGGCCTTTTATAGAGGATATTTGGACATCTCCCGTCTCCAGAGGGCCATCGGGGGGGACTCCATCCAGGCAACCATGGCAGTTTTATTCGATTGGCTTAGTCTGCGCTATAACCTTTCCATGTGGTGGCGAAGAAGCGCTCTGAAATATATCTCCAGGAATATTTCCGTATCGCTGCAGTATCTCGGTAGGCGGAATAGTTGTTTACGTACAGTTTCAACTAATTTATTTACAACAATTTTGCTATATTTTGTAGGTCTTCATTAATTTCATTTATTGCGTCTATGTACTCTTCACACGAATCATGTTTTAACGAATCGTTTTCGAATAGTTTAATTTTGAAATGTTTTATTGCTTTAATTTTTATCATTTATTTAAATTATTAATAAAATTGGGCCTATACGGACCCTTTCGGAACACCTAGGTTGTTTTCTGTTGGTTCTGATACTGAGTTTTCTACTTTTATTTCCTGGAGATATTCTTTAAATAGTTTATGATTACATCAGAAAGACTTATATATTCTATTTTTTTTCCTTTCTGTCTTTTCACAGGTCTTTTGAAATCTAAGAATGGTGATTTTTTTTTAAATTTTTATCTATGCATCAATCACTATATTCATAGCTGCTTCGCATTAGTTATTGTTCCGGAAACTTGATTGCTCGTCACATAATATGTTTTCCAAATATTCAACTAGTTGACTTTTTATTACAATTTCTAGTACATGTTAGTATTTTCATAACATTGGTCTAAATTCTTCACATTTTCTGGAATTAACATCTTATACCTTATATCTTATCTTATAACTAACATCAATCGGGATCAAAATAGATGTCTTAAATGTGTTTGGAAATGTTTCATTTATTATCTTCAATATATGAGGTCCTATCATTGGTATTGCATCTCAATACTCTAATACTGATTCCATATGGACCCCATTTTGATTTGGTACTGTTAAGAATTTGTAAAATATACTTTTAATTGCTTTCAAATATGTAACTATTATTACGGCTAATTATATAACGTGGTAGGGGAGAACCACCATGAAGAGAACGTTCCATGAAGAGAAAATTGAACATTGTGCCAAAACTAACAACTTTATTGACACATAGATACCCATCGTATGCTTGTAGTGGTGCCGCGTTGGTTTGCGGGAAGCATGGTTACAGCGTTGTCAGTTCGCTGGCGACAGTCGAGGTGTAAAGTACTGAGCATCGTTTTTTTTTTTCTTCGTGAATTTGTGAAGTCTGTCTACGTTTAACGAGTGCAAGTACACCAAAGGTGATCCTGTCTTATCACACTTAGCTGTTATAACTTACATATCGTGAGTACAATGATGTATCATATTAATCCCTTATTGCCATTTTTAATTTTTTCAAAACCAAACTGCCGTTTCCATGAAAAGAACATAACAAAAGCCCATGAAGAGAACGTTCTCTTCATGGGCTTTGTGTTCTCTTCACGGAATATCTAGGCAATGCATATTTTATCAGTCTAGACTTCTTCTCCAGGTGGATGCCGTCGCGTTTTTATAAATGATTTGAATTAGTACAACTCAAACTATATTTAGAGTCGAAGTAAGAAAGACATAACTTATTAATTTGGCTACATATTCAGCAGTTTAAGAATCGAATGCAATCGTATATCCTTTTTATTTTAGATCATGCCAAAAATAAATCGCAAGACTGACGATGAATTCAAGAATGCTATAGATGATGTCATCATAAATAAGAAGAGCATACGAAGTGTGGCGAAAGATAAAGGTATTGCGACCACATTACTTTGGAAAATCATTCAACGAGCGAAGCAAGCACATGAAACTGGTGAAAGTTTTAGCTACACTCGCAATATAGGGAATAGAAAAATATTCTCTCCTGAACTTGAGGATTTATTAGCATCGTACCTGAGCACTGCTTCAAAAATGTGCCATGGCTTGACTAAACTTCAAACAAGGGTACTGGCTTACCAATTTGCTGTAGCTAATAATATTATCATTCCATCTTTTTGGAGAGTCAATGAAAAAGCTGGAATACACTGGCTCGATGGCTTCATGAAGCAACAAGTCAAGCTTTCAGTACGTCAACCAGAAAGCACCTCTCTGGGCAGAGCTACAAGTTTTAATAAAACAAACACCAGTAACTTCTTCAACAACTTGGAAAAGCTTCTACAAAAGTACAAATTTCCCCCAAATATGATTTGGAACTTGGATGAAACTTCTTGCACAACGGTTACAAAGCCACCGAAAGTTATAGCTGTTCGAGGTTCCAAGCAAGTAGGCCAAGTAACGTCTGCTGAAAGAGGAGATTTGGTGACTGGTCTTTTCTTCATCAGTGCTGTTGGAAATACAGTTCCACCTGTTTTTGTTTTTCCAAGAGTACACTTTCAAGAGAGAATGTTAAAAGGGGCACCGATAGGCAGTAAGCGTCTGGCCCATTCAACTGGATGTATGACTGAAAACTGCTTTGTTGAGTCACTGAAACACTTCAAACAGCATGTGAATCCTTCAGAGAATAATAGAGCGTAACCCACGTAAATATTAAAGTTGTGGAGTTTGCACGAGAAAACAACATAATTATTTTGACTCTACCGCCACATTGCAGCCACAGGATGCAGCCTTTGGATGTATCAGTTTATGGTCCATTTAAAACTAGATATCGCCAAGCCATGAACAACTGGATGACTACCAATCCTGGAAAAAGAGTAACTGTAATGGAAATAGCAGAACTTGTGAATGCAGCATACGGATATTCGTTCTCCATATCAAATATCTGCAGTGGATTCGAGAAAACTGGAATCCATCCTTTCAATAATAATATTTTTTCGGAGACCGATTTTCTTTGTTCGTCGGTTACTGACCGTCCGATTGTGGAAAACGAACAACCAGCGTTGCCATTGAATTCTTCTGCGAAGGACAACGTTCAACGTGAACAAGAGCAGATAATGGATGTGCTGACTTTGGATTTGAATTTGGGAACTGATTGCATTGCTAACCAAGAATTAGAGTCTTTACCATCGATCAGCTCAATCACAACTGATCTGAGCCGTAAGCAGCTTGGGATTGCAGTTGTCTCTCCCCATGCTATAAGACCCTACCCTAAAGCATCTCCACGGAAGAATATTAGAAGAGGTGGAGCACGGAAGGGGAAGTCTAGTATCATAACAGATACTCCTGAAAAAGATGAATTGATTCGGATCAGTGACGAAAAAAATAATAAGAAAAAACCGAAAGGGAAACAAACTCCAGGAATACCAACGAAAGGAAAAAAACTTCAACAGAATACAGATAAATCAAAGAACGTTAGGAAAACGAAAGTATTCAATAAAGAAAAGTCTACTAAGGAACGAGACAGGAGTGACTCTGAATCTACGGACACGCAAATATCTATTCACGACGATTCATCAGAAGATCTTGAAGATATAATCGATAACGAAGTCTGCCACGTTTTCAGTGGCAGATATAATGTAAGCTTTGAAGAATGGATCCAATGTAAAGTATGCAGAAAATGGAGCCACGAATCGTGCGGTGAAAAGGGCTCTTTGAACTTTTTTTGCAGGAAATGTTTCTGAGCGATTTTTTAACTAAAGTTTTCTGTATTTAAAAAAAAATAATTAATGTCCTTGATTTCATTCGTTGTTTTACTTTGCATTATTAAAATTATTTTTGGTATCGACAGATAAACAACATACCTAATAATGGTCGAAGTCCAAGACTGTTCTTTTCGTGGGGACCCGTGTTCTCTTCATAGTACACTATACCTTGAAAAGAACATTTCCCATTTTTTAGAAAATTGGTATTTTCTCTTAATCCGAAAGAATTACGTGACTTCCACTCTAGGTTTAATGAGAGGATAGAATAGGGTCTACATAACAACATTTAGTTATTTCAATATTGCATAACTTTGAAAGTTACAGCACCAAGAAAAAAAAAGTTCTCTTCATGGTGGTTCTCCCCTACTTGTTTCTCCATTAATTTGTATATATTACGTGTCATTTGAGCTAGTTGAAAAATATTATTTTGAAATTTTGTGTAGATGTGGTATTGTAATGTTGTTGTCCCTATTTATACAATAAGTGAGGTATATTAAGCTAAAAAAACAATATAAATAAATAAACAAAATGCCTAAAAAATTTTACTTGAACCGAAAAAAACATTGTACAGGTGTAAATCTCAAGGGAAAGAATCTTAATGTATAGATAGTTAGGTGTTTATGATTGATACAATTTACCTAATAAGACATTTTAATCATAGGTACCTTCGTTATTGATTCATGTATAGCTCACAGTGCCCATTGAATACACATCTCTAATAATCTTTAATGTAACTTGTGTACAATAATTATATAATTAGTTTGTATGACTACATGTGATTCAAATTAAAAGCTAAAATGATTAGACATTACAAATAAATTATGTACCTACTTTGAGTCATGTTATAACGCCTTCGTGTTTTCTGTATAATGTGCAATAACTATTGTGCACATAAAAACAATGGCAAGGAACTAGTTTGTTATTAAAACATTATAATTACAATGATAATTATAGATAATGATAATCATTATATACATAAATTATCGTTATAATATTATATTTATCCTCCAAATATGTTTTTTCTTGATTTTACATACATAAATACGAATGTATTTTAATTTCATAATGTATACTTTTTTTATAAAATTATGCATATATCACAATATATATTGTTAAATAGTTATTTGTTTTCTAAATATACACTCCTCTTCCATCTACAAGCAAATGCTTCCAATGAAGGGGCAGTATAAATCATAAGATACAAAATAACCCATTGTAAAACGTTAATTATTATGGTTTGTACAAAAGTTTTATTAACAAAAATGTATTATTATTAGTTTTATTAATAAAACCTGCTAAAAACCCAGTCTTACATATAAACATTCCCGGGTTACGAATAACCTGACAATATTTGAAAATCTCCTACTACCACCTCAGGAAATGGAAAATGTTGCTTGTGTTATGATGGAGGACCAGCCGAAGAATTGAACTCACTTCGCCTTGATGGGACCCAATTTCAACTCGGTCACCGACCGGTCAAATCGATTTTTTATTGAATATACAGATCCTGGTCGGGTTGACGGACGCACAAATAGCGGTGAAACAAGTTTTTTTAAAGAAAATCAACATAGATCTCCATGTATTATTAACTATTTAATATATAATATGTCGTCCTATCGGCAAACTTCGGTTATTGCATTAATAAAGTACTTACTTAAAAGTCCTTACTGCGCCTAGGTCAGTGGGAAGTTTTTTAATTGTTTAATTACCTCTCTGGGAGGGCCGTGCCTTTTACTACGTATAACATTTAGTATATTAGTTAATTTTAAGCTCGGATTGGTTGGAATTTCGGGCTTAGCGAGCTTAGAACATAATCCGTATATAGGTCGTAAACTTGATATCACAAATACTAGACGTATTGTCAAAGATTTTAACAAAGGAATGTGCTTTTTTTCTTTCTAAAACAAAACCATTGTCTACGTGAGTGATATATCTATGCTCTCTACTGTCATACCACGATCGTGAGCTTTCAATGACACCGCTATTTTACGAGTTTTTTTATAAAGTTCCCCACTTCAATGGTGGTATATGCGAAGATATTAATTTTAAATTGCATTGGTTTTGCTGGACTCTTCATGAAATAAATTAGATTGAAAACAAATTTCCTGACGTTGAAACTTTTAAAAGCCCTTTCCAGACTATTTAAGATTGATTATGAATTAATAACGTAGACATTTCTTATCATTCGATGAAGATTTCTCACCGTTCGTACTGATAAAATTAGGCAATTTAGGTAAATTTCGGTGAGATGAAATTATTAACATGATAATCGAGTTTGTCATATGACTGCTAGCGGCTCGTTGTCTGAAAATGAACTATTCTGCTGCGTATCCAGATTTCCAGCAGATTAAGTCCGCTAGAATTTCAGCGAGGAATGTCGTACATGGCGAGGATACGGATTGACTGATATACCGGGCCTTAGAGACACGAAGTATACCTTATCCTACAAGTGTCTATATATTTCAGTAATGATATTAACGTGACCCCAATATTAGAAGACATAAGAAGAAATCTTCAAAGAGTCCTCTACCATTGCCCAACCAACATTTGGCGCTCATTATTTCGGAATAGGAGGAATTCATATTCGTATTATTTTTAACCTCCTATGTATGCTCTTTTATTAAGGCGATCAAATATTTTATGCTCATGAAATGCAACTAAACTTAGTTATGACAAAATTTATTCAAATGAAAGAAACGCTTTGTTTTAATCAATACTTTTATAAACTTCAGTGATTTAGTTATTATTTTAAACTATTGGGAATTATTCGAAACCTTTGTAATTATTTGAAGATTTTGGGAAGCATTGGGAATTATTTGAAACGTGTATATTTAGAACAGAATACAAAATACTTCGGGAAAAAATCTATGATATGTAACTTCTCAATTAAAAATGTTGCTTTACTTGGAAGAATTAGAAAAAAATCGATAAAAAAACAAGTTAACTACTATTTTAAACAATTGCTGCACCACATATATGCTACTGTTCTAGTGTTATCTACCTCATTGATGTAGGTAGCTTAAAAGCACTCCAAATATTCCTGAATATAGCAATGAGACTAATTTTGAAGTATAATAAATATAAACCCATACAAAAAATGCTAAAGGAATTAGATATAATCAGTGTTAATCAAAGAATTCTCCATAACGTTTTAATTTTTATCTATAAAGTTTTTAACAACTTACTACCAACTTATTTTAGAGACAAACTACAATATAATAAAGACCTCGACACTCAATTTACAAGACAGAAAGAAAACAGTATAATCAAAAAATTAATTTAAAAAAACACAGAATTGTTTATTGTATAAAGTAATCAAAATGCATAGCTTAATCTCCAGTTACATTAAAAATGTACTTAGTTTAAGAAAATTAAAAGAAGTCATAAATGATATATGTATTATTTTTTAATGATAAACTAATTAGACCATTGAGAGGTTAGTGTCCTTTAAGAATGTTGTTTTCTATCGGAGATACGTGGATGACATTTTGATCGTATGGACTGGTACACAGAGGCAGCTGGATGTCTTCATCAAGGAGATAAATCAAATCAATAGGTCGATTCAATTCACTATGGAGATAGGAGGAGATAGAATCAACTTTTTAGATGTAGGAATTAGGATTGTTAATAACAAGTTGGAATTTTCGATATACAGGAAGCCTACATATAGTGATAATATCATCCACAGCTCTTCGAGACATCACATCTCACACAAATTGTCGATATTCCATTGTCTAATCAATAGACTGTTACATGTACCATTGAATGATATAGATTACAGTAAAGAATTGAATGTTATCAAAGCTATTGCGGTGAATAATGGTTACGATAGCGGAATAATAGATAATTTAATAAAAAAGAAAAATAAAAAAACTCACTGTAACTTCAATTACATATGGCCTTACACCAGAAAATGAAATTGAAACAAAACAATGGTGTAAAATACCATACCTTGGGAAAGTATCAAATAAAGTTTCGAAATTGATAAACAGTGACAAGAAGTGTAAGACAGCTTTTTGTAGCGTGAATTCTTTGGGTAAGATATTAATAAACAATAAGGATAAGAGAGATAAATTGGAGAACTCTGGAATTTACCAAGTGAATTGCTCGAATTGCCCTGCATGTTACGTGGGACAGACAGGAAGAGCAGTATCGACCCGTATAAAGGAGCATTTCGCATGTTGGGTAAATCGAAAGGGAGATTTATCGAACGTAGCCTTGCATTTGCCAGAGAACCAACATACTTTTGACAAGGATAGAGATGTCAAGGTTCTTCACGTTTGTGAAAAGGGACAGAAATTAGACAGATTAGAATTACTAGAAATTAATCGCCTAACGAAGAAAATTGATCGTAAATATGACATGAATAAACAGTTGGAACATGGTGCATAGTCGCCATTAATATATCCATTGTAATTAATTTGAATAATGTTACCTTAGACTCTGAGGTAACATTTTATTCTAAGTAATTTGCGATGTATGTATTGATGATTATTGAACATTTTGTTATTCATGACTTATTTACCTTAAATAACAGTTGTGTAATTTAATTATGTAATCTTCTGATCCTTTGTTGCAAACGTCAAGAGTTTTGACATCTCTATCTTTGTGGAAATAATTTTAGTTTTCAGGTAAATGCAAAATTATGTTCAATAGATCATAACCCCCCCCCCACTTTTTGATTTGCCCAACTAAGGAGGTGTTCTTTTATACAGTTTGATTCTTCTCTTCCGGATTGTCCTGCGTGGTATGCAGGAAAATTCATTATTTTATTTACTAAATTATCGATTATTCTGCTATAGTGACCATTGTTATATTATTATTTCTTATTTATGACATATTAACCTTAAAGAACCATTGTAATTTAATAACCCAAAAAAATGACCCTACCTTGACATTGTGTACCTAATTTTGTATAAATTCTGTAACAAAAGAATTTCAATTGCCAGCCTGAAGATGTCCATAATAGGACGAAACCGGTACTGGTAAAATATACAAGTGGAAATAAGTTAAAAAATGTTTTATTTTCTATTTTAATACTATATAATTCCACCACGTATAACAGTGTAATAAATAAATACTGATAAACTAATGTTTATAAGACAAAGTTTTATGCATAGCAACAAGGAAAACAAATTATTATAAGCAATAATTAGTCTTCTGAAATATCCATACAAATTGAAAATATCTCCCGAGTAAAAATAAAATAATAGTAAAGAAAGAAGCAATGACTGAAACCTGTTATGTAGTGACCTCATTAAAATGAGTGGCGTTAAAATGTGTTATTAGTGCAGCTTTATACTTTACAAGGGGAATATTAAAAGTATCTGCGATTTTAGCATTAAAGTTCCCAAGTGTGTGCAATCTATTTATAACTGAGTTATATCCTGAGACTGTGGTATAATTGTCACAATAATACATACTAGAGGACCTTGATCTAATGGTAGGTACATGAAATTGAATCAACATTAATTTGTCAGGGCTATCCAACTGATAATTTATAATTTTATATAAAAATATAAGATCACTTAACTTGAGCAATTTCAATGAATGTAATAAAAACTCATAATCTATTGTTTCTAAAAGAATTCCAAGCCTAAAATTAATACACCTCAAAAATTTGCGTTGGACTCTTTCAATGGTATTAATGTGATTATTCAAGACAGGTGACCAAATTGTAGAGTTGTATTCTAGAATACTTCTAACGAGAGATGTGAAAATTTTTTTTAATGTGTTGATATTTTTAAAATCCCTGGAAATTCTTACTATAAAACCTAACATTTTCATAGCCCTGTTAGCGATAGACGTTATGTGAGATACAAAGCAGAGTTTCTGATCAAACATTAAGCCTAGGTCAAGTATTTCGATTACAGAGATTAAGTCAACATTACACAATGAATAATTATAAATTATTGGTTATTTGATTGTGTAGAACCCATAACTTGGCATTTGTTAATATTAAGTTGCAGTTTATTACTAGAACACCATTTGAAAAAGTTGTTAAGGTTCTCTTGCAAGATTTTGCAGTCGTACACATCATTAATGACCCTAAACAACTTCATATCGTCAGCAAAAAGTAAAACTTCGACATTGTAGAAAATGCTGGTAACGTCATTGATGAATAGGATAAATAATAAAGGTCCCAGGTGTGAACCTTGTGGGACTCTGCTGGTAGCAATAAATTCATAGGATAGACAGTCATTAATCTTAACAAAAAGTGATCTATCAGATAAGTAACTGATCAACCATGCCGGTAAATTACCACTTATCCCAAATTTTACAAGTTTATTGATTAGTATTTTGTGGCAGACCTTATCGAACGCCTTGGAAAAATCGGTATATACGGAGTCTATCTGTTTCCTGTTAGTCAATGCTGTATTTATGTAGTTTACATATACTGTAAGGTTTGTGAGAGTAGATCTAGATGAGACAAACCCATGTTGTCAATTGGTAATAACGTGTTTAATATTAGAGGATATTTTGCTTAGAATGATTTTTTCAAAGAGCTTGGCATTCTAGATAGAATATAAATAGGTCTGTAATTGCATACATCATTTGTAGAACCCTTTTTGAATAGATAACTAGATTTCCAGCTATTGGGGAATTGACCTTTTTTAAGAATTTGTTAAAGATTAAGTACAATGGATAGGATAGATTATTTACACCATTTTTTAGAAATATGGGTGCGATATTATCAGGACCAGAACTTGTTTTTGGTTCCATGAGTTTAATAGAAGCTATGATATCATTGCGTTCAATCAATAGATCAGATAGTTGCAAGTTAATATAAGTGAAAAATTAATTAATTCCGATTCCGATTAGTAAACTCGCTTTTTCATCATTACTGAATTTTTATCCCAGTTTTCGTTGGGATTATTCGTCATCTAAATAATTGTTAAAATATGATTTAAAGCAAATTATTAACAGCTGGAGAAACGTTAATGTTATATTGGAGTTCTTCAGGTCTATATCAAATTGTAGAGGTAATTGAATCTTTAAGACATTGTAAAAAATAAACAGGATTATACTACCCAGAAAAATTTTGATGATGATTGAAAATTTCCGTCATCAAAAAACAAAATACAGCAAAATAGTACTGTAACAAATCGATTATTATTGTAATTAATGTATTTTAATTTTTTTTTCCATAAAAAATACTTTGTTTTCGTAATTAATCGCAACAATTTCAAATTCAAATGACATGTGCTGTCATCTTTAAAATAAACTTTAGACGTTTCTAAAAATAGGTTTTAATTTTTGTAATTTTAATAACAGAAGCTTTTGACTAATTTTTAGGATAATTCAAAACATTACAGGCATCGTAGCGAATGTTCAGTCGAACTCAATACCTACTGTTCACACTACTAGACTTTAAATGTTACAATACACAGAACAATCTCAAGCAAAATTCCATAATGTTATTTTATGGACATACGTAATAGGTACTAAAACTATACAATATCGAAAAATATCCTTAACATTATCTTATTGCACTGTGTATGTCTTAATAAATAAATAAATATGGTTTATTGATTTATTTACAAATGTAAATGTGAAACGTTTTAACTTTTACATGTTCTGATTAGCTTCAGTGAAGCATTTAGTGTTGCGAATGAGTAGATTGTTGCAAATTATTACAGTTAAAGCTGTTTTCGTACTTGAGTAGACATTGAACCTACGTACGTTAAAAATGGACCCTAAAAAATACAAATGAACCACGATTTCGATAATACGAAACCATCATACGTTTCTGTAGGTCACAAAAACTGCAATGGGATGTCCATTGGACATGTAGAAAAAAATCTATGTAATAGGACACGGAAAATCATTTGCAAGTGGGCGGCCCTGTGGAAGAGATCCAGAGACACCAAGAAAGAAGGTGACCATCGGATTGCAAAAAATTAAAGTGATTATGATAATGAAAATCACGAGATATAATTGTAGGACTTGTGAAGCTACAAGTATTTATTAAAAAAAAAGTCTCAAGATCATTGACAATCGAATTTACATTTCGAATGAACACTGGAAAAAATATTTTTTACGAAGGAATACATATTTCAAATCTATAATAAGTTTCTTTATAATCTCCTCTATCGTTTGTATGAATCGTTTCCACAATCAATTCCAAATTTGAAAATCAAAAGAAATTCATGTTTTAGAGTTCATTTAACCTGAGTTACGCCACCGAAATTATAATATTAATTTTTTACATTTATGTTAGATACTAGCTGTACCCTGCCACGCATTGCTCTGGCACAGACTGTCTGAGCAAATAGATAAACAATAGTGCGTGTTGCTTTTACGTCCGACAGATGGCGGTGTTTTTCAAAACATTCTTGTTTTTAACTGTCACAAGTGACTCCTGTATAATATGGGTTTATAAAAAACACACGCGTATTCGAATATGTCAAAATAAAAGCAATCGGGGAGGAACTATCGGAGATTTAAGATTTTGAACAATCGAACATTTTTATTTATATAGGTAGATCGTATTAATTGATTTTGTTGGAATTATTTTCAATGATTTTTGTAATCTTTTATCAGACCGTTAAATTATAATAGATTATATTATATTTTTTTGTATTTTAATTGCCTGCAAGTCTGCATAGCGGGAAATTAACCATAAATTAATAAATTAGATACTACAATGTTTTCGTACATTAAAATAATTAATTTAATTGTGTTTATTTTACACAAAAAAACGGTAGATTACTATCTAATGCCTTGCATCGTACTTCGCATAATGTAGCTAGATTCCATATAAAAGTCCAGTCATTATGGTCTGAAAATATTAATATTATTGAATGTATTCTAATTAGTTTTCTTTCACTTTTTCAAGATCTAGTTTACGAGATTTTTATCGATATCAAAATGTGTATTTATTATTCAATTGTAGATTAATTTTCCTGTAGTATTATAATCAACAATTTTCTTATAAAAGTGACTTAAAAACACAAAAAAATCTTTTCAATAAAAGTATAAACGCACCACGTTTAAAATATCTGAAAGTGTACATCTGAAAATATCTGATTGTTGTTGATAATATCAAAGCAAAGTGATTTCTGTAAACAAATCAATTAAAAATAACATAACCTTAAATATTAAACGTCAAGTTTAGTGTTTTTGTCTATGCAATCAAGTGTCAACAATAAATATTATGTAGTGATTACCAGTATCAATTTTCCAACATAATTTGTGAGTGGCATTTGTGAACAAAACAATTTAGTGATGTCCGGCACTCGTAGCAAAAATCAATGAATTTCTGATGATAAGATTAACATGGATAAAATTATCGAATACATTGATAAAACAATTGAAACTTTGAAAAAGGATATTTTCACCAAAATTGATTCAGAAAAGAAACATGAAATACATTTCTTACAAATCGCACATTATCTGTAATAATTGTTTGGATGCAACTGTATTTTTTAAAATTGATGCATTGAGTGTACCTACGTAGACAATATTCAGACGCGATTTTACTATACAAAATCGTAAGCAACATTACTGACTCACCGGATTTATGATATGAAAGTATCTACACGTAACGTATGCTCGAACAATCTTCATTACTCAAACCAAAAAGCTTGCTTTAAGAGACTGTTCAACATATAATAAAATTCTCTCTGATTGTAGATATCTTCAATTGCAATAAAATGAATATAAAAACTCTATTATAAATATATACACTTATACAACAACTAAACTAAACTACATAAAATTTTATGATTTTTTAATGTAATGACTTGTCTATATCTCTTGTTTTAATTATACATTTATATGTATTATCGGTTAATTTTATAAATATACTGTTTAATACATAATGTATTAGTAAAATGAAAAAATCTATAATTGTTTTCTCGGATAAGAAAATTGCACATATATAATGTATAAGCCAACCATATTGTAACTGTTGATTTCCCTAAAATAAAATCAATAAGTAATTAAAATGTTACCATATAAACAATTAATGTTATAAATAATCTAAACAGCGTGAAAAGGTTAAAAAATGTTTAACAGAAAAAAATCAGACATTGAGACTTTGGAAATAGCTGGGATTCGTCAGCAAAACCGGGAACAACCTATTCAAATTGTGAGAAGTATTATATTACATACGCATACTTCTGCACTCTGTATATTATAATATGGTATTTGGTATAATGTAATAGAATGAATACACTAACATTTCAAAAATAAATAAAAAAAATCAAATTAGAAGATCAAATAGGTAGGTACTTGTAGCTGGACATAATAATGTAGAACATTATAAAATTGGTACTTAAAATCTTCTTAACTATGGCAATACCGAGCTCACTTTGAATTTGAAATTTGTCCTACGCGTTAAAATTTCTTCATATTCGAATTCATTTTAAACAAACAAGGTATACCAACATACAGGGTGCGCCAGAGAAACTTACTTATTTGAAAAAATTCTGTATAACTCGATTTATTTTTTTTTTTAAATTTATAATATTGATCAGTGACTTCGATTTTGTTTTATTTTGATTTAACGTCTAATAAATGGCTATATTTCAAACAATCTGCTTTACGTTTGATTGTCTTTCTTGCATAGCGTTAAATAAAATATGATATATTCTAGAATATGATGCTGCGCAGTGGCCAGGAGTGGAGCGTGGTGTCAGAGCCTTGTACCTACTTATAAACCCAAAACACAATCCAAACGACACAAGCTTAGCACTATATTAGGTTATATTATTATCATTTTTCCGTGCTTTAGATGTTGGAAGACTGAAGTTAGTATGCCATAAAAGTAAAAAATAAGTTCATTCGCTGCAGAGATAAAATGTGTTAGAGAAAGTCACATCATGTTTTTGACAAATTTACCGACTTACAACGATTTCGTAATTTTCCTGTCAAAATGTGTTTTAAATGACTTATTTAGTTCATTAATCACAAATTAATGCCGAATTCAACCCAAAATTTTATGAAAGAAATGTGAAAACGTCTCTTTGAATAGATTTCTCCACTGACGAAAATAAGAATACCATGATATTGTTATAATCTGTTTCTTAATGGACACTCGCAATAGTTATACATTCTTAATTTTTATTGGGTTTTATCACGAGTTTTGTGACCATCTTTTCAGGACCGGATTGCAATATATTGCCCCCAGTGTAGAGAGAATACACGAATGTAAACTATATAATTTAAATACTTTAAACATTTTGCTTTAATTAATGTAATAACTGATAGCACAATAGGCTGGAGCAGCGCAATTCAGTCGCGTACATCGTTATGTATATCAAAAACGATCCCGCGGCTTAGTCGCTAATGCTACATATACATCCGCGAGCCGAACTGCTGAACTGAACCTCAACTTATGGGAAAGAAACGAAGCAACCACAAATGGCGGGAAACGCCGCTTGCAGTTGATTCGTACCTTTCCCAGAATTCGTGTTACGGTTCGCGTTTCAGTTCGCAAATTTATACGTACCCTAATGTGTAGAGCCCTGCGACTTACATACTAAACGAGGAACTCGGCTAAATCGCGTTATTAGGTTAGGTTAGGTTAGGTTGACTTAACTTGGTTTAATAATAAAAACACCTATTATTGAATTTTTCCCCAAAACCCTCATTCAATACAAAAAACAAAGTCACTATCCATGTCTGTCTGTTTGTGCCCTTAGTTCTTCTAAACCATGCAACGGGGCTTGGCAGGGTTTTCAATATCATTTAGAGAATTTCTTCCGGAAGGCTTATATATATAATACATGGATATTATATTTATTCAAAGTAGAGAAAAGTCGAACAACGCCGGGTACACGTCAACTAGTAGATTATAATACACAAGTCTTAGTGGACTACGCAATGTTTCGCTATGGCTAATGGGCTAATACGCTCGGGCGTCCCCGACTTCTTCCACCATTCAATACTGTATACCAGTGCTCCGCAACCGGTGTGCCGTGAGCCGGACACAGGTGTGCCGCGAGCCGGACACAGGTGTGCCGTGAGCCGGACACAGGTGTGCCGTGAGCCGGACACAGGTGTGCCGCGGCCAAATTCAATGTATTTGACATTTTACAATTTTTCATTATGTATTTAATATACAATGACAAAATATTTTTCATAATATATTGTCTATTTTTCATTGTCTGGAGCACAGACATAGAATTAATAGACGAGAAGATAATGGCGAGGGGTAAAATCAACTGTTGAAGAACGAAGGGAGTGAAGCTGACTGTGATTCGTCAATAAATCAATCTGACAGTAAATAGGCATCTCGCATTATAATATCACCATTTACTTCTTAAAAGTAAAATCTGCTTTTGAATGAATAGACATTTTTACATGGGAGCGCAAATTACTCGCCACGTTATGAACAAATTTGCGAAGTCCAAATTCGGCAAAAAAATTCGGTTCTATTTTCAGAGTCGAATATTTCGTTTAAGTATTTAGTTAAGACACTTTTATAAATGTTCATAATTTACTTCCCAGCAACCAACCAGCTTTGTGTTTCGCGTCCAGACGTTTCTCGATGTGATAGTAACAACTGATTCATATTATACGATGTGAATATGCTTAAAATAAAGTAAAATAATGCTTATATATGGAATGTAATACGACAATTGGGTTTATTCTCTTTTTCACATCTATTTTTACAAGTTTTCATAGTACAAGTCAACATTTTGCCGTGTTATTTCGTAAAATGAACCGATGATGCCTCGACCATAGTTCGCACAAGAATGATGACGTCACGTTTTCAAATTTCACTTGAGGCCATACGCGAGCACAGCCGGCTCCAATGGAACCGGTATGGGGAGTGGGGATAATACGCTTTTAATCACTTAGGGCAGGTCTACTAATATTCATATGTCTATGGTCTGGAGATACTGTTAAAAGACGTATTCACAATATATTAGAAACACTGATTAGAAAACTGTTATTGGCTGAAAAATTTGCACTTCAGATCAACGAAACAACCGATATTAAAAATAAAACACAGCTGATAGCTATTGTACTTTTCGTTGACTAGGAATTTATTAAAGAACATTATTTATTTTGTAAGGATGTTCCAGAGCGAACTACCGGTGAAGAATTTTTTCAAGTAACCGATGATTTCTTCAAAATATATAATATTAAATGGAGCAATTGCATTGCTGTTTACACGGATGGCGCTGCGGCAATGACGGGTAGTAAAAAGGGTTTTGTCTCTTGTGTAAAACAAAAAATCCAACGTTACAATTTACACACTGCTGCATACATCGAGAAGCATCGATGGTCAAAAATTTACCGGAGGTACTTTTGAACACGATGAATGAATGCATTAAAATCGTAAACATAATTAAATCAAGAGCCCCAAACTCGCGAATCTTTGGAATACTCTGTTAAGAAATGGGAGCCGAATATGAATCCTTTATAGTGAAATTCGTTGGCTATCCCGAGGCAATGTTTTGGCTTGATTGTTTGAGCTTCGTCACGAGGTGTGTGAGTTTCTTTTATATCAAAATATGCCCAAACTATATCAGCACCTCGATGATAATTACTGGATAGCCAAACTTGCATACATGGCTGATATATTCGAGCATTTGAATGAACTTAATAACGAACTTTGGCAGAAAGAGTAGCAAAAAGGATGTTTGGAAATGTACCAAAGGATCAACCATAGTACAATTGAAAACAAACAATTAACTGTGGATCTGACCCAACAACATTTAAGTATGCTCCAGCAGAAATTTGGTCACTATTTTTATTCCATCAATACGGAACAATACGATTGGATTCGAAATCCATTTGCAACCAATGCAATAAATTCTACGGAAGCACTGCCTCTGCAAATTCGAGTGAAATTCGGTTCCATGATAACTCAACACAGTGACAATTCAACATACCTTTAAAAAGTGATATAAAGTCATTAGAAACGATGAAAAAAATAATTTAAACCTAACCTAACCTACTTAACCCAGTTATTAAAGTTTTTGTTTCATCACTTCCCATGACTTTATATAACTTTTTAAAGATGTGATGAATTATCATTGCGATGATTAATCCGGTCACCTTTATATTTATATGTATGTATGTATACTTTCAAATAAAAAACAAGAAATTATTGTAAAATTTGTGTATCAATTTAATATCTATATATTTTAGCTTTTGGTGTGCCGCGAAATTATAGGAAGAAATTTGGTGTGTCATAGGTGAGAAAAGGTTGCGGAGCACTGCAGTGTATACCACAATGTTACTGTAAAAAAAATTTCAGCGATATCGGTCGACTACTTTTCATAAATTAAGAAGATTATGTGAAAATAAATCGATAAATAGCGCCTTTAAAAAAATCGCAAATTTCCATCTATGATAGATGCGGCTCTAGTTTTACAACGACAAAGGGGAACCTGTTTAATATTTCAACCAAAAAAAACGGATATTTTAGAGGTCTTTTGCCACGTTATCGACCCCATGACATTGACATTCTCATTACATAAAGTTCAAAACGCCAAAACCGCTATAAATTTTTTATTTAAATAAAATTAAATATTGAACAATTTAGCATTTTTTATTGAAGTCATCAAATTAGCATTTATTTACCAAATCCAACATAAAATTGACACGACCGGTGACATAATAATACTAATTTGAATTGTATGTGATTTTTTTCCTCAACTTAACCAAATATTTGCATATTGGGTGGTTCATTAAAACGCATCTATTTATTGGAATATATTATTAACAAAAATATATTAATAAAAATAAATATACTACTTAAAATATAGTTATGCAATATTTTTCCTTGCACAGAAGTTGTTTTCCATTTGTTTTTCCATTTTTCTAATGTTTAGAATAAATAAAACATTGTATTTGGGAGGACTGCCTTGAAACTAGTTTAGAAGTGAAGGCCTTTTATCAAAAAGCTGATATACAATCATCAAATGGCTTCAATAAATTAAAACAAGTTACTCCATATTCTAAAATATATTTCATCATGGTAATGTATTACTAACATTGACCTGATTTTTAGACTGAAAAATAGACAAAATTTGAATCTAAATGTTAAGTACTTACCTATTATTTACATCACTTTAAATAAATTAATATATTTAATCTATGAAACCTATTTTATTAAAAAGACGAACTCCAACATTCCTGTACAATCTAAGATGAATTAAAAGTACTAATTTTGGTTGTATGTCAGTAACTCTGGTTCAATGATTTCCAGGGACAACTCGTATTTGCTTTTAATTTAACCGTCACGTTATATTTCTTAGAGATGCTGTCAGAAGGTCGGTGAATTTACTTATTTAATCAGGAGTAATCTACACTAAAAATAAAAAATCAAATATCGATCACTTTGAAGAGGGAGGGGGAGGGGTATGGAAAGTTTATTAGAATTGGGAATTTCAATGTCATTAGAAGGAAAATACAGGTTAAGTAAGAAAATATTTAAAGAAAGGTTGATATTTTGTTTTGAAAAAAACCTTTTTTCTTATTTCTAAAATTTCTAAATTCTCATCTGTGATGCCTTACAACGTATATGTAGAATTTTTAACCTCGAAAGTATGATCATTTTTAAATTAATGATCAACGAACTCTGAGTCACTATTGCATTACATAGCTCTGAGATGTTCCTTAACTCGTCAAAGCGTTCTTTCTTTTTTTAACTCAAATTGTTCTCGAAACATGCAGATTAAGAAAAATAAAGTGAAGTAAATTAAGTTATTTGTCTTTTTAATAAAATAAATAATGCCATCATAAAGTGATAACCGAATGTTAGAAGAAGAAGAACTTTTCTTCGAAAAAACTACGCAAGCATTTAGTTTCATAAAATGCATTTGCCTTTTGTAAGCTGGCTGGCTCCAGTATCTCTTCGTCATTAAATAATATCACAATGATTTATCTCGGATGATGACATGTAATGACGAAGAGATACTGGACAACCTTGCATAATCTCATATAGGTTACCCACACTGTTGTCCTTATTTCATGTTGTCCATCTCATACAAGATATCAGTCGCACTTCGTTACATTTATGACATATTTCAGAGACAGTATTAAGAGTAGAAATAAAACTATCGTTTTATAGTATGTATGGTACGTGGTACATGTATATGTAACCTACCCATAACCCATATTATTTATTTATTTATTTTGTAAGAAACAAACAGCTTTTATATAATATACAATGATAGATATAAATATACAAGTTAACTGAAGTCAAGCCACAGAAGTTTCATATGCTAAAGTGCATTAGAAATGAAGTTTTAGTATCTTAAAATTAATTTGGTGTTAAAGAAAGGAGAGAGGAAGGGGAAAATAGGAAGAGGATAGGAGTTACTGCCGATACATTCCATACTCTCATATTAATAATCGATCGTACGCATTACTTCATATCGATATTTCTTTAGGTAAAATAAAATAAATGTCAATGCTTTAAAATTTTGAATTATATTGTGCACATATACGAGGAATTGGGGAATTTTTTCGCATGTTTGTTCTACAAGAGGGTAGATAAAATAAATCAGATTGTCGGGTTGATCTAGACGGAATATGAAGATTTATTAAATTGGTAAGTTCTGGTGAGTCCAGACCATTATTTAGGATTTTAAATAATAAGATTTGATCAAAAATTAGACGTCGTGTTTGGAGGGAGTTAAAATTATGAAATTTAATGGATTCGGTATAATTTGAGAAGTGTAAGTTTAGTTTATAATTTATGTGTTTAATTTTTTTTTTTTTTAATTCTTTCTATTCTTTCGATATGGGCTTGGTATAAAGGAGTCCAGATCGGTGTACAGTGTTCTGGGTGCGGGCGAATATATGAGGTGTAAAGGGAATATAGAGTGCTTATGTTGTGGAAGGGTTTTGCTATGCGAATTATAAATCCCAGCATTTTATTGGCTTTGGTAATGATGGCATCAGTGTGTTGGATAAAGTTTAATTTAACATCCGGTGTTACCCCAATTATGTATGGTACATGGCATATTTATATGGTGTGTAACATAACTTAGTACGTTTGGTACATGGTACATTTATATGGTCTATAACATACCCATAACTTATTTTATAAGGTATATGGTACATTTTTATGGTACCTACCCATAACTGGAAGAATAAAGTTTTTTGCAGGTGACACTGTGCTTATAGCTCGACGTAAAAAATGGAAAGGAACATTCGACATAGCTCAAAACGACATAGGCCTTGTAAAGAATTGATTAGATAACAATCTCTTTACTCTCAATGAATAAAAAATCTTTTTTTCAACATTAAGGACGGGTTGTTTCGGAGAATCTGAACAATTCATCAAATTTCAAAGTTCATTTTCAAGTTCTGTGAAAGATTTTTTTAATATCTGTTTTCATTTCAGTTTTGTCAAGCAACTAGCCTACAATGATATAGAAACAGAACTTGAATAAGTCTTTCACAGAACCCGAAAATGAACGTTGACATTTGATGAATTGTTCAAATTCTCCGAAACAACCTGTCCTTAGTCTGTCCGCTGCAACCCATCCTACTAACAATTAAAAAAAAATAATTCACTTCTGTCCAAGTCCTGATTCTTCCTGTAATTACCAAAACTTGGAACAAGACACCAATATAAAATGTATGGCGGTCTTGATTGATCAACATTGGGATCAGTACTTAGCCAGCCTAACTCAGCACATTCGCAATCTATCTTATATTTTTCGAACTCGTAGAAATATCCTTACTTCTACAACACTTAAATCAGTATACTATGTTCTCTGCCAATCCCTATTAGCATGCTGCATCATCATTTGGGGTGGCTGTACTCAAACTATTATTGATCCTCTAAAAAAATAACAAAAAAAAGTAATACTTATTATGAACAAACGACTGACAAGATATTCCTCCATTCGACTCTTCATTGAGTACAATGTCTTAAATATACGTCAAATCCATCTAAAATTTATGCACAAAACACATTTTTTGTAAAAATACAATAAAACAAACTCTTATAATAAAATCACATCACCAGAAATATAACCAACCGACTTTACAAAGTAATTAAACTTTATACTACATCAACTCGACGACAATTCATCTACCTTGCTCCAATAAACTTCAACCTCCACCTTACTTAAAAACCGAAACCCAACTCCATACTTTCAAAACATAAATAACTATATGGACCCTTAAATCTTTTTTTTAATGTATATTTTATTTAATTATCGAAGAAAGCAAACACTTTGTGGCTTGACATTATACAAAATGAAACAAACACTTAGTTTTAAACCACTTTAATTTCGAGTTATATTAGTCGACCGGTTTCGATTGGACTCAATCTTCATCAGGACAATAAAATATAATACTAAATTATAATACAGAGTAAGGTATAAGGTAAACATAAAAGAAAGAGAAAGTATGTAGTAGAGGGAGAGAACATCAGAGACTGGTTGGTGGAGGGGATGGGGAAGGGATAGGGGGAGGGGTTGGGGGAGGACCAAAGGAAGGGTGGGGGTTATGGGTTAGGTTGGAGCAAGGAAACAACTTTAAAATCGGGCTGTTGGTTAATTCTATCTGTTTATTTAAAATTTGGGAATTATTTTTCGTTGATTTAGAGATTTCCAAAGCTTCTAAGTTATTCAGGCGTATTCCTATTTTATTTTTATGAATTATTTGGACTCCCGTATTTTTATTAAATGTGTGGTTAGTATTGATTAAATGTTCAGCAAATTCTGAGAAGCCTGTGTGTGTTAAGCACCTGATATGTTCTTTAACTCTAATATTTATATTTCGCGCGGTTTTTCCTATATAGGTTGCTGGGCAATCGTTGCAATTTAGTCTATAGATGCCAGAGTGGCTTAATTGATCCTCTTTGTCTTTAGAATTAATTAAAATTTTTGCTAAATTATTGTTAGTATAGAAGGCCGGCCTTATTTCTGAAGGAAGTTTAGATATGCAAAGGGAAGACAATTTACTTATATACAAAATTCTACGCCATTGGGTGGGAGCATTATTATTATTAATAGTTGGGAGGGCATTATATAGGAATTTATTTGTTGTGATTCGGCGAAGTTTTTTTGAGAGGATTTTATCAATTAGACCGGAGTCATATCCGTTGTTGATGGCTATTTGTTTAATTGTAAGTAGTTCATTAGAAAAATTATTATTAGATAAGGGGATAGTAACAAGCCGGTGAATCATGCTGTGGAAAGAGGAGTGTTTGTGTGACATAGGGTGGTTGGAGGTATTATGTATTATAGTGTCGGTAAATGTAGGTTTTCTATAAATGTTGAAGCTAATTTTGTTGTTAATAATGGTTAAAGAGAGATCTAGAAAATTTAAGTTGGAGTTTACGCCTATCTCTAGTGTGAACTGGATTTTTGAGTGGAAGGAATTAAGGAGTGATAGGAAGGAGTTGAGTTGACGGTCTGAGCCCGTCCAAATACAAATTATATCGTCGACATACCGTTTCCACAAAAGAACATTTTTTAACAAAGGGGATTTAGATTCAAATATTTTGTTTTCAATATTATCCATGAATATGTCAGCTAATACCGGGCTGGTGGGCGATCCCATTGCAAGGCCATCTTTTTGTTGGTACACCACATCATTGAATTTAAAATAATTTTGATTTAAGCACAAATTAAAAAGGCGAGAGAGATCATTAGAGAGGTCGTTAGATAAATGGGAATTATTAAGTAAGTTAGATACTAAAGTTTTACATTCAGACACAGGGATATTCGGAAATAAGTTTATAACATCAAATGAAATGAGTTTAGAGTTAGATGGGAGAACTAAGTCTTTCAAATGATTCACTAATTCTATGGAATTTTTAATTGTATAATTAGGGGAAAACACATTGGAATTATTAAACACATTAGTAACAAGAGAGGCTAATTTAAAATTTGGGGCATTACAGCAGGCAACTACTGGGCGAATTGGTGAGTCACTTTTGTGGATTTTTAAGAACCCATATAACCTGGGGATTTTAGGGTTTTTAGTGAGTAATTTAACTTTGTCATATGACAAATCTATGAATACTGGGTTTTTACAGTCTTTCAAAGCATTCTTTACATGTTGTTGGTATTTATTAGTGGGGTCTGAACGTAATATTTCAAAATCCTTATTGTTAAGAAAATTGCCAATTTTTGAGTTATATTCACTTCTGGGCATAATTATTACCGTGTTGCCTTTATCGGCCTTTGTTAATATTAAGTTTTCGGTATTTAGCTTGTTTCGAATGGTCCTGGCATGGAGGGTTTCTGGATTGAATGAGGGGATATTTTTGGGGATAAGGTCTTTTAGCACTTCTGCACTTTGATACTGGAATTTTCGTGGAGCTTTATGTAACGCCGTTTCCACATCCACTGCAACATTTTCGATGGCATCACTATAGTTGCGTTCGGTGTAGTTGAGGTTATATTTTAAACCTTTCGACAGGAGGGCCATCTCCTGTGGGAGAAACTGGATTGACGAAAGATTTTGTACGCGGTCGTAAAAATTTTCCGATTAAAAAAAAAATCCGATTTTAAAGTTGTTTCCTTGCTCCAACCTAACCCATAACCCCCACCCTTCCTTTGGTCCTCCCCCAACCCCTCCCCCTATCCCTTCCCCATCCCCTCCACCAACCAGTCTCTGATGTTCTCTCCCTCTACTACATACTTTCTCTTTCTTTTATGTTTACCTTATACCTTACTCTGTATTATAATTTAGTATTATATTTTATTGTCCTGATGAAGATTGAGTCCAATCGAAACCGGTCGACTAATATAACTCGAAATTAAAGTGGTTTAAAACTAAGTGTTTGTTTCAGTTTGTATATTTTATTTAGTTATAAAATTTTACATACCTAATATGTAGAGCTAATTCTATTTGCACACGTTTGTTGTGTTCTTTCAGCAAATTTAATATTGTGATGTAAAGCTGTTTTATACACATAACATTACATTCCTTCTTAAGTATATATATCAAGTAGGTTAGATGGATAACAGTTTTTTTGTACATAACTTTAATGATCAATTTTTTAGTAAAAATGTACTAAATGTCTAAAGTCCAATGTTGAACATTGGACTTTAGACATTTAGTGTGGAAGATTTTAAGCACCAATTTAATAATGTTCTACATTATTATGTCTTTCTACAAGTACCTATTTGATCTTATAATTTGATTTTATTTTAAAATTTTCCAAATGTTAGTGTATTCACTGTTGAAATGGTTCAACATTGGACTTTAGACATGATCCCCAGCATAGTATGTTATAAGAAAGTCGAGATTAGACTAAATAGACAGTTTTTAATTTATCTTATCCAACATGTGAAGTTCTTTAATAATAAATGTCTCCTGATGTTCTTTGTTAACATATCGATATGGTCGTTCCATCTTAAAAAAATATCAATCTTTACACCTAGATATATGATACAGTCTACACCTTCCAAGTGGTGTATATGTATTGTATAATTTAATTATATTATGAAAAATTCAATCTGCAAACTTAATCCGCCATAACACAGGGGTCTTCATCCTTACATCCCTAGCATGGCGGATAAAATAACACAAAAAATGTATGCACTATAAAAATTTTCTTGAGATTAATTTTTAAAAAACACATATGAACTACTACTGTTTTGAAAATTTGTCTTTTTTAAATAATAGAACGGAGTTCAAAATCAGGAATTTTGCTAAATATTATTAATTGGGCTTAGCAACAGAATCTTTAAATCGATAGCAGTGTATTGTGGGCGTGTCCGAGTGACAGATCTAAGGTCAATTCCTCCATCAGACTATTTGTGAATTTTATAAAATATAAATTTTTTAAATCGAGTTTCTTTCTTCAATAAGCATATAATCAAATTTATTGACCAGTTTGGACAAAAATTCAAAAGGTTTAATTTTTATTTTATATTGGTGTAGATCACACTTCTATTAGATCATCACTTTTGTGTTGTTGGTTGACATAAAAATATGACTTGTTAATTAGTTAAATGTTTTAACCGCTACGATGTTATATGTACTTTCCCTAAAATTTTTCACCTTACAGGTTTTATTATCAGGTTAAATAAGTTATAAAAAGTGACGTATTTATGAGAAATTGTTTGGTTTGTTCCAGGTCTTGATGAAACCGTAAAGCTCGTGACCAGCATGGGCGGCACCTGCAAGGGATACATCGTGGACCTCGCCAATCGTGAGGATGTCTACAGGGCGGCCGCCCTAGTCAAGGCGGACTTTGGAAGAGTGAGTCAACAATCACTATTTATCTGTCTCTATAACATCCCTTTGCAAACAAAATTAATCTAATTATTATTAGCTAGTAAGTTAGTATCACAGCGGAAATCGATGTAGGGGTTTTTGTCTTTAGTGGATACTATCTCACCGAACGAGTTTTAATTTCTCCTGCCATCATAATTATATGTAAAAAATGTAGCTTATGCAATGATTGAAGACTTAGATAGGGAAAGATTAAACCCATATCACATATCCTAACAGCTTATAACCGGTATAACTTGCTTATAATCTGTAGGTATCCTTCACATTTCCACAACTACAGGGTTTTCCAATAAGAGGTGTTATTTTGATATTCAATCGTAAAAGATCAATGGTTTCTTTGCTTGTGTGGCACGTTGAAAGTAAACGTTGTCTAGATCAATACTATCTAATTTCGGCCATAAAAAATATTAATCATCTCTCGATAGCGCAATCCATTCACCGTAACTGTTGCTCCAGCCTCATTTTCGAAAAAGTAAGGTCCAATGACTCCGTCGGACCATTAACCGCACCAAAAAGTCACACGTTGAAGATAGAGAGGCTTTTTAATAATAACTCTTGGGTTTTCCGAGCCCCAGATGTGACAATTTTGCTTGTTGACGAAGCCACCGAGGTGGAAATGGGCCTCATCACCCAAGATGATTTACATTTGATTCACTCAAGTGAATTTTAATAATTTCAATGCATTGTTGAAGCGTGTATCATTGCATTTTTATTAATAACGTAGTTTCTACTTGTCAAATATTAAAAAATAACAGCTTCAAAAGTAACATCTACCGAAATAGCGGGCTGTTCAAAATAACACCTCTTATTGGAAAACCCTGTATATACGTTAACCAAAATAAATCTCGAACTGAGAAAATCGGCTAAGAAATTTTGAATTTTACTGTGGATAGGTGTACAAAATTATTTATATGTTTCTGTAAGTCTTATCTACTAAGCTATACACAACTATGCAATGTGCACCACGGCGATTTAGTAGATTTCAAGTGACGACAAAAATGTATCTGAAAATAATGAAAGTCTATAGGTGATAAAAATAATTATATATTTTATTCCAATTTTTCACATTTTCACTTACGACATTTTAAAAGCGGGAGTTAGACATATTGTAAACAATCCCATTAGGGCGATGTACTACGTGGTGGAATATTTTGAATCGGGCCGCTTACAATGACAATCCTTATGAAGATGGCGATAAGGTTTAAATTCCCGCTTTATACCAGCAGGCTGTTTTGATTTATGGAAGAAAAAAACGTCGCCAAAAAGTGTCTTTAATTTTATTTTGTGGACGTTCAAACACAAATATTTAAATATTTTAAAATCATTTTCTAAGGAACTAAATTTTCTACAGTATACAATAAGGTAGTAGGAGATTTCAAACTTTAAACAATTTTTATTAGCCTGATACTTTATCTCTTTCTGAGCATGTAAAAAGACCGGTAGGTGGCCGAGTTGACATCGCGTTTGGGTCCCACCCAGGCGTTGTTTGTTCAATTCCTCGGCTGGCTAAGTCCTCCATCACAACACAAGCAACATTTTCCGTTTCCTGTGGTGGTAGTAGGAGATTTTAAAATATTGTCAGGTTATTCGTAACCCGGGAATGTTTACCTTTCTTTAAAAAAAACACTCGATTATTTCAACGGCCAAAATGTGTTCCACTTGCAGCATTAAATTAAAGCATATTAAATACTTATTTTTTGCATTACTACGTAGTTCTTCGCCTCAATTAGAGAGTTGCTTAAGTACCTATTAGAAAATCAATAATATAATATCCTGACCCGATACAGTAATAAGTTCTAACAATATCCGTTCCTCGCTATGAATAGAAGATCATAAATTATAAGAAGCATTACCTTTCAAGAATATAACCATTCATGATATTAATCATTCATTTAAATTTCTCTGTCGAGTTCGCTATGATCCATCATAAAATAACAATGTTGTTAAATTGCGAGTTTCGTTTCTGACCATGCGTTGATGTCATTAACATGATCTCAATATCTAGATAAATCTATTGTTCATGTACACACCTCTGGAATGTTCAAGGTTTTATTTGTTTGTGCTATTCTTAGAAATCTTTAAATGGCGATTGCCCTATATAACAGCGAATAGTTTCATACGTAGATAATAGTTTAATCAATTGGAAACGTGACTCCAATTAACTTCTAGACATTATCCCGAGTAACATTCTTGCCAGTCATTAGTAGTTAGTATTGAAGGTTATTTTGTATTGTATTATTTAACGATAGCAGGGATAAGGTGAATTCATAAATATTTTTTTACCTCTTCTCCACACCAGATTATGATCAAAATAAGTGGCGACTCGTTACTTTTGGTGTACTAGAGTACTAATATTACAAAATGTCATTATTGATGTTGTTTTCACTAAAAACGATGTCTTATTTACTATTTGAAAATTCGATTTTTGTATGAAGATTTTCAGGGAATTTTAAATTGGCTGTGCGCCGCAAGGATTTCTTGAAAATTTTCATAAAAAATAACTATTTTCGTAAAAAATTAAAAATCGTTTTCAGCTACAACAATGTCTAGCTATAATGCCATTTTTGTAATATTAGCACTATTTTATAACCAAAAGTCACGAGCCGGAGGTAATCAGCAAAATAATTCCCCTCGGGGCCTATTTCATCTTTTGGGATGCTATAAGTAGGTATGGGAAGGAAAAAAGGTACGATGGATGAGTTGGAATCTGGGGTCAGTGCTTCCACTGCGGTTAGCAAGGCGTTGTTCCGAAAGAGTACTGTTGGAGAGGTTAAAAGGTCTCCCTCAACCAGTCTCATCAGTTGATGAACAGATGCATTCGCCGCCAAGACCCGGATAAACCTCACCCAATGAACTCGGACACCCCTGCTAAGTCACCAAAAGTAGCGAACCACTTGGGGTTTACTATGGCAGAGGTGTTCATTATACAATAAATGGTTTTCATGCCCGCCTCCAAAATTGGAATTTTATGCAAAATGTTATTTGATACTACTATGTATGTATAAATGTATTCATATAATAAAGAATAAGGTGATGTCAAAGGAATTTAAAACAAACAAGATATTTCAGATTTATGGAAATAAGACGAGACATTATTTTTTATCAACAGGAAAAAATTTCGTAAAATTCCCTAATCTCTCATCCACGCAAATTTATTTATAAGGAAAAATCAACAGAAATTTGTCAAATCGATTAAGTTTTAAATATTAAACAAAAATAAATATGAAAGTTTGTTAGTAGTAAAATAAATATTTTATGTGAAAATAAGATTTTACATTAGAACACACAAATTTATGATCAAAATAATTTTAGAGTAACATTAAAAAAATTATGTTGTTTCTCGGCCAGGTATTTTAAAAAGACGGAATAATTATGTTTTTTGGGATCGGTGAATTAGTTTGTTAGTGATTATAATTCATCGAATTCCGGTAGTAAAATAATGAAATAAATAATAAGTGAAATCCTTGAAAGACCTGTAAACGTTTCGTCGATGCCTTTTACTAAATAATAGTGGGATTAATGTATTAATAATTCTCTCATTTGCTTTTTGCTTCATTATCTCACATCGATCTTAACTTTATTTAAATGCTTCGAAATAAAATGTCACAAAACATTATTTCGCCTTCAGCTTTTCAATTTTTATCGGTAGTTAAGGAATACCCTTGTAGGAAATACAATAAAAGTCAAATGTGATAAAAGATTGATGAAAACATTTTTTTTAATCGCTGGTAAAGTAATAAAAAATGTTTCCATTATGCTATTTTTCGTTAAATTAAAATATGGCTATGTGTGAAGTTTTCCTTGAAAGTTTTAAGGAAAAACCTTTAAGACAAAATATTCACAAAATCAAGCCTTTGTTCGGTGGCAAATATTTAACTACACTATATTAAAATACCGAAGTCATCACATGTGCTATTCTTGGTATTATTGTATTATACGTATATATTCATATGTCTACGTATGTCAAGGTAATTAACATTATATATAACGTTTTTTCGTGTTAAAAACAGCCGCAAATAAGCCACATTTACTAAACCGCACGGATATTTACAAGAGCCGCAAATAAGTCACATTTATTAAGCCGCATAGATAGCAATAAAAACAACCGCAAATAAGCCACATTTACTAAACCGCACGGATAGAAATAACAAGAGCCGCAAATAAGCCACATTTACTAAGCCGCATGGATAGAAATAAAAACAACCGCAAATAAGCCACATTTACTAAACCGCTTGGATAGCAATAACAATAGCCGCAAATAAGCCACATTTAAAAAAAAATAGTTGAAAGATAATATTGTTTCGAATTTGAAATATGAGATCGACAAAAATGACATAAAATAAATACATCCCTATGACTGAGTGGTTAGAGGCATTGTCCCGGTAAGACAGAGATCCCAGGTTCGACTCCCAGTTGAGACCGTTAACTTTTTTTTTATTTTTCTGTGTCTTGTTTAGATTTATAAGTATTATTTCTTAATCAATAATAATCTTTGTTTCTAAAAAAATTACGAGTGTTATCCTATTTTAGAATCTTCATGACACGGACAACTTCTAAACCAATGTGCAACCGACGCCATCATAAAATATGTATATATATTTGTGAAAGCCGAACTGTACGCCGTCAGTACTTGTACATAGCTTGTAAATTTGAATCAATGAATATTTTTAATTAACTCCCCAAGCAGAACGCAAGCACGTTATTTAAATATAATTAAGTATGAAATATTTAAAGGGATTTTTAAGGTAAGTAATTTTAACTAGAAAGTTGATTACTAATTAAAATGTTTACAAAAGCAATGTACATATTACAGATCATCTTTTCACCGGTTTTAATGACTTAAAATCATGGTTAGCCATTAAAACACGTACTCGGTGATGACTGGAAATTAATTCGAATAAATAATTCATAATTACCAGAAGATCAGACAAATCCACTTAATTTTTACAGTTTCGCCGTTTTATACATATTACGATGGTTAAATATTAATAATTTGATAGGAAAACACATTAGAGAGTCACCTTAAGTTTAGAGTTAACAGAACAATAAATTATTTTTATGACACCTGTCTCCATTCAGGATTGCCGATTATTGCAATTTTTTGTTTTGTTTATTCCCAATGTCGATTTCCAAAATGAATAGTTTAAAAAACCTTCTTCAATAATAATAATAATCTTTTGCCATATTTCGGTATAATATACGCCGTGTATTATCCATTAAAATTTATTGTTTTTTTTTTCATTCGTGCCCAAATAAAAAAGTTATGATAAATTTAAAAAGCGTTCGTATAAAGACACCTTTATTATTATTTCTCCACGCTCGGTCAGCGGTCTATTGTTCTATTGAAAATAAATGACATTGATTTTGTATTTATATTTATTTATTTATCATGACTCCAATGAAAAACCGCTGTCACTAGGCTTGTTCCTAACGCCTCTCAAATGTTATCAGAACAATAGTAAAGCTACGATTACACTTCATTAAACCATTTTGGTTACAAGAATTTTTTTTTAACTATTTCGTTTTTTTCTTAGATTATCATGAATGAACCTCCAAAAGTATTGCGTATGATCAACGCATCTCGTTGCATACATTTTTAGGTTTTGTTAAATTATACAGCAAAAAAAAAGTATTTTGAAACAATTTTTTTTAATTATTTATTATTTTTTTTTAAAAACATTACATATTACAGTGATCTTTGGCTGACCAAATAGGAGATTAACCTGTTTTAGTTTTAATTTAATCATATTTTTCGTTATTAGTCAGTACGGTTCTAGTGCCTAACTGTTAACATTACTTATTTCATATTAAAATATCTTAGAATTATAAACAAATGCACAAAAGTAAAATACTAAACTGATGGAAATTAAATGGGTCTCTCTTTGAATAATTTATATCAAAATTAAACTTGTTAATTTTTTTCATATAACTATCTTAAATCTGGTTTATGCAGACTTCATAAATTATTGACCCAGATCAGCGGTTAAAATACTAAACTGACAGATTAAAATGGGTCTCTCTTTGAAACATTTGCAATAAAATTAAACTTCTCAATTTTTCATATAACTGTCAATGCGATTTATACAGACTTCATAAATTATTGACCTAGATCAGCGGTTCCCCCTGCGGGGGTAAAACAGTTACTCTGCGGGGGTCATAAGGCAAATAAAATGAAAGTAAATAAAATTGTTAGAACATACAATTTATTCAATTTTGTACTTCTATTTTTAAAGATGTATTTAAAACAAATGACTGAGGATTGAACCTTCCTCCCCATGGACTGACTAAAATGGGTGAACCGCGCTAAGCCAAATTAAGCCAAATCCTTATTGGAGGGTACCGAGATTTATTTCGTACATTAACAGCTGTAAATTTTCATAATGTCATGTCATTTTAGAGAAATGCGAGTGTATGCGCGTGTGCGTACGTGAGTGCCACCAAAATAATATAATCTATTTATTTATTCATTAAAAAAAAAAACAAAATCGAATTTATAATGGATGTTTTTAAAAACCTTTTAATTATTGCAAATTAAAAATAATACTTTTGTTTGTTTTCAGGTGACGTTATTGATCAATAACGCCGGTTTGGTATCCGGGACCACATTATTAAAGACACCTGACCATCTCATTCAGAGGACCTTTGATGTAAACATATTAGCACATTTCTGGGTAAGTGTTTCCTTTGATCCTATTTTTATAAATATATACTATTTATTTTTTCCTATCGTAGCATAAGATATCTTCGAAAAATAATAATTCAAACATCAATGTTTGAAATAAGATCGAAGTTGTCCTTGTAGATAAAATAATACATTTAATTAAAAAAAATTGCTGAAGTTCCCAACATTGCGCAAAGTTTTTCGAAATCAGGTGTACAACCATTGTGCAAAATTTCATCAAGATCTCGAAATCTGCTTTCAGGGTTCGAAAAAAGGGATGTGAATGGTTTTTTAGAAATCTCATGTAGACAATGACCTTGTTTTGGGTCAAGTGTACAAAATCTTATTAACCTCGAAATAAAACTGCAATCATGCCGCCTTGAGACTCTTCTTATATCAGACTCTCCTTCGTATATTAGACTAGCTAACATGTACCCGGCGTTGCTAAATTTTCTCTACTTTTTAGAAATATAATTTGTATGTTTCATATATATAAACCTTCCAGAATAAATTTTCTAAATGATAGTGAAAATCCTTTCAAAATCGGTTGAGTAGTTTAGAAGAACAAAGTGAACAAAGTGCAGAAACATACAGACGCGTAACTAATTAAAGATTTACAAATTGCAATAAAATATCTTATTGCTTGAGAGAAGAGAAATTTCAGACTGCTAATTATGCGCTTATTTTTAAGGGTGTTCTAGGGATGTGTTTTGATCAGTGTAACAAAAAATAACCCACGCCACAGTAATAATAAACGAAAAAAAGGTTATAATAAATGCTACGTGATAAAGTAGGTAACAATATTATTTTTTTATTTTTTAAACAAAAAAAAATTGTTTTTGTATTTATGATTTGGAATTGATCGCTTACTGAAGATAAATTGAGAAACTCAATACACTCAAGTAAAATGTTTTTAGTAACTACTGTAGTTCCTAATAAATCAGAAGAATAAATACCTACCTGCGCAATCTCTTTGCGGTCGGTTGTTGAAAGTAGTAACCGTTTTATATTGTAACACTAATTTTTGGAACCTAAAATTTCTGCCCAAAAATAAACTTTTATAACGATGTTTTATAAAAACAAAACACAAAATTGCTTTACATAAAAATTCCAAGGTTGCCGATAAAATCATTAAAAAATGATTTTTTCAATTTCATAATTTAAAATACGAATAAATAAAGTAGCACATATTCGTATTAAATATTTTTGTAATATAATTATTTAGTTCGGTTGGGTATTTTGGTCTAAAATCCAAATAGAAGTTTATTTTATGAAAAAATCCGCACAGCCGTTCCTCAAGTTCGAGTCCAAAGTCCCAAATATCTTGTGAATCACTTATTGGCTTAAAGACGTTAATTCAACAAAGTTGTTTGTCAATTAGAATAAATTATTATTTTTTACCGTTGATAAAAAGGAAATTCATCTGAAATGTTTTTTTCACATGAATAAATTTATTAAAAGCTGTTATTTTTTTCCCAGTGGACTATAACCGATGTATTATTTGTTTTTTTAGACGTTTGTGAGTATGTGACAATATTTTAAGGTAAACACACCACAATATTAAGTGTAAATTGCAATTAACAAAATACCCATGCTTTAATTGATTTTTTTGTAACTAGACAGTCGCCTTGAAAATGTATACACAATAATGGGTCGCAAATAAAATATTGTAATACCTAATTTAGTCGACAATCTTTGAATTTTATTACAATAAAATATCATTTACTACAATAATCCAATGTTTCCGCCTCTTGTATTAAGTTAACACCATAGTTCCGAAATTTAACCTAGAATAGAACTGATGTTAAAAACTTTTCGAATTAATTTAATTTTAGTCAGTAGATTTTATCGCAAATTATAATAAGCTCTACCGAAATCGGTATCACTGACTTAAACCAGTATTTCCATTTATGACGGGACAGTAGCAAACTTGAATATAATAATAATGTTTGGATCATTTTTATTACGCCATTTTCGTGATAAAGGCGATGCACTGCGTAGTAATGCAAAATTATGTGTCTTTGGTTTGAAAATTTGGTCGCCTAGAAATGTTTCAGATGTTTCAATTAAATACTGCGAGTAGAATGCATCGCCTTTGAAATAATCAAGTATTTTTTAGATAAGTTTAATAATATTTTTTTAGATAAGCCTATGAAAACTGCTTTAAAGTTCAAAATCTCCTACTTACAAACCAATTTTCGGTTATGATTTTATTGTATAATGTGGAAAATTAAGTTATTTATAAAATGATCGGAAAAAAAATTAATATTTATGCCTGAAATAAAATAAAAGGCACTTTTTGGCCATGTTTTTTTCTTACATAAATCAAAACAGGCGGATGGTGTTAAGCGGGAATTTAAACCTTATCGCAATCTCCGTAAGGGCTGTTATTGATAGCGGCTCGATTCAAAATATTACACGACGTAGTGCATCGCCTTAAGTCAAAACCTAAACCTTTAAAGTTTTTAATCCAGCAGGACTAGGAGGGTAGTGGTACCTGGTACAACACACCAGGGGCCGCGCATCGCATATTTTGTGCACGGGTGCTTCACTTATGTCGTTTAGATTCTGGCTTTATTTTATGGTATTGTCTCGTCTTAAACTTAAAACTTCATATTTTACTCTGTAAAGACACAACGTAAAAGAGAAAGACGCTATTGAGCAATGCATTTGTTTTAATTTTCGGTTTTTATGGTAAATAATTGTACTAAATCTACAAATCGGCTAATCTCCGTGAAGTAGGTTAATTGCCTCTGATTGCACTAGTCGAAATTATTCAGAGAAAAATTTTATTAGAATTATTTTCATTTTGTATGTGATGCAAAAAGCGATAAAATTTTACTAAATTTTAGCAAATAATTTTGTCTAAAATTAATGTAATTGATGTAATTGATTTAAGAAAACCCTTGTTAGACTATTAATTTTACTGCATATTGAATGTTTCTAAATACCCTCGACACTCCTTACAGCACAATATAAATATTTACTTACTTACGAGAGCAGTATTCTCATCCGTTTTGTATTGGTTATTGGGGCCAGAGGAGAGACAATATAGATTCAGAAGAACATTCTATACAGTAGTACATATTAAAGGCAATTGCAACCCAGGTGAATTGAGGAAGAGATGAATTGAATGCGTGCAAACAACCTGTAGAGAACCTTTGTGGAGGTCGAATCCCACTCAGGAATGTCTTAGTGCATTCATTGACACATTTACAACCTCTACCTTTTTCTCAACAGAACTCTCAGCAGCAAGATGATCCTTGACAATTTTTTTATTAATACTAGTACCTACCCCGTAAAAATCAAATGTAATTCTCACCTGATCTATTTCACAGAATCTATGGAATAGAAAACAAAGTTTTCGACTTCAACTTTCGTTCTATAAATTGACAAAAGAATAAATTCAGACTCACTACAATGCTGTCCGAAACGTTGGCTAAAGAAGGAGGTAGCGCAACTCGGCATAATACCCCAAAAACAAATCACCGTAATACTTTTGGCCGTGAAAATCGCAAATCGTATCTACTCATTTTCGGATTATATCTTTCGTTCAGGCCATTCAACATAGACTTTTTTTAATTTACTGCGATACAATTCGAAATATGGTACGTGCTCACAATTATTGTAAATATTATTTTTCAATATGGTTGGATGGTCAAGAAATGCCCATAATCCCCGCATTTTCCACACAAAAAGGTTCTTCCCGCAAAAAACACTAGGTATACTTGAAAAATCGCAATCTGGGGAATCCTCCACGAATTGGCAACCCTGGTGTGGGTATTGTAAACCATATATATATTACTCACGTAGACTGATGAATCATTAGATTCAGTCGTATCAACCAAACGGTGTGTTTTAATGTGATGGTGTTTTATTCGTTTTTAAATGAAGATTTATAATTTCTACGATATATAATAAAACTTAAATATTCTGAACCAGCATTTGTTGAACTATATGAATATAAATATATTTTAATCCATAATATTTTGTACTGGAGTTTCTTATTTCCTCAAGACATTCATCGGTTCCAATTTCGCAAAGTTCATGCCAGTACCCAGTACCTACGGATGGATGGACGGACGAACTCACAGAGGAAACAATGTTGAATCTAATTTATATTTCTTTCCAGACCTCCAAGGCTTTCCTACCCGACATGGTGGAGAACCAGGACGGGCACATCGTGACCATCGCGTCCATGGCCGGCCACGTGGGAGTTGCGAAGCTGGTGGACTATTGCTCCACGAAGTTCGCGGCCGTGGGCTTCGACGAAGCACTGCGGGCTGAACTGGAAGCTATGAACGTCAAAGGCGTGCACACCACCGTCATCTGCCCATTCTTCATCCGCAGTACGGGGATGTTCGAGGATGTGCACTCCAGGTTTGTAATATATTTTTATTTTGTTCTCCTATATTAACTGGCATTTCATCTGTCTGCAAATTTATTTGTTACGTTCCGGTTCAAGATGGTTGCCGTGTTGGATACTACGTCTTTTTACCGCCAGAGTTCGAATGATCGTGGATAATAATACGGAACAATCAATATTAGGTTGTAGGTACCTACCGGCCCGACGAAAGCTTGCAAAAACAATTTTCATTGATGATGTTTCTTTGGACAAACTGTATTATTCTAATTTTAAATTTAAAAAATGTTACGTCAAATATTTATGGTTTATAATTAAGTAGGTGGGTATTTAAGTACCTACTTACAAATCTTATGATTTCGGAGGATATTTTAGTTTTGATTTATTAAATGAGAGGAATTTAAAAACAATGTTTATATTGACGCGAGGTTTACTTTTTTAAAAAGTAGAAAGCAGGAAGAAAATCTTGCTCAGAAGTTATTGTGGTAGATGGACACTAAATTTCATCATGGATGCAGTGAGATTATGTAAGAATATAGTTCTTAGCACGGAGGAAAAATCTTTCTGTCTACCTTTCACGCATTTATCTGGATTTACGCTTCAACTTCCGCATAAGCTTCTAAGCCCTCGTATTTATTCTTTTAGTTCGTTTAGTCGTTAAAAAGTGGAACTGATGGCTTGTATATCAGCAATAAGAAAATGGTGCGTTTTGTGTGTAGATGGAAACAAAGAAGGAGGGCCGCCATGCGTAGATGCGTTTTAGGAACTAGTATTAAGAACGATATTGGCTTGTGCGCAGTTTCATACTAATAATAGTTTAGGCTCCGTTTGTTTCTATTAGGTATATATATTGTATAAATGATACTTACAATTTTGTGAAGTTAGTATAAAGACTTGCAAAAGTCGAAATTGATGTGCCATTGTTTTGTTTGTTTCGTTCATCTTAATCCAAACCTGTTAAACGACCGCAGTAGTTGATGTCAACAGGTACACAATTATGTCCAAAAAAAAATACAGTGTGTGGCAAGCCTACGCACGACGGAAGGGAAACTTTTAGTATTCTTCTCTCTCTCTTTTCATTTCATATAATTATTATTCAGAATGCTGTACATTATAGTTTTAAAAAGCATAAATTTATTTATAGGCGTGTTGTTAACAAATGAACGTTTAACTAGATTCCTAATATTGACATATTTATAAGTAGCATGTGATAAAAAAAATTAAAAGTTATAAAAATATGGGATTCGAACCCGGGTCCTGCATAACGAGTGTCGAACGCTCTGCCTCTAGACCGCGAGGAAAGGTATCTCGCGCGACGAGAACCGCGTATACAACGTGTACTCCTCAATTGACAAATTTTCGTTTTCAAACACGGCAAATGAATAATATCACATAACGTCTCGTTAACGCTTTATATAGGGTCAAATCGAAGATATATCGGCAGTGTGAAGACATATATGTCGTTTTTCAAAATATTTCCGTATATTTGTCCGTTTTGGAAAAGATCTATCGTGTTTTAACAGTCTCATACCCGTATGGAGTATGATTTTGAAAAACATTTCTAAATTTTGAAAAACTCACTTACGGCTGTGTTTTTTACTAAAAAAACTTGTCACGCACGTCTGCGAGGGTAATTAGTCGCGTTATCGGCCTTGATTAGTAATTTTAATGATTCAAAATAAAAATAATTTACTCGAGTGAACACCTGCCGGTCTAGAGTCTCACTAAATGGATTTAGACATTTCGGGAGACTCTCGGTTAAAATTAACAAATTTATGTATTTTTTTACTACATTATTACAAATCATGTAGATATCTTCTTATATGTATGCCTGACAAAGTCGCAGCACGTGAGCATTTTATCACTTTTCCTCGTATTAAAAAAATCACAAAAAGAAAAAAAAAATAGTTAAAGCGGGGATCGAACCTCGGTTCTTCACGACGACAGTCGGGCGCTCTGCCTCTAGACCGCGAAGCTGAGTTTGGAGAGTGACCTAAACTTGGTATATAATATTAGCTAGGCTCCTATAGCGAAATGATCACGGTTTTTCGTGACGGTCATGAGTCGGTTTTACTCCGGTCCTCGAAATTGCATGACGCGCGTAAAGAAGTTTCACTTCAATAAATGTTATGCTTTGCTACATATTTATAAAGGAAGAAGAATAACAGGGCAAGTCTGTGTAATGAAACATATTGTGATCATAATATATTATTAATAATGGTGGTGTCGCGAAGCTGCGACTCCACTATATATTTTAGAGGTGGTGTGATATGCCACACGCCCAAAGGACCAGTCCCAAACTACTCCGAATGATAGGTATGGGACGATATATGCATCCGACAAACCCGATGGACAGTGCAATAATCAAAGGTATAAATCTGGGCTTCTGGAGCACAAGATAAGCCCAGATTGGAATGCAGGAAAGATGGACTCACCCGTTGATGACTATCATACGTCTCCAGGAGTATTAGTTGATTTCACTTCACAAATTATATGTATATTCGCCCTGTCTGATATTAATTATCACTCCGAACTCTGATAAGCAACTGACTCCACTTGTCAGATTTTTCATGTGTCGCAACAATATTTTTAATATGGTGACATTTTGGGATGGGTAAAAGGGTAGGTAGGACATTTGCAGGATTTGGTATTGACATTACACTTGTCCACTAAGCCTGTGGATGCATACCTAACAATCCCATGTATATTGCGCGAACAAATGGTATTGGAATAATATAGCAACTAGATTTAAAGTTGAAAAAAGTAGGTATAAACGTAGGCATAAACGAAGATGTCAAAGTACCTACGTTTAAAGAGAGTATAAAATTATAAACCCTTGTTTAAATTGAATAATAATGTATACCTGTATACACAAATAGAAGATTATTATAAATTACAAATTATTTAACAGGTATTGGCACTTTTACTTGGCGTAAGTGTGGTAAATGCAGGTATTGAGGAAATAGGTTAATAGGTCATTTATACTTAGGTACATACTAACTTGTGTGTATGTGAGAGAAAGAACTTATTCAATTAAGTCTTGTATCTACCTGTTACCTGTTACTCCGGCTCCGTTCGGTTCCCATACTTCCTGAAATTTTATAAGTTGTTCGTGCCGAACAACAACAGCCATGGACGGCACCATGATCTGCTAGGTATTCCAAATATCAGAACGGACGTACCGGCTCGGCATAACATGACACCAGCTATAGCGCTGTAATAACGTTTCCAAGACTGTTAAAATGTTATAAGTTGTTCCGGGTCGTACCGAACAACAACAGCCATAGACGGCACCATGATCTGCTACGTATCCCAAATAGCAGAACATACGCACCGGCTCGGCATAACATGACACGAGCATAGCGCTGTAATAACCTTTCCAAGACTGTTAACATTTCTAACTGTAGCCTTGAACGTTGTAAAATGTAATGATTTTTCTTTTCTTTTTTTAAAGATGTATCTAAAAATATGTAGTTTATGTTACAAGTGTATGGTAAAGGACACAGTCTGTAATACACATAAAATACAAGACTATTAGGAAACATGCGGAAGTTAACATCAATATAAGTTAACATCAATAGTAAGTTAACAGTGAAATGTAAAGTAGTTAAAGTAATGTAGTTGAAAAAAAAAGATCACCGGAGACCAAAATTTCACTTACATTTTTACTCCAAATAATAACATGAATCAGTAGTTAAAGCAATGACCAAATAACATACATGTTTAAAGTAAGTCAATATAATAGGCCGATTGCTCCGGCGAAATTAATTAATTTCCTCGTGTCTCGAAAAATTCATTCCACACACTTCACCAATCAAGTGTTCAATTAATTTAATTATTATCAGTCTGTAAAGCTCTGTTAATCACGTATTTAATATAACGGTACAACTACTATTAATCTTCGGTGAGTTGTTTTAACGTACACGAATTATTCACACATACCATAAGAATACACAACTAATGGGAACCAATCCCCACAATGCTTCTTTCCTAAAAGCATTGCGTCTGTCCTCTGTGGTAAAAAAACGAATTGGTATTTCAGACAATAACAATTTGCGTATATTTGTCTCCAAGCATTTACGTTATCCTGTTTTATTCGCGTCTTTAATTAAGGTTGTTCTAAGGTTAATTCGATGAAACAAATGTATTAAGTCTAACAATACAGTTTAATAATAGTTTGTACATGTACGTACAACGTATGGCACTGTCGCGAAAATGAGTGGAATATTGAATTCAGAATTTTATGAGAACAGGTACAGCAGAGTTTCTGAAAAATAAGGGCTGACATCTCGTACATCCCAGATTTCAGCTGCAAAATTTTATTGTTTGATAAAATGCTAAAACACTTAGGTATAATTGAAAATACCACCGAGTGTTTATTTGTTTGAGTTTTTAACACAAACATCCTGGTGGGAATAGGACATTTTCATAAATAAATATTAGCATATTTAATCGGACATTGCACCCGGGAACATAGATTTTTTTCTCAAAGACTTTAAACTGTAAGAAATATGAATCAATTCCATTGGCGAACTATGAACATTGACTAAAATTATACTGCAATATTGTTATTGTACTTTTCGTGCATTGTGAATTTCAAATACATATTTTTTGCAGTAATTTGCGTCAATTTGCCGTAATAAAGTGTCAGACGACCATCAAACTTGAAAACAAAAAATATATTAATAGTTTGAGAACCGAGTACAAGTGGTGTTGATGTAGGTATCATTATTATTGTGTCCTGAGATATTATAATCTATTATCTTTAATTATAACCATCTGTATTTTTTAAAATGATAATCATAAATATGTATATAAACAGTGAAGCAATGAGAATTATATGCAAATAACAGACATTACTTCTAATCTTTGACTGATCTTCGCGAATGTGTAATCGTTAGTACGCGTTTGTATAAAAACACAACAAAAATCAATTGGTTACTATAAAAACAGAAAATATTTGTACAGAATAAGAAATAATTTTTGTAGCATAGTTTTACTCGACAAATTTTTTAGTTCAAACTTTCAAATCAAATGTTTTAGCTGGCAACAAGATTTCGTTCGGAAGTAATGAAATCTTTAAATATCAAATTAAACATAAAAAATAACGAAACAAGTCACATTGACAAGCTCTGCCGTCATGGAATTTGAAAACAGGTCTGAAATTTCTAATTCAACGGAATTATTTTTAGCTCGTAACGTGGTTTCCATCATGAAGATCTACGAAATACAGGGTTTTCCAATAAGAGGTGTTATTTTGAATAGCAAGCTATTTCGGTAGATGTTACTTTTTCGAAAACGAGGCTGGAGCAACAGTTACGGTGAATGGGTTGCGCTATCGAGAGATGATTAATGATTTTTTATGCCCGGAATTGTATGGTATTGATCTGGACAACGCTTACTTTCAACAAGACGGCGCTACGTGCCACACAAGCAACGAAACCATTGATCTTTTACGATTGAATATCAAAATAACACCTCTTATTGGAAAACCCTGTATAATGAGGGGAACTGTGGTGTATATTTTTTAAATCAAAAACGCATTCCAATTATTAAACTGTTTTATGTTAGTAGTTAAGGATAAGTGATACGAATCCTTTTAAAGATTATACCCATTCCTGCTTACGTACATATTACCAAACACGCTTTCTCGTTAAATGAAGATTGCATTCAAAGCGCAATGTCAAGGATTTGGGTTACCTGCGACGAAAAACTCGTTTACCTTTTAAATTTGTTTATTTTTTATATGTTTGAACCCTGCATGTTCGCTGCCAATATATAAGTACGGATATAGTGTTATCTAAATCTCTATAAAACTAAAATAAAGTCACTATCCTTCTATGTCTGTGTGCTTAGTTCTCCTAAACTGATTTTGATAGGGTTTTCACTATCATTTAGATCATTTCTTCCGGAAGGTTTACATATATAATACATGGATATGATAATCATAGAAAATAGAGAAAAGTACACGTCAGCTAGTCCATACTAAAATAATATTACGGTCGTTTTATATTATTATTATTATTTTAATTATTATTATTAATTATTTTATTTTTCTTCCTTTTTTAAATTCGTTTAGGTTTAATTAGTCCCCCAACTGAATTCAACTTATCACATCTCCGCCATTTTGACATTTACCACTGCAAATTAATAATGCTCATGTAATGCTAGAGAACCACTTCTGTAAAAATCGTTATTGTTAATAATTATTTTATTTTTCTTCCTTTTTTAAATTCGTTTAGGTCTAATTAGTCCCCCAACTGAATTCAACTTATCACATCTCCGCCATTTTGACATTTACCAGTGCAAATTAATAATGCTCATGTAATGCTAGAGAACCACTTCTGTAAAAATCGTTATTATTATTATTAATTATTTTATTTTTCTTCCTTTTTTAAATTTGTTTAGGACTAATTAGTCCCTTAACAGAATTCAACTTGTCACATCTCCGCCATTTTGACATTTACCAGTGCAAATTAATAATGCTTATGTAATGCTAAAGAACCACTTCTGTAAAAATCGTGATTTTGAGATAAAAATGCAGAAATTTCACTGATATCTCCCAACTTTTTCGTTTAATAACACCATGTCTGCCATTTATCTATTTTCACCGTTTTATTGTTAAATATGTTTCTTTACAATTACGTAAATATTTAACAAATTTAATATATTTTTAATATAAAATATATTTTAATATTTTTTTATTATAAAAATGACGAACTCTTTTACAATGATTACAGAAAAAAAAATCTGTACATTACAGTTATTTGATTTTTTACAACGTTTATTTTTTAATATTAATGCCACACAAGTGTCCCAACTGCTCCCAACCATTTGGAGCCAGTGAGAATATGGTATTCCCAACTGGGGTATGTTGTGAGGCTGAAGGGTAGCGGGGTAGGTAAGCAGATGGGGAAGGGTAACGTGGGGGAGTACCTGGCTATTCAGATATGGTCACCATAAACGTCTAAAGCCATTTCAAACATCAATGCATTTCAAGCATCTTTTCAATTCTGAATTGTGGTCTTACACCAGGACGATGCTGAGAGTAACTTCCACTCTGTAACGTGCCGCAAGTACATATAAAAATATAGGTATATTAATTTTAATTAATAAATTGTGAAATAACACAAATTAATCAAATGAAATTGACTTGCGCACGATTTGATTCGGCTTGGTAGTCGGAAACTTTACCACTCGACTATTATATATAATATTTGAGGTTCGTCACTGTTTTTTCAAAACATGAGAATGCATTTACGTTTCTTTTGCATTACCTGAGCATTATATTGACGGCCCGTCATTTCGGCGGTTGGATGTCGGGTGATCAAGTAGAGATTTGATTACAGTTTCTCTTGATCTGATCAAACAATCTAATTTATGAGAATGGCGTTGATTGACCATTTAATGACACTGAAAGCATGATCAAGCGATTGCAACAGCGAAAGTAATCCAGAGACAGACTATAGAAGAGGTGAACTGACTGACTGAAAAATATTGGGGCAGGATGAGAAGGCCTGAGGATTGGAGACAAATGACTAAGAACCGGAACCGGTTGAGACCATTTGTTGAGAAGGCTAAATCCGCCATGCGATGTAAATTTTAAATAAAGATGGTTGAGGATGGATTTACTACTTCTTGTTTCTAATTCGCTAATTTATCGTTTTCCAGATTCGTCCCCCAACTGAATTCAAACGATGTTGCTGACAGAATCATCAAAGCCGTACGATGCAATGAAAAGTTCGCCATCATTCCTGGATATCTGCAAATATTGCTGGCTATCAAATGGTAAATACATGGTTCCTTACTGCTAGTTATAAGAATTAAGATTAAATTGACTCGTTTCGATTTTGTTTTGAAAAATCTGATCGGAAAGATCGTAAATAAATACGGTATTCATTTTTGTATTTGTTAATAATTAATGATGTAGGTAATGTATACAGGGTGTATCGGCAAGTACCCGACAAACTTTAACCAGCTATTCCTCAACACATTTGGAGTAAAAAATGTTATGGGCGCTTTGCTGTCCAGTAACATTTTTTTCCATTAAAAACAAAAAATAAATAAAAAATCCACACACCGTCACTGTCATTTGCATTGTATCTCGTGTTCAGCAGCTGTTATTAGCAAGTGTGTCAAAAAGTGTCCTCGCTCTTTCGTACACACTAAATAATAATAGTTAAAAATGAGACGAATGATGCCGTGCCATTTCGTTGTGATTGTAAAAGCGCGCCAACGTAGGTACGTACGTACATTATTCAACGAAACTCGAACAAAATATTGCCAGATGGGTTTTCAAACTTTGACAAAGGATAAACATTGGTGACATGTGGTGAAAATATAAATAATAATTTTTTTATTAAAAAAAAATGTAACCTGACAGCAAAGTGCCCATAACATTTTTACTCCAAATGTGCTAAGGAATAGCTGGTTAAAGTTTGTCGGGTACGTGCCGATACACCCTGTATAAGGTGGTGCTTTACATAATAATATGTATTATCTTTGTGATAGTTTGAAGACGTCCGTGGCAGAGTGATACGCTTCTTGGGGCAATTCAACCATAAGTTCCAGCTCTTATTTAAAAAACTTATTATTTATTTTACCTAATTAATAAATATAGCATCTACGTTTGTATCACGTTCCTGAGTGGAATATTCTCTTGGTATAAAGATCCTCCTAGGTTAAATATAGCACCTACATTTGTATCACGTTTCTGAGTGGAATATGCTCTTGGTGTAAAGATTCTTCTGAGTTAAATATAGCACCTACATTTGTATCACGTTCCTGAGTGGAATATGCTCTTGTTATAAAGATCCTTTTAAGTTAAATATAGCACCTACATTTGTATCACGTTTCTGAGTGGAATATACTCTTGGTATAAAGATCCTTCTGAGTTAAATATAGCACCTACATTTGTATCACGTTCCTGAGTGGAATATTATCTTGATATAAAGATCCTTCTGAGTTAATATTTCAGATACAACCTGATAAAACAGAACAGTGACAAAACAGATCATGATTAAATAATATGTTTTTCTTCAATGTTCTGTTTTGTCGTGTAACGTACCACTTACTTTTTATGTCTTACAATGTATTTTTCTTTATTTCAGGATGTTCCCATGGGGCTGCGTATCCGGCTTCCTGTCGCGTCTGGTTCCCGACGCAGTTCCTGACGACACTTCAGCCCTCTCCCCCCCTGCCCCTGCGGCCATCGACACCCTCCAGGGGAAGAAGGAGCTCTCCACCAGCGAGATGCCGGTCAGGAGGACCATCACCACCGAGAGGCAGCCCTAACTCTGGCACACCCCTGGAAAACACATCCGACGAATAGAAGAAAACCTAGGCCAAGTCGCTCATTGTGGACTTTCGATTTATTTGCAGCGTTTTTGGCTTCTCGTGAGATAAGTTTATTGTTTATAAAGGTATTTAAGAAAAGACAATTGATATTAAACTTAATATTTTTTATATATTTATGGAGCAGTTAACGTGTAGAGATACCTACTTTAAGATTCACACAAATAGTATATAATGTTGCAATTATGCCACGTTTCAAAAATATAATAAAACTAGTCCGTCAAAAATTACGGAATGTACATAACTTGACTTTCCAAGATGGAAACTGAGAAATTTTGTTTGTACAGAATCACAAAATATTACACATTTCTAACAAAGAAAAATATATTCGTCTTGTTAAATATGTTATGGGTATCGCTTGAAATTAAAATTTAAAAAAGATTTATTTATTTTTCACAACACACAAAACATGCGATCTAAATGGAACTCCAGTCTGTATATATATATTTAATAATGACAGTCCAACTTGAAACCAGTATTTTCATTTTTATTGTTAGTTTTAATACTCGCAGTTAAAATAATTTTGAGAGTATTAATTTTTCAATGGCCGCTAAAACGCACGTGACGTCGCAAGGAGCCTCGTGACGTCATAAGAAGCTTACTTTTTGTATCAACAAAGTCAACCAAGTACTAAACTGAGACGGACTAATAATAATAGTCTTTCTCTTTCCTTTTACAGTGAGATACATGATGTATGTATGCATGGTGTTAGGAAGCGATAACGCACAACTAAAAGTACTTACTTTACACCTAATAATTGTAATATATTCTAAAAAGTCATGATTATGTATTTAATAATACTTATATATTGAGAATCGGCGTTTGCTAACCATGAATATATATTTTTGTAGTATTGTTCACTGGAGTTCCTTATTCCAATTTTGAAAATGTCACGCAAGTAACACCTACCTACGCACAAATAAATTATATTGTTCTTAATTAATAAGAAAAATGCTTAAATTATATTTTAAAACAGTTTCAACAAGAAATTGTAAGAACGACAAATTGATTGGAATATTTTTTATATGAACGTGCTCGTACCTACATATATTGCCGGAAAACTTGCCGAAGCATTTTAAAAACTAGGCAAGTCATTTTAAACAGAAACAGCAATCAATAAAATTAGTTGATTTTGTATCGGTTATAAAGCATACATCACAACATGATTCGATATGATTCTGATTATTAATTTATTCAGATAAAATTTTAGGATGTAGGTAAATTAAATAATTGCAAGGTTACACTGTCTGAGATGATTTGATTCAATCAATTACGTCAAGTAAAAATATATATTAACCTTCAAAAATGACTCAAAGAATTACAAAAAAGATATATGCGATGAAGTCAATGTCTGTTGGTACACGATCCTGAATATTATCATAATTTATTATAAAACTTGTATTTGAAAAAATTGTTTTGACTTTTGACACTAATATTATGAAAAATTTCTTTGTTATTTTCTTTTATGCTATTTTTTCTTTAAATTTAAAATTGTCGGTGTAACTTGATTGAATCCTACAACATTGCCATAACTTGAACTTTGTCACTGTTTTTGTTGATATTACCTACCTGCATCACAATTTTTTTATAATAGTCTAGCCACATTGTGAACTGCACTTACGGAGTTATTGTTTTACTTTGTTATTTTATAATAAATACCTATATAATAGGACGATTAAGATTAATCTTTGCTCAATTCATTTAAGGTGGATGTTTGTTTACTGTAAAATACATAAATAATATATGCAAGTTACTGAACATAAATGTTTATCTATCAATTATCTGAAATAGTTATAATCAGATTAACTTTACATTGAAGCCTGTGACAGACGACGCCATAAGAGCGCTATATTTTCGTGGCTTGGCCAATTTAGCGTATCGCTCGCCATATATTCGCATTGGTAGTGTATGCGAGAGATAGACCAAGCCATGATGCGTACAGTGTAAGGCTACATGCGTACGCCATAAGCTCGCTATATTGTGTCGCCTACCTGAGATGATTATGGAAATAAAATAAATAATGAATTGATTTTCAAGACGGATAACTTTAGTTTTTCAATGCACAGTATCATCACTTTTAAAATATTGTTAGGTTGAAATTGTAATAATTGTATTTTTTTTAAACTATGCTTATTGTTCTTCGCACTCATTTTCTTCGTATGGCTCATTTTCTTCGGGTTATGTGCTATTATGGTCAATATTTGTTTTCATTCTGCTTCTCTTATGTTGCAAGTGCCAATACCATATAAACTTTTATTCTTTTAATATTGATCTGATTAGCAAAAAAAATCTGGCAAGTCACGACATTTGATGCCATATAAATCCTCCTACTTATGTCTACTGTCGCAGCCTCCTTCGTCTCTAAGATTGGAGCCCAGGTAGACAAACTGGTGCAACGTTTTGAGGTCAGTCAAATCGTTGGAAAGTATGTGATTATGGCGACTATTGGTTGCCATTAATAGAGCCTTGGAAGTGTTTATTCTAAGGTCGAGATTTTGACTTTCTTTTTCAATGCGATCAATGAGTATTTTTTTATAAATCAAAGTTTATCAAGTTGTTGCAAAGAAAGATCTGCTTAACTTAGTTTTGAAACCTGTCCAATAGGTAAAACGTTTTGCCATCCTTCCAGAAATACATTTTTTAAAGTGCTTTCATCCACGGAGAACTTCTTTTGGCCTTGAAAGACTATCTTCGTTGATTTGAACATCAACATTGATGATATATAGATTAATTGAGATGATACTTTTATAAAATCATTATTGTTGTATCATTGTTCTTATAGATCAACGTTTGTGTAGTTCGACTGCCACTGAAATAGTGGTGTAAGGCGGTTTGACCAGGTTTACATGGTACAAAGAACATATATATATTGAAGAACCACCGAGAGGCCGTAGACCATGAGACAAGGTTGCTTTGGTTCAAGATTCGCCTCTCTTCAATAATTTGGCGATCATTAAAAATAAAATACACAAAATCTATTTTAAAAGTTTGAGTAAGATAATTTACATAAAATATATATTTTTTTAAACTTTCATTGAATGAGTATTTTTTAAATATTCAAAAATATAATCGATAGGAGATAATTGATAGAAGATAATCGATACCCTGGTGGTGAGAAATGAATTAAATAATAATTGTATATTAGGTAAAAATGTGATTTTAAAATAGTGATTATTGTGAACATGCTTAATCTGAATTTTGTTATTCGAATTAAGATTACTCATGAAATAACGTTACCCATTTTTCTCTTATTTTTGGTAAAACCATGATTTGTATTGTTAAATTATATTAGGGGGTTTGAAAATATGGTTTTTTTTATCTAATTGCCTGTTGGGTAGAGATTCCTAACCTTAGGTACCTAAATTTGTTGAAAAAAATGTAATTTCCGTTGAATAAATCCAAGATAAAAATAGTATCTGTGTATTAATTATTTATTCTATAAAAAAATCATACATAATCAATTTACAAAAAATATAAAACCTAAAACACTGTACAAACACGTATTAAAGTATTTATAAGTACCCACTTTAATTATTGTCAAATCTTAAAATAATTATTTTTAATGATTTCTTATATTCATTTTGATATGTCTTTAATTTTACACTGGAGATTTAACAAATTACATTATAAAAGTCATAAAAATATCCATAAATAAATTTCATAGAAAGTAGAAAAACTTAATGGTGTGAAATACAGACATTGTCTTTTAAAACACAATTAATTAATTTATCAAAATTTTGATGCCGACCAGGTTTCACTTGCACCACAAAGGCTGTACTTATTTACTATTACAGTATATTACTCGTGCTTTTACTGGTAAATTTTAATGGTTACTTCAGTAAGTTGGTATAGTTACGGTTGGTTACCAACCTCTTTTATATCGTTTTTGGGGTAACAAATATTCGTATGATTTCAAAACGTAAATACGGTCACAGAAAAGCATACTGCTAATCCTGGGAATCTGTCATGGCTAGGGTTGCCAGATGGTATCCAAAAGGAGGACATGTCTTCCTTTTAGGTAAGTTTTATGTTTTGTCCTCCCTTACCTACTGTAAGTCCTCCTTTTTGCTAAACATCGATTTTTTAAGTGTTTACAAAGCTTGTGAAAATTACTTGATGGAATGGGTAAAACCAAAGATATTAGAAGAACGAGATATGCTATGTTGGCCGCCGGACCGTAGCCGGAGTACTACCTAATTAGGGTACTTTGAACGGTATCGGGACGTGTACGCACAGAAATCTGTTCTATGTATTAGTGCGGATACCTTAGCGCAAGCGAAGGTGTGCAGTAGTATTGGTGAACAAAACCGGCGACACTCGGCAAAACAATTCCACTCAGTACGAACTGCGCGTAGCACATCTCGTTCTTCTAATATCTTTGGGTAAAACCCTTGGAAGATTTCAAATGTTTTGAGTGGATGAAAGAGAACGAAAACCTAGAATATGATGATTTAGTTTCATGCATTGAGTTCTTGAACATCAGAGGTGTAGAGATTGACGATGTTAAGCTAAACTTAACTTCATTTCTAACTTGATTTCATTTCTTAAATCAAAATCAGATGAAGATGAAGCATATTATGATTTGAAGTTGCACGAGCAGTGGACAATCTACCAGTGTTGAAAACATTGAATGTTTCTCATAACTGCTCAAGATCTGCGAGTTTTATTTTTGTATAAGCGCAAATAACGCATAACTCAGTGGAGCAAAGAGAGGAATAGACAAAGTGTGCAGTCAGTTAAATCTTTAATTCTTACTAAATACAACTTCAAAAACATGACATGTGAAGATTTTTATAATTATTTGTTAAAAAACCAAGAACTTCTTTCCCAAATTGGTAGCTCAGCTAAATATGATTAAAATAAAGTAAAATAAAGTGAATGTCCTCCTTTCTAACAGAAAATCCTCCTTTTTAGAACCATCTGCCCTACTTTATCAAATTATCATCTGGCAACCCTAGTCACGGCTAACATCTATGATTAGTGACAATCAAGCACCATCAAATGTTGTTTTACCTTCGGTAAAAGAAACGAGGAGCTGATGTGGTGTCTTAAAATGTATGAGAGCTGCCAACAGTTGGCAAAACAGGTAATGAATGTGTTCAAATCCGGATGCCATACCAATACTGATGAAGCATAAGAATATTGCTGTGAAGCATAAGGATATTTATTACACATGTTGTGTGCTTCGTAAGATACCTACCAATTTCCCCTTTTCCTATTAAAGTCCGCCGGCATTTCGAAATTTGAGATCGGCGACTTGTACAATGGATTTTGTTGCTGATCTCCCATGGCTTTCATCTGCTGGGCTGAATTTGCCTCAAATTTCTTGAATTCTTGCCTTGCCTTCCTCAACGCGATGATCTTCCAAATACAAATAGTGAAAACTCCTACTAACAGAACGATCACAGCAGGGAGTAATAGGTTAAAAAATTCCGCCTGCAATAAGATGCTGCAGGTCTTCGGGTAGGCCCTTATCAGGACGTTCCAATTTTTTTGGACCTCGTAGTTGAACCTGTACTGGCAGGTGCCGTTTCCTTCTTCCGTTCGGGCGATGCAGAAAACAGCTTTGGGTGGGGCGTCTGAAAAATTGATATGAGAAAAGTTTGTTGAACCTTCATAGAGAAATGCGATGCGTGCATGCGATCAATGTATACTACTATGACGATCAGTACTCATTCGCTCACCAGCATTCAATAAGGGCTGGCCCTGTGCAAACCCAATTGGAGCTGTCCGCTCCGGGAGCCGACTTGCCAAGGCGCCAAGGACTCGAGGAACTTTCGGCGCTAATAATACCTAACACCGAATAGAGCGCCCTCGAGGTTTTACTAGCGCCATGCGCCATTTGGTTCATGGCCGGCCCAGCGTTCAGTTGGTTTTGTCATTGTACACTAGATACGTGTTGGTATTCGGTTCAAATCCAGTAGAATAAAGACATACAACATACTTCGCTTGAACACTTGAGACTTGAAGTTTTCAGGTTCTTCAAAAAATATGAAGATAATCTCTATTCAAATAGTAATTATATGTAATTCCCAAGACAGAAGAAAAATCGTAAAGTATGCTCCGAAAAATATTTAAAAAACACATCTGGTTGCATTATTTTAAACGTAGTTAAATGAGATGTTTTTTTTAAATGAGATGTTAATCTTTTTTTATTATTTATTAGCGCGTTTCCTCTATCTCTATTGTATTGTATTGTACATATCTACCTTTTAAATCATCTTCCGTAATCTTCTTCTTCATTTTCAATTATTAATTATAGAATCGACAGCCCTGAAATTCTTGCCACAATAAAATTATTTGTACCTTCCAAAAATACGAGACAAAATTCCACCTTTTTCTGTAACAATTTCAAATCTAATTATCATGCGCACATATCGTTAAATCGAATACAAAATTTTGGTAATAAATTTGGTAATGTTGTTGATATATTTAGAGATTCCGTAGCAGTGCTCAAACGAAATCTACATAAACACTTTGCTGAAATGTATGACTTCTCCACTCCATAGTAAAAAACCCATTTTTTAGCTTCTGTTTTTTCACTCTTTTCTTTATGACTTCTTTTATGACTTTTTAACTTTAATATATATGTTTTAACTTTACAAATTAATATTGTAATTTAAATAACAATTCGAATATGATTTTAAGTCCCTATAAATGCTGATTAATTTCAATCCATTTATTTTTCTAAGTAAGTAAAAAAAGAAAAAAAAAAACTGTTCTCCATAATGGTATTCTGTATTATTTGTAAAACATTTATGTACTACAGATATAATAACTATTTTATTTATATATGTACGTAAACTTTTCAATGTAACATAGTTAATGTAATAACTCTAATAACAATGTATGTAAAAGCCCAATGGGCGTTTAAATAAATAAATAAATAAATAAATAAATTTTGAACGCTTATAACGGAGTCTTAACTTACCAGCGTCCTTCCGGACAAGGCTGGATATGACGGTCGAGTTGCTGGTGGCGTCACAAATGGCGGACGCGTTGCTGCCACCCCTGGCAGTTGCCACCGCGCAATCCTCGTACAGCTGGCACATGGGGTTATCACAGTTGGTACAGGTCTCGCAGAAAGTACCCGTGTAGAAATTCTCCAAACGGGAACAGCGGCATTCGCCTGAAATTTTAGTAAATCTAGTTGTTCACAGATGTCATATTTCATGACATTGGTACACTACTAGAGGTTTTCTCCAAAGAGCGGATGTGTGATATGCGGTGAAATCTCAAACAACAGCAATAATGAACTATACAAACATCTATTATGCTCATAGAAACCTTCCCATACTACCCGGGAACTCCCATACATAGCAAAAACAATTGTAATAAATTCAACCAAGACCAAAAAATATAGTGTACTTTGAACAATGCGAAACTAAAAATCCTTATAATTCTCAAAATATACGAGTCAATGTGGGAAATGCACACCTTATACAGGACCCCACCGAGAGACAGCCTGGGTTCTCATTGCCAAGCAAAACCTGGTCCGCCATCAATAGGTTAAGGTGCTCCCATAGCCGCTGCGTCCACATGATGCACAGATGGGGCCTTAAATAGTCGGCGATGTGTGAATGTGGTGCGGTGCAGACCACCGAACATGTGGTCAACGAATGCCCGCTCCATTCATTCCCCGGCGGGATTGATGAGGTCCACATGCCGACGCCTGAGGCCCTAGACTGGCTCGCAGACCTAGATGTCCCCCTCTGACCACCCCACCATACGAAAGAAGAAGAATATACGAGTAGTCTTCAAACCGATACGGTTCCTATATAATTAAACAATATCATTTTAGATCAGATGTACCTACTTAACATGGAGGCGGGTTTGGGTATCGCCGCCCCGGGAACCACTTATTGGCTAACCAACACCTCTGCCCTACATGGTTGCTTATATCAGTATACAGGGTATCGACTAGGTACATATGCTATGCTACAGGATCTGTCAGAACGTACCGGAAAAACTTTAGCCAACGATTCCTGAGTTTCCACGTCACCACTGGGTACAACCTAGCGCATTACGTGATACCATATACTGCGTCCTCCGCAGCATCATACAAACGAAATAGGCGCTTATCACGTATATGGTATGTGGAGGGTCTTTCTTAGAAAGGAGAGGAGGTTCTGAGGAAAAAAAGGTATGAGGGATGGTTAGACGGACGTATCAATCCATCCCTGCCACCGCGGTGAAACGCGATGGGTCGAGATAGGTCAAGTGGTCTCGCCACGCATTAGAGAGCCGACACATTCGCCAAGACATGGACAAACCTCACCCTCATGAATTCCGGCACCCCTGCTAAGACACAAAAGAGATGTCGGTTATCCTTCAAGTAGTGTGGCAGTACGATCGCTCAGGAATCACTGGCTAAAGTCTATCGGTTACGTGCTGATATACACTGGATTTGTATTACCGCAAAGGCATTCGCCCCTGTTGGAGCAAAGATAGCTATCGCCGGGCAGTCTGCACAGCTCCGTGCCCGTGGAGCACGAGCACGTGGGGCCCGACCAGTCCGCCTGGCATATGCACTCCCCGCGCAAGCACGTGCCTTGCTTGGGCCCGCCGCACTCCAGACCGTTTACACTGCAATTTAAAAAATACGTAATCTGAAAGTATGTTGCCTGTTGTATGCTGATGATGCGGTGCTGATTGCTAATAGTATGGATGATCTGCAGTCTCTCATGTCTAGGATGAACGAAGTATGCGTGAAGAATGAGTTAATGATGAATGTAAGTAGGGGGAAGTCCCTTAACGCCGAACGGCAGGTAGTACCGAACGAATATGAAAACTATAACAAATAAGCAAACGAAAACGATCGTTTGTCGTGGTAAAGAAAGAGACAGAGCTAATTAGGTCGCGAGAGGCGCGGCAGCAGTTAGTCTTGCTTGTAGCTCCCGTGAGAGCCGATGCTGTCATTTTCCGCGGGAACGTGACGAATTGTGCATACAAGAAAATACTGATTGTTGCAAGATTTACCTGTGGTGACATTCCTATTAGAGTTAAATTTGTCTTTGGTAAGTATTTTTACAATTTTAGTGCTTAAAACTTGTATTATATAAATATGTTTAGGGTTATTCTTATGTTAATTTTGTTTTATGAGTCCCTACGACCGAACAATGTTTTTTCCCCTATTACCGAACAATTATTTTTCCGCTATTATTTTATTTTAAATAATATTATTGATTCCATTTTATTATTTCAGATAATCTTATACTTTAAATAATAGAGAGACAGAAAAAAGGTGACTGGCAACCCGAAAATTTAAAAGATACAATTGAAAAAGTAGCTATGAAAAATATGTCCTTAAAAGAAGCTGCCTCAAGATATGGTATTCCCACTACTACTTTATATGATAAACTGAAACTTTATAAGAGACGGAAAAGAAATAGAATTAAAATTAATGTTATAGGTTTTAGAATGTCTTGGAAACACACATCGACACACCAAAGACTAAGCTGATAGATGCATTCCATTGACAAGAATGAATTTTTAACTAAGAAATATACTTTTAATTAAGGAATGTACTTTAAAAAAAGTACATTTAAGAAGACAGATTAGACAGAAGACAGATAAAAATACTAAAACTTTGCCATTATAAGAAAACCGTCAAAAATGGGCTCACGAGGCGTGTGCTGATATTCCAGAGTACTCTGATAAGTATATTTGTGATAGATGGTACCTTTATTAGGATTGTTCAGTCATAAGTTCCATTTTATAAGTGTGTTCGGTACTAGGTGCCACAAAATGATAAATCAAAAATTGATGCCAATGATGAGCTTTTTTTCACTTTTAGTTTGTATTCGGTTGATTGTTTGTCGATTTATTTACATGTCTATGATTGTTGTGTACCCAATAATGTGTAATAAATAAATACAAATACATTCATTTTTTTTATTTCTCCCAAGCTAAGGTGTTCGGCACTGCGGGACTTCCCCCCTAAGTCTAAAGTAATGGTGTTTGAAAGAGAGAGTACGAAAACAGTGTGCAATATAGCTGTGAATGAGGAATACTTGGAGCAGGTGGATGAGTTTGTGTATTTAGGAAGTATGTTTACGAGAGATGGTAAGGCTGACAGAGATATTGAAAGAAGGGTAAATGCAGGTAACTCCATTAATAGAGGACTAAACGCAGTTGGCGCTAACAAAAAATTGTCCAAGGAAGCGAAGTTAGCAGTTCACAATGGAGTGCTGGTACCTAATGTTCCTGATGTATGGAAGTGAGAAATGGAACTGGCAAAGAAAGGATGAAAGTTGATTGAATGCTGTTGAAATGAGATCCCTGAAGCGTATGTGTGGTAAAACCATGTATGATCGTGTGAGGAATGTGGAGATCCGCAAAGAGTGCAAGGATGATGTAAGCGTAATGAGTAAGATCAAGAAAGGGACGCTTAGATGGTTTGGGCATGTAGAGCGAATGAGCGATGAAAGGAGTGTAAGGATAATATACGATGCAAATGTGAATGGTAGCAGAAGTCGGGCACGCCCGAGGAAGACATGGCACGACCAAGTGAATCAGATACTTGAGTCGGGCCATGTCAAGAGTCAGAATAATAGAAGAGTATGTATGAGACGATGCATGAATGTGAATGAGGCAATAAATGTGTGCCAAGACCGAGTTGTTTGGTGGTCCCCCCTCTCTGCTTACCCCTGCGGGGAAACGGCGTAGTGGTTAGTTAGTTAGTTAGTTACATATAAAGGAATAACTGAACAAGATGACAATACAAATGTGATCTATACCAATTGCTAGAAAAGCTGGAAAACCGAGATGTCACCAATTTACATACAATCAAAATTCAGTTGGTGAGCACAGAAACGCACATAACCTACTATCTCTTTAGTGGGAGGAACGGTCGACTATCTTGTCCGAATTTCGTAAACAGCGATTAGAATTTAAATGCATTGCGTAGGTACCTACTATGTTAGTATCTGGTTTTGCTACAGCAATGAAACAAATTATTGCAATAGTTTTGTCGGATATTTTCAGAAAAGCACAGAGCCTGTTTCTGGTGTGATTTGGTTTCCAAGTTTTTTTCACCAAAGCATAATTTTTAAATACATCTATATGAGCATTTCAGTTTGGTTTTCGATAATGAATGAATGCAAAGTTTGGAAGCCGAAATTAACCCACTTTCCGACATTCGAACGAGCTGAAACTTAGCAGATAGCCGATGGCAACGCAGTCTATCAACGTTTGGTGTCAATAACGTACACACACGCGGAACATTGGCATTTCTCTGAAAACGGACGATATTACGGGTTGATATTTTATGAATCTTCTTATCAAACCCCGAAACAACATTGACATATTTCTATGTTCGATTTAAAATCAAGAGTTTGTATGTGGTGCATTACTGAGATTTCACGTAAAAAATTATGTCAGAAATACAATTAAAATCCCATTTTTGAAGTCTCCGGTTACTACAATTTCAACTTTTATGGGTACTTTTCAGGTAAAAAAGTAAAATTGGTCCACCGTGTGCCGCCGGCATTATTATTTAGCGTTCTTGCCAAATCTACCGTAAAGCGCCCCCGCCACTCGCTGCCAATTCAGAAAGTCCTCTTACTTGCCGTGCGTCGTGTTATTCTTTTATTTTATTGGATAAGTGATGAAATTTGTGAGTAAATTCAATTACTGTGACAATGCCTGGCTTTACCCACGAAGAACGGCCAGACATGAAAATTTCTTAAATTAGTGAACAGCAACACATTAGTTAAGTTATTAATAGTTATAAATAATGTTATCGTTCAACGTGTTACATTTCATTATTTTAGTACAGTTCTTTTTTTGAATTTGGTTTAAAACATACGATTTTGCACCACATTGTAAACGTCAAATTATCGGCCTTATGTTATTGTTTACATGCTGTTTCCGTGGATACAGGCTAATCACATATGTGCACTTGCTCTCAGCGAGCTTACAGCGAATTTATCGGATAAGTCACGCCAAAGATTTTTAGGAGGTATATCTTTTTCTATGGAAAAAGGGTTGAAATTTCGGAAAAAAATTTTTTACTCCTACCATCATGTAGAATCACCTCCCGAAGTTAGTGCACTTTACCCCAAGACGCCCTGTATGGTATATTATTCCTCCAAGCAGCCCACCTTGTACAGGAGTTAAAATAGTACGTACGGGTTTGTGCTGCATGTCCTGTACTGGCAGTATGCCCCCGTGAAGCCGGGGTCGCACTGACACTCGTCGCACAGACAGTCGCCGCTCAGAGAACAGACCTGGCCGGCCGTACCCTCGGGGTCCTTGCACTTATCAACTAGCTGATTCTCGTTCTGCCCGATCTCGAGGAGATTGCAGTCGCAGTTCTCACCCGACCTGGAAACACATTGAATTTTTGTCACCCCTCTCTCTTTAACACATGAAGTAGAAACTGGACTAGTAGCTCTATGAACAGTACACCAAAAAAGGGTGTTTCTATGTTTTTCTTATTTAATAAATCAAAACAAAATTTCCATCATTATAATTTTTTTTTCAAACCTTCTTCAGGCGGTAGTTAATAAATACACAAGCCGCTCATCTCACTCGCGAATTCATGATATGTTCAGCAACACAATTATAGTAAATAATAAAATTAAAATACGTGTGAACATAATATAATATTTAAAAACATGAACCTAAAAAAATATTCCAAAAACTCCACTTATTCAAAATATTATTTTTTTACTTTCTAGTATGTTAGCAACAATAACATTTCTACATGTAGAAAAATGAGTATTGCTAATTTATTAAAATATCTTCAAAATATTTGTAATCCGGTCAAAAACTGGATTTCAGGCCGTTTCCTGATAAACTTTTAGTATATTCGTAACAAGTGTTCATGCACCTGCATTTGCCTTGTAGTAACCTTTACCTTTCTGCGCAGGGTCTCCGGTTTTTGTCGATTTTGTACCGTTACCGAACCAGTAGGACGACCGGCTCATAGTCGTCCTACGGGCGTTATGATACACGGAAAGCCAATAACAATTTTTTCTATGTTTTCATCTCGTTCCAGAGTGGAAGAAACTATCGGTTTTGCCCTGACCGAAACACTCACTAGTCGAAATGGCTTTAGCTACCTTTAATGACCAGATCTGAATATCTTGGCACTTCCCAAACATATTTCCCTCCCCTACTTTTCCAGCCTTGCAATATTTCCCTAAGGGGGATACCATAGTTCCACTGGCTCTGGGCACTGACTCAGGAACACCACTCGTATCTTCGCGCGCCGTTCTACAACACAAACCATCCCAAACTCCAGGCAACGTTGCGTTTGGATGAGTTGTATTCTACCAGGATGAGATTGCTTGTTGCTTGTTGCTTCTACTCAACTGAGGTTTTCTTTGAGAGTTTCTTTCCTCTTTGTTTATTTTTAGAAAAGGCAGATATTAAAGGAATCATTAACTATCCACTCACCATCCAGAAACACACGAGCATTTCCCGCAAACCAGTTCTGAATTTTCAGGGCACAGACTGGACGCGAACTCCAGGTCGGGCACCTTGCATTCGCACTTGCAGTGTAGATCAATGTCAATCGTCATTTCCTTCCTTCCTATTTGAGCGTCAAATATGTGAATTGTCTTGACCTATGTATAAACAAACAGAACTCGTTAACTTTCAGTGGATCAACCACACCGAAAAGTGTATTAAGATCAAACAGTATCTTCCTATAAATCACTGAATAGATAAGAGGTAGTCTTAATTTCTAGTGAAATGCTTTCCATGTAGATTTGAATGGAAACCTACGTCACCACTGACTTAATAAATTTTGGTTTTAGCCCATTTAGCACGCGCTCCGTCTTTTTTAAGCTTGCGGGACATCGAATATCGCTATTAAAATTTCGTTATCATGTTGTAGCACAGTTCAGCATATTATGAAATTTAAGCCAAGAATGGCTAGACTGGGATCACGAAACACGTCCACATCGTATTATGTTGTAACACAGTTCAACATATGCGAAGAATGGCTAGACTTGGATCACGAAACACGCCCATATCGTATTATGTTGTAACACAGTTCAGCTAATGCGAAGAATGGCTAGACTTGGATCATGAAACACGTCCATATCGTATTATGTTGTAACACAGTTCAGCTAATGCGAAGAATGGCTAGACTTGGATCATGAAACACGTCCATATCGTATTATGTTGTAACACAGTTCAGCTAATGCGAAGAATGGCTAGACTTGGATCATGAAACACGCCCATATCGTATTATGTTGTAACACAGTTTAGCATATGCGAAGAATGGCTAGACTTGGACCACGAAACACGCCCACATCGTATTTCTAGTGTTCTTCTTCATTCTATGGATTTGCAAAATATTTTTTCAAAAATTATTGTAATAAAAAATAAGTATCTACTAATTTTGATTGCGATTTTGTCTGTAACTCGGGTTTGAAGAACTCTAGAAATTGGGTTGGCTTTGAATTTAAGTGACAAATTTCCAAATTGGAACTTTATTTTAATTAATAATACGAATTTATTTTCTTTAATTTTTTAACAGATGTGATTTTTCAAGTTTACTGACGGTGTTCATTTGAAAGCTGAATTTCCGATTGTCTCTAAAATTGAAGCAAATATTTTTTTACAAATACTTTCAGCTTCAGAAATTCTACAACTATAATATTGCGTGATGTCTGATGCGTCTAATCTAGTTGTAAATAAGATTGGATACTTACTTTTCCATTGTCATCTTTAGGGCAAGCGTCCATCGTGATGTTGACGGTGAAACTGTATGTCTCCCCAATCTTTACACCTTCACATTTGGATGTTTCCACAACGGTCCCGTTGTTTCCACAGTCAGCGAAGTAAGTCAACCTGAAGGGCAATTCAGAGTCGTCATCAAAGCTGATGACGCTCACAAAGTCTTCGTATCCTTGCTTAACAAGACTGAGGATGTTGGAACTGTCGTTTGCCAACCTCCCCAAGTAGGTGTGGTCGGGTAGGAGTGCATTGATTTGCTCGTAATATGCCTGCACTTCTTCTGTGACAGCAAATATCACATTGATCTAAAAGAAAAACGTACATCAATTTAAAAAAATTTCATAACAAGTTCTAAGGTTTTGTTTCAGATGAGAGAACATCAAATCAATTAAGTATATTTTTAAAATTATAATTAACTTATTAAAATATTTCTGTAATATTCTATTGATAACTGAAAGAATGTCACCAATATTTAAAGAATTTGAAAATCATTAAACTAAATTATTAGGTTTGTGGTCGAGACTGGAACTCGGAACCTTTATTTAGGGCCAATTATTTCACAGAATTTGAACAATTCGTCAAATCTCAAAGTATATTTCTAATTCTGTAATGGTTCTATTCAAGTTGTTTTACACAGCTGAATCTTAAAAATTTACTTTAAAATTTGATGAATTGTTTAATTTCTATGAAACACTACCATCCCAACCAATTCATTTGCCTCATTTTTTTTGTAACAATCTCCACCTTTTGAAATCTATGACGCGGAATGAATTGGTTAGAATGACATTGTTGGCAGATGAGTTACTTCGGGATATAGTAATTCTGTTCTTTTCTGTGTCTTCCTATTATAATATTATTCTTTGAAGTTTGTTGAAATTCTTTCAATAATCAATTACGTATCAAATTAGATCAGTTTCGTTGCCTTGTACTCATCCAATATCCTATTAATTTGTGCTAACGAAGGATAATCCATGGCGGTAGATTTCGTGTAGTTGCCGTCATTATCTACGTGACATTTTTCATCATTGGGATCGACAACGCCTCCTAAAAATAATGATAATATTGACAGAGATTAATGGACTGCGCTGTGTTATGTTTTGATATGACACTAATACAAAAATTAAAGAGTTGGGTTAGGTTAGGTTAGGTTAGGTAACACCATCCAACCACCCGAGACCAGGCCTCCAAATACTCTTTCTTCCAGCAAGCTTGTTAGAGAGAAGACGTATTTGGTAAAGGTAGTAAGTTTTAATCGGCCATCAACTCACCCAGTTTCCCCATCCCAGCAAAGTGCACCAACCCGTCAGTGGCCAGAATGACTATCTTCCTGGAGTCTTGGTGCCAGCCCAACTTCTCCCCGCAGACAACCACCTGCATGAGCGCCTCCATGGTGGCTTCCAAGTTGTCCAGGTTGCCGGTCACCCCTGTTGTGTTCACTACATGCACAAAGTCAGCGACCTGAGAATTTTCACATTTAAGTATAATATGGTATTAAAAAAATTAAATTTGCTCAATGGGAATCAATTTTTTCCAAATGTTTTATTTCGTGTTTAAAGATTTTTTTAAAGAAAGAAACATAACCGGATAATAATTGAAAATTTCCTACTACCACTACAGTAAGCGGAAAATGTTGCTTGTGTTGTGGTAGAAGACTTAGCCAGTCGAGGAATTGAACTCGACGCGACGCCTGTATGGGACCCAAACGGGATACGAACTCAGCCACTGACCGGCAAGTAGTGTTGTTAAAGTCCCGTTTTAATTCGATTAATTGGCATTTTATCCGTCTGCAAATTTGTGTTACGTTCCGGTTCAGGTTCAAGATGGTGACATTGTTCAATATTTTTGTCCCGTCTGATTTGATTAGATATTAGAGCCTGTGGAAGTATGACACCCCCAACTGGAGTAAGTAACGAGAGCGAAGATAATGGGAAATTAGTTACAACTGCCACAAAGACACGGAAAAGACACGATGATATGATTCTTTTCCATGCTATCCCCTCGGAGTAGGTATGTGGTGTGGGTGAAGGTAGTGGAATATGAACGATTGTATCCATAAAGAAGCGTCGCAGCTTATGGTATTCCAAAATGGTGTTGGTGAAGGGAGTGGAATATGAATTATTACAGTCAAAAAAACACAGAAAAAGCGACGCAGACGAAAAATTTTCTAGGTTGAAGCGCAAACTAATAAATGCTATCGAGTAAACAATATTTATCTATCCCAACAATATTTAGACGAAAATTCTTTAGTATTTTCGCAAAAGGAAATATTTTAGTATTGTTTAAAACAGAAACCTTTAAAACACATTAACTTACCCGGCTAGTAGCCGAGTAAACAAATGCGTCGGATTCCCACTCTGGCTTCACGACATTAAACCACTGCTAGCTTAGTCCTGTATCATTTCATTTTGCAATTTTTTTCTCATTTTGGGACCCGACTCCGGAAGTCCGGCTCCGACCGAGACAACGCGTTACGTCTGTATCGGTACCAAACTTGTCACATTTATTATCAAAAACATAATAATAGTTTTGGTGCCAGTTACGAACGTCTTTTAATCCTTTATTTTTTTGTTCAACAATTTGTCTAAGGAGCGGGGGGGGGGCAGCTGCCCATGGTTCCTACTACAAGCTGCTGTCAAATCTAAATAATGCATATTATCGTACCTATCTACCGGCCTCAACAAAGCTTGATAAAAGATTGCCATTGATGATTGGCTCGTTGTGGACAGGCCGCTCACCACGCTCATTCTTGCCGGAACTGCCCCGTGATAGTGAGGTAAATTGCCCTCGATACGCGGCTTGTATATTTTACCTCACTATCTTGCCGGAACTGCCCCGTGATAGTGAGGTAAATTGCCCTCGATACGCGGCTTGTATATTTTACCTCACTATCTTGCCGGGACTGCTCCGTGATAGTGAGGTAAATTGCCCTCGATACGCGGCTTGTATATTTTACCTCACTATCTTGCCGGAACTGCCCCGTGATAGTGAGGTAAATTGCCCTCGATACGCGGCTTGTATATTTTACCTCACTATCTTGCCGGAACTGCCCCGTGATAGTGAGGTAAATTGCCCTCGATACGCGGCTTGTATATTTTACCTCACTATCTTGCCGGGACTGCCCCGTGATAGTGAGGTAAATTGCCCTCGATACGCGGCTTGTTTATTTTCTTGTTTTAATCATACAGACACCTGTAAATATGGTTATCTTTCTTTATTATTTCACTTTAGATGCCAAATCATCAGGCGAAAACATCTCTGATGTGTCCTTATTTTGAGTTACTATTAATGTAAGTATTTATTATTTATTCATACATTATTTTTTACTAACAATCATGCATACGACATTGGAGGGTCTAGAATCGTTTTAAAAATAAACGAACCTTATTTTTATAAGAAAATTATAGTCCAGACTAAGCTAAGGAGGTTAAACAATCAGTTTCCTCACACAGCCTTTCGAAAAGGGTGGGTACCTTCCAATGCCATTAATGATTTTTCTTGGACAAAATTTGAACAGTTTAATTATCGTTATTTGAACAAAGTTCTGACTTAAGTAGGTAGGTGTTTAAAGATCTACTTCCAAATCGTATGATTTCAGAGAAAATTCTGGTTTTTATTTATTAAATAAGATACAATTAGAAATATACTTACGGTTCACAGAACCTATCGCATTGGTGGGCCTCGGGAATATCTAGTGGGGTTTGTCCCCACCGACCCCCTGTGAAGTAAGTAGTAAATTGAGTATTTACCTTGTCGGTGAGGTTTAGCCTGTGCTTGAAGGCGTAAGTTGGGCCGCAGATGCCAAGCTCGGTGGAGCAAGGGTTCAGGGTATGTCGCCTATCCATATTGGCGTACGGCAACAGTGGCTTGTCGGCGAAACTGCCAAATCCTAATCTAAACAAACCATTTAATAAAATAGAAAATAAAGTTAGGTAGTTGATATTAATAGGTAGTTGGTATAAAAAATAAAAATAAAAATTGATTAGATTGAGAATTGTGTTCTGCTTTTCCTGTCCAGAAAGTGGAGACGACAACTCTATCAACCTAAAATGCATTGTCATCGACAACGAGTCTATCTGCCGAGTTACAGCTCGATGAGATGTCGGGAAGTGAGTTAATTTCCACTTCCAATATTTGCAAAGTCAAATTCAAAAAATACCGATTTCGGTTTGAATATGTCTGTCTGTAACTCCGGTTCAATGAGCTCTAGAACTCTGGCTTTGAATTTTAGTGTCATCATTTACATTAATTAAAAACACTTTTTTAGATTTTGTATCTGTAACTCTGGTTCAATGAACTCTAGAACTCGGACTTGCTTTGAATTGAATTTAATGTTTAATTCATCATTTTCAAGTGTTTGCTTGGAGAATTCAGACTTTTTTCACGGCGATAGAGTACCTACTATAATTTAATGTTTTTAACAGAAATTTATTTAAATGCTATTTTTAAAATTGTAACTGATTTGTAGAGAATAGGCGTGAATTTTCACTAGGTAAAAGTAATACACGTCAAAGGTGAACCTATCGACAGTACAAAAATAAATCACATAAATATCACAGGGTAATTCTTGTTAATTTCGGCAGTGGCACTAATATAGCAATTATACATAAAACAATAAACACAATAATAAAAAACGTTAGAAGATGAACCTACTGACAAGAAAAAAATGCAAGGAACACAGAAATTCAATTGGGTTTTTACATTTGGTTATTATAATAAACATGTATTGCTCTGTCTCAGAAGTTATTAAAAATCACACAAACTAGAAACGATTTTATTTTTAAATTTCGTTTTTTCACATTTTTAATGACAAAAAATTAAAGTTGGAAAATGTCATTAAATTATGTATGATTTGAGATTTTCACGGCCAAAAGTATTATAGTGATTTGTTTTGGGGGTATTACGCCGTGTTGCGCTACCTCCTTCTTTAGCCAACGTTTCGGACAGCATTGCAGTGTTACCATCATCAGGGCAGATGTCTAATCTGACAGATCACATTACTGTCTGCTCTGATGATGGTAACACTGCAATGTCAGGGCAGATGTATAATGTGATTGTAATAATAAGTGATTACAATCACATTACACATCTGCCCTGATGATGCTAACAGATGGTTCCTCCTTCAGGGCTCTCACTAGGACTCTATTTTTTTGGTTAAACGACTCTACATTTATTATAAAAAGAATTTAGAACCCTAATGTCCCTGCATAGTGATAAGGCTGCAGGATGTCTACAATATACACAAAAACAAAATTAACCGTATTAAAATATGTACAGGTAAATAAAATAAGCCTAAAATGGACGTAGCAGCTACTTAAAGACTTGGCCATCTGTAGAGATAACAAAATAAGAATTAAGGTGAAAAAGAAAACACATTACACACAATCATGTTTTCATTGTAGGAATCTACATTTGAAATATACCAACAAATACAACAATTTTAATTAATCTAAAAGGTTGATGTAAAAGGTATCTTCATCAAATACAAAAATTAAACGTACAGCACAGCCTACCTGAAACGGTCAGTAAGATCCTTGAGGGCCACCGGGAGATCACTCTTCAGCGAAACTAGAGTTTCCTTGTCGTCAGCCATAGACCAGGTCAGGTCCATCAAGTAGTACAGGTCCAGGGGGAAGTTCTTAGAGAGGCGGTACTCAAACGACACCGAATGAGTTTCCCCTATAATTTTTTTTTTAAAACAGTAAAACAAATATAAAGTGATGCTGTCAACAACAGTAGGGAGTAGTGTCATTCACCGGTGTAAATCATGTACCAGTTACCCAAGTTGCTATTCTAAAACCATTATATATTAAAGATCTGTCATTTTTGTATTGCATATCAACATCATTTATTATTATTAATGGTACTTCGTACATTTTTATTTTAAAAAAAGGTACCAAAAGGTAAAGACAAACGTACCAAAGGTATTGCTTTGGTACCTTTGAATATAAGGATAATCAATATTGACGAATTAGTGACGGAATGAAATTGGTTTATTTTCATCAACCAACAATTTTCAAAATTTACCAACCGTTAAATTATTTTTTGTGCTTTTGTGCGAAACTGTCTAGAATTATTCTAAAATATAATTCCCCGGTTTGGTCTCCACTTTAGAATATGATGTTCACTGTCTTTGGAAAGAGTGTAAAATATATATTTTTATTATTAACTATAAAATAGGAATAATGGTAATGAATTAATATATTTTTTATTAAATGAAACAAAGCTTACGAGACGAGTAATTTTTTTAACAAACGACCATTATCCATAGACTCAATTTGTTTGTCTCAAAAATCGGCGTCTCCCTTTAAAAATATGAAATAAACGGCGATAGAAAGAAAAAATACCAAGCTTTACATTCAAATATAAAAATCAAGAAGAGAATAATTAAAATATACAACTCTATGAAACCAAGGTTCCGACCGCAATTTGAGAAAAAAATATGAAATTTTTTTATTATATGAAAAGTGAGGTAGCAGTAATTTTTATAATAAATTTATCTAATAAAACTAGTTTTTTCATAATGAGTAATTGTAGTTCTTTTTTGGTTTAATTTTAAAATTTTAAAATATAATAAATAATACCTACGTTTATTTCTAATAATACAAATTGAAAGAGTATTTCATCAGCTTTCAAAAAAAAAGATATTAGTTTTCGGATACGTTTAGAAATATCCAATTTACTTGGATTTTATTAAAAAAGCGAAAATAGACAGAATTTCTCCTCAATATGTCAAAGACCTGAAGGATTAATGCCATTATTGACTGTCCTGATTTAATTTTCATATACGTATTAGAACCATTATTTCTTATACGTACGAGAAACACTAACTTTGTATATCGTACAATATTGGATTAAATCACCGATGCAATATTGTATTTGTATGTCTTTCTCAAAAGAATTGTGTTTTTATACGGACAAAACTATTTATTCATATTCATATTGGGTATGTGAGTGCGCAAACTAATAATTCGTCTTAATATTTAAAGCATAACTTGCAAAAAGTGTATTTTCATAAAATAAATAATTTCACACCATTGTACGTTACGTTTACAGTTTGCAGTTTACGTTACAGGTTGATCTATGTACCTTGTTTTAGTCCCATTGTGATTTTTTGTGGTTTTATTTGATTAGCTGCGTGTGTGGAGTTCATGTCAATAAGGGGGGCATCTTCGTTGTAGTAAACATACGTCTTTTTTCCGGCCACGGTGCTGTTCGTTGGACACCCGTCCCTGCGAAGACTAAGATGCAAACAATTAAACAAAATATGTATATCACAGCAAGATACTATATAATATAATATTTTGTTTTTATATTCCTAAATTAATTATTCTTATTTAAAATGCTTTTTAGTTTTAAATTTTGTATGCACACGTCCATTTGATGTACCTACATCAAACTAAAGATCTTTTAACATTTGACAGGTCTCAGTTCTACGCTGATTTTCGGCCCGTTTCAGCTTTTGACTAAATTGTTTTCAGCTGCCAAGCATGACATGGTGCTCTATAAAAATGAAATGTTTATGAATAATATTTAATGAAAAATGCGAAAATATTCGGATTTTCGTGAACACTTGTTCCGACATCGTGATAATACTCTTAATTTTACTTAATTTACCGAAAGTTTATCAGGAAACCTGTTATTCATTCGTAATTCCGGCCATCCCGTTTTTAACCAGATTACCAATAATTTGAAGAGATTCTTAATAAATTAGCAATACTCTTTTTTTATTCGTGTTTTGTAAACATGTGATGATTTATTTACTTTTCTTCCGAGTTGCAAGCGGGTTTATTGGATTGAATGAAAGGGTGGTCATCGCACCAGTAGCAGAAATCAGCGGCAGAAACACAGGTCATGCAGTCCTCCTTCTCTGCGCACACAACACTCTTGTACACGTCATCTGTATGGGAAAAGGCAAATAAATAAGTAACAAAAATTTGTTTCAAGGGATTTTTCAAAAATGTTAATGAAACTGTTTGAAGTGAGATAAGGCTTAGTTACTACCGGGGTGTTATTTATCCAGCGTGCATGGAAAAATATATGAAATTGCAAGAAAATAGTCCAAATTCGTGTGTTGTTGTTTTGAAAATAAATGAAGGGTTCGAACTACCTTGGAAGCAAGAAGTTGTTGGTGTTTTGCGCGTACATAATCTCGTTTTTAAGTATCGCTGTATAGCTATATTATAATTGTCTTGTGTGCTCCTTCACAGATAAGGAAGATATTCGCTCTTTTGGAAGTGATTGGTCATTTCGTTTTCCTTCCATACCTTGTTCTTTCGAGTGTAATTAATAGGAGATCACATTTTTTAAAGAAAAGCGACACTTCGTTTTCTTTATGGTTTCCAGGGAAATTCGGCCGTTTTCGAGCGGGGTTGGAATTATTGTTGAAAATTACAGCTTGCGCATACTCTAAATCTAGTACCCATTCTTTTCAACATATTTATAAATGACGTTACAAATGTATAAACGTGTCTTTATTTTAATGTTCGCAGATGATATGAAAATTTACCGAATTATTGACAATATTAATGACTGCTTATTATTACAATCAAATCTCATTAGCTTTTCTGATTGGTGTATCCTAAATAAATTAACCCTTAATGTAAAAAAGTGTCAATTCATGAAATTTTATAGGAAGAAAAACCCATTGATTTTCACATACTGTATGAATAATCAAGTCTTAGTATCTGTACCCGAAATAAAAGACCTGGGGATAATATTTGACACAAAATTAACATTTATCTCCCACATTAACAATATAACCACTAAAGCGATGCAAATGTTGGGTTTCATATTAAGAACTTCAAAAGATTTCAAAAACTTTAAAAATATTGTATTCATCCATTGTCAGAAGCCATTTAGAATTCAACTCAACCATTTGGAATCCATTTTACAATATTCATGAAAAATCTATCGAGCGAATCCAACATAATTTTTTACGAAACATAAATTATAGATTAGGTATTCCTATTGAAAACATTAACTACACCTCACTGTTGAAAGTGATGGGCCTTGCCACATTAAAAGAAAGAAGAGTATGTTCTGATCTCTTTTTTCTTTATAAAATTGTTAATAACATGTTTGACTCCCCTGAACTCCTTAGGTTGATCGACTTTCATGTGCCTAGTAGAACGGTTCGTCAGAAGGTACCTTACCATTGTAACATTGCAGGTACCAAAGCAGAAATAAATTCAGTAATTAACCGACTACACAGTGCAGGGAATAAATATTGCGTGAACACTAACGGTACTGAATGTCTATCAGCCTATAAACACATTATTATTAAATCTGTATGTCAAATATGAACTTGACAAACATTAAACGGAGTATGTGCGAACTATTTCTACTACTCTGCAAACTATTTTTATACTTTCCTATAATCATTATCATTGATTTGGAGGATTTTGGCAGATTCTCTATTTTTCATCTCAATTATTTGTACATATTTTTTAAAATTTTTTATTGTTTAACTTATAACATTGTTACATTGTACATAAAATTAGGTAATAGTGAAAAACATATGTTATCGAATTTCTACTCTTTTGTTAACTCGGATATTTTTTTATATAACCTATATTTATCATATAAGATATAAGATCTGTATAATTTAAAAAAAAAATAAAGATCTACATTATTATCTGTAAAAGCCCTATAGGCGTTTAAATAAATAAATAAATATATTGTAAAGTAACAATCTAGGATCCGTACATTATATATATATAATCAATTCATTTTTTTTTTACCTAAAAACTACATTAAAACATTGAATTTAAAATATAATAATAAGTAAACGCACTTACACCCTGTATAATATATTTCTAATCGTAGGTGGACCCATCTGCCCGTCGACCCTTCCTACATATGGCCGTTAAATGCATGACGACTTTAGTTAATTACACTACATATGGAGACTATCTCTCTCTTATTGGTAATTTTAGTTTTACGAGATTTCAAAATACAGTACACAATAATTTCTCATCGTATATCTTTGAACGACTATGGAACCCCTTTGTGCAGCTATGGAAGCTATTGGCGGTGGGCGTATACAAAATTATAAATCCGTGTGGATTTGCAGGGCCTTAAGTACCGGGCGTCTACATTTTGCCTAGCGGTGAAAACCAATTTCCAAAGGGTTTCTAACAAGCCTCTTCCTGTACCAGCGACTACATTTATAATATCATATTTTCAAGAATGAAACTAGTGCAATGTTGTCTCTAATGAGTCTGTAGTTGTGAACAATCATAGTGGCCAGTAACAACATGTTACAGAAATATATATTTTTTGTGATTGATTAAAAAATTGTCTCTATAAAGAAAAATGCCAATTACATTTTTAACTCCAAATAAGATAAGGAATCTCTGGTTAAAATTTATCGCGCATGTCCTATCACCTAACACACCCTGTATACTCGTATGCACAATGCTGACAAAGCAATACATAATTATTTTACGAAGACATTTTTATCATCAGGTTCCCGGAAAATTTTATTTTGAGGACTACCTGGAAAACTGTTAGATTACAACAAATATTCAGAAGAATATAAATATATATAATGAAGATAAGGTATAGTTAACACTAAGCACGAAAAGACACACGCCACGCACCGGTTTTGCCGGAGATTTTGAGTGAAATTCTCGGTAATACAGTTTTGCAGGCAATAAAAACATTTAATGGTAATAATCACATTTAATTTAAATATTATTTTTTTTCAACGTCGCTGCCTGAAGCTGTCAATATCGACTGGTTATTCCCTGTCTTCCATATTAGGGACGACTAATCTATATAGGCGAACACCATCTATAAATTAGTAAAATAATAGGATGGTTCATCCTTTTTTTTAGCACTTTTCTTGAAACGATGTTTGAAATCAGTAAAAAAAAATGTTTCCCCCCTTCCACATTTAAGTTCTCCGCCACCCAATTGTAGCCCTTCACCTGCATCCATTTGCTCTCGAAGTTACACTCTGGGAGCTCTCAAACGCCCCCTTAAAAAAAATTCACTATGTTGAGGAACCGCCCACCCCCCCCCCCCCCCCCCCCCACCACCGAACCGACCGTAACTGCCCGACACTTTTTGAAAGTATTTAGATTTTTTTAAATCACAGGAGAGAAAAATGCCGGCATTTCGCTCCGGGCGCTGATAATACCCAACACCTTATGATACGTATACATACGCGAGCCGAACTGCCGAGCTAAACCTCAACTTATGGGAAAGGAACGAAGCAACCGAAAATGGCGCTAAACGCCGCTTGCAGTTGCTTCATTCCCTTCCCGTAATTCGTGGCTTGGCTCGCGTTTCTGTTCGCCAATGTATACGTACCATAATACAGAGCCACACATTTTAAATCAGGAAAGAGGAAAACCTTACCTTGACCATAAGCAAATAATATATTTGCAAATAGGATTATAATAATGATGGAGTAAGTTCTTGTTTTCATTATATATTAAAATTAACAAAATAACCAGACATTTAAAACATTTAACACTTTAGCGACACAAGTTGCCAGCAAAAAAGATAAATTTTACTCATTCAAAATGGAGCCAATGTAATCATGTAACGCAGTGCTCCTCAACCAGTGTAACGCAGCTGTTAGGTATGTCGTTGCGCATTGCAGTGAAAGATAAAAATTGTCCGTCCCACAAACATGATGACGCAAAATCACAGAACAGATTCTGTGCACAAAACAATATGCACAGAATCTGTTCTGTGGTATTTCGCAGCATTTAGACCAGTCATTCTCAAAGTGGTCTATATATATGTATATATATTTCTTACTTTTTTGTTCTATAGATTTCGATCTACAGGAGGTCCATGATAATGAAAAAATGTTGGGGTGCATGAGATATAAATCAACAACCATTGATAATATATGTATGTATACATATATAAAATATTTCTAATATAATTATTTTATTAATTTCATTTTGCGCCCAGTCGGGCTTTTGCTTAGAATCATATTTTTTTAAATAATTAGACACTAACAAGGATAGTTTTTTTTTTCAGAGTTAGTCAGCATGTATTTATCTATGCGTACATATAAACTACCATTTTCAGACATTACCTGTTGTGTAGTTCAAAACACGTGTATTGGTCCTTACTGTTTTACACTAGGGACTAATACACGTGTTTTCCCGAGGCAACGTTTTCTCTATAAGCCGTGTTCCAAGCTCATACATCAAAACTTATTTGGGCAGTAATGAAAAAAAATTTCAATATCGTGTAACACTTGATATCTTATTATGCATGAGAACTTCAAATAATAGTCTGTAAATCTGTTTAAAACTGTTTATTGATGATTCAATCACAAATTGACGTAACTAGCAGTTCTTTATATGTCTTCTCCATCGCTCAATCGGCGAAAGTAGTTGCCATTACAACCGGAAACCCTTCCTCGTCTTATATTTTTGCTAGGCTGCTAATTCGGCCTCATTGCTGGCCACGTATAAATAAATGGGCGTTACAATCGTAAATATCATAATACTTAAAAATTAATACAGATTTTTTCCGGAGTGATTCAGCATGTATTTGTCGAAATTTGACTATTGCGCACACGAATAACTGTAATAAGAACGCGATAAAAAAATTCGCTGTGAGTCCGAATGTAAACAATTTTTTTTTTTACATCATTGCATTTTTAAAATCGATCTTCGTGACCATGAACAGCTAAAGCCAAAAGACGAGAATGGTTACATCGCTGTTTATACGAATGTGTAGTTTCGAATAAGATCTTCGTGACCATGAACAGCTAAAGCCAAAAGACTTGAATGGTTTATATGGCTGTTTATACGAAAGTGTATTTTCGAATAAGATTTTCGTGAACGTGAACTCGTAGTCAGTACATGAGAATGGTTTATCTCTCCTGTGAATAGGTATGAAAGCGTCAAGAGTCCCAACTGCTCCCAACGGGCCAGTGAGACTATGGCTTCCCCAGTTGGGGTATGTTTTGAGGCTGAAAATAGTGGGAAGGGGAAGGAGATGGGGAAGAGGAATGTGGGGGAAGTACCTGGCTTATCAGATCTGGTCACCAAACACGGTCAAAGCCATTTCAAGCAAACGTTTCAATTTGAATGGTTGTCTTATACCAGGGCGATTCTGAGAGTATCTTCCACTCTGGAACGTGCCATAAATATACTATGTATATATATTATTTAAAATGAGTAAATTGTGAAACACAAATTAATAAAATTTAATTTAATTGCCACGCCGAAATTTGAACCCGCGACCTCCGGTTTGCTAGTTGAGAGCCTTGCCCCTCGACCACGGAGACATAAATATTTGAAAATTATGTGTAAAATTTGTGTTTTTCTACCCATTCATTTCTTTCTAACACTATGTTAATTTTGGTGTGCCGCGGCATTCTGGGAAGAACCTTGCTGTGTCGTGGGTGAGAAATGGTTGCGGAGCCCTGATGTAATGTAACCCTAACGATGTCAATGGCGATAATTTCAGATAAGATAATAAAATAGATAAGAGATAAACGTACTGAACATGGTACGATTTGAAAAAAATATTTGGAAGTTTTATTTACGTTCTTTCGTATTGGGCCGATAGTAGAACATATTTAAATTCGAATGAATTCTTTAAAAAAACTTTACAAATCATTTTTAGAACCTTTGTTGTTAAAATTTAAATGTATTAATGTCATGTACTATGTACCCTCGGAGGAATATCTAATTTTATGTCTATGCTTTTTTAAAAGCACGTTTTTACCTGTCGCACATGAAATCTATATAATGTACGTAAAACTTACGCGTATTGGAATGCAACGTTGTCTCCAAACTTCAAAGCAATCGTTGAAGAACTTTCTAAAATTTAAGTGTTTGAACAATCGAACATTTTTATTTATTTAGGCAGATATATGTTGTAACAGAAACAAAATAATTTTTTTTATTGGTGCCCTTTTTTACTCATTTAAAGTACGCTCTACCGTGTTTAAATCGCACTTTATGGAACGCGCGTTTTTTAAAGTTACCATGGCAACATCAACAAATCAACAAAATGTGAAGTCTAAATGTCAACTTTTAACTATAAATCTGACAGGAATATTGTCTATCACGCCTTCTTAGCAACGTCTTCCTTGCTAATTGCCTTCATGAATGCATGCACTTTCACAAATGATTTTAAATCAACCCCTTTATTTATCCTCAACAGACATTGCAATTTCGAATGTATGGCCCACATAGTCGATGCTTTGTACAGTTCCAACATTTTCTGAGGGTAAGCAAGCACAACTCGTTCATCTACATCTACTACGTTTAGCTCCTCCATCCATGTTATGAACCTTTCATATTCTTTTTTATAAACGTCTTTGGATTTTTCAGGTATTAACCGCGATTCTGCTTTGGTATTTAAATTATGAATGTTAGAACTCATTTTACAACACACAATAACTAGTAAAAACTGTAATGTCAACTATTAATCTTATGTGACAGATTGCAAATTAATGTTTGTGTTTTTCATTTCCATGACAACAAGATATTGTGATGTCACATCACGAATTCATTAATAGTTCTTATTTCCAAATTTTTAATAATAATATCAATATTTATGTTTTCAAAGTGTACCAATAAAAAAATAGCGTAAAGTATTCGTGGATAACTGGTCTTCAAAACACTTGCTTTATTTCGAGCACTCGGCTACGCCGTCGTGCTCGAAAAATCGCGCGTGTTTTAAAGACCTGTTTATCCACTTATACTTTAATATACTATTTTAGCTACAACATTTGTAAATGCGATTTTTAACTCTAGCTCACTGAAAGGTCACGAGCCGCCCCTGATTATAAGTAGTAAGTACTATTAAAGTGGTATACATATAGAAATTTAAATTTAATGCATTATGTGCTTGACTTGTTCAAGAACATTTTTGTTCGAAAAAATTTTAAATATTATTTTCCTTAGATTTCTTAAATAACCTATACCTTATAAAAGTCCAATAATTTTATAGCAGGTTGTAGTCCTATACTAGTTATATGTAGCTATCCACAAACACTACTCCAGCGATGTAACCGATCGCACTTATAACGAGTTGTATTATAACACTTTCGTACAATTAATTATGTTTTCAAATTATTTGAAGATATAAGTAAAACAATCTGACCATTATTATTTATTAATTGAAAAAATGTATTGTTTCTTTCATAATTTTCACATTGCCTACCTATGTGTTTTATTGTTGTGTTAAAAGCAGAAAAATAAAAACACAATTGATAAACTTTTTTTTATTATAAATGTTTTTATGGTAAATTTGCTGTTGTAAAAATATATTCTCATAAACTTGGGTTTCTTGGATCACATGTTCGAATTTTCTCACGCTATACTTATAGGTAATAGGTACCAGTGGCGGTCGGTGACTTTTCGTAGAAGGGATGCTGGACATCAAATGTTTATACTCGTACTTACTGCGTACTTGATATTAAATATGCACATCTAGACGCTAGCCCACGAACAAGATACAATTAGGTACCATCTAAAATTATCTCCATAAATCCATTAAGCTCCATTACTCAATATTTCCAGTATCCAGAATAAGTTTTTTTCCACAAATGGCCGAGACTCAAAACTTTACCGCATGAATGATTCAATTATACAACCACACAATTCACTATTATCATTTAGAACACGTTGGCGAAATATCCATCTAGTTTTTATTTATTTAAATTATGATTAAAAAGTAAATCGCAGGTTAATAATATTCAATAAGAATTCGGCTCAAATTCAAGCTGAAAGCAAACTGTCAAAGCAGCACGCGCATATTATCCAATGGATTAGTAATAGAGTATACGATTCTGTGCATTATACATATGAGCATTAAAGACGGTTTTTGTGCGTTGGATGCTGTCATTAATATCGTATAAAGTTTATGAAGATATTGGCTTGCGGGTCTCAGTGCGCATGCGCGGAAAGAACGTACGTTCTAGCATTCTTGGATACGGTTTACAGATCGCTTCCACACCGCAGTGTGTTTTACGCGTTTCACAGTATTTTAGAATGTATGTGTATTTAGACTCGCCTGCGCTGTTTGTATAGTGTGTGTGTTGTGCGTACACAGAAACGGGACGATAATATGCACGATGTCTTTTATGTAATAATAATATTTGTATGATTTTTTACAACGCCGTTTTTGTAAAAAAATCACATTAAGGTCGCTGTAGACATATTAAAATATTTAAATTGCAGTTTTGCTATTTACGGCTAGAAGTCCAATCTTTTTACTCTAAAATGCAAGGGATGCGGAGCATCCACAGCATGTATGGACGGACCGCGCCTGATAGGTACCTACCTATACCGGTGTCCAGAAACTCGTAGTGCAAGCTGGAAATAGCACCACATAGGTAATAGGTACCTATCTATACAGGTGTCCGGAAACTCGTAGTGCAAGCTGGAAACAGCACCACATAGGTAATAGGTACATACTTATACCAGCACAACATTGGTAATAGGTACCCACCTATGCCGGTGTCCGGAAACTCGTAGTGCAAGTTGGAAACATTACCACATAGATAATAGGTACCTACTTATATCGTATTGAAAATTTTACTTTTTTGTATTGGCTGGTAGCTCTAGCCACTAGAGGCCCTAGAGGCCCTAGTGTAGCATGGAATAATAAATAGTGCGTAAAATCCATTCAAATGTATGAAAGCAAACCAAGTCTCGTAACTCGTGCCGCTAGGAGGCGTCAGTGTAACAAACTGTCATCAGAATGTACGGGAAATGTCAGGAGTTGAAGGAAAGACCTGGCGCTCCATAAGTGTTTTAAGCCTTTAGCTGCCGATAAAAAGAGTTTAGACAAAAAACAAAATGCTCAGATAGAAAAAAAATAAGTTTTTTTGTGTACTGTGTGTTATGTAGATTCGCCAATCTCCCGCTTGTACTACGAGTTTCCGGACACTGTGTTATAGCCTGAAATAATAAAAGCCGACTAAGGCCGATTTTCCATAATTAATTATATTTCTCTGTTTCAAGTACGAACGTGTCCCAAGTCGTATATTATCAAACTATTTTTTTACCATGGGTGGGTATTTATTTTAAGTAGAGACGAATAAAAGGGAATGTGATTTTAACATTAGATTTTATGAAAGTAGGGAGGTACCTAGTAACTGCATATATCTTTTTTATTTTTTTTATTTATCGCTATCCAATTCCTCGATTTCTTCCGAAATGCTTTCAACGGTTCTCTTAGGACAAGAAGAATGAAAAATATTCATGCGAAGGAGCTTGACATTATTATTTCGATTACCCCCGAGCCAGGCAACATCTTGTTTGTCAACAAACAGGACATCCCCAGTCGGTTCATTTTCCTTGAAAATACACTGGATAGAACTTTTGTCGGGAAAGGAATAATTTCCCCAACCGGAATATTGTCCGTTCTCTATTGATCCGTGGTATTTTGAACTGTCGCAGAATTCAATGATGATGTCTTCACTCGGGTTCAGCTGGTCGTTAATCCAATTAGCTTTGTACACGTGTCCGTCCCATGTTGTGTATTCTCCATAACCTGGGATAAATCAATAAAGAATAGATAATCAATTTCCGGAATTTGGAGTCGTTGTTTGGCTTTATGTAGTGCTGTCATCCAGCGGGTTTCCGGAAATCTGTTACCAACTTCAGGATGCCGAATCTTCTGGCTGGTATATATGTAGGCGTAACCAAACATGTTTTGCCCTAAAAGGAAATAACAGCCCAGTGGGGGGGTTACGTCAGAAACTTGACGTAATCCTGGACCTTAGTCCTGGAGTTTGAACTACCAAATTGATCTAGTCATAAATCGGCTAGAGTCATTTTGGATTTTTGGTCCCTCTAACCGTCAATTCTCGGCCCGTATAAGGGTCATATTGTTAGTTGTTACGACGCTTGACGAATTTATACATTTGACATAATTATCATAGAAGCCGAGGATGATATTATGTAGACGATTTTAGCTTTGAATGTCAATACAACCGGAACTAACTGTGTCAATATATCAATTAAATAGATAGCTTAGGCCCTATGCTGTATCATCCATACAAGTGTTTCCCAATCTGGGCAATATCATCCACCAGTGGGCTATTTGACGCTTGTGGGGCGATCAAGTGTTAAAAATGCTCTGGAGGCGAACTTAATGTGATATTGAGCGAGAGGCATACATTCACAAAATTAAAAAAAAAATTGGAATTTTTTTTGAATTCCACAATTTTATCCATATATAATGTTATTATATTTGGCACAGTAAAATTTTCGCCTGTGACGCTTTCTTTGAACGCGCTACAATTGATGGGGTAGTAGGGGGCGTTGAAGAAAAATATACTTGAAAATGGTCCTAAAAATGATGAGAACCTCTGATCCATAGTTATAGAGGAGTTCATGAAATAGGATTGTGTGAATCTCAGATTTTTCTTATTCATCTTCCCTTCCCTTCCTTCCCAGGTAGTCAACTTATTATAATTTTTATTTTTATTCGATAAAATGTCAATGCATCTCTACAGAGACAGTGAATTTTTTACCATGTTTCGTCACAGATAAATTAATTTTCTTGGCTTCAAATCCTCCCACGTAAATGTCACCATTGGGAAACTTGAAGTTCCCGTCGCCCTGCACAATGTCTGGCAGGGGGACACGAGGAGCCTCGGGTTCAGTCATTTCCATCGCTTCTACATTGTTGTCATCCATAACTAAACGAAAACCGTGGAAATAGTTACAGTTCTATTATATTAATATGTAAAATATCCACGACAAGTTATTATTGACAAGTAAATATTATTTGACAGTGGTTTGATTTAAGAATTGTTAGTTATTAGCATACCACAATATTAAAACAGCAACTGAGTAGGTTCCAGTGGCAGTTTGTGGGGTTGAAAATAATGTAATAAAGAATAATGTATTTGTATACCTACACCCAGTTAGTTATACATACAAAAGACAATGTAAACTGTTACCTACGTAAAACTGTTTTTATTTTATTTTATTATAGTGTATTGGGGAAACAAGCAGTTTTACAATTTCATACACATAATTACATGTTGCATTAACCAATGAAGTTTCCACATAAAATTCATGTTACATACAGAAAAAAAAATATAGGACACCCTACTTTCGACGCCAATTTATGTGGGGGGAGTCCAGAGAACTACAAGGAATTAAAAAATCTGTAGGAATATGAACAGCCTCTTCAAAATCGAGCACAGTGTCTACAGAGTAGTATGCTTGCGTCGGTGCATCAATCGTCAAGATAATAAAGTTATTTATCTTGCCTACTTGTTCTTTAATATGTGACAAAATTGGTCTCTCCTTGGACCAAGATATAGTTTTACAACTTAAGTTATTAATAATTTTGGGATAAACATTGACGACCAATTTATTTTTACCAAAACACAAAGGTAGCTGCCCATTTCCAATTTTGAGCAACAATTCCTGTTTTCATGTGTAGACAACGAAACTCTCATGCTGGTTTTAAGTTCCAATTTATTTACATATGGCCAATTTTATCAGCATGTGTACCTCTGGTCACAACCGGTAATATTTGACGAAAGTCACATGAGAACAAAATTGTACATCCACCCATAAGTGCTAGGTTGCGCAAATCGCGCATTGTTCTGACTAATGCTTCCACAGAACTGTTGTTCGACATGCTTCGACAAACTATTGATGAGCAGTCACGCATCATTTTTCCAGTATTGCTTTGTTTGGAAAAACTACATACACTGTTAGTATCATCAGTAGCAATTTTTGAATCTTGCCAAAAAAATACAATTTTTTATTTTTAACATTTATTCAAATAAAATTACGTACTTATAAATTGTTGGAACGTAAATAAATAAATTGGAGCGTAACAACCTGAAATGCGATTTCGGTTTACAAAAAATTATAAAGAAAATCGAAATAACTAGTTTATTATTGATGACAAATAATTCATTATTTTTTTCAAGAAAGCTGTCTAGACACAATTGTTTTTGCCGACGCTTCAAAATTTCGCATTGAAAAAAAATTGTGGAATGCATATCCACCTCCTTATTAGGGTGATGCTTCTCAATGTACGATGCAATAGTTTCCCATGCTTTCAGCATTTCTCTTATTGCGCCAGAAGGTTGTTGCTCTGCTACTTCCTCCTCATCCACTAACCAACTCTCCTCCATAACTTCTTGCAGTGAAATACAATGCAACTCCATAAGCTCTTCGGTGGTTAGCTCTTGACTGTACTCTTCCACAAGCTCATCAATATCGTCGTTATCCACCTCCAGTCCCATGGTATTGTCCAAAGACACAATCTCGTTGACTGTAGACTCCACAGGTACTGTTTCAAACCCCTCAAAATCACATTCGACAACGCTCTCTGGCCAAAGCTTCTTCCAAGCAACCCCTTCACGCCTTGTCAATCATCTTAAGGCAAGCAACGATGTGAAAATGATATTTTCAAAACTCTCTGAGAAGTCCCCTCAGTAACCTCAAAACAACACTCGAAGAGTGTTTTAGTGTAGTTTCTTAAATTTAGAAATAACCTCCTGGTCCATAGACTGCAGTTACAGAGTGGTGTTGCATCTATCTTCTTAATTTTGTCCTTGTTCTTGAGTATAGTGCAAATCGTTGATGTACACCGATTGAATGTGCTCGCCAGATAAGCCATGCTCAATCCTTGTTCTCGCTTTTCAATGATTTCTACAGTTAATTTTATTATCTTATGGCTGTCCTCTTTTGGCCTTTTCTTCGGGATAATTTTTGCAAGGGCTATTAAACTTTGTACAAAAAGAATTACTCATATCTGAACGCAAGTTTGGAAAAATGTGTGATCACATGCGACACTAACGTGCTAGCGGAACGAGTGCTAACCAGAGACTGACGCACTGGTGCAGAAGTCCCGGCTCGCAAGTGAATGATGTGAAGATGGGACTTGCCCTTTCTGCATCACTCTTTATGCGAAATATAGCTCTTGAAGGGAGCATTTTATTCGCAATCTGTTTTGCGAATTACTTGTTATGGGAAGTGCTCATTATGAGAGGTTCCATTGTACGTGTTTTGTAAAGCATTTACCAAGATTACTTACATTGTAAATAGATGTTTCGTGGGTAATTCACATTACTTATTTCATATAAAATGGATAAAAAGCGAATATTCACATTAATTTTGTTGCTTTCATCTTATAATTAACCTTATTAAAAAAAATACAGGCGCAAATCAGTAACCTGGGTACTCTCATTATATATCTGTCTCGGACTTCAGACAACACTCGCCAACTGCTCTCTTCACAAATCTACACGCCTGATTGCTTTTTGCCTGCTTCAACCCTGGACCTTTTTTTACTCTGCATTTCCTTGGACTCTGACTTCTCTTGCCCTTGGATACCTGACACGTAGCAGTGAACTCGCACCCCGAGACCAGCACCATCATAAGCACGGAAGTAGCGGCTACCCCGGAACTGACCGGCGACCTATTTTACAGTCTATGTGAGGGACTTGAGAATGTCCCTTACATAGATAGTAAATAAATATTTCGATTGCGTCAAGACACTGATGCTTTCGGCGGCTTTCCAAATTCAAGTCACTTGAAGCTTGTCCAATTATATAAATTTTTACCTTAAATTGTGGGTAAATATTTAAAAGATTAGACTAAAGGAAATATCTATGGCCTATTAATTCTATCATACTAGGTATGGAGAGTAGAAGTCAAAAAATTAAATATTAGATTTTTTCATATTTTCAATCTCTGGGACAATATCTTCCCACGGTATCAAAACAAAAAATCTCAAAAATAGGCATTTGTTAATTCAATCACCAACAGGAGTACTCACACTTTATTATTTTGAAATCGCTCTCCTGAAAAATTGTTATTTTTTACTTGTATTCTTTATACCTAGCATGATATAATTATTTTTGCATACACTGGTTCATTTCTGACCCACCGCTGGATTCGACGTGTTAAACGCATAAAGTTTCAATGCTACTTGTCCCTGTATGATGCACTTTTTAATTTATACATGTTCGCAAGACTGCTGTGACTTCCGCGTACGGCATTCAGCCGCTCGTAACCCAAATGCTGTTGTCTATGTCCAACAGGTTAATCATAACCAAATGGGTGATGTGGGAAAAGTGACTAAGAGGCAGACTAAGGAAGAGGACTTACTGCGTGGAAGAAGATTGGAGAAGGACGGGAGAAAATTGGCTAGGAACCGGAAATGTGATAAGAAAAGTAATAATTTTTTTTAAACTATGTTAAAGTTAATATTTTTGTTTAATAATATAAATTTACAAGCATGTACTCCAGTGCACTTACACCAAATAATTAACAGGTATAAATAATTGACCATCAAAAATTTAATTTGTATGGCGTTACTTTGTAGCACTTTAATAAAAATAATAAAAGTGCCTATTCATTATTTATGAAAACTAATGTATCTATGATAAATAATATTTCATGGACTTCCGGATGTTATAAAATTGACTGCATTTGTAAAATGCAATGTTCAAAATTTGTAGCATTTTTTCATTCAGAAAATAATAATGTTGTAACTTTCGCGACAAAGATGTGACAATTTGCTTGCATACAATTTCCAAACAATAATATAAAAGTGTACACCATGGCAACACCTTATGATGTATTAACATTTTTTGTAAAGCTTACTACGTATTTACAGAATGAACCTAACCTGGCAACACAGGACGGGTTCCTTATATTTAACATATCAAAATTATCAACAGAAGATACAAAAATACACCAACTTTGCATGAATTGAAAAAAAAATCAAAACACAATCTAAAAGTAGTTTTAGTTTAGTAGTAGCTCTCAGCATGATTCTTTTAACCTTTTATAACAAAATATGTTTATGTACACCAGAGTTCAACATTGTGTCAATTATACTGTATAATTCATAATCAGATGTTTCACATAAAATAAATATTAAATACTAAATAAATAAAAGTTGTTGGCTGTAAATGTCGTTCAAGCGACTTTGAGAACATTCCAGATAGCTTTTAAAGCCAAACTTCAATCTGGAATGCTTACCAAAATCGCGTAGAATATGCATAGATGGATGTGATCAATAATAATTGTGCTATTTCAATAAAATTAAAATCTCATTTTTTAAAATTTGTTAACACAGAGCTAGATTTCTCGGCAGTGACAAAATGTATTTCTATTTAATTTACAATGCTTACTGAAAAAAACGTATAAGAGAAGAAGAGTTCTCAGATGTTGAAGATGATAAATTCACCCATGTTTCTAATAGCCTACGATGTCAAGGATTGAGCGTTGACTTAAAACCTATGGTTTTGGGTGGTATCATTCTGGGAACTGCGCTTCGTGGGCTTAGCATTTAAGCAAGTTCTTTCCGAATAGTGGTCTAGTCGGACTTCTGTGGTTCTCAGAGAAGCATGTTGGTGGGATCCTCGAGGAAACTCCTGAAGGCCATCAGCCACTGGGCGCCCACTGCTCCGTCCACCACGCGGTGGTCACAGCTGAGGGTTACGTTCATGAAGTCAGCTTTTTTCCATCTGAAAGAAACATTATTTTGATACCATGTTTTTTTTATTTTAAAGAAACATTCCCGTGTTATAAATAACAATATTTGACAATACTTGAGTTTTTGCTACTACCACCATTATAAGTAGAAAATGTTGATCATGCAATGATGGAGGAATTGAACCCACAATGCCTTTGTGAGAAACCAGTGCATTTGTCTGCTCTGCTATTATGTTAGTTCTGAAATAGGTTCAGAATGGCAGAGACCTATCTCTGCCTTTGTAGCTTCAAAGGATCATTCCTAGCCCTTAGAAATAAAACAAGATTTACTTTCGTAAAAGACATAATATACTTGAAATTTGGATGATAGTTTATGCTACAAAATCAGTATTTATCAAAATGTATTAGGCATATCCAAGCCAAAGGACAGGTGGTTAACAAAGGTCAAACAAACAAAAAAATTCATGGTGCTAGGTGAAAAATGAGTTGTACAGTAAATGCAAAAATGCCAGTTTTTTTTTAAATTCCAACATAACACTTTGGTCCAAACATGTATTCAATATAATTTTTTTTTATTTTTAATTTACATGGCTGAGAAAACCAAAACCCCGATCAACTGATTAGAAGGCAACTATGCTGACCATTACACCACCAGCTACTGTAAGAACGGCGGCATAAATTCATTATATTATGTACTGACAATAATAAGAATTATGAATTTTGGAACATTATCACATCTGAAATGTTTAATAATTAATACCATATTGATAGGAACTTGAAGGAAACTGTTAATTTCTTACCCTTTTTCAGACTCTTTGCAAGGAACAATCCTTTCCTGTGTTCCTCCCACGGCAAGAATGCAAGACTGCGGAGGATTAATAATGGCGTTAAAAGATGTCACACCTAAAATGAGAAAAATATATTGGAAAACGTACATAATAATAGTAATCGAAATTAAACAGTTCTTGTATTTGACAGCTGTCTCAATAAAATAAATATACATACATAAACCATTAAAATTATTAATTTTACTCTTGACTGTGGATAACACAACAAAGTCTATTTTTGTAAAGGGTTTTTGTACACACAGACTATAACACCCATACATATTTGATAGCAGGAAGCTAATTTATTTTCATTTAAATTTTGTCATTGATAAAACAATTTTATTGACTTGCGTATTTTACTAACCCTTGACCGTATTACATGGGCAGAGTTTGTTTTAGAATGAACATAATATTATATGTAATAATATCTGACATTTACGTAGGTACAACACATGATATTATGATATCAAACGTCAATATTTATACTTCAGAACACTAATAATCATCAATGCATTCGTTTTGTTTTTTTATTAAATTTTTTTTTTCGGTTCTTACTAAAAGAAAATTTCAACTAAAGAATAGGACACTGGACGAGAGAAAATTTTAAAAACAGAAATTTCTCGGGATTGCAGTGATGGTACCCAGTTTATGCTTATTATTTACAGCTAAAGGGGTAAAAAAATGGAATTTTGCAACACACATTACAACAGCTTATTATCCACAGATAAAAGGGTAAAAAATGGAATTTTGCATTATGTTGTAACTTCTACAAATTGGGGATAACATTAGATTCCGACAGAGAAAAATAGGGAATACAACAGTTTATGAATTTCTCAGATTATGTATCAATCAATACACAAGTTTTTTTTTTAAATTTAATTTAGTTTAATGAATATTACAGTTAACGAATGTGTGAATATGGTAATTTATCAGCATGAATAATAAGGCAGTTTATGAGCATCACAAATTATGAATATGTCCCTTTATCAGTATCACAGATTATGAATATGGCAGTTTATGAATATGTGAGATGATGAATAGTTGAGTTAATGAATATTTCAGTTAATGAATATTTTAGTTAATGAATATTTCAGTTACTGAAAATGACACTTTTATCAGTAACACAGATTATGAATATGGAAATTTTTTAATGCAAAAAATTTATGAATTCAACAGTTTATGAATAGAAAGGCAATTTATGAATGTAATAGTTTATGAGTCATTATATTTGTCATCACGGATGATTAATTTGGTAGTTTATGAATATGGCACTACATCAGTATCACAGTTTGCGAATGTGTCAGTTTATGAACACTGCAGTTGCAATTAAGCAATTTGTGAATATAGCACTTTTTTAGTATCACAGTTTATGAATATGGCAAAATGGCTTACCGAACAGTCCCAGGTTGGAATGAGCATAACAGATTATGAATTCCTATGGCAGTTTACGAACGCGGCAAAATGACTTACCGAACATTCCCAGGTTGGATATGCTGATGGTGCCACCCTGGAACTCAGCAGGCTGAAGTTTGTTGTCGCGCGCCTTGGCGGCCAGCGCCTTCACTGTCTTGGAGATGTCGGTCAGGCCGCGGCTCTCGGCGCCAAACACTATCGGAGTGATCAGCCCCTTTTCAGTCGAGACAGCGATGGAAATGTCTACGGTATCAAATCTGAAAACAAAAAGAAATCGGTTCGAGATACAAATTGTGTCATTTGTAAATTATCATTTGTCATGAAATAGACTTGCTTTAGGCATTTTCTTCATGAAGTGATTTTAAAATAAAAGATAAATAAACTGTTTCAATTTAACAATCATCAGGGTTCGGTGAACTGGTCAATAAAGTCCTACAATCTTATAAACACATTGTTAGAGAGCCGAGAGCAATCAACACGAAAATGAAAGCTCAAATCAAAAAAAAAGTTGCATCACAAAATTGACTCCAAATGTGATGCAGATTCACCGGTTTTCCGTTTGTTCTATAAATTTCCAGACACCGTGTATAATAGGAAATCAAAATAAATAAGATATTATCAGAAAGATTTAAAAATGTCACTAAGTTAACACAGATAACAACATTGCTTATAAGACTGGAAAGTATGTTGGTTTAATGGATTAAATGTGGAAATCAACACGCTATTTCACACATTATCCACATTATGGGATATCAGGTCAATGTGGTCATTTCACTTGGAACAAATTTCAATGATAAAATCTATTGGCTTTATGTATTTTATGTAACCTACAAACCAACTCTGTAGTCGCGTAATGCTAGGAGTTGATGTGTAGGTATATCATAGATTTCATCAATCACTCATTCCAAAGCACATACATTCTTTATATCTAATATAAAAGTGTAACACACTGTCTGATGAAAGTGTCCATCCATGCAGAATTTGCAGCCGGCACTTTCTTGCACGCCAGCGCCACGGCCTTGACGATGAAATCATTTACAGACAGCTTGACGCCGTCCTTCTCCAGCTTCTTGTTGAACTCGGAACGCAGCTTGGAGATCTTATCCACGTTGATGTCGCACGACAGCTGGTAGTGTGGAATGGAGGTTTTGGACTGCAGCAGGCGCTTAGCGATGATAGCACGCATGTTGGTGAGCGGGATGTCCACGTAGCGGGCGCCGGGAGCGGGCGGGGGCGCTACAGACGCAGCGGGGGCGCCGGCGGCCGCTCCGGCCAGGTCGCTGCTGATGATGGAGCCATAGATTCCACTACCGGGACCTAGAAAAACGTGCATCTGTAATTTCAACTGTTTAATGAGTGATTCATATCACACAATGATTAAAATAAACACCAAAAATGAATTGAAAATATTATTTATTTATATATTGTGTCCTTGTCCTTTGGGGATAGTAGTGACATGTCCATGAAGAAATTATTTTTTTTAATAGTCACAATAAATATAGGAAGCTTCAAATAAAAATGTGAACTATATACATTATAGTCTATTGTTTATCTATCAAAGTGACTTATGCTCCCGAAAATATACAAACATAAACAAAAGTGCATTCATTAATCAATTTCCAAGAGTGTGATGTTCAATTCGATGAAGTTGAAAGCATATTGCTTTTAAACTTATAAAAAAAAACAAAAACAGGTATTTAAAAACAAAACTGGATTTACTGTAATATGACCTCGTTGAGTTGGTAATAATTTATGCTAATATGCATTTTTTATGGCTTGGCCTCAAAAAATACTTTCACAAACATCAAGACACTTTTTTGCTATTTTTATATCATAAACAGGGGTTTAGGTTCACAGGCTTTTTTGTATATGAGAAAGCCCCAAAATGCTACTTATAATTACATTAGAAAGTCTCTATAAACTATAAAGGTACAACAGTGTGTAGAGGAATCACTTATGCTGGAATTTAGCAAGTTACAAGCATCCATGCAGGGTTCAAATTGAAATTTATATTTAACTCAGGTTTCATAACGGGAACTGAAAACTAAATGCTAAATTACCGAACATAAATATTTCCCCGTGGTCACCATTGCTCAGCTTTGTAACTTGCTATCTTTCTAAAAATATCCAAGTGATCCCACTCACCCATTGTGATTCCTTCCCTTGCTAACCGGGCTGGAAATAATCAAAAAAGAAATTGATGCATTTTAACAAGGTAAGCTAAAAATAAATTGGACATCACAAAAAGTACATAAATAATGAATGCCACATATTTTCTTATAAGCCCGCACTTATACTACTGATACAAATTTGCTATTAAGTCGAAACTTAATGCCAAATCACTATTTTCATTAATCTTTATAACGAATTGGTGTACATTATGAATACCAAAAAAACATGCTTTATATAAATTGAAGGTTTTCCTATCGTTTAGCTTGAGTAGAATATAAATAAAAAATTAAATTACTCAATAAAAAATATAAATGTAAACTACTAAAAAAAAATTTTTTCAATAGAAATGTATGAACGCGTAAAGGAAACAACTTTTAAAAAATACAGTATTATAGCTATGATTATCTGTGACAGTTTCACTTGATTAACTTTTTTGCTTTCTTTTAAAATTATTTACAAAATAAATAAAAACCAGTTTTGTGCTTGAAATCGAACGTATCTAGACTCCGTTTGTCAAGGGATTTTAATGCCTATTATGTACCTACAATATAAGGTATACCAAGAATATATACATTTTTGGCTTGTAGCTTCCTCTTAATTGTATGCCTTTAACTTTTACATATCTGAATGTACATATTACAATGTATTGATTATCAACAGTTATTTATATCAGGCATCTAGAGCAGGGTAAAGAGTTTTTACTCAGAGTTGAAGCGAAGCTGGACCACAGATTTTTTTTGTTCGAGAGTGAGGACTGCGGCCGCAGGGGGCGGGGTTGGCAGCGGGGGGTTATCGAGTAATAAAGTAACTGGTGGAGGTGGATAGGGTGAAGTAGCTTGTAACTCACCTTGCAGTCTGATGTTCTGTGCCTCGGCCAGCCTCCTGGCCATGGGGTGGCATACAGCCTTGAGCGAGAAACTGCTCCCTGGGGGTGGCTGGGGGGACGCCGAGGGAGTGGGGACTGCAGCCGCGGAGGGCGGGATGGGAGGCGGGAGGTATTTAGTAATAAAGTAACAGAAATGAATAGGGTGATGTAGCTTGTAACTCACCTTGCAGTCTGATGTTCTGTGCCTCGGCCAGCCTCCTGGCCATGGGGCTGGCATACAGCCTGGAACCGGGAGCTGCTCCTGGGGGTGGCGGGGGGGCCGCCGAGGGAGTGGGGACTGCGGCTGCCGGGCGCGGGGTGGGCGGCGGGGGGGCTGCCGCAGCTGGGGGCGGAGTGGGGGCAGAGGGTCCAGGGGCGGAAGCTGACAAAATCATAAATGATTAAATTAAATATTTATTGAACAAGATATTTTGATGAATTATTGTTGTGATCAGTAGCTGCAGTGTCGAAATTCATTGGTTTTATTTACCTAAATATATACGGTGTCAGGAAACTTGTAGTACAAGCGGGGAAAACCGCGTATATTATAAATAAGTTTACTATCAGCTGATTAATTAATATCTTTTAAAATGCATCGAAGAGTAAACCTAGCGTCAAAAGTTTTTTTAACCCTTTATTGGTGAAAAAACAAGGGTAAAAAAAAAACTTTTTATTCTCCAAATGATGTAGATTCACCAGTTTGCCGTAAGAGTTTCCAAACACTGTTTATAATGCTTTTATCTGAATGTGTTATCGGTCTGTGAATCATTCATTTAATAATTTAGCATTTGCACAGGTCAATCCAATTTAAAAATTAGTGACCATTTCCGAAAAGCTGCCACACTAAATAATAAATACCCCGTTTATACCAGGAGAGTACAAGCTACCGGCTTCTTTTTCTACACAAAGTTCACACAGCAGAGGCAAAAACTGCTAAGAAAAAGAAAAATGGCAAAACTACTGTGTGGACACTCCTATCTGATGGCAATAATTGCATTGCACTTTTTTCAGAAGCTAAAAAACCAAAAAAAAAAATCCGAAAAAAAAAAATTCAACCTCAAAAATTTGTCAGATAATTAGAGTTGTATTGACCAACAGAATTTGGAAGGTGTTATGCGGCAACCAGTGAATAATTCTTTAACTCTTGGATTGCCGATGCAAAATTTTCACTGTCGGCCAGCTGATTCTATTTTCGCAACAACTTATTTGGTTTATACAAAATGATTTTTTTGTAAATTGTACTGTCTTACCAGATAATGCGTTAATATGTATACTGATTTTTTTTTTTTTTTTTTAAAAAGAAAGACAAACATTCCCAGGTTACGAATAACCCAACAATGTTTGAAAATCTCCTACTACCACCACAGAAAGCCGAAAATGTTGCTTGTGTTGTGATGGAGGACTTAGCCAGCCGAGGAATCGAACACGCGACGCTCGGGTGAGACCCAAGCGCTATGCCCACTCAACCACTGACCGGACCTGATAAAAATAGTATATAATTTACTGAAAATAATTTCCCCAAATTAACTCTGAGAATTATTTTCGTGTAATTTTGCCTCAAGCGGTTAATGAATAACCTAGTAGCAAAATATTTGAATTACTTCAAAAACTTTTTTGTTGCTTTCTTAGTTTTGATTACATTCTTTACATTATATTGTTTTCATAGTGAAATCTACATAAAACGGTGATTGATTGCAAAAAGTAATTTAATTTTAAAACATCATACAATAATTGTGAGTACACTACAATAATGTATATCATATAGAATACTATTAGCGCTACTGCAGTCCTTTGACTATATTTTCCCGGTTGCATCTGCAACTTCGCCTTCCTCATGAGGTAGGTACCAGGTTGCTGGTCTCAAGAAAAGTCTTACCAAGAGCAACAACTCCAACTTTCGAGCATCCTTTAGGACGAAAGGTTCTATCAATAAGGAATGGCAGCGAGCGACGATTATGTACTAGGTACATATAAATATATTTTTTTAATTATTCAGTAACTTACGTCTTTCAACAATAACAATTGTGTTTATTATGACTATAATTTAATATTTTTAATTTATTGTGTCTATGATTTAATATTTTTGTTTATTTACTCACATAAAAAAAAATATATATACAGGGTGTATCGGCACTAAACCGACAAACTTTAACCAGCTATTCCTTAGCACATTTGGAGTAAAAAATGTTATGGGCACTTTGCTGTCCGGTAGCATTTTTTTTTCAATTAAAAACAAAAAAATTTAAAATTTCCACACTACATCACTGTCATTGGCATTGCGTTTCGTGTTCAACAGCTGTTATAAGCAAGTATGTCAAAAAGCGTCTTCGCTCTTTCGCACACACTAAATAATAATAGTTAAAAATGAGACGAATGGTGCCGTGCCATTTCGTTGTGATTGTAAGTGTGCGCCAATATAGGTACACACGTGCATTATTCAACGGAATTCGAATAAAATATTTGCCAGATGGGTTTTCAAACTTTGACAAAGGATAAAACAGTGGTGACATGTGGTGAAAATATGAATAATAAATTTTTTATTAAAAAAAAACGTTACCGGACAGCAAAGTGCACATAAGATTTTTTACTCCAAATATGCTAAGGAATAGCTGGTTAAAGTTTGTCGGGTACGTGCCGATACACCCTGTATATATATATTTAATTTATATATTTAACTTAATTCCAAGTTCCCACCAAAAACAGCCCTTGTGTGCCAGCAGTAAAGTGCTATGTTGCGCGCCGTGAGCCGTAAGCTAGCTGACAGTAATTTTGTAATTACTACCGTTTTGCAAAATTATGGTTTCGTAAATTGTACTGTCTGACCACATAATCTGTTTATGTATTTATCAAAATTGTATGTACCTATATAGCATAAGTAGTTTCCCTAGAATAGCTTCTTATATTCAGAGAAATGATTTATTTTTCTACCTCTTTTATATTAAAAATATTAAAAAAGATATTTTTATGGTATTTCATATTTTAATAAAGGTAAATAATAATGAAAATAAAATAATATGATTTTTTCCTCTAAAGAAATATATTAATATGACATGTAATATAATTGTAATAGGTCGATGACACTTGCACAATGGCAATGCACTTTTTCACAAATAATGTGCTTGCACATGACGAAAAGATATATATTATTTGCTTACCAAGCAAAAATATATATATATTTTAGTATGCCTAGGAGCATTTCTTAGGACGGGTTGTTTCGGAGAATTTGAACAATTCATCAAATTTCAACGTTCATTTTCGGGTTCTGTGAAAGTCCTATTCAAGTTCTGTTATTATATCATTGTAGGCTTGTTGCTTGACAAAACTGAAATAAAAACAGAACTTGAAAAAATCATTCACAGAACTTGAAAATGAACTTTGAAATTTGATGAATTGTTCAAATTCTCCGAAACAACCCGTCCTTAATGTTCAAAATATCATAAAATCGAGTGAAGTGAGGTTGACCTGCTAGCATATCCGCTGGGGATACGCTGGCATTCAAGCAAGAGGTTAACGTTGTATGATTTATTTGTGGTTGTTGTTGTTTTGTATTTACTTGATATGGCTAGTTGTTTCTTGAACACCCCACACAACCACTTTGGAATATTTGATATTATTATTAAAAAGCTTCAGTAATTGTTTTGCCATAACCCTTTACGCACCAAAATCAGGACTTAACTGATTCAACGTTCTTATATAATTTAATCATTGATCTCCATTAAGGTCAGAGTATATATCGGAAAATAAACACAGGGTACTCAGGTTGTTTATTGTAAAAACATGTCATTGGACAACACATACATTTATGTATTGAAATAAATAATAACAGAAAACTTCTATGTATATTTAAATACAGGAAGAGTAGAAATAAATGTTATTATTTCAAATAAATTAACAAACTGAAAACATTAAAAAAAAACATTAAATTTATTGCATTTTATTAATTACAATGAAAGTTTAAAAAAAGACATTGGAAAATAACAATTAAAACTTTTAGGATTATTCAAAATCCAAGTACCTTCCTTTCCTAGTACCAGTGGCGGCTCTTGATTTTTGAGTGCTATAGAATGCTAAATTTGAAAAATTAGACATAATTGGTGTTGTTTAGTCAAAAACCATTTTTTTTTCTAAAATTGATTTCAGTTTGGCCATGCGCCGCACCGATTTCAAAATCGAATTTTGAAAAAAAAATGTTTACGGCTACAAAATCAATAATGCCATTTTTTTTATATTAGCACTGTATACCCAAAAGTCAAGAGCCACCACTGCCTACTACATCAATAAAAATCACCATTTTCAAAGCTATTGAAATTGTAATAATTTTGCATCTTTAAGTACAAACATAATCAATATTTTTTAAGTCAACATTTTCTTTTGATAAATTTTTGCATTCATGGAGTCATCATCAATCCCTTCTGCAGCAGTTATTTTGAGCAATGGCAACTGTTTGCCTCTATTTATCTATAAAAAATATATAATATTAGCCAATAGTTAGCATAATTTATTTATTTTAATAACTATTACTTAAAATTCAAATATTATCAATTGCAAAGCATTATATTAGATGTATCATTTTCAAAACACACCAACGGCACAAAACAAAAGTTAATCAAATTTCGCAGTACTCTATCAAGTAACAGTTTATGAACCATAAAAATAGGTAAAACTGAAACACAATAATTAATTAAGTGAAGACTTGTGTGACTTTTTTATAAATATTGAGATTTAAGTGTTATTTAACTTACCTTCCATCCTGTCACTTTTACGTATGTAAGAAGATTTGAACTTAATTTCAACCAAATAAGGCATTGGTTATTGTTTTTGTTAAAAAGTTATTGTTATTTTAGAAAAGTATTGTTAAATGTTACTGTTAAAAAGTTTGCAATTATTGTTAAAAATTATTGTTGTTAAAAATTGCAAAACGTAATTCGTAATGCTTAACAAAATGAAGAATTCATAATCATCTTGGTGATAAGTTGAAAAACTAAAAAGTGCCACATTGGCGCCTCAAGGGTTACACCATAGCACTTTCCATTTATCTTATTAATATTATCATGCGCTTATTAATATTTATCAAATAAAAACTGTTAAGAAACATTATTTCATTAAAAATGGGGATAAACTAACGGATCCCATAATCATCCCACATTAGAATGTGTTAGAAGGCAAATAAAAATGGCCATAACTTGCTGGAACAGGTGAAAATTTCATCTGCAATAGAACTATACATATTAAGAAAACCTCAAGAATGAAACTGGGGACTGAGTCTGGAGTTCCAGGCATCCAAGCCGTTATTTAGGGATTCGTGGCCGGATAAGTTTGGGAACCGCTGGTCTAAGGGCCTCAAAATTTATACCGCCAGGGGCATCCAACCGGCTTAATTCACCTCTGCCCCGAAGCAGGAAAGATGCTAGCAGAGAAGAAATGTCAGGCAGAAAACAACAATTTTACTGTACTTATAGAAATAAAGCTATATTTCTACAAAAATTTAAGTTTTCGTTTAAATGCGGCCCACAAAAAAATTAGACATTTTTATATTGGCATGTAAGAGCCTCTTGAGTTTGGCATGCTTGTTGTAAACAAACCGATGATTGTTACTTTTAAAGTTATAAACAAACCAATGAATGTTACTTTCAAAGCTATAATAAAACTGATGATTGTTACTGTGAAAATTGTAATCAAATCAATGATTGGTACTTTTGAAGTTGTAAACAAATTTATGGCGGTTACTTTTAATGTTATAAACCAATGGCGTTACAATATATCTAGACTTGCTATTGTCTCTCAAAATTAAAATAAAATGTGGCATGTAAGGAACACCCATACTAGAACAGTTTGCAAATGGCGACGATTCTTGTTGATACTCGCTGAATTATAAGTTGTTTTTAGACTATTTAAAAAAGTGAAGTTTAGCTGGCGACAGCACTGACTTTGTAATTTGGCTGCTGCGCGCCCAGACTTCTACTACAGTCGGCCTTGCATTTTCTCTATGACGCATAAAATCTTTGGATGGGAAACAGCTGTATTATTCATAATAATCAAAAAAAAAAAAAAAAAAGTAATACATGTATTTACGAATGAAATGTTATTCCTTGGCTATTACTAGTGTTTGCCGAGTAATTAAAATACTTTCTCATCACACACAAAGGCATTTTGGCACTTTACTTAGAAGTTGCACACAACCTTATGCGATGCGTGATGGTTTAGTACTAAAACTACGAAAATCGAAAGTACTCCAATCGACGTACTTTTTGCTCGCTACTTTGAGATTTCTGCAGCGCTTCTATATACATTGTAATATCATTTTAGAAAAAAAAAACAATAATTGTTACTTTCAAGTTAAAAATATTTTAAAAAAATTGTAACAAGGTGCGTTAAAGCGCATGTATCCTATAGTTCAGGATATTGACCGTAACGTTTAAAAAAACTCACTTCCGTCGCCGACGTAATCCTTGAAGGCGGCCACGCTGGCCTCATCCTCCACGATGATGCACATCAACTTGCCGATGGGGATGCCCTTGGTCCCGGCTGGAATCAGGATCTTGGCCAGATATCCCTCGGTGGGGGTCTCAAAGCCCATGGTCGCCTTGTCAGTCTCAATTTCACACAGCAGATCGCCTAAAATAATAGTCGCCATAGTAATCAAATATTAAATACTGTAATTTAAAACATATTTACACTAGTAAAAATTAATTATCCTATAAAACTGCATATTAATATTAATTTAAACCCAGCTTTACCCGAGTTTCAACACTTTACTTTCTGATCGATCAATTGAAAAACATGAAAAAACTTGTCTTCATTTTTTGACAGTTAAACGGATAGTGCTTCAAAGTTCATCTCTGTGTTCTCCTTCATTGTCCAAGCAACATTTTCCGCTTATTACAATGGCAAAAAACAATTCAAAAATGTTTCTGGTTTCAAAATGAATAAAAGTGAATAAACAACTTATAGACATTAGAATTAATAAAAGTGAACAAACAAATTATGGACATTAGAATTAATAAAAGTGAACAAAGAACTTATAGACATTAGAATTAATAAAAGTGAACAAACAACTTTTGGACATTAGAATTAATAAAAGTGACCAAACAACTTATGGACATTAGAATTAATAAAAGTGAACAAAGAACTTATAGACATTAGAATTAATAAAAATGAACAAAGATCTTATAGACATTAGAATTAATAAAAGTGAACAGACAACTTATACACATTAGAATTACAAACATTTTCATTCATTCTGTATTTATTTTCTACCAAAACTCTATTTAATTTGATGAATTAATTGTTTGGCATGGAGCCACATTGTCACATATTTAGATTTTTCTACAAAAACATTCTGAAAAAAACAAACTGGCAGAGAAATTTCACTTAATATTTATTATTTTTTCGTGTTTTCACTGAAATTAATTTTCTAAATTTGGATTTAATCACTGGGCTTAGAATGGTCCAGAAGTCTATCCCCAAAGAACTAATCAACAAGTGTTTATTTTATCACCAACCAAGAAAATAAGTATTTTTTAAAATAGACAATGAAGTCTGTCCCCAAAGAACTGATCAACAAGTATTTATTTTCACACCAACCAAAAAAAATGTTTCTTTTTAAATAGACAATATGCCACTTTTAAAAATGTTACAGCTGTTGGAATCAAACAAGATTTTTGTTGGATTCTGATTGCAATAAAAAAATTAATATGCTAAACAACATTGTGAGATGGCAAAATTTAAATAATAATTAATCTCAAATATTAGTCAATTCTGAATCCTGACATTACCATTATTTTTTATCTGTCCCAACTGCTTCCCAACTTGAGTCAGAGGGACTATGGTATCCCCCATTATTGGGGTGTGTTGTGAAGCTGAAGGGATTGGAAAGGGAGGGGGATAAGAAATAGGAAGTTTGAGAAGTTCCTGGATGTTCAGATCTGGTTATCAAAGATGGCTAAAGTCATTTTTTAGATACTGATGGGGTAATGAAATTTCACCAGGGCAATAATGCTGCTCTTCCAACATAATATTTTAGAGCAAATTAAGGGAACCACAAATTTTACGCTAATGCCAACTTTCAGATCATATTTACTTATATTTTGAATCCTCATATCCAAGTTAAAATTAACCTCTTAAAGTGTAAAGCTTCCATTACGATATAAATCGTCGAAACAATATTTTTTATTTTTTAAAAAGAAAGACAAACATTCCCAGGTTACGAATAACCTTGAAATCAACATTTGAAAATCTCCTACTACCACTACAGTAAGTGAAAATTTTTGCTTGTGTTGTGATGGTGGGCTTAGCCAGCCGAGGAATTGAACACACTACGCCTGGGTGGGACCCAAACACGATGCCAACTCAGCCACTGACCGGTCAATATGATTTGGAAAAATACAGAAAATAAAAAAGATTGTATGTGACTGAGAATCAAACTTAGAACCATATGCTTGCCGTGCGATGCTTCATTTTCATCAACAACATTTTCCTGAAAATCATAACATTGTATCAATTTATTTTGCGTGAAAAGCATCCATGAAATATTTTTGTAATGCATATCCACTTCCCGAGAAGGCATTGTTAATTCGATTTATATTTTTTTATTAACTCTGATTCTGAAGATAAAAAAACGTTGATTGACCATGAGAAAATTGCAAACAGGGGTATAAATAATTTCTTTATTCTAGAATATGGGAGACTATGAACTGGGCTTCTTTTAATGTTATTTATGTTTTGTTTTCCTGAAAAAAAAAGTGTTTTCCAAGTATTTGGAAAACACATTTTATAACTCTATTTTTACCCATACAATGTAGGAATAGTTTGTGCTCCTTGAGTTATGCTGGATTTGTTAATTTCCAACTAGAAACCGAATTAATATCACAGATACACTTAATTTGATTTTTACATCGGAATACCGCATAAAGAAAATATAGCACACCGAGTTCTGGAAAATTCTAATGAGAATGGATTTTTACATGGGAATACCACAAAAAGAAAATATAGCTAACTGGGTACTCGAAAATGGGAGAATTATAATGAGAATGGATTTTTACAATATGTTTTGTTGACCATGTTATATTAAAACTGTTATGTTGTCAATTATTACTGACGGTGGCAGTGACAGCATTTATTCCATAATATCTAAGGAATTTTATAATTGTGAACAAGTTAGATAAGGAAAATTATTGTGTTTAGTATAAAAACTTGTTTCTCATTCTAATTACATTGAAAGAAACTGCCTTTGAATGATAAATCTATATTTACTATGAGGAAGACTTTGGATTGTCGTGGCTATTTTATACAAAGGGCAAAGAAGCCATTTTTACAAAAGTACAAGATGACTTAAAATGTATGTGTTCACAAGTGATAAGCCCAGATTCTAACGCGAACATGAAATAATTCACAAGGCAACTCAAATTGATTTCTGAACAGTTTTAAAGCTTTTACAGATAGTTTCTAATTGGGAATATTCATCCTTTCTAGAAAACTTCACAGATTTTTATCTCAATATGATAAACAGAATCTGTAATGGATTTCTGTTATCTGCTATGCAATAAATGTTAATTATAATAATTATCTGCACTAACCATCATTCAATTGGTCTCCCTCTTTCTTTTCCCAGTTGATGATGGTTCCACTCTCCATGGTGGGGGAGAGGGCGGGTAGGAGCACCTTGGTGTTGGGGGGAAGGTCAGCATAGTGACGGATCTGAATATTACTCCAACCCCCCCACTGGCTCTTCTTTTGTAATACTGACAATTCTCTGAAAATAATATTAAGCATATCGTCAGATTAAATATTTATCCATTCATCAAAATCACAAAAATCATTTAAATGCAATAATTATGGCAGATTAAATATGCTGCAGTGTGGGTGAATCCAGTACTTTGTATTTATATTTATGATGTTTTACAAAAAACTTATTTTCCAATAAATAAAATATTTAAAACATTTTAGAACTGTTGATTCGCGAATTTGGTAAAGTTTTATTAATTAGTACAGGAAACCACTATTTACGTTGGGGGAGATACAAAACATGCACGAAATAGGTTATAAGGTTCTTAGTGTGGGTTACTTAAATAATTTGTGTGTATTTAGATTGAAGCGAAACCTTTCGGCAAACGTCGCATCGTACTAATAAGATCAACCATGGCGTAACATGTCTAACAAGGGAAATTTTTAACTTCACTTGAAGAAAATAGAACTTTATGTTTTACCATCTCCCCTGATGTAAATAGTTGCGTCTTGTAGTAATTCAGTTGAAAAGAAGGGTTATTTAAATAATTTGTGCGTATTATAAGAAGTAAGCGATAGGGAAATTTGAAAATTTCTACTATTCAGACTCGTTCTTTAAGCACAATTTATTTAAATAACACATAGTTTCAACTTAGTTACTGTAAGAAACAACTATTTAAATTATTGAAAATGGAAAATAATGTTTAAATTCCAATTTCCATATTTTACGATAATATTTTTTTTTTCATAGATTAATTTAGATATTGTTATAATGTATAATATCTTCAGGGCCAATTTATTGAATTTTCAAGTTCTGTTATTATTTCAACTGGCCAATAATGATATAATATTGGAACTTGAATATTAACTTAATAACTTGAAATTCGATGAATTGTTTAAATTCTATGAAACAACTGGCCTTAAATCCATTAGCTAAAGTGATGAAAAAACCCAAACCTATTTCATATTTAGTACGAAATAGGTTCTCGGGTTAGGTCTTCATAAAGAACGAGTCTGAATAGTACAACCTTACCGATATTTTTTTTATTATATTTTAAGGTTTCAAATTTACTTCAAATGGTAAATATACCAAATGGCACATTGGAAAACTGACAGCAAAAAGGTTATGCAATTTTACCAATCTGCGAAAATAACATTACACGTATTGATGGTGTTCATTTAAGGTTATACAGAATAATTAGATAATTTGAAAATGACAGGTTGTTATGTCAAGGCTTATTTATAATAAAATGAGATCAACCTGTGAGGATTTGCCCGTCGCATACATTCTGTATTAAGGCATCGTACTACATTTCCTCTGATAACCCTTTTCAATCCACACCGGAGCACCTCGTTTCGCACAGCGATCGTTCGCAACATTTCTTATGGACTAATTAAAAATAATTATCTACCGAACGACCGAACGTCTCCAAACTGAATCAAAATATCCGCCGATCGACCTTCTACACGTCTTGTAGGTCGTGATTCGTGAACACAGAATAATATAGAATGTAGACCGGGATTTAATTTAACTTCTCTGCCACAACGTCACTTTAAAATTCGAATTCTCACAACTCCGAAGTTAGTAGGTACCAGCTGGTAAGTAAATCATTGGATCGATGTAAATTCGTTCCAGGAGCAAGTTCGTTATGCGAAAAGTTCGTTATGTGAAACGCGTTTTCCCATAACAATACATGTTAAAAAAAATAATTCGTTCTGTAGCATAAAATATGGTAAGATGACATAAAAAAAAGAAAGAAGAGAGAAAGAAAAAAGGCATTCTTTTCCAGAAAAGACCCGTTTCATCGGCATTGAACACTTGTTGTGGGCAGTATCCTTCATCCATAATAAATTTTTGAAAATTAATAGAGAACTTTTCTGCTTCTTTTTTATCAGCACTGCCAGCCTCACCATGCATATTAACGCTGTGGATTCCATACCTTTTCTTAAATCTAAAAAACCACCCCCTGCTGGCTTTGAAATCTTCTTTATTATCTTGATTGCTGCTACTTCCAGGGATGTTTTTCTTTAGATCTTCATAAATTATCTTGGCCTTGTAACAGATAATATCTTGGGTTGTTACGTCACCTTTCACCTGCCTGTCCTTAATCCAAATCGCTAATAGCCTCTCCATTTCCTCGTGGATTGAAGATCTATGTTTTTCATTAAATAGTTTTGATACTCCTTTGGCTACTTTGGCTGATTTTATTGCATCCTTGTTTGTCAAAATGGTGAAAATGGTGGTCTTGTTGAGGCCAAACTCTTTGACGAGGTCACACTGTTTTACCCCACATTCACTCCTTCTAATTATTTCCTGTTTCATTTCAAGAGAAATCACCTTTCTGCTTTTTTTAGAACCCATCATATAAAAAAAATGTTGAGTTTATCTTAAAAGGATGACTGCCGTGATACGTGTGCGATTTAATTCGTAATGAAGAACGATTGCTGCGATACGTGCGTAAGTTAAGCGTACTACGCAGTGACGCAGTGACTAACGAGTCTAACGACTGCCTGCGCGGGAGGATGCAATTAATCGGCAGTGATCGTAGAAGATCGGGCGACTTCGTTGTGTGAAGCGAAGTTCGTTGTGTGAAGCGAAGTTCGTTGTATGAATCGTGAAATTAACGAAAAGGAAGTTCGTTGTGTGCAGCATTCGCTGTGCGAGGCGTTCGTTGTGTGAGGCACCACTGTAAATCGAAATATCCATCAATATAATATAAACTATGAATTGTATTTCTCTTTCGATATTTCTATCTATTCTAGAAGCTTATGAAGCATACAGCCATTTTTTAAATAGTGCTAATTACCGTATTTTTTTAGTAATAGTAACCGCTGGCTTATCTTGCTAAGTTCCATATCAGCAAGCAACTTGATGAATGTAAATATCTCTCATAGCGAGCTTAGAGCAACTGAAATTTTGGACAAGGCATTATTAATTACATGCAAATAAGATAATTTAATCATGATAAACAGTATCTTTCAACAGCATCATTGGAATTGATGTTTTTTTAATGGCTTCGTCTTGACATAACGTTCGACGCCATAATATGTTATCATAATATGAATCGAAACGTAATATGAATCTACAATATTTTAAAAATACATTTTTTTGCCTGTTACCTTTTTTTTAAAATAATACTCTTCACTCAGTGAGGGCGATGTTGGATATCATGTAGAAGAAACACATTTACACATAAATAAACCAATCACCATTTACATATATATGTTACTGGTGTTAAGCTTTAATTTGTTATTTGTTTGGTTTTGTTTTATCTTGAACGGTTAAGATTTGTATTTACTTATTTACATTAGTAATTAATATAATTTATTTTAAAATATACAGCGATATAAGTATAAAAATACAACCAATAAAAGGTTTCCAATTATAATAAGCATACGCAGAAAATTATTAACTCTAAAATATATCAATGTTATATGTAAATTATTGTGCCTTTGCTAGTCCCACAAGCGTTCCTATAGTACACGTCCGACTAGGCTAAACATTACAAAGCTTATTCTTATTAGTGCCAGGAGTGTTTAGAAAGTAGTTTGAATGGTAGAAGAAGCCGAGGACGATCGAGAAAGACTTAATGCATTATCTATGGACTGGAATGAGATACAGAGTCGAATTAGAGTTGACATAATGTAGTTTTTTTTAATAGTAACAATTTAGATGATACTACATGAAGTAAATGGCAGAAAAAGTCAGGGATGCTCGAGTAAGACGTGAATCAAATATTTTTTGTGGTAAAATGAGACGTAAGCGATGAACGGAAAAATGGTGTAAGAAGAATGTATAACTGACGCCCGAGGAAGATATTTCACTATCAAGTGAAACAAATACTTATTGCAATATAAAAATATTATTTCCAACAAAAATGCAACCAGTTGTCAGGTACTCTAGAATTAAAAACCTCAAAACATTACCCCAAACTATTTATAAGTCCCTGAGCAACACTGGACACACGTCAGATAGTTATTTATAAAACTTGATTAATTTATAGTTTAGCTTTTCGTTAATAAATTAAAATCACGTTTTAACTTTTCTGACCATCTTGAATTACTTTTCTCAAAAATAAATATAATCGTTATCAATGTTTCACCAGCGACAACCCTACTTTTATTTTTGTACAAATGGTAAGCCTGTATTTACATGGCGCTAACATCTCTCTTTTTCTGACGTATCTCTTTTACTAGCGCCTGTCAAAATGGTGAGGGTCGTTTTTCGTAATAATCTAAGTAATCGCGTATTGTTTCAAGTTTTAAATCGTGTGTTTCAACTTATTTTATGTCGATTATTCCGATCCAGTGTTTCATTTCCACGATTTCTATTGTTTTTGTTATTAATTCGTTCTTGCCGATTTTCGATGATGGTTGACTATATTACTTGTATTATTGTTTTATAGGCCAAACGCACCAAGAAGGTCGGAATCACCGGGAAGTATGGTACCAGGTATGGTGCTTCACTTCGTAAAATGGTGAAGAAGATGGAAATCACCCAGCACGCCAAATATACATGCTCCTTCTGCGGAAAGGTATAAAACATAACCTAAAAATCTTAATGGTGTTCCTCCATGTCGCCTTGTATAATTTAGAAGTGAAAAATTGTATCTTCATCAGTGTTATTTTACTATGAATAGTATTTCAATATTTGCTGTGAAGTGACAGATGTCAACGTGATAACATTACAAGTTCAATAAAATAGTGAATCCCTTACCTCTTCGACCAAACTATGTTCTAAAAGGAAAATTACCATCCTAAAGATCCTAAGTGTTCATGTAACTGCAAAATTATCCCATAAATTTGGGGCAATAATCATTCTACCTTGCCGGGAATCAACTATAAACCATGTAATTCCCTGTTGATCTATTCATTATTGTGCAACTTACATCTGAATGAGTATTGTATATTTATCTACATATAATGTTGATATCTTTTAATGCAAAAAGTGTTTGATTTGCAACATTCTTAAAGTGGTAAAAATGAAGATTCAGGCAATTCAACAGTAAATATTTGGTTTAATTTCTTTGACAAGCATACATTTTCTATTAAAAAAAACACTGCTGTGGCGTAGTCTGTACTTAATAAATACATTAGCTTCAAATTAATGTCTTTGATTATGATATTATTAAAATAGGTAAATATTTACCTAACGACCTCACTTTTAATGGCACAGATTATGATAATTGCTTCAAGAAAACGGACGGCCGGCATAGTCCAGTGGTAACGCATTGGACTCCCATTCCGAAGGTCGCGGGTTCGAACCCGGCGTGTGCAAATAAATTTTATTTGATTAATTTGTGTTATTTCACAATTCATTAATTAAAATAATATATAGTATATTTGCGGCACGTTCCAGAGTGGAAGATACTACCAGTATCGCCCTGGTGTAAGACCACCATTCAGAATTGAAACGTTGCTCCAAATGGCTTTAGCCGTGTTTAGTGACTAGATCTGAATAGCCAGGTACTTCCCCACCTACCTCTTTCCCTTCCCCACTTACCTTCAGCCTCACAACATCCCCCAATTGGGGATGCCATAGTCTCACTGGCTCCAGACGGGAGCAGTTGGGATTCTTGTGAGGTATTCACTATAAAAAAAAAAAAAAAAAATTTACCTCAGGAGATTTATGGTGCATATATAGATGCATTAAAATTCCATTTTTATTCAAAGTTCAAAATTTCTCTTATGAAATGATTCCTTTGCCCTCATTTTGGATTTGTTTGTGTGGATTTACGTTTGCGAAAATTTCGTTTCAATCTAAATACGCATAAATTACTTCATTAACCTGATCTATCGCTTGCCACGCTTAGTACGATTAAAAAAAAACCTTTTGATTTACCCCAATTACTTTAAAATGCATTTGGGAATTTTTAATTTTAACATTCAATTTTCAACTAAGTAAAATGAAAATTCGCTTTCGTTGTATGGAATGACAGCCATTTACAATAATTTAATTTAGCATGGCCAGCGATCCTGAATATTTACCCAACTTAAAAACCTAGAATATGCATTTAAATAATGTTTTCTTGTGGTAATTATTGAAATGAAGTGTAATTTCCATAATATGTGCCTAAAAGTGTGGCAATTAGGAAAATAGTGTATTATCAATTAAATCTTTTAGTTGTTCAATTAAAAAAAAAAAATCATTAAATATTAGTAGGTATGGTAAATATACAGAGGCACGTCTCACCCTTAATATGCACAAATTATGTTTAAAAAAACCACCTGTATCAGTTTAAATACAAGGAGGAATAACTATTTCAGTTCACGGAGAAGCAAAGTAACGGATTTTCATTAATATTTGACAAATTCTCCATATTCACTTTACTGCCATTTTTAGATTGATTGAACTGAATTGAAAACAAACTTTTTTTATTTATATAGATTATTCAAGTTACGTCAATTTGGGTTAAATTCACAATCTTTAGGATGATTTATGTTAACTTTATTGCTATTTTTTGTGTAATTTTCAATGTAGAAATAATTTACATAACCCAACAATTAACTATCACATTTCAGTTTGTAACAATGGCTTCTAATAGCCTTATAATAGCTTCCTTCTTCAGGTTTTAGATACTAACCCTTTTTGCCAGTGTGTTAAATTTTACACAACTGATAAACAATCATTTACTGCACATTGTTGGTTGTCTACCTGTGTAAAATTTAAAGCACGTTTATTAGTAAGGCCATAGTACATTAGAAATTTTTTTTGTTTGTTTCTGTGATGTATTTGCATTGGTCCTCAAAGAAACGCACTTTTTTTAACATGTTTCTAAGCTGGAGCCAGGAAGGCTATTTCTGCAATAGAACAAACAAATCGGGATTCTAATTGATAATACTTGTGATTCTAATTCCCATGTTTATTTGTGATTCCAGGAAGCCATGAAGCGCGCTTGTGTGGGCATCTGGTCTTGCAGGCGTTGCAAGCGCGTAGTGGCTGGAGGTGCGTGGGTGTATGCCACCATTGCCGCCAGCTCTGTGCGCTCCGCCGTCAGGAGGCTGCGAGATGCGTAGACTCGTCTGCACCACCACCATTTTGTCTTAAGCTAAAATAAACTATTTCCACACGAATGCAAACCTTTTATTTACCTTTCCAATTTGATGACTTTAGTCTTGATTAATTGAAGAAGTTCATATAAAAAAATTGTCAAATTATTAGCTATACATTATATTTGACTGCTTTCTATCACTAAGGCTGTGTTTCATTTGTAGGTTGTTGATATTGAATGACTGTAAAATAGGTAAAATGTTTCAAGCCAAAAAATTTGAAAATGTTGTTTTTAAATTGCGTCAATAAATAATTTTCATTAATTAGTAAGAATAGTATTTTTCGTACTGTAGAACTATGTTGTGATCAAATTAGTCCCATCTCATGATTATAAATCAAATTTCATAAAAACAAACGATTTTAAATTATTTTTAAACAGAAAGTAATAAAAAATTTCATTTTTATGGTAAAAATGTTATAATTTTTAAGTGTAGAGCGTTTTACCTATTTAGAGTCAATAGTTTTGGGAAAATACACTGCTGGAGTATAATAGCACCAAGGACTGTCCGGAGAGGGAAGGCAAAGATATCCTTCCTAATTATTGCATGTTATTTTTGTTACATGCTTTCTCTACAGATAAATCACCCTTATTTGTATTTGGCATCTGATAAAGATTCATGCATTTTTTCAGAGGAAGTGTATACACTGATGGGCGAGCATGACGTCACGGGTGAGCGATGAGCATTTTTGTGTGAATATCTGCCGGATGAATCAATCCACACGCGCAGACATGCTCGCATGATGTCAGGCTCCGACTGCTCGCCTGTCGATGGGCCACTTATGATTAAGGATGGGTTGTTTCACAGAATTTGAACAATTCATTGAAATTCAAGTTCTGTTATTTCACAGATGAATTGTTCAAATTCTGCGAAACAACCCGTCCTTAGATATAGTTGGTTATCTGAAATGAACTGTCATTGTGGTTTAAGTTACTGGAGACCGAAATGGAACCGGTTCTTTATTCAATTACTTTTGGAACCAGTTGCTGATGACAGGAAGGAGAAACTCTGCAGACAGGGCCGGTTTAGTGCCTGGCACTAGTGAAAGCCTCAAGGGCGCTGTGTTAGGTATTATCACTGCCTTGACACCTTGGAAAGTCATCGTCTGGAACGTACTGCACCAATTACGCCTGCACAGGGCCGGGCCTGTTTGAAGATTATGATAGTACTCTGAAAATTTCTGATTTAAAAAGCCAGCTCAAAAAATAACCAGTTTCTTAATATAATATCGAGCAATCCAATAATAGCAAAGTTGTAGTGACAGGAATATCGACCATCTGTAGTTTATTTGGGAGAACTACAAAAACCTCAACGTGCGTGTGGTGATTGATTGATTGACACCTATTTAAACAATACATTTTTTATTTTTGGAATAACTTAACTAACATCACGCTATTCGCAGGGGTGGGTAGAGAGGACGGACAGCCAAACAACTCGGTCTTGGCACACACTCCTTGCCTCATTCACATCCATACATCGTCTCATACATACTCATCTATTATTCTGACTCTTGACCTGGTCCGACTCAAGTATCTGATTTGCTTGGTCGTGCCATGTCTTTCTTGGGCATCCCTGACTTCTACTACCATTCATATTTGCGTCATATATTCTCCTTACACTCCTTTCTTCGCTCTACATGCTCAAACCATCTAAGCGTCCCTTTCTTAATCTTACTCATTACGCTTACATCAGCCTTGCACTATTTGCGGATGTCCACATTTCTCACTCGATCATACATGGTTTTACACACATAAACCTCGGGAATCTCATTTCTACAAAGCATTTGATTAATGAACGTGATGCTATACTGCGTTAGAATGTACATGTTTTATTATACAATATATAGGGATGTATTAGCTCAGTTGGTAGAGCAGCGCCCCAAAAAGGCGAAAGTCCTGGGTTCAAGTCCTAGATGCGACCGTACCTTTTTCTGTTTCTAATTTTCATTAAAGAATTACTAATATTATCTTCATTAATTTGATAAATTATTAGTGGTTAAGTGGCCCAGAATGCCCAGGCATCTTCTAATTATCTGGAACCAGTGGGTCTATGGCATCCCCAATTGGGGGATATTGGGTAAATGAGATGGGGTAGAGGAAGATTGGAAAGTACCGGGCTATTCAAATCTAGTCACTAAACCCAGTCAAAGCTATTTCACGCAATATTTCGATATTGCATGAAATATGTACCCCTCTGGAATGTTCCACAAATAAATATATTATTTTATTTAAATAATTTATGAAATAAAACACAAATGAATTTAGATTTGGTAAATAAAAGAAAGAAGCAACAATTTTTTTTAAATAGATAATTATACTATGTTAAAGTAATCAATATAACTTTTTATCTCGTATTGTATCAAAACTATTTTTTTTCTTTACCCAGTAGGTACTTACTCACGAGTAGTAAAAATGATTGTCTGTGGTTTCCGGCAAACACCTCGGGCTGTTGGCTAAATTAAGAATATTAAATATTCTCAACGTGAACTGTTGTTCTTTTTTTTAAATAGATAATTATACTATGTTAAAGAAATCAATATAACTTTTTATCTCGTATTGTATCAAAACCATTTTTTTTCTTTACCCAATAGGTACTTACTCACGAGTAGTGAAAATGTTTGTTTGTGGTTTTCCGGCAAACACCTCGGGCCGTTGGCTAAATTAAGAACATTAAATACTCTCAATGCGAATTGTTGTTCTGATCTGCAGTCGTACTTGGAAACAATGACAAATAATTACTGACATTGTCGATGCTTGAGCTCAGGTCCAGCCTAGTGAGCACTGTGTTAAAGCAGTGGTTGACACTGCTTTCCTGGGGTCTTTACATGTGAAAAGATACTTATTGGGTCACTCAAAGGTCCATTTGCAGTGATTAACTTCTTGATCGTTGATGCAAAATTTTCGCACCCCAGCTATTCTATTTTCGTAATAAAAAAAACATTTTTATTTTTGAATAAATTTTATTACTAGAAAATTTGAGCAAATGTATGAAATATGTATCATCATTAACAATATGCAAAATCATTTATGGGCCACGTTGCTTAGTACAGGACATATATTATTATTAGATATATTATAATGTTACTAAATTAGATATGCTCAAACTTGAAATGTTCTCCCATTACTTCCTCCGTCTGCCAATAAACATGATGCAGCTGTGATGAAACACCACATAAGATTATTTTTCTCTATTTTTGATTCAGGTTTTAGAAAAATATACATTTGTTAAGATATTTATACTGGAATCCAAGGCTATATTTGTAGTAAATAAATTCTCTTGTGTAGATAATATTTAATATAGAAATTTGTATGGAATTATGATATGCATTTCATAATATATATACATACATATATTATAATCTCAAATGAATGTATACATATTGAGAATATTACGTTTAGTATGTATTTCGCTTTATCTTCCAATTTTATTTAGATTAGAATAGAATAATATTTACATCAAATGGCAGATTAATCTAGATATTACAATACGTAATAGACAACATTGAATGCATTAGTCTTATTTCATTTCAAATTATGCATGTACCTAAATTGTAATACACATATTTTTTTCTTTTAAATACTCAAATAACACATGGAAGAACAATACATACATAATATAAAGGAAGAAGTTGATGTGTAAATATAAGAGTGTTGCGGGGTTCCAATCACTCACATAATAAATTGGACCGCAACAATTAAAACATTAAAAAATATCATAGGTTCTAAATGCATCAGTGTTGAGAGTTTTTAAGGTAAATATTGGCAAACTTACGGCTGCTTACACTAATCAAAACAACAGTGAATGTTTGGTTAAGCAAAAAAATTGTATTAATTAAATTATTCCATTTTACCAACATTATTTTACAGCACAATTTATTTTGTCAAAAAAAAAAACCTTGAAATAGTAAATAATTAACTTAATAATATAGTTCATTATATATTGCACATTTAAAAAAAATATATTATTTTGACACTGTATAAACCACGCAATTTAAATCATGCAAACAGATCGCCTAAAATCGGGTACCTTGTCACAAAATGTTTTCAAAATATTCAACAAAAAGAAAAATATTGGGTCGGGGCCACAATGTTTTTGGTTTACATCGGCTACAGAAAACAATAACATTGAGGATCGGCCACAATGTTTTTGGTTTACATCGGCTACAGAAAACAATATCATTGAGGATCGGCCACAATGTTTATGGTTTACATCGGCTACAGAAAACAATAACATTGGGGATCGGACACAATGTTTTTTGTTTACATCGGCTACAGAAAACAATAACATTGAGGATCGGCCACAATGTTTTTTGTTTACATCGGCTACAGAAAACAATAATATTGAGGATCGGCCACAATGTTTTTGGTTTACATCGGCTACAGAAAACAATAACATTGGGGATCGGCCACAATGTTTTTGGATATTTTGAAAACATTTTGCTGCGTGAAACGCGCCTCAAGTAATGCACTGCTGAAGAAAATTAAGTTCAGTCACGCTGGTGTCACTGAAAATGTAATAGTTCTGTTTAAAAAGTGTAAGGCCGTAAATATAAAAACTCACCTGAGTAACTGTTATTCTACAAGAACTTCTTTTCTTTCTAAATATATTTTAGACACAGTTCTTGTTGGTTGGCTTCTATTGAATCCGGTGGGGGTGGGTACCTAATGCATTATGACTTCTTTCCCCCACATGACAATGCCTTTAATACCTCACTACAATGTTCACACACTCTAGACAAAATACATGGATCAACCACGTAACAATGTGACAAAAAAGGTATATAATGTATTGGACTGTATAACTCCATTAGTTACGTTAAAAAACAATAAAAAAAACCTAATTAATTTAATAACCCTATCTATTAACAATTATTAAGTTCTAAGTATTACCAATAGTTTTTGATCCGAGAGATACAATGTCTATTAACACGTTAGCAGACACAACATCTACAAAAAAATATTAATTTTTATTAGGTGTGCAATGGTAGAACTCAACGTTCATAGAAGTTTTCATTTTAGAATGTAATAACCTATTTTGTATTGAACTTGTAAATACCTTGTGTACTTGTGTAACATGTTACTTCAAAAGATAACAGGCATAAGACACGCAAGTTAATACAAGTACCAGTGGCAGTTCATGACATTTCAGTGAAATAGAGTGGTACGTAATGATGTTGTGGCTGAAAATATAGATGTATTTTTTCTTAAATGTTTAAAATTTTGGCATGAAGATTTTTCTGCTTGGGGATGCTTGGCTTCCCCAAACTGAAAGAATCCTGAAAATCTTCATCCGCAAAATTGAAATTTTGAAAAAAAAAACATACATACAGGGTGTATCGGCACGTACCCGACAAACTTTAAGCGCTTGTTATATGCCAGCGGATTTTCTCAAACTGTCAAAATCTCTTCATTTTTTTGTCGCTAGAGGGCGGTAGTTGTACATTAATGAACTTGTCAAAATACAACGTCAAATGTGCGTCATGATCATGTCCCGCATCATCACGTACGCAATTGGAAATCGGAAATATTAAGTAAAACAAACAGCTTAGTAAAAAGGTATGACTTATTTGCAGAACCTACTATTTTGGTAAAGCATTTACTTTGACATTTTTTATAAATGTTTATCATTCACTTGCTGTTGTTAAATCTAATTAGATTTGAACGGCTTTTGGCTTTACGAATCGCATTTCAGAAACATTTCCTATACAAAGAAAGGTTGTTTTGCACGGTATTCGGAAACTCGTGGTATAAACGGTATAACTTGTGAATGAATCTACCTTTCATTTAAAGTCAATTTTGGGTTATGATATTTTTTATTTGAGCTTTCGTTTTCGAGAAAATCGAAGGCGGATTTATTTGGTAGATTTATAAATTTTATATTTGATAGAATATCTATACATATTAATAATATTGACCTCGAAAAATAAAAGAAAGTTTTTTTTAAATTTATATATTTGTTAAATTATTCAGTGTTAACTAAACAATAATCTGTTTTAACCATGGCAGTATCGTGCAAGGCATACTAGTACTGTATCAAAATATAACTAGCCGTTGGAAATAATAGTTATATTCATTTAACGACCAACGCTATTGAAAAAAATTACGTCAATGGGTTGAAATATAATACCTAAATACAAATATTATTCAACGAATCCACGATTCGACCTATTGTTTAAGATGTATTGACGCGTAATAAATATATGAAATGGTGAATCATTTAAATTTACTGAATTTAAAGTTACTGTTCTTTATACAAATAGAACGGCGACATATGCGCCTCACAATTTTTGCCGCATTTGGGTGTTTAAAATGTTACCTGGCTATTATAGACTTAGAGGCCTTGTGTTTTCTCGGTAGGGAAAAAATTGTTTCCTAAAAAACCCTTATTATTTGGAACTTTACAACACAATACGTAGATAGAGTATCTTTGATTTGACAAATTGTGAATGGTTACGTGTGTATACGCAGAAAGGTGATATAATCGTAAATTTACTTATAAAGTTTTTTTTGTTTGTTTAATCTAAAGATAAAAAAAACGGTAATAAACTTGTTTACTCCTTATGTGAATACGCCTTACCATGTAAGGTCGGAATAGTGAAAAACTTGACATGTTATCACTTAAAATTGCCGATTTTACCAAACTAAAAATGATTTGGCGTGAGATGGTAATTTTTGGTTTGATTACCAAACGCGCTCACAACTGAGTCAGAGCGACAATGAATTCTGTTATCATATCACTTAAAATTGCCGATTTTACCAAACTAAAAATGATTTGGCGTGAGATGGTAATTTTTGGTTTGATTACCAAACGCGCTCACAACTGAGTCAGAGCGACAATGAATTCTCACACACACTTGCATAAAGGGCACGCAAATCAACATCGTGACGTTCGTGCTAACCGTTAGGAAAAGGTACGCACAACGCACATTAAATATTGCATTTTATTCGTTTCAAAGAATATGACAGTTCAAAAAATACAATGCGACAAATTTACGTGAAAAAAGAGTATTTGTGAGTACTTAGCGTTTTTGTAGCTTCCTAAAATTATTGCAATGCTTCAAGTGAGTCGGTATTCTACTTTTAGACCCAGAAATGAAACATTTTGATGGCATTTTAGAAATATATACGCCGTAAAACAAGGAGCGTATAGTCCCACTACCGCTCTCGGGGGCTTCTCACCCGTAATAAGTAAAACAGTGTAAATGTGTTGAAAATTTGGTGCAAGATGAAGTATTTATTTAATTGTTAATATCCACAGATATCATAACGATAATAAGAGGCCGTACTTCTACAGATGTGTGTATTATATACATATTTTAAATTAAAAATATAGTGTAAAGCCGTTATTAACGCGATAATCATACATCCAAGTTTTAAAAGTGGGTTGTATGGTGTATCAATGTTTTTATTTTTTATAGTCGAATGCCTACAACAACTACAAAAAAAAAATAGGCAGACTGAAAAATAATAGTCCATTAATTGGTATTAAAAAATATGAAGTCTGAGAATGACATACGAAAGGTAGTATTAAGCCGTTTTAGGGAGCCGTTTTCCAGCAAATCACCATTATGCCCTATAAACCACTCTTAACCAGCTATTCCTTAGCATATTTGGAGTAAAAAATCTTATGTGCACTTTGCTGTCCGGTAACGTTTTTTTTTAATAAAAAAATTATTATTCATATTTTCACCACATGTCACCACTGTTTTATCCTTTGTCAAAGTTTGAAAACCCATCTGGCAATATTTTATTCGAATTCCGTTGAATAATGTACGTGTGTACCTATATTGGCGCGCTTTTACAATCACAACGAAATGGCACGGCACCATTCGTCTCATTTTTAACTATTATTATTTAGTGTGTGCGAAAGAGCGAAGACGCTTTTCGACATACTTGCTTATAACAGCTGTTGAACACGAAAAGCAATGCCAATGACAGTGATTTAGTGTGGAAATTTTAAATTTTTTGTTTTTAATTGAAAAAAAAATGCTACAGGACAGCAAAGTGCCCATAATATTTTTTACTCCAAATGTGCTAAGGAATAGCTGGTTAAAGTTTGTCGGGTACGTGCCGATACACCCTGTATATATTTTTCAGTTAGAACATCGATAGTATTGTATTTTTCAATATGACCACTCTAGCTCACTGAAGTCACAGACCGCCACTGACAAGTACCAAAATTTAAAAATGCATCATATATTGAAACTCAGTTTTTTGACATGTAGTGTCTGCCAATGTGTTAAAATTAAAATAAAATTTGCTACATACAATTTGGTAAAATAAAGATAAAAAATTTATTTTGAAAAAGCTGTATAAAAGATTTTACCAACAACAGCTAATGGCAAAAATACATGAAAGCGGTAGATTGGGTTTCCAAAGTATCCGCACTAATTCACAAACAACATAAACGTACAAGTCCTGTACATAATATGTAAAAGTTAGGGGAAATTTCACCACCCCTGAGTAAACTGTCGATTAGCACTAAATGAGTACGGTATATTATGTGTTTCACCACCATAGAGTAACGCTACATGTCAAGTAAATGATTTTACTACTGTTAATACTATGATCAAAGTTACTTGACGAGTAGTTAGTCAACAGTTTACTCAGAGGTGGTGAAATACCCCTTTAGTCAAACAAAACTTTATGTACATATGACAAGTTACAAGAACACTATCTGTTGATTGAGTTGCATCAACTATCAACTTAATGATGTACATATTTTATTTTTATTTACAAGTAGACTCGAGTTATACATTTGAAAAATGGAGATAATATTCTAAATAAACTAGCAAAAAAAATAATAGGATATGGAAATTAAATTGTTCAATTAAATTGTATTTTCAATTGATGAATGAAATTTGATATTATACCTTAAAAATATGAATTAGTAAAATGATTTGAGGGATGTTGGGCTATATTGAGTCTAGGATAAATATTTTTAAAAGTCCTTACTTAATATTAACTATTTTCTTTTTTTATAAATTACTTTAAGAAAATTAATAAGTCATTGTATTTTATTCTAACCTTGGAATGTCAATGCAAAAAGTTTATTCTTAATACTTGGAAAAAAATTGAATTAATTCATTTAAATGTTTGAATAAAATTCTCCTTTTAAGTTAAAAGGGGGCTAGGGGAATTATTATTGTAAAAACATCCATACTTACAACTTACCTTAAAATCATGAATTTAAAAAATTCAAAGAACATAAATAAAATGGTCTCAATAATAAAAACAAAGCCGACGGAACATTTTCCGACTTTAAAATAAATTTCTCAAAAAACTTACTCGTAACAATTTTATAGGAATTATGTACAAAGGATGATATTTCAAAATGAAAAAATCACTTAAAGATATGCAGTGACATCCTTCATTTTGTTTATGAATGTACGACGTGAAGGAGAACTAATAATTTTCTTACGCTTCCAAATAAAGATAAATGTATGGAGACAAAATAATGGTTTACTCGAGGTTGGTTGCGTTACACATGTAGATAAGTCTTTAGAATAATGTTTATTATGCAATAGGATTAAAAGTACAGTTTAAGAATATCGCTCCGGCAGAAGGAAGACAAGACTTGAACACGAACACCACTGCAATCAAAACAATTACATATTATTAGAATATTCATTTAATTATACATATATATTATGTACCAAATATATTTAATAACGAGCTGTGACTCGGTCTGTCTGCGCAGATAGAGAAACATTAGCGCGTGTTGCTTTTACGCCCAACAGATGGCTGTATAGCGGTGTTTTTTAAAAAATAGCATGTTTTCACCTGACACAGGTGACATCTACATAATATAGATATATAAAACATATGTGTATTCAACTTCAGCGTTATGTAAACATTTAAAAGCAATCGGTGAAGAACTTTACGAGAATTAAGATTTTGAACAAACGATTGTTGATATTTTTATTTATATAGATTTTACACAGTTTGTCAATTGAACTTAGCTGCATATTAAATGTACAAAATTTGCATCAAATTAAATTGAATCATGAAAATGACTTTTAACTGTCGGGCACGCGCACTTTTCAATTTGGCAGCATTTTTCAAAAAATATTTATGTTGTTAAGTCCAAATTTCGCAATTTTTGTTTTCAACGGGGGAAACATTAAAGGAACATTTTAGAAGAAGGATTTAATTTTTATCACCATCATTTTGCAGGTAGAATCATTCGAAGAATGAGTCAAAATATCAATCTTTTTTGTTTGTTTACTAATTTGGAAAACTTACCAATGCGTTTTTGAATGTTAATGAAAATAAAAATGGTAAACAGAAGCTTTAACAGCACTTTTAGGTATGACAAAAATAAATTAATGAAAAATAGGACAGAAGTTTCCAATTATCTAGGTATCTATACCTACATACATGACCGCAAGACTCACCTTCCTAGAGTTCCTCAACTCTGGTACTGAACTGTGTGGCCCCACATAGTTCCTGTCACTCCACTCTTGCATCACCTCGTATTTTTTTGAGTAACTTGAGGACACTAAGTGCCCCATTTTGCCGCGCATGCCAAAGGGATAAACAACAAAATTTCTTTAAGATAATTTTCCCCATAGATAAACTAGTCCCTAGCCACTAGTAGATAGAGATATGGCACGTAAGCGAGCCAACTGCACGGAATCTATGTAGATAGAGACAAAGGCAGGGTGCTGCTACGCATAGGCGCAATTGGTTTGCCTAAGTTGGTGTGCTTTATCTATTTTATTATTATTTCTGCATGCAGTAAACTCACATATGGCGTGACTAGCTGGCGTGACCGTTGTGCTGCTTGAGCGCCTCCCCGTCCGCCTGCCACTTAAACTTGGTGTCCATGAGCCACTGCTGGCCCGCCTCGCCAGTGCACGGCCGCAGCACGGGCAGCGCCGGCTGCTCCGCCTCAGCCCGCTGCAGACACGCCCCCGTATTGGTGTGCTTTATTGTTTTCGCCTGGAAATTATAAAAGGATTTTGTTAAATTGCAGCCTAAAATGTGGTGGCAAAATTTAATATAAAAGTGGTTGGCAAGAATTTACAGTAATGTTATTAATTGACTGGGCTTAGCGAAATCCTGTTCTGACACGGCCATTTTGCATTTCATTTGTCTGTAAATTTGTTAGTACGTTCCGTTTCAAGATGATGGCTGTTTTAATTGCACTTTCTTATCATAATTTTTCAATATTACTGTACCTACATTGCCTGGACATGACGTTTCTTTGGAGAAATTTAGTAATTCCTGAAATTAAACAATTTTACGTAAAACATTTGGTTCATAATTAAGCAAGTAGGTAATTAATTACCTATTTACAAATCTTATGATTTCAGAGCTAATTTTGGTTTTGATTTATTGAATAAGAGAACTAATAGTTTGATATTCCGTGAAAAATACTTGAAGTACAGTTCAACAAGCAGATTGGGGTGTAGATTGGGTAAAGTGTAAGGGGTGTTATCAATAGATAATGGTTATTGTATAAATGCAGATTCCCACGTGAAACAACTGCATATTTTCTTGTTAGAAAGTGAATGTATATTAATCCTTATCCAAAAATGCAACACAAACTGGTTCACCCGTTGGTACCTCGACTTTCCTCTTTCTTGTGAAAGGAAAAATAAAGGAAATAACTTGTTACACAAGTCAAGACAGTTCATTTGCACAGTATTATAACAATAATCTAAAATAAGTCAGTCAATTGAATGGTTACTATACTCACGTGATTGTCGTACATCCAGGCCTGGTTTCCAGCCATGCCATGGCAGCGCACGAGTCGCACAGGTCCCCGCGGATGCGCCGAGTCGAGGCAGTTGTCATCCGACATGATCTGCTGGCGTTTGGTGTACGCAAACACCTGGTTGCCGCCCAGCTCGTGGCAGTACGCCATGCCCAGGTTCTCTCCCGACTTGTGGCCCATCGTGTCCAGACAATTTTGGGTCTCAGAGTTGCGGATCTACAAAAAAAGAGTTTATATGATAATACATTCAAAAGCTATCAGTTTTGGAAGTCAAACATAACCTCACATTTGGAACTACCACAGTTTCGTTTTAGAATCAGTGTTGCCGTAGTAATGAAAGATTACAGTTCTATTTAATTGAATTTCTACATTTTCATCACTAAATAATAATATAATTTTTCTACTTTCAGAAGAGCCATGGGGGGATAAAAAAGTTGTACTGAGTTCACATAGGTTCTATTGCACCCGCAAATTAAGAGTTTTGTAGCAATGTTGAGACACTCATACGGGATTTTAGTACTATCTGTTAACCTTTAGGCTGCATTTAAACATATGGGTGATTTCACCTTCACGCGCACATTTTTTCATCTCATCTCGCCGACCAATAATACTTTTAAAAACTGTAATTAGACTTATTACAAATGACCATTCTTTGAGTAAACCTTGCTCAAAAAACACATCCATATTTTAACTAGTCATAAATAACCCAAAATATTTGTTTTAGGGCAATGTTTATATAAACAAAATGAAACATTTCCAAGCAGATAAAACATTACTGAATGCTGGCCAGGCCGTGTACAAGGTACGCAGTCTTACAAATATTTTTCTTTTTCAACTTTGAGAATAAAGATAACACTTTTTCCCTTTGAACAATCATATTTAAAAAAAATAAAAATCTATTTAAAATTCAGTTTTCTGGGACTATGTTAGATAAAATATTATATTTAAGTTAAAACACATTGTGTTCAGGCACAAATTCTCTAAAACACAAAACTGCAGCATAACATACACTGGACGCAAATATTAAAAGAGAAATGTATGTTTTTTAGGTTAACAGCTCTGATGTGTTTTTACATTAAACATTTTAATGAACTATTTATTTTTATTCCAGTGAAATGAGATTGTCAAATGAAATTTCTGAATTCACAATTGCTAAAATAAACTGTCAGAAAATTAGCCTAAAACGAAAAGAGCCGCACAGTTCTACTGATATCGTACTAATCGTCTATGGCGCCTGCGTGCCGAACAAGACTGTTTGTACTGACATGGAAAATTTGAAATTCGCTGAAGGGGCAAACCTGTTTCGAGCGTGTTAAATTCTTACCTAAAATAAAGAAATAAATTTATTGTATTTATTACATATTTCTAGAAATGTTGCTAGATATATGAATGGAGAATTTTTACAAATGATTTTCGGTTCTGTATCAAGCTTACACGCAATACGAAATGTCTTAAGACGGCTCCCGCGTGAGAGGCAAGTGCGATGAACTGACTTTAGACGCTTCCCGCCACCTGAGGATTAAAGTCAGTACAAACACGCACCTAATGAAAAGTCTTTATCTTAACTATAAAGCAGAAATCTGATTCTATGAAGTAGCAAAAATTTGCACAGATTTTTTTCTACATATTTAGAGTTTACAGAAACTATTTTCAACTCACAGCATGATCTAAGGAGATTTACAATATCCATTTTGAACTGTCAAAGAAAAAAAATTATATATTGACATATTGTCTGTTCCATATTTTGCAATTCAAACCTTGTGTGAAGTCGAGTGTAACTACTATTTAATCAATGCGAAATACATATTATATTGGTAAAATAAAAAAAAGCCTTACATCTCCCAGGTAGTAGTAATCCAGAGGCATTTGACTTTCTGGATAAACATTCTCCAAATACCATCGGAAGCTCTTGCATTTGAGGTTTTTCCTCAACTCCTGTCTCTCGGTTATATTTCCCAGAGGGACCAAACGAGCACCTACACAGATTAAATACATTTTACAATTCTAATTACAAACCAATACATATACATATTAATATATTTCTTAAATGTAAACAATTTTAAAAATTCTATTTTTGAAGTGAACTAATTATCCTTGGTGGGATTTCACTGTAATCAAACAACACAGTCTGAATTATTATAATCAATGGTAAACAAAAATTAATGGCACTGCAATAATTTTAAAAGTTTTTAATGGCAATACCAAGATGAATGATTGGAAAATTGAATGCAAGTTTGAAAAAGCAGTATGGTTCCAAGTATTTATTTTTTACTTTAACCAAATGATGTTCCACAATTATTAGTGCTACTTCTCTCACATTCTACATCTATTCTAAGACAATTTTATGTGTAAACTCTTTTTTTAATGATTTGCAAGAAAGATAATTATATGAAAAGGGAAATTTATTTGTATTTCTGAAATTTATGTATCTAATTAGTCATTTATTAGATGTTAAATCAAAATTATACAAAATCTAATTTATAGACTGTCGAAATTATAAATTTAAAAAACGAGTGATATTGTTTTTTCTGTGGTAAGCAAAAAGTATGTCAACTGTAGTACTTTCGACTGCGGTAAAACGACATACAAATGAGCGGTAAAAAAGAGTATCAACAAGAATCCCCGCTATTTGCAAAACTTTGTTTCACTTGCTAAACAAGTGGAACAAAGTTATAATGCTTTTCATTCATATTTTTTAAGATACTTGAAAACGGTAGGTAATCTGGAAAGCTCGAAGCAGATGGCGCCGGTGAGGTTGGAGATCATTTGAATGTTATATCAGCTTTGCAATATGGTTTGAAAGATGTTTTTTTTAAGGATTTAAATGCATTTTTTAAAAATGGTTGATAAATATGGTGGTTGGAGTGTCAGGAAGTTATTAGAAATTGAATTGAAAAATAAAAAAAAATACAAAATTAATTTGGGAAAAGGAAGACTTTGGTTTTTTATAACCGAAGCCCACTATAGATGACATACTTTTAACAGATTAATATGACAAGTAAGTGTTGCTGTTTATTTTCAGATTGGCGACGCACGTCAGAAATAACAATTTTCACTTTCGAAATGATGATTTCTCAGAACTATAATGTTGAAAAGTTAATTCAAGTTTTGAAAGTGGTCTAATAGTGCTTATTTATATTGCTATTAAACATCGTTTTGCTCAAATTAGACAGTACTTAGGATTATAACAGAATCCAGAGGCATCACATTGTCTGATAGAACAAAATCTTTATTGCAAATATGTATTTTTGGGACAATTTACTTCTTAATAATTGTCGAGGAGCACAATACAACAATTCAACATTGAGGCATTTTAATTACAATTATTAATAAACTTTTGTAGAAAACTCTTAGAAATAAACAAGGATTGACAGTAGATATGATCTCCAACTACACCAGCGCCAACGGCTGATTTGAACCTTTCAGATAATCCGCCATTATTGTTAACACTACAATAGTATTAAGCCTTAGTATCCAAAATGTACGTTGTATGTACCATGAAGTATCAAACAGCAAATATTATGCATCACTTCTTATTCCAAATGAATATTACAGCTAACTACAATGGATTTAGTAAATAAGTAAAAATAAATTTCTATGCCCGAATCTAAATACCAAGCGACATGTTCATGTTAAAATTATTTTTAAATCAACGCAACGGCAAAACCAATCTAGTCTAATCAACTATGAATGTTATTTTTATGTTAAAAACGTAACTAGGCTCCATGAAAATGAATGAAAACCTTAAAAGTTTATTAGATGTTAGTATGATTATAAAGTGTGGCATTCTTCAACATGCCTTTTAATATAACATGTGCCAACATATTATATGGATTGATGGGAGTTAGTGCCACACTTTACGTTTTGATTGATATAATATAGTTAATTATTAATAAAATTACAGTACAATACACCAAGCTTCACATTCAAACCACACATTGTGAAAATCTGAAACTCATGAAAATCAACGGAAAAAATAAATATCATATTTATATGCGGACTATTACAAAGGAACGCCATCGACACACATAACCATAGGAAGCAAAATGAAAAGCTTACACACACTTATTATACCAGATATTTTCTTGGAACATTATGAATATTCACCGAGTAAAACACGTAATATATTCACGATGAAAGACACAATGTGTAAATAGAAAAAATAAACTTTTATTTTCGAGGTTTAAAAGTAAATTATTTGGAATCATGAACCAGAGTTCGTTTGCCGTAACACTGGGATATTCCTAGCACTGGTAGGCGGAAAACACACCCAGATTTTTTTTTTGTTATACAGTAGTTTATAAGACCAACAGACAAATTTTAAATCAATCAAAACGTAGAGTGCAATGGGACAGCGAGTTGTTATAATATTAGTGTTAAAACCTGGGTTTATGCTGTAGTAGAAATTCTTCCACGAGTCAAGCCACACCTCGGCGAGGCGCGCATTGTTGTGATTGACAATACGGCTCGTCCCCCCCGGGAAGGAGTAGGGCGTAGACTTCCTGAACACGTGGCCCACGTGCGAACATGGCACGATCTCCAGCACGCCCCCGCACATCCACACCTACACACACCAACCGCACCATGCCAGACATCATCACACCCAATGCTCATTTGTTATTGCCTGCGTCTCTCTCATGCTGTACGTGGCCAGAGTACTATGGTGTGCTTGCTTCGGAGCTTGAATATTAACCTTTACAGTGTCGACCTTTTAACGCAATCTATCGGCACGTTTTGACACAATGTGGTTTAGTGAAACTTCATGGATCATATTTTCGACATCAACGTATGGGGATAGTTGCTGAAGATCATATATGTGACAGCGGCTTCCATCGGTTAAAATTATCAGTACTCCTTGTGAAGATGAGATGTAAAGCCATTTTGATCTGTGAAACATGTCAATCTACTTCACAATACCCAGATAGTTACTCTGAATTTAACCAAGCCAACTTAAAACATTTCAATATATTGTCCACGCTTGTTATTGCATGTCAAATCATTAAACATAATGCCAGTTATATGATATAGAAACCGGAGCAAGCAATGCTTACACAAAAAGATATATTGTTTGCAGGAAAGGGAATTGAATCCGCAACCTCTAGATTCAAATTTAAATTAGTAGACCATAAAACTAGAAAGTCCTTCTAACAACAGGCCACAAGACTGGTTGAGCAAAAATATATTGATACAAATTTTTAAAATTTCATATAATATGTGCTGTCTCGATATCATTATGTTGATTGTTTGATGAATCTCGCTAAAATGTCTCCACAGCTGCATTGAATAACATTGATAAATAAATATCAGCACATGCGACAAGCAGGCCGTGTACAGCCGTCACTTGCCTGCTTCAGCATTAGCATAATCGGGATTCATACAATTCAAAATGCAGATGCCATTGCGTAAACAAGCTCACGGCCACACCAAAGTACTCTCGCCACGTGCTATACTGTCTTACTCTTATATGGAGCTTTGTTAGTGTCGCATGATGTGAGATCAAAACTCAATACATAAGGCGTACAGATGATTAACAAAACAATGTTTTAAATGGTAAAGGGTTAACAGTAGCTATTAAAAACTAATTTTTAGCATGGTTAAACAACAGTTATTACGGGCAACAGTGGGGTTAAGATAAGTTCCATTTTTTTAAATTAACTACAGCAACTTATTTAGTCGTTAATTTTTGGGATTTTTAATTAAACTACATAAAAAAAAATTATGTTCTAATGTAGCGGTACTATTTTTGTAAGTACACATGTGATTGGTAGACCGAGTAAAGCACATTTTAAAAGTAGAGCATTTTCTCTGTTTATCTAAGTTATTCAAGCTATTAATTAAATCAATACTTCAGTTATTGTAAAATAGTCACAAAATAAGAAAAAAAAAAAAAAAAAAATTAATAACAATTTTTATGCTCCGATGAAAGAAACTGGATGAAAAATATTACGATTTAAAAAAATCATCAGTATTGATAATATTTTATTACAGATATGAATTTAGCTAATCATAAAGCAACTTTGGGAATTACATTTTATTTCATAATCTCTAAAAATAAGTTGGATTAGAACTTAATACATTTATTGACTATGAAATTAATTATCAAGCTGTAAAAGCCTATAATTATTTTTATCACAAAGTCAAAGTATAATAACCAATACGCTTTTACAACCCGTGCTTAGTGTTATTTTACCAATAAGTAAATAAAACAAGTGCCTTGTAAGAAACATTACTATGTAGATACATACTATGTTAAAAGTTACAGCATATAATATGTTATTATTATTCCTGCAATCAAATAAATAAATAAATGATTTGTTATTTGGATGGATGAATGTTGGTTAGCAAAACAAAGTGCAGGTAATTTATTAGTAAAATAAATTAATATGTACTGGTAACTCCTCTGCGCCTAGATAAAGCAGTACATGGTGATGATCTGCACGCTGTTTAGTTTCACAGAATGGGGATGGTTGTCTATTAAATATACCTAATGTTATTTCTATTAGGCCATGAACACCCACTACAGTATACCGCATCATCTCAATCTAAACGATATTATTAATACCGTCAAGTTAATACGATTCATTTTATATAACTCTTTTTATAGGATGAGAAGAATAAAAAACAAAAGAAAAGTAAAATTAATACATAATAGAAATCAAAGAAAGGCTACAAATAAAATTGAACACAATACAAGAAGAAAAATTATAAATGGAGGAATTTTGTCTAATATAACATGCTACGGGAGCAAATTAAGTATGGTTTGATTCAAATGAAAAATTATTGTATGTATTATTTTGCGTATACACATAAGAACAAAAACGCGAGCCGAGCCATAAATTATGGAAAAGGAACGGAAAGCTTTGTATACCTTTCCCATAATTCGTGGCTCGGTTCGCGCTTTGGTTCGTACATATATACGCAGCATTATATGTACGTACAGCGCCCTTGAGGTGATTTTCTCACGAAAACGGCGCTATATAAATAATCCAATCATTATTATTATGAATAAGCATAAAATAGACATAATAATATTAGAAAATAGAGCAGGACGAGACATGCTAGCAATGAATTTTTAGTATTGTGACCACCTGTTGACATCAAGTACTGGGTGGGTCAATAGGTCACAATTATACGTCAATGCGTCTCAAGGCAGATGATGCCAATAACGATTAACACGGAAGTGTAAAAGATTATTTAAATGTCCCTCATGGATGATAAGCAAACAATACTGATTCAATAAATAATACTATGTGTAAGAATTGTTACCACTGATTATTGATATAACGCAAGAGTTGATAAAATTTTTATGAAAGGCTTATGGAGCTGATATTATACTATTGACACCATGTAATAAATAAATAAAAATAAAGCATAATCTGGAGATAGCTAGAAAGATACAACATGGAAAAAGCATGAGATGGAAAATAAATGAAAGATTGACAGTAAAAAGTTGTTAAATTCTCAAACAAAACCTCCTTCAAGGGAGTACGCAAACAATGTTAGTAAAATTTTAATTTGGATAAAAATGATGAAATGTTATTGTTTGGATGGCGCGTATTATTATTGGTCTGGTCGCCTGTTAGTGTTAGGGTCCAACCTGGGTTCATGGCGTAATAGAAATCCCTCCATTCGTCCATCCAAACTTCAGCAACTCGGGCCGCATTGTGCAGAACGATGCGACTCACGCCGCCGGGGAACGTGTACGGGGACTTGTCCCTAAACACGTGGCCCACGTGCGAACACGGGATTATCTCCAGAATGCCACCGCACTGCCACACCTACACGCCAAATCATGTTCAAGTTACACCGCATATTACACCGTAGAACACAATGCCACTGCAAAATAATCGTATTAAACTTTGCGTAACTAAATAATACAAACACTAAACAAATGGTTCTTTCTCATTGACTTTTCGTACTGGAAACAGAGGCAAAAGTTTCTATCCTTATAGGTGCGTTATTGTGGCAATTATATAAAAGAAAAGTCAAGCATTACCAGGTTAAAAATAAGCTGACAATTTATGAAACCCATTACAAAATGATGTACAAGATTGCATCTGCGACAGCAAATATGTACAGCACTTTTGGACCATTCTGTCACAATCCATTAATCATATTGTATTTCACTGTTTAAATATGTGACCAATTTCAAAACAACGCTCATTAAAAGATAGAGAGTTTTAGAATATTATATAGATTGTTAAAATAAGGTTTTAAACATTACTTTATGCTTTACAATCAAGCATAATATATATATATATATATATATATATATATATTGACCTCTTCCCGTAGTATGTTGATCCAGTAAGAAGTTGTTAGACTATGTTGATCCACCTTTAACACCATATAACTTGGCTATTGTGGAATACATCTGAATGAATTGACAACAGTGGTACAATAATTATCAATGTTGCCAGTTTGCCAGAAAAACCATTTGATATACTGTTCATAAAATTTTCTAAATTTGTATGGAAATCGGATGCATAATTTATGTTGATCTACCTAAATTGGCATACTTATGTTGATCTCATATATATTGGTCTATTCCCGTAGTATGTTGATCCAGGTAAGAAGTTATTGGACAAAGTTGATCTGTGTCCCTATATATGGTTTTACTAAATGAACCAATCAAGAGCAATCGGTGGACTGTTCATCACAAGGTTTTATCTGATTCCGTAATCTTTTGTGATATTGAACTCAAAGTATTAGTCTCTAGAGTCGAATATCGCATGAAATGACTGTGAGATGGTACCGTTTCAAATCAAAATGACGTGTTCATTCGACTGTTTGTTGCTTGAATTGTTTATAAGAAATGTATGCGTATTTAGATTGAAACGAAACTTTCGCAAAAATCAAATCCATCAAAAAAATACCTACTGCGTGGCGGGCCGGATCGAAAGAGACTGGTTGAGGGATACCTTTTGACCATCAAAATCCAAAATGGCGGCAAAAGGCATAATGTTATATGGGAAATATTGAACTTGCATCTATTACCATCTCTCCTGATTACGCTTCGTGACTTAGTAGGGGTGGCCGGGTTCTTGGTTATAATGGGTAATTAATGGATGATTGGACGAGGTTGGAGCTAAGAAAAAACTGTCCAAAGAAGCGAAGCTAGCAGTCCACAATGGAGTGCTGGTACCTACCCTAATATATGGAAGTGAGGCATGGAACTGGCAGAAGAAGGCTGAAAGTAGACTGAATACTGTAGAAATGAGATCCCTGAGGCATATGTACGGTAAAATCATGTATGACGAAATGTGCGTATGCTGTGTCTATTCTACAGATATTTTATTAGAGCCTGTTAAAAGGAGCTAGCAGCATTGATCCCCAGTGCACCGTGCACGTGCTTGATACTCGACAACTGCTTGATACTCGACAACTCGACGGACACGAGCGGATTGATGTTATCGCTACATATATGAACGGGTCGTTTCTCCGACTCGTTTTATCGTAAGTCGGCTCGTATGTGGAACGAGCTATCGGCATCTGTTTTTCTTCCTCAATATAATCCGGGCCTCTTTAAGACCCGCATTAATAAATTCATTCCTACAGACCCTATCTTAATCCGCCCCATAACGCTGCCCAACTGGGTGGAGACATAGTTTCTATGTATTTAACGTATAAAGACAAGGGCACTCTTGTGAGAGGTGTCACATAAAAAAGTCATACCTCCGAATTTGAATATAGAGACATACAAAATGATCTATATTATAAGCAATGAATCCACCCATCTTTTATCGATTATCACATTATTTTAGAATTTAAAAAAACTCGTAAGCTTAATAATCGCAGAACTCAACTCAACTTCAAATATTAATATTCTGTATAAACGATTGTTACATCTTACCGGAGATGACCAGATAAATCATCAAAATGATAATTCATCACATCTTTAAAAAGTTATGTAAAGTCATGGAAAGTGATGAAACAAAAACATTATTAACTGGGTTAAGTAGGTTAGGTTCGGTTAGGTTTAAATTTTTTATTCATCGTTTCTAATGACTTTACATCACTTTTTAAAGGTGTGTTGAATTGTCACTGTGTTGAGTTATCATGGAACCCTTACCGGAAATGTTTATATTTTAAAGTTCTCTAAATAAAATGAAATGCTCTTAAAAGAAACATCTCATATTTAATATTATACAACAATATGACCGGAAGTCGGCATCTTTCTTTGAAATAAATAAATCATAAACTAAAAAACAGCTACAAGGTGGTTACAAATGCAATTATATTTAATCAATTTGTTCGATTATATTTTATATGAAGTGTTTTTTACAGTGGGCCAAATGAATTCTATATGTGGCCAATTGAACCAATTCAACCAAAGTTGTCCAATTTTAATAACTTCGACGAGGAAAAGAAGTTTTTTAATTAGTTGAATAATAATTTTTCAAAATTTCAATTATGTTTAACGTAATACACTATCTGGCATCAAAAAAATCAGTCTAGTCACGAACCGTAACTATTTAGTGTAATAAAATAAAAAAATAAAATTATGTTTATATCATAGTTTGCTTTAATCTCAATAAAAAAGAAGGAAAAAAGTTTTTTTTTTATGAATGAGATAAAACTTTCCCCCAAACAACGTGTATATTTAACTAACTAACTAATTAACGATCACGCCGTTTCCCCGCAGGGGTAGACAGAGAGGACGGACCGCCAAACAACTCGGTCTTGGCACACACTTCTTGCCTCATTCACATTCATACATCGTCTCATACATACTCTTCTATTATTCTGACTCTTGACATGACCCGACTCGAGTATCTGATTCACTTGATCGTGCCATGTCTTCCTCGGGCTTCCCCGACTTCTGCTACCATTCACATTTGCATCATATATCCTCTTTACACACTCCTATCTTCGCTCATTCGCTCTACATGCCCAAACCATCTAAGCGTCCCTTTCTTAATCTTAACCACACATACGCCTCAGGGATCTCATTTATGACTTAAAATTAAAATAGCAACTTCACATTAGGAACGAACAAATAAGTACATTGACTAAGTGTTACGGACGGACATGCACTTGAGCAAGACTTGGGAGCTGTATTCACAGAAACTTTAAAAAAATAACTGACGTTTAGTTGTAGTACTGGGTCAATTGTTCTGGTATCCCCCGAAAACATAAAAACATAAACAATATAAACTAATTTTTGAAAAGAAAGACAAACATTCCCGGGTTAAGAATAACCTGGCAATATTTGAAAATCTCCTACTACCACCACAGTCAGCTGAAAATGTTGCTTGTGTTGTGATGGGGGACTTAGCCAGCCCAGGAATTGAACACACTATGCCTGGGTGGGACCCAAACGCGATGTCAACTCGGCCACCGACCGGTCTAAAATATGGCAGAAATCCTCCAGTGGATAAATAATAAAATGTAGTTTATAGGCACTTTATAAAAAAAAATCGTCTAAAGAAACAGAAAATTTTTTAAAACAGTAATAAATAAAATACATTCTGGAATCGTTAATAAGTCGTTATGAAATATTTAGCCGTGTTAAGTAATCAATAGTATCGCGGTGGCAAAACGTGGAATTCCATAGCCGTTTTTAAATTATTAAAAATATTTATGATATCAAAGACAAAACAATTAAATGTATTCTAATCAGGGTGTCGTTATATCCCGGCCGGCGGCTAGAGACAGACGCTTCGAGTCCTTTGACTCGGGCGCATTTACCGACAACAATCGGAAGTCGGGCGACGCGAAGCGAAGATGCCCGAAGCGAAGCGAAGTTCGTGCCCACACTATCGTATTAGGTCAACTTCGATCAATTGTTTATAAGAAATGTATGCGTATTTAGATTGAAACGAAAATTTCGCAAAAACAAAATCCATAAAAAAATCATAACTTAGCAGGGGTACACGGGTTCATAGGGTGAGGTTTGTCTAGGTCCTGGCGGCGGATGCGTTTGCCCATCTACTGCGTGGCGGGCCGGATCGAAAGAAACTGGTTGAGGGATACCTTTCGACCATAAAAATCCGAAATGGCGGCAAAAGGAATAATGTTATTTAGGAAATTTTGAACCTGTATCTTTTACCATCTCCCCTGATTACGCTTCGTGACTTAGTAGGGGAGGCCGGGTTCTTGATTATAATGGGTAATTAATGGATGATTGGACGAGGTTGGAGCTAAGAAAAAACTGTCCAAAGAAGCGAAGCTAGCAGTCCACAATGGAGTGCTGGTACCTACCCTAATATATGGAAGTGAGGCATGGAACTGGCAGAAGAAGGCTGAAAGTAGACTGAATACTGTAGAAATGAGATCCCTGAGGCATATGTGCAGTAAAATCATGTATGACGAAATGTGCGTATGCTGTGTCTATTCTACAGATATTTTATTAGAGCCTGTTAAAAGGAGCTAGCAGCATTGATCCCCGTTGCACTGTGCACGTGCTTGATACTCGACGGTCCGAGCGGAATACACGTTCACAGTTAAGTTGATGTTATCTATACATATATGAACGGGTCGTTTCTCCGACTCGTTTTACCGTAAGTCGGCTCGCATGTGGAACGAGCTATCAGCATCTGTTTTTCCTCCTCCATATAATTCGCGCCTATTTAAGACCAGCATTAATAAATTCATTCCTACAGCCCCTACCTTAACCCGCCTCATAACGCTGCCCAACCGGTTGGCGACATAGTTTCTCTGTATTTAACGTGTAAAGATAGGGGCGCTCTATCGAGAGGTGTCACATAAAAAAATCATACCGCCGAATTTGAATATGGAATAATTTCCTTTTGCCGCCATTTTAGATTTTTATGGCCAAAAGGTATCCCTCAACCAGTCTCTTTCGATCCGGCCCGCCACGTAGTAGCTGAGCAAACGCAACAGTGTACCCCTGCTAAGTTATGATTTTTTTATGGATTTGATTTTTGCGAATGTTTCGAATAGCTCTAAAGATGATTCTTTTAAAATCATCCCATATTTAATATTATAAAACAATATGACCGGAAATCAGCTGAACTAAAAAAACAGCTACAAGGTGGTTACAAATACTATTATATTAAATCAATTTTGTCATTTAATTCCCAAACAATGTGTATACAGGGTGTATCGGCACGTACCCGACAAACTTTAACCAGCTATTCCTTAGCATATTTGGAGTAAAAAATCTTATGTGCACTTTGCTGTCCGGTAACGTTTTTTTTTAATAAAAAATTTATTATTCATATTTTCACCACATGTCACCACTGTTTTATCCTTTAACAGAGTTTGAAAACCCATCTGGCAAATATTTTATTCGAATTCCGTTGAATAATGCACGTGTGTACCTATATTGGCACACGTTTACAGTCACAACGAAATAGCACGGCACCATTCGTCTCATTTTTAACTATTATTATTTAGTGTGTGCGAAAGAGCGAAGACGCTTTTTGACATACTTGCTTATAACAGCTGTTTAACACGAAACGCAATGCCAATGACAGTGATGTAGTGTGGAAATTTTAATTTTTTTTATTTTTAATTGAAAAAAAAATGCTACCGGATAGCAAAGTGCCCATAACATTTTTTACTCCAAATGTGCTAAGGAATAGCTGGTTAAAGTTTGTCGGGTTAGTGCCGATACACCCTGTATATATATTCCTTTAAATTAAAATAGCAACTTCACATTAGAAAAGAGAGGACAACGAACAAATAAGTACATTGACTAAGTGTTACGGACGGACATGCACTTGAGTTTATAAAACTTGGGAGCTGTACTAACAGAAACTGGAGTTTAGTTGTAATACGGGGTCAATTGTACCGGTATAATCATCCCCCAAAAACATTAACACAGAAACCATATAAACTACTAAATGCGGTTTAAAGCTAACGAATCCACCTAGATTTAATCAATAATCCCATATTTCTAGATTCCATAAGTACCCACTCTATTGTGTACCTAGAGGTAAAACTAAGATATTGCACAATATTGGCAAAATATGGCAGAAATCGCTCCAGTGGATAAGTAATAAAACGAAGTTTATAGGCACTTTATAAAAAAAAATGTCTAAAGAAACAGATAAATTTTTAAAACAATTATGAATAAAGTACATTCTGGAATCGTTAATAAGTCATTTTGAAATATTTCGCCGTGTTTAGTAATCAATAGTATCGGGAAACGCGGTGGCAAGACGTAGAATTCCATAGCCGTTGATTATCAAAGACAAAACAATTAAATATATGAAATTCTCTGTATGAAATTAGTTTTCATACAGAGAATATCCAAATAACCCTTTTTTGTGTATAAAAACATATCGGCTTTTTGGTTAAGATGTGGTGTGATATGATTTGTATTTTTTTATGAAACACTAATATGAGGCATGAAGGAATTACAAAATTTAAATAAAATATATTGAAGTGCTTTTAGTTGGTATTACTATAAACTGCACGTGTTAGTTCATCTTCTGCCATGTTTGTGCTAAAAATACTTTATTCAACTTCTCGAAGCAAGCTGTAGCTTTTTGTAGGAAATATGATATCTGATTATAATATTGTCAATATTTCTTTTTTCATTTTTTACAAATAAAAACTTGTGTGAATACCGCACCAGAGTCATACAGTCCTAACCGCTCCCGTCTGGAGCCAGTGAGACTATGGCATCCTCAAAGGAGACCTCAAAGGAGATGACGAGGAGGAAGGTGGGAGAGTACCTAGCTATTCAGATATAACCAAACACTAATTGTAAAATAGTGCAAATTAATTTTAGTAAAATTTATTTGAACCCGCGACCTTCGGATTGCTAGTCGAGAGCCACCTCAAGTAGTTTGATATGTTTGGTGACTTAGCAGGAGTGCCCGGGTTTATGGGGTGAGGTTTGTTCGGTTCTTGGCGGCGGATGCGCTTGCCTACCAAATGCGTGGTGGGCCGGATCGATTAATCCTCTTTCAACGCATCGCCTTGCAACGCAGTAGGAGACTTGGATTCTTATGTTTATCACTCGAACACACTGACCCCCAGATTACTACCCACCCATCATACCTATTTCCTTCCCAGAACTCACTCATTCCTTTCTTTCAAAATACCCCCAACACAGCATTCACAAAGATGACATAGGCCTTGAGGGTTACGATTTTCCTTAGGGCCTCCTGTGTGGAGACGATGTAAAAAAATACAAAAAATAAACAACTTTCTCGCTAAATCGTTGGCGGTGACTAATGGTAGGGGTATTGGTTATCTAATAAATGGTTCCCGGGGCGGCGGTACACATAATTGTAATAGTTCTCGAGGGCTCTGATGTACAGACATTATGGCTCCTGTTGATTGACGAACATATACTAAAACATCGTTGGTTGGAATCGGTGCTTGAAATGACTTTAGCCATGTTTAGTAAAAAACAAATTGGAATTAATTTTTCAGCAATTTCAATTTAAAATTTGAAAGATTAAATTCTCACCAATCTAATCGCCGCAATTTTAATAGGCACATATTATGGATATTACGCTTTGTTTCAACTTAATCATTACAAGAAACTTACGTCGGGAGAGATGGTAAAAGATACATTATGATAAAATTTGATTCAATCAATGTTCAAAACTTCTCTTATAAAATGACTTACACAAATCTCACCCCATGAACCCGGGCACCCCTGCTAAGTCACGAAACGTAGTAAATGATGCATTAAAGTTACATTTTTGTTTAATCAAGTTCAAAAGGTTTTTTAAGCATGGATTTGACGTTTGCGAAAGTTCCATTTCAATATAAATACGCGTGAGGCAGTCTATCCTCTTTAAGTACAGAGTCATTTTCATAGAATATGGATGTTCTAACGGAATCTAAAAAGTACCACAACGCGCGCGAAATTGGCGGTTACAAGTTACAACACATACAAGCGGTCAAGTTTGTCTGAAATATATAGATCAACAAAATAAATCGTGTAAAATGTATATGCGACCGAAAAATGGGCGTGGCTTACAGCTAAATCTCGATGACACAAGTTGATCTGTAGGGATTTACATATGTATGCCAGCTTGGGTAATGGATCAACATATCCGGGGTGGATCAACAAATGCAAACGGATCAACATATACCTGGCGTACCGTCGCGCGAGATCAACATAGTACGAGAGGGGATAAATATATATATATATATATATATATATATATATATATATATATATATATATATATATTGTTATCAAACATTTTGCAGTAGAACTCTTTGTTTAAAAATAATTCTACAAAAATTGTAAAATAAAAAATACAGAAAACATTAATAATCGTCCAATCTTAATATGTATACTTATAAATATACAGATGATAAAATTGGTTGGTAATTGATATTTATATTGGACTTCAAATTCAGGTCATGGCAACTTTTTTCTTGGGTTTTTCATTAGATATTTAATTTTAAATAAATGATTATTAATACATATATTTTTTTTGGTTGTCATAATTTTTTTTTTAAATAATTTAGTTTAGATTGTGATGGTGTTACCCTAAAGCTCATCTCAAGGTTCTCGCCGCCCCAGATGTCCATACCCTGGTCGTAGGAGCCGATCTTGTAGAAGAAATCCCGATCGATGGCAAACAGACCCCCGGCCATGGTGGGCGAGCGCAGCGGCGCCGTGCGGTCTCCGCCCCTTCGGGCCATCTCGCGGTCGGGCACTCGGTACCTGTGCGGTTTAAAAGTTATTCAATATAAAAATTAAGAAAGAAAGCAAACATTTCCGGGCTATTAAAAACTATTTGGAAAATATCTTCTACCATAATTATAAGCAGAAAATGTTGCTTGTGCTATGATGGAGGTCTCAGCTAGCAGAGGTATTGATTGAACTCACGAAGCCTGCATGGGAACCTGGCACATTTGTTTACTCAGCTACTATCCGGTTTTAGGTTTTCTAGAAACCCCACGGCATTTTGAAATATGAATACAGTAAAACTTGCACGTAAGGTTTAATATGAGAAGTTTTCACGCTTAGCATTCTAAATAAGTTTGATTATGGGTAACATTTAATACAAGGTTTTCCAAGAAGAGGTGTTATTTTGATATTCAATAGTAAAAGATCAATGGTTTCGTTGCTTGTGTGGCACGTAGCGACGTCTTGTTGAAAGTAAATGTTGTACAGATCAATACCATCCAATTCCGGCCATAAAAAATCATTAATAATCACTCGATAGCGCAATCCATTCACCGTAACTGTTGCTCCAGCCTCATTTTCGAAAAAGTAAGGTACAATGACTCCGCTGGACCATAAACCGCACCAAACAATCATACGTTGAGGATAGAGAGGCTTTTCAACAATAACTCTTGGGTTTTCCGAGCCCCAGAAGCCACCGAGGTGGAAATGGGCCTCATCACTCAAGATGATTTGCATTTGATTCACTCAAGTGAATTTTAATAATTTCAATGCGTTGTTGAAGCGTGTATCATTCTATTTTTATTAATGGCGTAGTTTCTACTTGTCAAATGTCAAAAAATGACAGCTTCAAAAGCAACATCTACCGAAATAGCGGGCTATTCAAAATAACACCTCTTATTGGAAAACCCTGCATAATTTTTAGAAAAGGAGGAAGAAAAGAGAAGAGAAAAAAGCGGGGGATGCTTTCAATACAAGATCCCGCTGTTTGTCATTCTTTACTCTCACATCGTTTGATGATCATTAGCATCAAAAATGAATATTGTTTTGTTACTTAAATGGGGAATTGGAGAATATTAATCCTAGGATATGTTTCATACTAGTAAACAAAAGAGTTCAGCTTGAGTTGGTGTGGATGGTAAATGACTTTCAACATTATGTTGTGAGTCAGGCCAAAAATAATCCAATTTTAATCCATTGGATGACACAGTCTAGAATACTAGTTACTTAGTTAATGAACAGAGTTTATTAGAGATTGATGTTGTATAGAGACTGAAACAATTAGAGTGAAGAATGAATATTATTTAAATTTTTTTTGCTATTTACCATCTGAAGTTCAGCTTCCAGTTGAACCCGCCCCACGTCATATCGGAAGCGGTGATGTACTCAAAGGTCTCGTCTGATATGACGTCAATTATTGGACACACCACAGTGGTGCGGTCCTCCACAATTCGGGCTAACAATGGTTCCAGCCAGCCCTCTGAAATTACAATTAATTAATTGTTAAATGATAACATTAGCTACAATAGACATAAACATTAATTACAATTTACATTGATATTGTGTAAATTTAACAGAACTTCATTATATTAACCATTTAACCACATTTTTCCTTCAAATTGTGAAAAAAAAAGTTGTTTGTGATTATAGACAGATTAAAATAATGTTATTAAACCTGCAATAGACCACAAATAAAGAAAACTGCACGAATGAGTTTTTTCTTCACTAACATTAAACATTTTATTTATAAAATTGCTGATGGAAACTATGTACATATAACAATAGCTAGATAAGACATTATTGAATTGTGATTCAATGTACTCCATTCATTTGACAGAATGGGAAATTAGTCAGCAATTATTTGGTAGAAAAATAATTTGCCAATCAGTCAAAAAATAGTTTTGTAACTAATGAATTATGTTACGATTGTGAAATACAATTTCCAAAATGAATTAGAAATTCTCAGAATGCATTCATTGAAGTTTTCTGAAAATAGTAAAGTGAAAACTTTATGAATGGAAGTGTTTGTAAACAAAGCAGCAGTTGATGTTTCAAAGCACGACAAAATGAGAATTGTGTTATATTTTTATGTATAATTGGACATGTTCCAAACGGAAGATATTCACAGTCTGATGAGAGAAAACCATTCACAATCAAAGCATTTCTTGTAATTGCTTTGGCGGTTTAATAAACACATCTAAATACCGAACCCAACCCAACCTGCTTCTCTTCTCCCTTCTCTTTCACCTCATAACACTCGCCAATTACGACTTCATAATGTCATTATGTCTGGAGCCAGTGGAAAAAGAGTGGTCAGAATAAATAACATGCAACTACTATACTAGTTATCTTTGAAAATTATAGATGGCAGCACTTCTGTCAGTAGTTAGCGCAAGGAGCGAGTGTTAATGGCAGACAACAGCGTAGTAATAAAAAAATGATTCCACGATAACACAAAACAACTTTAAAAAGTGACATGAAGTGATTAAAAGCTATGAAAAAAAAATTAACCTATTTAACCTAGTTTTATTTTCATAATTTTATATCAGTTTTTAAAGGTGTGTTGAATTGTAATTTTGATGAGTTATCCGGTCACCTAAAGAAATACATATAGTAATGCTGGATTTAAGGTATCTTACCGGTACATTCACAATGAGCATCTAAGAAAGTGATGACATCTCCGGTGACGTGTTTGGCCCCCAGGAGCCGGGCCCTGATGAGGCCTGACCTGGTCTCCGTCCTGTACACGTACGTGGGCACAGGAAGAGTGTTCACATAGTCTTCCAGCTGTCTGCCCAAATGATCTGCGACATGCAATCAATAAGCAAATTAAAAACAAAACAAGTCATTCAATTATAGTGATTTATTTTTGGGGTAATATGCTGTGTTGAGCTACCTCCTTCTTTAGCCAACGTTTCGGACACCATTACAGTGTTCATCATCAAGGCAGATGTGTAAAGATTGTGGTGAAGTGTGTGCTTATGTACGCAGATGTGATACCGTGTCGCCACTCCGATCCTCTAAGAGCTGATAATACATTATAATTTAAGATGGTTTTTTGCATTTAGTTTTGGTTTAGCCGTCAATTATCGGATACCAAAACTATCGAGCTTAGCCCCGTCACCTTTATTAATGTTATGGTATTTTTATGAATTTCAATTTCCTCCGTAATAAGGCTTGCTCTATGTGTTTTAGGTTTTCCCAGGATTTCAGGAACAAATCCAAAATAATGGACGGTTTCAATTAAATGCTCGGCAATTGCCGATTTGTCAGGGTGGCCGAGTTTATGGTCATTCAGTAACATAATTTCATTTATTTATTTGGCAATATGATCATTACACAGTCAATGTCGACAGTCAAATTTGTAAGGTCCATCAATTTGAGCAAGAAACATTACGACATTTAAGGGGTATTTCACCATCCTCTTGATAGCTGTCAAAAGCACTATTAATAGGAAAAAGTATATTTATTTATTTATTAATTACGAGTTTACTATTCGGTACTCGAATCTATGATTAGTGGCTTGATATCGGATAAGTTAACCGAGTTTTCTACCTATTGCAAGTATTTATTTATTACAATGGATAGTTATTTTGACAGCTGATTGAGAGGATGGTGAAATACCCCCTTGGATTGATAGCACCCAATATGAATTGAAAAAAAAAAAAACAGAAGTCAATTCTTTTCCCGTTCCAACGGGAATCAAACTCGCAACTTCAATTTCAAAGTGTAGACCAGTGACGCAAAACCTATTTAGCAAGCAGGCTGTATTATCCATTTTTCGAACCTTCACGGGCCGCATGGAGTAAAAGCGTGGTAGAAAATGGGCCACACAAGATGGACTTGCGGGCCGCATCGCTACAGAGGCTATTATAATTGACTGACAACTTTTTACAATAAAAATGAAAAAGAATGAAGCAAAGTAAAATTTTAGACTGTGATTAATGTTAATTTTTCATTACCTTTTTCACTGGAATCGTCGACTAATATGATTTCCTTTAATAAAGGCTTTGGAGAGCGGTTGATGACGCTCCACACTGTCCTGAGTAGGGTCGTCCACGCTTCGTTATGGAATACTATCACAATGCTGGTAGTGGGTAAAAGCTTAGCATAAGTTTTACTTTTACACCTGTAATCAAATAAACATGTTAGTAATCATCATATTGAGAACTAAGGACGGGTTGTTTCGGAGAATCTGAACAATTCATCAAATTTCAACGTTCATTTTCGGGTTCTGTGAAAGACTTATTCAAGTTATGTTTTTATATCATTGTAGGCTAGTTGCTTGATAAAACTGAAATAAAAACAGAACTTGAAAAAATCTTTCACAGAACTTGAAAATGAACATTGAAATTTGATGAATTGTTCAGATTCTCCGAAACAACCCGTCCTAAGAAGAATGATAACAACTCAAATGTAAATACATAAAAGCTTCATTAAAATAAAGAATGCATTTATAATTTTTTTGCTTACCCTTCCATTCTAACGTCAACGAGGGATCTGTTTAAAGAAATCATATCACTAGCCATTAAATTAAACTGATTTTCTTTAAATTTCTCTTTCATTATTGCTTCCTTCTCGGGGGGTATAACCACGGCCCTACCTGCAAAATGAGAGCTTTCAATGATGGTTCAGGCAAATCATTTTTAAGAGGACAATTGTCCAAAGAAACTGGGTGAATAGCTACGTTTATCAATTCCATTTAAATTTAAACTCGCAATTCAATTAGGCAATTTACTTTTTTGTTTGATTCTTCAGCTTCCTAACGAAAACAAATTTATTATTTATCCATCCAGCGCACCACTGCACAAGTAAGGGTCACTTTAAAATGATTTATCTTTACACATTATGATAAAATGTTGGTATACCTAATAGGCAAGTAAAGAGATTTCACAATGTACATATAATGTCAGGGTGTCTTTAGAAAGTTGTCCTTTTAAATATGTATGCTAAATATGTTTGCTAAATATTTATACTTTAAATACATTTTGTCAGTCGTGCAGCAAGGGAAATGTAATGGACCAAGCAAAAAATTGATGAAAAATTAAAAAGGACAACTTAAAATAAAAAAGTTTTTTTATCATAATACATATGATTTTATTTATATGTATTTTTAAATAAAATTATAAATATATAATTTTTATTTCTTTGATTTGACCAAGGATTGAACTTTCCTCCCCACTCTACTTAAGCCAAATCCTAATAGATGGTACCGAGATTTATTTAGTAAATTAACTGTTGTAAACTTTTATAATGTCATCCAATTTCAGATAAATGCCTGTGTGTGTGCATGAGTGCCAATGAAAGATGATCGTCAACAAGCCTTTCTGCTGAGTTTCAGCTCGATCAGATGTCGGGAAGTGGGTTAATTTCCACATCCAAGATTTCATTTAATTTATTTATTCATTCAATTAAGAAAACAAAATCGAAATTCAAATACATGTATTTAAAAAGAAATAATATTTGTTGTTTCAATTTTGATGTACTGAATTCCGAAATTGTAATCTCCACTAAAATGTTGAGAAAAATACATGATTTATTTCACATCTTCATGGCACTCGCAATAGTGACTATTATCTAGATGTGCAGGCAGCAAAGTGTGTCAACACATTGTAGTTGATAGTTGCATGTTTAGCTATTATGTACAATCACTGTTGCATGCACAGAATGCACACCCATTCGGCTAGAGATGCACAATTATCTTTTAATCTCCAATAAATTGGTTTATGGTCCAAGGATTGGGACGGTTGCTGCAACTGTCACAAACTCAATACTTTCTAATGCTGGCGGACATCTTAAATGCTTCATTAATGAAACACCCACAAAAGCAAGGCACGTTTAGAGTGATTCAAATTAATGCTAAAACCTTGAGAGTATTGAACTTGACTTGTTTATTTAAAAAAAATAATGCGTAAATATAGACAGGTTCCATGAAAAATTAAAAAAAAAAGCAATTGTGACTTAACCCTTGGAATGCCTTGCTCGCCCGGCCTAGAACCCCTCTTAGTGTGCGACGAATAAAACACCAATTGCTCGCCGTACGCCATCTTACAATATTTTTTTAATAATTTACTTTAATTAACATTACTGCACTTATATTAATATACATCACTTGCAATAGTGTTTTTGTTTACACATAATTGTTCTTTAATTTATTGCTATTATTATCCTGTTTACCACTGCACGCTTGTAATTCGATTATCACTGTATTGTAAAAGCCATTATATGGCGTTTGAAAATAAATAATTATATTAACTTTTTTTGCAAAAGAATGTTTTTGTAAATTGTACCATCTTACCAGATGTTTATATTTGTAAAAAATATATGCATCTCTTGTGTACTTTCCCTAGAATACTACTTATAATCAAGATATATATAAGATAAAATAAATGTTTTTCTCTCTCCAATGTTATAATAAATATATATTTTTTTTCTTTATTTTCCATAAAGCTAAATAAGTGATCTTCACAATAAAAAATAAATTATATGAGGCTGTCTTGTAAATAAATACACTACGACTTTGAAAATCGGAAATATTTTTCACTTTCACAAATATAAAAATTCAAAGATAAAAATTATTATATTTGCACGTGACGAAACGAGAGTGCAGAACAATATTATGGTACTTTATTTCCTTGCACGGCGAATAAAAAATATTTTAGTGTGCCATTATGTTACAAAATACAATAAAACCGGGACAAGTGTGGTGAAGTACTAGCGAATCCACGGTGGATTCCTCACTCTTTTGTAGGCACACTAAAGGTTAAAAGCCTTACTTTTCTTTTGTGGGCAAAAACTTTAGATTGGCAAAAGTCAATTAAAAAAACGTTAATTCTGATGTATTGGACAGACGAGATTAGCCCACGATTTGAAGAGAACTGCCGGCTTCAGATGGATGAGAGCCACCAAGAACAGGCAAAAGTGAAAAAATTTGTATTGGCAAAATTTTTTAATCATATCGGGCTAAATGAAAATAGCCAGTAAATATAATATGGGTTAAAATAAGAGAGAAAATCAATATAAACAAATGTAATAAAATTAAAGAGAGAAAATGAACATGAACAAATACAAATGATGGCTTACCCATCTCTCCTGCTAAGCCAGAGTGTTCAGTAACCACTGGTGCGGGGTCCCATTTCTTCAGTCTTGAGGGGGGGTAAAGCCCCATGTAGTGGATGGTTCTTTCATCACTATGCTCTTTTGTTTTCTTCCCATGCTCCAGAGAGTCTCTTTTCCCGTTACTGTTGTGGAACTTTAGGTCGTTTTCATCATCGGATTTCATATGGCTTGCTTGCACCTGCCAAGTAAGAGTTTATATGACACAAGAAAGCATCAAAATATGACACAGAAAGATTAATTAAACACTTTCTTTTTTTGAAACCTCAACTTAGCTATCTGTCAATGAGTAGCCATAGGTCGGCGCTTATATTATGTGACTTTACAAGTCATGGCTTGGATAAAATAAAAATTCTAATGGTGCTTATATTTTTCATAGCAACCGATGTCTTGTGGCCGTGTGAAACATACAAGCAGCCAATTGTTATATGAAAGAACAAAAGAAAAGAATAATACAAAATTAAACAACTACTTGAATAAAGAAAACATTTCAAGAAATGGTTGTGTTATCTTACCAGCACATCATACTCTCCAGGCTTCTTTCCACAGTCCCAGGAGCCGAGGCAGTCTGCGTAGAACATGAGCAAGACTACATCTATCATCAGCCATACTAGCGATGTCAGAAGGATGATACGACATGTGTGGATCCTTATTTTACTTCGAAACATTTTATATATTTATAGCCGACACTGTTAGATAGAACAGACTATCATGAAGACGACAAATCACTTGAATTAAAACACAACTGTACACAGCTAAGCAAACACGGAGGTTACCGTTTGGATGTCATATTGATAAAAAATATGACTAACAGGTATTAGAAAAATACAAAATGCTCCTGAAACAAGACATTAAAAAATATTTAATCAAAGTTACAAGTGTAAAAGGTATGTTTCGACTTCAACCAAGTTAATATTAACGATAAAACCAAACCACAGACTGAATTTCGTACAAAAAACTGTCAATTTAAATTCAAAATCATAAATTTACAGGTTTAATGGAACAGGTAGGGCAAAAAGTGGTTTAGCGTCACACTAAACATTTACAAAGCAAGTTAAGCAAAACTGTATCAAATTTAAATCAATAAATTGTAATTCATTCATATACAGAAAAGCAATTAAGCAATTTACATTCACCTGTCTTAATCTATTACACGTCGTATAAATGCAGCTCCTGCAAAAGCAGCCATCGAAGCAAAATTCATACGTCAAACGAGTATGTTGAAAAACTTTCTCATTTGTTTCTCGTGCCGTACTCTTCTCGATGCACTTTGCCGTATATATCTGTCTCTATTTTATCAAGTCCACTGAAGGCCGAAGATATTGCAAGAAATGCTGGCAAATGGAAATGTTGCTATCCGGTAAGAAAACTAGTGACGAAAATAAAGTAGGTACACTACGTCATTCATAAATAAACCAATAAATTTGTCATTTTTTCTACAGTACTGGATTCAAATTAAACATCATACTGACAACACAGTCAGAATGTTTGGTAAACAAAAAGTGGAAATATTACAATGGGACCCAACTCTTTATGGTTGGTTAACACATGCATGACCGATGCTATGCCCATGCTGTGGCAGTAGGGGTTTACCTTTTACACCTTTTTTATCCTCTGCCTGACGTTCACTAGAATACCAATTTAGAGCGAAAAGCAAAAAAAAACAGTATTTCAATAGTCTTTCTACAAAAAAAACTTTTAAATGACTTAGCAGAGGCGTCCTGGTTCATGGAGGATGAGTTTTGTTCAGTCAGTGGATGCGTCGCCCACCAATGCGAGGTGGGTCGCAAGTGAGAGGCCGTGAAAAGGCCGAGGGAGACCCTTTCACCTCTCCAGTCAGATTATTTCTCGACTCATCGCCTTGCACCGCAGTGGGTAGGATGGAATCATACATATTTTACTCCTGGACTAACCCTCAGATCCTTCACCAACCACTCATACATTTTCCTTCCCAGAACCTCCTTTATATAAATAAAACTACAGTGACCGAGTAAAATTGTCATTTTCTAATTAAAGATGTCTGAAATTTTTCATAGCTTTTTATCGAATAATGCTGATCCAAGTAAGTATTTTTTGGGTGACGTGTAAACTTTTCAATGGTGACTTTAAAAGTATTTATGTTATTTAACTGGGCTCAATGAATGAACTAGTGATGGGCAGGATCGAAACATCAAAAGAATCTAGTATTCACCATACACACTCTAAAATAACGCACGTCGTAAATCATAACTAAAAATGAATGAATTGTTCACATACTCTTAGCTTCTTCGGTTGCTAGATAATTTTATAATTAAACAGCTAATGTCTAATACCTAACATTACCACTATAACATAACACAATTACCAAAAAATAATTGCGTAATTCAAAATGCATTTCAAATCATATTAGGTAGTACGTAATATAATGTACCCGTGGAAAGATTACCTCTTTTGTCAAGCAACCCGAGTCCAAATATTCCCAATGATTTGGGAATTGTTTTATTTATTATCAATATAAAAAGTTTTTACAGGAGTTTTTTCCATGTCTGTCTCACTAGGATATACCTGTGTCGAGACAGACGTATTGGATACATAAATTATTGGATACATGTATATTATAAATTAATTTGATATCGATTAATTCTAACCAATGACCTGACGGCTGTGGTTTCAATGATTTTCGACATAATCGATTTGTCCATGACAATGAATCGAAATATTTCGATTGTTAAAAAGATCGATTATTCATCGATTGTGACCATCGCTGGATTGAACCATAAATCAACCATATGATTGAACTATAATAATCCACACAGTAGTTTATTTATGATCCACACTGTTAGTTTATCTATTGGTGACCTGTCAGCAACACAATGAACTTTATCTATGGCAATCTATGGTCAGCAATCAACCTGTCAGCTGTGTGTATTTAATTTGAAGCGCGGTAGTTATTTTTTGTGTGTGCGCATCGTGCAATTTTATCAGTAGTATTATTGTAGAGGCTTTAGAGCTCCCGATAGTCACGATTTGGCTGAGAACAGACTTTTATATTTCGAAAGTCCCCAAAAAATAACTAAACTTTGTGTTAAATTTAATGATTATCAAGAAATAAAGTTGTGTTTTGACGTCGAAAACAAATATAATATTTGATAACATTTACTTACGTATACGTACGTGTGCTAAGTTAAACCTGTTTGAGATAATAATAAATTTTTTGTCGACATCAATTGACTATTAATAGTTCCGAGGTGCCACCAATGATGTTATTTTTAACATACTATATTCAGGTAGTTCTTAACATTTAGTGTTAATAGCAGTGTACAATTACGTGCTACCGCCGTTACTCCTAGTCAGGAGAGTAAATGCCCAGTACAGATTGTTTTGGGAATATGCATCATAGATTGAAAAGTTCTACAGTTACAATGCCTCAAGACGCCGAAAGAAAAGGTGAAACCGATTCTTCGGATAGTGATCGAAATCATTTACTGAATAATAATTTAAAGGGACGGGATGTTAGTGATAGCGGAGAAACTTTGTGGATTGTGGCAGTACAAATGTTCATTCCATTTCTGCTGGCGGGATTCGGAATGGTTGCTGCAAGTCTACTGTTAGATACGGTGCAACATTGGCCAGTATTCCTGCAAGTCTCTGAAGTTTACATCCTCGTTCCGGCTCTCCTCGGGCTAAAGGGAAACCTGGAGATGACCTTGGCATCTCGGCTGTCCACCCACGCCCACATGGGCCATTTAGATTCCAGTATGTCGCCTTTGATTATTGGCAATTTGTGTTTGATTCAGTGCCAAGGTGTTCTTGTTGGGTTTCTAGCAGCAATGGCCGCCGTGGTGATGGGCTGGGTGCCCGAGGGGGAGTTTGATATCCACCACGCCATGCTGCTGTGCGCCTCCAGTGTCCTCACAGCCTCTGTGGCCAGCTTTGTACTTGGATGCATCATGATCCTGGTTATAGTTTTGTCTCAGAAGATGAACATTAATCCTGATAATGTTGCCACCCCCATAGCCGCAAGTCTGGGAGATCTGACAACTCTGGCTTTGCTATCTTGGATTGCATCACTGTTGTACAAGAACTTGGGTAATAATGTGGTCTTTCCGGGCTTAATTATAGTTGCCGGAGCCATCATAGTTCCCGTGTGCGGTTATGCCGCTGCCAAGAATCATTTTACGAAGCAAGTGTTGGATGAGGGATGGTCTCCCGTTATATCTGCTATGGTCATAAGCAGTGTGGGGGGTTTGATACTGGACTATACCGTGTCTAGTTATAAGGGTATTGCTGTTTTCCAGTTAGTTATTAATGGCGTGGGAGGGAACATGGCTGCCGTGCACGCGTCTCGTTTATCCACTTGTCTCCACACGGGGGGCGTGGTGGGCCCCGTTCTGGGTAAAACTACCAAGCTCCTGCTCCTGATGGTGGTGCCCGGACACCTGATATTCACGTACACCATCAGCTACCTGCAGGCGGGGCATACTTCCCTGACTCCCGTCTTTATAATGGTTTACATGTGTGCGGCAATAACGCAAGTATTGTTACTGCTCACTATTAGCCATTACCTTGTTCTGTGGATGTGGAAGTGGGGAATAGATCCTGATAACTCAGCCATCCCTTACCTAACAGCTTTGGGAGATCTCCTGGGGACTGCATTCCTGGGTTTAGCTTTCCAACTGTTGTACGTAATTGGTGATAGAGATAGTGATCTTGGAGATTGATTGTTTCGAAAAACATTGCAATAACTTAAATCTCGTGTCTTGTATTATTTATTTTAAATGATATAGTTTGTTTTGTGTCTGTGTTCTAAAATTCCCAATATAATTAAGTTGGTACTTAAACAAAATGTCGATATCCGAATGAAACTTCTTTAAAACAATGCTACTTAATTTTATATGTAATTATTTTTTTAGTTGTCCGCGTATCCCGCCAATTACTTGGTAATTCAATTGGGCCAGCAACCTTGAGCAAAAAAACCATTAGCCATTAGTGTAATTGACCTCACTAGAAGGTTAACCATCTTTTTTCTATTATTTTCCGATTGCCTTCATAATTATTATTATACCATCTTTATGAATGTAGTATGTGGTATAGATTAATTTCTTCGAATTCACATTTGATTTTGGGAATTTTTTAATAATATAAGAAAGTCGTTCGATGAAGGTTCATATAAAGGTAAACCAAAAAAAATCATTCCTAGTCTATTCTATAACTATTACAAATTAAACTAGATTTTATTATTTTACGTATTTTGGTTGTTGTAATAAATAATTCATGTTAACTTTCCCAAGATATTTCAATAGTGCCTTATGGTTATAAAATTGAGAAATTATTTCAGAAACCACGAACATGAAATGATTTATATATTCAACATTACTTACTACACTTTTTTTATTTAGCCATATACATACTTCGTTGTTTTTACTCCATTTATTTTATATATGCCCATAAAGTTCCTATCTATTTAAATAAAAACCTTTAAAGAAATTGTTCATTGAAGACCTGCTTCCCTGAGTGTATTCATCATATAATTACTCTTCTGTATTCATTTTAAAGAGTTAATTTACTTTAATTTAACAAATTACTACTACTATACCCTCCGCTGTGTCAATTGACTGAGTGTGGCGAAGTCCTGTTTTAACTCAACCATTTGTCATTTCATCTGTCTATAATTTTGTTTGTCACATTCCGGTCCTGCTTTAAGATTGTAGCCTTGTTGGATACTACTTTTTATCCCACCAGAGTTCGCATGATCGTGGAAGAAATTTTTAAAAATAATCATTGATATAGTGATGTTTCTTTGGAAAAATTGTATAGTTCCTTATTTTAAATAAAAAAAAGTTCCATAAAATATTTATGGCTTGTATTAAGTAGGTAGGTACTACCTACTAAGAAATTTTATGATTTCAGAGGATATTATGGTTTTCGATTTATTAACCTTCCAGCGGGCGCGCTGTCGTAAAATTTACGACAAACGCGCCTTATCGCTTCCCCCACTCTTGCGACTTAGTTGTAAGCATCGGGCTTCGAGCTATGCTAGAGTCAAATCAAATGTCAAACATTTACCGCAAGATATAAATGCTTTTCTCAAAGTGAATTACGGTAGGGCAGTTGAACCGATAACAGAAGAATAAAACAGAAGCTTTCCAAAATGCGGTGTTTGTCGGTTATGTGCACTGGATAAGAAAAGATCCTCCGCATCAATGAAGTGTTGCCGTTGCCAGTCCTTTACATGCAAGAACCATTCTTCAGTTGAGGTGGTTTGTAGTCACATAGCACTCTCTTTAGGGTGAATTGCCTAATACAAAAAAAAAACAATTGTAAGGATGAGAATATTGATCGACTAAATAGGTCGATAAAATATTTTGTTTTGAAATATTAACATGTTTAGAGTGTTGCTTCGTTTTTTTTAAGAAAGTCATATATATTTTTTTAAAGTACTGCCTATTATGATTTTTCATATCCTTAAAGAAATTCCCTAACGTTTGTATAAAGAAAACACCACTTACATGGAGAAAACTTGATGACGTAAAATTTACGACAAGCGCCCGCTCAAGGGAAATTTCTCAACGCGCCCGCTGGAAGGTTAAAGAGAAAATTAGAAGCACACTTATTTGGACGCGAGGTCTGCTGTTCACAGAACTACTAGTATAATTTATTTTTTCTATGTTAATTCTAAAGGCTTAGTTCCTTCGATTTTGCGAAATTACTACCGCCACACACTCTGTGTTCACTGTCTTTAAAATCAATTCACATAAATTACACTGTTTTCATTAAAAAATGGGAACTTTATGGGCACCCTATATTGTACACAATCAATCTATATTGTATAATGAAATATTGATTATTTGAACTTTATGGGCACCCTATATTGTACACGATGAATCTATATTGTATAATGAAATATTGATTATTTGAACAGCCTTTAGTTTTTCTTTTGATGTTACTTATTATTATTTTATTTAAAATACATTGCTTAATTGTTATAAAATTGAACTCTGTGATACCAAGATGATATGCCAATTTTACTACATCATAATTTACATGTTGACTGTTACATATGATTTTAAATTGATTGAAATTTTTTTTATGTAATGATTTTTAAAATTAAATCTTGCCGTACTTTTATTAGTGCCTGCTTTATGTACTAATACCAATACTTTCATTGATTGGGGAAATTTCTCAGATTTCCAGACTAAAAAAATACTTGTATCATTTGATATAAATACAAAGACGCGTTACGTTCATACTAATCGAACAAAAAAATGTTACGTTTCTGTTTCCAGATTGAAATTGAATAACGAAATGCATGAGAAAAGAATATCCGCAACGAATTTGTGTGAATGAATGAAATGGCTACGAATAATATCATATAAAGCTAAATGAATGGAACGCCTTAGAAAGAGATCCACTCAAAGAGTATGTGTACGGGTCCGCGGCAAGCATAACGTCACAGGCAAGCATTTTTGTATCAACTTCATGCTCAGACTGCCCGCCGCGCACGTGCTCGCCTGTCAGTGGGCCGCTTTTATGAAGAAACGAGCGAGCAGTATAGTACAATACGACGTACTGTCTGTCCTTCAAACTGATTGTGCTTCATTCTCTTATGTGTTTCTGCATTCGCTGTTTCTGTAATTTTGTGATATGTGCTAATGGAAAGAAACTCCCATCAGATTTGGTTTTTGCTCGAGAATGATTTGTGCGCATCTCAAAAGCACAGGAAGGCATTTTTTTCGCAGAAAAGAACCTAGAGCGACGCGTTTATGGCAGCCGGTGGCAGCTTGTCTAGCCAACGAACTTATGTGCGATACTAAATGCAGTAAATCACCAGTTTTTCCACTGGACTGTTCAGTGTAACCACGCGCGTTGTCTCAGTAACCTATCTTCCTTTTTAATTCATCTAAGATTATTTCAAATGTTTTTTGAATCATTAAGATTGTTCAATCAAATTTCTAACATTGTCAAGAAAAAAAATTGCAATTAAAAAGGTAGCGCCTTTTTTTCCAATATATTTTCATAAATTTTATTGTTTGTTTTGGCAAAGGAGAGCTGCATAAGTATATGTTAAAAACGTATATTTTATAATAAACATAAATTTATTGAATTAGCTACCTACTTAATATTTTTAATTAAAATTTATTTATCAACATTTAGAGTAAATTGTTGCCAAAACTGTTTGAAGAATACAATCATAAGTTAACTATCATAAACATGATAATAATTTATCTATAATTTGTTCACGGAGAAATATATATGGTAAAGATGCCGAATTCCGCCTCATGCACCCAATTTAAAAAAAACCAAACTTGATTTCAACTTAATTACTAGCGGGAACAACTATTTAAGTCACGGGAAATATGCGTACATATTTTCTGACTTTCAAACTTAACTTTGATTGAGAAAATTTTTTACTTTTATCATCCCGTGTTGAGCTACCTTATGTTTTACACTACGGGACAGCATTACGGTATCCAATATCAGTGCAGATGTGTAATTGAAGATTACGGCGAAGTGTATGCCATGTATATACGATTCCGTGTTGCGCTACATACATATTCTCCACTATCTTCAATTACACATCTGCCCCGATGATGGACACTGTAACACCGAAACGTTTGCAACAGAAGCAGGCAGTGCAACACGGCATAATACACCCAAAATAAATCACGACCAAATTATTCTGTTCACAACGAAGAAATCCATTTCAAAAACAAATTATTAAATTAAACACTAAGTGCCTTGCTATTATAATATACACGCTATGCTGTATATTCAAATTAAACTAGTTCGGTCATCCTTTTGTATGTCCTATTAAAATTAACGTATACATATATACTGCGTAGCTTACGGAAATGAGTTGAGTTGAAATCTGTGCAAATTTCATAGCGCCTTCAGACAATCAAATTTCTGCTTTAAAATTAAGAATACATGCAATAGAATCGACGGTAAAATAAATTCAATAACAGTTATAAGTTTTTTGACAATATAACACACTATTTTCAACTTTCAGAGTCTTTTCCGGCTAGTAGCCGATTTTAGAAAAATGCGAAATGATTGATTAAAAGTTCATTCGGAATTTTGTCATCGACAACGAGTCTATCTGCTGAGTTGCAGCTCGACTGAATGTCGGGAAGTGAGTTAATTTCCGCTTCCAAGATTTAAATTAATTCATAACGGAAAACAAAAGCAAAATTCAAATAGATGTATTTAAAAACGGTTCAGCCCGCAAAGAGAAGTGTGTCGAGCTGCAAATATCATTAGTTCCCTTTCAAAGTTTATTTGTTTTAAAAATTCCTTCTCAGTGAACAGAATCTTTGAAGCTTAAATTAAATTAATTTGTTTTCTGATAGTGTCACTCAGAGATAATACATAATGTTGGAATGTTTTACTCATATATATTTTTAAAACTCAAATTTAAATAAATATGTTTTCATTTACATACTTTTTAACTGGAGTCAGCGATTTTACTAATCTACAGTTGTGATCTTTGGGTCAATCGATGAAAGCAATTTATATTATTAAACTGGCCATATTTTAATCATGTGATTTATTAAGTACATGTATCATGTTTAATTTTATTTACGTGTAAAATCTTAATAACACATGTTTTCCTATAAAATTATATTCCACCAGATTAATTTAGAATGAATTAGATTGTAGGTTATGTATTAATATTTCTTTTGCTATCATTTGCTCTCCGAATAAAAATGTATTTTCTCAACATTATCCGCCCATCATTTTTTGCTTTATTTTACTATGAATAATAGCAATTTTTATATTTTTAGTAAATGTAAATACTTTTCTTAACTTAATCTTCGATTTTGATCCAAAATTTATATAGTGCCAGCAGGCAGAGATTGACTGATGAAATCAGGAACTACTTATCTCTAAAATATATATATTTTTTGTTTTACGTACTTTCTGATTAGGTGATTACTTTCTGATTTTATTATTATTTATTTATTTAATTTAGGTGGGCAATCTTTCTGCGGTGGCCTGTATATAATGGGGTATTTGCAAGATGTGCAAGATTTAGGACGGGATGTTTCATAGAATTTGAACAATTCACCAAATTTCAAAGTCGATTTTCAAGATCTGTGAAGTTTCTATTCAAGTTCTGTTATTATATTATTATTGGCCAGTTGTTTCACAAAACTGAAATATTTACAGAACTTTAATAGAACCTTGACAGAACTTGAAAATCAACTTTGAAATTTGATGAATTGTTCAAATGCTGTGAAACAACCCGTCTTTAAAGTTTATTTTTCTGATTCAGATCATTGTACTAAAAATGTGTAATTTTAATATTGATTTTAAAAATCTGCACATTCAGAAACGATTCCGACTGGCTACAACATCATTATGACATAGAAACTGTTGGGTAAGACTGCTCTAACCAACGTTTCCCGGCGTAACGTCAACGTCTCTGAATTCACATATAAAAATAAACATATCGTTTTGGCAGAAAATGGCATATTATAAATTGTTAAAGAAAACATATTATTTTTTTCAAAAATACCTTCATTATCGTAATTTTCTTTGCGAATAAAAAAAAAAAACTCAAAATACTCTATTTTGTAAGGTGTCTGATCACTGCAACATTATTATTTTAGTAATGTCAATGGCCTAGTTGAATATTGATTTGTCAGTACATTTAGTTGTGTAAATCTAAATGATAATGTAATAAAAGCCCTGCTGTTTTAGGAAATGAGAAAATAAAAAAGTGTTTTGAAACATTAGCTTTAATGAATTCACAGGGTTAAAACGCTTTTCTGGAAGTCACAAGTGATGACGTATTAGAAAAATATGTTGGAGGGGCAGGAAAAGAGACCTGGAAAACTTAAATGCCAGTATAGAATATAAATTGCACTACTTGTATATCGTGTTTATTTTTCAAGTTCTTTGAATAAAATGTTATTATAATATCAACTGTGAGAAGACAGAAGTGCAATAACCCACATTTAAAATATTTTACTTGATACTTTTAATTGCTTGTTAATTGATGACATGTTTACATTTATTTTAAAGTGATTAACAATTCTTAATACTAAAGAGGATTTTTAGTTAATCCATTTAGTAAAAACAATATTAGAAAAAAAAATGTCATAAAAGTTGGCATAAATGTGGGATAAATATGACCTTTTGTTTTTGCACGGTTGTATATTAAAGGGTGGCGCATCACAATTCATGAATGCAATTTTTTGATTTTAAATGAATTTTGAAAATTTAAAAAATTACGAAATGAATAGTTGGGTTGCATATTTAACTGTCATTTTTAACCGCCGAGTAATGTGCGTTGAGTTGCATCTTATAATCGGAACATGTTTTGGATTTCAATGTTTTCGTCAATATTCTCTCATAGGGCGGTTTGTTTCACAGAATTTGAACAATTCATCAAATTTCAAAGTCGATTTTCAAGTTTTGTGAAGGTTCTATTCAAATTCTTTCATCATTTCAGTTTTGTGATACAACTGGCCAATAATGATATAATAACAGAACTTGAATAAAACCTTCATAGAACTTGAAAATCAATTTTGAAATTCAATGAATTGTTCAAATTCTACGAAACAACCCGTCCTAAGACATGTTGATTTGTTTCATAATTTCGAAATACGAATTCGAAATTTTATAAAATTTTCTCTTCAGGTGTTGTGTTTCATTTTTGTTTTTGTGATTTATGCACCATCCTGTTTATTGTTCTTATATGAATGTAACTAAAGATAGTATGTATTAAATTTGTAAATTGTAAATGATAAGGAAGTTGTAATAAGTATGGTCCATGTCGAATTTGTACTACATAATTGTTTAAAAAAATGTAATTTTGGATAATCAACGAATTAAATATTCTTTTGGATTCATGAAAAAAATATTTATATATTGTAAAATTATGGTGCTATTTTATTAATAAAATTTGTTTTATCAATGTTTTTTATTATTTGAGTACTCCGAAAGCACTTATCTTGCAAACATCTGCTCATAAATAACACTTTCAGAGTCTTATGTAATCAAATAGACAACACAACATTTGAAAACGTGTGCCTGACGAGTGAATGTGTTTTGACCATTCAAATGTCAACGTAATCAACTTTTGCTAATAATATGGAAATTCAGATGGTTTTACCACTCGAGCTACTGGTGTCATTTACCATATTATTTAATTAATATCATTTCTCAATATATTAATATGAAATTGCTTACTGCGGTTTAAAGCCAATCAATCCATCTAGATTTCACCATTTTTCCCATATTTTTAGGTTCATAATGGCAATTGATCACTCAGAATGTTTTTGCAAACTTGGCATAATATGCCAAAAATCGCTTGAGTATATAGGATTGGCATTTTACTTTAAAATATTCAGCAAACAATAACATACAAGTTCAGTACACAATAATAAATCATTGTGCGACACAGATATGTTTGTCAAACGAAAACATAAGAAAAAAGTTGTGCTAGCATATCATTTTTTTATTATTTTTATAAGCAATAATTATTAGCCTGAAACACTCATCCAGATTGAAAAAACCTCCTGATAAAAGATACATGACGCCAACGGGACTTGAACCCGTGTCCTTTCGATTTCTTTTATCAGGAGGTTTTTTCAATGTGGATGAGTGTTTCAGGCTAATAATTATTGCTTATAAAAATAATTGTTACCCTTTGTGCTATGCATAAAAAATCTTGTCTTAAACATTAGTTTACCAAAAAAATAATATTTTTTTTTATATTAACATGCTAAGTGCCATCTTCGGGAATGCTAAGTGGAAGGACTTTCTTAGGAAAAGCAGAAGTGAACCTGGTACTTGAAGAGACCCGTATTGTGGAGGGTGGAAACACAAGCCGGCAAATGGATATTAAATTGGTAGACCTCCCTGAATTCATCTTCAACTGAATGGACATTGCTTTGGAACTTCAATACTAACAAACGAAAAGCTTGTACTGTATCATAGAACTACGCAAATATTAATAATAACCTGATAGATGTCAATATATTCATATTTTGTAAATTATCCACTCAGGCCTCTGGCATATTCTGTCAGAAGCTTGGGATTATTTCCGCTTTGCAATTAAATCCCAATAGATGAAATATTTCTGATTGTATCCGAAAACTAAAATCTGTTTTTGAAAGGTAATGAAATACCCTTTTTTTAAATGGCTCACCTTACGTTTTTTTAAACTAAAATTACAGACAGCGAAAAAAAAAAAAAATATTACATTTTATTAGAAAAAATGTATTTCAAACGTTACTATCACCTCAACTTTTAGTTATTTTTTATAAAAACAAACAATAAAAAAAATTGCAAACACTCATAATTATTTTTCGAATTGCAGTCGGAACCTTTGGTTTCATAACGGTGTATACTTTAATACTTCTGTGGTAAAATTGATTTCTTGCTTTGAATATAAAGCGTGAGATTTTATCTTTGTAATACCATTTAGATCAGCAGTCTCCCAGTTTTTTTTTTTTTTTTTAGTCGGAGGCGGTTTACTTACGTTCCCCGCCAGCACTTAGGCCATAGGCCCATTGTACTATCTCCCATTTTACCTCATTCTCTTGCCAGTAACCCGGTCCCTTTTATGAAGTTCACCAGGGCTGTCATTGGATATGTGGCGATGTCTTCTGGTTCCACACTGTGTCTTCCCAGGTATCTGAGCCTTATTCCCAGCAGAGCGGGACATTGGCACCATAGGTGAATTGGAGTCTCTTCCTCCTCTTCACATTTCCTACAGATGTTGGTGTTTTCCACTCCCAACAGTTGCATGTGTCTCCTGAGATGGCAGTGTCCCGTTAATAGTCCTACTAGTTCCCTCAGTGAGTTTCTGTCCATATCGAGTAGTTGCCTGGTTCGGTTAGGGTCCGGTCCGTTTATGAGTACTTTAGATTGCCTCATTCCGGGTGCCTTCTTCCATTCCTTCCAGTGTTGGGATTCGACCCACCTCTTGATATGTAGTTTGGTGTGGCAAGCTGCTACTCCTACGGCCGGCTCAGATCCCGCAAGTGGTGCTTTCGCCCCTTTCCTTGCTAGTTCGTCAGCCCGCTCGTTGCCCTCAATACCTTTATGTCCTGGTACCCAGAGCAGGGTTACTTTATTGATGGTCGCCAGTTCTATAAGGATAGTCCTGCATTCCATCACCAGTCTGGAGTCGCATCGGTTACTTTCCAGTGCCATTAAGCCCGCCTGGCTATCCGAACATATGTTTATGTTCTTATTTCTGTACCCGATACTCATATTCTCCTGTGCGCAGGCTAAGATGGCTTTCATCTCAGCTTGAAACACAGTGCAGTGCATTCCTAGAGGTATACTGAGTTCCCTCTTAGATCCCTGTAGACAGACCCCGGCCCCTGTTCCTTCCTCCATCTTGGACCCGTCTGTGAACCAGATTAGTTCCTGTTTGGAGTTTGGACCTGGGACCGTGTCCCATTCCTCCCTTGTGGGGTACGTCACTTTAAACAGCTGTCCGAAGAAGTATTCGGCTTGCTTGCCGTCCTGCTTCATCCCAGCCGTCGGACTAATTGCCCTCAGTCTTATTCCTATCTCCGTGTGACTGTTTCTGGGCAACTCTCCTCTCCATTGGCCATTGCAATGTAACCTGTAGGCTGCCGCCATCGCCGCCCCCTCTATTTCTATGTTTAGTGGGGGTAGGTTCAGCAGCACTCCCATGGCTAGTATTGGAGTGGTTCTCATGGCTCCTGTGATCCTTCTGCATGCAAGTCCCTGTATGTGATTGAGTGTGACCATCACTGTTTTCAGTGTTGTTCTCCTCCACCAGACAACGGCTGTGTAAAGCCATTGCATCATTTTAGGTTTGAGACCCCACGTTCTGCCGCAGATTCGCCTAGTTGCCCACATCAGAGCACAGGCCTTTCTGCCTACAGTTTCCACCTGGTTTTTCCAGCTCAGTTTGGCATCTATGATGACTCCGAGGTACTTAACCGTGTCAGAGGGTTCTAATTCCTTTCCATAGAAGGTTGGATCGCTCCATCCTTCTAGTTTCCTTTTACGCGTAAAGATTACTAGTTCTGTCTTGTCTGGGTTGACTGACAGTCCTGTTTCTTCACACCATTCTTCCACTGTTGCCAGTGTTGACTGTATAAGGCCTCGGGTTGTGTCTGCAGTCTCCCAGTTTAAAAAGGATCCATTTAATTCTATGAACTACTTGAAGCTCTGAAATTGAATGTATCTGGTGATGTTTTTCTCATCATCCTTTATCACAAAATATATAATATTATTTCAAATAAATTAAGACATTCGACTTCCAATAAAACCTAAAATGCATACCTAAATAATGAAAATAATTATTTTTAAATGCATTTATTAAAAACACAATATGTAATCATAAACAGGGCCTTAACATTTTATTATGAACCTATGTAAAACAGTGATAACGATGACAATTTAGATGTGAAAATTTAGTTTTTATGTATCTATGTACATAATTCATTTAAAGATTTTAGATCTAAACTCCAATCACCGCAATATTAAACATGGTATTATATATTTTTTCATACCTGAAAAGGGTATTGTTTGGTGGTATAATTGTTTAACTATTATTTTAACTGAGGCAGTTTATCCTTACAAGTTTTTTGTGAAAATATATATCGTTTATGTAAGTTCAATATATTGCGTAGGAGTCAATAAGTTAATAGTTATTTTTTTTGGCACTTTCAGCTTAACGACACACGTCGCATTCAAATTTAGAAATTGACCAATAGATTCTTTGCACTAAGTTTAAAGTTAATATTGCAAACGAATCGTCAAAAAGATGCAAGCAAGACCGAGTATATCCCTAGTTCCAATATAAATGATCATATGATAATATTGCGTACGTGCCACAACTAATAACGCAATCAATAGCAAAAAAAATATATTTTCGAATAAAACAGGAACACAAAATAAACTGCAGTTAGATTGATTTATCTTTTTTATTGACGAAATCGCAAGGTTTTTTTCCCTCCTGAACATTTTGGAAAATGGTTCTTCTTCTGCGGTATTGAACTTACAATGATGATAATATGGTTGGAATGACACCAACAATAGTGACATCATTTAAATCTTACTAAATAAAATATATTAGTAAAAACTATGTTTTCCTTAAATTAAATCTTTCTTAAGAAATACATGTGATAAAACAGTAAACGGTTTGTAAATAATTTCACTGATAACATAAAAGGTTTATGTTAATTGTGCAAACAAAATTCTGTTGGCGTTTGATAGCAATCATTGACGCACACCTGCAGTATATCCAATAGTTTGGAAAATATGGTCTAATTTCTTATTTACTCCTAACAACTAAAAGATGAGCCCTATTTGAAGCTAGAAAAAAACCTGTTTCAATGTCAACTTAGTCAAATGTTTAAATAAACCCATGTGATGGAATGACATTCTACTTGTGATTTAACATAACCCGCAGAAAAGCAGGGGTTAAGGCATCTTTAAAGTCCTACTTTTAGTTTAATTTAAAACAAACATAAATACATATATTACACAATTACAAAAGGTACAATGAATGTCCATAAGTTGTGATGTAAATTAAAACTAATTTAACTCAATATTAAAGGCTAGATAAATTCATAATAACTTATACTACATTATACAAATCTCACAAACATTACATGTTATTAAAACTATTATATAAACAAACAAGTAATCATATTTTATCAGCACAGAGCTATTTAAATGATAATCATGAATCAATAGTGATGTTAAATTGGCAGGTTTAACGCTAGTTATTTTATTACTCTTTTACATGCCCATGGGGCTTTTACATTGGGTGCATATGGTCACATTTTTTTATTCAAAGGTTAGTAGTAAACAATGGTTTCATATGGTTTACAATTCGATAAAACTAAAAAAATATTATAATCTAAACATTTTCAGAAATAATATTTCGACTTGAAAGATTTGTATAGGTGTGTTTTAAACATCGAATTTGTTGTTAAAAGTGTCGATATTATTTGTATATTCCCTTGCTAAACTACGTAGGTGAGAAATTGGCAAGTTTGTTATGTAATATATTTACGAATAGTGTCAATGTACTAGGTCTTTATGCCTAGTGCGTTGAGTAAAAGATTATCTGATAAAAACATCATTTTATTTGATTACTTTGAAAGGATTCCAAGAAAAAAATAAGGTTCTATTTACAAAGAAAATTATCAATTGACCATGATCCCTAACCCTCATATTTCTTCCACAATTAATTAACTAAAATATTTTTATCATACAGAATGCAATTCATTGTAATCAGGTCAATTGGAAAAATGCACAGGTCTACTTAACTTTGTTATCATTGCTTTAATATGGGCTTTAGGATCACAGGTCTAACACTTCTGCTTAATTTACATATAAAAATAGAATCTGAATGAACAAGGTAATTCATGTTTGTGCACTGATAAAACATTGCACTTTTGTTAGTTCTACCTACCACTTAAATAGCATACAGAATATTAGGTAATTTTATCTTTAAAAAAATGTTAAAACCCCCCAGACGAGTTGTTAAAAATAATGATTTTTTTCTTCCAACAAATCATATCTAATTTTAGTTATTAAAAAATCTCAAATGATTGATTTTTTCTTTCTTTCTATTGAATCACATCCAATTAAACAGGTTTAGTGATGGTGCGAAATATTTAAGGACATCGTAGAAAAGACATATTCAAGCAAATTTGTTCATGTGATCATGGCGTACATTATTAACCATTACGGACAGAGATGGCATTAAAAGTGAAAAATAATTAAAATTTTATCCGAAACCAACTAGAATATGGAATGATCTACGTGTGTTACTGCTCAAGAGCGATATTTAGGGTAGATGGGATACTAGTACTGTCGAGCAATCTGAGAATGTTATTCTTATAATATAATGTTTATTTGTTAATAATTTTGCAATATACAATATACAGAAATTGTCTGTGAGCATAATGGGCACTTGCCATTAGTAATCTTCCAACAATGAAAATTATTATTTTCAGAAATCTAACTTTTTCAGGTGTAAATTGTATATGTTATAACAATTATGTTGAGAATTGACACTATGTTCACATGACCTTCTTGCTTGCCCGTGTCTCTAACGTCCTTTAATATTTATTTATTTTTATCAATATAATATCAAGCACAATTTTTTTACATGAATTCCATATTATAATGAAGAATGGCTTTAATTTATGATGTTAGTTATAACACGGTGTATAGAATATAATTAGTAAACATACATTCAATAATTTTTTTTTATCATTTTCAAAGTGGAAGATGTGATGTTTAGATGACAGGTATTTTCAATGGAAACAGTACATCACGTTGAACACTTTCAATTAGTCCCTCGGGAAGACACAATGCGATAAGGGAACACTTTGCATCCTGGTCTCATCACAGATTAGATTGGGAGCCATTTGCTGCTCCGTGAGGCTTCAGTCATGCGGTGACTCGTCTGGGATCAGGACCCAGTCGTCGTCAAGTTGTAAGGGACTGGCTCCCATTAATTCTAATTGTTTTTTTAAGCTCCAGTAGAGTTTCACTAAGGAATCCTGGAAGACAAGTGAAATATAGAATCAATACACACAAAGCATCTATTAACCCCTATTATGCGGCTGGCTACATTTGCAGTCCAGAGAAATTATGACTACCTTGAAGTGCACTGCAGTGTGCAGTATATAGAGCTAGGTTTTACAAGTTTTTAATATATTTCGTTACTGTCCTTGAAAATTCCAAAGTTTAAAAGTTAATATTGTAGAAGCATAGTATTATAGAGACTGTCTTTTATTTCAAATATAATTTTCATTTTATATTTGGCTTTGATATATTTACTAAATTTTACCATCTTTTAGGGGTTGATATTATCATTATTGGATAATTTTATTCACGGTCTAAGACAAGACAAGGTTTAAATTTTAGTTGACAGTTAATGACAGTTGCACATCTGTGATCCTGCGTAGTATGTATGTTAAATGCTGTACAAGTTCTGATAAATCAGTGTATTAGATGCATAATAGGCCTTGGACGTCTTGAGCATAAGTTAGTTTTGGGTATGACTATACCTCATCAGTTAAATAGGATGGCACAGAATCATTCACTGCCTAATGCTAAGTATACACACGCGATCTGAACTGCCGAACTGAACCTCAACTTATGGGGAAGAAACGAAGCAACCGTAAATGGCGCGAAACGCTGCTTGCGGTTGCTTCTTTCTTTTCCCGTAATTCATGACTCAGTTCGAGTTTTGGTTCGCAAATGTATAGGTACTATTATTTTAAACTAGACTCTTTTTGAGACTCAAATATCTATCATGCTAAGCAAAAAGAGTATAAATCTAAATCAACAACTTTTCAGGAGAGCAATTTCAAATGTATAAACTGTGATTACTTGTATAGGGTGATTAAGTAACAAATGCTTATTTTTAATAGAAATATATTTGAGATTTTTTATTTTGATACCACCGGAAGATATTGTCCCAGAGATTGAAAAAATTAAATAATCAAAATTTTTATTATATTTTTACTTGTACTCTTTATAATAAAGTTTCTTTTCCGGGTTGTAGCTTTAACTATGTTGTTTCTTCTGGCGTTTACAGTAATTTTTTCTTTGAACGGATTCATGAATAAATTAAAAGATACTGTACCTTCTCGTCTTCTAGCTGCATCGCTTCCCGTTTTTGTCTCAGGGCTTCTTCATCAATGTGTTGGTCAATGAGCTCTGAACGGTACCTCGATAAGTAGGCAAGTTCAGTTTGAACCTAGAAAAAAAATACATACTGAAAATGTATACATAATACATACACTATTATAAAGCAGTTAAAATCCGGTAGTGTTTGTTCATAAAATAATTGTATTTAGCTTGTGACCTTCAACTCTATGAACTGTGAAGTAAGAAGCAATGTTATTATTATCAATTTAGAGGCAGTCCGAAGGCTTCTTACATAAGCACTCAAGTCATATGCCCGTTGGAGACAGTCCGAAGGCTTCTTACACAAGCACTCAAGCCATATGCTCATTGGAAATAGTCCGAAGGCTTCTTAAACCAGCAATCAAGCCATATGCTCATTGGAAATAGTCCGAAGGCTTCTTACACAAGCAATCAAGCCATATGCCCATTGGAGACAGTCCGAAGGCTTCTTACACAAGCAATCAAGCCATATGCCCATTGGAGACAGTCCGAAGGCTTCTTACACAAGCAATCAAGCCATATGCCCATTGGAGACAGTCCGAAGGCTTCTTACACAAGCAATCAAGCCATATGCCCATTGGAGACAGTCCGAAGGCTTCTTACACAAGCAATCAAGCCATATGCCCATTGGAGACAGTCCGAAGGCTTCTTACACAAGCAATCAAGCCATATGCCCATTGGAGACAGTCCGAAGGCTTCTTACACAAGCAATCAAGCCATATGCCCATTGGAGACAGTCCGAAGGCTTCTTACACAAGCAATCAAGCCATATGCCCATTGGAGACAGTCCGAAGGCTTCTTACACAAGCAATCAAGCCATATGCCCATTGGAGACAGTCCGAAGGCTTCTTACACAAGCAATCAAGCCATATGCCCATTGGAGACAGTCCGAAGGCTTCTTACACAAGCAATCAAGCCATATGCCCATTGGAGACAGTCCGAAGGCTTCTTACACAAGCAATCAAGCCATATGCCCATTGGAGACAGTCCGAAGGCTTCTTACACAAGCAATCAAGCCATATGCCCATTGGAGACAGTCCGAAGGCTTCTTACACAAGCAATCAAGCCATATGCCCATTGGAGACAGTCCGAAGGCTTCTTACACAAGCAATCAAGCCATATGCCCATTGGAGACAGTCCGAAGGCTTCTTACACAAGCAATCAAGCCATATGCCCATTGGAGACAGTCCGAAGGCTTCTTACACAAGCAATCAAGCCATATGCCCATTGGAGACAGTCCGAAGGCTTCTTACACAAGCCATATGCCCATTATCCTAATTTACATGTTACTCCTTTGACAGTAGCCCAAACCCCATAATAAAAAATATAAGTTCATCAATTGTCATTGACAATGAACCCTGGTACCCATAACATGACTCCCCAGATATCTGAGCCATCTTCCCGCCAAGGTGGGAAGGTATCGGCAACACGGTGAATCGGTCGGAGCAATCGATTTACCCAATACAAATGTGTCTGATTATTGCAAATGACTTACCTTGAGGTACTCCTGTGCCAGCTGCTTGTGCTCCTCGAAAATCCTCAGCGAAGTGTCGTTAGAGAGGTCAGGGGTGACAGGCCGCAGATGCGGGTCCAGCATCATGTGCATGGAGTCTAGGGCAGGGTCCTGCGCCCCCTGCTCCGGGGGGGGGGACCGCCCCGAGGGGGGGTCTCCGCCGCCCACTCCGGACTGGCTGCTGTTACCTGGAAGAAACACTGGAGATTAGAATACAATTGCAACAGACTTAACGAATCGAACGCCGATCATGCACCGGTGAATCATTTTTTATGACTGAATTTGCCGTTAGGTCATTGGTGACCATTTTAATATAATTTGTGCTGGAATTTTTTGCTTTGCATTTTTAACCATTACGCTTTGAAAACGGCGTAGACAACAAAACCAGAATCGCTTGCGCTAATAACAGTGGATTCTATTTTTTATATCATGAATGTAACCTCCTTTCTGACTACTTAGAAAACATTTTATCTGTAAATGTCGAAATTCATTTTCTTTCAAAAGCGTTTCTAAAATGTAAATATTAGAATTTTCGAATGAGTATCATGGTTATAATTTCACCTCCTGATTATTTTTTTCATTAAAGGTTATATATTTACATAATTTTTATTGATAGTTGTCCCCTGAATGGAGGATTAATTTTTTTTTTTTTTTATAAAGTTGACTATTTTGGCGAAACGATGAAAACATGAAATATGTTAACATTACCCGGTAAACAGAAGACAATCGCAAAAAAATAAAAATCGTAGTTTCAATTTCAATATTTGACCAAAACTCATCATGTTAATTTTCAAGTATTTCCGCGTATTTTCGGCTGGCAATCGAGGGTGGGTATTCTGAAGATATTCTGCCATGGCTTTTAACAGGTTAAACCTAATATTGGGGTGTTTCACAGAAATTAAAAACGTATAATAAAATATTGCCATCAAATGGCCAATCAGCGCCATTTTGTTTCTTTTTTGACATTTGAAAGGTCCTCGTAAAATACGATCCCCGGTCCGTTTCAGCATTTGAACAAATTGTGATCAGCGGAAAAGCACAACTGCCAAGTTGTAATGCATTTCAGCTGTTCAAAATTTGACGGAAAGATGAAACGGTGTCCAAATGTAAAAAAAAAAAAACAAAATGGCGTTTTAAAAAATAAAAACTGAATAATAAATAATTCAGAAAACTGACTGTACTACAAGATTGTTTGGCTCTATGACTACTAGTAGTTATTCTATGAATCAATTAGACTAGATTTCATCAGCAGTATCAGGGGAATTATGACGCACAAGTGGATGGAAGAAGACTTGGGGACATTCCATGAAGAAATTGCACGATAAAGTGAATAAAATAATTTTTAAGGTGATGACAAAATATAGTAGGTATAACAGAATAGTTCCTATATATGGACGCAAATGAAGCAAGCGGTGTGTCCAAAGACAGTTGTTTGGCGTTCTATCCTCTCTGTCTACCCGTGTAGAAAAATGGCGAAAATTAGTTAAAAACGCTTTCCTTAGTGTACATTCTTAGTTGATTTAATTGTTGTCATGACAAAAAGCAAAAACTCTCGAAGGGTTCCCTGGTATCATATACTTCTCCACCTTCCTCTTCCCCATCTCCTTCCCCTCCCCACAGTTTTGTTTTGATGCCTCACATCACACCCCAATAGGGGATGCTATGGTCCTACTGGCTCCAGACGGTTGGGACTCTTGATTTAAAAAAACTAAATTTGCACAGCTTTCCAATTTGAGATTTTTTTATACTATTTTCAGCTAGCAACGACATTTTCATTGTGAACGAAATAGCCAATTTCACTGTCAAGAAATAAGAGAAGTAAGTTCAAAGTAAGAACTTCATATACAGGTTTTCCAATAAGGGGTGTTATTTTGAATAGCCCGCTATTTCGGTAGATGTTACTTTTGAAGCTGTCATTTTTTGACATTTGACAAGTAGAAACTACGCCATTAGTAAAAATGGAACGATACACGCTTCAACAACGCATTGAAATTATTAAAATTCACTTGAGTGAATCAAATGCAAATCATCTTGAGTGATGAGGCCCATTTCCACCTCGGTAGCTTCGTCGACAAGCAAAATTGTGGCATCTGGGGCTCGGAAAACCCAAAAGTTATTGTTGAAAAGCCTCTCTATCCTCAACGTGTGACTGTTTGGTACGGTTTAAGGTCCGGCGAAGTCATTGGACCTTACTTTTTCGAAAATGAGGCTGGAGCAACAGTTACGGTGGATGGATTGCGCTATCGAGAGATTATTAATGATTTTTTATGGCCGGAATTAGATGGTATTGATCTGGAGAACGTTTACTTTCAAAAAGACGGCGCTACGTGCCACACAAGCAACGAAATCATTGATCTTTTACGATTGAATATCAAAATAACACCTCTTATTGGAAAACCCTGTACTACAGACTTTTTCAACACAAATTTCTGGTGGTAAGCTGGTTACGTTATAAAAACAAAATTGACTAAGTATTTTGAAGAGCAGATATGAGGTTGAGCAGCCGATATAATTACAGTAGTACATACATAATAATAAAATCCTTGTTTTTTTAAGAAACAAATGAGTTTCCAGAAAAAAATCGTGAATAATCATAGTCATGTGTTTAATATTTGGCGAGGTTACAACATTTTTTGTCAGCAACAATAACGATTGAAGAACAAGAAAAAACCATTAAGCATTTGGAATAAAGAAATTTGTTGATAAAATGTTTATGAAGACGACTTAATTTTTGCGACAACATTTTTGTCAGCAACAATAACGATCGAAGAACAAGAAAAAACCATTAAGCATTTGGAATAAAGAAATTTGTTGATAAAATGTGTATGACGACGACTTAACCATGGTGTTTTTTTTTCTGGATTGAGAGGTAATTATGAAGGTAAAGTATGAATAAACAATCGTTCAAGGATGTATTCAAAATAAGTTTGTAGTTTGTACACCGAATCATCCATATCCATATCACAGCTAAAGCTGACGTTCATGATTATTTTACAAGGTGAACAAAATAAAGAAATCTTTTTAAAATATTGTTGAGGTTGTGTCATGTCATTCAAATGTATGGATGAGGCTACGAGAATTCTAGATAAAAGTTTTGCGATAAAACTAAATAAGTCTAATGAACAACGAGACAGAGCTATAAATATTTTTGGCGTGGAGGAAAATCATTATTCGAAAAATTCACAATCCTAAATAAACTTAGAAACGAAAGTTTATTTTTTGTAATCTCGATCGTAAGTCGTAAATCTGTTAAACTTATACCGAGCTAGTGGGGTATATGGTATATTCGTAGCAACAGACAGTTTCCGCAATAAGAAATATTCGGGAGAGGCGCCTGCGGAGACTGTGTACAGTACAGTTTACAGTGGAGGTGGAGTGTACACATTCACCGGTGCGTTGTTTATGTTTGCAGATACGATTCTGCTGCCTGTCGAGATTTCACATCCGTCATCGCAGCTTGGTGGTAGTGCTTCCGTGGTCACTCATCACACATGCAGCACATGCAGCACATGCTGAATGCTGACATGGTCGAGCTGGGGGAGGTTTGTTTGCTGCTTGCTCGAGGAGACTGCGCGGGAGAGGAGGTCGTCCGAACCAAAAATAATTCCACACCGCCGCGGCGCCTCGTCACCTCGTAAAATCATTCTTTCCCAAATCTCTTTGGGCATTCCAATAATTTACGTCATTTTGGCGAGGACACATTGTGCGTATTTACGAAATATTGGATGTGAAGATTTGTTTCAATGACGCGGATACATTGTTCAATTCTAGAATTGGATAATGGATAAAAGCACATCAATGCGGATAGTTGATCCACAATTCACTCACTGTAGAAAACCCAACTGCAGGTGACCGTGTCCCTGACGGTGGTGACGATGCTGGCGGGGATGTCGCACATGATGGCTGGAGAGGGAGAGACTGTGTAACTGAGAGGGCGAGGGTCGGCGCTACGGGACAGAGAGGCCCGCGCGACCACGGGCCGGGGGCGCCGGGGCCCAGGGGCGGGGGGAGCACGTGACGCGTGCACTGTTGCACCGCGCTGCAGCGCGTCTGGCGCGCCCAGCCACCCAGCCACCACCCTCTCCCTCCCCCCCCACAAGCCGGAAGAACGACCACGTCACAGACGAGCGAAGGATCACATTCGTCAAACAACTAGTTTCCCACTTATTCGGGTTTGAGCAACAAACACATCTATCACTGAACGAACACAAGGTGTACTTCCTATTCTCACTTGTTTATGCACTGGGATACTGGGAAGACACAAGATGGCAAGTGCGCTAACGCGTATAGTTGAGTTAGTTTGTTTGGTAGGCAAGGCAGGCGAGTTTTCCTCGTCCGGCAGAGTGCAGGATGTGCGAGAGGAGAAGTGTGTCGCGGCTCGCGGCGGAGGGCGCTGCCCCTAGGGGGCGCTGCACGGGCCCCCTGCCCCCTCGCCCCGCGTCCGAACAGCTATTCCCGGCGCCTGACTCACGGGCCCATACGGGCTATATCGGGGCCCGTGTGCACGCACACCACGCCAGATCTTCCTAAGACACTGTCATGCTACTGCTACTGCTACTGTGCAGACAGCCAGATTAACGTACGAAATAAACTCCATTTTTTTAAAACTACAAGCCATTTTTTATTCCAAATAATGCAGCTAGGATTTTCCAGCTGAGAAGAAAATTACACAGCAGGGCGGCACGCGAGCTTCGGATGACTAATAGCCGTCGCTTTGGTCTTTGTAATTTTATGTAGTACCTATCATAGATATCTCACTATTATTAATGGCTTGAACATACAAATCGCACATACTTATCGTTGAACTTCTTACAGTGAGAACCAAGACACGCGGCGATACGAAATAAATGTGCATATATATTTACCAACGTCAAGTATTAGAGCAGAGTATTTCTTTAGCACCATTATGAAAACAATGAAAACTACTACGTTAACTAGATTTCTTCAGGTTGGAATTAAAGCTTTTTGTGTTGACGTCGTCTGTGTTGAAAGCTCTCGAAAATCCGCATTTAAAGTGATCTCAGATGAGCTTATAGTGCGAGCGGCACTGAGTCACTAGATGAAAAACTGCGGGCATTGTTTTTGTGTCGCAATCATTGGGCTCGCCTCCAAATTAAATAAATGCAAAAGCTTACTACAGCTCGGCACACTCACTCGCCGTTAAGTTTATTCTCCAACAACATCACTCCCAACATATTTCGCAAGCTTGATTCAAAGAACATTAAAAAAACGTGATACAATCAGTCCAACAGTATCAGTAGGTAGTTAAATCAAATTCCACAGTTAAAATTCAAGTTCTGATATTAATTCATCATGGGCCGCTCACAGCGCTTGGATAGTAGCAGAACTTGAATAGGACTTTCACAAAACTTAAATATTAACTTCGAAATTTGATGAATTGTTCAAAATTTTAAAGCAACTCATCCTAAGAGGAGGATGAATTGAAATTTCGTCTATATTGCATCATAAACTCGCTGACGGTTGGGAGATTTTATCTTTAGCTCGCGGCATATGGTCGACTCAAACAGCTTCCGCATACAAACCGTTATACATAATATTACCGATTTACAAAATTACCTGCGCAGGCGGCCAAAAAAGGAACTAACGAAGAAAGTGTTATTTTATTAACAATATCTGCAGTAGTGACGTCACCGAGCGCACAGAAAACTTGTACAGCTTTTATGAGGGTTTTCAACACAGTCTTGATAAACAACACATACATATGACAACTAAAGGTTAATAGAGGTTACAAGGAAGCTTTCAGCGGCAGGGCTATCTACAATAGGTACCTACTTAATTAATGACCAGTGGGTAAAACATTTGTGGTTTAGCCAAATCAATATATTAAACATCAACGATGTGTGTAGGTCCAAAATGCTTCGAAAAAGTTTGAAGGTAAGTCTGGGAGAAATTGGTTAGATTTTTTTTAGTATACGAATGCGAACCGCGGGTTGAGGAGGCCTGCGTTGGATGCATTATCGAGGGGATACATAGAGTTTCCCGCTGATCGGCGTGAGTCACAGGCTAAAACAGATCACTAAAATGCCACACGACGCCAGCATCTTTAGAGTTGTTTTCATTGTAACACAGGGACTAACAAGCTAAAGGTCGCGGATAAATAAAATAAAAACATCAATTTCAAAGTTTGACTAAGAACCTTTGTTGAAATTACTCGATCTAGAAAATTTTACAAAATAAAGGAGAAAAAACACACAACCGCTTTACATAGCACGCAAATTAATATTAAAAAACAATTCTACTTGAACCACATGTATACAATATATATTCACCAGAACTTCTATTTAAAGAATTTAAAGTCAGAAAACTAAATGCACAATACTTAAACCATGCAACATTACAAATTTACAAAGATGATATTATGAATAAAACTGCACCATTTAAAAGTAATAGAAAACTCAGAAAAACATCAATTCTCCCATCTCCAAAACGTGAAAAAAAACAATGGGGCAATTCAACTATAGATATGATAACATTAATTAATAGAGGTTACAAGGTATAAATAGTAATAGTAATTTGATCAAAAATGTGTTAAAAACGACTTAACCCTAAAATTTTATTAAAATCCGAGAAATAAGAGAAAAATATTAGGAGTACCAAGAATAAGTAATGACCTGTGAACTTAAATGAAATTACGATTTTTCATTAACAATACGCAAATACACGAAATTTTGATGTTTTTTTAAAAACATATAAGTAGGTACCTATCCGAAGAGAGATGTTGGCATTAGAAGGGTTAGAGGTACCCACAATAAAATTAATTCAATGAAATTTAAAAAAAAAATTAAATTGTTTTGAAAGAAATAAATAAACCGAACTTGTTACTGTGATCAATATTTTTTAAAACTACGTAGCTGTGTCACCAATCTATAAAAAGAGTAATGATACGACAGTCTCTTGAAGATGCATTAATATCCTCTCCCACTTCCCACGTACAAAATAAGTAATTACAAAAAAACATCTTATAGTCGAAAGCTTAAGAGCTTCTCGCAAGATTTATCATTATCACGCGTTTGAGACAGGAAATTAAATAATGAGACGACAAATAAAAGGTAACTGAACTTGGACATAGAGCATGATCAAAGATGACAAATTCAAATAAATTGTTGATTACCTGGTTGATTTTCCTTAGTATATTCGAAGATGAAACATTTAATGAATTAAGCTAATGGCAGCATAAAGTCTAACCATCAAAGTATCATTAAAAGAAGTACAAATATTTTTTACGATAAGATATCAAAAAGCAAAGAATGATTTAAAACACTGAAATTATCACCACGTACTTTTATTTCATAAATAAAAGAAAATGAAAACACATAAAAAACTGAATAGCTTTACTAAAACAGCAACACACGGGATCCGCAATTGTGGCGACGTGTACGTACGTATACCCCCTTATTAATATACGTTTCTAAAATTTTACTTTTTATTTGATAAACAACTATTTACCCTACAAATGGTTAATGGTGGATAAACAACCCTTCACTTCATGTCTTCACGTTTTATCATTTCATCCTTAAGGGTATATTGTAGGGTAAATGGTTGGGTAGGGTAAATCAGTTGTGTAAAGACACAGTAACCAGGAGACAGGAATCAGTAGTTGAAAATTCGTTCAGTATTTAAAAAGTTTTCACTCCGGTCTTTGCTCTCCCCTTTTCTTTCTTCCGTTTTCCTAATTCATCCTATTTATTCTGTCGATTTTCTGATTTCTACGTTTTCGATTCGGCTTTAAAAAATAGGTATAACATTGTTGAAAAAAATTGAAGATAGCATAATAAAGTAAAAAACATTGCGAATAGCTGGAAAAGTAGATTGGCACATGGCGCTTGAACCAAATGTGGAAAATAGATCCAAGCGAGGAGTATCTTTAGTATCGCGTAAAAAATGAATCACCCGCTAAAAAATGACGAAATTAGGAAAATCTTCAAGCGTTCAATTTGTGCGGAACTATTTTCGTCTGAATCAAAATCATCATAATAATAATAATATCAGTCGGTGTAAAAGGGCGACGTGTTCGCTATTGTGTACTGTGGTGTCGGTGTAAAAGGGCGACATGTTCGCTGTTGCGTACTATGATGTCGGTGTAAAAGGGCGACATGTTCGCTGTTGTGTACTATGATATCGGTGTAAAAGGGTGACATGTTTGCTGTTGTGTACTATGATGTCGGTGTAAAAGGGCGATATGTTCGCTGCTGTGTACTATGATGTCGGTGTAAAAGGGCGACATGTTCGCTGTTGTGTACTATGATGTCGGTGTAAAAGGGCGATATGTTTTGTTTGTTTGAGGAGCTTCTCTACAAGTGGAGCAGGAGCGAGGGGTGTTGACAGATGGGCTGTTGCACTGCGAGGAGTGACTCAGCGACGCGACGGTTCCGGGAAATCTAAAAGCGCGACATTCACCTTTGGGGAGTCTAGTCGCGGCTTTCTCGGGAAAACGGCTAAAACGCTTTTAAAAGTTTTCTAGGGCCATGTCCTTGTATTATTCGTTATATCGTAACCGATGGAAATTTTCCGAACTTTTGAACGCAATATCTTCTAATATACAAAGTTGATTGCCTGTTTGTGGTGGGCTGGATTTGTAAACAAATGTACAGTTTTATTCAGAGATTGATACAATTTTGCACACTTGATTTTCAAAACTAGAGGAAGTTCACTGTCTGCAAGAGATTTCGATAAACCTCCCCTATTGCCCTTTCCAACCTCTTAACGAAGTATTTTGACTCGTTTTGATAAAACTTTTAGGTTTGACGTTCAAAATAAGACGAAAATCACTGTCTACATCTGGTTTCGACAAAGTCTGCATAAAGCCCGGGCGACGCCGGGGAGATCAGCTATACATCATCTATTAATATCTACATATATAAAGAAGAGTCTGTAGATATCTAGAGAAGAGAAACCTACAGTTTAATGCCGATATCGATAAAATTTTGCACATTCGACGTTCAAACCAAGAGAAAAGGCACTGTGTACTTGATATTTCGAAAAACTACCCCGTCCCCTTTCCCACACTTTCACACAGAATGTTGATACTACTCTACTATATACTATGATTTTTTAAACATTTGACGTTCAAAGTGAAAGTATAATTACTGTCTACATCTGCATTAAATCCGGGCAACATCGGGGAGCTATGCATCTATCAATATATGCAATGAAGGTTTTTCTGGTGTGGCGATGTGGTTTTGTTTTTTTTATAAAAATCTACAGTTTTAATCCGCTATTAATGAAAATTTTCATACGTAACCTTCAAAACAAGAGGAATGTCATAGTTTAATTAAGATTTAAAAAACCACCCCGTTCCCCTTTCCCACCCTTAAAGCAGAATTTTGATTTCAAATTTCCACCTTAAAACTACACCCAGTTTACTGGAATTCACAATCTCAAAACTTTACTCCAAGCAACGCCGGGTTCACTTCAGCTATTTATATAAAGATTGTCTGTGGCGACCGACAGACAGGCGGGCGGACACAGGGCGGGCGGCGTTTGTTTGATTTTTATACAAATCTACAGTTTTATTCCGAGATTGATGAAATTTTGCAAATTTGACCATCGAAACAAAAGGAACGTCACCTCTGATTTTGAAAGTCTGTGTTAAGCCCAAGCAACTTCGGGGAGTTCAACTAGTTCTCGTAGCTTATACATAGGATCACACCTACAGTGTCATTAGCCCTGTTCACACACCGCGCTCCTAGCGTTCGGGGGAGTTCCCAACCAACAGAAATTTTTTTTGCAGTCAAAATGGCAAACGATATCAATTGTGACCGTAATATTTCGAGCCTTGTGTTTAACTATTGTATATTTTTCATTTAATATAAATTAAATTTAACAATATTATTACCTATTTAGTTCTGCAAGTATTTTGCTTTTTATTATTGTTACAGCTGTATCGGATTTCAAGGCCATTTTCAAACCTTGAAAATATTATTAAATTTGATTTATATTAAATTTTTAAAAAATAAATGCAGTTCTACGAATAAAACACAAAAACAATCAATATTTTATGTCTTGATACTAGTTCGCACTTGTCTAGAGTGTAGGAAGTGCGTCACATGTTTCTGTAAGTCGGGACGGAGTAGATATTTTGCAATAAAATTAAATTTAGTCTGTGATATTTAAAACAAAGTATTATTAATTTGTTTGATATTTGAATTGAACAAAATATACAATGAACGTTATTTTATATTGATATTTCAAAGCTCCGAAGTGTGTGATCAAATTGATGAAGCAAGACTAAAGTCGTTGTGTTGAAGATGGGAAAAAGCTATGCAAATTTCATGACGCTCACGATTCTTGAAACAGATTTACTCTTTGCAGTAAAGTACTATGGCAATCTTTGTATTGACGTTTGATAATTACATTATGAATGAACGCTTCTCAGATGGTACGAGAGTCCAAGAGTGATCTTACTTTTAAAAATCCATATTTATGACTCCATAGATTTCAAAACTATATAACATAATTCAACCATAGAGCTACAAGTAGAGGCGCTACGGCGTACTATCTTATCTCGTCTCGTATACCTATCTCGTCGAAATTTGTTTTAGTTAGAGCGTTGGGAGCGTTGGAGGTCAGCTGGAGGTAAAAAAGTGGAACCTATTTTTTCGCGTCACGTCTCATCTAAATATAATACACCGATGACTTCAGCAGATGTCTGATGGGTCTCCGTGCGTCATAAGAAAGAGTCCTCCCCAGACATTTATTCAACTTTTGAAAAATTACATTCCTAGTGATAAAAAAAATGATTTACGCAATCATTTTTGCTACAGAAAATAAATGGTTAATTTGAAGCCAACATCCGTCATAGAATCGTGAGACGTATGGATGCACATTGTTTTATTGTATATAGGAGCTGTCAACATCGTAGTATTACGCTTAAACAAGTTAAGGCGAGACAATACCCTAAAACAAAGCCAGAATCTTAATGACGTAAGTGTAGAAGCCTTGAACAGAAATATGCGATGCGCGGCTCTGGTGTATTGCACCTACGGTCGACTTTGCCCTAGCAGGCCTAGAAAATCGATCTTTCCGTGGGGTTTTTTAAAAATTATTTATGATGAACGTATTACTAAAATCTGAAATGTTTCTAAAGGAATTCCTCGGGAAGTTACTAATTCATCGTCTATAAAAATAAAATCTGGAGCTTACCTCTAATTTTATAGTTGAAAAATGTTTTATAAAATTTTCAAACCGTTTCACATAATATATTTAAATGGTAAGGTCCTGTTTTTATTAATCTTAAATATAAATAACTTACATCCGTAGGGTTCCATGACAACTCAACACAGTGACAATTCAACACACCTTTAAAAAGTGATATATAGTCATTAGAAACGATGAAAAAAAAAATTTAAACCTAACCTAATCTACTAATCTTAATAATGTTTTTGTTTCATTACTTTCCATGACTTTATATAACTTTTTATAGATGTGATGAATTAACATTTTGATGATTTATCCGGTCACCATCCGTAGGGATCTCGCTAGAAACATTAGAAATTTTAGTATTTACCAGAAATAATTCAAAAATGAGCGTCGAGCAAACCCGCGTTATGTCGCCTTAAGATATGATTAGTCATGACCTCCGAAGAATAAGCCATATATGAAGCTGACTGCAGCTGGTTGATTATAGGTTTATTGATTGAAGGTTTCACGAACAAAGAACGGGGAGAAAATGATCACAAAACCTATAAAATATCTATTATTGAAAGAAAACACGTCTGGTTGGATTTCTCAACCTCATTAGTTTTGTTCTCGGTAGTTATTAGCACACTTTTCACCGAAAAAGAGTTAAAAACATTTAAACTTTGTACGCAGGGCCGAATTAAGACCTTTAGAGACCCTAAACACTTAGACAGCAAGAATAATACAAGAAATCTATTATATTCATTTTATTTTATTTCGGTAAACTAACGGTTTGAGTACTAACAATGTGCAGTGAAACATTTATAATTATTAAACGAACTAATGTCAATATGTTGCACGGGATATACAGAAACAAATCATTGAAATATTCGGTTTGATTTATTTTGTTAACAGTATAATCCTAGACTTACTATTACTTGTGATGTTTTGGACATCCACAAAAATAAACGATAAATAATAAAATAACGTGCTCTAAAAATTTTTTGTTTAAACAACGACGGAAGATTTATTGACAGACAGGCCTTGAGTAAACAGATTCCCACGGGAAAGGAGACCGGAGCGACAGTCAGGTTTGGAACTTGAGTGCGTTGACAGCTCCATGAAATCTATACAAATGAGAAGTGTTGTGTGAAATTGCAGTGAATTAGTGGATTCAGATGGTGTTAATAGTATTGTGGAATTTTGAACTAAAGTGAAATATTATTGAACCGGTTTTGTGCGAAGTGAAAGTGGTTGGACTCAGTGAGAAAACAATTAATAATAATGACAATAATAATAATTGGATAATTTGTAGAGCGCCGTTTTGTAAAAACCCACCTCAGGGGCGCCAGGTGTTGTGCAATCGCGATTGTGTTATAAAGTTGTGTTGATTTAAACGTGATTTCGTATACAGTTCGAACTAGATTGCTTGTCTTAAAAACATGAAAATAATAAAAATATTGATTGCGTTTTAAAATAGAGTGAATGTACTTAAAGGCAGGAAGTGTTTAATCGGGCTAAGTTATTGATTTGGCGAGATGGCATCCTATCCACGGAGACCGAAACCCAGAGAATCAAATAGATTATTAACTGTGGGTTCGAATCCTAACAGATTAGGGAGGTACAATTTTATTTACAGGAATATTTAATTACCCTTTTATAAGCGTAGGGAGGAGGTCGAAAATTAAAGTGATTTAGCTATATAGTGTAACCAGGTAAGCTTCACGCTGAGAATGAGAGGTGCCTAACTGGGTGAGTTTTTATATTATTTATTAAATTCCAGAGGACCCCCTTTAAAAGACGGATACAACTAAGTTTACGACACCTGCCGCCCAAATAATGTTATCATTAAAAGGAATACCCTAGACGGATTGTCAATCAGCTGTGAGTGAGAGACAGGCCAATGACTTTTCATATATAGGCCGAGAGGCGCGGAGTACAGTCAGTCAAAGGGGAAGTTTTGCTAGCGTATGCCGTCCCAAATTGAAAGCGTTCGGATGCAACCAGACGGAACAAAATGAAAACTTTTCTTCTGTTATTTGACTTTTCTAATTTAATACTTTTCATCTATTGTTTGACTTTCTAAGTTACGAATTGGGATGCACGAAAACGAATCTAAAGTCGAAAGAGGGAGATGGTAATCTCCGAAATAAAACTACCAACCGAACAACTTTTCTCAACAGGTATCTTTCGAGAGGTAGGCAGCCTCTTTAAATTAAATGCAAAACATCAAACCAATTATCCGTTTATACCTTACCTGAGAGGATAGGTATTCAGTAGGAGTTACCCATACCTAATACACGAGGATGATAGTAACCTCATAAAATAAATACTGGAACCAAATATTAAAATACAGACAGTCCTCATCCCAAATTTGGCATATCGAGTAGACCTTACATATATCTCACATGATAATTGGCTGAATGGGTAGGCACACAACCTATCGTTAATAAGCAGGCAGAATGTCGACAAGATCGTCGTGTGTTATATGTGTATTGACCTAGAAAGGGATGTAAATCCCCGACGGCGTGGGAGTTACAACGTTTTCTGGAGGTGGCACGTAACTTAGGACCTTGCGTGTCACATTTTCGCGACTAGATTCGTGATAAAGGGATGTTATGGTTTTCCCCTTCTACACTCAGTAAAGTAGTTTATCCTGGAGGTGTTTGAGATTGGGGCAATTCTGAAATTGGTGAAGAGACCTGGTTTTCTTTATTCTGGCGTGAAGGTTGCCGATTTGGAACAAGGGGAGACCCGGCCGGTTGTGATATCCAGACACGCAGATATCGATCGCCTTGCTCAAATTATCATCCATCAGTTTTGTTTGGTAAGAGGAGGAGTCAATCTTAACTTGAAAAAATTCATTTCCTTTCCTCTCCTTCCCCTCACAAAATATATACATGGATGGCGCCGACAACTAACACCATGAATTTATCGTATGTATATCACATATATAAAATCTAACACTTTATTATATTCACATTATCCTACGATAGGTAGAATCGAGTAGCTAGTGGGGGGGGAGCAGGCGACTTAGAAGATAAGGTTTATAAAATGGTTTTAAAACACAGCGGTAATGAATTCAACTCACTCTATCTCAAAAGAACCAAGGGATACCACACATATATAGATAACTAGGTTTCTAAACCGAGAAACAAAAACCCAACACAACGTTCGGTGAAGCCTTTTTATACTGAACCGTCACGTGAAATGAGTACGTTCAAGGTCGTACGTCACGTAGACAAACTAGGATGTACACACTTGAAGGGGTGTGTAATAAAGAAAAGACGGCAGGGAGGACCTTCCTACCCCGGATATATATATATAACCAAAGCCTTATGGAAAAGTTACCTACGGGACTTAAGGAAAATGTATCGTAGAAAGAAGAGAAGGAAAAGTTTGAAGTAGAAAGGGCAGATCATTACATCTGATGCCGCAAACCAGGAGAGATAGATATACAAGCTGGTTTGAATTCATTACTGTTGTTGAAAAAAAAAAATGGATTTCATAAACCTTATTAATTCACATTAACAGCAAAAGAAATGGTACCTATCGTCAAAAATGATAACAGAGACATCGTACTTCAAAGGCAAAATAGAATAAACAGACAGACCCGGAAAACATTGAATTCATTGTGACGACAAAAAACATCTAAAATGTTCATAAACAACGAAGCCAAAGGATAAACAAACATCGAAATCGGATTAATTATAACACAAGAATAAGATAGCTGGGACAAATCTAAAATAAACATTGCATTCAGATATCGTGAAGTATATGGCATATTTTATACCGTTGATATTTGAATAAATGTAAACAATTATTGTTTATTCCAGATCTAAAAGGCAGAGAATGTTTAAGACATAAATAATAAAAGACAGACAAAACCATCGGATCACCGCCGAGGACACAAAATAAAAACAAATCAACATGAAAATAAATAACACTCGAACATAATACAAATAACGTATTGAGGTGAAACAACACTGTTTAAACAAATAACTCAGGGTTTAAAAATAAACAAGTGTGACATGACATATTGAATTTCTACCCATAGAGAGACAAAAACACTTGAAAAAGCTGAGGGCGGAAAAAAACTCACCAGTAGAACAAGCCGATAATCACGGGAACCAAAAAAATAAACAGATGCTAGGTTAGAAACGAAGAACAGGGGCGCTCAACATTTTGGAAGAATTAAAATAAAATTTAAAATAAAAATAAAAAATAAATACAGAGGTATTCGAGAAACGTAAATTACCTATAGTTATTTCTAATCCCATCGACTAACACGAGGAAGCGAGATTACCCGTTTGGCTTAGAACTAAAGGGAGGCTGTGATGTTTTGGACATCCACAAAAATAAACGATAAATAATAAAATAACGTGCTCTAAAAATTTTTTGTTTAAACAACGACGGAAGATTTATTGACAGACAGGCCTTGAGTAAACAGATTCCCACGGGAAAGGAGACCGGAGCGACAGTCAGGTTTGGAACTTGAGTGCGTTGACAGCTCCATGAAATCTATACAAATGAGAAGTGTTGTGTGAAATTGCAGTGAATTAGTGGATTCAGATGGTGTTAATAGTATTGTGGAATTTTGAACTAAAGTGAAATATTATTGAACCGGTTTTGTGCGAAGTGAAAGTGGTTGGACTCAGTGAGAAAACAATTAATAATAATGACAATAATAATAATTGGATAATTTGTAGAGCGCCGTTTTGTAAAAACCCACCTCAGGGGCGCCAGGTGTTGTGCAATCGCGATTGTGTTATAAAGTTGTGTTGATTTAAACGTGATTTCGTATACAGTTCGAACTAGATTGCTTGTCTTAAAAACATGAAAATAATAAAAATATTGATTGCGTTTTAAAATAGAGTGAATGTACTTAAAGGCAGGAAGTGTTTAATCGGGCTAAGTTATTGATTTGGCGAGATGGCATCCTATCCACGGAGACCGAAACCCAGAGAATCAAATAGATTATTAACTGTGGGTTCGAATCCTAACAGATTAGGGAGGTACAATTTTATTTACAGGAATATTTAATTACCCTTTTATAAGCGTAGGGAGGAGGTCGAAAATTAAAGTGATTTAGCTATATAGTGTAACCAGGTAAGCTTCACGCTGAGAATGAGAGGTGCCTAACTGGGTGAGTTTTTATATTATTTATTAAATTCCAGAGGACCCCCTTTAAAAGACGGATACAACTAAGTTTACGACACCTGCCGCCCAAATAATGTTATCATTAAAAGGAATACCCTAGACGGATTGTCAATCAGCTGTGAGTGAGAGACAGGCCAATGACTTTTCATATATAGGCCGAGAGGCGCGGAGTACAGTCAGTCAAAGGGGAAGTTTTGCTAGCGTATGCCGTCCCAAATTGAAAGCGTTCGGATGCAACCAGACGGAACAAAATGAAAACTTTTCTTCTGTTATTTGACTTTTCTAATTTAATACTTTTCATCTATTGTTTGACTTTCTAAGTTACGAATTGGGATGCACGAAAACGAATCTAAAGTCGAAAGAGGGAGATGGTAATCTCCGAAATAAAACTACCAACCGAACAACTTTTCTCAACAGGTATCTTTCGAGAGGTAGGCAGCCTCTTTAAATTAAATGCAAAACATCAAACCAATTATCCGTTTATACCTTACCTGAGAGGATAGGTATTCAGTAGGAGTTACCCATACCTAATACACGAGGATGCTAGTAACCTCATAAAATAAATACTGGAACCAAATATTAAAATACAGACAGTCCTCATCCCAAATTTGGCATATCGAGTAGACCTTACATATATCTCACATGATAATTGGCTGAATGGGTAGGCACACAACCTATCGTTAATAAGCAGGCAGAATGTCGACAAGATCGTCGTGTGTTATATGTGTATTGACCTAGAAAGGGATGTAAATCCCCGACGGCGTGGGAGTTACAACGTTTTCTGGAGGTGGCACGTAACTTAGGACCTTGCGTGTCACATTTTCGCGACTAGATTCGTGATAAAGGGATGTTATGGTTTTCCCCTTCTACACTCAGTAAAGTAGTTTATCCTGGAGGTGTTTGAGATTGGGGCAATTCTGAAATTGGTGAAGAGACCTGGTTTTCTTTATTCTGGCGTGAAGGTTGCCAATTTGGAACAAGGGGAGACCCGGCCGGTTGTGATATCCAGACACGCAGATATCGATCGCCTTGCTCAAATTATCATCCATCAGTTTTGTTTGGTAAGAGGAGGAGTCAATCTTAACTTGAAAAAATTCATTTCCTTTCCTCTCCTTCCCCTCACAAAATATATACATGGATGGCGCCGACAACTAACACCATGAATTTATCGTATGTATATCACATATATAAAATCTAACACTTTATTATATTCACATTATCCTACGATAGGTAGAATCGAGTAGCTAGTGGGGGGGGAGCAGGCGACTTAGAAGATAAGGTTTATAAAATGGTTTTAAAACACAGCGGTAATGAATTCAACTCACTCTATCTCAAAAGAACCAAGGGATACCACACATATATAGATAACTAGGTTTCTAAACCGAGAAACAAAAACCCAACACAACGTTCGGTGAAGCCTTTTTATACTGAACCGTCACGTGAAATGAGTACGTTCAAGGTCGTACGTCACGTAGACAAACTAGGATGTACACACTTGAAGGGGTGTGTAATAAAGAAAAGACGGCAGGGAGGACCTTCCTACCCCGGATATATATATATAACCAAAGCCTTATGGAAAAGTTACCTACGGGACTTAAGGAAAATGTATCGTAGAAAGAAGAGAAGGAAAAGTTTGAAGTAGAAAGGGCAGATCATTACATACTTACTAAGGTTACGTGCTTGCTACTTGCTAAACCGTGTTAGCAAAACTTCTGGAGGGTGGGAGTAGGTACCCAAGCAAACGAACTTTTGTCAACCGGATGCAGATAAATAGTTATAACATAAAATAAGAAAAGGAATATTTACTGCAGTTTACTCTTAAATTTTCTTTAAAAAAATAATAATTTCAGCGTATGAGCATACTTACGCATTTTTAAATATACAGGGTTTTCCAATAAGAGGTGTTATTTTGATATTCAAAGAAAAATTGCATTTTTTAATATAAATGATCGAATGTTTATTTCATTATAAAGAGGAAGGTATGCCGTAAATAGTAAAACATCAGTCAAATGACCACCACGACCACGCCGCCTACAGGACCATATCCCTTTCATGAAATTTTCCATAACCAAATCGCAAAGTGGCTGCCTTATGTCCTCGATAGCCTCACGAATTCCATCTTTGAGGTCTTGAATCGACGCTGGGCTGTTGGCGTAGACCTTCTCTTTCACGTGGCCCCAAAGGAAGAAGTCGCAAGGTATTAAATCACAAGATCTCGGTGGCCAATTGTAATCACCTCTTCGAGAGATAACACGGTCCGGAAACTTTTCCCGTAAAAGATCAATAGTTTCGTTGCTTGTGTGGCATGTAGCGCCGACTTGTTGAAAGCAAACCTTGTCCAGATCAATACCATCCAATTCCGGCCATAAAAAATCATTAATTCCTTAATTAATATTCAAAATAACACATCTTATTGGAAAACCCTGTATTATGGGATGCCATTCATTGTGAAATCTAGCTCACCTGCACCATTTTCAACAAGTGGAATATTTTAAATATTGTCTGTGGTGCTTGCCTTTCTTGATGCCCTAAGCACGCGCTTAGTTCGATTAATAATTAATCCAGCCCTGCTTATACATTATGTAGTTATTTATATGTGTGCATTTTTATACAAGATTATAGAAGAAGTTTAGTCGCAAGTAAAGGCCAGAGTACGGATTCAAATAAAATTAATTGAATATTTTCTATTTAGGTTTATTACCCATCGGCAATCGCTGTAAAATCACACTGGAACCCTGCGGCAAATGTGGTCGGTTTCACAGATATGTTTACTTAGTTGTCTGAGACCGGAGTGAGTGACGCACTCAATAAAGGGGTCAGGGAGACCTAACCTATGTGATACTAATAGCGCATAATATTGATCGCAACAAATAGATGATGCCTGTGAGGCTAGGCAAATTGTGCCTAGTGTTTTCTCTGAGCAAATAAATCACTGATACTGAATACTTATTTACGACTCGAAGGGAATATACCTAATATAATAGTATTTATTATTAAATGCATTTAATCACTTCATTTTAACGAGGTTAACAGTCTAAAAATCTTGGTTAAAATGGTTACATTTTTTTATACGTTTTAAAAATGTAATAAAGTTCGAACTGCATCCAGGAGTTTTTTTTAAATATTTTTTTTATATTAACTCCACACAGGAAAATAATTTCCCTCAGGGCCTATGTCATCTTTGGGGATGCTGTGTGGAGGGTCTTTTTGTGGAGAGGAAGGAGTGAACATGGGTCTTGAACAGTGGCGGTTCGTGGTTTTTTTAACAGGGGGTTCAGAAATTCAAGAGAAGATAAACATATCTAATTAAAATTTACTTACTGTTGTCCTACGTCAAATAGTCGAATACGGCAGCAGTCACACAACTTAAATAAAGTTAGTGGGAGGGGTACCTACATATTATTGTTTTTAAATCACTTTACCTAGACACAATTATTAGATAATGAGAAAAGTTTTATAGGAATTAAATTGTTTAATGTTTTTATAGCACTCAATGTAGGTACGTTGCTAATTATTATTGTTTTTTAGAGAAGAATAATTTCGTAGAATATATAATAGATATTTTAAAACATCAAAAAAACAAATAAAGGTGGCACGAAATAAATTTAAAAATAGGTAGTAGATTTACAAATGCCATAAGCAAACGGTTGGAGAAATGCAGAAACAAGAAAACAAAAATATGTACAAAAATGACTACAAAGTTAAATACCATAATATAACATAAAAAAATAACACTTAACTTGCATCCCTATGGTTCAAAGGTTAAACGTCGGCCGCGAAGTTCTCGGGTTTCTTCGGTTACATTCGTCAATGTTCGGAGGTCACGTGATATCACAACGCGTGTTCGGCGCACACAATTTGTCTTATTTTTGCAAAGAAAGACCAAATGTTGTATATATCACCGTCATAGGGTCTGTACCGGCTAAGATTATTTTGTATGGAGAGTTTGGCGCGGATTTTAACTCGCACAAATTTGGAATAGGCATCGTACTTTTCGGTGGCGCGGGTTTTGAAGGCGAAATTTTAATAGCGTGCTATCTATAATGTGCTTATATTATTATAAAACAAGGATGTTTTACTTTCTCATATTTTTAATGGGGGTTCGCCGCACAAACGCACTTTAGAGAAAACCGCCACTGGTCTTGAAGAGTCCCATGTTGTAGGAGGGAGGAAACACAGAGACCGGCAGTTCGTTCCACAGCCGAGCTGTTGAACTTAAGAACGAATCGTAGAAGCGATCCGTTCTCATGTGACAAGTGTCAACTGTGTACAAATGTTGGGCGCGCGTTTGGCGTGTATCCCGACTACGCACCGATGCCGAAGGGATCAATGACGCTAGTTCCACAGAGCATCTTCCATTGTAATACCGATAGAACAAGGACAGCATACCTACCTGACGCCTGTGCTCTAAAGATTGCAGTCCGCTTGTTAAGATTGGGTAATCTATCAAACGGACCGCCCGTTTCTGCACAGAGTCAAGGGTTTTCTATAGGAGTATCTACAATCTACATATATGTTTGGTATACAGCGACTAATATAATAAAACATACGTTTTTTTATAATAAATCTATTTTATTTGCGATTTTGTTTTCTTAAATGAATGAATAAATTAATCGGAATGGAATCTTTAAAGTAAAAATCAACCTACTTCCTGCAATCCGATGGAGCTGAAACTCTGCAGATAGTTTTTTATTTGTTTTATTATAATATAATCTGCAGATAGACTCATTGTAGATGACAATGCTTTCTATCAATTTTTAGTGTCACTCACGCACACACACATTTCTCTGAAATTGGATAATATTAAAAACAATTTTCAGAATTTTCAGATTTTACTGTGTCCATCACATCACATGTCTGTGACATAATGTAATGCTGTCCGAAACGTTGGCTAAAGAAGGATTTAGCGCAACACGGCGTAATACCCCTAAAAAATCACAATAATACTTTTGGCAGAGAAAATCTCAAATCATATCCAATTTTCAGCAGTTAATGTACGAAATAAATCCGGGCGCCATCCAATAAGGATTTGGCTTATGTGATAGCGCGGTTCACTCATTTTAGCTAGTCCCTGGGGAGGAAGGTTCAATTCTCAGTCAAACCAAAAATATATATATATATATATATATATATATATATAGAAGATATAAATACTCAAATGAATAAAAATATATGTATTATAGTAAAAAATATTTTTTTTCCGTAGACCCCCTGTCTGCCGAATATTGAATTTTCCTAAAACTATTAACGTCCCATGTGATAATCATTTATTTTATTAGTAAAAATATTCCCTTCCCTTGCCTGCCCAACAACCGGGTGGCGGCATAGTTGCTCTGTCTTTACATTGTGCAGACAGGGACACCCTTGTGAGGTATTACACCAAATGAAAATGAAGCAGGATAAGCAACGGGAATTTCTTTCTGTAGCTGGCCCTACAGAACTGCCCCTTAAGTTCTTTGTCAGTGCTTATTCCGGTCAGTTCTTCTTGTCACATCATATCCGATTCTTCAACGTTGCATTTCCACAGTCAAAATGTCCTCAAACTTAGTTTTGAAGTCTGTGTGAAGTGCAATTAAATGTTGAACGTCATTATTACCCTGGACGTTTTTCAAAAACAAGTTAAATAGGAATAAACTAGGTAAATTCAAGGATTCCAATGTGCAATTTTTTGCTTGGATATATTAATTCTGACGAGAAAAGGAACGTAGAGTCTATTTATATACCTCAATTAACAACTTTACGAAATGTAAAAATACAAATATCAAATAAGTAATTTCTTAGTCTATTATATTTGTGTTAGGTCTATTGTTTCATTTACGAAACTCCTAAATGTTGACTTGAGGTAAATGGGGGTCCGCTCGTATGTACCCCTATTTGAATCTCGTGGACCCCCAAATTTTTTTCTCGCTGACATAGACCCCCAGCATGCCGATATCGACCCCTGGGGGTCCATATAGACCACTTTGGGAACCTCTGAATTAAAGGTTTTCTCTTCGTCTACGAGTAGGTAGGTATGTTATGTAGCGATACCTACACGTATGTTGGGTGTACGGCAACTTGCACTGGCTACTAAAACTGAAAGTAACACAAAAAACTAATTTTGTTCTGTGTCTGTCTGTAACTCTGGTTCTTACACGAATTGGCTTTGAATTTAAGTGTCATTTTCAAAATTATAACTGAATGTAATAAAGCGATAGAACTATAAAGTACCTACCTATAATAGTTTTTACCAGATTTCTTTAGTATTTACTTTTTCTTTTCATTTATCATTTCTTTAGGACGTTCTTCCTACCTATAATAATATAACAAGTTTTACAAGAAAATGTTTTAGTAATAAATTCAAAATTGTTTTGTTTTAATTTCTTAGGGTTAATCATGAAAATTAAAGTCGGATTTTGGGTTTTTTAATGTGAGATTTTTTCATTATAAGAAAGCGTTATGCTAGAATACTATCCCGTAAATTTTCACGGGTCTGCGCTATTAATACATAATATTATATTACGATGTTTTTTATATGTAAATAATAACATAGCATTTATATAGCGCTTTTTTGTGTCATTCCACTTCAAGTGCACACATAAATATTTTAATCTTTAAAAGTATTCATTAATAACAGAAAAAAATTATATAAATGAAAAAAAAAAATTGAAATTACGAACACGTCAAAGAACTGAAGTTGAAATTGACTTGAAAATGTGTTTTCGTCGAATTTTCTCAATTTTTGGCAGTTGTTAGAATATCGTAGTTTTTTTTTCAATTCGGCAAATCACATTTAAAAATATATACTTTTTTGTTATTTCTGAGAAGTGATAAAGTTGAAGGATTACCAGGAAAAGCTTGCACACACGAAGCGTCTAACTCAAAACCTAAACATTGATGAAAAGCGATTTAAAGGTTTAGAGAACAACAAAATTACATCATACTTCAAATGATCTTTTGGTGATCATTTCAAAATTAAGGTTTCATTAATAGGTCGTTTAATAACTCTTGAAAACATCAACATCAAGAGTGAGCTATTTTCTGAAATGCTTTAAATAGTGCCATCTGGCGAAAGTAACGCTTGCGATTGTAATTTTTAATAGCCCAGCTACACTACTCGCGAAGTTGATCGAAGTTGACCGAATACGATAGTGTGGGCACGAACTTCGCTTCGCTTCGGGCATCTTCGCTTCGCTTCGCAAGACTTCCGATTGTTGTCGGTAAATGCGCCCGAGTCAAAGGACTCGAAGCGTCACGGCATAAATAAACCAATCACTGACTGGTTGGACTGAGTTACTCGCGAAGTACACGAGTGTGTGGGCACGCACTTCGAACTTCGTCGAGGACTTCGTCGAAGCATCGAAGCGAGTAGTGTAGCGGCCGCTTTATAAACGATTTAAGAGAAATAAGGTTTGAGCTACATTTTGAAACAGTGGATGATAGTCATTTATAATCATTGATACTAATTTATAATCGCCTGCGATTGTAATTGTTCAATAAACAAATAAATAGAAAGAAGATTTGAGCTATATTTTGAAACGGTGGACTATAGTGGTAGAATGTAAATGTTCAATAAACAAATAAAGAGAAATAAGTTATGGCTATATTTTGAAGTGACAACCTGGTCGCCCGAGATTACAATAACGTTTTTATTGAATCTTACAATTTAATTTTTTTTTAAGATGATACCACAATATGGCGTCTTGCCTTATATTTTGCCAGAAAAACGGATTCTTCAAAACTCCATAGCTCTTGGCGGAAATGATGTTGTGGGCTGAAATCGTGTTACAGAAAAATCTATTTTGCCAATACCAGGGACTCATTGTTCGAGTAAGAAAACACAATTTTCTGATTTATGGTGAAGATAATACGATTATATGTTAAAAAGATATAATCGTAAAATAGACACGTCGTTTGCGGCACCTTTCGTAGTGGTATATACTTTTCGGAAAGACCACCATTCAGAATCGAGCCGTTGCTTGAAATAGTTTTTTTTCACTTCTACACTTTCCTCTTTCCCATTCCCTTCCCCTCCCCATAACCTTTAGCCCCACAATATATGCCAATTGAGGATGTCATATTCTCATTCACTTCAGACGGTTGGGAGCAGTCGGAATTCTTGTGCGGTAATGAAAGAAATAAAATAACGACAATTTATGCATCAACATGTTGTTGGCATGTGCAGAAGTAAAAAAAAACGAGAATTCATAGTCCCTGAGCCCAGAACAGATGTATGATGAGTCAGGCGATAGTTCGCCCTTAGACCGCCAGAGACATCTGGGCGGTGATTTACGCGCGGGAAAGCGGCGCGCGAAAATGGCGCGGGAAAATGGCGGACCAGATAGAGATTTGCACTTTTGAGATGATTTTAGAAAAAAAAAACCGGCGCTAATTCATCTAAATATTATTATTATTTGACGGGTGCATTATTCTCTGATGGAGGAACAGTGATGTGAGATCGAGAATTTTCCATAGAACTAGAGGGAAAAATAAGAAAAACCGAAAACAATATTTTTTCGATACAGCGTGCACAATAATATTTCGATACAGGATAATTTTTAATTTTGAAAACGGATTTGATTTAAGATTTTCACGGCCAAAAGTATTTTTGTTATTTGTTTTTGGGGTGTTATGCCGTGTTGCGCTAACTCCTTCTATAGCCAATATAGAAGGCTATAGAAGGAGTTAGCGCAACACGGCATAACACCCCAAAAACAAATAACAAAAATTGAAAACGGATTGTTTATATTTCATACACTCATTTTGGCAATGGTTACAGAACCTACTCAAATTCATATCTATATATAAAACGAATGTTTCTATGTTTGTCCTCTATAGGCTCTACTAAACCGATTTCGTTAAAAATTTCTAAGTTTGTTCTTAGTGTCAGGAGTGTTTAGAAGGTTTGAATGGAGAATAAGTCGGGGACGCCCGTGGAAGACTTAACTCATTATCTCTGAACTGGAATGAGATACGGAGTTGAATAAAAGTCGATATAACGTATTTTTTAAATCGTAACAATGTGGTACACAGTAGTGAATGGTGGAAGTCGGGGATGTCCGAGGAAAACATGGCACGATCAAATGATACATAAACTTAATAAAAGTAAACTTTTTCAAGTTCTTTGAATAATATTATTTTCACCTTAAAATAAACCAATTTTTCAGGTACACTAGAATACACTACCTCAAAATTTTACTCCAAACCATTAATAACCCCGAACAACGCCGGGTACATGTCAGCCTACACTACAACTGAAAATGAATATTACCCACTTCTATATTTTATATTTTTTATGAGACTATGGCATCCCCAATTGCGGTATGTTGTGAGGCTGGGAGAGTGGGGAAAGGAAGGAGATGAGAGCGGCGAAGGTTGGGAAGTACCTGGCTATTCAGACTTTGTCCTCAAACACGGTTGGTCAATTGAAGCAGCACCAACGTTTAGATTCTGGAGATGACGTCATTTCGCCAGGGCGATAGTGAGAGTACCTACCACTCTGGAACTTGCCGCAAATGTACTATAGACTATGTTATATTAATTAAATGTGAAACAACACATATTCATTAAATAAAACATTTAAATGTGCACGCCGGGATTGGAACACGTGACTTCCAAATTCTTAGTCGAGGATCTGAACCGCTCGACAACGGAGGTATTAATTTCTTTATTTTAACATAAAAAGTGTTTATGTTATAAGTTTTCCTGCTTGAGAAGATTTCTTTTTTCGGCACCTTAAATTGGATAATTTATCCCAAAAAACCGAGAGCTTAAAGTCAAACAACGAAACATACAAATAAACTTTATTTTCAACAGCAAAAACATACCATTAATTTGAAGGCTTTAAATCAAACAACTTTTGTACAAAACATACCCATACTAATTACTGGCATTTCTTTTTTTATATAATACAACGTTGCTTGATTTTAATCCCTCGAATTATTGGTATGTTGTTTTGTAGATAACATGGTTCGACTTTAAGACCTAGTATAATGCGTATGTCTTTTGTAGATAAAGTTGTTTGACTTAAGGCCATCGATATTATTATACGATTTTCTTAAAGACCAGAAAAATAAACCTTAAATGTCGAATAACTAAGGTAATTTCCCATATGAGAAGTTTTTTTTGGCCCCTTGGAAAACACTATAAGAGAGTTTCACTCTACTTTGGTAAGTGGCTCATTGGAGGGAAATTCGAACCATCACATCACTGGGCTCGATAGGCATTATTTGACGGGTGCAACGGGCGCATTGTTCTGGCCCGAGTGAGCGGGAAACAATGCCAACATGCCGACCGGTTGCTATGCGAGAAATCTCACGGTTCTGCGTTAATTCTACCGGCTTGGCACACAAACACCGAACACTGGCACAAGCTTAATCCGGTCGACAGATTTGACATCTTAATCCGAGATTAAACGATGCATCAGTGATATTAAATTATTGCGATTTTAATGTTTGATAACCTTCGGTCTTTATCTGAACGTAATAAATTACATAGATATATCATTATAATATATTGCGTGAAAAACCGTACTGTAGGCACACGCGTAAGTAGACATGTATTGCAAAATCTGTGATGTAGATCTATTCTATAAATCGCCATTAAATCAAAAATGCAGCTCTCCTACGCTCATGTAAATACCCTTTTCTATGAATTTTTTGAACGTAGGACAGAAAATGCAACTCTCCTACGTTCATGTAAATAAGCTTTTCTATGGATTTCCTGAACGTAGGAGAGAAAATGCAGCTCTCCTACGTTCATATAAATACGCTTTTCTATGGGTTTCCTGAACGAAGGAGAGAAAATGCAGCTCTCCTACGCTCATGTAAAAACGCTTTTCTATGGATTTCTCGAACGTTGGAGAAAATGCAGGTCTCCTACGCTCATGTAAAAACGCTTTTCCATGGATTTCTCGAACGTGGGAGAAAATGCAGGTCTCCTACGTTCATGTATATACGCTTTTCTATGGATTTCCTGAACGTAGGAGAGAAATTTATCGATTTGCCTTAATAATATATCATGACGATACAAAGAATTGTGGTTGAAATGCAAAAATTTTAGGATTTTCATGTACGCGTCTTCCGACATCATTCCAAATTTAAAAAAGTTTATCAGGAAACCTGTCAAGTCATTCGTAATGCCTGCAATCCCATTTTAACAGGGACTGCCAATAAAGATATTTTTAATAAATTAGCAATAGTCATATTACTCTGTGCACAAATCGAAAGAAACGTGGATTTACATATGGGTAGTGAATTTGATTCCTAGCTTGGAAGGTGGTTATATAGGCATAAATTGGACATATAGGCATACCGCTGGTAGAACCGTTGTAACATCTCCATTTTTTAATAAGGTGATTCATCCTAAAAAGAGTGCTTTGTATCTCCTTTCTTGTAAACAACGCAAAACAGAGAAAGATATTACAACAAAGTTCTCAGCGGCTGAATTCTACCAAAATATATCTAATTCGAAGAACGGAGACGGCTTTACAAAAAAAATAAATAGGGGGGCAATTATTGTTGATAAACTCGTCGAATTCCGAATTCAAAAATAAATGTACTTTTGTTTTGGTTTTCAAGGAAAATAATCTAAATTGTTATTTTTTGGCGGAAAATAGGTCTGCAGGTATATTGAACCATAATCCGAAATTAATTCAAATGTAAATAAAAGTACGATGATAAGTCGACATGACTCTGGCCTGTGAATCATTCAAGGCGTGTTTCGTCACGCACAAGTGGACTCGACATCGATTAAAAGTAAAATAGGCGTGTGTGGTCATCTCCAACGCATGTTCTACATAAAGGACTACGTTCTAAATACGAGAGCAAGCATGTTCTAAATACAAGGCTTAGTTCTATATACAAGAGTATATTCTAAACAAAATAATATGATTAAACACAAGATTTAGTTCTACGAGTAAATACAAGAGTACATTCTAAACAAAAGAATATTATCTAAATACAAGAGTACATTCTAAACAAAAGAATATTATCTAAATACAAGAGTTCATTCTAAAAAAAAGAGTATGATCTAAATACAAGAGTACATTTCAAACAAAAGAGTATGTTCTAAATAAAAGATAATGCTCTAAATACAAGAGGATGTTCTAAATTCAAAATTATATCCTACGCCCAAAACGAAAATTCCAGACACATACCCTTTTAGACGTATAACACTAATAATAAGTAAGCCCCCGCATTCCCAATTTCTACCGATTTATAACGAGTTTCCCTTTAAGTCGAGTCCCAAAAAAAGGAAGTTATTTTTGAAGATAATATCTATACATTTGTTATGCCGAAACGTCAATTATATGAAAAAACCCTCGATAGAAAAAATCCACAAAGTAAGAACTTAAAATTATTAAAAAAAAACGTTTTGTTCTGTTATTTAATATTGCTTGGCTTGAGAAAATTCAAGTCAAGAGATTTTTACTCTATTTCAAACGAGTTTGTTATGTAAAATATTTTCGCTTAATTATTATCGTTTTTTTTTTAATATTAGCGCGCTCCCTCTAACATTCGTATTTACATATCTCCCTTTCAAACCATCTTTGAACGCTTACTACGGGGCTGATCTACTCGAAAAAAATGTAAATACCTAACGTTATTTTTTTAATGTATCCATGCGTTTCATATAAGGTTTTCCAATAAAAGGTGTTATTTTGATATTCAATCGTAAAAGATCAATGGTTTCGTTGCTTGTGTGGCACGTAGCGCCGTCTTTTTTAAAGTAAACGTTGTCCAGATCAATACCATCCAATTCCGGCCATAAAAAATCATTAATCATCTCTCGATAGCGCAATCCATTCACCGTAACTGTTGCTCCAGCCTCATTTTAGAAAAAGTAAGGTCCAATGACTCCGCCGGACCATAAACCTCACTAAACAGTCACACGTTGAGGATAGAGAGGCTTTTCAACAATAACTCTTGGGTTTTCCGAGCCCCAGATGCGACAATTTTGCTTGTCACTCGAGATGATTTGCATTTGATTCACTCAAGTGAATTTTAATAATTTCAATGCGTTGTTGAAGCGTGTATCGTTCCATTTTTATTAATGGCGTAGTTTCTACTTGTCAAATGTCAAAAAATGACAGCTTCAAAAGTAACATCTACCGAAATAGCGAGCTATTCAAAATAGCACCTCTTATTGGAAAACCCTGTATTACGTTGACTTTTCAGTTGAATTATTTATATCAATTGATTCCTATCTGAGAAAGTTATTGTTAGTTTTCCTAAAATATTATATCGTACGCGTTTAGCTTGTTCGATATTGCCTTTATTTTGAGATTTTGTTTTGCCTAAGTATATCTATAAATAATTATGTGGGGCAACGTTTGTCTTTGGCCATGTTTTTAGTAATCAGATCTGATCAGCCAGAACCCAACAACTCTCCACCCATTTCTCTTGAGCCTCTCAACATACCCCAATTGGATGGTCATAGTCCCATTGCCCCCGTGCAAACGGGAATCTTGTACGGTGTTCAAAGATATACAGGGTGTATCGGCACGTACCCGACAAACTTTAACCAGCTATTCCTTAGCATATTTGGAGTAAAAAATCTTATGTGCACTTTGCTGTCCGGTAACGTTTTTTTTTAATAAAAAATTTATTATTCATATTTTCACCACATGTCACCACTGTTTTATCCTTTGATAAAGTTTGAAAACCCATCTGGCAAATATTTTATTCGAATTCCGTTGAATAATGCACGTGTGTACCTATATTGGCGCACGTTTACAGTCACAACGAAATAGCACGGCACCATTCGTCTCATTTTTAACTATTATTATTTAGTGTGTGCGAAAGAGCGAAGACGCTTTTTGACACACTTGCTTATAACAGCTGTTTAACACGAAACGCAATGCCAATGACAGTGATGTAGTGTGGAAATTTTAAATTTTTTTGTTTTGAATTGAAAAAAAAATGCTACCGGACAGCAAAGTGCCCATAACATTTTTTACTCCAAATGTGCTAAGGAATAGCTGGTTAAAGTTTGTCGGGTTAGTGCCGATACACCCTGTATAAACATGACAATATATTAATACTCTTGAGGTGATTTTTCACAAAAACAGCGATATACAAATCGTCCAAATATTATTATTATAGTTATTTCATAACCCATCTTTATACATTTTTTATGTGAAACCGCACAAGAGTCCCAACTGCTTCCAACCGTCTGGAGCCAGTGAGGATTCAGGAAGGAACAGCCATTTCAAGGAACTTTTCAATTCTGAATGGCGGTCTTACACCAGAGCGATACTGACAGTATCTTACACTCTGGAACGTGCTGTAAATATACTATATATCAATTTTAAACTTGTCATTTGTGAAATAATACAAATTAATCAAATAAAATTAACTTCCGTGCGCCGGGATTTGATTTGCTTTTCTACAAGGGACCCGTGATCAGTAAAACACAGTTGTGTCAATATACATTATCCACATTCGGTCTGATCTATAAGTTTCTAGTGTTAAATGGAACTGGTTAAAGTAATATTCGTTTAATATCACGTAAACACTATAAAATAAGAACAGAACCATTGCACAAGAAGTTGCGTAATTAAATGACATAAGTTATGATTAACATTCAGTCGTATATTCACCGTCTTTGGAAATCGCCTAGGGGGCGTAAAACGTGACGAGACGTCTTTTGTTTTATATTACACATTATGTAAATGCTAATTAAATTACACATTATATAATTGCTAAATAAATTACACACTCATTCAATCATTGCTTTTAAAATAAAATACTGTTATTGAAAGCAGATAAAAGACTCTTTCAGATTTTAGTATTACAAATCGACATATGCAATTAAAATATAAATTTTTTGAAGCAAACAAAGATAAAGTTTTTAAAGTCTACACGAATGTGGTTTTTACCGTGTATTTACTTTACACGAAACTAAAAAAAACATATTTAATTAGATAAATGTATTACAGAAGTTATTGTTACTTAATTTATTAAACGAAAAACAAAGATTTTTTAATTTAATTAAAAAATATACAGAGAAATTTATTTAAAAATTTTCAAACCTTGACAAATATGTTGTATCAAAATTTTATTTTAATTTTATAAAATGGTTTATGGTCATTTATTTAACGGAAATTGAAAGAGTGGTATTCGCTCTTTCTAAACATTGTTTAAATCATATTTCTCATCGTAATACAAAACTTTTATGATATCGTGTCAGGTTGGGAGGTAAATCTCAAAAAAATGTACGGTTGTTTATTGTCTGTTAAGGCGAAGTTTAATGCCAAATCACTATTTTGATTAATCTTTATAACGAATTGGTGTACATTATGAACACAAAAAAATTTGCTTTAGATAAATTGAAGGTTTTCCTATCGTTTCGCTTGAGTAGAATACAAATTAAAAAATAAATTACTCAATAAAAAATATAAATGTACAGTACTAAAATATATATTTTTTCACTAGAAATGTATGAACCAAAGATATTAGAAGAACGAGATATGCTATGTTGGCCGCCGGACCGTAGCCGGAGTACTACCTAATTAGGGTACTTTGAACGGTATCGGGACGTGTACGCACAGAAATCTGTTCTATGTATTAGTGCGGATACCTTAGCGCAAGCGAAGGTGTGCAGTAGTATTAGTGAACAAAACCGGCGACACTCGGCAAAACAATTCCACTCAGTACGAACTGCTCATAGCACATCTCGTTCTTCTAATATCTTTGGTATGAACGCATAAAAACTTTTTAAAAATACAGTATTATAGCTAAGATTATCTGATACAGTGTCACTTGATTAACTTTTTTACTTTCTTATAAAATTATTTACAAAATAAATAAAATCCAATTTTGTGCTTGAAATCGTACGTTTCCTGACTACGTTTGTCAAGCGATTTTAATGCCTATTACCTACAATATAAGGTATACCAAGAATATACACATTTTTGGTTTGTAGCTCTTAAGAATATCTCCCGAAATTGTCCATGGGGTTAAATGTAACTACAGTATTAAAGGTAAAGGATAGTTTTAATAATCTCAGAGATAAACTTATGATAAAATTTATTTAAAATCATTATGTGATCATGTGGTGAAGGGTCGGGTATTGAAAGCGGAAATAATTTCTTTAAAGTTGCAAAGTATTTCAATCGTCTTATTTTAGGTCTGTTATAAAAAATCCTTCCAATTTGGTGCTATTTTAAAAGATTTGCTGCCAACGTCGAAATATAAATTTTACGATCAAATTTTTTTTAATTAAAAAAGGCTATTCGAAGTGCAGTTGCAAGGTTGTCAAACGACACCTACATAATGTACAATAGAATATGTAATAAATACGTAAGTGTATGTAACCAATACATATATTAACTATAATTGTGCTATAATTTTAAAAATAAATACATCACGTATAAGATGTCGCAGAAAAAAAATGTTATTTTGGTGGAAAAAAGATTATTTTTGTGTTTATATAAAAGCAAATTTCGTGATAGTCCTAAAATAATGCGATTACAAGACTTCCATTTTACATTGATTATTTAAACTTAATTAATAAAAAAAATAAAACAAACAACAAAAAGCGCTTGTTTGTTTTGATAAAAAATATAACTAAGAAAACATGATAAAAATTTATGTATAAAAAACGGTTAAAATATCTATAAAAATGTTTCCATTTGAGAGGAATTGAGTTTTTCTTGTGATAATACAATCAATCACACGTGAAACGGAATATTTTACTTTGTATCAAAAAACATGCCATTTTAAAATAATTTACTATCGTTTGAATGAAATCTTTTGGATCACATCGTACACGTTCATTATTTTACTACTTACACATTCGCCGGGTGGTCATAAACCGAAAAGATAATAGATATTTTAATGTGCATTTTATGTAGAAACGCGTCTTTTGAACTAGGCCATAAGCTCACTCTTTGTGTAAAAATAAGCCATTCAAGAAGTTTATAAAGGATTCGAAGAATGCGGAATTACCAGACGCAATTTCTGTGAAACCAGATCAACCTCAGATTTTTTATTAATGCGTAATCGATTTATAATATAAGAGTGATTTCATAATACAACCCCATCAAATTCCGATGCCTCGCTTCAAAAGCCTAGATATTAATGCAATTTTCCTACAATATAAAACAGAGCACTAAGTTATCGCTCAAATCCCACGCTGTAATTTGTCAATTTTATTGGCCAATAGCAAGCTTGAAAGGCATTGCGTCGCAAGATATAGAGATGGACAAGAATAAGATATCTCATTTTGTGGTAATTGTCGTAATTTGTTGCGTGACGTTATTGTTGTGCTAGAGAGGAATGTAAGATTTTTATCAACTTTAATCGATACGCTGCCCGAAACTATCTATAAGGTACCTATATAAATAATTTTAAATACTCATAAACGCGACCCCGTAGTTCGAGTATTTGAGACCCCGTACCTAAAATATTACAAACTGCCTTAAATTCGTGTTTGAAAAATGTCTAGTTCATTTAACGTGAGGATGAACTTGCTGGAAGACAAATTTGCTCCGTGCAGACCAACAAAAGGTAAAAAGCAATGCTTTTTCCGATCTTTCGGCTGAGAGACAATGCATTTTCATTTTGATAAATGTTTTCACCGGTACCAATATTTTTGGTACCGGTGAAAATTTGTTAATTTTAAAGTTCACATTCCCTGTCCAGATAATACTTGGTCGATGTAAAACGTTCCTGCGGATTGGAAGGGCGATTTTATGTTTGATTTATTTAACCGGGGGACCTGAATATTATACAGGTTGTAACGGCACGTACCAGAAGAATTTTATTTTGTTCCGAGCATATTTAGAGTAAAAATAATGATTTTTTTCTATTAAAAGCAAAGAAAATATTTTTTCATCACACGTCGCAACTGAGTAGTTGGGTACAGCCTAGCGGGTTACGTGATACGCACCCCGTCTCTTTCTAGCAGCACGCTAGCAGAGGGGAGAGAGCGTATAGCACGTGGTCCCGTCGCGCGCGTAACAGTGTGATCGGTGGCAACGTGTGATTGGAACATTTTTGTTTTTAATCGAAAAAAATATATATCGGACAGCAAAATGATATATTCATTTTTACTTCAAATATGTCTAGAAATCGTTGGTTAAAATCTTTCAAAATAATTGAACTACCAAATAAATAAAAAAAACATATTAATGTGCGTACGTACCATCACACAAAGAACACTGTCAATGTAAAAATAGATTAAAAAATAGGTATTTTTAAGAAAGAACGATCGATTACCTTAGTATGTAAAAATGATTCTGGAAAACCGAATTGATAATCGATTGACTAACTACGACACGGAATAATGAGGCAGGGAAGAACGAGGCAGGGAAGAATGAGGAAATTTATTACGTTTATCCCTAAAACTGACATCTCTTGATCACGAAAAAAGGTTGTAAAACTTTTATAATTGATTCTGGAACACCGTATTATTATTGATAGCCTGGGACCTGGGGCCATTGACAGGGAAGATTGAGGATATATTACGTTTATCCCCGTTAGCTCACATCTCTTGGACTGCGTTTCTTGGAACTCATCAAAGTGAAGATAATCTATAATGACTCAAGCAGTAACAAAAAGGGTATGCAAAACACGAGCACGCATCGGCTCGAATGAGTCTCAGATGATTCTAGGGAATAATGAGTAATGTGTAGCATCAATGACGGAACGAAATTATGTTTACGGGCGAAATTATAGTGGACGGCAAAACGATTTGGGATACTAAGTTAAGATTTTGAGTGGTTCTGGAGATACCAAATAATAGGTATAAGAATATTACTGTTCTCCCTATGCAGTACATAAATTAAAATGAATAACTGCAGAGTCCGCCCAAAAGAAGTGTTGGAAAACCCCTATAGGGGGAAAGAGGTATAGAAAGGATTTAAAAAATATATATGTTTACAAACTAGATGGAGGAAAATCACTATTGCTAAATTATTAAGAATATCTTCAAATTATAGAAAATTCCGGTTAAAAATGGGATTGCTGAGACTTACGAATATATTAACAGGTTTTCTGATAAACTTTTAGTAAATTACGGTCGCAACGCATCATGTTTACGAAAATCGGAATATTTTGTATTTAGTCATAATATTTTATCAAGGCCAATATGCAAGGCAATTTGGCTTGATATATCATCAGAATTACCAATAATTTGAATAGATTTTTAATAAATTAGAAAATAGTCGTTTTTCTTCGTTTAGGTCGAGAGGGGCGTGGTATCGCTTTGAAAATTTTGTGAGATAAGACACGTTTTTAGTAAAGAAAATAACAAGGGTTGACCCCCTAGAGCAGTGGTTCCCAATTAGTTTTTTCTTGAACACTTCAAGAGTCCAAGCTCGCGTACTCTTAAAATGATAAATATAAATTAGTTTTACAGTGTTACAATATTCTTTCCTACAGTATCGCAACCCCTTTGATATCATTCGATGCCGCCTCCCGTTTAGGTACTTAAGCAGTCATACGCAGATTGATCGACTCAAAGTACCCCCCTTGGAGGTACCACTAAGTGTTGGGAACCACTGACTTATAGGGATGTTGCATCACTTTGTTTTGGGCGGACTCAAGCGAATTAAATTGATATTAAGGGAGTGAGCAATTTGAATGGAACTTAGCTCTATGACAAATTCCCGGTTGTTGACTACGGCAAATATAGAAAATGTGTTGTATATACAACACATTTTTTTAATGTAGTAGGTAGTCATGCATAAAATGGTTAATTTGATAGGGAATGTAAACAACTTTGTAATTTTTTATTTATTTGCGAAAACAATGCCTGAATTTTATGTTTTCTTTTACATTATACCAAAAATATAACCAATTATAAATTTCCTTCGTGTGTTAAGAAATGAACATGGATATTATCATTCACTGGTAATTTCTTATAAGTTACTTAAATTTCTAAAAACACAACAAAAATACTCACTCATGACGAAAACATGTAGCAGTTTTGTAAAGTTTACACAAACAACTATGTTCACATAATCAACAAAAAATAATAAATGTCACGATGGAATTCAGATAATTCACGCATTCAAAGGTTCATAGGAAACAGTAAAATACAAAGGGAAAAGACAAAATTTGCTTTTCCACGACGGTAACAGTTTTTTTGTAACTGTTATTTCGGAACCGGTTCTTTGAGTAACGGTTTGTGATGAAGTGATGCGACCGCGATATTGACTGTTGATGTGATTGGGTTGCGGCTTGGTGCCTGGTGACCGGTGACGGACGTGTGTGGATGCACTAGCACTAGGGAGGCGGAGACGGCAGACTGCGCGGCTGCACGCTGCTGGCTGCTGCCTGCTGGCCGGGAGATGCACCTGCGGGCGGCGAGGGGAGGGGCTGGGATGCAATTAACTCGGCGAAGAGACAATAGGGATCGTGCACTGTGCCGGTGCAGTGCGCTATGAGGGTGGAACGCCAGGGGGCTCAAGTGGAGCAATAAATTCGATTGCAAATATTTCCACGCAGTACGAATTTTAAATAAACAGACCTCGCGTCCCAATAGTGTTTGAAATTTTCTCTTATTTAATAACACAAAACCTAAACTTCCGCCGAAATTATAAGATTTGTAAATAGGTACTTAAGTATTCTCCTACTTAATTATAGATAATATACTTTGTATATGTAATACTTACAATATTGAATTATACAATTTGTCTAAAGATGTCACTATCTCTACTACAATTCTTTTTGCAGTTTCTTCAGACAGGTAGGTACTATTATATTGTAAAAATGCTGATAAGAAAGTAATAAACTCGACGATTTCACACAATTTTTACTGAATCATTGTCGAAGTTAGCCATCTAGTCAAAGTAAGACTTGCTTGAATAATTATTTGAAAGCTGAATACCCTAATACTATCGAGTACCTTATTTCGGTAGATTGCTTATTTTTAGAAAATATTTTAAATATTCAATTAGAACAATTTTAAATACCTCGATAGAACGCTTTGTTCCCAGGGTCAACTTCACACTTTTTCCCATGGTTTAAAAAGGAATTTAAAAAATATATCAACAGAATATATAAACATACCAGAAATCCTAATGATTACATAAGTTTTACTAAATTACGAAAACAGTGTAAAGAATTCTGAATAAAATTCTACAGTGATCATGTTAGCCTAATAGAAAATCTGGGTCTTTTCCGGTTCAGTGGAAAAATAGTGATTTAACACCTATTCATAAAAAGCCGATAGAAAGCGATAAACTACAGAACAATTAGTAAAATGTCTGCTTTACCGAAACTTTTTGATAAATTATTGCTAGACATCACTGTAAAACCTATCAACAACATTATTGTTCCTAACCAACATGACTTCATCACAGGTCGCTCTACCTCAAGTAATTTAATGATTTATGAAAATTACATATCTGAATCCATTGGTTTCAAACAACAGCTGACGACTTAAAGATATATAAAAGAATACGAATTTTTTACATATTTTACAGACTAACTTAGTTCAACTTTATATATAACTTATATTGGTGTGAACAAAATGCTTTATTTTTTATTTAATATCTTCCATGAATATATGAAATAATCATAAATTAATACCAGTGTCACAAATTCGTGGTTTGGGTTTAACATTCGATGAAAACTTGGTTTTCATTGCGCACATTACCAATAAAGCTTTAAAGATGCTTTGTTTCCTTTGCAGAACTTTAATTGATTTTACGTCCCTACATTGTATGAGCAACCTCTATATTTCATTAGTTAGAAGTCAAGTGGAATATAATTCACCTATTTGGTCCCCTTTCTATAAAGTTCACCCTGTCAATATAGAAATAGATCAGCACAAATTTCTAGGGTACGTAAATTTTAAGCTTAAAATTACAATTGAATACATTAATTATGTCAGTTTGATGAATCAATTGCATCTAATAACACTGTCTGACAGGAGAATTATTGTGTTACACAGAGTCATTAACAACTTGACAGACTAGGATCTTCTGCAATACATACACAACCAATAGGATGCATGATCTGCGCAACAAGTTTGGGGGTACTATTGACATATTTACTGACTCCATTTATAGAATTAAGCGTAATCTATACCAGCACTTTGTTGAATCCCACAAATTATAGTAGCGTTGGTAATTTGTCTTATATGTAGTAGGTATTGTTCTAATTTCTATACAATTTTTTGTTACTGTTACATGTTTTAGTAATATGGTTTCATATTTATCAGTTTAACGTTATGTCATGCTTTAAAAACTTTGTGTATAATATTCGATAGCTCACTAGGTTCTAATACTGTTCTTAAAAACCATAAAAAAGCACGGCTGGGTGTAAAACCAAACAAAATGAAATTAAAATAAAAAACAAACCATTGATTCAACTCATTTAAGCATGCGATGAGGGAAAAAAAGTGCTATTTAATATTGATTTCGTAAATATTGCATGGAGGATAATATACATTTAATTTCCCCAACAACACAAGTTAACTTGGGCATGCTAAATTTAATTATTTATTGCATAATATATTTTTTTTAATGCGTCGGTTATAAGAAAAATGTAATACGTAAGTCATATCCACGAAGCTTATCCAAAATATAAATCGAAATAAGCCTTTTTTACAATATATGTAAGAAAAAATGCTTTAATATATATATATATATATATATATATATTTAAAATTAGATCAATTCTCCCCTCCCCCTCTACATATCATCCTAAAACTTTACTTTGAATGTAAACTTTTTAAACGTTAATAATTGCTTTACTTTGTAAGGTTCCTTTAATGTTCATAAAATGAATATTCATAGTATGAACTGAAAGTCTCTCAATTAAAAAAAAAACGTTTTCGAGTTAACAGTAACTAAACGATATTTCGAGTTCCAGTTTTTGAAAATTTGATGAGTCGTCCAAAAATTGTTTTAAAACTTTCTATATATATGAATAATCCAAATAATGTACAACTATTGGAAAGCATGTTTTCACGTAATGAGTAAAGAAAAATACCATTATCTCAATCGATTAATTTGTAGCGGTACGCCACTACTTCATTTGAACGGAATTCCAGAAGTTTCGATATTTTCCAAACAAGATTCTTGGATGTTCTTTTATTATTTTTCATTTTTGTTTGGTAAATTATACATAGCAACCAAATTGTTCTAGAAGCTTTAACTTAAAAGCGACAGCGTGAAGAAAGCAGTCAGTCAGTCATCAATCTGCCATCAGTTAACAAGGTGCTCAACGAGTGATAATCCGCGCACCTCACCTGCGCGAAGGACATTCTTCCCGGCTCTCATCATGGACTCCATCGGGACATCATCATAGTGCTTTGGCTCAGATCGCCGTTCCTGGCCAACGCTACGTGGATTACAGCGCCCTGGTTCCAGCGTCTCTGACCAGCGCTTCATCCACTCACCATGACCACCACGAGGACACGCAGCATCCTCACTGGTCTGCTCAACTCCCGCTCAACCGCCTACTCAAGGTCCACCGCACCTTCGGCATTCTCGTCAGCACTGGAGTACTGATTGCCAAGATCGCCAGTGCCTGACAGACAACGAGTCCGGTCACCAGCGCCCGGCGTCGACTCACAGACCCGCGCTTGACCAGCCATCACAGCCAGCATCCGGAGAATACTACATCTATCCTACGCCCACTCTCATCACGGCCCTGACTCATCAAATAAACACTCTGACCTTCACGACACGTCTTTCATTCCGTGCCTCTTCACCAGATCCCCAAAAATTCAAAAGCCGAGTCAGTTTGGTAGAGAGGCGGCATTGAGACGGGGTGTTTTCCTTCAACCACAGAAGTTAGAATTTAAAAATAAAACTGCGAATGAGAACAGCATTGAGAGCCCCTGCAAGTTGTGTGCAGTGGGCACGTGTGTACATTAGTAAGCATATTGTATCACACGTGGTATGGAAGATTTACGATAATTCCGCACAAAAATAGAAAGGCGTCAGAACCAAAAAAAGGAGATTTCTGGAGACGAAAACTTTCATCTAATTACAAAGATGGAGAAGTAAGTAAATAAATATATAATTAACATTTCCATGAAAAACAAACAGGAATTATAAATTAAAATGGAAATAATCCGGGCTAAACAGCATAAACATGTTCCCCTTAAGGGTAGTCAGAGAGCATAGACCGCCAGACACTCCTTGAATCATTCACATTAATACATCGTTTCATTCTCGGCATAGCCCGACTAAGTACTTCACTCGATAGTGCCATGTTTTCCTCGGGTGTCCCCGACTTCTCGTACCATTTAAATCCGCGTCATAAATATATTACCCTTATACTCTTTTCTTCGTTCATCTATCCAGTACCTTTTTAAATGACACGTTTATGCTGCATCAATGTATTTTTAGTTAAATTTAAAACTCGGCAATACTCTGTTCCCACCTGATTCATTCACGTCCATTGATAAAATAAAATTTAAAAAATCAACATATTGAATACCCAAAATATTGTACATCTACGTACAATTTCGACATTTCATATTTCAATACGTCTACACAATAGATAAAATGAATCAAAAACATGTTTTTTTTCCTACATTGCTTAATTTATAGATGTATTAAGCAGCATCGATAAACAATCGTCGACAGCTAAGTTTATCCTGCCGATATCGCTTAGCTTATCGATATGGCCGTCCTAGACCCCCAGAAAGCGGAAAGCTCGCTGCAGCGTGCGGGACGTCGCGACGCCGCCACCGCGTCAGCCAGCGCCGTCATTGGCCGATGGCCCGTCACAATATTGAAAAATGGCATTAAACTGCCCCGGCCCAACCTACCCATTTAAGACGAACATAAGTGTGAAGTCAACACCAAGAGCCGGATCAACACGGAGCTATTATTAAATTACATCGCGAAGAGCAAAGTTTGAATAGCAATATAATAATACTCTTTCATTTTATACCAAACATGACGCTTTACATTATATATTAATTATTATTTTATATAGAAATGCGTCGTCTCATTTCTTACGAACCGTAAAGGTGCTATCATAATATTGTTCTTTCGCACTGTCAAGATAATAACGAGAATAAGATAAAAAATGTAATACATTGTGTGAAGAATGTGTTTAATCAATTAACATTAAGTTGGTGGTACTTGTCATTATTATTAGAGATTTTTTTAATGCGCGATATTACAATTATACTAAGGACGAGTTGTTTCGCAGAACTTTTAACAAATTCGCCAAATTTTAAAGTTGATTTTCAAGTTCTGCGAAGGTTCTATTCAAGATCTGTTACTATTTTAATTTTGTTAAACAACTGGCCAATTATGATAAAATAAGAGAACATGAATAGAACCTTTACAGAACTTGAAAATTGATTTCGAAATTTTATGAATTGTTAAAATTTTTTTAAACAACCCATCTAAGTCTAAAAAATAAACAAAGAAATATGCGAAAAACAAAATTGGCTGGCTAAGACTATTTCCTTTTTGCTCTGTTACATGGGTATACATTAGTATATATTAGGGTATCTGCTCGCAACATAGTAGCTATCAAAATCGTCATCATTTCGAAAGCAATTTATATTAATAAATAATTTCGCGATTTTGTTAAAGTATAAACAAGTTTGGTGGAGTTATTGCAGGATACCGTATTTTGTGTTGGGAATAATTTGTTATGACACGACAATACATTGACGGCAATGGCAATAGTAGGTAAGCTCATATTCCAACACCTGACATGCTTAGTTATCGAGGTAGGTATACTGAACTGCTGAATTATGTAGGTACTGAGTGAGCCAGTGAGTATTGAGGTGATGCCCCCTGACGTGGACAAACGACAACACGGCTCGCGGCGGCCGGAGCCAGTTCAGCTACATCAGCCAGCTCCGGGCCCGCTTGCAACTGCATTTCCAAGAAAGCCGGAGAGGAAATACGCAAGTGACGCAAGCCACAAGCAAGCCCAGAGCAAGCGAGTCAGAACTTAGAGCTGACACGACAAATCCTTTGCTACATTCATACTGAATTAATTGAAATTATTCATACACATTATTACTTCGCCTCACTCTTCTTTCACTTAGAACAGGGGTATGGAACCTTTTCGCCGCCGGGCGCCATTTGGATGTTTGCAGTATCACCCGAGGACCGCACTTAGTGTTTAGTGGTGGGAAAGAGGTGTCGGAATCCTCGATATTTTATTATAATCACATTTTACTGTCACATTTTGGTTCATCGGGTGAGGTTTGTTCAGGATGCACCTGTCCACCAGCTGCGTGGCGTGCCAGATCGGGAGAGGCCGGTTGGGGAGACCCTTTGACTTCTCCAACTGGTCTCTCTTGAACCATCGCCTTGCGCCTCAGCGGTTGGGATAGATTCATATGTCACTCTTGAACACACTGATTCCAAGATTCCTACCCACCCCTAATACATTTTTTCCTTACTGGAACTTCCTCTCATTCTTTTCATTGAAAAAAACCCTCCATACAGCATCCCAGAGGGAAAGTATTTTTCTCAGGGCCTCCTGTGTGAGGTTAATGTAAAAAAAGAAAAATAAAATGCTTGACCAAATTTCATATTTACAAATGAGTCTACTACTAGAAATTTATAATTGCACTTGGAATGCGATAATGATTTCCCTTGAGTTTTCTTCAAAATGCATCAGCAGATGCACAACTGGAATTTCTGAACACAAAACTGGTTTTACCTTAAGTATTAATCCTTGTTCTAGTCTCCTACTTTAATTAAAACTACACCAGAATACGAAAATGGTTAACTCCGATTCTTGCAACACATAGTCCGCTAATAGAATTTCAAAACTGCGCTTCAAACACGAGAATGGTTTCCTTCGAAACACGTCTGTAGATGAATCCACAACTGTAAAGGTGGAAACACATTATTAAAACCCGACGCAACCCGATGAAACGCGATGCGTGTTGAGTAGAATCAAATGTATTGTTTTCTTATGACCAGAATCACACTATGAACATCCGACATGGCGTCGCGTCGGATGTTCATAGTGTGATTCTGGTCATAAGAAAACAATACATTTGATTCGACTCAACACGCATCGCGTTTCATCGGGTCGCATCGGGTTTTAATAATGTGTTTCCACCTTAATTTTATCTGTAAGCGAGTCCCCCGTTTAATAAAGTATTACACTCATAATTTCTTATTACACATTTAATTTCTTATTAGTAATTTATTTTTGTTTAAATAACTGAAAAGGGATATTGGAGTGTCTATTTATTTGTGTCTAAAATGTTTTATAGTAACGTAAGTACCTGTCAGCTATGTTATACTTTTATCTGGATTTTGTAATAATGTCTTAAAAATGCATCTGAAACAACGTGAAAAAAAACCGTTCTCGCGTTCCGAAAGTATTTTTCATACTCTTTTATTTATTTATTAAAGTGCTCGCGGAACGCACCAAAAAGTTCGCGGGCCGCAGGTTCCCAACCCCTGACTTATAATATGCGAATGTAGCATTTTCCGAGATGTAAAATGTCCATTAATTTTTATTTTGTTTCAGTTATACGCAAAAGCAATATTTTCTAATTTGGTAAAATGTTGATTAATTTATTTTGTTTATGTTTCAGTTGTATGCAAACATAGCACTCTTCGAGATGTAAAATGTGGATTAATTTTGTTCACTTTTCAGTTAAACGTCCATATAACGTTTTCCTAGTTGTAAAAGCCGGGGATTAATTTTGGTTTTGTTTTGAGTTATTCAGAAAACTTACTTTTTTCAAAGCTTTAAAAACATAGATTAATTTTTCGTAAAATGCACACCGCTGGGAGCCCCATTGTAACCTCTCTTTCTGACAAATGCGTCGTTTATGAGAAAAGGCAGAGGTAAAAAACAGAGTTAACAGCGGTAACACTTTATAAGAATTTGTTTCAATTACGCAGTTTCAACCATTAACAATCAAAAATGGAAAATGTAGTTGAATGTCGGGCGAAGCCGGTAGTAACTAGCAAATACCAGTTATAAGTACAAATGAAGAAAGTATAATATAGAAGTAGAGAAAACGTATAAAATAGCATGAAAAAGACGCCAATAAGATGAAAGACGAAGATTTAGCGTGTTTTTGTATAATTTGCATAGTAAAGTATAGTGGAAGTAGCGCATGAGAACAGAGAATGGAACATCCGTTACATGTTGACGTTACTGACTTGTGTTACTAGCTCGCGCGTGCTAATGTGGAAACTACACAACATAACTAGATGATAATCAACTGCGATTGCGTGTATCTTGTCAGCTAAAATATTATATATTTATTATTAATACCCCAAACTAGGCGAATGCCCGTATTATAGTGGTAACATAAATGAGAAAATATAAAAACAATAATACAATGTTGTACATATATCGTAATACGAATGGTAATACAAAAACAAAAATAGTAAATATATACGATAATATGAATTAACAGAAATCAATTGATAAAATTAGCGTACTTAATTTTAGAAAAAACTCTAAATTATATTATGCACTATTGCGATCGTTGAATAAGACCTACTTCAAAATGATCGTGTTTTCACGACAACGACGGTATAACACAGTCAGGGATGGGTTAAAGAAAAAGTAGGACTGAAAGGGATGTACTAATTGTTTTCTTCTGTAAGGGCAGAAAATCTGTGTGTTACACACAGATAGCACCGCCGTTTTTGTGTAAAATGTCTGAATCAACATGGTTATTTTCTTCAGTCATTTTGATTATGGCCTATGAGGCTTTTAAATATTCTTTTAATAGTGAAAATGTGATATGAGCCATATTTCTCAATTGTTATTTTAAAAAAAAGGTATTAAGGCGATGCACTTCGTCGTGTAATATTTTAAATCGAGCCGCCATCAATAACACTCCTTACGTAGATGGCGATAAGGCTTAAATTCCCGCTTTACACCATCCAGCTGTTTTGATTTAGGCAAGAAAAAAACATGGCCAAAAAGTGCCTTTTATTGTATTTTGTGGATGTTCAGGCATAAATATTTAAATGTTTTCCGAAATCTATTTTCCCAAATCATTTTATAAATAACTTAATTTGCCACATTATACAATAAAACCATAACCGAAAATGGGTTCGTAAGTAGGAAATTTTGTACTTTAAAGCAGTTTTCATAGGCCTTATAAATTATTTTTTTCTGGGCTTATAAAAAGACTCGTGTAAAAAATACTCGATTATTTCAATTGCCAAGATGTATTATACTCGCGGTATTTATTTAAAGCATCTGAAAAATTTCTAGGCGACCAAATTTTCAAACCAAAAACACATGATTTTACATTACTACGTAGTGCATCGCCTTAAACTTTCTTACAAGTACATACATAGATGCAACACACAAAAAAAATTGTTTAACAATACCTAGTTATTGCATTTGATTGCCACGTGATATATCAAAAGCCGTTAAATTACTTATATACATTAACTACACTAGTTTATTTTATTTTAAAGCTACTTTTTCCTGCCTTTTGTGTTTTTTTTTTAAATTTCTGTATTACCCGTGAATAGAGTGGCACGATTTTGAAGAAGTATATAAATAAACATTAAACATATAACATGTTTTAATTTATCACCGAAATCGTTTATCAAAAAACAAATCTAGGCGCAGACTACTTGCACGTACATCATATAAGTTTCACACGTAACGCGCTAATTGCTTTTCATGTAAGGTATTCCGTTCAGATTGATCTTCGATAGATGCGATAAGAATGATGTTATGACAATATTCTACTTTTGATTCCCTTTTCTATCGGATGTTGGCCATCATGAGGACAATCTTCACCCTGGAGACTGCAGCAAGGAACTGCACTCATTCAAGCCATGTAACTTTTGAAGCCGTGATTGCGGCGCTTTCCTCTTCCACATTTTGTATTGATCTTCCCATGGATACGGGATTATAGGTTTTCTTTTTGTTATCTAATAATTTATTTTCACATCTTTCGTAATTGTTGGTCATTCGATGAGTACGAGGGCGGTTTGATAAGTTATTAAAATTTATGAGATGGCGTCATAAAGACGAAAAAAAATGAGGAACGAAGACAAAACATTTTATGTTAGTTTAAGTTAGAGAAGAGTTGGAAGAAGTTCACGGTGACTGCAACAGTGTTGAAGAATGTTCATGACTGGGTTAAAGTGGCATAATATCGGGGGACATTTTTATTATTTCTGATGAACGTATTACTAAAATCTCAAATGTTTCTAGAGGGATCCTTACGGACGCAAGTTACTTATATTTAATATTAAGAAAAAAAGGACCATACCATTAACATATTTTATTTAAGATGGTGTGAAAAATTAATAAAACGTTTTTCAACTGTAAAATTAGCGGTAAGCATCAGATTTTATTTTTGTAGACGATGAATTAGTAACTTTCCGAGCTATCCCTCTAGAAACATTTGAGATTTTAGTAATACGTTCATCAGAAATAATTAAAAGAAACCCCACGGAAAGATCGGTCTGCTAGGGCAAAGTCGACCATAGGTCCATCTATTACGCCGGGCCGCGCACCGAGTATTGTTTCAGATTTCATTACTTATGTCATTTAGATTCCTTTATTTTAGAGATTTGATAGGGCGAATTCTACCGCAAGTCTGTCCAATACACAGGGCCACGCATCGCATATTTTTGTACACGGCTGCTTCACTTACGTCGTTAAGATTCTGGGTTTAATTTAGGGTATTGTCTCGTTTTAAGGCGAAGCACCAGTCCTTGACACATTCGGAATTGGACAATAGATTAGGTATATAGATATTCATAGAAAACGCTCGAATCCTTTGAGAATAATTTCAGTTTCCGTGCTTGAAGAAGGCACCGAATAATTTTTGTCACATACAGGGTGCGGAAAAACAGACAATGCAGTTTTAAACGATTATTAAAAAAAAACGGCGCAACTCACAGAAATAAGGTTAATTTTATTTTATTCCGTACATCATGCCGTTTAATGTATGTCCTGAAGATGACATCAGAAAAATGATGCCCCCCAGCAGCGATAAATTGATGAGGCAATTTCTGAAATTTTCGGCCGCATTTTGGCACATCTGGATTTCTTCCCGAATTGGATCCTTGAGTTCGGCCAAGGTGTGACGTCAATGTTTAAAAACATTTTTTTTCAGGTAGCCCCACAAGAAGAAGTCGAAAAATGCGCAAGGTTATATCCAGTGGTTACATGTGGTAGAAAATATATTTAATTCGCCGGACAGAAAAATGACATAAGGTCAGGAATCGCTCGTTAAAGTGTGTCGTGTATGTCTTGATACATCCTGTATAATGGTCCACCGAGCAGGTTGAAATAGAGCGCATTTCGTTGGGTGATTCAGCGATCAGCGCTGATCGGAGTGTCGCAGTGTCAGGGTGTCAGTGTTCACGTCGAGCGTGATGCGGTGATATCACCGGCGCTTCCCAGAAGGACGCCGCCCGCTGCCGGCGTTGCGGCGCGGCGCACGGAAATAACCAAGGACCAGTGGACGGCCAAAGGTTTTAGCTGAAATTCCTCGGCGATGATGTCCATTTCCGAGAAGGATCTCTGTCGATCGGCGACGCATAACAGAACAGCGGATTGATCGGATTGCGGAACGGCAGAACGTTTTTTAAAACGCAACCAAACAAAGAAGCAAGGATTTGCGTAAAAAATATTGGGAAGTCGGTGGCGTCATTCAATTTTCAAACCAATGGCTTTCCAACCAAAAAAAATATCAATACACGCTGTATCTAACGTAAAATAATTTCTGGCAAGCGAAAACTTATCCACACACTTATACAGGGGTGTCCAGAAACCCTTCGAAAATCGCTGAATGATAGCTAAGAAGTATGTGGGGTAAACATTTGAGAATATAACAAAAACAAAAGAAGACTGATGTAAGCGTAATTAACAACACGGAAAAAAACGATTCTGTTAAAAACGTGACAGCATGCCAACTTCCTGATAAAATATGAATCATTCAGAATATATCGAGAACACCTTTTCCAATGGATATCATGACTGAATGCGTCAAAATCAGTGTGCCAATAACAATATCAGTGTTTGTAAGAACGCGTGTTCCGCCGTCCATATAAAACTTTTGACTGATACTTTGTTAGAAACTCTTTCAATTCATTCGTTATAGGTCCGCAGTACCATTTTTAACAGGAAAACAAATAATCTGACTAAATTTACAGTATTTCTTAACAGAGAGTTTTCTCCCTGTAGATTAAGGGATGCATAGGAGATTTTTTAAAATATTAACTCCGCACAGAAGGCCCCGAAGAAAATATTATCTACTATGTTATCTTTTGGGATGATGTGTGGAGGATCTTTTTTAAGGAAAGGAAGGAGAGGAAGTTATGGGAAGGTAAAAGGTATGAGGGATCGGTTGTGTCCAGGAGTGACAGACGTATGATTATATCCCTTCCACTGCGGCACAGGACGATGGGTCGAGAGACCAGTTGGAGAAGTCAAAGGGTCTCTCCAAACCAGCTTCTCCCGATCTGGCACGCCCCGAAGCTGGTGGGCAGGCGCATCCTAAACAAACCTCACCAGATGAACCCGGGCACCCCTGCGAAGTCACCAAAGGTAGCCAACCACTTGGGTTGAACTATGGCAGAGGTGTTGGTTATCCAATAAATTGTTCCCGGGGCGGCGGTACCCAAACCCACTTCCCAAATTGTAAAAAGATATGAATAGAGTAAGACGTGTTATGACATGATTGAGCGAATCAAATGATTGAGTATCCGCAATAAGTCAAGGATCGAAGTAGAAAAATACTTGTATGAGGCAATAATGTGAATGGTTTTCGATGAAGCAAGAAGTGTTATTTATTTTGTAAATAATGTAATCAACATAATACACATAGATTCATCGTTTTATGCGATAATTATTTATTTTGTTTCTGAAAACTGTTAAAATATTAGATTTTCCAGTTCAAGTCAATTTGAACAATTCACCAAATTTCAATGTTCATTTTCGGGTTCTCTGAAAGTCCTATTCAAATTCTGTTATTATATCATTATAGACTAGTTGCTTGACAGAACTGAAATAAAAACAAAACTTGAAAAAGTCGTTTGCAGAACTTGAAAATGAATGTTGAAATTTGATGAATTGTTCGAATTCTCCGATTCAACCTTTCCCAAGGACGGGTTGTTTCGGAGAATTTGAACAATTCATCAAATTTCAACGTTCATTTTCGGGTTCTGTGAAAGACTTATTCAAATTCTGTTTTTATATCATTGTAGGCTAGTTGCTTGACAAAACTGAAATAAAAACAGAACTTGAAAAAATCTTTCACAGAACTTGAAAATGAATGTTGAAATTTGATGAATTGTTCAGATTCTCCGAAACAACCCGTCCTAAAAGTCTCTTATAGACATTATGATAAGTAGTTGTCCAAAGATATAGCCCAGTCAATGAACGCATTGAACTGGAACAAATTAGGGGAAAGCTGAATTTTTGCAGGTGAATAGTACCTTCCGTAGGGAGTATTTTCACAAAAGTCCCCACTCCTCCCCCGCTTGCTTCCCCCCTGTGTCCACCCAAATATTAAAATTGTAGGGTTCTATTAAAACCATTATATCTCCTAAACTAAAACGTGTATTAGAAAATTACTTCCAGAAATGAACTTTTTATAAAATTAAGTGTGTAAAATTAAATGTGAAATAAAACTTTTTCATATCTACATAATTTCACCAATAATGATCATTGTTGTTAAATTTTTTTTGACCTTCAGATCACTAGTTTAAAACCTTACCCCTCGACCATGGGCCCGTCAAATGAACAGAGATTAAAATCAACAATCATTGAATTTCCTATAAGTATACAATAGATATACATATTGGGCCTTACTAATAAACGTGTTTTAAATTTTACACAAATGATATACAACAATTAATGTATGGTAAATGGTTGTTTATCAGTTGTGTAAAATTTAAACCACGTTTATTAGTAAAGGGGATCATGTCAAATTCATTTCCATCCTTCTGCACAAAAATGCAAAAGAGTTAATATTAGGCCATTACTCAGCAGATTGGTTACAGATTCACTTCTTAGTGAAGTGAGGAGACATCTTGAAGGGAACTCAATTAATCTAACCAAAATTACAACACCCAGACAATGCTAATAATATAACACATTAAATGAAAAAAAAATGGTAATGGAGCAAGCACCTCCCAGCTCAAAGTCAAACGTAGACCACAATATTATGAAGGCCGCAAAACGTATGTAACATAGAATTCCGCGCTTGTTCATGTCATTTTTTTGCTTACATTGGGAATGCGGTTAAGGATAAACGTTACATAAGTATTCATAGATTATTTGTTTGCGCCCCTGTATATGTAGTATGAATATGAATAAATAGTTTTGTCTGTATAAAAACGCAATTCTTTCAAGAAAGGCATACACGTACAATATTTTATTAATAATTCGTCTTAATATTTTAAGGCATAACTTACAAAAAGTCTATTTTCATAAAATTATCAAATTTAAGTCATCTATAACTGCGTAGATTATAACGTATATTACGTTTACCCTAAGGTTAAATTGTGTTTGTAATTGTGTAATCTAAGTTCAGGAAAAATGTCACCAAAGTACACAGGAGTTTTGAGATGACAAAATTTGTATTTTGGAAAAAATCTTATTTGAATACATATGTAAAAAGTTTAGATAAAGCATGTTTAAAGTGTGATCTTTAAATAGTACCTAACAAAGTCGCTATCCATGTCTGTCTGTTTGTGCGTTTAGTTCTTCTAAACCAGAAGTTCCCAAACTTATTTGCCCCATAGACCACTTGCCAAATATTTTTTTTCCGTAGACCCCCTGCCTGCCGAATATTGAATTTTCCTAAAACTATTAACGTCCCATGTGATAATCATTTCTCTTTTTCCTAAGAAGATTCCCTTCCCTTGCCTCCCCAACAACCGGGTGGCGGTATGGTTCCTCTGTCTTTGCATTGTGCAGACAGGGGCGCCCTTGTGAGGTATTACACCAAATGAAAATGAAGCAGGATAAGCAACGGGAATTTCTTGCTGCCCTTTTAGTTCTTTGTTAGTGCTTATTCCGGACATTTCTTCTTGTCAAGAAAAAAAGTTTCATTTCCATAGTTCATTAAAATGTCCTCAAACTTAGTTTTGAAGTCTGTGTGAAGTGCATTTAAATGTTGAACGTCATTATTACCCTGGACGTTTTTCAACAACAAGTTGGGGAACTAGGAAAATTCGCGGCTTCCAATGTGCAATGTTTTGCTTGAATATATTAATTCTGACGAGAAAAGGAATGTAGACTCTATTTATATACCTCAATTAACAACTTTACGAAATATAAAAATATCAAATAAGTAATTTCTCAGTCTGTTATATTTGTGTTAGGTCTATTGTGTCATTTACGGAACTCCTAAATGTTGACTTGAGGTAAATCGGGGTCCGCTCGTATGTACCCCCATTTGAATCTCGTGGACCCCCAAATTTTTTTCTCGCTGACACAGACCCCCAGCAAGCCGATATCGACCCCTGGGGGTCCATATAGACCACTTTGGGAACCTCTGTTCTAAACCATACAATGGATGTTGATAGGGTTTTCACTATCATTTACAGAATTTCTTCCGAAAGGTTTAAATATAAAATACATGCATATATAGAAAGCAGAGAAAAGTTGATGTTTTTTTCAGGCACAATATTCGTAAACTCAAAACATTTCTATTAACTGTTCACAACCCCGAGCAATGCCAGGTACACGTCAGCTAATATTTTATAAGAGTAGAACCTGTGTAGCATAATTTAATTGGATTACAATACATTGTGCAAGAGTGGTGGAATCTGCAGGTACCCAAAGGCGGCCAAGACTCTTCATTGTGTTGCAGGGTTCATCTCAATTTGAACAACTGTCTGCAGGCTATTCACAGATAATATATCCCTTGGTATGTACATACTACACTTAGATATGATAAAATTCCTACCTTTCTCCTCCTGTCTCATAATTTTGTCAAAGCCGGCCATGTTCCTAATCTCCAGGCTTTCTGCGAGTTCATCCTCTTCATCATTGGTCAGATCCCAGGCATTCTACACGGCCAAAAACAAAGAATCTTATCACATTAATATTCTTTTACAATTTTGTGTTGTTTCGTGTTGTTTTGTGGAAGAGATAAATATTAGTAAGAATTATGATATACTACATAAATCATGCCATGTGCTGATTCAACACTGTGACTATAAATAATAGAAAAAAGGGAGATGTGGTAAAGATGAACACGTGCCGACTGTCATTGAGCTACCACCAAAATATGCAAACCACCAAAACGGTGGAACCAAAAAAAGTTGTGCATGTTGTCAACACGGTTTCATATTAATAATGGTTTATGTCCCATCTTCCCTGTTTCTTTTATCTAAGGCTGTTGCTAATCATGCTGAAGAGTTTATTATTCAAAGAGATCATACATTATTAATAACTAGCAACTAATGTGCATGATGCTATGCAAAAATAAATAAATATGCAGTAATAATAAGGAGTCAAAGCTGACATAAATTAAAACATCTATTCGAATTATTCTATTGTAAATGTTTAAATAGGGTTTGTGAAACCACCAAACGTCAGTTAAGAAGCTTGTGGCATGTTTCAGTCGAAGCTTCCAAGAAAAATAAAAACGCGTAAAAGTGTGCTTTCAGTAGTAACATGCGGTATCCAAATTATAAATCCTCATGCTATAATTAAACCTTCACTCATTTTTTTTCTATCAAGATATAAATCGACATCGGTTGTCAATCAATATACAGTTATTAATAAGATAGATTATTGTAGAAATATATTATACATGTTGTTTTGCGCCCTTGAGGTGTTTTTTCAGAAAAAACGGCACTATACAAATCATCCAAATATTATTATTATTATAAATAAATTATAATTTTATTTATCCAGCGTTGCTCGGGGACTTGTAATGTTTTGAGGTTGTGAGAATCTTAGAAGATATACAATTCCGTAGTACATTATTTTTATAATGTTTAGCCAGCGTTCACAATGTGAGCTCCCGGAAATATATTTTTACGACTTGATTAAAAACTTCAACTTTTCTCTACTTTCTATAAAAACATAATATGCATGTATTATGTACATAAACCTTCCAGAATAAAATCTCTAAATAAAAGTGAAAACACCTTCAAAATTCTGTGCGTAGTTTAGAAGAACTAAGCGCACAAACAGACAGACGCGGATAGCGACTTTATTTCATACTAGCTGATGTTTATCCTGCGTTGCTGGACTTTATTCAACTTTCTATAAATATAATATGCATGTATTATATATATAAACCTTCCGGAATAAATTCTCTAATTGATAGTGAAAACTCCATCAAAATCCATTGCACAGTTTAGAATAAATAAGCGCAGAGACAGACACGGATAGTGACACAGTTTCATAGTATTTACAGATTGTTTAGAGCAAGGCTGCCCAACCTTTTTAACAGTGGGGCGAAATTGACGATTTTGAATCACTGGCATATTTGAAATCCATGGGGGGGGAGGGTTGTTAAGGAACTTTGCTGAGAAAAAATTCCGCGTACCGTAAAATACCCAAAGACATCATATGTGATTCCCCACAACAATTTTTCGAATTCCGTGGGGGGGGGGGGTGGCTACAAGATTCTATTTCGGACGCAAAAAATCAAAAACCGGTGTATTTTTGTTTAAAAAATATAACTTCAACAGGTTAGATTTTTTCATCGCTGATTCTCGTTCTGAGTAGCCTAAATAGCGATAAATCGCCTTCGTTGCAACACTGGTGACCGCGCGCAAGCTGCATTGTTTGTTTTACCGCGGGCCCGCAACACTTTTTCAAATTGGCGGGTTTTTTGAAAATGGTTCACGCGGGCCACTTATAATTCGTTTGCGGGCCTGGGGTTGGGCAGCCTTGATTTAGAGCAACCCAATAGACCTATTTGTTAGGGCCCCTTTAGTGGTTTTCTGATTCACATGGTTGACCATTGTTAAATATTACGTGAAAAAGAGAAAACCACTGTCACAATTTCTTTAGGAAGGCTTTCCTAATGCTCCAAAATGAATAAAAAATATCCAGGCGTGTTAAATATTTTGAATCCTCCCGATTCAATACTTTTTAACTACGAACCGTTTCGAAAGTACATAGTATGTAAATAAATAAAATTTTGAAAAACTCTTGTTAAGAACTAGATCGTTGGTGAAAAATCTAAACCAATTCATAGTTGTTTGATACAAAAACAGAAAATCCCTAGAAGTGTGATCTATATCGAAGTGAAAGAAAACTAAAGTCACCAATTTACATTAGTCTTTTTGACTTCTAGATCCCAGACAGCCCAAAGAAATTGAAGATCTATTAACCCCTCAGGTCTCTGACATATTCTGTCAGGAGATCAGAGTATTTGCGCTTCGCAATAAAATCCAAATATATGGAATATTTCTAAACGTATCCGAACACTAAAAACTGGTTTTAAAATATGCTGTCATATTTCAATATCATGTATATCTCTAAATAGTATAAAATAAAGTCACTACCAGCGTCTGTTTGTCTGTTCGCTTAGTTCTTCTAAACTATACAAATGATTTTGATAGGATTTTCACTATCATTTAGAGAATTTCTTCCGGAAGGTTGATGTATATAATAAACGCATATTATATTTGTAGAAAGTAGAGAAAAATCGATGTTTTATAATCAAAAATATTTTTTTGGGCACTTACATTGCTAACGCTGGCTAAACCTTACGAGAAACATCAAAACAATGTACTTGGAAATTGTATATCTTAAAAAGGTTTACTGAAAAGTCCGCAATGGCATGTCTATCTCATATCTCGTTGCCGGGGGGTAACGCCGGGTACATATCAGCTAGTAATGTATAAAACAATGTCGCTATTCGGGTCTGTCTGTTAGGGCGGTTAGTTCTTCTAAACTACGTAACAGATTTTGTTATGGTTTTCACAATCATTTGGAGAATTTCTTCCGGAAGGTTTATGTATATAGTACATCCATATTTTATCTATAGAAAGTAAAGAAAATACGATGTTTGGTAATCAAGTTGTGAAAAAATATTTTCGGGCGTTTACATGCTATCGCTCGTTAAACCTTATCAAAATAATGTACTAAGGAATTGTATACATTAAAAAAGCCTACAGAAAAGTCTGCGATGGTATATGTCTATCTCCTAAAGATAACCCTCAGCAACACCGGGAACACGTCAGCTAGTTAGAAATAAACAAATAATTTTTTTGTAACTTGGTTTCATAGAAGTGTACACTTTAATACTTCTAAGGTTAACATCTAGATTTGAATATAAAGCTTGGTGTTTTCTCTTTCTAACACCGTTTAATTCATAATTCTAACTATGTTATTAACCCATTGGCCTCCGAATTGTTTTGTACCGAAGTTTTAAATCTGCAGTGGTGTACTAAATCTTACATAACTTTTAAACTAAACATGCAAACGAAACAATTTTTTTAAATTTACTCGTTCATTGAATTAAGGTATGCAAAAAATATATGCAGTTTTTTAAAAAATAATAATAATATGATTAGGATATAAAAATATTTTTTTTATAAAAACCATTTTTTTTTTCTTTTTTTTATAATTGGATTAAGAAAAGTTTTACATTAATCATACTTATGACCATAATATATTTTATTTCAATTTGGGCTGATGTTAGCCGCCCACCACGCATTTTACGAACAAACTTGTCAATTCCCGAACCACACGCTATTTAAAAAAAAATTCAATGACGCTGAAATATAACAAAATTTCAATCGTAAATATCAGGAAAAAACTGTACCAACGGAGTCCTGCCAATTACTACGAAATGAATGCTTAATTATCTACAGAGCGATTGGTATTTAAAATTTTAAACACAGATGTCAATAATGTATCCCTTTTTCGTTTTTAAGCCGACGACACCAGACCCGCCGGGACGGCGTCGTTTGAGGCCAATGGGTTAAGGAAAACACAACGATTTCTATTAGATCATAATTGAAAAATCAAAAGCAAACTAATTAGGTTAAAAAAAATATTTAAATATGTTTTATCAATTTAATCCTCAGGCTAATTTGTTGGGTTTTTTGAACAAATACCTATTATTCGTAGAGTCAATTTGTTCGCTCTTCTGAACAGCTCATATGGTCTCATAGAAATCGCGTCTCCCTTACCGTCATTGTTAGAAATGTGAACTAAACAGTGTTAGAAAGAAAAATACCAAGCTTTACATTCAAATATAGAAGTTAACCAAAGATCAATTAAAACGTACACATCTATGAAACCAAAGGTTCATAGATGTGTACGTTTTAAAAGATTTTAGAAAAATTTATGAAATTTTGAGAATTTTTTATCAATTATTTTTATATGAAATGGCGAAAAATTAAGACGGCAATAATGTTCATAATACATTTGTCTAATAAAACATGTGTTTTTTTTTGTTATCAGTAATTTTTCTTCAGTGTTTTAGACGAAAAAACGTAAGGTGAGCCACTTTTTATGTTTGATTTAAATTTTTTTATGTTTATTTCTAATAGTAAAATTAGAAGACGTATTTAATCACCTTTTGAAAACAGTTATTAGTTTTCAGTTGGATTTTATTGAGAAGCACAAATACACACAAATTCTCTGACTTTCTGAAAGCATCTTTAAGAAATGTAATGGTCAATATAACAGAGGCATGAAGGGTTAATTACACACAAATTATTATTATTGGTTTGTTTTTTGTAGATAAAATTAATTTGCCTTTAAGCCCTCAAATTACTATGTAGTGCATACGTTTTTTTGTAGAAAACGATGTTTGACTTTAAGCCTTAGAATTGTATGTTTTTTGACATTAAGGCATCAAATTAAGAAAGACATAACCGATCACACTTCAATCGTTTTATCTGTTCCGTGTGTGATGCCAATTGCACAGCACCAATTCAAGCGGTGAGTCATTTTGGATGACATCAACTTTTTGGCATTACTAACAGAAGTCTCTCTTGTCATTTAAACTTCTTCTCGAGATACTGATAAGTTGGAAGGATAACAAACAAATTCAAATGCACGTCTGTTACTTACATAATGTGCATAGAAGATTGATTAGAGGTCATTAAGTATCTAGATAAAAATCATTAGGTTAATGATTTCATTACAATCTTACACATATAACAGTAAAACTAGAAACTTAACTATGAAGTATATTGGCGAGATGCATTGAGAAAAAAAAACAACCATACTTTAAACAATCATCTATTGCTGCGCATAATTTTTAATTAGTTTATCTGTTAATAATAAAATGTAATTGTTTTCGATAGCACTTATATTATGAAATACTAAAAAATTCATTAACCCTCAGGTTAATTTTTTCGGTTTTGGGAACGAACAGCTATTACCAGCAGTCAATTTGTTCACTTTGTTTGTTGGAACAGCTCACATGGTCTCATAGAAATCGTTGTGTCTCCCTCGCTACCATAGTTAGAAGTATGAACTAAACGGTGTTAGAAAGAGAAAATACCAAGCTTTATATTCAAATCTAAAAGTTAACCTCCGAAGAACTAAAATATTTCTATGAAACCAAAGGCTCCGAACATTATTTGAGAAAAAAATTGTGAAACTTTGTGAATATTTTATGAATCATTTTTGTATGAAATGACACAAAAGTGAGGTGACAATAATTTTTATGACACATTTGTCTAAAAAAACGTGAATTTTTTGGTTATCAGAAATTTTAGTTCAGTGTTTATATGAAAAAAACGTAATGTGCGCCATTTTTAAAACTTTTAGATGTTTGCTTTTTAACGTTAACTTTTTATTTATGAAAATTATATGTTTATTTCTAATAATATAATTTGAAAGCGTATTTCGTTAGCTCTCAAAAACAGTTTTTAGTTTCCGGATACATTGAGAAATATTCTATTTATTTGAATTTTATTGCAATGTTGACACACACAAATTCTCTAACCTTCTGACAGCGTCTTTAAGAAATATGTATAACGGTCAATATGCCAAATGCCTAAGGGGTTAAATTAATAGATACATAAATATTAACTTATCTTTTAGCTTTATCGTTATTGTTCCAAAATGTACACACTAATCATAAATCAGAGAAAAGTGTTAAAAATTCAATTAGTTTATATTTAAATATTTGTTATAAAAAGAAAACACGGAAAATGAAAAGAAATAAAGAATGCTAGTTGAAATGTGTGAGTGTAATATGCGTGTAATAGTGTGTAGAAACATAAAATGAAAATCAGCTGTAAAGCCACCATGAAGCAAGTATGAAGAATACTGAATACTAACGGGGTTGACATTAATCTGTAAAGGTGCTTGTAATCTAGGATCCGGAACGGCTAAGAGTCCGCCGGGGAACACGTCACGAACGTTGCCGTTCAACAGCGGCTGATTGTAAACGCCACCTTCGTTAGATGAAGCTACATGACTCCAATATCCCTCGTTACTCCGCTCTCCGGGGCTACTATTCCAGTTGTCTTGACTCTGAGGATAGAAGTAAGTGTTTGGATTAGGCGACAAGGTATTTCTCATGGGCGATCTACTGCTGTTCTCGTGCTCCTGGTTCCAGTAGGCTTCGATGTCAGTGTGGCGCGGGTTCATGTTGCCCACGTTGTAGTTCAGCATGGGCGACCTCCTAGGCGAACTGCTCTCGCTGAAGTAAACGGGGCTTTTATTCATGAATCTAGTCTCGTGCTGCGTGGCATTCTGAGGGGTGCTGCCACCGGATGGGTGTTGATTTAACTGCAATCTGTTTGTGGGCGTAGAGCAGGGAACAACTTGGGCTGGGTGTTGGCTCGAGCCTTGAGTCGTATCAGATTCAGCTTTATGGGGGCTATTCAATGATCTATTGGGGCTTTTAGTTGAAACTTTTCGATGGCTAGTGGGAGTATTTTCAGTGGGACTTGATTTTTGCTGAGAGGGGTTCTTCTTGAAATGTTCTGGGATCTGAACTTGTCCGATTCGGTTGGTTCCAAAGGACGCCACAGGAGTTTTAGTGTGTGGCATGATAGCTATACTTAGGGGTCTTGGTGGGGTGGAGGAAGCCATACCACTTTGTAGTCTACTTATTTGAGATTCCACAAAACTATGAGGTCTGATTTGCGGACATACGTTAGTTCTCCTCATTACTGCTGGATTGGATAGTGCTAGGGATTCATTTGACTGTTCCGTGGAAGTGGTGTCTGCAGGGAGCCTGGTGCTGGTGGGGAAACTGTCCTGATAGTCTAATGTGTCATCTTCCTGATCGCTTTCCTCACTCATCACTTCCTCAGAGTAGCTTGTATCGTACTCTATAGGCGTGTCGGCACCAGGGAAGTATGTACATAACATGTTCATACTTTCCACCACCTGAAATTAAATACTCAACTTTAATAAAACGGGTGGGATAACTTGATGAAATACACGGAACAATTTTTAACAGGTCACAATGTTTCAAGTGTTGAATTACATTTGGAAACAAACTTGAGAACCTAAGTGACGTATTCTTCAAAATAAATATTAAAAACCAAGAGATACAGTTTGTAATAGTTAATTAGTTAACAAACAAAATAGTATGATCTATGGCAGATGGCCAAAATGATATTTTTGAAGTGTAGAAAGAATGCTTAAGCTTTTTATTTATTTAATTCAATTTGTACAACTTTTTTATAACATCACAGGGTGTTGTAGGTCATTATAACTGTACTGTTTATACTAACGTATGTGCAGTGCCAAAAACCTAGTAAGTGCATTGTAGGACATGAAAAACATATTGATCTTTTTATCAACTACATTAAGGAAGTATGTGGCTCTCCCTACAGGTGAGTTCATGAACAAATTGGTGCGACTCGCTCTACAGCAAAGGAGGTTATGGCGACGTCCTCGAGAGTGAGACTCAGGTACAAAGAATTTGTTTAAGCCAGAATCTCATTTTTAGATATGTAACCGTCTAGTAAAATATAAAAATATTTAATCAGAGTAATACCTCTATGTATATCTAAGAAGTGGTAATTGGTCATGGCCAGGATAAAAATAGATGGGTATAGCCAGTGGTAATATCCGTAGAGACGCAAAAATAAAGATCTTATAATATAAATTTCTTGTGAACTCTTTCAACGCACAAAATGTATGTTAGTTCGTGTGGGGCCCAAATGATTGAATTTTACTCCAATACACTTAAGACTAGTGTGTTATATAATAGCCTCAGCATTTGTGCATTTTGAAACGAATACAAATTTCTAATTACGAAGCCAAGAAGCTTGAACGCTCTGCTTACTAAATAGTTTTTTTTTTTCGTGAAAAGTTAGTTTATAAATAATATTGTTAGTTTATTAATAACCCCTCTTTGATTTGGTTTAACGTCGGAAAACAATTTCATAATCAAAAACAGGATTCTTCGATATTGTACGCGAGACGATACTGCACTTAGGTGTACTGAAGCTTAGACAGTCAATATCGTGTTGAAAAAGAACGCAAGAAGGTTTTTAATTGAACGATATAGTTTCAAGAAGGTTTTTAATTGAAACAATATAGTTTCTAGAAGGTTTTTAATTGAACGATATAGTTTAAAGTCATCTGCAAAAAGTAAATACTGCAAATGAATGATGACAGAACCAATATCGTTAATGAATAGCAGAAACAAAACCGGTCCAAGGATAGACCCCTGAGGAAATCCATGTCGATGGATTTGTTACTTTTTCAGGGCCAAAATAAGAAACATCAACCTGGTCACCCTTATCAAGCGTTCTTGATATTACTTTGTATCTTACTATTGGCAGCACGGGCAGTAATTAGTCTTAGTTGTCAGTCACTAGTGATAAATCTTAACTGTAAGAAGTTAAATTCATAGGGTATAGGTTATATATAGATAAATTACATTGTAAAGCGCCCTTAAGTTGATTTTTTATGAAAAGGGCACTATATAAATGATCCAAATATTATAATTAAATAAGGAAAATGAAGATCATCACCTCATGCATGCTGGGCCTCTCTGCAGGGACTTTGTGCCAGCACTGCGTCATAAGGTTCTCTATAGGCGGCGGGCAGTTCTCTATTAGAGGTGGTCGCTGTCCTGAAAACAAAATAATAATAAAGTTAATTAATCACAAATTCAATTGTTAACAGACTGATTGCTATCTCTAATGCACAGAATGAAGGTAGGCAAGTTGAGTGTGTTTTACAGGTATTTCAATGGAGCCTGCTCAAAGGAGTTAGCAGCATTGATCCCCTCTGCACCGGTGCATGTGCGCTAAACTCGACGGACATGAGCGGAACAACATTTCACAGTTGATGTTGGGTACATGAGAGAGGGTCGTTTCTTGAACAGGTTTTTGTAAACTCGCAACAACAAGCTACTGGCAACCGTTTTTCCTCCTTCTGTTCTTACAGTCCCTATCTTAACCCGCTTCACAAAGCTGCCCAACCATACAATATAGTTCGCCTGTCTTTACACTGTAGTCATGGGGGAGAAATCTAAACTTAAAATGTATGTATTTTATTACATTACAAATTTTGTTTTTCGTTTACGCACAATTCATTACAAAAGAACAAGAGTTTTTTTCAGCTTTATCATAGGAATATTTATATGGGAAAAAAAAGTCATAAGGTCAGTAGGGGCAATTGCGTCATATTTTTTTGATTTTTTTTGACAGTCATCTTTACAGATCACCTGACTGCAACTCATTGGATTTTAATTTGTTTTTTTTGTGAATAACTCATCAACAATAATTTGTTTATCAGAAAATGTTTGCTTTAATTAACAAAATCCTCTTGATTTCGTTAAAATGAAGTGAAAGTAAAAAATGGAAATTATCCGCATTTGCCCCTCTATGAGGTAAATGCGTCAAAGATGTATTTTTCATACCTAAATTTCAAATTCCAATAACAAATATTATTATCTTAATTGTTCATACATTTTTACTTCTGATCAAAATATAACAATATATTTCCAGATAATGACAGCCGAAATATATTGTTTTTAGAAATTTCGGGGCAAATGCGTCAATTTAGTGAATGCCGCATTTACCCCTTCTACTAAACATGCATTGCCAACCTTTAGTTATGTGCCTACATAATTAGATAGATGGAACCCCCCCCCATACACACAAGCCCTGCTTATTTATGGGGGTAAATCAAATATTTAGATATATACATATATCTTATATGATATCAAGAGAATATGTATAGGGAACTTATCTTTTTTAAATATATTGCGACTCACTTTTTTTCTAGTTTGAGTTGTTTCAAACACACGCGGTATATTAAAAACAGCGGTTAAAACCTTTGGTATTTTAAAAAATAAGTAAATAAGGTAAGCAGAAGGCCGTGGGTTCGAGTCCCATTGGCGGCATGTATCTTTTCTCGTGAGATTTTTCAATTTGCATTATTCTTCTCTTACAATAATTATTGTTATAATAATTTAAAAATATATATTATTTTAAGGTAATTTGGCAATTTTTAACCATTACCAGAGATTTTAGCTATGGCTTTATGCAATAGGAAAATAGCTTAAATACTATTTATAGAAGGGCAAGTAGACCACAATTCAAAAAAAATTAATAGCAATCGGATGAAATTTTAATCGCAATCGTATGAAAAGTGTTGGAAATAATTTCATAACGCCAGAGCTCACTATCCTATAACCATCCCGAGTATGCGCACATCATATTTCCAAAGTTTCATCGCAATCGGATGAACGTTATGGCCGCGCATAGGGTACGAACAAACAAACAAACAAACAAACAAACGAATATTAATTTTTATATTACAGATGTATTATACTTTACTTACTTATGTAAGTAAATAAATAAATAATGAAAGAATATGCTTCAATGCACAATTGAAAAAATATACCATTTATGGTTGTCGATATCTGGAAACGGGGTAATTGCGCCTACTAGACGCATTTGCCTCAAAAAAATAGTCGCATTTACCCCGAGTCACTACTAATTAATCGTATTTTTTCAGTTGTCGTATCTCCAAAATACGCAATGGTTTCTTTAAAATAATTATTTTAATTGAAAACCTTATTACTTTTTCTTAACTCACCGTAAATTCAAACTCCACACTCTAGTGATCACAGAGATATTCAAGAATATAAAATGGCGAATTACTTCCAACCTGTCGCCAAAAGCGTTGCCTGCAGACTTCTGAGTTATGGCATAATACACAAGAAAACCGCTAGATGGATATAATTACACTTATTGTAAACATTAAACGAAGCAGGATGGATATACGCAATAGCCCCGTAGACGGATTTACCCCGGCTGACCTTAATTCATTTTTAAGTTGTGTAAGCTTTATCTATTCATATTGGCAAAAGACGAATTGACGACAAATATTGTTCACAAAATCGCACTACAGTAAATTAAAATTTATTACTATAATTTAAAACAACAATATTGTGTAGACTTAAGAATCGATCTTTATTTACCTCATTTAATTTTTATCCTTTGTCAATTAGGAATTTTCATTTTATTTATTACACTTTAATATGAGATGAATAAGAAATTAAATAAAAAATGTATATCGAAAGTGTTTTCTATGGGTCGTATTCGTACGGCAATCTGTTATATTGTGAAATACATATACTTTAAGGCAGTTTTAAGTGTATAGAACGGTACCGGTCGCATTTTTACTTAATGTTTTATCGTACTGAACAATAATCACAATCTGCTGAAATGATCGATATCAAATGAAACGTCAAAACAATATCTACGATGGATGTGACCAGCGCACGTATTCAATGTATGAGGTCTATATAAAATGCGGTCTATGGCAGGACAAGATCTGCCCGGGCCCACTAGTATTTATATAAAATTATCAGACAGCAATGCCTTTTCCGCCATTCAAGTAGGACCGGGGTAAAAGATAGAACTACCCTTCCCGCCAGAAGTGTGTTAAAATAGTTATTCAACGAAGTAGATACTCAGGATCGGCCTGGTTGCTTGAAATGACTTTAGTTGTTAGTGACTAGACCTGCTTAGCCAGGTACTTGTCACCAGTCACACAATATAACCGGGAATGGGGATGTCATAGTCGGCAACCTCTTAAATATAATTAATCTATATGAATAATTTCACACATAATATAATTAAGTGCTTAAGGCGATGCACTACGTCGTGTAATATTTTAAATCGGGCCGCTATCAATAACACCCCTTATGTAGATGGCGATAAGGTTTAAATTCCCGCTTAACACCATCCGCCTGTTTTGATTTATGCAAGAAAAAAACATGGCCAAAAAGTGCCTTTTATTTTATTTTGTGGATGTTCAGGCATAAATATTAAAATTTTTTCAGATCATTTTATAAATAACTTAATTTGCCACATTATACAATAAAATCATAACCGAAAATGGTTTCGTAAGTAGGAGGTTTTGAACTTTAAAGCAGTTTTCATAGGCTTTATACATTATTTTTTCTGGGCTTATAAAAAGACTTATCTAAAAAATACTCCATTATTTCAAAGGCCAAGATGTATTCTACTCGCAGTATTTAATTAAAGCATCTGAAATATTTCTAGGCGACCAAATTTTCAAACCAAAAACACATGATTTTGCATTACTAAGTATGGCATAGCCATTTTCGCTATCGCCATCGCTGCTTTTGAAAAAAGTTAAGGGTTCATTAATTTTACCGTGAATAAATAAATAAACATGGAAATTAAGCGACATAAAATATATATTACCGCAGAGGAATACAAAACATTATGAAAGCAAAAGAAACAATTATCTGTGTATTAATTTTAGTAAAGTGCACCTGGCATATCAATGCATGGCATGATTCTATAGCATTTTATCCAACCCTACTTATAGTATTACAGTGCACAAGGCATATCAATGCATGGCATGATTCTATAGCATTTTATCCAACCCTACTTATAGTATTAAAGTGTACAAGGCATATCAATGCATGGCATGATTCTATAGCATTTTATCCAACCCTACTTATAGTATTAAAGTGCACAAGGCATATCAATGCATGGCATGATTCTATAGCATTTTATCCAACCCTACTTATAGTATTACAGTGCACAAGGCATATCAATGCATGGCATGATTCTATAGCATTTTATCCAACCCTACTTATAGTATTAAAGTGTACAAGGCATATCAATGCATGGCATGATTCTATAGCATTTTATCCAACCCTACTTATAGTATTAAAGTGCACAAGGCATATCAATGCATGGCATGATTCTATAGCATTTTATCCAACCCTACTTATGGTATTAAAGTGCACAAGGCATATCAATGCATGGCATGATTCTATAGCATTTTATCCAACCCTACTTATAGTATTACAGTGCACAAGGCATATCAATGCATGGCATGATTCTATAGCATTTTATCCAACCCTACTTATAGTATTAAAGTGCACAAGGCATATCAATGCATGGCATGATTCTATAGCATTTTATCCAACCCTACTTATAGTATTAAAGTGCACAAGGCATATCAATGCATGGCATGATTCTATAGCATTTTATCCAACCCTACTTATGGTATTAAAGTGCACAAGGCATATCAATGCATGGCATGATTCTATAGCATTTTATCCAACCCTACTTATAGTATTACAGTGCACAAGGCATATCAATGCATGGCATGATTCTATAGCATTTTATCCAACCCTACTTATAGTATTAAAGTGCACAAGGCATATCAATGCATGGCATGATTCTATAGCATTTTATCCAACCCTACTTATAGTATTAAAGTGCACAAGGCATATCAATGCATGGCATGATTCTATAGCATTTTATCCAACCCTACTTATGGTATTAAAGTGCACAAGGCATATCAATGCATGGCATGATTCTATAGCATTTTATCCAACCCTACTTATAGTATTAAAGTGCACAAGGCATATCAATGCATGGCATGATTCTATAGCATTTTATCCAACCCTACTTATGGTATTAAAGTGCACAAGGCATATCAATGCATGGCATGATTCTATAGCATTTTATCCAACCCTACTTATAGTATTACAGTGCACAAGGCATATCAATGCATGGCATGATTCTATAGCATTTTATCCAACCCTACTTATAGTATTAAAGTGCACAAGGCATATCAATGCATGGCATGATTCTATAGCATTTTATCCAACCCTACTTATGGTATTAAAGTGCACAAGGCATATCAATGCATGGCATGATTCTATAGCATTTTATCCAACCCTACTTATAGTATTAAAGTGCACAAGGCATATCAATGCATGGCATGATTCTATAGCATTTTATCCAACCCTACTTATGGTATTAAAGTGCACAAGGCATATCAATGCATGGCATGATTCTATAGCATTTTATCCAACCCTACTTATAGTATTACAGTGCACAAGGCATATCAATGCATGGCATGATTCTATAGCATTTTATCCAACCCTACTTATAGTATTAAAGTGCACAAGGCATATCAATGCATGGCATGATTCTATAGCAATAGATTATTTTGTATCACTATGCAACCCCATGTGATAGTATTAGTTAGTTAGGTTGGAAAACATACATTCAGACCCTGCGCAGAAAAGTCCCACAATAGATTACATTGCAAACCGTTAACTTATTTTAGCAAACTTTACTTTTCTGTGCAAGGTCTGGTTATTTCATTGTTTGCTAGCTGACGGTCAATGTACAAATAATGTCATAATTTATTCAAGACATCAAATCTTAGTGCCAAAATTATTGCAATGTGGTTTGCCTCCAGCTCGTCGAAATGATACTCAGAAGTTGTGTTATGACATGTCTACTGTTTCTTATGTCTATGGTAGCGTATAAATAATATAGAAACCTGTGTGAACTGCCCACATAATTCTAAAAGCCGAGCCTCCAACTTCATCAAAAGGTTTCCGCCTCGACAAAACCTCCCACAGTATAATTCCCCACGAGAAAACATCACACTTCTCCGTATATGATGATCCTTCAAACACCTGAAATGAGAAACATCAGAATATAATACCAAAGGATGAAATAACACAGTACCACTTATTTATACAGGAAACTAATAGTAATTTCTTAACTAAAGTTTTATTTAGGTAGGGTTATCAAACTCTCGTCACATTTTATATCGATTGTCTATGATTGTCAGTGTCATTTTGAATTGTTACAATTGAATCGAGGGCTACAATGTTATCTACCAAAAACATGGAAGCAATTTTAGGGCTTAAAGTCAAAAAACATTTTTGACAAAAAAAATACCGACGAGGGCTTAAAGTCAAACAATGTTATCTACAAAAAAACATACTGCAAAATTATTATTACATATTGGTATGGTTTTTTGTGGATAACGTTGCTTGACTTTAAGCCCCAGAATTATTAGTAGATAACTCGGAAACCCTTTACATCGATTCTCACTCAATCAGCAATCATAAATTGTGGTCATATGCCAAGCATAACAGTGATGTTGTTATGCTTGTCAGCTAAACACAATTTGTTCAAAAGTTAAAACACGACGACAATCTGAGTTCAGTAGCAACGTTCAAAGAAGTAAAAGCGGTGATAAGATGTTTTAAAGGTCATATGTAAAATAAAGGACAAATTAGTAATAACCTCTATGCTACAAATAACTGACGTGCAGTGTTTATATATTCTGTAATGATTTCAATTTAATTACAGAAAATATAAACACTGCATGTCTGTTATTTGTAGTATGGAGTTTATTAATGTTGGGGTATTACTAATTCGTCACCTATAAAACTTTTGATCACCGCTTTTCGATTGTTTGGGTTATGTGTTTGTTATGGGTTGATCTTTTTTCTTATCGTGTAATAGGAGTTTTTCAAATATTGTCAGTTTATTTGTAACCCTGGAATGTTTGTCAATCTTTAAACATGTAAAACAATACCTCGGGAGCCATCCAAGCTGCACTCCCTTTATTATTGGTCATGTAGGTTGCCTTATCGGCCGCTGTTCCAAAATCACAGATCTTTAACCTCAACCCGCCCATCACCAGCAGCAGGTTCGGAGGCTTCAGGTCCCGGTGGATAAGCGGTTTTGGGCGCATTGAATGTAAATATGCAACCCCCTGAAAAATGAAAAGATTAAGTACAGTGAATTGATAAATAAATAAAATCATTTAGAAAATAACAAGTCCCCTACATACCTACATATTAAAATGTTTTAATTTCCAAACATTCAGCCTACTCTTTTTTTTTTTACTGGCAATTACATCACATGATTTTATTACATAAGCTCCACATAGGAGGCCCTGATTTCCCTGAATTACTTCAGGTCCTATGTCATCTTTGGGGATGCTGTGTGGAGTCTTTTTAGGGAAAGATAGGAGAGAAAAAAAGGGTTGCTTTGGAATCTCGGGGTCAATGTGTCCAGGAGTGACTAACGTATGAATCCATCCCTCCCACTGCGGTTCAATGCGATGGGTCGAGAGTCCAGATGGAGAGGTCTAAAGGTCTCCCTCAACAAGTCTCTCCCTATTTGGCCAGCCACGCAGTAGGTGGGCAAAGACCTAAACAAACCTCACCCCATGAACCCGGGCACCCCTGCTAAGTCACCAAACGAAGCGAACCACTTGGGGTGACCTATGGCAGGGGTGTTGGTTATCCAATAAATGGTTCCTGGGGCGGCGGTACCCATACCCAACTACCAAATTAAATTAAATATTATAAACATAATGACTGACATTACTCTTACAAATCACAATTTCGATTTTGGAATGCATCGTAAAATAACAAAAATAATATATTATTTGCTGAACAAACAGGAAAACTGACGATATATTATCAAATAGTAAATGGTCAGTTGGAGATAAACTACAATTTTTTTTTAAACAATATCAACCAATGACGTTACAATATATCTAGACTTGTTATTGTCTCACAAAATTTATATAAAATGTGGTAAATAAGAAACACTCTTATGTTACGTTTCAGTAAATACTTAATTCAAACGTTGCTCATGTATGACAAATATAAACATTAAAGAATATAAGAAGGTCGGAGAATTTTTTTGTATTTCCACTTTGCAATAAAATCCAAATAGTGGACTATTCTATATTTAGCCAAAAACATAAAACTGTTTTTGAAAGGTGATAATAAACGCATGATTTTGATAAATAAAATTTTTTAAGGCAAACTTGAAAAAGTTTTAAAAATGGCTCACTTTACGTTTTTTCATCACAACACTACAAAAATTACTGATAACCAAAAAAAACACATTTTTTTAGACAAACGTATTACATATAAACATCATTGCCACCTCACTTTTGTGTTGCTTCATATAAAAATAATACATAAAAAAATAAAAAAAATTCTATTTTTTTTTTCAAATTATTTTCGGAACCTTAGGCTTCATAGAGGAGTACATTTTAATTATTCTGTGGTTAAACTTCTAGATTTAAATATAAAGCTTGGTATTATCTCTTTCTAACACTGTTTAGTTAAAACACTTTCTCATCACACACACAAGGGCATTTGGCACTTTTCAAAGGCAATTTACTTAGGGTTAGCAGACGACCTTACAAGACGCATGATAGAACTAAGACATCTAAAGTACTGCAATTGACATACTTTTTGCTTACCACATTGAAATTTCTACGGCGCGTCTATTTATATTGTAACGTCATTGATATGATCATTTTTAGGCATACCTACTTGTACATAACACAACTGCTGTCAGTGCTCTGGTTTTTTTTGCATTGGTTGACCATGCAAAATTTAGTTAGACCCTATTTTTTTGTTGCTGAAGGTCTCAGGGTGATGTTTGCACTAACATGCATCTTTACCAAAAAATGGAGCATTAAATTGCGGTAATATTAAATAATATGATAGGTACGTCTTCTGTGAACTTTGCCTGTTGCAATGTTTGAGGTATTCATAAAAAAATATTTCTATTGCAAACTAATATAATATCTTACATGAATAGGTACACTTATAAAAAGCAAATAAGGCACTATATTTGCTCTTCATCGTATTTTTCAGATGTAGCTGTAGGTGGAGAAATTATAAAAAATTTAGAGAATGGGTAGAATTGTTAAAACTTCACAGAAAATTGTCAATATTATAAAGTTGGAAAGGTTTGTTAGCATAAAAAGGTATGATTATTGTGGCTGCCTGCTTACTGATATGGAACTCCGATCAGCTGTTGTGCAACAATTAGTGCATTTTAGCATGTTGTTCAGGCATGGAAGACATTAAACTAATAATTACCACAACGCCTGATAAGTTTAGAGTATAACATTGATAATTACAACAATACAGATTATGAATTCAATGTAAGTTACCTCAGCACATTGTCTAGCCCAACTCATGGCGTGGGCGGCCTTATATCTAGGTTTGGGATTACAGTGCAGAACGTTGTACAGCGAGCCTCCTTCGGCAAATTCCATGACGAGGCAAACATGGCCCTTAGTGCAAGCCCCATACAGCTTGACTATGTTTGGATGAGACACTCTTGACAGCTGCCGGACTTCTACACTAAATGCCTTTCGTTCTGCCTCGGAATTTATATGTTTCACAGCCACATGAGTTCCTCTCCATAGTGCTTTCCATACTACCCCGAAAGCGCCCTTTCCCACCACCTGTGGATGTCAAATAAATATTTATTTACAATGGCTTGACAACCATTTTCCTTAACAATATTATTCGATCAATTAAGCAAGATAGGATAATTTATTCTCCATATAAATCTTTCTGTGGCTAGGAGTAATGTATTAAGCATTCATTTGACAGCTCGTTACTGAAAATAATCTGCAAACTTACTTGTATTTTCTGAATTTCATCATAGTCGATTTCTTCTAACTTTTGTTGCATGATGGGTCCATGTTGTATTTGCGAAGCCATCAGTCATGGGCACCATCACATAAAATTTTATGACTCCATTAAAACCATTTTCTATTTAATTTCTGCAGATATATACAAACTATCAAAATAGTTCACGATATTTCTTGGTTATGTTACTACGAATATTGTTTAGAATGAAGGATGTTATTGAGAGACATCTGTTGACCGACAAGTTTACAATTATCAACTTTGATTTTATAATAACAGATGGCGCTTTGTCGTTTCTATGTTAATACGTAACTGATAATATTAGTAATGTACGCTATTATAACCTTTAACGTCCCGTGTCTGATATGAAAATTGGTTGTAAATCGTAACACAAAAATTTGAACTACGAGGAATCACAACTTGACTCTTTTCACAGGTAGGGTCGGCAGAATCTGACGATAAATAATAATATTCTCGCTATGTATGTAGGTACTAAAATTTGGTGAATAAAAAATAATAATATCGTCCAATTTTCGTCACCGGCCTATTTAAATTAAATAATGAGGTCGTTGTTTTTTTTATTTCGGTCGTAAAAATCTCAATTACTTAGTTTTCTCTTATTGGCACAATTCGTTAGGGGCAAGCTATACGGCATTGCGTTTTTTAAAAAAATTATCGTAATGATATCTATTTTTTTAATGTGGGGAAATGACAAGGGAGACTCGTAATATCATAATCCAATTAAAATAATTTTATAAAAATCGGTTGGATCGTTAGCTCCTCCAATTTCAGTAGGTCACCCCAAGTTGGTTCGCTACGTTTGATGACTTAGCAAGGGTGCCCGGGTTTATGGGGTGAGCTTTGTGCAGGTCATTGTGAACAAAAAATCCAAGGTTCCTCCATTGGTCACCACTAACGTGTCAAACTTTGGGGTCAACTCATTTAACTTTCCAGTCTCAAATTTTGAAAGAATTTCGAAAAAAGTTATTTTTCTTTTTTACTTGTACTATCGGTTCCATGATAACTCCTCAAAATGACAATTCAACACACCTTTAAAAGGTAATGTAAAGTCATTTATATTGATGAAACAAAAATTAGGTTAAATAGTTACCAGAGATGTGCTTTATTTCAAATAAATCCATTTCAAATGGAAATGCAAAATGGGTATTTTCCATTTTGCATTTTAAATGCTTTTCTAAAAACCATTTTGCATTTTGCATTTTAAATGCTTTTCTCAATGAATTTTCCATTTTCAATGCTTTTTTGCAACATTCTTCCTACAAGAATGTTATTTTTAAGCGGTTATAATATTGTAAAAACCTTGAAAATATATTGTTTTAACCGTTGATTTGAGATAATTGGGATTTTTATTTGTTATCATATTTTGCACCAATTGTACCCATATCCACTCAGCGATACCATATGGTGGCACCCATTATTACAGAGAAAAATAAGTTTTAAAAAATAATTGTTAATTTTCACTTGGGTCTAATTACACCAAAAATATTAAAGGAATTCAATAAAAAAATAATCTGTGTATTAATGGGTTAAGTCTACTTTCATCCTTCATCTGACAGTTTCATGCCTCACTGGCCTCACTTCCATCCATCATGTTTTTTTTATATGAATACCGCACAAGAGTCCCTACTGCTCCCAACCGTCTGGAGCCAGTGTGACTACGGTATCCTCAATTGGGGTATGTTTTGAGGCTGAAGGTTGTGTGGAGGGGAAGGAAACGAGGAAGAGGAAGGTGGGGGAGTACCTGGCTACAGATCTGGTCACAAGACAAGGCTAAAGCTATTTCAAACAACATTTCAATTCTGAATAGTGGTCTTACACCAGGGCGGTACTGAGAATATCTTCCACAGTAAATTGTGAAAAAAACACAAATTAAATTTACTTGCGCACGCCGGAATTAGAACCCGCGACATTCGGCTTGCTAGTCCCCACGGAGGCTGTCGAAGGGTTGTTATTAGCACGCCCTAAGAGTATGGATATTATAATTCCGTGAGCACACCGTTTTGGACTGATCTAGTCTTTCAATCTTTATTATAGGTGTATACCTACATATAATAAAGTGTCCCGGTTTGGGTTTGTTTTAAGAAAATTTACAGTTTTATTCCAGGATTAATGAAATTTTGCACACTTGACCTTCAAAACAAAAGAAAGGTCACCCTCTAAACGAGATTAAACCCCACCCTTAAAAGCAGAATAAAGCCCGGAAAACCACGGGAACTTCAGCTAGTTACCAATAAAACTCATGGCTTGATATTCACATTTATTAAGATTTATTGTTGAAGTTCTAGAATCTAGATGATAAGATATGATTTGACAATTTAATTAGCAGATGTGTTAATGTAAATGGGTATCTTCAGTACATATTTTTTTGTAAATGTCGGTGAAATGGATAATAATAATTATTGATTATTTGAAAGGTGTGCGAATTGTTTTAATATCAGAGAATGCCTATAGGGACTTCTATGATTTAATATAATATATGACTATATAATATATATTATTTTGAAAACAATGATTACATTTTAAACATGGAGATGTTTAAATAACATGAAAGTTATGATAAAATAATAAAAACAAAATTTTCCATCATTGTGCCCATCCAGTCATTTATCAAATTACATCGTTTTTATATAAATCTTATATAAAGGGTCTCTCCCGATTTCGTTACAGAAATATATAAATGAAATTTGTGAAATATGTTATGCGTAGTAGCATATTTTAATTATAGACAAAAATATCTTTTTTTATAATTTATACCTAATTCCTTTCAATCTTATTTATTAATATCATTATTTTAACTAAGAAAAGAGATACATTAGTTGCCATCGATCGATATGCCTAGAAAAAAATGTAAAATTATATTGGCATTTGAGAGAACATTATTCTGTTCCGAGTGATTTTATTGGTGCAGAATTCAATTTTATTGAACATATTATGAAGTTATGACAAGCGTTTAATTACATTATTTTTATATATACATCGGGATGAATGTTTAAATATAATCTTCTTACTTCTACCACATAGATTTGAATAAAGATGCGTGAAGACTTCGCCTTATACACTGCAATTAGAATTTACAGTACCATGCGGCGGGACACGGGGAATCCCTGGTCCCTGTTGGGCGTGGTGCGCAGTAACTCGTTGAGGGTAAAGAGATCCTCGTGAGGCCGGTAGTTGAAAGGTGAGCGCTTCTTGGCGACCATGAACCTCTTGGAGAGATGGTTCCTGTTTCCGAATCCAGCCCATTGCCTCTTCCTGCGCAGGTTCTGGAGGTTCTGGAGATTCTGGAGGTACGCAGGTTCCGCGGGGATGATCTCTGGAAAGTCGTGGGTGTATTGGTAGTGACCCTTGGGTTGCATAGCGGAGGGCCGCGCGGCGTAGTAGGGCCGGGTGAAGTGCGAGGGTAGAGCCGGCTCCTCCATCCATCTCTCGTCACTTTCTTCTCTGTCTTCTCCAGTGTTGTCCTCGAAGGGGTCAGCCAGGTTGTAGTTGTTGTAATAGTTGTCTGAAGGATAGTTGGGAGATTGCTCGTTGTTGCGTCGCTGTTGTGCCTCCCACAGGGACAGGAGCGCTAGTATGTCTTCAGACCGCATGTTGGATTCCCTCTTGAATCTATTGATGGTGGAGTATCTCGGAGACATCTTGCTGACCCGGCTGAGCGTGGCACCCAGGTCCGCCCTGAGGGGGTGGGAATTGGCCCTCTTCCTGCGAAGGGCAAGACGAGAAGGGTCCGCCGAAGGGGGTTCTCCGTACAGCTCGGCGCGCATTATCACGTGCTCTAGAGCTCCCGTGTTCACCCTGGGGGGCTCCGCGTCGGCTCGGATTGGCTGGCCATCGTAAGCTGAAAGAAAAACGTTATCTCTTATTAAAGTTTTGAAAAATCCAAAAATAAGATATCTAAAAGCTAGATGTTGCTGTATTTAGTTAATACAACAAGTCCCTAGAAGAGAAGTCGATACAGAGATATCTTCAAGTTTCTAAAAAGTATTAGGAGATACATATACATAACAATTTATTGCTCAGTCAATCCACCTAAAAATCCTTATTACCATCATCAGTCAGCGCCATCGGATACGGTTCTAGGTCATTCTTGTCGCTTTTGTTGAGGAACAGTGACTGGGCGTCGTCCTTGGGTTGGTCCCAGCTGTCGGGAAGGTCCACAGAGTCTCCAGATGCAGAGAGGCCGGGGGGCCTCTCCGGCTGTTGAGTGGTCAGCCGCTCTCGGCGGCCTTCCTCGATGTCTCCGATATCTATAATACAAATGCAGAGATGTGCAAAATGGGTACCCAAAACCATTTGAAATGCAAAATGGAAATGGGTCAAAACTTTTCCATTTGAAAATGCAAAATGCAAAATGGTTTTTAGAAAAGCATTTGAAATGCAAAATGCAAAATACCTATTTTCAAAATGCATTGAAAATGCAAAATGGTTTTTAGAAAAGCATTTGAAATGCAAAATGCAAAATACCTATTTTCAAAATGCATTGAAAATGCAAAATGGTTTCTCAGGTCAAACAATTAGAATAATTATAGAATTTTTAAACAATTTTGTCATTTAATAATGGACATCAATGTAGAACAAACATATTATATGATGGTAAATCCAATAACACCACGACTACAGATTATGAAACCATAAAAAATTTGCGCGGGATTAATGTTGCCAACGTAAAAACATAGAAACTGCTATCTAACATTTAATATTACATCGTCATGGCCCCATGTTCAGTATTTGAATCAGTATTTTTTGTAATGGTATCACTCAATTGTCAGGGCTCCTACCAGGGAGCAACTTGACAAATGTAAATTATCTCTCATAGCGAGGTTGAGGACCGACTGATATTTGGGGCTTATGAAAAACAGATGAGTGGAGATAGTAGGAAGAATGTTGCAAAAAAGCATTTAAAATGGAAATGCATTGAGAAAAGCATTTAAAATGCAAAATGCATAATGGTTTTTAGAAAAGCATTTAAAATGCAAAATGGGAAATACCCATTTTGCATTTTGCAATTCCATTTGAAATGGATTTATTTGAAATAAAGCACATCTCTGTACAAATGCATTATATCCCTTACACAAGATGTACTCCAAATTTCACATACAAAAACGTTAAATGTCCCGCAACATCACAAAATATATTTACTCAACTTTTTTTTCTTTGTAGTACCTACTACAAATGTTTCGAGGAGACGAGGTGTTTGTTTATTGACACTACATTACTGCATTTAATGTGAGCATTAGAGCATTACAGCATTGGCATTATAATATATGGGACATTTGTAGTGCATCTTGAATGAGGAACTCAACACTGCCACAAACATAGAAACAAAAAATTATTACTGTGTAGTAATACCTATCGTAGTAGTACCTATCTACTGGAGTCATTGGTAACCGAATAACTCAGGACAAATCAACACACTTTTGAAAAGTGATAAAAAATATTTAAAATAGGTTACGCTAGGTTTGTAGACTAGTTTTTTCATAATTTTTCAAACGTGTGTTGATTTGTCACTGTCCTGAGTTGTCACGGAACCCCTCATTTGAGTTGGGACACCTTAACACCTCATTTCAGTATCTAAGTACCTAACCAATACAAAATCCTTCCAGATTAGATAGATCGACGAAGTTAAATGTATCGCCATAATGACTATGCGTAGCAAAGTCCTATTTCAATTTGATTGTTTTGCAAATCATTTGCCTGTAAATTTGTTCGTACGCTCCGTTTCAAGATGGTGGCCGTCGCGTCGTGGCCGTTGTGATTCAGTAAAGATTATTTTTTTAAGTGTTAAAATGTTCGGTTTATTTGGCCTTTCTTATTTGCATTTTTTCAATAATAAGGTTCCTAACCACCTGCCGGACGAAAGTTTGAAAAAAGAATTTTCATTCAGATAGTGACGTTTCTTTGGGCAAATTTTATAACTCCTTATTTGAAATTTAAAAAAATGTTATATGAAATATATTATGGTTGATAATTAAGTAGGTAGGAAGTTAATCAACTCACAAATCTTATGATTTCAGAGGAAATTTTGGTTTTAATTTATTAAATAAGAGAATATTTGAAAGTACTATTTGGACGCGAAGTCTACAGTTCACAGAACTACTAGTCATAAAAGGATAGTATTTATCAAATTGAAATAATATAATTTGTCAATGTTAGAACGAACATACTCACAATTTTAATGAAAAAATACACTTTGACGCATTATGATCAATTTTATTTTCGTGGTTTGTTTTTCTTAGGGTGGTTTATGTAGGAACTGAATGCCACTGCTACGATAAAATAAATACAATAATAAATAAACACACTCCATACAATGGAATCATAAATAAATAGTTACATTCAGTGCCCGGTTGTGGTTGACAGTGGATTTTATTTTTAATTCGTTCGAAGCAAAATCATGTTTTAAATTTACAAACCAATCATACAAAAAACGGAAAACGAGGACAACTTACAGAGATTCAATTTATAATTATTACCCAGGACAGGTTGTTTCACAGAAAATTTTCAAAGTTAATATTTATATTTACTCTCATTTACTGTATTTAATTTCATAGTTCTGTTTAAAAAAAACGCTACTAATTTTAGAAAAATCTTTGGTTAAATAACGAAAAACGCCCACTTATATTGTACATAGGTTACTATTTTTATAATTTTGTAATAACCTACTGTTACCCGTTCTGTACCGTTTATGTGTGTTATGTTATGTTTATGATATGTTTTGTTTATGTTTATGTTTATGTTTATGTTATGTTATGTTATGTTATGTTATGTTATGTTATGTTATGTTATGTTATGTTATGTTGTGTTGTGTTGTGTTGTGTTGTGTTGTGTTGTGTTGTGTTGTGTTGTGTTGTGTTGTGTTGTGTTGTGTTGTGTTGTGTTGTGTTGTGTTGTGTTGTGTTGTGTTGTGTTGTGTTGTGTTGTGTTGTGTTGTGTTGTGTTGTGTTGTGTTGTGTTGTGTTGTGTTGTGTTGTGTTGTGTTGTGTTGTGTTGTGTTGTGTTGTGTTGTGTTGTGTTGTGTTGTGTTGTGTTGTGTTGTGTTGTGTTGTGTTGTGTTGTGTTGTGTTGTGTTGTGTTGTGTTGTGTTATGTTATGTACCGTGAAAAACAGCGACCCATAATGAAGTAATAACAGAACATGAGTAGAATTTTCACAGAACTTCAACTTTGAAATTTGAGGAATTGTCTAAATTCTGTGAAAGTTTTGTTAGATCACAGTTTCACTATACCTTTGGAAGATGGAACAGCTGTTGACCGTAAAAATAAATATAGATACAAATTTCAAAAAGCGTATTTGGTTTTGAAAATAATAATATATGTTTTATAAATCATTACAAGATTCGACATCGTATTTAACAATTTTTGCAATAAAATGCAATCATAGGTGTTATTAAAGTAATTGCACCTATACATCTCAATATAAGTATTTTAAGGATGGTTTGTTTTACAGAATTCGAACAATTCATCACATTTAAAAGTTATAATTCAAGTTCTGTAAAAATTTATTAATGTACTGTTATTATTTCATCATGGACCTGTTGTTTCGCAGTAGGTACTTGGATACCAACAAAACTTAAAAATAACTTTCACAGAATATGAACATTAACTTTGAAATTTGATGAATTGTTCAAATTCTGTTTGACAACCCGTCCTAAATAATATGTATTTTTAAAATGTATTATATCAATGTAGTTCATATTAGTCGATGTTAGCAGTAACTAAGTTCGATGTAGTTCATATTAGTCGACGTTACCAGTAACTAAGTTCGATGTAGTTCATATTAGTCGATGTTAGCAGTAACTAAGTTCGATGTAGTTCATATTAGTCGATGTTAGCAGTAACTAAGTTCGATGTAGTTCATATTAGTCGACGTTACCAGTAACTAAGTTCGCTTTAAAGCACTTTTGCTGACTCTGGGACAAAAATAAATGGCGCCAGCTGTTGGGCGGAAGGTAAGCTAAAGCCTTCCGCAAATATTTACACAGTTAGGTTATAGTGTCAGCAAGTAGATAAATAACTACCTACCCTCCATCTCCATCTATTGAAGTACATAGGGTATGTAGTTGTGGGTTGTTTGTTATTGGTATTCCCACTCACCCAAAAGGTGCCATTTTCCGGCTTGGGAAACAGGGTTTTCTAATAAGAGGTGTTATTTTGAATAGCCCGCTATTTCGGTAGATGTTACTTTTGAAGCTGTCATTTTTTAACATTTGACAAGTAGAAACTACACTATTAATAAAAATGGAACGATGCACGCTTCAACAAAGCATTGAAATTATTAAAATTCACTTGGGTGAATCAAATGCAAATCATCTTGAGTGATGAGGCCCATTTCCACCTCGGTGGCTTCGTCAACAAGCAAAATTGTCGCATCAGGGGCTCGGAAAACCCAAGAGTTATTGTTGAAAAGCCTCTCTATCCTCAACGTGTGACTGTTTGGTGCGGATTATGGCCCGGCGGAGTCATTGGACCTTACTTTTTCGAAAATGAGGCTGGAGCAATAGTTACGGTGAATGGATCGCTATCGAGAGATGATTAATGATTTTTTTATGGCCGGAATTGGATGGTATTGATCTGGACAACGTTTACTTTCAACAAGACGGCGCTACGTGCCACACAAGCAACGAAACCATTGATCTTTTACGATTGAATATCAAAATTACACCTCTTATTGGAAAACCCTATAGTATAAAATAAAGTCGCTATTCGCGTCTGCCTGTTTGTGTGCTTCGTTCTTCTAAACTACGCAACAGATTTTGATAGGGGTTTCACTATCATTTAGAGAATTTCTTCCGAAAGGTTTATGTATATAATACATTCATATTATATTTATAGAAAGTAGAGAAATGTTTGTAAAAATGTTATCCAAGAATTCACAACCTCAAATTTTTACTCCAAATCATTCACAACCCTGAACAACGCCGGGTACACGTCAGCTAGTACTAAAATAAAGTCACTATCCGCGTCTGTCTGTTTGTGGATTTTTATAGGGTTTTCACTATCATTATAGACTTCTGAAAGGTTATATGTAAAATAAGACAAGTATATTATATTTATATAAAGTGAAGAAAAGTCTAGCAACGCCAGGTACAGGGTCAGCTAGTTTTATACTATTTAACGATTTGATTCAAATTACGCGATAAGCACTTTTTACGTGAAGTGGTTTTAATAACCCACAAACAACAAAAACATCATCTTGCATATTTAAAATTCCACTGAAAAGCAAAACTTAAGTTTTCCTGCATGTAATCAATAAAATGAGTTTTTTTTTAAATAGTTTTATCAAAAGCATCACAAATGGTAGAGGATTGCGAGTTGCGCGGCATGTTACCTCGTAAGAAGAAAACGATGTCGGAAAATGGTTTTCTTAGACGTCATAACTTCCTATAATTTTATAATTAGGCTTCACACATTAAAAAGTAAAAATTATACAGTACAAGTTTATTATACATAACTAAAGTGCCCCAGTAACAATCTTTTGAATTTGTTATAAGTGATAAATTAAAGTGTAAACTGACTCGGTATAATTATTTCCCTCCATATGTACTAAAATACAAAATTATCTAATTTTCTGCATTGATCAATACGATGTAATACTATTTTTGATAATTCTCGGACCGGTACCAGCCCACTGTATGATGTGCATAATAAAAAAATGAAGGCTTCATAGTTCATCCCATATTGCGCATTTACGTATTTGAAATCAATTGTATTATTTTTAGTGTGGCGGAACAAGGTAATATACCCAGATATAAGGTATAGTGTGATAACCTCATCTAAAAGCCAATATGTTTTCAATGTGTGATGTCACGATGATAAGTGTAAGTTTTTTTGCAAGCAAAGCAGTACCCAGCCATGACCTTTCGGAAGTAGCGTGTCTGGCGTTATTGCTTCTCAGTGTTAATCAACTTACCTTTGTTCCCATGGTCTTCGATCTCTCCTGGCGGCTTCGGGGCGGCGTGGACTATCAAGACAGCAGAGCAGATCACCCAGATAACGTGGGAGAAGTTCATGATTAGCAGGTAGCAGGTAGTGGGTAGCGGATACGGGACGCAGGTCAGGCGGCAGTCTAGCCGTCCACAGCGTAATGCGAGTCAGCTCCTTGTGTTACAGGTTGCTCATCACCCGGGACCGGTGTTATTATCTAAACAGACGGGCAAGGGGGGTGATTTCCCGCTCAAACATAGCTTCATCCCTCGCACCCCCGCACCAGACGTGGAGCGCGGGACAGGGATGGATGCAAAGGTGGCTGTCGATATTTACTGAACCTGCGCATTGCCGACTACTTCGGTCGGGGGGAGAATCACTCGTGACCGGAAAATATTAAGTAAGTTTTCCAAATACTATGATGATGATACTTCTTCTTCTTCTTGGTGTAATAGAGGAGAATTGGTGGGTGTCGACGTGGGATTCTGATGTTGTTCAGTCAGTCGATGACATCGGAAGCCACTACTTGATTCTGCACAGATGGGCCTCCAGCAGCTGTAGTCCCCGACGTCAGAGTTTTTCCTTCCTTTTGTTTTGAAGGTCAAGTGTGCAAAATTTCATCAATCTCGGAATAAAACTGTAGATTTATATACAATCAAATCTACTCCGTCCAAGTAGAAGATAGCACATAATAATTTATAAAAAGAGGTTTTTAAAAATAAAACAGCTGTTTTATTGTGTTGTCATCGGACAAACCAAGACTCGGCTACAGCAATAGCGACATGTTCATATTTTTCACTTGGTTGCACACCCAAAAGTCGCGAGCCGCCACCGCACGACGGAATTGGCTTAGAAAATACGTAAAGTAGATATTTCAGTAATTAAGTTGCAGGTAGTGTGACTATAACGTATTCTGGAATATAATACTCGTATATATACGCGAAAGGTTGAAAATAGGATAAATGAACGTGGGCGAGTGGGGGATCGAGTTCAGCTGTGGAAAACCCTGCGTGGGAAGAAAGCGAGGAAGAGGAATGACGTCTTTCCTTAGATTATTCGAACAAATGAAACGTATTTTTATTGTAATCTCTGGCTCAAGACGATAGAAAAAGCAATTTACTAATTTTCATGATGGCTGCCAAGTGTCACTTTAGGGAGAGGGTGGGGGGCATGGGGAAACGATTATTGTTATTCAAATGAGTGCAAAAAAAACAAAATTTTCCACAAGATTTGAATAATTAATTTACTGCTTTTATGAGGAGAGGTTCCATCAGAAACAAAACATATTTTAAAGAAATTTGATACATACGTATTTGTAAAAAACATTAACTTTGTGGTTCGTCATTATTTACAATAAACACACAAAAATTTGTTATTGAACATTTTAATTTTATTTTTACTCTATCGGTTTCGGAAGAACCCTTCATTCACCAGGAGAATAATAATGATATGAACTTGTTTTTGTAGAGTGTAAATAAAATGAAAGTTGTCAGTAACAAATTGATGTGTTTTTGAGTATTTCTCAAAAAAAGTGTACATTTTGGAAAAATAAAGTGTGCCTACAAACAGTTCAAAAATTTCACATGTTTTTAATTAATCATACAAAAAAAATATGCACCATTTTGTAGAATAAATATTAGGCTTTAAAATATCGAAAAATAAACATTACAATCGTATCAATTCGCAAACATTTTAATTTTTTTTTAAATATCGATTTTTACCTTCCATACAAAATAAAATTGCCACCCTACCCACTTCATTTGTTTATACTTCATAAAATGCGATAATAACGTTATAATATGTGATTTTTTGTAAGTTTTAGGGTCTTAATTAAATGTAGTTTCTGTAAAAAGGTAATTTTCTATGGGGTTTCATAATAAATTAATAATTTATGCACAAAAAACAAAATGAGACATCACCATTTACTTTTTAGTAACTACTCTTTAGTTACGTTTTATTAGTACTTCCACCGTAATTTTTTAACCCATTTGTAAAATTTAACATGGGCAACACTAGCCTCTTTCTGATTAATTGTTGGTCTGACTTCTCCGCCATAACATTAATTGTTAAAATCAGTAATAACGTGTTTCTTTACAGGGACCACTATTTCGTAACAGGAAATATTTTAGCCTTTTTTCACAAAACGGTAAGTCTTTTTCTACTCATCTTTTTGTAACATGTGCGGTACGAACATTGCTAAGCTTACATATTAACACTTTTAAATTTTATCAAACCATTGACTTTTTATAACATAAATTCTTATTACAATTTCGTAACGTTTGTTATGAATTTCGTAACGTAACGAAAAAGTTCAATGTAAAGCTGAGTGTACACAGTTACAACGTGATTAAGAAAAGTAAGTATATTGTAAGTGTGTCTAGCATTTTTATGAAAGTCTTATGTAAGTTTAGTAATAATGTAATATATTATGCACAATGCACAAATATACATATGTATTTAGATATAATAGGAAAAAAATAAATATTATTATACCATAGAGCAGATCTGTTGATGGCGCTGGAAAGTAGGTAGGTTGTAATACATAGGATGCGCTGGAAATTCCTGATGGTCAATGGCAGAGCAGGTGTCGTCGGACTTGTATGTTTTATCATCGCGATTATATGGCATTATACATAATGACAAGTACTTGAAGATCAAGCTGAGCCGTCCAATACTGGTTTTATTTTAAATAAGCGTGAGGCACTCATACACACTATCCGTTCTACAGGCGCTCTATACAATATTTATAAGTGCCTTAAGTTTTTTATAAAAGCTTATTTAAATATAAATTTATTTTTATTTACTCTGATAAAACCATAACTACAGCATAATTTTTTTTAAGGAATGCCCCCAAAAACCAATGCCAAAAAGCAAAACGCTTACAGAGAAAGACTGAAAAAGGAAAATACAAATAAATATGAGGAAATCCGAATTAAGCATTTAACAAAAGTTATAGAAAATATCAAAAATAAAAAAATAAATTCTTACAGAAGAAGAAAAAGAAGAGCTACGGGCAAAGTGGAGACAAGCCAATGATAAAAGAGCTGAAAGAAAGAAAAAGGCTAATCCTACGACACAAGACAATAATACATTTGAACGTAGAAAAAATAATAAAAAAATCCTAAAGGAAAGACTACAAAAGCTGACTGAAGAAAATACTCGATTAAAAAGTCGAAATAAGAATTTAAGACAGTGCTGTAATCGGATGAAAAGGCAAGTGAATATTCTGAAAATATTATTGCATAAACAAACTAAGACTAATAATGATGCTATTCCCATCGAAACTGGATTATATAATAAATCGGAGATGTTATAATAGGAAATAATAATGCCATAGAAAATAACACTGATACTGAAAATATGTGAAAATATAGTGAAAATGAAGATTCTAACAAAATCAAAGATAAACCATGTGGAGTGACTATCTTAAAAACGAAAAACTGGAAAATATTCATACAAAAAAGAAAGTGGTTTGTAAGGGCCTTATCTCTAAATCTCTATCACTAAATGACTATATTCATGCGCCAAAGCGGAGTGATAAACCAAAGACTGAAAAACTGACCAAATGTGTCTCGGAAAGATTTCAATTATTATAAAGATGAGGAAGAAATTTATAAAACGCTAATGGATAGTGATTCAAACTAAATAATTGTATGTTATTAATTTTTTAATAGTTTAAACAGTGCCTGTTCTTTAATTTCTTAAGATTTGTTGAATATTGTGTTAGGTACTTCAATTTGGGAGCTGATAATTTGATTAAAAAACATTTATTTATACTCCCTTGTTTTTTTTTAAACCCCTTTGGTATAACAAAATACAAATATTTGGGTCGTGAGTTTATGTATGTTTGTAGTATGTACAATAAATAAAAAAAAGTAAAGGATAATTACTTACATTTAAAAAAGACGACAACTAATTAAATTGAATAAATAATAAAAAAAGTAAAATAAAATTTGCCATTGTGTAAACAAGCCTTATGTTTACTATTTAGTTACGTCTTATGACTATTTCGTAACACTATTTCGTAACTACATTTTCGTTACGTACATTTATTTTGAGAAATACTCTTTTATTGTTTGTTACTTTAAATTAAAGACAGGTATCTTGGCATCCGTATTAATTATTACAACTGATCCGAGTCAAACACAGAATCAAGGGCGGATCCAGCTTTGGCGCCAGGGGGGGGTCACGTAGTCGTGGTCAAGTTTTTTTTTTTTTTAAAGAAAGACAAACATTCCCGGGTTACGAATAACCCAACAATAACTCCTACCACCACCACAGAAAGCCGAAAATGCTTGCTTGTGTTGTGATGGAGGACTTAGGTCCGGTCAGTTACAGTTACAAGAAGTTATAATTTAATTTTGATAATAATATATACAAGTAAAAAGTAGGTATTGTTGGATATGGTAACACTAGGTATATCATTAAGATTGTCTTTTGCTCCGCAAGCCCGGGCGGCGTAGGCTCGTGTAATGTCAATTGTTAACCAATACAGTACAGATTACAATTATTAATCGTGTTCTTATTTCACCACAATATAACATGGTGTCAGGTGTGTCTTCAACATAGTATTGTGTGTAGGAATCTTGCAACTTTTTGAATTTCCTTTTCCTCGTTGTAGTTATTCGCCATCATATATAAAAGAAATGATTGCTTAAAACGTTTCCACTCGCCAACCATATCCGTAGCATTCTGCATTTGCAGAATTTGACTCGACATTATTATTGTAACACTTTGCTTGTCACGACAAAATAGACAAATAATAACAGCTTGTTGACCGTTATTTCTTTGCTTCCTGGTAAAGAATTTGAATCGTTCCACTGTAATATTCACTGTAGGTATGAAGTGTCTATCCAGTCTATCGAAGAGTAGAATAATGCCTTCCAGCGTGCTCTTCTCAATAGTGAGGCCGAATGAATTAAAAATTTGAACTCCTTTAGGACCAATCGTGTGCAGCAAATGTTATTAATAAATGTAAGTACTGTACTTCCATATTTAAGAGGAATATAAACGCTGGAAATATTTCGATTCTTGTGCTTTATAAATTTTAAAACCGAGCGCCTTGCACCGTCATATTTTGGCCTGATTTGCACGAGGCAAGTAATTTGAAATAAATATTGTTGCCATGTCGCGGTGCTTGCAATACGTAAGAAGCGCCCAGCGAGATCTCCGTTCGCCGATGCTTCCATACGCTTGTTAATACCTTGTTACCTGGTGGATGAATACCGTCCATTCTATTTTGCCAGCAGCGGCCGAGCCGGTAGCGTAGTCAATATTATCGAAAATCCTCAAACTATGGGGAACGCTAATAAAAGTAAACATTTTAAAAAAAATCCGGTTTAGGCAAATATTCTAAGACGTTCCGTATTTTTTTTTAATCGTATTTTTGAAACCCTGGTGATTTTTTTAAAATTTCAGCTCGAAAAATCAGACCATTTTTTATAAACCGGAAAGACGGGACATAATTTTATATGTGCAAAAAAACGGTAATTAACTAGCCGAAAGTCATTTAAAAAAGAACGTTTTCCACACGAATGTCACAAAAATGGCATGAAATTGTACGGAGTTCTGTTCATAACATCTGTCAAAACACCGCCATCTTTAGCAAAAAGCATAAATATACCAAACCACCTACTCATGTAAAAAGTCAAATCAAAGGTTAAGTGGTTAAGTTCGCAGAGAACAAACAATAAATCTAGTGAACGTTAAACGTCAAATTCAAAAATTCGCCGGATATCAAAGTGTTGCCGTATAAAAAAAATAATCAGTGTGGAATTTTACAAAATTAAGGGAACATAATCGGAGACGGAACATTTTCATGTAAATCATTCAAAATCCATCATTAAAAATAATACTATGCATTTCTAAAAAAAATTACTAACGTTTTCGTAATCTTAGTAAAAAAATCTATCCACACTTTTAGCCTTCATTTTAATTGATTCTGAAGAATTTATTACAAATATTAAAAATGTGTCCACTTCCGAAGTTATTAATTCATCATCTAGAAAAATAAAATCTGGTACTTACCGCTAAGTCCGCTAACTTTATAGTTATACACGGGTTATAAAGTTTTAAAATCGTTGAACGTAAAATATATTAATTGTAAGGTATTGTTTTATTAATCTAAAATATAAATAACTTGCATCCCTCGTGCGGCATAATTTTATTTTTTTTAAATTCAATTATAATTTCGCCGAAATAAATTAAAATGTTAGCCTTGGGCAAAACCTCGATGAACGAGGTTGTGTCTCGCCTTAACAATTGCTTTAGGAAGTATAGGAAGGCTGGTAATTCGCGCGGGCGCGTTAGACCTGTCCAGACCTGTCAAAAAACTTCCGAAAGAATAAGTTCTGCAACTTACTAAAATTACGTTAAGTGACTTTTGGTGTCGTTTACATTGGGAATTTGGCCAAACTCGCCTTCAAGAGCGATTTACAGGAAAAAAACGTACGAGTCTAACCCCAGCCTTAGAACATTAACAAATAACATTTGAGTTTAAACACACATACACTGGCATAATGAAGAAACTGATTAGATTACTTACCATTTCTTGTAATGAATTGAATTTGCAGCAACAATTTTTAAGAACACTATTACTTATATTGGGACTTATTTTTTTTTAACTTAGTAAACAAATAAAAGTAAACACTTTATTAATAAAGTTTAGTCGTTCCGATTGAGGTAAGGTTTTGCTAGACGCTAGACGTCAGTCGAAACAAAGCGCGCGCAAGCGTCACACGTGGTTACACGAAATGTGTCATAATAATATGAAAGGTGGCGGCCGAAGCGCGCGCCGGTGGCGGTGCGCGGTGACGCGGTAACATTCGAATTTTCGATGCGTTCGTTCCCGAATAATGCGTTTGCCGTCAAACAAAGTATTATATTAAATTAATTATATATTGAAAGTACTTAAATAAAATTTATATTGTGACAAAAAATATATAAAAACATTATGTTTAACAATTTTAATTAGTGGTCCACCTAGGTCCTGGATGGGCCCAGTACCTAGGTAGTCATGACCCCCCCTGGGCTGGTGCCCAGGGGGGGGGTCATGACCACCGTGACCCCCCCCCTGGATCCGCCACTGCACAGAATCCCAAAAGAGTAGCTATTTTAAGACGACATATGAATTTGAATGAAGCAAGTAGGTGCGGGCGTCTATTCTCTCTGCATAACCCTGGGGAAACGAAGTGATGTTTGATTAATTAGTTAATTATATCAAAGTCACCTAGATCACAAAGCCGGGACATCGAATCAAATTACCCTTTCAAAATGTATGATATGATACCTACAAAAAATAATTATTAACTCAAATAATTTAAAATTTTGTAATAAATAATCATTTTAGAAACGATTTTTTTGGATAATCTATGATTTTATCTGGTTTCTTACAAAACATATGAACCTGTACCGATTCAGCCACGACGGCAACTGAATTTGTCTATATATTGTTGTACAAAATCATCTACAAAATACCATTTCAGTAGCCAACTTATCGCAATCTTACATTTTAGAAGCCACAAGTGCGGTTCCCAAAGGATCTCACTTCGATCCAATTTAAATATGTACAAATTTGAAAATATGTAAAACGTTAATGTTAGGTATATAGATGATTTTTATACCTTACAATTTGTAAAAAACCAAAAAAAATATATATTTTCATTCTTTATTATTGTTTATTTATATCTTTCATTTGTCATACTTTACACCATTTAATTTATTTTGTTAATCTTATTTCTCCTTTTAAAGAAGTGAGTTTTCAATATTATTTCAAATGAGCTAAACTCGTTTGTCGAGTATTTATCTAAGTTTACCTATTTTATAAATCAATACCATATAATTGCTTTACCATTGTTACAATGTAGGCTCAGGGAGAAAAAATATGTACAATTACATTTCAAAAAAATTGTAATAAATGAAAATGAAAAAATAATAGGTAAAATATGGAAATAAATAAACACCACCATGCTTAGACCACATCTGGTTTAATGTACATCTAAATGACACGTGAAATATAAAATCTATTGTGTGGAAAACAAATATTATCAATTATTATTAATTATTAATTAAACTTTTGAACATAATATTACTATTCAGGTTTTACATAGCTTCTGTTTTCTATTTATACTAATCTTCCATTAAAAGCATTTGCTTGTGGATGGAAGAGGAGCGTACATTTGCGAAAAAATAATGGTAGGTATAGTAATATAATGCGTTATTTGGTGAAATAATTAACCTATTTTAAATTAAAAATTTATGTTACATTAAGGTTATGGTTACAAAGTAAAACATAATTACGAAATTAAAATCCATACAAATTGTTGTATTTGGAAAGAAGAAAAAATATTATTGAGGATAAATAGAGTATTGCAGGATAATTTGTGAGATATAATTGACCACCACGCGTGTCTTTCAAATTGGTCAACAATAAATGAGATAATAAATAAAAATAAGACATACAAGCACATGTCTGAAATCACAGGTTGAAAGATATGTAAAGTACAAACATATATAATGATAATAAAAACATATATAATGTACAAAAAGACACAAAAATGCTGTAATTTTATATAAATAATTACATTTTACTTGTTCCATTAACCAGTCAAGTTTCCACACAAAATTCATGTTACATAGAGAAAAAAAACATAATCAAACAGAAACACCATAATGAAAATAACTGAGATATCTTACACATCTTAATGAAAATAACTGAGATATCTCAGATATCTTACACACCTTAGTCAAAATAACTGAGATATCTCAGATATCTTACACACCTTAGTGAAAATAACTGAGATATCTCAGATATCTTACACACCTTAGTCAAAATAACTGAGATATCTCAGATATTTTACACAACTTAGTGAAAATAACTGAGATATCTTACACACAGCAGGGGGAGAGGGTACGTAATTAACAATTTGACTTAAATTTATCAAATATGCATTTAGTAAACTGAACTATCGGCATCTGAAAATATATAATTGTATTTTGTGCATGTACTTCTGAAAAATGAATGTTTTGTGTAGTTAATTATTGAGTGGGGGATGTGGAATAGTTTGTTTGACCTTTTGTTTCGAACTGGACAGCGGAAATGAACATTTTCCAGAATTTTCCCGTTGTCAACAGCGTTGTGGATAATTTTGAATTTTTTTTTGTCAGATAAATCTCTTCTATCTTCTAATATTGATAGTTTGTGGAATGCTAGTGAGTCTTTTAAATGTTGGGTGGTTGGAAGGATTTGAAGTCTAAGTGGTGAATAGTATATCACATAAAAAAAAACTAATAAATAAATTAGAATTCATTGGAATAAATGGAAAGATCAGTGAACCAAATAAAAGACCCCAAGAAGTAAAATTAAGCGATCAAGTTAGTGACTCCGAATGTAGTGAATTCTCTATACCTCAAGGTACAGTATTAAGCCCTTTGCTATTTTATCATATATGTTAACGATATATTTATATCTATTTTTAGTGGTAGTTTATTTGTTTAGTCATTCTGGAACAGTTTTTTCTTTGGTTGAGTTTAGGATTAAGTTAAATGTTATATTAAGCGTATAAATATGTACTTTTTTTATGTGTGTAACGATATGTTAAGTTGTATAAGTAAGATGTTTATGTAGTACTTGGAAGGGAATGGCCGACAAAGATGTCGATGAGGTTCGCTATCCATCACATCGCCAACCCTTCGGTGGCGCAAAGAGGAGGACGGAACGTGATCAATGTCGAATTGGTACATGGAACATTAGAGGAGGAATGGAAAGAAAGATGAACGAACTATGTGATACAATGGTGAGCAAATGTTTGGACGTACTGTGTATAACAGAGAGTATGAAAAAGGGTAGCGGTACAATGCAGCATAATGATAGGCTCATCATTTGGTCTGGGAGACCAGATACGGAGAGGGCTTGTCAAGGTGTTGCAGCGCTACTGTCTCCCAGAATGATTGAATGTATGTTGCAGTATGAATGTGTAAGTCCGAGAATAATGTGGATCAGATTTAAAATCGGTTTGACAAGGGTGTTTCTTGTTATTTGCTACGCCCCTGTCAATTCTGAAAGCGATGAAGTGAAAGATGATTTTTGGACTGGTGTGAATGATGTAATGAGACTAAAAAATATGAACGAAAGGATTATAATGGCAGGCGATTTGAATGGGTGGGTGGGAATTAGACGTGACGGATTTGATTCGGTCTTAGGTATGTTTGGGGATAAAAGAACGAATGACAACGGGAACAGAATACTTGAAGTATGTTTAGAGTGGAACCTGTTTGTGTCGAATACTTTCTTCGATCATAAAGGTATCCACCAATATACGTGGGAAAGAGGAAATGAGAGGTCAATTATTGATTTTGTAGTAATTGACTCTAGGTTGAGAGCTGTTACCGAGGACACAAGAGTTTTCAGAGGGGCTGAGGTCGAAACTGACCACTTTCTTGTAGTGTCAAGAGTAAACCTCTTTCGCGGTTGGCGCTCTAAAGTGAAAACGGTACTAACTCCAACAAGAGTCAAAATAGAAAAACTACAAAATGATAATGTGAGAAGTAAGTATATGAATTGTGCAGAGATAAGATTGAATGCGAAGGAAATGGATGGTCTAAGCATAGACGAAACATGGAACCACATAAAAGTGTGTCTTTGTGAATCTGCTAGGGAGGTTTGTGGAATAAGTACGCAAGGTAGGAAGAAAGGTGATGCATGGTGGGATGATGAGATTAAAGCACTGGTCTCAGAGAAGAAGAAAGCATGGTTATGTCTGATTGCGGCTGGCAGTGCTTCCAGCGAAGAGAAGTATCGAGCGAAAGAAGTATATAAGGAATGTAAGAAAAAAGTAAGAGTTGGAGTGAAAGAACGAAAGAAACGCCTGGAAGAGGAAGAAGGAATGAAAATGACAAACCATTTCCAAGAAAACATTAAGTTGTTTTGGAAAGAAGTCAAAAGGTCCCGGAGTGGCCCAGAAAACGGAAGCATGAAAGTGGTAAAATCAAAAGATGGAAAAATGTTGACGTATGAGGAAAAAATAAAAGAGAGATGGATGAATTATTTCGAGGAAGTCTTCGAAAGCGAAGTGAGTGACAGTGACTCCAGCGGTGAATCAGATATGAATGACGATGGAGTGAATGTTACCGAAATTAGCATGGATGAGATAGAAAGTTCGATTAAATGTATGAAGAATGGTAAGGCTGTCGGGTTTGACAATATTGCTGCTGAATATTTTAAAGGAGGTAGCCGTATAATTCTCACATGGTTGTGCAATCTTTTTAACCAATGTTTAAAGGAAGGTTATACGCCTTTAGACTGGAGAAGGGCTGTGATAATGCCACTATACAAAGGTAAAGGGTCACGTATGGAATGTGGGAATCATAGGGCTATTAGCCTGCTAAGTTCAGTTGGCAAGCTGTATGGTAGAATTTTGATTGAAAGAGTAAGAAAGGAAACAAAAGATAAAATATGGGATGTGCAAGGTGCTTTTATGAGTGGAAGGGGGTGCATGGACCAGATCTTCTCATTGCGTATGCTCACTGAGAAGTTTCTGGCAAAAAACCAGAAACTTTTCTGTGCCTTTGTAGATCTACAAAAAGCATACGACCGAGTCGACAGGAAAAAGCTATGGAAGGTGTTGTCCAAGTATGGAGTGAATACATATCTGATTCAGGCAATCGCGTCTCTGTATGAGGGAAGCGTTGCATGTGTTAGGGTAAACGGTGGTTTTACGGGGTGGTTTGATATCACAAAAGGTGTTAAACAAGGCTGCGTAATGTCACCGTGGTTATTCAATCTATACATGGATAATTGTATGCAAGAATTGAAAGAGGTGGGATTGGGCGCGAATTTGAATAATTTGAAAGTATGTTGCCTGTTGTATGCTGATGATGCGGTGCTGATTGCTAATAGTATAGAAGATCTACAGTCTCTCGTGTCTAGGATGAACGAAGTATGCATGAAGAATGAGTTAATGATGAATGTAAGTAAGTCTAAAGTAATGGTGTTTGAAAGAGAGAGTACGAAAACAGTGTGCAATATAATTGTGAATGAGGAATACTTGGAGCAGGTGGATGAGTTTGTGTATTTAGGAAGTATGTTTACGAGAGATGGGAAGGCTGACAGAGATATTGAAAGAAGGGTAAATGCAGGTAATTCCGTTAATGGAGGACTGAACGCCGTTGGCGCTAACAAAAAACTGTCCAAAGAAGCGAAGTTAGCAGTCCACAACGGAGTGCTGGTACCTACCTTGATGTATGGAAGTGAGGCATGGAACTGGCAAAGAAAGGATGAAAGTAGATTGAATGCTGTTGAAATGAGATCTCTGAGGCGTATGTGTGGTAAAACCATGTTTGATCGTGTGAGGAATGTGGAGATCCGCAAAGAGTGCAAGGCTGATGTAAGCGTAATGAGTAAGATTAAGAAAGGGACGCTTAGATGGTTTGGGCATGTAGAGCGAATGAGCGAAGATAGGAGTGTAAGGAGGATATATGATGCAAATGCGAATGGTAGCAGAAGTCGGGGACGCCCGAGGAAGACATGGCACGATCAAGTGAATCAGATACTAGAGTCGGGCCATGTCAAGAGTCAGAATAATAGAAGAGTATGTATGAGACGATGTATGAATGTGAATGAGGCAAGAAGTGTGTGCCAAGACCGAGTTGTTTGGCGGTCCGTCCTCTCTGCCTACCCCTGCGGGGAAACGGCGTGATGGTTAGTTAGTTAGTTAGTTAGTTAGTTAAATATGGCAAAATTGTATCCTACGCAGAAGACACAGTACTGCTAGCGAATAGCGAATGCATGGACGGAATTAAATAACATGGCAAACACAGATATAAACAAACTAAAAAAATTGTTTGACATAAATTTATTGACACTAAATTTAAAAAAAAAACTTATTATAAACCATTAAGCATAAAAAATAAAACAAAAAAAACACCCTTAGAAATACAAATTATAATCCACTCTCGGACAAATACACGACAACATAACAACTGTAATATTTCGTGTTGAGTATTGAGAATAGAAAGCAAAATCGAAATAAAATACCTAGGCATTACAGCAGACCAATGCCCAAAATGGTTCACACACATAAACATACTAAAAGGCAGAGTGAGAAACTAACATACATCTTTAGATCTCCAAGTCATAAACCAAATAAAGATTTACTCAAAATAACATATTTTGCCTTCCGCCAATCAATAATACAATAAGGCATTGTAGGTTGGGGTGGAACTTTTGGTAAAAACATTTTGTGGAAAAACATTTGCAACCGCTTTACATAGCACAAAATTTTTTTTTTTTTTTATTATTATTTTAATATAGATCATATGGGTTACATTAATACATACATATTTTGCAAAATATAATATTTAGGTTCATAATTGGTCATACCTTATCAGAAAAGAGGAGCTCTTGTGCCTGATAAGGGAGCCACGATTCTTACTTAGATTCTTAAATGTAAACTATATATAATAATAAATATTTATATTTTTTTTAATATATATTTTTTTACTATAATTTTTTTACTATAATAATTTTTTTACTACAAATATATATTTTTTACTAAGTATAATTTTTTTGGAAAAAAAGTTTGATTTTATTTATTTGTTATATTAAAAACCATTCTATCTAAACCAAATACATATTCATCAGAACTTCTGTTTAAAGTCAGAACACTAAATAAATTATACTTCCACCATGCAACATTACAAATTTATGAAGTTAATATTCTGAATAAAACTACACCATATAAAAACAATAGATTACTCAATTTTGATTCCCAACTATAAAGTGCAAAAAACAATGGGCAATTTAACCATAACTATCTTGGAGTAAATTTTTTTCATTCATTGTCAGAAGGTGCCTGAAATATAAATAACATTAAAGATTTTATATGTAATTTTATTTAGTCATTGGAAAATATAAAGTGAATAGTTTAGCATAAAAATAACGAACTAAATCCCCACACAAGCCTAGCATTATTATGGTCGTTCATCTTATGTATAAAATTAGTTGAAATAATTGATATATTTTCTGTGAATTGTGTACTTTTTTTTAATAAACCTTTAAAAATATAATTAACGGATCGTCCCTTAGGGTGATCGCCGCATAATATGCATCCATCCCTCATTGAGTGGAGAGTTGAACAACGACAATGACAATGGTTGATGTTTTGTTTTTAGCTTTGAGCTTTAAGATTATGCGTTTAGTCCTTGAAGACGCATATTGGCAGCTGTCAAAGAAAGTTTTTATCTCCCCGGCGTTGCCTGGGCTGTACGCAAGTCGAAATCAGATATAGGCAGTAATTTTTCTCTTATTTTGAACATCAAGTGTGTAAAATTTCATTTTAAGAAGTATCAAAATGAAATCTCATGTAAACAGTGACGTGGACCATCCTCTTATTTAAAAAAAAACACAAAAGCCATAACGGGACACTTCTATATAAAGATAATATAATATTGCTGATATCCCCGGCGTTCAATCCGGCGAAATCAGATGTAGACGGTAATTTTTCTCTTATTTCGACCGTCAAGTGTGCAAAATTTCGTCAATCTTAGAATAAAACGGTAGATTTGTATACACATAAAATCCACGCCAGCCCGCCCTCCCGCCACAGACAATCAATTTTATTTATTAGAAGATAATATAGACAATACATTTTAAATAAAACACTTGTAGGAAATTAAATTACGAAAGTTTTTGTCACCTTTGGGGATGCTGTGAAGATGGTGCGCAGGACTCGGAAATTGATGTATAAAATTTTCCATAGGCCCCCAAACTTGGAAGGGGCCCAAGGTAAGTGCCAAAACGATACACATTGAGGACACAGGACTAGAAAAAAAATATCTCAAAATTTTATTTAAGAGCAAATGTTGCTTGTGCAATTATGGAGGACTTGATTGAACTCGCGAAGCCTGAATGGGGATTCGACGCATTTATTCACTCGTCTAATAGCTGGTTAAGCTGATATGTTTTAAAGGCTTCGGTTTTACACAATACTAAAAGATTTCCATTTAAAAAAAACTAAGAGATTGGTTGGTGGGATACTGACTTTGCTGCGTCTTTGTGAATGTATTAATTCATATTCCACTCCCTTCTCCCACAGCAAATCGGTACCTCAATAATTGGGGACACCATGTAAAAAATTTCATCTGCGGCGCTTTTCCGTGTCTTTGCGAAAATTATAACAAATTTTCCACTTCTCTCGCTCTCGTCACTTACCTACTCTATTCTCGGTTCAACTAAGAACGACCTGTGGGAGCGCATGTCTCCACCCTTCGCCCTGTCTGTTACTTAAACGCGTCAATAAATTTTTATTAACCCACCCACGAATAAAAAATTATAATAATTTGTTAATTTAAACAACAGTATTATAATAACAGTATTACAATATACGTGTTGCATTTTATGTAGTATCAGATTTATCAAATAGGCTATCGAAATCTTTGTTTTTCTCAGACGAATTTAACTTTTTTGTATTTTATGGTGTGTACCCCAATACTGTCTTCTTAAAAATTGTGTGGATGGCACATGTTTGCGAGATATCAGTTTCACCAGAAACACACTTTTAATACAATAAAATATATTAATTATCATTGTGGGTTGAGGTTTGTGTTACACCTATAAAAATAAATAAAACTGATTTACACCAACATTCAGTAAATTTATAGATAGGTACACCTACATCATTTGATTTATAAAAATGTACCTACTGTTCATATTGTTACAATTCAAAAAGCTATAAATAAAGAACAAACTTATTAATACCTAGCTGTCCTCTTTTTTACTTTACGATAGTGATAAATGATAATGAAAAAGACAGCCCACAAGCTATGGGCGCCACCAGCCTCGCGCTTATGAAGATATGAAGGGACAGATGCGGGGGGTGGGGCATGCGCAGTACGAACCAAATTCAGTACACAGATGTTCTTAACTTTGACCGAGAATAGTTGGGAATGCCATAATTCTGCAGGATCCGAGATTATTGAGGAACTGGGACTAATGTGCGCTTCTCCTTATTTTATATCTCTGTTTTAGTGATGAGTCGTTCATGAACAGGCCGAACAATTAACCTAGTTCTTTTTGATGAGCCATATTCGTACGACTCCCGGTAAACCGTACCACGGCTCAATTGAACAGTAACACTTTTTCAGGAGATATTTTAGAAAAAAAATACTCAGATACGTGAAGGTCGCCTGACAGTCAGACATCTCGATTTGGACATATCTACACCTACTAACTACCTAGCATCTTATTTTTCTTGTGGTACGAGGCGGCGTAACTCATAACCCATCACTACTCTATGTAATTAATTAGCTACACATAAAAAATCTTATTTGATCTTTCCAAATGCCGAATATATATATATATATATTCATTCCACAATTCAAAATATAATTATATTGAATTTTTGACTTAAAAAAAAAAAACCTTTAACCACTGGAGTATTCTGCTATATAATAAATTTCAGCCTTGACCGCTAGGAAATTTTTAAGTGTCTGGTTTGGAAATTTACAATCCTCTATCATAAAATGAAATCTCTGAATTTTAATATGGAGACATATAAACTGCTTTTAGTATTAGAGAGCCATTCAATGCACCAATATTTAATCGTTTATTACATATTTTTAGGATTCATGAAAAATTTATTGGAAAATCCTTAAATTTCTAAAGCGTGAATTCTGCTTATTAATTACTTTAAAATTGCCGTTTGTAGTACCTACTTGTAGCAATATTAAATATTATGACATTTTTATGTTGTCTATGGCCTAGTTCAGTGGTCGGCAAACTTTTTGGCCAAAGAGCCAAATATGTACATTACAACGATTAAAAAAAATTCTGAGCCAAATCTGTTTTTTAATTTAGTAAACCGTTATTATAATTTTAGACCTTCATTAAATTACAGGTACACTGAATAAAACTTTTTTTCACACATAATAAAGATTCATTCGTTGATAAACAATAATGTGAAAGTAAGGTATCCATAAATTTAAATCATGACAATGACTGACAAACACTTAATACGAACAATGCCCTTGCATCTCCTTGGAAAGTTTCAGTAAGTCAGGTTTGTATGTTGTTGTTTTTAATTTTAGGCTTGATTCCAGGTTCTCATCAATAAGACGACTTCTCAGTTTACTCTTGATAAAGTTCATGCTTGAAAACGATTGTTCGCATGAATATAAAATACTAATAAAAATCATCTTAAAAAAGCCATATTACTACCCAACTATAAATGTTTTTCAAGATTTCCCGGTTCCCCCACTTACAAAAATTTATGACAAAATTGCACTTTTACAAATACATAAAGATTTCTTTAGTAAAAATAATTTACCACAATTGAATATTAGCAAAAGAATAATATCTGTTGGAGGACTAACCGTGCCACTAGCACGAACCACAACAGCACAACATCACTATATATTCAAGGGTGTAAAATTATTTAATAAATTACCCCTTGATATACGATCGGAAGAAAACTACGAAAAATACAGGGTGTATCGGCACTAACCCGACAAACTTTAACCAGCTATTCCTTAGCACATTTGGAGTAAAAAATGTTATGTGCACTTTGCTGTCCGGTAACGTTTTTTTTTAATAAAAAATTAATTAAACATATTTTCACCACATGTCACCACTGTTTTATCCTTTGTCAAAATTTGAAAGCAACATCGCAACTCTCGCGTGTTGCTGCGAACGAAGCCCGTATTACATAATCCAGTACCAGAAAAGAAATATTTTATTTAACAATAATGATTATTCACATTTTTCGTATGCGAATCACTGATTGTCTTCTTGTATTGTACACATCAGTTTTATTTTTGTATCTAAATTGTTTCACCTCTGGAATGCTTTGGTTTCACCTCTTACGCGTTTCACGTATTAAATAGTCTAATTTTGAAACTAAGAAACTAATTAGTAGATTTCCTGAATTTATAATCGAAGTCCAATAATTCTGAGCACTTTTAAAAACAATTTTCCTCACTTAGGTACTTATCAATAATAATAATTGGATTATTTGAACAGCGCCGTTGTTTTTTAAATCACCGTAAGTGCTCTGTCAAAATGTTACTTGCTAGGCTATCCTACAACGTATATTTTTTAATAAATTTAGTTATTTACAACTTCGCGGAATGTGATTTATGAATATTATTGCTTATGTTAAAAGCCTTCCAGAATTACCGGAATATAACGAGCAGCTTGACACACTTAAGTTTATTTCCACTAATTTGAAGGTACAAAGAATGTATAGTTTTAAAAACAATCCCGATGAATCAAAAAACGGTTCATATAAAACTGCTGCGCAACACACTGAGACAAAGGAAAGCACTCACACAAACGTCATGACTGCATTGGATTGACCACCTGCAAATGAATGCTGCCAGATTGCTAATTTATTTAAACAATAATTATTAAATTTTATTTAAAATATCGCAATTTTTTTAAAAAATCGACAATAAATTACAACTATAATTTAAAAAAAATATTCTTAACCCCACGCTTTTTCGTAATTGATTAATTAATTCAGAATTTAAACGTTGCTTGAAATGACTAGCCGTATTTGGTGACCAGATCTGAATATCCAGGTTCAGAATTTAAACGTTGCTTGAAATGACTAGCCGTATTTGGTGACCAGATCTGAATATCCAGGTTTAGAATTTAAACGTTGCTTGAAATGACTAGCCGTATTTGGTGACCAGATCTGAATATCCAGGTTCAGAATTTAAACGTTGCTTGAAATGACTAGCCGTATTTGGTGACCAGATCTGAATATCCAGGTTTAGAATTTAAACGTTGCTTGAAATGACTAGCCGTATTTGGTGACCAGATCTGAATATCCAGGTTCAGAATTTAAACGTTGCTTGAAATGACTAGCCGTATTTGGTGACCAGATCTGAATATCCAGGTTTAGAATTTAAACGTTACTTGAAATGACTAGCCGTATTTGGTGACCAGATCTGAATATCCAGGTTCAGAATTTAAACGTTGCTTGAAATGACTAGCCGTATTTGGTGACCAGATCTGAATATCCAGGTTTAGAATTTAAACGTTGCTTGAAATGACTAGCCGTATTTGGTGACCAGATCTGAATATCCAGGTACTTCCTCACCTTCCACTCCTTCCCTTAGCCATAAAACTTACCCCAATTCAACATAAAAATTGTTTAAATTATCGGATGTAATGAAATGCATAATAATTAGACCCCAAAATACTTAATTATTCAGGGAAATAAACCCCTGAGTCATCAGTTGGAAATACCAACGACATTAAGTGAAATTAACAATGCAATAATCCTATTATTGCATTGTTTAAAATTTCACTTAATTATTAGCATTAGCAAATAATATTGGGATTAGCAAATAATAATTTACGACAATTTACTCGGAAATCAATAAAGCCAGAATAATAAAAAAAGAAAGTTATCACTTACGTCGTCTGTAAGTGGCTTTACCAAAGTTTGATAATGCCGTCAGAAGGTGAAACAGCTGTCACGCGTAATAATAATTACAACTAGCAGAACTTGTTTATAAACACACTGTTTTTATAAATTTTTTAATAAGACTGTTAAAATAAAAAAAATCTCTAAATTGAAATGGAGTTCTACAAACTAAACTTAAAATCAAATAAATTTATTGCGAAGGTTCAAAGTACTGTACTGTAATATTATATTAAATAATTTTTACGTGTTTAATTATTGTTTAAAGTCAGATTAAAGCGATTAAAAAACCCACCTGGCAATTCTTATTCGAGTTTCGTTGTTTTTACGTATTGGCGCGCTTACAAGCATCAGTCGTCTCATTTTTAACCATTAATATTTAGTGTGTAGGAAAGAGAGAAGACGCTTTTCGACACACTTGTCGAAAAACTTGTTGAATGCCGACGGGCATACTCTTCTACAGATTTTATTAAATATTGATATGTAGGTAATATTGATGTGTAAATGAATGACATTGTGAGAATTTTACCAATAAATAATAAATGAAAATGCGGACATGTAGTTTATGTTAATTTTTTTATTGGAGCATTTGTTCGAAGTGACTACCATTATTTTCGATGCAAGCGTGTAGTCTTGTTATATTTTGATTATTTAAGTTTGCAGGATTTGCTTTAATTTCTGCAGCGGCTTCCATCACTCGTTCGAGCAGTTGCTCTCTTGAGGCTATTGGCTTAGCATACACTTTTTCCTTGAGAGCCCCCCACAGGTAGTAATCCAGGGGGGTCAGGTCGGGTGATCTTGGTGGCCAAGCAATGGCCGGACTTCCACGGCCTATCCAACGACCAGGAAACTCGACATCCAAGTAGTTCCGCACGGCAATCGAATAGTGTGGTGGGGCTCCATCGTGCTGGAACCACATTCTCCGTAGTAATTCGAGGTTCACATCTTCCAGAATCTCGCCCAGTTGCACTTGTAAGAACTCCAAATACATCGGTCCATTTAGTCTGGGAGGCAACTCGATTGGACCGAGTATTTGATTTCCCAGGATTCCTGCCCACATGTTGATGGAAAATCTGTCCTGGCTCGACGACTCCCGAACAAGCTTGGGGTTTTGTTCAGCCCAATGGTGCAAGTTGTGCACATTTAGCACTCCTGTTTTAGTGAACTGTGCTTCGTCGGTAAACAATATGTTTTTCATGAAGTCTGCATCTCTTATGACATTATGCAGCATTCTTCTGCAGTACACGACTCTGGAAAAGTGGTCATTCTCCATGAGGCCTTGGCAGCGCCTATAGTGAAAAGGTTTGAGCCCGTGCTTCTTCAGAACTCTCCATACCGCCATGTGTTCCCTGTGTCCTATCATCAGAGCGACCCGACGCACGGACAGCGTGGGGTCTTCGGTAATTAAGTTCAGGATTCTCTCCTCAACTGCCACAGGAACGATGTTGTGTCCTCCGCCGGCGCCTTCAATCCGTCCGATGCCACAGTCACGCAATAGGCCACTTGCAAGGATTTTCTAATGACTTGGAAAAAAATGAGTGGATAGATTTCTCTACTAAGATTACGAAAATGTTACTCAAAAAATTTTGAAATGTATAGTTTTTTTTAAATAAAATAAATAAATCTGTTATTTTTGGCTTGTGACGTCACCACTTGAAAATGTTCCGTCTCCAATATTATTGAATTAATTTTTGTAAAATTCCACACTGATTATTTTTTTTATATGGCAACACCTTGATTTCCGGCGACTTGTGAATTTGAATATTGACACTTGTTTGGGGTTTGGCTGTTTGTATTGTAGTCCGCTAACTTTGTTGAGAAATTAAGCATATATTATTTGGAAATGATTGAAGTAGGTTTTGTTCAGGGTCAGTCTGACAATTTGCCGAACATAGATTCATTTATGATGGCTACTTTTCTAAGTAATAATATGAATTTCATTGGAAGCGAAATTAGAAATGTCAAAACAAAAAGGTTAGTATTTTTTCTGTATCTTCTAATATACGAATATTATGTTATATATTTTGACAACATTTAATATGTACTTATATATTATGTTTCCATCAATTATTATTATTAAGACAATTGTTAACATTCAGTTATATGCAACTGTCTTTTGTTTTCAACGTGTTATTATTATATATTTTAAAGGTCTGCACGTGAAAGTTATGGTGATAATGCTATCGGGTATGTGCAGGTAAAAAGAGAAGGTCCTATCTGCACAGTGAAAGCAAAAATAACCCCCGAGCACCGTGTCCGCCAAAAAGCATACTCTGTTGTACTTTTGTGTGATGAGATGGAAGATGAAATACAAGTCTTAGAATGTCAAGACTGTGCAGCTTCTAGAGGTTAGTTGAACTGTATGTCGCTATATTGTAAAATATGTTTCTCTCCTCTAACCTCTACACTCTTCTACCCTATGGAGATGTGGGGAAGAGCAAACTCTTGTGTGATGTAACAAACACAGAATCATTGCGAGGGTCTCTGCCAGCTACCTGTTGACAAATAATTTATATTTGGAACATTTTGCTTTCAGGTGGCTGTAAACATGCACTGGCATTTCTAACATGGCTCCATAGGAGAAGTGAAGAACCAGCGTCGACATCTGTCGACTGTTATTGGAGAAAATCAAAGTTATCGTGTGTCGGAACCTCCCAAAAGTTCATTCTGGCATCCCAAGTTGGCAAGAACGCAGTAAAAAGCGTGGAAAAAGGTAATGGAGATTTCCTGGCAGCAGTACTCCAAAGGAGTCTTAAGGAGGGGCTTCGATGCCAACTGACTCAACTTTACATGGATCCGAAGCCCACTGACTGTTTGTCCATGCACAGGATGATTTCTGCTTTTAAGAAAACACGAAACCTGCACAATACAAGTGCTACAGATTTCATCAATTTTATTACATGTGATCTAAATATTCCTCCAAATATCTTCGAGGAAGTTTTTTCACTAACAAGAAAGCAGGCTAACTGCCCGTTATGGTACGAAATGCGATATGGCAGAATTACTGCATCCAAACTATACGAGGCAGCTAACTGCAAAACATTGGATGGAACATTGACTGAAGTCATCTTAGGGGCAGCCAAGATTCCAGACACAAAGGCTATGCAACGAGGTCGGCTTTTAGAACCTTTGGTGTTAAAGGTACTAGCAAACCAACTGGGACACAAATATAAAGAATGTGGTTTCAAAATCAGTTGCAAATTACCAATTATCGGTGGCTCCCCGGATGCAGTCACTGATGATTATATTGTTGAGGTCAAGTGTCCAGTCAAACATAGTACAATGAAAAATTACTTTTTTGAGGGTGTTGTTGCCAGAAAGTATTATGCACAAATGCAAATACAAATGTTTGTACTGAACAAATTCAAGGGAGTGTTTTGTGTTGCTGAACCCAACTTTGAATCATCTGGCAAAATAAATGTTTTCCACATCGATTACGATGAAGAATTCTGTGTCGAAGCTATTAATAAAGCCATGCTGTTTTGGTCCAGAGCTATATTTCCTGTACTTAAAAAAAATGTATAGGTATACATTATTTGAAATAAATCACGTATTTACTGCACTACACTCGCTTCTTTATTCATAATAATACATGATTATATTGATTATGTACAATAGCATCATATTATTTTCATCCCATCCACCATAGTATAATATGTATTTGTATAAAGTGACAGAAAAACAAAAACAAAAAGTTTACATAAGACATATTTTTACATTTATACCTAGTATTTATTTGATAATACGTACACATGTTATTGTATTATCGCATAGATTTTTTTTGTATTTATTATTGGAAGTAAGAAAATGATTACAAAGTGGAAATTCTAACACAAATAGAAATGTATTAAAAAGTGGAACATGATCACTTTGCTACAACACAACTGTATTTATATAAACTTGATGTAAAAGTAAGGCGTAATGAATGAATAGCAATCAATCCACTCTCAGTAAAATATTGGAAGCATTATTATAGTCAGTACTTGCACTGACTGGTAACGCTGGCCGCTAGATGGCGCTAGTGTAGCATGTTGCATTTCTTCGGGACAATACAAACCTAATGGCGGGCTTTAATATTCTTTTTACGTGTGAGCATAAGAACAGTAAGGTCGTATGTAGGTTACTAAATATTTTATTTTCGACTTATATAATTTATTAACGTAAAATAAAGAAAACATTTCAAATAACATGCATTAAAAAAAACCAACCCACAGAAGTCACGGGGCTAGGAGGCGCTAGTATAGCATAATCAGAATGTATGGTAAATGTAAGAAGTTGAAGGTGTTATACATAAATTATTCTACAGTATTTGATATTATCCCTTTTGGTGGCTTCATTGCCTATAAACTCTAAGTAAAAGCTCCAACATATGTTTTTATAAAAAACACATACTGGCGCTATAATTACATAATATTATACACTTTAGACTTATTCTATATACATTACATGAAGGATAAACAAAATTACACTGGTACATATTATGAATATTTATATTCAAGTTAAAGTTTATATGATAATGAAGCGCACATAACATTTTAAACTAAACATTAGCGTAGAGCACAAAACACTAAAAGACTAATAATATTAATAAGACTAATATGATCAAATTATTGGTTTTTGTAGATTTATGAGTCCACATGCAATCATAACAATATGGTCAACTTGTTGAGTCAAATGGAAGTCTATACAAGAATGTGGCTTTAGAATATTATACTCTCTGAGCCGGCTTATTACACGTTCAACGTGTATACGCAGGGCTGCTATTTGCTTGGATAACTTCACCTCTCTTTTAGTGCTATTTACACCTGTAACAACACTTGGTGGACGCACAAGTTGACAATGTTTGCCTTCTAAAATAGTAGCTAGTTGCTTAAAACCTCTATCTGCCATTACCGACATGCCTTCAGACAAGTTGTCCAAGAAGCCGCACTTTTCCACAATCATCATATCTGTAGTACGTCCACCAAAGCCCTTTGAAATGAAGTTAATAAAGCCATCAGGAGTGATTGATATTAGGTACTTGAGTGTATTGCATTTTTTATATTCTGACCAAGTTAGTGCCTGCTGCAGTGGATTTGATGGCTTCTCTATCTGAATTTCAAAACAGTCTATGATTGATACGACATGTTTGTATCTTGCTCTGAATGGAATTGGTAGTAAGGCTTCTATTGCTTCTGACTTAGGCCAAAATACCAGTTCTGCAAGATGACGAGATAACTTCGGTAAACTTTGCTTAAAGATTCTTGAAGCTTGAGCCTCAGAAAGGCCAAATTCATCACCTAAAATGCTGAAACTAGAGTTTAATTTAATTTTTTTTAAAACGATTAAAACATTTAAAATGTTTATATTTTCAAGGAGTGCTAGGGTTTTAACAATCCAATAAAAATCTTTAAGGATTCCTAAATACAGCTTTGGTTTGTTTTCAATATGCTGCAGAGTTAATTTCAATGACAGACTTTTGAAATCACTATTTGAACTACTATCAACGTACGAATCTGACGTAGCTTGTTGGGAGTATTCTGAACCAGATGCCGATTCCGAGGCAGAACTGTCTGGCTGAAGAGTGACATGCTTTAGTTGTACATTCTTGGTATTTTTATTATGCTTCACAGGAGAAGTACTTACGTCACGAGTAGTTAAACACTCGATTGGACCCCTACTGTGTTCTTTTCCTGTATTTGTCAATTTACTTTTGAATTTCTTTTTCAAATTGCATTGAATGGCTTTCGAATCAGTTGCGTTCTCAACTATCAACATGTGAAAGTTTTCTTCGGAGCTTGATGTATCTTGTGGTCCATCCACATGTTGTTGAAGTATTTGGAGTCCAGAGCATTGAGGCTTCTCGAGAGGAAACGACACTTCCAGTTCAACGTAGTCTTGAGGTTGATTGATGATCTGTTGTGGCACAGACTCATCCACATCAGACAGGCAAGGAGACATTGGCTCGAGACTTGCAACAAACACTTCACCGCCTTTAGATGAGCTTGGATGCTGATCCACCACATTGAGTAGATCTCGCCCATCAGCTCCAATTTGACATTCAAATTTATGAGGAATGGTTCCTTTTTTTAAAAGCACCCTTTTACTTAGATGTTGGGGCCATTTCCGAGCATCCACGCTTAACTGAAAATAAAAATACAACTTATCAAGAGACATTGTATTTATTCAATACAAACTTAACAATGCAAATATAATAAGTATCTTCATTTGAGAATAGCCTGCAAAAGTGTAACAATATTGTAATGTGTGTAGGCTTGTTGTCACTAGGTAATAGACCCACCTACTCAACCTACTGTACTGTACAGCAAACTATTCGTGAAGCATGCAACAAAGAAAAATATGTATTTTTTAAATATTGTGTTCAAACAATAATATTGTAAAAAATATACTTACATTAAAATGATCTTCACAGACATATCGTACGGTTTTATTTGACAGTTCACCCAATTGACTGGACCTATGAATTGCAATACACCATTGTTTTCTAATTGCTGAAATTCGCGGTACAACGAAAAATCTTTTTTCCTTAGTAGTCGCCGAAGTATTTGGGCACAAAGGAACCATACAATATTTATAATTATTTTTACGATCTCGGATCCTACGGTTACTACACGAATCCATGTTTAATTAAATAACAAAACAGTAACAAAACGCAGCGTTAGAATTGGAAGTACTTCGTTTTGACATGACAGATATTATTCAGAAGTGACAGATGTTATGATGTGAAAATCGTACAGATTATCCTTCCGTGGCGGCTGTCTTAGAAGTATAATGGTGATGGTCCTGATTTTAACAAAATCAAATTTAATAATATATTATTATGAGTTTATGAGTACAAGAATAATTTAAATCGCAACATTTGGATAGTATCAAACAAGAGGTACAATATCAAGTTATATGTTATATAACTAGAATGTGCAGCTGTTAAAAATAGTCTCATTGCAAAAACAAAAACCAACCTTGGTACATATAGAATATATAGGTACTTCGACCAACTAAATATATTTTATGAGAACCTTCTTTATACTTGTTTATATATTTCATATTGTTGATAAACCTTCCCCTTTAATTCATTTAATTTTATGTACATTAGGTTTTATTGTAAAATATTTGGATTAAGTGACTGAACATTATAATCGTATATATTCATCAATCCTATAATATTGTGTATAAGTATATTTATATTATATGTCATCTCATTTAATATGGCAGACTGAGATTGCAATATCCTCCCAGTACTGCTGGAATAAAACTTTAAATAAATTAATAAGGATTAATGATCAATAAGAAGGTTCAAGGAAAAAAATATTTATGAGATGTAATATTTTTGGTATGCCTCGTTATTCTCCTCTGCCATTCGTGTGAAATGCGTCGTTTTTTTTTTAAATGTTTTTGGGCTATGTAATTATTTTGTTTTCGCACCCATAAATTATGTTCCGTCTTTCCGGTTTATGAAAAAATGGTCCGATTTTTCGGATTAAAATTTTCAAAAAATCGCCATGGTTTCAAAAATACGATTAAAAAAAAAAAAAAAATACAGAATGTCTTAGAATATTTGCCTAAACCGGAAAATAAAATAAAAAAATGGGATGCAAGAGGCCTATTGTTGATACATCTGAAACAAAACAACAAATAACAACTGCTTTTATTATTCAGCTCAGTAATAATGTCAAATAAACAATCGCGGGCTTTTTCACTCATTTTATTTTTAAAGAACACTTATTTTAGGCACATATCAGAAAACTTACGTTTTCTCTTCATTTATTTCATTTTTTTATAGTAAAATGTATAACAAAGTGTTTTAAATTATAATTTTCTTAACTAGGTACGGTTGATATCTTGGATTCACAGGGGTGAAATTGAATTCAAGTAATTTAAATAATCCCATGGTGAGAAAGGGAGTGAATTCAATTGCAGTGAATGATGCATTTATTAGAGATTAAAATTAATTAACTTTTTAAAACGCCGTTTAGTGACCACTGAACACAAATCACCTAAAGTACAATTTACATTTTTAAAGTTGGTGGCCCCTTGTTATGTTTTTAATGTTCCCAGTTTAAATTTCAAAAGCGCTTTTTGGCATTATCAATGAATGTAAATAGTTTCAATAAACAATTGATAGGGTACAAACCTGGACAAAGGTAGCATGGTGTGGGACGCGTCTTCCAGGAAACCTCATGCGATACTCCCTTACGGCTGCTCGTGAATTTCCATTGCAAAATCCATAAACAAAAACAATATCTGCTTGCTCGGCAGGTGGATAATTGAGGGGCATATTTCAACAGTAAAAACTTAGATAACAAAACAAAAACGAAACTAGAAACTTGATGACATGCGAACTCCCAAAACAGCACTGACCACTGATACGAGACAGGGTGGCGGGAACCACACGGGACTTGAGACAGAATATGTGTGAAAGAGATGACAGTAGCGCGGCGTTGCCAATTATTTTACCCCTATACTGTGGGCAGTAGCGGAGTGTGGAAATTTTATTTATTTTTTGTTTTTAAAAGAAAAAAAATGTTACCGGACAGCAAAGTGTACATAACATTTTTTACTCCAAATGTGCTAAGGAATAGCTGGTTAAAGTTTGTCGGGTTAGTGCCGATACACCCTGTATAAAAAAAAAAATTAAATTAAAATACTCTTGTACCACCTCATAACTTTACTTATTGTTAAGAAATATGTTTTTGCCTTTTCAATTCTTTGAATCATATTAACTAACCTATATTTTTATTACTTTTATTGTTTTATTTCTAATATTTTTTGTTTAATTTAAACAAATGTAAAAATATTTTTGTTGTCCTCTCCTAAACACAAGCAGCTGCTTTATTAGGAGAATGATTGAAATATTGGTGTTTATATTGTTAAAAAATTGTAACCTTGTTTATATGTTTCAATAAAAAAATAAAAAAAATATGTAGAACAAAAAAGGGAAAGAACAGCAAACGCCAGTTTTTTCAGCTCATCGTAAGAGTCAGGAATACTATTGTACAGGGTGCGCCAGAGAAACTTACTTATTTGAAAAAATTCCCGACCGTTGAGTTGGGCAAGTAGAGGGGCGGGAGGGGGCGCATCTGGAGGAGGACGTCCCCAAGTTTATTTCCCATTCTCGTCAGTTGCCATTATGCTGTGGTCTAGAGAGCAGCGGGCATGAATTTGCTGCGACAACATTTCCCCAACCGCCTCATCTCTCTCCGAGATGATCTCCCATGGCCGGCGCGCTCTCCGGATTTGACTCCATGTGATTTTTTTTATGGGGTTATTTGAAATCCCTTGTTTATGTCGATCGACCACGGACCATAGATCACCTGAAGAACAACATTCCTGATGCTATTGCCAATATTCCGATTGATATGCTGAGAAGAGCGGACGAAAACTTCAAAAAACGACTAAACCAGTGTATGCGCGATGAGGGTCGCCATTTAAAAGATGTAATTTTTAAAACAGTATGAAAAAAAACTTGGTACATTGCATTTTCAAATAAAAAAAGAATTACAACAATAACTACAGTGCTTTTGTTTTTATTGAACTTTCAAATAAGTAAGTTTTTCTGGCGCACCCTGTAGACGTCGAAAATGATCATGTCTTCCTTCTCCAGATCTTTCAAAGCAGACCACTTGTGTTGTGAACTAAGATCACATTTGTTCTTCTTCAATATTTCCAAATCAATACAAAGACGTTGAAATTTAGAGCTCCATGTCTCTTTTGTCAATGCCAAAAGGGGAAAATTTCAACTCAGTTATCGTAGCATTAAGAAGATTTTTGACGAATGCTAAGGTTGTTCTGCTGTTTTTAAACTCCTGAAACCTGCTACCCATGGATATTAGTGCCAGAGCCGCACTCAAGGAGCCAAAGAGCCGCATGCGGCTCCGGAGCCGCACTTTGCCGACCAATGGCCTAGTTGATAAGCCCTACTATAAATTTAAATTCTACCATGATTTTTTTAATATTTATAAACATGATCAATGATTCGTAAGAAAAAATATTTCAATAATTTCAGTATTAGGTAACAGTAGGTGTCGATAACAACTAAGTCAGAGGAGATACGAAGTTTATAATTAATCGAAGGTTCCAATAAATGTTTTAAAATATCTCTCAAATTGCCATCGTTTTCAAATTGGCCAAATAAGGTCCAGTGGCTAATAAAATTAAAGAAAATTTTATGAGGTTTACTGTTTTCCAGTAGGTTTATGGCTTTTAAAATGTGCCCGTGGGTATTTTGGCCTCAAATCCAAAATTAAGCTTTGTACGAAAAAGGCAGACTACCGTACCTCTTAAGGCGATGCACTACGTAGTTATGCTAAATCATGTGTTTTTGGTTTGAAAATTTGGTCGCCTAGAAATGTTTCAGATGCTTTAAATAAATACCGCGAGTATAATACATCTTGGCCTTTAAAATATAATATCATAAAATAATATCATCTTGGTCTTTTATAAGCCCAGAAAAAAATAATTTATAAGGCCTATGAAAACTGCTTTATTTAAAATTTCCTACTTACGAACCCATTTTCGGTTATGGTTGTATTGTATAATGTGACAAATTAAGTTATTTATAAAATGATCGGAAAACATTTTAATATTTATGCCTGAACATCCACAAAATAAAATAAAAGACAATTTTTGGCTATGTTTTTTTATTGCCTAAATCAAAACAGCTGGCCATCTACGTAATGAGTGTTATTGATGGTGGCTCGATTCAAAATATTACACGACATAGTGCATCACCTTAAGACGAAATAAGACGTCAAAATAATATCAGTTATGGGCGTTTCTAGTGGGCGCGGCTATAGCCCAAAACATTTCGTTTACGCCCCGCGTCGGTCAAAATGTCGCACAGTGTGACATGGTTTGATTTCACACGGACAAGTTTTATAAATTTAAAATCATAGTAATAATTTTCATTATTGTTGGCATCAGTTATTGAATTGCATAATTTGCATGGTGTTTTGAAAATCGTGGTATCTAAGTACAGTATATAATCATCTGCAGTATGTAAGGCATCCCAAATAATAATAAATCACAAATCCTTTTTTGGTTATTATTTTTTTTCTTGATAAAACAATCCCGATGAGTTAAAAAACTCATTGTAGGACGGGAGGAACTTATAATACATAGGTGGGTGTTAATAAGTACAAAAATAAACAGGTACAAAAAGAAACAGTACAAAAATAAAAAAATATAAAATTTTTACTAATAAAACTTTTACATAGAAAATAGTTTGTACATTAGAGTTTTTTTACATCTCAGATTTTATATTTAATTATTTTTTATTTCATACTAGAGCAATCCCGATGAGTTACATAACTCATTGTATGACGAGAGGAATTTACAATAAATAGGTGGGATTTAATGGGTAAAATTTTATATAAGTATTTTGATATCAAAAAACCTTCACCGTCCAATGCTTTGTTTTTCTTTTGAAGTGGAAAAAATATTTCTCCATTCCGTTTCCTTTAACATTTTCCTTGGTGCTATCATTTTGTTCGGGATAAAACTCATTTTGTCTTCTGTTTTCCCATATTTAACTGAAACATACGTATATATAGATTTATTATAAATCGGTTTAATTTTCCCTTAATTTTGAATATCATTTTAACGAAAGTAAATGCAGTAACTTGGGGAGATAATTCTACAATTCTATCTACAATAAATAATTGTACAATCTACACGATTGTACAATTTAAAAGATAAATAACCCTTTTTAATATTCTAATGACTTAAGGTACTTTATTAAAAACTTTATTAAAAACTTTATTGTAAATTTTATACCAGCAACTTTTTGTAATATCTTATACTAGGGCAGACCCTGGGAATTCTTGAAAAATCTGTTTGCAATTTAAACTAAAGCAATTTTATGTTAAAATCTTATATTAGGTATAGAAAGGTATTTATGGCATGTCTGAATACTTCACATTCATTTCCAATTTTTCTGTGCCCAAAAATTGGCGTGACTGAAAGCCAAATAAATTTAATTTTTGTGTAAAAAGAAAAAAATGTACATTATTTATAATTATTATATTTGAAATACTTTTTACATGAAAAAAAGTTCTACTATATAATCATTTTTAGGCGCCCCAATTACAAATAACAATCACACATAACAGCGGAATTTTTAATTGAAAATAATATTTAATGTAATATTTAACTATTAAAATAAAGAAACTTAAGAATTTTAAAAAATCTACAAAATAAACTGTTTTCATATTTTTTTTACTATGTCCAAATATTTTCTGAAACTTAACCACCGTGCACTTTTTAAGTTCAAATTATGTTTAAAATATAATGTTTTCTTTTTTATTGGTGAAACATACAAAAAACCTTTACTCACTTGTGGAAGAGGTCAAATTATAAAAAACAGAAAATTTCACTAATAACTTTAAAAGTAATCGTTTGATTAAATAAAAAAATACGTAATAGAAATTACTGGACATACCGGCCGGGAGTCAGACGACCTTTCCGGCTTAAGCTGTGGCCGTTACTAAAGAATAACGCTGTAAGTGCTTGGGGACCTGCACACGAATTCAGTTACGTGCAGAGTGTTGGAGTAACGTACGGCGAATTTTCTTTATCGGAACAGATCTTTGATATTTCCGAGTGTTATATTTTAATTCATTCTTATGGATACATTAATAAAATTGCTAATTTTTCTAGAGAGATTCCACGGGAAGTTACTAATTCATCGTTTACAAATATAAAATTTGGTGCTTCCCGCTCATCTTATAGTTGAAAAACGTTTTATAAAATTGGCAAACCGTTTTACATAAGATATTTAATGGTAAGGTCCTATTTTTATTAATCTTATATATAAATAACTTGCATCCCTGAGAATCCCTCTAGAAACATTTAAGATTTTAGTAATACGTACATCACAAATAATTAAAATGTGAGCGTCGGGGCAAATCCCCGTTATCAGGGTATTGTGTCACCTTAAGTGAATTCTTTTGCACAAAAATCATATTCAAAATAGACTCCTTGTCCCCCCCCCCCTATTTTATGTAGATAGGTACCTACAAACTTTATCATTTTTCTACTTTTTTAGTAGTTTTGAAAATGACACTTAAATTCAAGTGAGTTCATTGAAATCCAATAATTTCACACAGGAATAACGCACATCACAGATGACTAAAATTAGTATGTTTGATTGATTACCCATCTTAACTCTGTCTCTTTAATGGGATGTGATAGCTTATTACTTAGAAGCGCAGGAGGCAAAGGTATTTTAAAAATCGGGAACCCCTGGATAAAACTTACCTCTCCGAGTTCAGTTTACATTAAAAATAAAACAGCATTTATTAAATTAATTTATTTATTTAATGTTACATTATGTTACCTTAAATGTTTGGTGTCATACATTTGAAGCAAACAAAGAGAAAATAAAAATGAACTATCAGTGGTTTAACAAAACTTAACAAAACCATAGATGTACTACCAGATCAGGTCATGAATAACTATAATTTTGTTGCATCTTTTCACATGTTAAAAACAGACAGCCAAATAATCTAATCTTAAAAAGAAAATGAAATATCTTAATTCTTTATAACTTAAACAAATCCTTAACATAGACAGTCATTGAAGATCAGTATTGTTCAAGGTCAGTATAACAAGTCTTATGTATGTATCGCTGTGGAACAATTGTCGCATCTTCAGGCAAAAGAAGAATGATTTTGAATATCAAGTAAAAAGCTTACAATTTAAATAATTTCACACTTAGAAACGTAAAATGTTCCTCCCAATCTACACAAGTTGTGCAATATCATTTTAAATGTTGCACAATATAGTGAAAAACAATTTTAGAGACATCTTTTGATAAAGGCCTTTATGGGCAACATTTTATTCAATATACACCAATCAGACTGCTTTCTTAACTTCTTCTTTCCAAACAAACCCTTCAAAAAGAATACATAAGGATTCTATATTATTCGTTACATCAATATCAATTGAGCGAAAAATGGCAAATTGTACAATATTTTATTAGAATCGTGTCAACAATCAGTTCTAATAAAAGTCAGTACAGCTGACCCATGCAGGAATTGCGTAATCATTTGATTTTGGTTTCCAGTAAATTACAATATGTATTTATATTTAGAGCCTAAATAATCAATTCTGAAAATTGTTTTGTTTGAGATCTCCATGTTACATAAAGTTAATCCAATTTGCCCACACTGTGTCTACTAACCTAAAACCAAATGGCTACATTAACTCCCCTTAAAAATATACCTAAATAATCATTTTAATGAACATAATATAGATAACATGTTTACTAGCTGAATTATATAAACAATGGTTCCCATTGACAATTTGAATGCATAACAAATAAATGATGAAAGTAAATAAAATTTCACAGTAAGCCATGTATTCATTCTAAAAGCCTTATTTATTGGTCAGTCTGGATGCTGATGTAAAATACAATACATTGTGTCCAGGAATAAATAAAATCCAGTGTGAGCAATTGAACAGTTCACAAATAAGGACTTCGACAACAAATTGGCTTAGTTATTGAAGATACTGGTTTTATTCCCTTTTCATTTAAATTTATGGGAAATAAAATTATATAAATATGTATGATGAAATCAAAAATAAGATGTAATAAATGTAAAATACATACGCATCAAATCCTACATAAATAATTGTATGTATCAAATACTCATTGTTTATATTTTGTATAATTCTAATCGACACTTTAAATAGTTGGATAAAATTTAAAATAAATAAAGAAATAAGGATGGAATTTCCACAAAGCTCTTACATTTTATAAAATGGTTTTATTCTGAAGTCCAAAAATATATTATTCTACGTGGAATATTATAATTCAATTCCAAGTTCTAATGATATTTTTACCAGTGGCGGCCAGCTAATATGTGCTCCCGAGCGCCGAACAACCAAAAAGATTTCCGACATGACTAATCACAATACGAAACTCGGTTCGGTTATAATATCTCATTCAAAAGGTACCTACTTATTAAGCGCACTTAACTTGCAGACCGACTTTGACTTGTTCCTATGTTCGTAGCAGTTCGTTTTCGATTGCGATCCAAAATTTAACTGCTTTGTCGCATATTCTGTGGAACAGTCGAAAGCGTGGGTACATACCAGTTCATACTATTCTTTGCAAATAATACCATATCTTGGACGGCGTTCGGGGTTTTACCACCACATCAGAAGGAACGGTTTATTCAGTAGAAAGTTAAATTAAAACGCGTATGTTTAATGTTATTGTCGATATCGTGGTTTCAATTTACCATCTGCTATTTTCAGGGAATGTTTCGCTTCTTCGATACAAGCATTTAAGATAAAATTTGTCATTAAGAGATGAGTGATGGTCAGATTACTTATTATCAGTTTAGTCAGTAGGTACTCGCCGTTGCCGGGCACGGTCTGTTGAATTAAAAAAATTCTTACTCTGCGAAAGTTTTTAAGTTTAATTGCAGGTTATATCGATCTTGTATATCAATTATTAATAAGGTATATCAATTGCAGGTTATACTAATTTATGATTACTTTTGTGTTTGTTCAAAGTATAAATTAAGAATGTGAAATACATTAAGAACAATAGGTCGAGTTTTGAAAACAAAGTGATAATAAAAAATGCCGGTCCACCTAAAATCTGAACTGATAATAAAACAAGAGTGAAAATCTGGATCGAAGAAGTTTACGCGATCATTTGACAAAACAATGTATAACAAAGCTTCGTAGCTCTGTGCATGTGATCAATTGAATAGTTTATTTTGTTTTACGTGTTTAATTTACGATGTTGATTCAGTTTGGACAATCAGCGGTGTTACTGATGTAACTCACCTTTCTTAAAAAATCTAAAAACATAATTCTTGTCATTTACATTTACAAAAAGTTTTGAGCTTAAAGGTTTTAGGAAAAGTTGACATCAGAATGCAATTGAATTCAGGCTACCGTGCCTAAGTTAAACACCATAATGAGCTATTTAATAAAAATCGATACAGGTCAAATTTCCCAGAACATGATTTCAATGTGACGTTTAAAACGTATGACTTCCTAAATAAAGTTCAGTAAAAGTGAACTCTGTGCAATTTACGCCCGCGACGATTTTTCAAAAGCTAACGGCGCTTTATCAATTTTACAATTTTTTTATAGTACCTACTTGTTTATTAGAAGACTTTCCCGAGACTGTGAAATTACTAAAACTTTTGTGCACCATTCATGACCTTTGGAATGACCTCAGTTGAAAGCTAAAGATGTTTCTCAACGTTAAAAAGGATAAAATCTTTTTTAAACACGTTGAGCCAGGACAGACTGATCGCACTATCAGTGTTAAGCATTGATAGAGGTCTTCGCTAAACAAAAGGAGCAGAGAATAGAACTTCTTTATAAATAGGTACGTACCTTTATTTAATTTATTTTATGACTTAGGACGGGTTGTTTCGGAGAATTTGAACAATTCATCAAATTTCAACGTTCATTTTCGGGTTCTGTGAGAGACTTATTCAAGTTCTGTTTTTATATCATTGTAGGCTAGTTGCTTGACAAGACTGAAATAAAAACAGAACTTGAAAAAATCTTTCACAGAACTTGAAAATGAACGTTGAAATTTGATGAATTGTTCAGATTCTCCGAAACAACCCGTCCTTAATGTTGTAATCCGGTGAACCCCCATATATTTTGACCACCGGCCGCCACTGATTTTTACCAACATTTGATAGAAAGACAGGCGGCTGGCTGCTCCTGGCCATGGCAGAAATAAGGATGCCGTTTACAGATTTGTCTCATTTATGTATTATTCTAAATGTAGTATAAGTATTCATTGGCAGTCAACACGCTGGCATTGGAGTGGCATTACTTATTATTTATATAGGGCTTTAATAACATAACAAACAGTCAGGTGTTTTGGTTTTTCAGTTAACAGCTCAAACTGGACATCATCTACTACTATTCCTATCCCATACCCATCTCATATCCCTCATTAACCCATTCCCTCCGAGCTGACACTATTTAGGGCGGCTATCTTAGATGGTCTTCCCTCCGAGCCGCCATAATTTAAGTCTCTCGCAACATTTATTGTTAAAATAAAAAAATTAATTTCATTTGTTTTTATTAAAAAATAAATTTGTATTAAATAAATACAAAAACAAAAAGTTGTCATTTTAATTACCAAAAAATAAATTCGGGACAAGTTCGCACAACAATTAGTTGCTGTGGTCAGTTTCGGTCAAAATAATTTCGGGTGGGGCGGGTTAAACTAATAGATTCCTCACAAATAAATAATGTTTCAGGAGAACGAGCTATTCTTATAAGATCCACGTTTACCACTTTAATTCAGGTTATTATGCAAAATTGTTCAACCTCACAGATAATTGCTGCCAACCTTACACTGTTCCAAAGGAGTGTTTTATTAGTCTTCAAGTGCAGAGTGCCACAGTTGATATTATGTTGACTGCCTTCTAAATGAAATTGCATTTTAACACAGTCCAGGCACGTCAGACGTGAAGCGGTGAAGAAAAGTTTACAAAAAATACTACTGCAGGCTAAAATATACTCTTGTAAATAGGCCTCGTTAAGTAGATTATTTTTAAATAAAAATCGAAATATATGTATTGAAGATTCTAGTTTGTAAAGTTTAGTGCAAAATTAAAATAAATAAAAACTCAATTTCGAAAAATTTTCAGGAAATCGATTACAAAGCCAAGATTATGTAAACTTATACAATATTTTATTTTATTTGAGTAGAGATTTATTACTTGAAAAATCCTTTGGTTAAAAATTGTAAAACATTCACATCACTATCAACATTCAATTTACAATGCTTTTAGAATGAAATGACTGAAGTAGTAACTAAAGTAGCATACTGTGCAAGGTTAATAATATTATCGATACAAAATAATTAAATCCTCGTGGAACAAATTAGCCAATTCGGAGAAGGCACAAAATGCTGACTAAGTAAAGAAACATGTTTGGCAGGGAGAAACAGGGGAAGGCATACATATATGCGTGTAGCGCTAGAGGCGCACATTATTCGCGCAGCAGTGTAGGTACATGAAAAAGCCGTTAGTATACCAAATAAAAACCGTGTAATAATTGGCAACCTAAAACTATTGGATACCTTTAAATTTAATAAGTTTAATAAAACGAACAATCAGCACTGTACAAGTTCACTGTCAGCACTTATGGAAAACGTATGAAACAATAAAAGAAGCTACTTTATTCACATCGGTGGGACGATTATAAGTGAAGAGAAAAACTTGCACCATAAATTCAATAAAGGTGTTGTTCTGAATTCGTAAATATGAAGCGATAATAAAATTCTGCGTGGCATTTGCCCTCAGCACTCCGATTAATATAAATATATACACTCACACATTTGCATTCACTTTATAACTAATGGGAATAAGTAATGACTCGCAAAGCGGCTGCATGATGAGAGGCAGTTGTACAGTTGCGCGGCGGACTCCGTCTCCGTCTGGTTCCCTCACACGCACACACCGCCATCCACTCGCCACTTATTATGAGAGATCTGTAACAGACAAGCAAACAAACACAGTGAGTATAGAGTAAAGTAACTAGTACTTTATAACTGGTAATGCCAGATGCTACACTCACAAGTGAGGTCCTGTTGGGAGTGATGGCGCCGTTGCACCTGGTCCAGGTTGAATCGCACAAAGGCCTCGTACTGTTCAGCCAGCTGCGTGCTTAAGGTCGCCTCGTACTCAGCGCGCAGCGCGGCCTCTTGCTCACGGAGCATGCGCTCGCAGATCACACGAACCTACAAAACAATCTCAAGCATTATTAACAATCTTTAGGCCATAATTTATTCATCTACATACATATTTCTTTCACAGACTCTGTGGTCGTGGTCTCGACTAGCAAGTATATTTTATTTGTATTATTTCACAATTTATTAATTAAAAAATAATATATAGTACGTTTGCTGCACGTTCCAGAGGGGAAGATACTCTCAGTATCGCCCTGGTTTAAGATCACCATTCACCACCGTGTTTTAGTGGCCAGATCTGAACAACCAGGAACTATCCCACCTTCCTCTGCTCATCTCCCTCTTCCCTCCCCCCACAACCTTCAGTCTCACAACATACCCCAATTGAGGATTCCATAGTCTCAACTGGCTCCTGATGATTGGGAGCATTTGGGACTCTTGTGCAGTATTCAAATAAAAAATAATAATATGAGCAGCATACAACAGTCACCCAAGCATTTTAAATGTGGCAACAGAACATGAACAAATTATCCTATTGGTTTTAGAACCTTTTTGAAAGGGGAAGTTTTATTACTACAGGTTCAGGTATGACCGATGTAACAGCTATTGGGCGGGTATAAGAATTGAGGTATGTAAAAGTAAAAAGTGACGAGTATATGAAGTACTGACCTGCTTGAAAGTGAATAGAGCTCGAGAGTGCGGATGGTGTGGAGAGTCAGCCTCGGAGCCGCTGGAGGAGCCGTCGCTGTCCACCTGCTGCGGCTGGCGTGGGGCTCCGGTAGCCGCCACACTGCTCAGCTTCAGCTGGCGGCGGTGCTGCAGACGCTTGATCTCGTCGCAGATCTCCTGTGCCATGCGCTCTGCAAAGACACAACAAACACAATGATTATTATTCCGACTAAATTATTATTGCAAATATAAAGTTTACTGTGCTTACAGATATTAATTTAATTTATTTATTTATACGGCCATTGGGCTTTTACATACATAGTTCATAAAAAAGTAATATTCTGAAGATTGCAAGTTCACAAAAGTAATAGTAAAAATACATATAACCATATCCATTTTTCATATTATAACAGCAAGTAAATAGTACAAAAATAGGAATATTCCTACTCCTAAGTTATACAGACTTAAATTAGTTAATAAATAATGTAAAGTTTATATGTAAATGCTAGGTAGTGGCAGCAGTAACATGATACAATACGACACATAGTGTGTGAGGCCTTTGAGTTAGAAAGCTAACGAAATAATTATTGGTAGTATTGTTAGCAAATATACTGCGTTTGACTGGTTGTAGTGGCCTGCTAAATCGAGGGCGATCGGTCAGCCATTTTACATAGTTCATATAAAAAAAAATTGTGAAGATTATAGATATAGAATAGTAAAGCAATAATATAACATTCACCTTTAGACATATAAAACCAAGCACAAAGCAAATCTAAACATAATAGTTTGTAGGTATAAGCCTGTTTTGTCAATCTTGAGAAAATAATTCAATAAGAAGTGCAATAGCTAGATGTTTATTGTTTTAATTTAAAAGTTCTAATATTTTGGTTTTAAATTTGGAAATCGATTGGAAATGATAGACATCGATTGAACTATATTTGTTTCCAAGTGTATGAAGCCTTTGAATTGGAGAGTTTACAAAGTAATTATTGGTAGATTTGGTAACAAAATATAGAGCATTTAAACGGGTATCACGGGTAGGTATACGCAAATTAATTAAGCTCGTTAAATCGAGGGCGTCCAGGTTGCCATTTGATATATTGAAAAGGCAAACTAAGTCACTCACTGTGCGTCTTGTAGTTAAATCGCTTAGGTTTAGTAATTCCATTAGACATGTATAATTAAGTTCTTCGATTGGTATTCCAAGTTTGTAATTAATAAACCTTAGAAACTTATGTTGTACTCTTTCGATTTTTTGCTGATGAGTCTTATAAAATGGAGCCCAGATTGTTGAGTTGTACTCCAAATTACTTCTTACCAACCCAGTATAAAGCAATTTGAAGGAATTAATTGTTTTAAATTCTTTTATCGTCCTCAGAATGAACCCCAGGCATTTCATGGCCTTGTTGGTTATTTCATTTATATGAGGAACAAAAGTTAATTTACTGTCAAATAATATACCAAGGTCCTTAATTTGTTCGACTCTTTTTAGGACATTGTTGTTGATGCTATATTGATATTTAATGGGATTTTTGATTCGGGTAAAAGTTATTGATTGACATTTTTCAATGTTGAGAAACAGTTCATTAAGGGTGCACCACTCTTGTAGCCTCACAAGATTTGATTGCAATACGCTAGTCATTATGATTAGTTATTGTTTTGTAAATTTTTAAATCGTCCGCAAATAAAAGTATCATAACTCCATCGAAGATGGAAGTTATGTCGTTTATAAACAAGGAAAATAACACTGGGCCCAGATGTGACCCCTGTGGGACTCCGGTGAAGATTTCAAAGTGATGTGAAAAATGTGAATTGATTTTTACTGATATTTTTCTTTTGTGAAGGTAGCTTTCGAACCATCTTAAAATATGCCCAGTTATACCTAGGGATCTTAGTTTACACTTGACTTCAGTAATGCATTGATTCCAGATATAGGGACAGTATGAATTGAGTCACACTTGTCAAAGCATTTAATATGACAAATATGATGCCATAAGAAATCTTGCTAAAATAAAATTATAATATTGATAAGATACATTTTCAAGCCATAAAAAGTATCATGTAAAATTAACAAAAATTTAAATTTGCCCACATTTCTTTAGTAAAAATAAATGAACAAGTAGAACGCCAATCATGCTCCAGAGACAATTATTTACAACATAAATTGTGGATAGGTCACTGTAGCCGTTCTAATATCATCCATGCTCAAATGTTTTGCGATGCAATTTTAACCTTTATGCTTTGTAAACCGTATAGAGGACAAAATCAGAATCACTTGGGCTAATAACACTGCAGATATGACTGTTTATTACATGCATGTAATAAAAATGTATATACATATAAATAACTACATGTCTACATGCCTACATGTAAATTACATGTAGGCATGTAGCCTCTCTGACATAGAAAACATTTTATCTATGCATTTAAAAAATCATTTTCATTCAACTGCATTCCAAAATTGAAAATATTTAAATTTTCAAAGGAGTATCAGTCATTATATCCTGATTATTAGCACATTTTGATTAGTTTTTCTTGCAGGGTTTATATGAGAGCATGTGTTTAGAATTGGGCAACTCGATAAATGGATTTTGTTTATTTATTTACAGAGCTTCCAGGTTATTTATAACATAAATAGATATGTATTTTTAAAGGAAGCCAAAAGTCTTGAAGTTTTTCGTGGGTTAAGTTTCAATGTTGTAAAGTACTGTAAAATTATATTAGTAATGTAAAATTTTATAACTAAAAAAATTATCTGAAATAATAAGCAAATTCTTGTATATCAGTAGGATAAAACCTAATTCAGGGAAACTTAGGACACATACTCTACAGTACCTTCTAATTCAGGGAAACTTAGGACACATACTCTACAGTACCTTCTAATTCAGGGAAACTTAGGACACATACTCTACAGTACCTTCTAATTCAGGGAAACTTAGGACACATACTCTACAGTACCTTCTAATTCAGGGAAACTTAGGACACATACTCTACAGTACCTTCTAATTCAGGGTAACTTAAGACACATACTCTACAGTACCTTCCGGTGTAATCAGTATGGTCATCTTGATTTAATAGAAATCAAGTGATCCACAACCATGATATTAGATATAATTAACTTTGACATATTTTTTATACCTAAACAGAATTATTTTTTGTTTACAATTTCGGGCGGCGCGGCGACCCCAACGTGTGCTTCAGTTGGCACCCAAAGGTTGGTAACCCGTTATTTAGAGCTTAGGCGTAACAGAATGCTGTCCTTGCTACACCGATATTTAACTGGAAGATGTTCAGAGGAATAACATTCGAATGATACCCAGAAAAATTGTTTAGTTTATAATCAAATATTTTAATAATAGATATAATATTTTAATGGTATTATGCTGTGTTACACTACCTCCTTCTTTAGCCTTACACGCTTCAGTATTATAATACTGTCGCGTGTATGGACATTGGTATTGAGGCGTGGCCGAAAAGTGGTGGGGATACTCGCTCGCGCTTCAGTATGACAGTATTTCTTATGCGACATGGAAGACGCTGCTGCCATGTCCGCAGAGCGTAGCTCACCGATGCATTCATCGCCACCAGCTACACCGCCGCTGCGAAAGGAAAACATCCTAGCGACATTTATAGAGGCGCATGAAACACGTGATCTGCTGTGGAACTCGACTCGCAAGGACTACAAAAATATACTCAAGAGAAATCAAGCTGTCTCCAATATTGTTTGGCTTATTGCTGCTGGAGACAGAATCTCCTAAAACTTCCAATCCTCAAAGCTTCTGCCAATTGCATAAAAACGTTGAGTAATAGCTAATTTTTCTCTTGGCGCGATCAAAGCTCTCATTGCTGTATGTTTTTTTTTATTAAATATATGGACCAACCATCAATTTATTGAAATTCTCATCGAGCATACAAAAATAATTTTTATAGACGGATCAGACAGCAAAATTTCATCCGTTAAATTCAAATGTGGGAATTCTTCTTTTTTTTGTTTCTTTGTATCGAGCGCCAAAATGATAGCAATACGGGCTTTTCTTTACAGATCCATTTCATTCAAAGCGTCTTCTGCGGGGTTCTCACAACGATACTGATGTCAATATACTGATACATGTAATGGCATCCAAATACTGATGACCGCCATCAGTATTTTGATCAGTAAATACTGACACGTGTAATGGGAGGATTAGATGCATGTAACTATGAAAATGCATTATTTTACATTTCTGATTCATGAAATAATTGTTTCTCATTGATATCTAACTGTTTCTTAAATAAAGTGTGCATATTAAACCTCGACCCTGATTTTACAAAACTACTTAGATTAAAAGTTATCAGTTATTTGAGTCGTATAGTTCCTATATAAGATAAGTCCACTTGGGTGAAATGTTGGCAGACAATTTTTTTTTTCAATTATAACTTTTTAAAATAAAAAGTTATAATTGAAAATTTTACCTAAGTAGACTTATCATATATAGGAACTGTACGAATTTTTAATTGTTAAATTTTAAATTATTAATCACAATAAATCAGAGATATAAAGCAAAATTAAATAAAAGCAGTAGAATTTTCACAGTTGAAATTGAGGCCAAATTATCAGTGGGCAAGAATTCTGATTTCGTCAAAAGACGCTGCTCGCAAACGGTCATTTTTTAGAATGAGATAGATGTACCGTATTTGTCCTACTGTTAGTCGCCGTATGGCCGCTGTCTTCAGCTATTGCTCGCAACTGGCATAGTCTACAGTGCGGTTCCAATGTAAATGTTGATTATTCTCGATAAAAAAAAAATTGACGTCAATTTGTGTCACGGGAAAAAGAAAAAAATTAGTGTTGTGTTATGTATGTATCTACGCACTACAAATAAAGGGTAAATATACAGAAAATAGGGACATGCTTAATATGCACATTTTGTTTTAACCTGTCCGGTGGTATGACCGTACAGGTACGGTGAGAAAAAAATTCCTTGTAAGGAGTATGACCGTACCCGTACGGTTGCGCCTAAAATTAATTAATTATTGAATTTTTTCCGGAAAACTGATAGTTACTGCCATCTAGAGACAATTTGTCATAACTTGCAAAAGTTTTTAGCGATTTAGGTACATTACCAACGGAGTTATTCACAATTAAAATATTCCGTGACGTCACCGTCTGGTAGTTGGGGGTAAACAACATTTTTATTGCGAGCGACGTCTTTTGTGAAGTGAAATTTGTGGTTTTTGTTTGTTATTACACTGAATAACCTAATCATCTTGCATTAAAAATTACCTCACGTGTTTGGATGTCAATATTTATTACATATATTGTACCGACAGTGTTTGTTTAAGTTTGAATACAGTTTTTGACAGTTTGAATACAGTTTTTGACAGTTTGAACAAAATTCAATAGTGAATCTGAGTGCTGTGAAATATTTGAAATATTATTCGTTATACTGTTATTATTATTGACATTTTATTATTTTAGGTTATTAATAATTTGGACAGTGTTTTACTGTGATTTGACCTTGTGATTCGTATTGATAACTTGTTAAATTTAAATATTTTACTTTTATAAAAAATGGTTAACCCTTTGAATGAACAAGACATTGCTGATATTTTAATCGAAGATGAAGATGTTTACGAGGATCTTCATGATTTGCCAATACATTCGGATAGCTCATCCGACGAATCTGATACATCTGATGAGGATGAAACTCTCCCTAGTTGTTCAACATCCAAAAAGAGAAAAGTTGATCATCGTAAATGGGATCAGGGTAAGTTTACGCCCATTATTCATGAATTCGATTCAACTAACTGAAATGAAGTCTTTGAATTCGAACAATCTCATGGCGCTGAAATGGCACGATAAAAGGGATGTACTTATGCTTAGTAACATACATACAGATGCAATAATTGTTACTGATAAAATTGACTTCCCCACGGGAGAAAATAAAAACTAGAGGTAGTTTTAGATTATACCAAGAATATGGGAGCTGTTGACAAAGTGGACCGCATATTGGGCTTCGCAAGCAGTTTCAGGAAGTCTCTAAAATGGTATAAAATTTTTTCTTCAGATTGATAGACATTGGAACACTAAATGCTTTCTTTTTGCATCGTTTGAAAAAGCAAAAGGTTTTATCATTTAATGGATTCCGGGAAAACTTAGTGTCTCAAATGATCGAAAAATATCACACGCCAAGGCCGGCATCATCTGGAGGAAGGAGAGTAGTGGATCAACCAACTCGCCTTTTAGGAAAACATTTTCTCCGTCTTGTACCAGAAACTGCAGCCCAAGGAAAGCGAACTCAACGACAACGCCATGTGTGTAGACTTACAGCAGTTCGAGCTCAAAAAAGAAGTGACACGAAATATATGTGCACCGACTTCAATCTTGCATTTTGCGTATATCCATGTTTCGAAGACTACCATACGAAAAAGCAGTATAAGTTAGTGAAGACAATTTTATTCCTAAGATAGTGTACATAATAATTAGATTAGTGTTTTTGTTATCGTAATTATTGACTGCATATACATTGTGTACCTGTGTTGAATTTGTATAATGAAAATACAATAGTGTAAGTGTCAATAATAATACGTATATGTAAGTGTGTGAAAAAAGTTGTTCTTCCCTCCTTGATCCCCTTGGCATCATTAAAATTGTGGTAAGAGAATCTGATTTTTATTAAGTTAAAACAAAAATCTGCTGCGACTTCGATGGTTGGCGATTTCTGAAAAATAGTTTTTATTTTTTCCTTCTAAATAGCTTAGTATTTGTTTTTTCGTGCTAGTTTCTAAGGATTTTTTAATTATTTTTTTATACTCTACGAGGTGGCATTTATTTTTTTCTATATTTTGATTGTTGAAAAAACTCCCTCCAGCGGGACCGTTTTCTTTCCAGAAACTCACCACCGGACAGGTTAAAAATACTTTGTAGTAGTTAGATAATAATGAGAAATATTTCAGCTTCCAAAAATGGAAAATCATGCATTTGAATAGTTATTTCGTTCAAATTAAAACCAATTTTTACTTGGCGGCCAGCCATTGTTATGTAAAAGTTTTATGGTAAGTTTATTTCCTTCTCTTATTTAAAACAAAATATGAACCTACAACCCTAGGTCCTTTGGTTGTCAGTTTGGGTTTAATTAAAACATAAATGAATAAAAAACTAGAATATTTTTTTTTAAATTTACTATGTCAAAACACGGCGTGGAGAAAAGGCATCAAATTATTTAGCAATTATTTTTACCAAGTAGCTACTAAAATGCATTATTTTTCCATTTTGGGAAACTGAAATTCTTACTTCTCATTGTGGTTTTTCTTTACAAGTGGGTATTAACCGTGCCCCAATTTTTTTGTATATTTACCAAATAATGTGTCATATAACTCAATACTGATTTTATTTCATACAAAATTTGTTGTAATAGAAAGAATGATAATACATATTTTGCTTGATAATTCTGCAATACAGCAAACTATAAATTATGTTTTTTTGATATATTATTTTAAATATTTATTATTTAAAAAAAAAAAAAACATTATTATAGTAAATTGACAAGCAATTGAAGATGTAACGTAAGATTTGCGTTACGAACAACAACAACAACAACAACAACAATAACTTTATTATAATAATAAAAATAACACTTTTTTTTTTTCAAATATAAAAAGCGCCTTTACTTCGAAATAAATTTGTTTTTCTTGGTAGAAGAGTCGACACGTCTAGAACTCCAATTAAAAATGACAAATTTCGTTTGGGTTCGGTTATACCCTCTTAAGATGGCAAAATTCCTTCCACAAAAACATACCCACTAACAATAATTAAAATGTACAAAAATATGACATCTTCGTTTATAAATATGATGTATCCGTAAATGACTAACTTTAAAATTTATGTACACAAATTAACAATAAGTTTGAACATAAAAAAAATGATAGTAGGTAAATTACACATATTTTGTGCTAAATGCAACAAATCCCGCATGATCTGGGATTGAATCTTCCATTACTTAGTGTTTTTTTTTTTGCATAAATGGTAATAACGTGTTTTCTAGCCACTCGTGTAGTATCAAGAATACAAACATAAGAAAATGTAATCAATGGTTTATTTTAAATGGCTGTCATCCCATAGAACGAAAGCAAATTTTCATTTTAAGTAATTAAAAATTAGAATGCTAAAATTAAAAATTTTCCAAAAGCAGATAGATGACTTGTATAGTATATATGGTGGATCAAAAGGTTTTATTTAAAAAATTACTGCCTTTTCAAGCAACGTTTCAATTCTAAATGGTGGTAATTCACAAGGGCGATATTGACAGTATGAAACAAATATACTATATTATATATTGTTATAAATTGATAAAATAAAATTTATGCATACCGAGATTTGAACCCGCAACCTCAGGATTCATAGTGGAAAAGCCTTACTCAGCGACTACAGAGGCTGTCAAAATTATTTAGCAAAACTTAATTATTTAGTGCGAAATGCCAAATAATACATACCACTATTCACTCTAACCAAAACTACGGGTAAAATTCGGTTTATGGGAGTCACTCGAATAACCGAAATTGAACTTGATTTAGACTAATTTAGGGCTGGGGAATCCGAATCTGTAAGAATTAGGTGGGGGTCGGCACTATTAACTGAGTTATAGGGTTTTGAAATTTCGTACGCGATACATAGAAACCATGGTTTATTTATCAATTATGACATAAGAAAATCAAATTAGTGACGATTTATTTGTCTCACATTTCAGAAGTGCCAACCAAAAAATAAAAAGTGTTGCCATATAATAATAATATTTTTTTACAAAATAGGTTAGGTTTTTAGTTTGGGTTAGAGTAGGCAGAAGAACATGGGAAAAAGGTATTAGAATTAAATCACAAACCAGTCTATACAAACCTAGCGTAGCCCACAAACTATTTGAAAACTGGGATGTAACTCTAAAGGGGACGCGAGCAGGCGTTATTAAAGGGGCAATTTTTTGTAACAGGAAATAACATGGAAAAAAGGTATTAGAATCAAATCACAAACCAGTCTATACAAACCTAGCGTAGCCCACAAATTACTTGAAAACTGGAATATAACTCTAAAGGGGACGCGAGTGGGCGTTATTAAAGGGTCATTTTTTTGTTATAGAAAATCACAGTTAGGTTAGGTTATATAGGTATATATAAATTTAATATTTACAAGATTTTAAATAATAAACTACAAATCTGGCAAATGATATTTAATTTTCTGAATTTTCCATGCATTGATATTATTATTATATGGCAACACTTTTTATTTTTTGGTTGGCACTTCTGAAATGTGAGACTAATAAATAGTCACTAATTTGATTTTCTTATGTCATAATTGATAAATAAAACATGGTTCCTATGTATCGCGTACGAAATTTCAAAACCCTATAACTCAGTTAATAGTGCCGACCCCCACCTAATTCTTACAGATTCGGATTCCCCAGCCCTAAATTAGTCTAAATCAAGTTCAATTTCGGTTATTCGAGTGACTCCCATAAACCGAATTTTTTCCAAAACTACTCTAATCCAGTTTTGTACAATAACGGTCGTCCGTGAAATTGAATTAATTAAGCTACACAAAATTTTGCATAATGACTAGAACTTCACTGGTAGACGAGAAGATAATAAGAACCTCACTTCAGTATATTGAAGTTAACAATAATTAATCTATATTTACTATGGTGCAGACGTCCGCAATTAATATAGTAATAATACTAGTATTGGGTGACAGAAATTAACGAATAGAATGACATAAACATCTTATAATAAACAAGGGCAATCATTACCAAGCAGTTTTTCAACATTCTGAAATATTATAAATAAACTAAATAGAAGTTGAATTGCGTACTAGAAATATTATTTAAATTTATTACGACATAACTAAATACCTATCCTAAGTTTCATGAAACCCACAGAAAAAAAACCGTTGAAGACGCCAGATGTAAAAACTGCACAATGGAACTAGTTTTATGAAGCATAATAAAAGCAAATCTATTATATTAAACCGGCACACAAATATAATACAAAATAATTTTAAAATTTTAAACTGAATTAATGACCTTTGTTTTTAGAATAAAGAAAATAAACAAACCTGGAGTTAGCTTGGGATTTCCGGAACTTTGTTCCCCAAACGGTGAGACTCTGGATTCAGCAATTTTATATCCTGGGCTAGTATTTGAGCTGCTAGCAGCAAAAGGAGAGCATCTTCTCCTCTTCGCTGGCATTTGAGACATCGACTCCCAATCCAAATTCCTCTTCAGGGTAGCGCACGCCATTTTCCTTTTACACCCAACGAAACAATCGTCGAACGAATGAATCAAACTATTTCTTTCATCGGCGATAGAAACAACTGTATAAATAAACCAACCGCAGTAAACAAAATTACACTATATATATTCCAAATCCTGTATTTTTCCAAAAAATATGCGAAAAGGGACGATCGTTCAGGATTATATGAATTTAGAAACGGAAAAATACAAAAACAGAACGGTCTCACATAAGATCACCACAGATAAAAGCACAGATAAAAGCGTTGTTGTTGGGTTGTTGAACAAAACGACACAGGACTAGTGATGGTCGAATGTTTTATCGTATTAATCTTTCGATTCTTTTGTACAATGAAACAATCGAGAAAAATATCGAAAAAATACGGCTGTAAAATATGTAATAAATTTTTTTTTTTTGGGTGCACGCTGCTTTTAGTTCTCCGAATCACTGACAGCTATCTTACTTTTTCAAAACACCATATCGTACGCCATACAATCTAATATGGACCAGTCACGCCTGACAGGTGATGTATTATAAGTGTGGGCGTGGCGACATGTGTCTAAGGGTACGTATACATTAGCGAACCTAAACGAGAAACCATACCACGAATTACGGGAAAGGAAAGAATCGACTGCAAGCGGCATTTCGTGCCATTTACGGTTGCTTCGTTTCTTTCCCATAAGTTGAGATTCAGTTCGAATATGTATACGTAGCATTAGGATTCGCGACGCATTGTGCTATACGAATCAAAGCGTTTTTTAATAACACCATATCACTCGCCATTTCAGGTGTGAAAGGTCTATATGGGATTATATGGCGAGCGATATGTGTTATATAAAACCCATTGATGCGTAAAGCATAATGTGTCGCCACCCTAAGATTTTATTCGGCCATTTCTCTATGTAGATAAATGATATTTGATTGTTGTCTGTGATGCATCGTTTATCGTTTCATTCGTTTCGTTTTTCGTTCATCTGTGGTTTCGTTCGTTTCCATTCTCCCTGGACCTGCCGTGTTTATTGTGTACTGCTGTGGGCAGTTTTATTTTTATTTTCGTAACTCCTTCCGGCCGCAATTCCTTTTCATGTATCATTTAATTTATAACTGCTGCATTTATCTGACAGTATATCTATGATACTGTGATACGGAGGTTAGCAACAAGATGAATTTGATAGATTTGTTTATTTGTACTACCAGCTGATGACCTAGGTGAGATTATTGCAATAATTTGTATCATTCATTTATTTGCTTAAATTGCTTTGGTTTAATACATGTGTTATCAACGTCTATTTTCATGTTAGACAGTTACTAAGGTACGGGTAATATGGCATTTCCTTCTCAACCCTGCCAAAATTTGATCGTGTTTGACATTTGATTTTACACAATCGAGCTGTAAAACTAAATTAATAATTTCCGCAAATTATCCTTGAAGTTTAATTTTTTTAATCCTTGAAATTAGCTCCGATCGTTTTTATTCTCATTTGTCATATAAATATGTAGTATTTTTTAAATATAATTTTGGCATCTCAAATCAATTATTGTAATAATCATTATTTTCAAATATCATTATCTCTACTACGAAAGATAAGCTTTTCTGTAAATTCCAATAAAGCCATCGTTTTATTATTACTGTCATTGTCATTATTTACTCCTCAAATTTCATCTGAGAAAAACTATTTAAAATGTTATTTTAAACAATGTTCATTCAACTTATGTTGTAGCATTATCATAATGTGAACTGTTGGCTCAATTTTAATGTATGTAGTAAGGCACTTTTTCACACAGATCTGTGCAATAATTAGTTACAACATAGGATTATTATGAAGAGATTAATAATCTTAAATTAATCTTAGATCTCAGAGTATTAACTTCTGCACTACACATATACACAATACACACTTATTCTATCATAGGTTATTCAAATAATTAAACATATTAATTTCGGTTGTCGGTGAGTGGGTGCATGATTCGAAATTGTATCCCTGTGTAGCGGGTAAAATTATTCAAGTACGATGAACTTTTAATTTATAATTTAATTGTATAAATCTTATTAATTAATTGTATTCCAAAATTATTTTATTAAAAAATAATGTTATTTGAAATGTATTTCTCTGTCTATATTTACGGCCTCTATGGTCGAGGGGTAAGGCTCTCGACTAACAATTCGAAAGTTGTGGGTTAAAATCCAAGTAAATTTTGTTTGATGAATTTGGGTTATTTTATAATTTATTCATTAAAATAATATATAGTATACTTGCAGCACATTCCAGACTGGAAGTTATTCTTAAATATTATCACCCTGGTGAAAAATCACCATTAAACATTGAAACATTTCATGAAATGGCTTTAGCCATGTTTGGTGACCAGATCCCCACCTCCTTCCCCTTCCCACTACCTTCAGCCTCAGAACATACCCCGATTGGGGATGGCATAGTCTCACTGGCTCCAGACGGTTAATGATTGGATTATTTGTATAGCGTCGTTTTCGTGAGAAAATCGCCAAACTTAACAACTTAATTTACGCATTTTATTTATTCCTATCACTTAGACTCTTGTGCTTCACAAATCCTACAATTATAAAATCCTGTGATTTTTCACAAGTGCTCTAGTAATCAATAATTATCAAAGTATTTTCAAAATAAATAAGATTCCGGGAGAAAGGGAATTTCTCCTTATTGAAATTGTTTTTTTCCTCGATATTATATTAACAGGTTGACTACTGATCATGCGTTTGTGCATGATGAAAGGAATGCACGGGATGCCAATCATGCAATTACGCATGATAACATTATGTTACTTCTATCTGTCAGTATCCTCGGCACTGAGAATGAAAATTTCAATCCCATTACCTATCACGCACTCGGCACAAATGTATAATTTTTATTTTCCCGATTTCCAACAAATCTAAATATTTGAAATTATAAAATATTTTCCACTAAAAGTATAAACGCACAACAAACACCATTGAAGCGTTTCTGCAGGAATAAATAATGGGCTTTTCCCACTCATTGACCTTGCCATAACGGCAGTCAACCTGTTAAGCGTACGTTATAGGTACGGAAGAATTCCCTAACTATCATAATGTCTTTATTATTACTTCAAATTTACAAAATAAAATATTAGACTTGTTTTGCGAAGGTACACTGTCATGCACAATACCAATTCGGAATATTAAAGTAAAACAACAAACCAATAAGAAAGTGTGACTTGTTTACGGAACCTATTATTTTGGTAGAGTATTTAGTATGATCGTTTTTACAAATGTTTCATAATTTGCTTGTCATTCTAAAATCATATTAGATTTGAACGGCTGACATTGGATTTTTTCAGTTTTCCATCAGTTCCTTCTCCATAATCACGAATTATGGAAAAGGAACGAAGAAACCGTAAGCGGCGTTTTGCAGTACTCGGTTCCTTTCCCATAATTCGTGGTCGCATGTCAGTTTTGCGAATGTTGTTGGGAGATCGCCCGGCGCGGGTTTGGGATTGCCTTCGTTAAACACGGAGTACGGAAATTCGTTGTTCAAGTGGGAACCTGGTGAATCTTCCCACAATTGGAGACGATTTTAGTTTTTTTTTTAATTTAAAAGCCATTTTAATATGGATTATCATTATACTAAATAAGTAGATGTCGTAATCTGGGGTGGATTATATATAAAAAAAATGTTTTTTAAAATTTAAATATATAGTTTCATAAAAAAGTGACGAAATTTAGTTATGCTGACTTTTGTCTTTGGAATTAGATACCTACGTTTTTTCATTGTTATCATTAAAAATGTCGAATATTAAAGAGATACACCATTGTGATAACGAAATCACAATGGTCCGGTACAATTTCCGGTACCTACCAGACTAAAATGAACAAATCATTAATGTATGTACCTGTATAATACAATTTCCGGAAACTCATAGTACAAGCGGTACTATAAGTGTTTTGGTTAAATTATCAAACAATATGTACCTAAACTATAAATATAAAATAAATAAATGTAAATAAACTTGTTTACTCTTTACACTATAAGTGTTTTGGTTTAATTACCAAACACCACGTACCTAAACTACAAAGATAAAAAATAAATTAACTGCGATAAACTTAAAAAAAAATTAAATACTCCATATACATCTATAACCGTTATGGTTTAATTACCAAACACCACATATATAAACTACTAGTAAAATATTAATAATAAATAAATAAAAACTGCCTCTAAGTTTCCAAACGTCATGTACACTTAATTTAAAAGCGTTCACTCTAACAATTGCGCAGAGTGAATAAAGACAATAATTCTCACGCATACATGTAAATCGAATGACCTAACACGCCGATAAGCCAAGTTTGTTCTAACCATTTGGCATATCCGCACTCAAAATGATATTTTTTTTATGCGTTTCATTAAAAAATAATACAATAATGAAAAAATAAAATTGGTAAAATTTACTGCTTTCCAAGCTTTCTCAGATGATTGCAGTGCTTTAAGTGAGTCAGTATTCTTTGTTTTGAGGGCATTTTTCAAAGATATACATAGATGATAAAACAGGGAGCGCGTAGAGTTCCTTCCGACGACGAGGGCTTCTATCTTGGAATGACAAAAAGCTGTGAAATGTTTCGAAATATGGTGCCAAATGAAGTATTTATTTAATTATTTATAACAACAGATATCATGACGATAAAAAGAGATGGCAATTCCACAGATGTGTGTATATCTACATATTTTATGTAAAAAATATTGTCTAAAATCATTATTAATGCTATAAACTTTTATTTATTATGGTCAAATGTCTGCACTAATTACAAAAAAAACTCAGAGTTGCAGAGTGAAAAACAACAGTCCATTATTTGGTAATAAAAATATCAAGTCTGGGAATGGCATACGTAAGGTAGTTTTAGAAGTGTTTAGTAGCTCTTTTCCATCAAATTAAACCATTTTGCCTAGAATATTCCCTTAACGGAATATTAAATCACTAAAATAATAAATTAAAGGGAATTTTCGCCTGGAATTTAAAAAAAGATATTTTAAATAAGTTTTATGGTCAGTACGTTTTCCCCCCACTGTGCTAGTATATCCCTGTTTTTGATGGACAATTTTTACTATCAAAAGCTTCTTCCATCTCATGGAATGTTTATTTAAATGTTGCTTATTTGTTATTGTCTTCTGTCTTGTCACTTTCTAAATAATATTATGAAATAAAATAATTTTCCCTTTCTCACGCTTTTTTAAAACTAGATAAGTGAGCTGTGAGGTTTTTTTAAATGGGTCACGGGACAGCAAAGATTGGAAACCCCTTCTACAGTAGATACTATTTCTTCTAGTGCTACATTTTTATGACTGTATTTGTCAATATGTTGCTGCATTCTATCAACACATTTATAAATATTAGTTTACACACAATACAGTCTCTGTAGAGTAAAATTATCAAAATTTGTATCGTTCTGTCGACTCTATTACCACTGTCATGTAATTGCTTTAAATATTAAAAAAAATAATTATTTTTTTTCCTTTATTTGCAGATATGTTTCTTTTAATCACTAAATAAGAATGACTTCAAAAAAGGTGACCCGGAAATGGGAGGTGTTTGCGGGTCGGAACAAGTTCATCTGCAATGGACGGCTCATAACGGCACCTCATAACGGAGTATTCTATCTCACCGTCTTCCTCATCACTTGCACCAGCGTTTTATTTTTTATATTTGAGTAAGTTTATACGCATTTCAATAAAATAATAAAACAAAGAAATGTACGAAACAAGGCTGTCACAGTGCAATGTTTCTTACAACATTTCTGGGATGTTGGATTTCGTAACAGCGTAACAACCCTGTGCCATGTGAATATGATTTAGCGAGGAGGTGCGCGCCATAGGTAAGTCCATACGACATGAGGCTGCTCGCCTTGCTCGAATTCTCACCGTTAAACGTGACTGCGAGGAGGTGCGCGCCATAGGTATGTCCATATGAAATGAGGCTGCTCGATTTCTCGAACGCTCGCCGTTTTGACTTAGCTAATCAATCACAAGTAGATCACAGTCTAAGTATTATCTATCTATACAAATAAAAATGTTAATGTTCGTTTGTTCAAAATCTTCTTAAAATTTAATCTTAAAAGTTGATCTCCGATTGCTTTGAAATTTTGACACAACGTTACATTCAAATACATATGTGCATTTTTATAAACTTATATTGTATAGTTGTGACCCGTGACAGATAAAAACATGCTTTTTTTCTAAAACAGTGCCATCTCTTGGACATGAATGTAAAACGCGCTATTGTTTCTCTAACTAACGCGTGGCGGGGTACAGCTAGTTAATAATAAAAATGATTTTCAAGTTTTTTTTAGATAATTGTATTTCAAAACTTGGAGTATTTGTCTATCCTAGAAAGTGGCTAGATATGACCCTTTCTAGGATGGATTTGCATTACAATGATTGTATCAATCATTTGCTCAGTTTCCTACAAAGCAATGTTTTAAGTTCAATCTATCGTCAATCTAATCTATCCTGTTTTAGTTTATATATATTTGTATGCATGCACTATAATCCGCTGCTTTCACTAATTGGACACTTGCCCGGTTTATGGATTGGCGGATTAGTGCTAGAGAACTGTATATTGAATACAGAAAATATTGAACCATTCAATATTTATGTTTAATGATCACGATTTTAATGTCGTATCGAATTTATTTTCTAGCTGTCCATTTTTGGCTGTTCATATAACGGCAGCTATTCCATGCATTGGTGCTATTCTATTTATTTTTACGATGGGCTCGCTATTGCGGACTTCATTCAGCGATCCCGGCATCATACCTCGGGCGGCGTACGACGAAGCTAACTACATTGAGAAACAAATTGGTAGGTTATTTTTTTTTTAATAAAAATGAAGTAAAAATTCCCACGTTACGAATAACCTGATAATATTTGGATTCCTACCACTTTCATCATAATAAGTAAATAAAAGTTGCTTATGCATTGATGAAGGACGTAGCTAGCGTAGTAACAAAATATATAGAGAATCATCGTACTTTTATGATTTTTCACCAAAACCTTATTGTTCAAAGTAATTGCAGATATGTCATGTCAATAATAAATATGCATGTTTCAGAGGTGCCCAATTCGTGTAATTCCCCGACGTTGAGGCCGCCCCCTCGCACAAAGGAGGTGTTGGTGCGCGGCCAACCCGTCAAACTCAAGTATTGTTACACTTGCAAGATATTCCGCCCCCCACGCGCCTCTCACTGCTCTCTGTGTGATAACTGCGTCGATAGATTCGACCATCACTGCCCCTGGGTATGTTATACTAATGTGTACTATCATCACAAGACAATCTTATTAGCAATATAACTTGCTGTTTAATTACCCTTAATTTGTTTTCCAAGTTTTTACATTTACTGGGAAAATAATCATTATTGGCGTCAGTTGTCCTTGAAGATAAATAGTTCAGCACAAGCATGCCACTTTCTAAATTTTGCATATTTGCCAGACTCGGTAAGTTAAATAGGCCTGAAGATAAACTAAAAATAAAAAAATCCGAATTCTTGACTCAATTTCTCATCAGATAGATTGTGAGCAATAATCTGAAGCCCATAAATTTGGCTCCGATGATTTGTGATAATCACATATATAATGTTATCTTCCAAATGCATAGTACATAGTTCTTATCTTGTTCATGGATGGAGAGAAAATCATTATGATTGATCATGATCGTTATCACTATCCATGCTTAAATTACGCATGCTTTATTTGTAATTTTTTTACTATTTCAGGTTGGCAACTGTGTTGGGAAAAGAAACTACCGTTTCTTCTACATGTTCATCGTCTCATTAGCGTTTCTTGCCGTATTTATATTTGCCTGTGGAATCACACATCTAGTATTACGTAAGTTGATATATTTTTTTAAAGAACTTGGCTTGACAATATAACTAAATAAGAGAATGTGTGAAAACACTTCATTGTTATGCATGCATACGTAAATCAACTGTTCTCTATCTTTATCGGCTGCGCGGACTTTTTCATTCAAAACTTTCTTTTTGATTTGAGGCCTCCTGGCACCTTTGACGGCCTGCAAAAATAAGTGTGTCAAGCTTTAACTTGTTAAGAGCAGTTCAGGATCGTTCGCCTCGCGAGCTTTCCAACCTCTAATTTTGGTCAGTAATAAAAATAATAATTATCAACCAGTAAAGATACCACCTAATAGTAAGTATCAGTGGTGGTCCGTGTCTTTTCAGTGAGCTAGGGAGCGGTAAGATTAAAAAATAAGATATTATTGATGTTGTAGCTGAAAATATATATTTTTTTCAAAATTTCAATTTTTTGTTGATTTTCACGAAACGCCACTGAAAAGTACGAGGGTGGTCTGAAAAGTTTCCGACCTAACAATAAAACAAGAATTTTTAGTTGAATTTATTTTTCTACATAGTCTCCTTGTAACTCTACACACTTCTCCCAGCGATGCTCCCATCTCTCTAACCCGTCCAAATAGTATTCTCCGATTTTCTCTGGAAAATAATTGTTCACAAAGGTGATTGCATCCTCATTTGACGAAAATCTCTGTCCTCTGAGCGCAGTTTTCAGATTAGGGAACAAAAAGAAGTCGCTTGGGGCTAGATCTGGTGAGTAAGGCGGATGGTCAAACAGTTCAAACCGTAATTCGTGGATTTTTGCCATGGCAACCGCTCAGGTGTGAGATGGCGCGTTGTCTTGGTGAAAAAGGATTTTCTTTTTTTGCAAATGTGGCCGTTTTTCCGCAATTTCTGCCTTCAGCTTGTCAAGTAATGATGCGTAGTATTATCCTGTAATAGTTTTTCCTTTTTGAAGATAATCAATTAAGATAACTCCATGACTATCCCAAAAAACAGTCGCCATCACTTTCCCAGCCGAGAAAACAGTTTTTGGATTTTTTGGAGCCGGTTCCCCCTTTGCAGTCCACTGTTTTGACTGTGTTTTTGTTGGCGTATAATCGTGTATCCAAGTTTCATCTACAGTAATCAATCGGCGCCAAAACTCGGATTTATTGCGCCTAAACTGCGCCAACAGAGCGTTGAAAATGTTCATTCGAACACGATTTTGGTCTAACATGAGCAAACGCGGCACCCAACGCGCAGATTTTCTCATGTCTAAATCTTGATTTAATATGTGACAGACACGTTCTTTGGACATTTTCATAACCTCGCTATCTCTCTCACTTTAATTCGGCGGTTGTCTAACAATATTTGGTGAAGTTTAGCAATGTTATCGTCAGTTGTTGCAGTTTTTGGATGTCCCGAATATTCATCGTCTCCTAAGCTCTTACGGCCACTTTTAAATTCAGCTGCCCCAAATTTCACTGTGGTAAATGATGGTGCAGTCTCCATACACAGAGTCCAACTCATCTTTGATTTGCGTAGGCGTATTGCCTTTCAAAAACATAAAATTTAATAACAACTCGATACTCAAATGTTTTCCATTTTCACAAAAACACAAACATCGACTCACTCAAACGACTGTCAACTAAAAACTGCGCGTCCAAAATGTACGAAACTTTGGTGAGTAACTGTCAAGAGATGCACAACTACATTCATTAGCTTTTATTGATGGAATTTTTTCAGACCACCCTCGTATTTGTATTATAAAAATATTAAGTTAAATTCAACTGGCTTGAATTTTCATTCTTTCGTTCTGATATGGAATTACAGTGGATAATAGATTACCAAATTGGTTAGAGGACGACTTACCGATGGACCGTCTTGGTAGCTAGCCTATTCTATAAATCACTGATTACGTACGCCGTCGTTGATTGTAACGGAGAAAACCATCAGGGAACGGTTTTCATCTTTGCTGGATAGCGTGGCATGGTCCAGGCCATGCTTCCATCAGTGGGATGAGGGGTTCTGAAGACACGGGTAATACTTGCTGTTTTCCGATTGAGCAGATGCGCGTGGCTTCGCAGTGATTGGGTGACAAAGAAATCTTACTTTACTTTTCACCAATGTGAATAATGAACGGCGTTATCTGATTGCTGCGGATAAACAACTGATGAACTCGATAACGGTCACTTTTCATTCTCGATCATGTGCGTTTCATCATGCCATTACACATAAATATGTCACAAATAGCGACATATTTAGAGTATTTACTCTCAATTGAATAACCACATCTCATATAAGAGAACCTTAACACAGCGATCCTGCCCAAGTGAGACGACGTTCATCTAATTAATTCTTAATCTAGTTGACTGCTAAATCCTAAAGTAAACCCCTCCGAAAACAGAACCCGCTCGCTTCGTTCCTCCAGTGTTGTCCTACTCATCCACTGATTAATTAATTAATTAGGAAATAATTATCTAGTACTTAACTGATGCAGATTGTACTGCGGCGGATCATGTTATAGAGCAGCGTTTATTATACTACTGTGAGTAAATAACAATTATAGTATTTATATTTATTATTAACACTGCTTCATAACAGTTTTTCGTGTCATAAGTCACATGGTGCAAGCTGATTGCATATGGCTTTCCGAGAATACACAAAGACACAGTACATTTACTTGTAGTGCCGAATAGAGATGTCACCACTTTAGTTCACAGTTTGCTTACGGAGAATTCCAGCAGGTCGGTAAAAGCTTAAAAATGGCTAGTATGCTTTACCTGGCGTAGGGGATAGACTGACAATATTTTTAGCGCACCACCCATTTTTGTGAGTACAAGCCGCCACTTTTGTTTAGATTACAGTTTTTCATGGCTTTTACTCCAAAGAAGTAGTGAAAATGTGAAACGTTTTAACCATTTTCCAATATCACAATTTTGATTGTATTTATTGAAAGCATGGTGTTTTATTTTAGTGTCACGAGAGCCCCCGGGGCGTGCCCTGCTGGAGGCCCTGCGAGCATCACCCGCCTCGGCCGTGGTGTGCGCCGTCTGTTTCCTGTCTGTCTGGTCCGTGCTGGGGCTGGCCGGCTTCCACACATACCTCATCACCACTGACCAGACCACCAATGAAGATGTGAGTATACAAGCTAGACCTACCTGACGTACAATCAATGATTACTATCTATACTATTATTACTATCCATAGAAAGAGTGCTGAAAGTTGAATACCTTAATTTAATTTTTTTTTATTGTACTTATTTATTATCCCTTCAGGCTAATCTGTTTGCTTTTGGGAACAACTAATATGGTCTCATAAAAATCGTTGTATCTCGCTTACTGTCATGGTGAGAAATATGATCTAAACGGGGTTGGAAAGAGAAAATATCACGCTTTATATCCAAATTTAGAAATTAACCACAAAAGAATTAAAATTTGCACCTTTATGAAATAAAAGTTTCCGAATGCAATTTGAAAAAATACTTTAACTCGTAAATTGAAATTTTTTATTAATTATTTGTGTATGAAGCGACAAAAAAGTGAAGGGACAGTAACGTTTGTAATGCATTTGTCTAATAAAAAAATGCTACTATTTACACTTATTGAATGATGTTATGCATAATTTGGATTGGTCTTTTGGTTTGGTCTTATGATTCCATCCGAAACAGCCGACACGTAGCGCCAATCATCAAGCAAATATATAATGGCAAGCAAAGAATGTATTTTTCATCAATGCTAATATATATCCCAATGCCTAATATTTTCAACGGTCTTCAACAGTTTCAACTTACAATGAACAGAACAGAATTATTTTTGGGGATCCGGGGTATTCCCCGTCAGAAGGAATTCGTTATTTATTATTTTTATTAGTTAGAGCAGGGGTTCCCAACCTTTTTGTACTCTAGAGCACATTCTAAAATATCGGTAGGGTGGGTGGTGGTAATATTTTTAATCGACAAACTCGGGGCAGCAATCGCAATCAAAATGACAACAACGCGGTTCCAGGCGGGGAATGCTATTTGCACATCACTCCTTGTACACGCCGAAAACCCGAACTGAGCCGATGATCGCCGAACCGATCAGGACGGTACGAGTTCGTGACTACTGTCGGTTTGGCTGTCGGGGCCATGTTTATTGCTTTCACTGTCAAAGTCGTGTGCCATGTATTTTGGCGCCTTCGGCGTTCATCGGCTCAGTTCGTGGCGATCGTTCACTTCGTGTTTTCTGCGTGTACAAGGAGTGATGTGCAAATAGAACTCTCCGTTCCAGGCTAGCGTGAAGAGTGCAGTCTGGCTCACCGCTAGACAGATTGCGACAAGTACTGTCAGCAAAGGAACCATTCATACATACAATATCGCAAACATACGAACGTATTTAATAAACCTAGGCACTCAAAAAAATTAAAACTAACAAATAAATAAAAATAATTCACATTTTTAATTAATGTTTATGAAAAAATTATTTCACTGTCGAATAGTGGGGGCCACATACGGACCTGAAAATGAAGGTTGAAATTTGATGAATTGTTCAAATTCTCCGAAACAACCCGTCCTTAGTGTTAGTAAAGGTGTATATATCTTCAGTTAACAATATGACGAAAAATATCAGATTTAGGAACCTACATAAATATTTTATTTCAACGCATTATGGACTTGTATGGCGTAAATTATACACAGGTGTCATGGCTCGGGCACAAAGTCTATGGAGGAGCCATATTCCGCGCCACGTCTACGCCACTCGCCACTTGTGTAACCTCATTTAAGGGGTCGATTTGTGCATCGTTTATAAATGCAGTTACCCATGCTTGCCAAGAAAGAAACCTAAAAAGCGCCCTTGAGGTGATTTTTTTTACAAAATCAGTACTATACAAATTATCCAATTATTAGCAATTTAATAGTGGGATCCACAACCAGTTGTATATTTTGAATGTAGGAAGTCATCTTTAATGTTGGTTGGAAAGAATAGTTGTTTAGTTATTATATTATTAGGAACGATTCTTTCAGTTGCTAATTGTTGACTAATATTATATATAACCTAAAATGGTTGTTTCCTGTATTTTCAGATTAAAGGATCATTTTCCTCAAAGCATGGACAGGAGAGCCCCAATCCTTATTCAAGAGGAGGGGTTTGCAGTAACTGCTGGCACGTCTTGTGTGGCCCTGTTGCCCCTTCACTCATTGACCGGTAATTATATTCGATTTTTACATTGAATAAAATCTTATCTTATGGTTTCATGACTTAACAGAACATGAAGAAGAGTGAAGAAAAAAAAAACCTCACCTTACCTATTCGTTTAGCATGTCCTGTTTTGTCATTGTTGTTTTATCCGGTTACCCTTTTTACCCAATGTGGATTTATATATTTTTACATTTATTATTTTTTTTTTAGACGTGGCGTCGTCACCAATGAGTTCAAAGTAGAAATGGCCGAGGCGCAACAAAGGGTAAGGACTATCACAATGTTGGGATGTTTTACGCTGACTGATATTATTTGTTGATTTAAGTGTTGCACGGTGTGTTCCCTTAATTGATTTGGTGTTGCATCTCATGTTAACTGTATTTTTAGGCCAATGGTTTCTCCCCGACAATAACATCTCAGTACGAGTACTCCGTTCCTGTTCCTGCTCTTGCCTCACCACATGGTAAACACAAGCATTTATCATCTTTGTACTTAGATTGTTCCAAACCTCAATCCTTATTTGCTGTAGAAGGTATTACAGTGAAACCTTAAGGCGATGCACCATGTTGTCTAACATTTGGAATCGAGCCCCTATCAATAACACTCCTTATGTAGATGGCATTAAGGTTTAAATTCACGCTTAACACCAGCCGCCTGTTTTGATTTATGCAAGAAAAAACAAATATTTAAATGTTTTATGATAATTTTCATTTGTCACATTATACAATAAGACCATAACCGAAAAGGGATTCATAAGGAGATTTTAAACTATAAATCAGTTTTTATAGGCCTTTTCTTCTCATTTTTTTCTGCACTTAAATGCTCCATTATTTCATTTATGCTCGCAGTATTTAATTAAACCATCTAAAATAGATCAAATGTTCAAAACAAAAACACATCATATTGCATTACTTTGTGGTGCTTTGACTTGAGAAGTTTCATGAATAACCCTTTCAGACCTGAATTATAACTGACAGTGGTCGAACATAATATTTGATGCTTGATAAAAGTTGGCAGAGCTGTTTGAAAAAATTTGAAAGAACATTAGGTCTCAGAGAGGGGTGTTTCACATAAAATGACAAATCGTACATACAAAAAAATATAATACAGTCAAACTTGGTTATAACGAGCACGAGGGGACCGACTAAATTTGCTCCTTATAGCCATTACTCGTTATATCCAAAATAGGTTTATAAGAATTTATATACATAAACCTACATAGTATAAAGCTCTCACAAAACATACATATGCATTATAAATCAAACACGTTATTTTTTTTTAAATATATGTAATATAGGTACTTACCCTAATATAGAACGATTAAACTTACAACTACACTAATTATTATATGTAATAAATTGTACAAACACTTAACATTAAACAAAAGTTTTTATTTTACTCTAAATCATTTGTACTAAAAAAAATCATTATCGAGGATTGTTTTAATGTTTTCACTTTAATGGTTCTTATTTTCCCCCTCAAAACACTTAACGCATTAAAAGTTTCATCATCTGGTTCACTGCTACCGAAAAAACTCACTAATTTGTCCATCATATCACTAGCTTCCCCTATTGTAATTTGTTCCGGTTCTGTACTCATATTATCATCGTCGCTGCTTTCATCACCTTCATTTTCTTTATGCAACACAGACTCTACGATATCACTATCCGTTGGAAGTCCACATGTCGATAAACCCTCATCAACACGCACAAAGTCTGCGATATTGTCATTATTAAAATCATTAATATTATTCATTCTTAGCCACTCTGATAATGGCATGTTGTCTTCTTCGTCGTATTCTTCATGCACATCATCAATTCTAGTTTTCAATGAAGATTTTATAAAGCAATTGGCAACTGTACTCAGTGATACATTAGTCCACGCATCATTTAAAAGAATGATCGCATCCAATATTGTTAAATTCTCATTCAACTTTTTCTCCCTCTGGCCAATAAGATGAAGTACCGCGAACCTCTGATAAAATTTTTTCAGACTGTTTATTACACCCATGTCCATTGGCTGTAATATGGATGTTGTATTCGGCGGCAGAAAAACAAGTTTTATATTGGATAAATTTTCTATTTTTGGATGCGCAGGACAGTTATCCACTACAAGAAGAATGCTTCTCTTCTTCTTAAAAAGCTCCCTGTTCCAGTCGGAAATATATTTGCGGAAAATCTCAGAAGTCATCCATGCTTTGTTATTAGCTGTGTACTCTAAAGGCATTTTTTTGTTCTTAAAACATCGCGGTTTGAGTGATTTCCCAATAACAAACAGTTTTCGTTTATCCGTTCCGGTCATATTGGCGCACACAAGCACTGTCAAACGAACTTTTGACTTTTTCCCGGCAATGCATTTATCACCTTTAAATTTAAAGGTGTTAGTGGGTGTTAAGTTATAAAAAAATCCTGTCTCATCCGCATTATAAATGTCCTGGTCACGGAAATCCTTTCTCAACTCTGGCCAAACACTCTGAACCCACGCACTTGATATTACTTGCGTTCCAATTCCCGAATAATATGGACTTTATCGCGAATTGAGAGACATTTCCTCTTGTTAGACATGGTTGTGGTTTACTTCTGACTGACTAATCACTAAAGATATGATTTTAATAAACTGTGTACGTAGGTACCTACTCATATCAGCCTACATAACATGAGTAGCAAAACGAAAGAAGTTGTAAAAAGGGAACCAAATTGGAAGCCCCAATATTCGTATGACTTAGGTTTTATATGACCCTTTTTACATGGTTCGCGATAGTACCTACCGAATAGAAATGTTTCGTAGAGCGGCAACTCAGGCTAAATGTCATAAAAGCTTGGGATAATCCGTCCCTAATGGTATTTTAAGGGAAGTCCGAGCCGCCGGGCGGCATCCTTTTGTCTTGTTTATGACTGGTTTCGAGAATCGGGTTTTTTTTTCAAACGCAAATATGTATTTACCTATTTAGAAATCGTGTTGACAAAAATATTTGGACGTTACATCAATTATGAAACCTCGTTATAACAGCATACGATTGTATGAAAACAAGCACGAATTAAAATATCATTTTATAATTGCTCATTATAACCATGACCTCGCTATTTCCGTGATCGTTATAACCAAGTTTGACTGTATTTCATTAACTTTAAAAAATCACATTGAAATTAAACATTGAAAAAATATCTTTAAAACTTACAAAAAATTTGGTTGAGATTTAACACAAAAATCACCTTTCAAACATAGCTACTCCCATAGCAAAATGTCAGCAATTGGAAAACGAAAACCACCAATTTTTATTCGCTCTAGATATTGTGGAAAAAAAGTCTTTTTTTATTTTTTTATTTTTTTATTTATTAAATTTAATATAATTACATTTAATACAATATAAGATATGGGTAGTCCCACAAAGCTGTGGCAATCAGCTTGTCTGTAGGTTCTACCATTTAATGTTATAACATAATACACATTAGCTTAAGTTTAAATATTAATACCAAATATAATGTTTAGGATAGATAAACGTTTTGTTCATTTACTAACCACTTTTTTGTCAGTTTAGGGCAGGGTTCCTCATTATTTTTCAAGTTAAAGTTTTCGTTAAATTTGTTATAAATCACAGGTATAAATATTGAAATCTATTTATTTTCAAATATACACCTGGTCTGAAAGGGTTAAGAAGTTTTTTTTTTTCGGTCCCTTGAAGACTGAATTTGACAAATGGCTCAATTTATCCCGCATATGTATAAGGTTTTCCCACTGAAGAAGTTTTTTTTTTCTGGTCCCTTCTAAACATTAGAACAGAGTTTCATCAACATTAATACAAAATTCCTTTCTGATCTGTGAAAATTTTCCAACATTACAAGAAATATTACCGATTTTACCACATTATTACATGTGGGGGTCGAGAACACCTTTATGAAAATTTATTTATTTAGATAATCCATGTCTTCCTAAATATTTGTTAAAATTAAACCTTTGACAAAAAAGATTAATTTGTTAAAGCCAACATAGTAGACCACAGGTTCTCAAACTTATTCCGACCACCATCCACTTTGATATAAAAAAAATCTAGTGCCCCCCATTTTTTTTAACTAATCTTTTTACATTACCATCTGTTGCGTATCTCAAAAACAATTATTGCAAATATAATTTTCAAATGTGCATTATTATATTCATAGGATACAATGAAGGGAAATATAACTAATACTTAATCATATTATTTTGTGAATTATGTACAGTCAAACTTGGTTATAACGAGCACGAGGGGACCAACCAAAATTGCTCCTTATGGCCGTTAATCATTATATCCAAAAAGTTTTTTAAAAGTCGTATGTACCTACCTAAATGCCTCTATTATCAATATATTCGCAAATGTGCAGTATATTTTCAAAATACGAGTAGGTTTAACCTATTAAAAAAAAAAAATTAAAAATACACTTATATTACTCAAATTTATTATCAATGTTTTTTTAAAAATATTTTGCTTTCATGCTTCTCAAATTCCTTACCAAAACAATCAACGCACTATAACTATCATCACCTGGTTCAAGGCTTCCAATAAAAATATCACTAAATTGTGTATCTTTTTATCACTAGTTTGTGCGTGCTGTACCTACTACCTACCGCTCGTAAAATCGCACTTAAATGCGAGATTGTTTTGGTTTTCGGCTGTAAAAAATATTTGTCACAAACCAGGCACAACCCGCGAATCGATTTCATACGGCCTAATTGGCTATATTTTTGATTTGGGGTAATTCTTGAAAACCCTTGCTGAGAACATTATGTTATAGTCTTTTGGTTAATTTACGCTGCATTTCCTAAATGGAAGCAAATTTGAAGAACCGGTTTGTATAACACAAAATTCAACAGAAACCTTAACTCTTGAATTTCGCTGTCAACTTTCTCCCCCTCAACGAAAACAAAAAAAAATCCGATTGTAAGGTCGCGACCTGTATAAAGGTAAAATAGGCAAAGCGGGCCTTCTGCTGAAAAAGTTTGTGCATCACTGGCAAAAATTTACCCCGTGCAGGAATGTAGGTACTCGTAACTAGGTACCTTCATAAACATATTTTTTGGTTCTTAAAACAAAATAGACGATGAATTGTAATGCAAAAGAAGATGTAAAAAGGGAACAAATTTGCGAAACTCAAATTTCGCAGACTTTATGACTATTTTACATAGTGCCCGATGGATAGCAAATGGTTCACATAGCCGACAATCTTACACAGGTAGTGCCATAAAAAATATGAATCCGTCCCAAACGGGATGGGAAATTCCCGCCCTTTGTTTGTTACTACTTCGAGAATAATTCTTGAATAATTTCCAACTACTTTTCAGACCCAGCAACCCATTCACGTATTCAGAAATTGCGTTGACAAAATTATTTGCTCGGTATATCAGGGAATCGACCTCGTTAAAACGGTCATCAATTATATGAAGATAAGCCTTAACTAAAATATGGTTTTGTAATAGCTCATTATAGCCGTGAACTCGCTATTGCCGTGATCGTTATAACCAAGTTAGACTGTATATATTATTTTGTTACTTTGTCTTTTATCGCTGCATTAATTTTATGTTTTATTTTCGCTTGTATTTAAACTTTACGCCCACCTCACTGAAGAGATAAAACAATGAACTGTGTTGTGGCCAAAGAAGGGTCAATTTCATCTTACTATAACTGAAAACTTTTTAAATGTCGTCACGTCACTTTTCTTTCAAATCAGTATAGATTATACAAAGTATATTCTAGGAATTTTGTGTTCAGTGGTCGCTCACGGACCTAAATTTGGTCCGTCCCCTATAATTACAATTCTGAAATTGATTATTACTTCCATATTTTCAATTTCAGCCATGAGTGAAAAATTTGTTTATGTACTAAAAAAGCAACAGAAAAAATTTTCTCATATGAATCTTGTTATAAATCAATCCCATGAAAATTAAGATTAAAATGTGGCCCGCCCCATGAATACAATGCTTTGCTTTATCTTTTCGTCTATTTTAATTTAATAATTTTCTTTTAATGTTATTCCGGCAGAATACGGTGAAGTTATTGGAACCTACATGAGGCCCCTGAACGGCAGCTATAACAACCTGTACGGGATAGATGAAGGGGACGGGGAGCTAGACAACGGTGGGGCGGAGGCCGAGATGGAGAACAGGAGTCCCTCGGAGCCCCACGGGGACCGGATGGACGCCGCGGTGGAGACAGACCACCCCCGGGGACACCTCTACTCCAATCTCGCTGACTCGCATTACATGAACCACCATCTGGATTTGGATCCTGTAGTGTTGACAGGTGATACATTTTTTTACTACGTATGTGACAGATGTTGTGGTTAGGTAATGAGGATTGAAGAAATAGACTTACAATATATTCATCTCTTTTTGATCTGCATTATGGACCTCTACAACCAAAGAAATTTTATGCATAGGATTTAGTTGTTCATCTTTAGTCGCCTTATTGCTTAGTTTAGTGACCCCCACTCCAATTTCCCTGGTATACAATGCTTCACCACTCGCAGTCCTGCGCTGCACGGAGAGCTGCCAATACCAATGTTGCATAGCTAACCAATGGATTGATTTTCAAGCCAAATTTTAATGCAAAACATGCGAGGTCTAATACCATCCATGTCGGATTTTTTGCAGATGCCATATTAACCTTTATTTATGCTTTGAAAACTGTACAGAGGACAAAATCAGAATCGCTTGCAAGGAAATAAAACTAATACTTACTCCTTTCACTGTAAATTCTACTGTTTATTTTGTGAATGTAGCCTCTATGACAGCTTACAAAATAATTTTCAACATTCATTTACGTAAAATGGCATGGCAAGAATGAAAATATTTGAGTTTTCAAAGTAATATAAAGGTCATTATTTCTTTGAAACCCCTGTTGATTGTTGTTTTTCGTGCGTGGTATGTAATCAGGTTTATCTAGAAATAATATATTATATTTGTATACAGGTTAGGGTTAGTTAGGGGTATTTTGACTTTTCTTACTCTGATGTTTAACAGGTTAACGATTCTAATATCTTGTTTCTCTTTAAAAGGTTCAAAACACAGTCTGGTGGGGGACAAAGATATGCATCATTCACATCACATCGAGATGGTATCCTCGTCTTCCATGAAGCTCTCCGTGGACCCTGTCTGTCAGAATGTAACCTACAGCCAGGAGCGGGAGCGTGAGGGAGCGCCCAACGAGGACAGCACCATCACGAGGCTGCCCACGAAAGTGGACAGCGCCAACAACAGCACGCAGACCTGGGCCGACCGCCTGCCGCAGGCCGACGCCAGAGACAAGAGCGCCGTTACAGTCCTCAGCGCCAGTAAGCTGCGGCTACTCCACGACACTACCATGATAGACACCGCCTTAGATCTTGACAGCCTCGACGGCTCTACAGTTTCCTTGTGGCCTGCAAATGTTTGACATCACCAAGTGCAAGTGCTTCATATGTAACTTGAACTACTTGCCTAAAAACTAACAAGAAAGGAGCTTGCACTACTTCTATGAAGGTTTCAAAGTGAATAATGTGATTACTGTGACTACCTACTAAGCGGACTACACAATATAGCTATGCTATGGTTATTATATTAAGGTTACTTCTAATACGTAAGGTAAACAAGCATTTTTTTAATATTGTATTTTATTTAAGTAACATTCTACAAATAATTTATTCTAAAAAGTATTGTATAATAGATAATGGAGTACTGTTGAGTAAGATTGAGAGACGAGTATTTGTATATTATGAGCAACAATTCCAACATCAAAAAGTATTTGTTATTTGATTTATAAATCTTTTTTGTAAAAAAATATAATTATATTTTGTAAAAAAAAAAATATTTGTTTAATTTAAAAAATATGTACTAATTTCTGTTGTCCGTGTTGTGCATTATTCCTCTGTGAAATTATTCACATTCATTAACCACTCAGAACATTAGAACGTCAAAAGACGTAAATATGATAATAGCGGTCAAGACATTAGAACGTCTTTTCACGTAAACGCGCGAGATTTTACAAAAAACGATTTATTTCCATCACTAGTATACGGATTGCCATGATTTAAAAAAGAGAGTATCGATAATGAATAACGCTACGCGTCTGTATTCAAGAATATCTATGGAAAGTAGAGGTGCATTATCTAAGGCGATTGGATCTGTCATCTTGTTCGTTCATAATTTATTGCGTTTCTAAATAATTTATTAAAAATATTTTAGTTTGGACGGTTAATATTTTGAGGTGACTAATAGTTTCTAATTATATTTCTTCAATATATAAAGTGTTATTTCTTTATGATACTCAGAAAAAAGTACATTTTTCACAGTTTTGAAATAATGGTAAGCGATTTTTAGATATTTTTGACGTTTTCATAAAATGTATATTTAGAAACGCAAATTTTATGTATTACAACACAATGCGATAGTGAATTTCATAATCTTTCCAACACATTTTTTAGAATGAGGCTACGTTTCCCAAAACGTGAGTTATGAAGCTTTTAGCAAAACTCGTAAATATCACCAAAATTATCACGTTTTGACAGTTCGCAAAGGAACACATAGTAAATAAAAGTCTTTTTCTGAGAGGTTAAACTTAACTTTGCTTTGAATTTGTGTCATTTTCAAAATTGGAACGGATTGTGTGAATCAAGCACTCTCAGACAAGCGATAGTAGGTACCTACTTATAATATAATATTTAAACCCCTCAGGCCTCTGCCATATTGAAATAGATATATTGAGATTATTTTTGCATTGCAATAAAACCCAATTAAATGTAATATTTCTGAATGTATCCGAAAACTAAAGACTGTTTTTGAAAGGTGATGAAATACACTTAAAAATTTTATTATTAGAAATAAACATACAGTTTTTTAAATATAAAATTTTTGATTACAAACATAAAAATGGCTCACCTTAGGTATTTCTAACTAATATTAGTGATATCAGAAATGAGTCACACATATCTTATTAGAGTAATTTATTATAAAAATTTACTCATTACATTTTACTTATTATTTTTTCAAATTGCAGTCGAAAACTTTGGATCAATAGGAATGTACATTTAAATTTTTCTGTGGTTAACTTTTAGATTTGAATATAAAGTGTGGTTTTTTCTCTTTCTAACACTGTTTAAATCATATTTCTCACCATGACAGTAAGAGAGACGCAACGATTTCTATGAGACCTACATTAGCCTGAGAAAATTATTTTAATTGTCTTATTTTAAATTTTAATTATACATAATATATTCCGTGATTTTTCACGGGTCTGCACTAGTTATTACATTATATACAGTCCAGTAAAATATTATTGCTACTAAAAAAATGATAAAACTTTCGATGGAGGAGTTTTTGAGACTGTTTTAATCTGAATTCAAATTACATCATCGGAGTTTAAAAAAAGGTAAGTATTATTTATTTATTTATTACTAGTGGACTCCGTAATGTTTTGCTCTTGCTAATGTCTTTCTCGGGCGTCTCTGACTTCTTCCACCATTCACTACTGTATACCACAATGTTACTGTTAAAAAACTACATTACATTGACTTTAATTTGACTCGGTATCTCATTCCAGTGCAGAGATATTGTTTTAAGTATTCCTCGGGCGTCCCCGACTTCTTCTATTATTCAAACCACTCTAAACACTACTAGCACTAATAACAACAAACTTTGAAATTTTTCAGGTCAACTACTTTTTGAGTTTTGCAGGCACAGACATACGCAAGCTGAATTTTTAAATATTAAGATATCGCACTTTCATTGAGTGTTTTCAGTAAAAGATTATATATCTGGAATTACAGATATATAGGAATTACAGGGGGGCTAGAGAATAGAATTTTCAGAGATCAAAATTTCTCCATAAATCCATAAAAATAGGCTATTTTCGCCTTTAATAATATGTACCATGTTACTTTATTCGAATCCGCGAGGAAATTCGTCATCCTGTAAATTCCTAAAGACAGGGACAATTCCCATTTCGGGACACTGCGATCCGCCAGATATGACGGGAAATCCGTTAAGTTGGCAACACTGAGCATACGCTTGCTAAATTCGCTAGTGTTCAATTACTAAATTGTGTTGTATTATATTGTCACGACTACGACAATTCCTAGTCAAAATAAGGAAGTTGAGTCCATTTTTTTAATTTTTTTTTATCAATGTTCGCATTCAAACTTAAATACTGGTATTTTTTTTTAAAGTTTGTTTTCATAATTAAATTAAGTCTCTAAGTTTAAATTTTATTAAGCCCGCCAAAACGAGCGGAATCCGAGCGGTAAGAGGCGGGTGTGGGTGTGACGTCATTCGAACTGTGATAACCACGTCGCTTAAGCATTTTGTATGGAAAATTTTTTAATTCTTCAACAAGGAATTCCAGTAATTTTTTTACCAATGTTAACCGTCTATTAGAATTGATGTTATTAAAAAAAAAAAGAAAATTGATTAAGATTTCATAGTTTAATTAATATTTTAAGTTAGAATATTTGCTTTTCCCGCCCGGTACGGTACTTGTACGGTATTGCCGTCGCTACTTGTTGACGTTCCGCCCGGGAATTCAGGACCACCGCGCAGAAAAGTAAAGACCAAAAGTAAAATAACAGTTTACAGCCCAGTTCACTGTGAGACTTTTCTGGGCGGCCGGCGGCCTGAAGTTTATCACATGCTATGTGACATGTATAATTATAAAAACTTCTAAGTTATGCAATAAACAACATATTATTATAAAGCACTATACGAATATGTATCTTTAGAAATCCATTTCATATAATAATAACAATAAATACGTACATATATTTGACAAACCCAAATAAACCTTTGGCTTATACACCTCTCTCATCTAAACCGACCATCTCTCATGTAATAGAAAGAGATGCACCATAGGTGATCCGTTGTACGTACAAGTCACGACACATGTGACGTCAGAATTCTTTCGACCAATCGTGGAGCGTATACAGTCTATTGCTATTGAATGCCTTTTCAAGAACGTTTAACTAATTCTAAGAATAATAATATAGAAATATATTTATATATTTAGAATCGATATTTTTTGATCTACATGAACATATTTTTTATAAGTCAAAATATTTTTCACTCAACTTCCTTATTTTGCCACTCCATTTCCCTTAATACGTGTACTTGCTCTGCAGTTTGCGCGTAAACTGGACGTAAGTATGGCGAACTACACACGATTTGCGCCCGTATTTTTCGCGCGATACTTGTGCGCCAACGAGCATATATATTCGCACGAAAAAATTTGCGGCGAATTTGCCCCTTCTGAGCAAGGTCTTAGCCATTAGCTGTCGCGGGCCTGATTGATGACACTGGTCATAAGATGTCGCGGGCTGGATGGATGACACTGATGGGCCGAACACGGCCCGCGGGCCGTAGTTTGGAAACCCCTGGGCTAGACGATAGCAGTCAGTAGCGTTTAGACAGTGCGCATGTGCACATGTTCAAATCATGTCCAACAGCCACATTTTGACAATTTGTACTATTTCGTGACACGTAAAAGTATTCTGTCCACTAAACCATGAGATCAGCTATTTTCCATTACCACAGCCGTTCTGCATCTGGAGGGCTATACCTTTACTCATTGTTGGAAATTGGTACCCTGTAATAAAGAGCGAGGTTAATGTGAACCAACTGAGGATCTTATAATGGTGTAACTACTCTTCCATTGGAAGTGTGAGTTTTCTCAACTTTTGGTTTCTTTATACCTATTTTGAAGCATACATTATTAACAGCATTTTTAATATAACGTAAAACCGAGGTGAGAATTTGCCACCTTTTGAATATTATGTAGGTACCACCACTGCGAAAAAAATAATTAGAGATATGGCAGATTGGGTAGTTGTATTAGATAGAATAATAATTCTTTCAGTGATATTTTTAATATGTACATTTTTTTATTGTGCCATAATTTTGAAGAAAACTTATATTTTTTCTGGCGCACATTCACCTGGGGGCTCAGTTTTCCACCGTTTTCTCAAGAACCAACAGAGATAACACATTCTTGTTCTCAGAGTTCATAATATTATGTACGCTCCGTCTGCATACATCAGAGAATCTTCAAATAAACCATATAGCTTAGAAAAATCACTTTATTCAATATCAATATCTAACAGATTTTTCAGGCCCACACAATTCGACAAATTGTGTATTACTGACACAAACTGTCAAAATTAAACAGTCAATAGTATGGTTGTTGCATTTAGTAGTTGGCAATATGCTCAAGAGATGGTGTTACTAGTATCATATGCAAGGTTGAACAGTGCAAACAAAGCTGCCAAATAAATACAAGTTAAGTTCTCCCTGTAACTTGCTAAAAAACCAAAAGATCACCCTTGGTGGCACATTCTAACCACGTTTTACGGTACAGTGTATCCCTGATATAAAGTTACCGTATAAGAAGTTTTATTATTAATTAATTTAGGAAAAAAACATTGTAGATTTTCAAGGTTTTTTCAGTTAGGTAGAATAGTAGTAGTAGGTAGTAATAGCTTGACATCCCTATCCTTCCTCTCCTCACTTCTTTCAGCCTAACAACACTCCACAAAGGGAGGACCATTGGTTCCACTGGTTCTAGTCTGTTGAAACTCTTTTGCTGTATCACATTATAAAAAATGGCAATTTTAAAATCTCATTCTAATTACGACGGTTGATCATACCTCATGAGTTGATCTTCTACGAGTATCTGAGCAAAAATGTGGTATAAAAGTTTGCCTTTCTGGCTACGTGAATAATCGAGCTACTTACATCGCGCTTGGAATGTCGTCAATTCATGCATAGATTTACATTTTACTATATTAGGATAATAATTATTATTAACAGACCGGTTGAGTGTGCGACAGTTGTTGGTCGGCTGGCCAGTCCACGGCATTACCCAAAACTTGGGTAGGAATAATATAACTACAGGGTTTTCCAATAAGAGGTGTTATTTTGATATTCAATAGTAAAAGATCAATGGTTTCGTTGCTTGTGTGGCACGTAGCGCCGTCTTGTTGAAAGTAAACGTTGTCCAGATCAATACCATCCAATTCCGGCCATAAAAAAATATTAATCATCTCTCAATAGCGCAATCCATTCACCGTAACTGTTGCTCCAGCCTCATTTTAGAAAAAGTAAGGTCCAATGACTCCGCCGGACCATAAACCGCACCAAACAGTCACACGTTGAGGATAGAGAGGCTTTTCAACAATAACTCTTGGGTTTTCCGAGCCCCAGATGCGACAATTTTGCTTGTTGACGAAGCTACCGAGGTGGAAATGGGCCTCATCACTCAAGATGATTTGCATTTGATTCACTCAAGTGAATTTTAATAATTTCAATGCGTTGTTGAAGCGTGTATCGTTCCATTTTTATTAATGGCGTAGTTTCTACTTGTCATTGTCAAATGTCAAAAAATGACAGCTTCAAAAGTAACATCTACTGAAATAGCGGGCTATTCAAAATAACACCTCTTATTGGAAAACCCTGCATATTGAGTTTACTCGTGATTGTTTGCAGTCCCTACTAACTATTATAAATGTTTTATTATTGCCAAAGAGCAATTTTTTAAACCAACCCAATCTAAATAAAATAGAAGAGAGTTATTGCAGTTCTTAAAACGACTTAGGACGGGTTTTGTTTCAGAGAATTTGAACAATTCATCAAATTTCAAAGTTGAGTTTTGTGAAGGTTCTATTCAAGTTCTGTTATCATTTCATTTTTGTGAAACACCTGGCCAATAATGACATAATAGCAGAACTTGAATAGAAACTTCACGGAGTTTGAAAATCAACTTTGAAATTTGATGAATTGTTCTAATTCCGTGAATTGTTCAAACTCGTCATTAGTATGTATTCATTATTTTGTTAGGGCCTCACACAATTGATTTTACCGAAAATATTAAATCGCTTTAAATAAAAACAGGTGAAAAATTATATAAATAAGACGTCTCAGTGTGGCTTAACAATAGATTGATGATGGCCTTGAACGCCGAAACATTAATAAAAAATAAAAAACAGTGTGTGTTTTTGGTGCTAGACATTTACATGAAACATTAGTGCTATCGTGCTATTTTGGCAGCGATTAAAAGGATTTTACGTATCCAGTAATCCAGCATAATGGTTTTTAGGGCATCAAAAAACGTATTGTTAGCCATGCTAGTCGACAAAAAATAGGAAAGAGAGTTGGTGCTGAAAAGGATATTGAAAGCCCGGCAAACGAAAATGCAAATAGACGTTATTCGCACATTTAAGGTGTCGGTTTTTGATTTTTCTGTTAATTGATATCATTACCGATCACACCATAATTGACAATGTCATACTACCAATGATAAAAAAAATTCCTTGACCTCAAATCAAACCAAAGAGAGATGTGTGAAAATTGAACAGAAGTGTCAGATACTGTTTGTGGACTTTTGAGAAGAGATGGCTAGAGATAGTGATGAACAAAAATAAGGTTAGAATCAGGAAAAAATGTGCCCATTTTCAACACCAGTATACAATACCTTTCATAGAAAATTTAGAGAATTTTAGGTTTTTCAATATTGTTAATATTATCAATGAAAAGGTTTTTTCTCACTATTTGTTCTATTTATCAGTTTATAAATGTGTAATTTGTAAAATAAATGGAAAACAACGAATATAATGTATTTGATATTTCGCATTCATACTTGGGTAAAATTGTAAAATTAAAAATAACTCTTGTAGCTCTTGGGAGTACAAGAATAGAAAATATTAAAAATTAAACAGTTTTAATTGTTTACATATAGAGCATTTTTCCAAACTATGGCGATTTCTAAATTCTGAAAAAAAAATTCACTTCATGCTAATGTACACCATTGACAACAAGTCTATCGACTTACTGGAAGCGTTCATCTCTGTTTGAAACACTGGTAAGAAATTACTTACTATTAATTTTATTACAATACATAATTAACATTTTTTTTAAATTTGTGTCGGTTTGAAAATCAGCGAGAACTAATTATTACGAATATTTTCTCATACCTTGTAATGTATTGTAATCTGTTGGTTTTCCACAAAATAAAAAATTTAAAAAATATGAAATGCCGTCCCCTAAAAATTGCCGCCCTAGGCAGCTGCCCGGGTTGCCTAGGCCTAAATACAGATTAGACGGTACAGTGTGTATTGTAAACTGAATTGAAGTATCTACCGTAATCTTTAAGAAAATAAATCGTAGACTTCTTGAAGTTTAGTATTTACTCGCACATAAAAACGAAACGACCGGTGAAAGCGTTTCTCCAAAATTGCCCGGGAAAGGACGCCGAGAGATTCTTATTCGCGCGGGCCGCATTAAATTATTTTCTTGGCACACTCGCAGAACTCGCTTTCGCTCGAACGAGAAAAAAATCGATAAAATCTCTTCGTTACGCTTCACCGGTCCGCCGTTTTAGAATTTATTACTATTCTAAGATTAATTGCGACGTCTTCTGCTTCCTAGAAAAATTGTCTAAAATGTATTCACTTTCTGGAATTTATTCTTAATCAGGTAAATCATTTGTTGGCAATTACATTAATAGTTTTGTGAACGCGTTCAAAACGGTGTTTTTCTAATTTTCTTTTATATTAAATCAAAACCAAAATTTCCTTTGAAATCATAAGATTTGAAATCAGGTACTTAAATACCTACCTACTTAATTATAAACCATAAATTTAAAGTTAAAAAATAAGAAAACGTCACTATCTTAATGATAATTCTTTTAGGTCCAGGTACTATAATATTGCAAAAATGCGATTAAAAAGTCCAAATAAATACTACGATTTCGTGTTTGAAAACTTTTTTTTACTGTACCATTAAAATGGACACCATCTTGATACTGCAACTGAACGTACAAAAAAATTTACAGAGATACGAAAAGCTAAATGGTCGAGTTACAGGACTATACGTTCAATCGCGCAATTCGGATTATGTCTATTGGTGAATAAAATATTGATTTCCCTTACAAAAGTGATGTACTTGCCTTGTCAAACGGCACTGAAAAACAGCCTTTTGGCTTGTTTTTTTAAAAATAATATATTTATATAGTGACAAACAACATTTGAAAATCACCTACTACCATCTAAGCCAAAGGTTCCCAAACTTTTTTGCCCCGTAGACTACTTGCTAAATATTTTTTTTTTCCGTAGACCCCCTGCCTGCCGAATATTGAATTTTCCTAAAACTATTAACGTCCCATGTGATAATCATTTATTTTTTTCGTAAAAAGATTCCCTTCCCTTGCCTGCCCTACAACCGGGTGGCGATATAGTTCCTCTGTTTTTGAATTGTGCAGACAGGGGCGCCCTTTTGAGGTATTACACCAAATGAAAATGGAGCAGGATAAGCAACGGGAATTTCTTTCTGTAGCTGGCCCTACAGAACTTCCCCTTAAGTTCTTTGTCAGTGCTTATTCCGGTCATTTCTTCTTGTCACATGATATACGATTCTTCAATGTTGCATTTCCGTAGTCAAAATGTCCTCAAACTTAGTTTTGAAGTCTGTGTGAAGTGCATCTAAATTTTGAACGTCATTATTACCCTGGACGTTTGTCAAAAACAAGTTGGGGAACTAGGAAAATTCGCGGCTTCCAATGTGCAATGTTTTGGTTCGATATATTAATTCTGACGAGAAAGGGAACGTAGACTCTATTTATAAACCTTAATTAACAATTTTTGTTTTTAATGAGTTTTTATTATTCACAATGTACATTTGTTACGTATAAATTTTTTTATAAAATTAGCGACCGGTTTCGACACGTCCGTGTCATTAACTAGCTATTTTAAAAATAAATTTTTAAGTGCAGAAATATGGGGTTTTATTTAGTTTGGTTCTTGGGTGGGAGCAGAGGCGGATTTGCCCTTAGGCCTATGTAGGCCCGGGCCTAGGGCGGCCAGATATTAGGGGCGGCCAATCGTGACAAAAAAGTCACAGATGATAACAAGAAATTACTTCCTAAGTACCTAAATATTCTACGTACGAAATAGCGATATGAAAGAGCGTGTTCACACACAGCACACAGCGCGCCCCCACGCCCCGCAGCCGCCCTCGCCGCACCTAAGAACAGAAGAAAGCCGTTATATGTGAAGCAAGAGGTATTCGTTTAAAACTGGAACGCTTTGAAACGGCCACCATGACTGTGTTTTGGGGATTTTTACTGAATCGTATTAACGCCACAAGTAAAAAACTTCAGAGTGTGGAAATTGACATCACCATTGTCATAGAACTGTATAAGGTACTTATACATTTTATTGGCGAAATGCGAGATAATTTCGATGATTTCGAAAACAAAGCCAAAAAACTGTCATTTTTACAGGAATATGAAAGAGATTTTCGACGCAATCGAAAACCTAAGCTACTTCGTGAAGAGATGTGATTCGAATGTGTGTGTGTACTCCCGCCAGTAACTGTTCTGGAGAGCGATCATTTTCTTGTTTACGACGTGTAAAAAATTATTTACGCACAACAATGGCGGAGTAAAGGCTGAACAATCTTGCTTTGCTTAACATAGAGGCAGATTTTTTAAGGAAATTGGATTGCGAAGATCTAATTAATGATTTTGCTGCACTTAAATGCAGACGAGAATTGTAACTGCCAGATTTTTGTTTTGAGTTCAGTTTTGTTTTTTTTATGTTAGATAATGCTTTATGTAAATTTTTTTACCAACGTTTTAATTTGTATTTTAAGTTTAGTTATTATATTCGAATATGTACCTTAAGTTGATTTTTATTTAAAAGAGGTGCTGATTTCTTTTATTTGTTTGGAGACTTAATAATAACTTTTTATCCAGCCCGTATCTGGCAACCCTAATTGTAACTGTGAAACACTTATATATTATTGTATGAGAATAAACCTGAAACTAGTTAAATAAATTAAACCTAAAACTGTTTTAAATGTTTTATTCAAATCCTTGAAACCTTAGAAAGTATTACAAACTAGCAGCTATTATAGTTAACTAAATTTCTGAATCGATTTCGATAAAAGTTGTCAATAAAGTAAATTCATTATGTAGTCTATAGACTATAGAAGGGGTCTCCAAACAACGGCCCGCCAATGTCATCAATCCGGCCTGCGACAATCGACAATTATACAGTATTTTTGTTATTTGTTTTTGGGGTATTATGCCGTGTTGCGCTAACTCCTTCTTTAGCCAACGTTTCGGACAGCATTGCAGTGTCCATCATCAGGGCAGATGTCTTATTTGAGGTTGTGTTAAAATGTGAGCTTAAGTATGAGGTTGTGATACCGTGTTGCCAGCTCCAACCCTCTGAGCTAACATTAACGTATCATTTTTTTTTATTTAAAGTGGTTTTCTTCGTTTAGCTCTGGTGTATCCGTCAATTACCGGATACCAAGAACTATTAAGCTTAGCTCCATCGTCTCTATTGATGTTTACGGGATTTTTATGAATTTCAATGGCCTCCGTAATCAGCCGTGCTCTATAAGTTTTCGGTCTCCCCAGGATTTCAGGAACAAATCCAAAGTAATGCCCGGTGTCAATCAAATGCTCGGCAATTGCCGATTTGTCAGGGTGGCCGAGTTTACAAGCTCTGAAGTGTTCCGAAATTCTTTTGGAGATAGTCCGCTCTGTCTGGCCTACATAGACCTTGTCACATCCGGAACAGCTGAGTTTATACACTCCATCTGTTTCCAGAGGAAACTTAGTCTTTGCAGACCTCAGTAAGTCCTGTATCTTTGTTGTTGTTCCGAAGAACAAAGAAGAAAAACATGTAATGTTTGTAACTCGCAGTATGTAGGTATGACTACAAGAAATTTCAAAACCAGAATTAGGGAACACGAACTATGTTTAAAAAATAATAATTTCTCCGAGTTCGCTAATCATTTGATAGAGACAGGCCATAGCTTCAACCGGGATAAAACTAAGTTTAAACATTCTAACATTAATAAATATTTTAATTTGTGCGCATTAGAAACATTAGAAATCAACAAAAAAAAAATTCAAACATTAATATAGTAAATAAAATAATAGCACCTTGCAAATCACCTCTATTGACAATGTTCCCCGTTATGTTGACTCCTCCCTCCGTTTCCCTCTCAACCCCCTCCCTCAAATCCCTCCCACCCAAGAACCAAACTAAATAAAACCCCATTTTTCTGCACTTAAAAATTTAGTTTTAAAATAGCTAGTTAATGACACGGACGTGTCGAAACCGGTCGCTAATTTTATAAAAAAAATTATACGTAACAAATGTACATTGTGAATAATAAAAACTCATTAAAAACAAAAAAATGTCTAGAAATTGTTACATAGTGAATGCCAAAGAAATACAAAAAATCTTAATTAACAACTTTACGATATATAAACATACAATTACCAAATAAGTAATTTCTCAGTCTATTATTAGTATTACGGAAAACTGTGTTAGGTGTATTGTGTCATTTACGGAACTCCTAAATAATGAGTTGAGGTAAATGGGGGTCCGCTCGTATGTATCCCCATTTGAATCTCGTGGACCCCCAAATTTCTTTCTCGCTGACAAAGACCCCCAGCAAGCCGAAATCGACCCCTGGGGGTCCATATAGACCACTTTGGGAACCTCTGATCTAAGCGGAAGATATTGTTTATGCAATAATTGGGGACTTGGCCAGGCGAAGAATTGAGGATGGGAACCCTACTCATTAGCCGACTCAGCCACGGACCGATTCAAACGGGTGTTTATTCCTGCTGATTGTTATTAGCGATAAGCGGACAAAAAGTGAAAACATTTGAAAATAAAATATTCGAAAAGTTTTCAAGTTTCCTATTATTATTTAAAAAATATCTTTTTTTCAAATACAATGGAATTTTTTATTTTTCTGAAATTATTAACTAGTTTGAACATAGCGTATGCAAGCAATGCTCCTGCGTGAGTACCTAATCTGTTAGGGTTAACTCTGTACGCACACTCTAGGTATATTTTGAACATCAATACTTTGTTTGTTTACGATAGGCAACATTATTATTATTCCTTCAAGTGTGATACGGTACATACATTTCTTATTATCTACTGTGCTTATGTGTTTTAATGTTACGTTTGTTATAATTAAATATATTGTATGGTACGTAGATTACGTTTCTGTTTATTAGATTTTTCGGTACTATACACTACTTTTAAGTTGTTCAATAATTGAAAAATCACTCCGTGGCATCATTTAGATTTGAATAAACAAATACATTGTTTATCCTGACAAATAAACCATTGGTTTTGAAAAATGTCGATACTTTTTTGTTTAAATAGTGTGTATATTAAGTTATTTACTTTATGTAAACTCTTATCTTGTATATAAACTTGTGCATGTTTATAAGTTTTTTTCTGTTGTCTTATTTTTATTAAGATAGTTGAACCATTAAACATGTATGTATGTGTGTATACGTATATGTGAATATGTATATATACATATATGTATGTGCTAACCTAGTTTAAAAAAAAAAACTTTTTATAAAATTTGCAGTTTTGTCTCTCAGGGATTTCTAGTTCAACGGCAACAACATCATTTTCTACAACTTTGAAATGTTAATTAGTATTAATATGTACTTAATGGTAAGAACTCACTAGTAAATATATCAACGATAACTAACAGCTCGCTCCCAAGGCCGTACGTCTTTAACGTAACGTTTTTTTTGTAGTGGCTTAAGTGTTCGTATAAACAGGACAACATTTCTGCGAACCGAGCCACAAATTACGGGAAAAGGTATTTTGCGCCGTTTGCGGTTGGTTCGTTGTTTTCCCATATTTCGTGGCTCGGCTCGTTCCTGTTTATACGTAGTATAAGAACTACTATGAACGTGTTCAACTCGCCTACATAATCAAGTTTCTTGAAAAATGACGTATACGTCATTTCACGTGACAAAATTTCAAATGACGTATAGGTTTTTGTCAACAAAAGACGTAGCGGAAGACGTATCCGTTTATGAAAACGTTGTTTTTTTGACGTATCGTTTTTTTTGCGATTCGTCTTTTCGTCGTTTCACTCGATTCTTTCGGCTGATAAATAATATTCGTTTTTCACGGATTGTAAATCACGTATTCGTATTTGACGTATAAGAGATACGTCAAAGACATACAGCCCTGGGAACTGGCCGTAATACGTCATAAATATTGCATTTTTTAATTGATAAATAAGAAAAAATAAAATTTTTCAAGATGCGAAGTCGTTGCTACTACTGCGAGTTACACAGTAGTTCTTTTTTCTGAAATGAAAACTTTATGTAAAATTGGTAAAATTAAACCATTGAATTTCTTTATTTTGAGAAAGGCTACAATAAACCAACCTGTACTGAGGATAAAGAAAAATATTCATTATAATTCAAACAACTAAATTGATACATAATGACTACCTACCCTAATTTAGACTGTTGCGAACTCCTGGAACTCACAAACCACACATACTACACTTACCCATAAGAACAACTCGACAAAATACACTATTCTACTAGTATACCAAACTCAAGTACATTACCCATTCCCCTACTATATCCCTATATAGCGGTTTCATATTATAGGAAACCAATACTTAGGTGATATTGACATATTCATTGTTAACTTAGCGATTTTTTTTGGATCACATAAAATATGTATTGCAACACTACTCTTAAGGCTTCTGTTGTATTTTTTAAATGTTTTTTGTAAACCTATCTGATCACTGATTGATAAAAAATAGTTTATTGTATTTGTTATCTATTGTAATTTTATTGTGATTATCTATCATTTAAAAGCCCTCTGAGCGTTAAGTAAAAAATAATAATAATGAAAACTACCATCATATACGTCGATACGTGCGACGATTACAAAGGTAAATGCGACGCTATCAGAGAAATATTATTACAGGTGGTCACTTATTAACAGCTATTCACAGAGGTAGGAGTACTACAAGCACGCTGTACAGGTGTACAGTAGGTACATGTGTATACGCAGTGTACATGTACAATTGTACACACCCGCGCTATTTAACGAAGAAAGTATTCTCATTCTCCTTACTCTGCGAGGTGCTGCGAGCTGCGAGCTTCCACCTCCACTTCCACCGGCCGAGCCTGTCCGAGCGCGCAGTCTCCGGAGTTTCCCGAGCGTTTCCCGACCATTTCCCGAGCCGGGCCGAGCGCCGAGCCTCGCAGGCCGTATTGCGCTCGACTTTATTCGACCGGCCGTGCTGTGCGCGCGCGAGACCCCGCGATGGATTTTTCTCATGTCTTCACCCTCGGTAGCCGAACTTTGGTTACCTGAATATCCTCTCGTGAGCTTCAGCCATTATCTGTTGAGCTTTGGGCCTCCGATACTAACGGCCGTCCGTCGGGCAGTGGTCAGTGGTCAGTACCGCGCCTTTCTTTATTTACTTATTCTAATTAAACAAATATGCATCGCTGTCGGATGAACGTGGAAAGGTGCGCTGTGAATATGATTTTGTAAATAATATTTACCTTGTAAAAGTTGAATAAATGCTTCGTTGCATATAACAGCGGAGAACCATCGAACTGTAAGTAAATATAATTATCGTGCTAAGTGCGTAAGGCAAAATAAACAAACATTTTCCGTGGAGTCACGGGACAGAGCGAGCGACATAATCATTGTTTCAATTATTGAAACTTCAGTCTCATGGAAAAATGCCGTTGGGTACAGACAAGACAAACCTTTTGAACTTGCTGTCAGCTTTATTGTGGTTAATTTAGAAAACGGGAGTACTGGGGATGATCGCGCCAGTATCTGTGCATTGGATGAGAACTAAGATTTCCCAACATTAAAATATACGCGCGCATTTTGAGCGTGGTTTTATTACCTGTCGAGTATGTCCCAATTCCACATATACACAAACACACACACTACACTTTACACTTTTGCATCGATCTTTTTTTATATTTACATTTGACTAGGTAGGTACCTAGATATAGCACTTTCTAATTCATATTTCCACCGTTAAATTATAACAAAACTGTCACTAATTTTTTATTACTGAATGCCATCAGCCCCTCCGACTCGCGACACTTCCACGGAAAACAAAAGTAGATACTTGCGTGATAAGCTACTTATGTTTTAGATTCATCGATTGGCTTTGTAAATAGATCCGCTGTCGGTATTCTTTTAGGAAAAGTACTGGGCTTACCTGTACTTGTGTTTCTTCCCATTGTTTGTGTAAGCTATTCACAGGTAAATAATCTATATCTAGCGTGTACCGGTACAGTGTTAGTATACACCTGGCTACTTGATACTCGTTTCATCTACATATGATTACTAAGCCTTTTGTAAGACGTGCACGAAACACATTTTCATATCCGCCAGAGCCTTTTACTCTCGAGATTACATCCTTCCTTCCTTCCTTCCTCTACCTTTCTTTTTCAATTCCTTCTTATAGCTTCTCACAAAGTGCGCGATCTAATATATCAATATACATTCACCATACCACTATTATAATATTCCAGTGCTGAATTCTTAAAAAAATAACCGTTTTCCGCTAAAAACATTTTACACATGGTAGGTAGGTAATTTACCACTTATCTGAATTCTTTACACAATCGGTTCTATGTTTCGAAATAATAATCAAAACATTTTTCCGTTAAAAACATTATACACATGCTAGGTAGGTAAATAACCACTAATGTGAATTCTTCACAAAATCGGTTCCAATTTTGAAAATGATTATTAAAACAGTGTTCCGCTAAAACATTATACACACGTAGGTAGGTAAATTACCACTAATCTGAATTCTTCGCACAATCTGTTCCAACTTTGAAAATAACAATTAAGACAGTTTTCCGCTTAAAACATTATACACATGTAAGGTAGGTAAATTACTACTAATCTGAATTCTTTGCACAATAGGTTCCAACTTTGAAAATGATAATTAAAACAGTTTTCCCCTAAAACATTATACACATGGTAGGTAGGTAAATTACCACTAATCTGAATTCTCCGCAAAATCTTGTTAAAAACGGAACTACAAACCGCTTCCTGATAAAGTGTTAGTAAATTCATAATACTTTCGGAACACGTGTTCACGAACCTGCGTTTGTCTAAATAAAAAATCATGACGAAATGCAAAAATGTTAGGATTTTTATGAACACGTGCTCGGACATCGAGACAAAACATTGGTATTTTACTTAAAGTTCATCATCAGGATACCTATAAATGCATTCGTCAATGGCCTACAATCCCGTTTTTAACAGGAATACGAATAATTTTAAAACATAATAAATTAAGTATATTTTTTATCAGGAAGATCTCCGTGTAGACCTTTATAATAACTTTGAAAATGATAATTAAAACAGTTTTCTGTTAAAAACATTATACACATGGTAGGTAGGTACTTTCCCACTTATCTGAAATCTTCACACAATCGGTTCCAATTTCAAACATGACACGTAAATTAAAAGCAAATATGAGTTCATTGAACGAGAGTTACGCAGGACGCACAGACAACCGAAATGAGTCTTTTTGAATATGATGATGATTATACAGTTAAATCAAATTGAATAAATCTAATCTTAACTTAACTTAACTAAATTTAAACGGAAGTGATAAACGTCGCTATGCATCTAGTATATTTTAGCACTTGCGGTGTAAGAGGGGACTGGAGGAGGGTATTTCAAACTTTCGTTACTATCGGAAAAACTTTATTGAAACTTTCTTTATTATCGGGGTACACAAATGTGTACATTCAAACTTGTCCTATTTACCACGTTGAACGCTATTGTGGAAATGAAGAAAATTTACCATTTTAAATTTGAAAAAAAAAATACCTAGATGACATCGGCGACCATTAACTGCGGTCACCGATGACCGTCATGGCGCTATGGGAGAAAAATGACGATTTTCGTTATGAGGTCACCTGTGACCTACATGGCGTTCAACGTGTTAAAATCACTTGTCTCTGCGTGTAGTGGATTACTCAATAGTGAATAATTATTATAATCATTTTTTGGAATTGAGATTTTCACGGCCCATTTTAAAGTACTACCATAATATATTTTTAATGTATTATGCCGTGTTGCGCTTCCTCCTTATTTAGTCAACGTTTTCACCATTAAGGCAGATGTGTAGATTGTAGTGAAGTGCGTGTTTATAAATGTATACGTGTACGGTGCCGTGTTAATCCTCTTATTTTCCTATTCTTTTGATTAAACGGCTAGAAAAAACAATGCATAAATTGCTTTTATTATGGACAGGAATACCGTGAACCATTAAGATTACCACACCCTGAAAAATTGCCATGTATTTTAAGTCAATTAAGACTTAATTACCTCATTAGTATGAGAATTTCCTTTTAGTATCTTTTTTAATAATGTGTATTACGGATTTATCTAATACTATTACAATATATGTGACATTGTTTAAATAACTGTAAATAAATAAATTAAAATTTTAACAATAATGTATTTTGGAATCCTCGCCTAAAATGACTACTTATTGAAACTTTCATGGCCGATGTCGAAAATGTCAAGAGACCTAGAAATTTCTTTTAGCAGCACCCATTCCTCTTGTCATACCACGTCCGATCCACCATGTAAACTAAGTCGCGATGTCGACCCTGGTGGTAGTTGTTCAGTCCGAACAATTTATACATTCCATGCATGGGCTGTCAATAAAATAGTTTATTAATTTTCTGTAAGGGCCCCATTCATCCTAGATTAGGGACTTTCGTAGCGCATTTCAGAGAGCTGTCCTCACCATGCATTCTCATGTAAAGATACCATAGATTTTTTAAATTTGTTCTAGTAATTTTACGTATTTATGATAAGTCCATCCGCTCACGGGGCAACTGAAAAAAAAACCAGTTGGCAACTCAAGTTGCTGTACTGTGTATTTCAAAAGCAGTCCGCACACGGTGCGACCAGTTTTCAACAGCGACTCGACATTCGCAAATCGCCTGCGCATTTCAGTTGCCCCTATGTCATATATCACTATCAAATTACGTAAAAAAATGTCTGTAGAATCAAGTGATGATGAAGCTGCCATTATTTTTTTCTTTTCGTGTTATAATCAGGAAGACTAAGACTGACATATCTATATATGTCTATCTATATATAGATATGTCAGTTTTAGACTTCCTGTTGTGCGGAATTTCAGAGTCATGTCCAGAAATCGAAAGAATGCCCTTCCATTTCTGCGTGATTATTTATATTTTGTATAAATATTATTAGGAAGCTAAGTTAGCTTCCTATACATCATAGATAATATTAGCTAAGCTAACTACAAACTACATAGTAAGTAGATTAAGCGTGTACCTATGTATTTCTATGAAATAGCTCAATTGGTGTCATAATAGGCAATCAACGACAAAATAAGGCATTTATTAGGTCATTGTCCCCCCAAATGTAGTATTTAGTTGGTAGGAAGCAGGAATGTCTTTCATCGACAGATTCTTCTAATAAATAAACCGTAATATTTTTTTGTTCTCACGTTAGTTCAATAATTCCTTTTCCCATTTTCTGATAAATTTACAAAGCGTAAACGATTGTTAAAGCTATTTTTATTCTTTGTTTACATTTATCATAACATTCTCAACGATTGTTTAACGATGCGAAACCGCGCACCAAAATATTATCTAAATTATTAAAAAAATATACATAACGATGAGAGATTATCTGAGATACGCTCGAGAAAATAAATAAGATATATACACAGTAGTAAAACTGCGCGAAATACTATGTTTTTACTAAAAAATGTCTGTTTTTTCAGCAGCTTTTTGCGAAAGCGATCTATTAATTGGCTATGATTTAAGTCAGACATTATAAAGAAATACGTAAGTGGCGTGGATAGTATAGAAATGAATTATTCGCTAAAGAATTTTACTTTGGAATAATATTATAAAATATTACGACGGATATTTAACCGAGCGAATTCTGATATAAGCGGAAGAAACAATATTCGAACACAAAAGCGGTTGTTTTTTTAGCCCTTCTGGCGCCTTCAAGTCTACATTGTCTCCAGTCTCCACAGCATCACGATACAGTCATACTCTTTATTTTCTAATCGGTTTTCAATAGATATACTCGTACAATACCATAGAATACATAGTTGGATTATTTGCACAATACTAACTAAACGAGCGAATAAGTAAGTTATCACAGGCGAGAATATTATCTTTTAAGATTAGTTGATATTAAAATTATAATATATCATCTGAATGATGCGCCGAGTTTTAGGTAGATACTCCACTCCATTGTATAAAAATAACTGCTGTGATGTGTTTTGTATTTATTGTTTATGTCTCGTTGGGTGTTTGTATAAAATAATTTATAATGTTCCCACAGAAAACCACGATACAGCAAATTTCGCAGCTGTTTCTCGTATGTTTATTATAAGTTTAGCTTTCCCGCATTTTCAAAACAATAGTGTAATTCGTCGGTGTGAAGAATTCAGAGATGGTTCAATAACTTACAGCTTTGGCTCGCAATACCAAACAAATCGTGCGAAATACGATAACATTATAATATCTTTCTCGCCTACCGAACTGTAACTGTGAAGTTATTATAATATTGTATTGCAATGGTATATCAATGGATACCTACCCGATTACGGCGTTTACACGTTACCTACCGATTACATAATATTATTATATTACCTATCGATCACATGTTAGTCATATTCCCCACAGATTACACATTTATTAAGTACCTAGCGATTACATATTACCTACCGATTACCGATTAGTTCTTGAAATTGCTTCTAAACAATTTACCTACTTGAAACTTCGAACTGTTCGATGATTTAGAAGGGTTGATTAAACAAATTTCCTTAAAAACTTTGATACTGGCGCATTCTTACATGATCATTTATATGAGTCTCTATGGTCAATTTATGGAACAAAAGTCCATTCATCTTTGGGTTTCTATTCCATAGAAACGTCCGTTGTCTCGAATTTATTCCATAGATTCTATGAAATGAGAAGTGATGAGATCCCGGCTTAAACAATCCAAGTTTCATCATATGACGTAGGTACTTGTGCGAATATTTCCCGTTCCTACCTTTTGAAAAGTCTTAGGTACGAGGGGAAATCCCAAAAGAAATGTCTCCTATTTTTTTAATACAAAGGAACATTAAATTTTTTTTAAAGCATTAACATCTATCTATTTTTCTACATATTTTGCGAAATGACAATAATGTAAAATAATAAGAAATACCCTCGTACTTAGGTATATACTCCCTAAAATATATGTTAAATTACAGCTGGTATGTTTCTTATGTCTTTTTGAGCAGGGAGTGGTGAGGAGTGAGGAGTGACAGGAGCGCAGAAAGCAGGAAGGATGGCCACCCCAGAGTCCGTGGTGATGGAGACCCTCCGAGGGTACTCCTGCAGCGCCGACCAATGGCCCGGCCCTAGACTGGTCAAGATATTCGTCTCCAGCGCTTACAACGGTAGGTACTACATTACTAGTAGGTAGGTAGTTATGTTATGTCTGTCAACAATCTAAAAATTAAAAATTTAATAATTTTATTCATTACTATGGCAACACCGAGTAGAATAGAACAAAATAATTATTTATTAACGCCCTTTTTAGGGGCTTTTACATATGAATAGTAAAAATTATACAGTACATGCATAAAATTAATAGAATATGTTTATTTCATTATTATAGTATATTCAGCGAAGTTATGTTTGTCTCCCGAATCCGACGGTACGAATGGACAAGAAAGTTTGGTATTTTTAAAGTTTTTTTTATATTAAAGAAATAAGGTAATTACATATAAAATAATACCATTGGGTTTATGTGATTTGAATACTAATCTTTCATGGAAGCGTTAGCTTGCGTTTGGAAGAGGAATGTACAGTACATTATTGTAGTTATTTATAAGTAATTAATAATTTGATAAGCACATGTGTTGTGTCTTATTATTACTTATTTAATTGATGAAAGTGCGCGATTCCTTCACCTGGTTTTTATTTTGATTTAATATTTCATAAATAGCTTCAATGACATATTTAGAAAATACGGAATAAATTCGGATTAGGGGAGTCACTCGAATAACCGAAATTGAATTTGATTTAGACTAATTTAGGGCTGGGGAATCCGAATCTGCAAGAATTAGGTGACTGAAATTTACTGAAATTTCAAAAGTGTTAAATAGTTATTAATTTGATTTTCTTAAGTCATAGTTGATAAATAAAACATGGTTTCTATGTATCGCGTACGAAATTTCAAGACCCTATAACTCAGTTAATGGTGCCGACCCCCACCTAATTATTGCAGATTCGGATTCCCCAGCCCTAAATTAGTCCAAATCAAGTTCAATTTCGGTTATTCGAGTGACTCCCCTAAACCGAATTTTACCCGAAAATACACAAAAAAACGTTTCCATGCAATAAAATTAAATTTCTATGTTTAAAAAATAACATGTTCGAATACAAGATTTCATTACAATTAGGTGAGAAATAATTATAAAAATAAATGATAATATTGATGTGCAAAATATTCACTTGAACCACTGATAGACGTAGTAAACACATACCTTCAAATAGAAGTGACGTACGGGCAAATCTTTGTACACGTTTTCAAAAGATGACACGATTGAATATGTGCACACTGATTGTATTGAAAGTGATGAAAGCTTCAAAAAAGTGTTTGAAACTAGTTTGGAACACTTGCCCGTTGTGCGTAGCTACGTTTAAAATTATTGTTTTCACCTATCCTCAGTACCTACTCAAGTACCTATAAGTAAACCGTTTAATTTTATGTATAATTTTTTTAATAATATATATCTAATACACTACAAGTAAAGGTCTCTTTAAAATGATTTACCTGTAGTTTTGAATGGAAACCGATGTGGCAACTGACTTAGGTAGTAGGTACGTTTTGGTTCTAGTCCTTAGAACCAATGAAAACACTCGTACATCAGGCTTACACTGCCTGACATTGCCATTTCATTTGATTAAGAATTTGTACCGAATTTGAAATTTATGTCCCGAATGGCCAGACTTGATCACGAAACACACCCACACCGCATTCCTTGTGTTATTCTTTATTTTTTGACTAGAACCATAGTGCTTTTTTAAATTTTCAAATTATTCCTTTCAAATATTTTCAGCCATTTAAAACCGTTTAAACGATGGCAGCGCCCATCAATAATGTCTGCGTTTTTACATAATCTCGAGTACTTACCTACCAGTCGTTTATATAATATAATGTTACGTAATTTTTTGATTTTTTTTATTCTCAAGTCGTCAATTCTTGTCACGTTTTTTAGAACCCCCCTTGTCCAATTACGTCTGTACACATTTCCTTCAAGGGCCGAACCGAAATCCCTATCTTACCTCTTAGAATGAATATTTTATAATTGCATTTAGCCTTCCCCTTAAAAGGTGTTTGAAATTATATTTTAATTATGCTAAATTGGATGTATTACAAATACGATGTTGAAAAGGGGGGATGGTATTTACGGTAAAGTTTGAAAATAGTAAAGGTACCTACTTCTATATAGTAGGGAAATTAAAGTAGGTAGGTACACGTAGTCTATGGTTTCCACTTGAAGGTCACTTTGAGTACCTGCCTACAATTCGGGAAGTTGAGAACTTGAATTTTAAATAGGTGAGAAGGAATAAGGAATGGAACAATGTCCAATTTTCATGCAAATGGGGGTGGAAATGTCTTTGTTCGAAAGTTGTGGAAATTGAACGATCCTTGATTTTGTGGAATCACTCCGAGAATTGGGGCAAATTTAGCTCCTTTGTTTGGCTAATATATGCAAATAATGTTATAAATAAATATATCTAAAATTATTTGCACGCAGAGAGTGAAATTATTTTAGTTTACGAAAATGAGTAACGCGTCACTTAATTCTGAGACACACGTTCCCTCTCATATATAGTCACGTTACTTCTACGCTCCCTCCCCTTATAACGTTGGGTATTTTAAGTACGGCTCCTTAAAAAAATTAATAAATTATTTAATAGTTGACAATAGTGTTGAGTACTTCATACAAGATACCCATACAAAAACGTAAAATGTCCCGCCGACTCCCAAAATATATTTGCTCCAACACTTTTTCTTTGTAATAATACAAAAGGTTTTGTATTAATACAACTTCGGCTGAACAATATTTTAACTCAATTTTGGCTCGTTCACACTGCCTCACTCTTCACACCTCACCTAATTTGAGGTGGAACACCTCAACATCTCATTCAGGATTTGAGTACCTCATACCTACAGTTCGATCTCATTCAGATCGTTTTTGCAGCAAGATAGGATTTGATTTACGCACGATCTGGAAAAGTATTGATTACGCACAATTTAATCAAGTGGAACAATTTTCATTACTGTGGCTACACCGAGTGATTTTGGCACAAATTATCAATCTTATTATGAGTGGTTTATTTATGATTTTATTTGTCTGGAATTCTAGAATATTCTTTTTTTTGTATTTCTTTGGCATTCACTATGTAACAATTTCTAGACATTTTTTGTTTTTTAATGAGTTTTATTATTCACAATGTACATTTGTTATGTATAAATTATTATTATTATTTTATACGTAATAAATGTACATTGTGAATAATAAAATAAATTAAAAAACAAAAAATGTCTAGAATATTCTTATTTGTCGAGAATTTGAAATTTCAGAGAAAAAACGGAATTACCTAATAAACTTTTAAACGTTTTCTTGTAGGTTTTAGTACGCGTCTCTTCTACATACTTTTATTTTGATATAACATCTTCGATAATATGTACCCACATTTCAAAAACACAAAAAAAAACTTTTCCATAGAATTAAAATACACATTTTATAACGTGATGGAGGGTCATCTTGTTTCAGTAAGTAACACTTATTTATGACCACCGTGTAAGCATAATACCTAAATAATGTAAAAAATATAAGTAAACAAAATTTCGACCGCAGTGCTTTTCAAAGATACAGACTTAACATTCTTGGTGTTGTAATTTAAAACAATTTAATGGATTACAGCGCCATTCTTTTTCCACATTTTTTCAGACCGTAGCCGTAAGTAGGTAGATACATGATTTTACTGTGGCACATCACGCGGGTATTTTATAGGAAAGGGAAGATTTTAAATAAAGTTATTTTTAAAGGTAGGTTCCTTTGTACCAGTGATTTATTTATAATTACATTATATTATGGCCTATAATACGACTCCCGGAGTAGACAGCTGAAAGCAACGGAACTGAACACGGAACGTGACCGTTTTAAATATTTAACGCGGAACATTAAGCCGCGCGCCTCTGCGCAAAAATACTTTTCAATTTGTGACCCGCGACTGCTCCTACATAAATATTATTTCCAACCTGGTTTATGGTTGAATTTGAATAATATTTAAAATCTCCTGACTACATTTTTATAGAGTAAATTATTTTCCCTCTATTCCTTCATAATGGCTTTTGAATTTGGCCTAATCTGTAGCAATACTAAAATATAGGTCCAGAAAGGAAATTGAGATGTGCACCTACGCAGACAATATTTTTTTTTCACTTAATTCGCTTTTACGAAAACATTATGAGTCAAAATATAGGTACAAAATAGACGTTATTTAGCAAAGGACGTGTAATGATAATATGGTCGGTATAATATATTAAGTAGTTGAAAACACGACTAGGACAAAATGTTGAATGTGCACCTGGTACTCATTTCGTTATTGCAATAGTGGTTTAAGACGTTTCAATTTTAGTTGATCAACTTTTATTGAACGACATGATTTCCAACTAAAAACTTGATCAACTTTGTTGAAAGAAGGTTCACACGTGTCCGTTTGCTTTCGAGTGTCGAGTTGATCAACTAAAATCGAAACGTATGAACAGCTATAAAAACCTATTTTTTCTCATCCTCTCGGATGTGATCTGAGAGCTACTACATGGTACACTCCACTTTTATCTATTACCTAGAAGGAAAACAATTCTGTACTTCACAAATACATTTTCCCAAGTTAAGGAAGCACATATTATGCTTTCTGTGTTATAACTTTTAAAACTTGAACCCTACTGAATATTTTTTTGAACTTTCCGTCAAAAGTTTAGTTCCTGAAAAGTTTTTTTCTGAAGGGTTTCTCTTTATGAAACTTTACCATAAAATATACACATCTTTCTGTATCTACATATTTAAGATGGTATAAAACACGTCTGCGGGTTAATTAATGAAGGTTTGGGTACACCTGATTTGGCATTTAATTTTAACAACTTGTTGATATCTTGAGAATTACAAATGAGGTTGCTTTAGTTTTTCGTGAAGATAAACTTCGCGTAACACGAAGGTAAAGGTTGTGTAATAAAAAGAAGGTGTAAAGGTTGTGAAAGTCTAATATGAACCTTTTTTTTAGATTTTCGAGAAGAAAGAAAGCAGCTCCTTGAGGTGGTTGGCCCAGAACTGCAGTCAATGTACGACGATCGACAAATAGAGGTAGGAATTTACTGCATTACTGTGAAATATGTCCCATTCGTACTAAACTTCCTAATTAAAAATGGATCGGGGATCTCTATACGATCGGGGATCTCTATATGATCAGGGATCTCTATATGATCGAGTATCTCTATACGATCGGGGATCTCTATATGATCAGGGATCTCTATATGATCGAGTATCTCTATACGATCGGGGATCTCTATATGATCGGGGATCTCTATACGATCGGGGATCTCTATATGATCGAGTATCTCTATACGATCGGGGATCACTATATGATCGGGGATCTCTATATGATCGAGTATCTCTATACGATCGGGGATCTCTATATGATCGAGTATCTCTATACGATCGGGGATCTCTATACGATCGGGGATCTCTATATGATCGGGGATCTCTATATGATCGAGTATCTCTATACGATCGGGGATCTCTATATGATCGGGGATCTCTATATGATCGAGTATCTCTATACGATCGAGAATCTCTATACGATCGGGGATCTCTATATGATCGAGGATCTCTATACGATCGGGGATCTCTATGATAGATCTGAGGAAAATCTTCAGACAAAGCAAGAATAAGGACGGGTTGTTTCGGAGAATTTGAACAATTCATCAAATTTCAACGATCATTTTCGGGTTCTGTGATAGATTTTTTCAAGTTCTGTTATTATTTCAGTTCTGTCAAGCAACTAGCATATAATGATATAATAACAGAACTGGAATATGACTTTAACAGAACCCGAAAATTAACGTTGAAATTTGATGAATTGTTCAAATTCTCCGAAACAACCCGTACTAAAAAAAAGTTTAAAAAAGTACGGTTTAAAAGCCCACTGCACTCAACCAAATTAATGTATAACTATTATGAAATCTATGATTCTATAGAAGATTTAAGCAATACATCCTACCTACTTTTTTCTATCGATTTCCATGTTCGAAATTGCACAAAAACATATTATTCCGCAAATTATGAGAACTGATACATATATTATGCATATAATATTAAATCTATAATTTAAATCTAATCTAAGATAATGAAGTTATTATGAAACAAGGAATCTAAACGCTAATATAATGCTAATGATCATGTTGTACACGGAGAAAAATGAGTATGGCTGATTGATTGAAAACCTGTTGATAATGTGATTGAAATCCATTTCCTAATAAAAATATAGTCTATTCAGAATGTGTCGGAACACGTGTTCATGCAGGTGTCCTTTTCCTAATAAATATAATGACGAAATATTACAATATTAGAATTTTGTGAACACGCGTTCCGACATCCTAATAACATATTCGTGTTTTACCGACAGTTTGTTAGGAAAGCTGTCAATTCATTTGTTTAAGGCGTGCATTCCCGTTTTCAACACGAATACGAAAATTTTGACCAAATTTTTAATAAATAATCAATTTTTTATACCAGTATTTGTTCTCTGTGTGGTACAAAACAATAAAATTTTGCTCAATATCGTTTTTATGGTATATAGCAAGGCTGCCCAACCCCAGGCCCGCATTATAACGAATAACGAATTATAAGTGGCCCGCGTGAAACATTTTCAAAAAACCCGCCAATCCGCCAATTTGAAAAAGTGTCGCGGGCCCGCGGTAAAACAAACAATGCAGCTTGCGCGCGGTCACCAGTGTTGCCAACGACGGCGATATCCTGTTGAACTTACTTTTGAAACAAAAATACACCGGTTTTCGACATAATATATTTTGTGTCGAAATGGTATCCTGTAGCCACGCCCCCCCCCATGGAATTCGAATTGCTGTGGGGAATCACATATGATGTTCGGGTGTGCGGAATTTTTTCTCAGCGAAGTTCCGTAACAACCCCCCCCCCCATGGATTTCAAATATTTTGTGGGGAGCACTCATTTAGATTTTTTTTTGTGGGGAATTATGTTTTATAGAAATTCTCTAACAACCCCCCCCCCATGGAAATAGGAACCGTCAGGTATTCAGTGGCCCGCCAGTGATTCAAAATCGTCAATTTCGCCCAACTGCTAAAAAGGTTGGGCAGCCTTGGTATATAGGATATAGGTATATAAATTTTACTAAGGTGACGGATTGGCAATTAGGTACTTAGGGGTATACTTACAATAATTAGGTAGCGGATTGGCAATTAGGTACTTAGGGGTATACTTACAATAATTAGGTAGCGGATTGGCAATTAGGTACTTAGGGGTATACTTACTATAATTAGGTGACGGATTGGCAATTAGGTACTTAGGGGTATACTTACAATAATTAGGTAGCGGATTGGCAATTAGGTACTTAGGGGTATACTTACAATAATTAGGTAGCGGATTGGCAATTAGGTACTTAGGGGTATACTTACAATAATTAGGTAGCGGTTTGGCAATTAGGTACTTAGGGGTATACTTACAATAATTAGGTGACGGATTGGCAATTATGTACTTAGGGGTATACTTACAATAATTAGGTGACGGATTGGCAATTATGTACTTAGGGATATACTTACAATAATTAGGTGACGGATTGGCAATTATGTACTTAGGGGTATACTTACAATAATTAGGTGACGGATTGGCAATTATGTACTTAGGGGTATACTTACAATAATTAGGTGACGGATTGGCAATTATGTACTTAGGGATATACTTACAATAATTAGGTGACGGATTGGCAATTATGTACTTAGGGGTATACTTACAATAATTAATAAAACATGCGCGTTCACAGATTGCGATAATTTGACTATATTAGGAATAAAACACTTTCGTAAAAATGCTGTTTTAAAATATTAAGATGAATTATTCGTTTCCGCCTGTACAATGTAATATTAATATAAATAAATAGTTTTGTACGCATAAAAAACTCAATTCTAACATAGTACATATTCAAGGCCTACAAATATCATATGCGATCGATATTTTTAATATAATTGAGTTTTTATACGGACATAACAATCATTTATGATAGTTAAAGAAGTATAGATATTTCCTATTCTAAATATATTCTTATTAAAAGTGAAAAAACAATATTTGTAACTGATCCACAAAATTTCTTTTTTCTTACATGCACACTTTATTTTTATATTAAAATTTTTATGTTACATAAAATACCCAATCGGGTGTAATAAATATTTGTTGATTACAAATTTGCTTTACGACGTTCTTGTTTATTTCTATACAAAAGTTAAGCTATGTTCTGTATAATACCCAATCTGGCATTATAAAGGTTTGCTTAATAATAACAGTAAATATTTATTTTACTAAAATCAACATTGTTACTAAATATTGTTCCGCTACTGCTTGTATAGTACCTTAAGTACCTATCTTGTACTTGTATTTATTGAACAACTATTACTTGAATGTACAATAACTCTAAACGACAATTAGTATTGTACATGCTTATATTGTTCGTACTCGGCCTATTATGATATGTAATTATTGTATTCCTGATCAGCTTACCTTAAACATTGTATACATTTAAAAGCCTTCATGGCATGATTAAATAAATAAATAATTATTCCAATTGCGTATGTATGTGCGCAAACAAATAATTCTTCATAATATTTTGAAGAATAACCTACAAAAAATTTAGTTTCATAAAATAATTTAATTAACGCCATCTGTGAACAAGTAGATTACAACGGCCTACATTATCGTGAGCAATTTGGTGACCCACAAGCTCGGTTTTAAAATATTCAAATAATGATTCCTTTCACCTTTGTACGTAGTTAAGTAGAGTAATTTGATGTCGTCGCATAATACATTAGTACATAACCCATGGATGACAACATAATACATGTCTCAGAATTTACGCTTATTACGTCTTGTGTGTTACTTGCTGAAAATGTAATATGATTTTAATCAAAATAAAAGGACGGAATAAAAGTATTCTTGAATAAAAATGATAACTTTGGGAAAAGTTATTCTCAGCCTTGTTGAAGGTAAAAGCCTCCCTTAGTGGGGTGGGAGGTGAGGGTGGGCCGATGGTATCACTGGAATAAATCTCTACCACGTTATGAAAGTTTGTAGGTACTCAGTTTTATCGCGCAAAATAACATTAGAAGAAATTTCGAAACATTCATCTCAGCCACGAAATTACAATAACATGTAGGCAAGATGCTTCGCGCAAATAAAAAAAGTTTTATGTTTCGAGGTTGGGAAATCAAGAGTACCTACTTTAAACTTGTGGAACTTTTATTTTTTTTTACTAGCCCGAGGACCTGAAAAGTTATTTTAATATTTCAAGTAATGCTTTGTATAAGTTTAGCTTAAGACGAAGCACTAAGAAGTAGTGGGATTCAGGTGTTTTGCTTAAGATTCTTTAATTAATAAATAAATTAAATACTGCGAATGGAACATACGAGGGGGCGTAATTAAGTTCGCGGAATGGGTAGGTAGGTGATTAGTGGGGGTATCGCTGAATTAGCTACTTATTGAGCAACTCATTATTAGTATAAATACTGGATTTTATCGTAATTAGGTCATTAGTCTTTGAGCTATCGTCGACCAAACAAGTCAATCAAGGGGAGAATTGTGAATATGGAGAAAATCGAGTTCCGCGCTGTTATAAAATTCCTTACCAAGCAAGGAAAATCATTTCAGATCATACTGAAAAAGATGTAATCCGTTTACGGGGACTCTTGTTCAAGTAAAACTATGGTTTACAAGTGGCATACCCTCTTTAAACAAGGCAGGGAGTCGCTTGAAGACGACCCACGGCCAGGAAGGCCTATCGAGGTGACCACTCCGGAAATTATTCAAAAACTCGAAATATTAATAATAGAAGATGCCCGACTAAACAGCTCGCAGAAATGGTTGGAGTATCAGATACAACCATTTTCTCGTATCTTACCTTTAAAATAATCGAGTATTTTTTATAAGCACAGAAAAAACATGTTTTGGGCTCATAAAAACAGAGGTCAAAATCTCCTACTTACGAACCCTTTTTCGGTTATGGTTTTATAGTATAATGTGACAAATGAAGTTCTTTCGAAAACGATCGTAAAACATTTAAACTTCCGCAATATAAAATAAAACCCTTTTTGGTGTTAAGGCGATATAAGACTCTGATGCCGCTGGTTTGCTCGACGCTCATATTTTAATTATTTCTGATAAACGCATTACTTAAATATCAAAAGTTTCTAGAGGGATCCCTACGGATTTAAGTTATAATGATAATAAATATTTAAATAATATTTTATAAGAGGTTTTTAACAATAATTTTAAAAAAGGTTTGTGGCATTATATTTTGAATACGTTTTTTTTCATCCCTTTCTTTTTATAATGTAAATTATTTTTTCTCTCTTTCTTTCTTCTCTGTTTTTAAAAATAATTGTTTAATATCATTTTTCTTGCAATTAAATATCAAGGTATATCATGGTCACCATGTTTACAACATTATACTGTAATGAATAGGCTGATAGGTACCGTGTAGGTATTCAATTCGTAGAAACGTCAATGGAACAATATTGTTATCTTAATGTAGTATATTGTTTGTGTTATTTTTTTATTATTTTGTAAAATTATTAACCTAAACACAGGCTTGTCCTAGTGAGGTTAAAAATTCTAACCTAAAAAATTAATGAAATGATTAAAATAAATCCCACGGAAAGATTAATTTTCTAAAATGCAAAGTCGACCGTAGGTGTGTTATTGTACTTACTGATTCCCACTTTATTTTAGAGATTTGATAGGGCAAATCATAAATAAACCACTCACGGGCAAATTCTGTCCAACACACCAGGGCCGTGCGTCGCATATTTTTGTGCACGGCTGCTTCACTTACGTCGTTAAGATTCTGGCTATATTTTAGGATATTGTCTCGTCTTAAGAGGGAATTTGAACCTTATCGCCATCTACATAAGGAGTGTTATTGCTAGCGGCTCGATTCTAAATATTTGCATTGCCTCAAAATAAACAACATTGAAGTCGCTGGGTTTGCCACCATAGACATCGGTAGAGTCAGTGCATTATAAATATGCAACATTTAATTATTGCAATTATTTTTATCGGATAATTTTAAATTAATTTTGAATTATCAAATATTCATTAGGTACTTACCTACATATAATTTTAAAAAATATGTAAATCAGTACAAATCTGACGTCAATGGTATAAATACAAAAAAAATACAGGGTTTTCCAATAAGAGGTGTTATTTTGAATCCCCCGCTATTTCGGTAGATGTTACTTTTGAAGCTGTCATTTTTAACATTTGACAAGTGAAAACTACGCCATTAATAAAAATGGAACGATACACGCTTCAACAACGCATCGAAATTATTAAAATTCACTTGAGTGAATCAAATGCAAATCATCTTGAGTGATGAGGCCCATTTCCTGAGGCCTCGGAAAACCCAAGAGTTATTGTTGAAAAGCCTCTCTATTCTCAACGTGTGACTGTTTGGTGCGGTTTATGGTCCGGCGGAGTCATTGGACTTTACTTTTTTGAAAATGAGGCTGGAGCAACAGTTACGGTGAATGGATTGCGCTATCGAGAGATGATTAATGATTTTTTATGGCCGGATTTCGATGGTATTGATCTGGACAACGTTTACTTTCAACAAGACTACGCTACGTGCCACACAAGCAACGAAACCATTGATTTTTTACGATTGAATATCAAAATAACACCTCTAATTGGAAAACCCTGTACATTCAGTAAACAATCTAAATAATAAACACTTTGCGCAAAGCTGACGGCCTGAGGATTATTTTAATTATTGGGACATTTTATAGATTTTCAAAGTGCCATTTAAATGCGATCTTTTTACTTCAATGAACTTACTTTTGAATGCCAAGTTAATCCCCTTAAATACTTACCTAAAGTACTTGAAGACGATGATCACTGTTAATTACGTGTTTAGAAGCGCAATTAATTCAACCTTGTGCTAATTGGTGTTGATTCTTTATATTCATTAATAACACTCTAATATTATAACATAATATATTATGGAGGGACTCCGCAGAAGATTAGGTCCCCAAGATTGTAATTTATCGATGTAATTTATATATGGATCGACGAATCGGTGGATGCAATCGGTTGGACATAAATTGATAATAGTTATAGTCTATAGTAAGTAATAACATAGATCATTGTACAAATGTATTATATATTTGTAAAGCGCAAATCATCCAAATACTATTATTATATAGAATTTTTTTTATCTCGGTGTTCAGTAAATTTTTTGTTTATTTTATGTTCAGTTCTTTTGGAAGATTGTATTTCAGTAAAAAAAAAATCATTCATTGCAAGTTAACCTGGTAGACTTCTAAATTCAACATTCTTACAAATCCCGAAGTTTTTTACAGGATCTACGCGGCTCTCGCATATTTGATCCTTTGGCGGCTTTCTCCATATACGCGGTTGTGGTATATTTATGTGGTCCACGATGTATTACTTATACTGATACATTGTGTCAAAACGTGTCGCATGATGGAATAGATTGGGTTGAAAAGGCCAACGTTTTATTTTAAAAACCATTTTTACCCGTTTCAGAAGATATAATATATTGTGTATTGAGGTCAGAGATGTGCTTTATTTCAAATAAATCCATTTCAAATGGAAATGCAAAATGCAAAATGGGTATTTTCCATTTTGCATTTTAAATGCTTTTCTCAATGCATTTTCCATTTTAAATGCTTTTTTGCAACATTCTTTCTACTATCTCCACTCATCTTTTTTTAATAAGCCCCAAATATCTCCTCAACCTCGCTATGAGAGATAATTTACATTTGTCAAGTTGCTCCCTGGTAGGAGCCCTGGCAATTGAGTGATACCATTACAAAAAATACTGATTCAAATACTGAACATGGGGCCACGACGCTGTAATACTAAATGTTAAATGATAGCAGTTTCTATGTTTTTACGTTGGCAACATTAGTCCCGCGCAAATTTTTTGTGGTTTCATAATCTGTAGTCGTAGTGTTTTTGGATTTACCATCATGTAATATGTTCTACATTGATGTCCATTATTAAATGACAAAATTGTTTAAAAATTCTATAATTATTTTAATTGTTTGACCTGAGAAACCATTTTGCATTTTCAATGCATTTTGAAAATCGATATTTTGCATTTTGCATTTTAAATGCTTTTCTAAAAACCATTTTGCATTTTCAAATGGAAAAGTTTTGAACCATTTCCATTTTGCATTTCAAATGGTTTTGGGTACCCATTTTGCACATCTCTGATTGAGGTGGGTAACATATTATGTATAAGGAAAAACATAATGAACGTTGGCAATGAAATCAGATTCTACGGTGAATGTACGGTTTTCGGAATTTTGTAGTACCTGCAAGCGGGAAACTGATGAATCTGCACAGGGTTCTGCCCTACGCCGGCGCAATTAGAGCAGTTCTGATAATACTTAACACCTAATAGTCCTAGTCCTTGAGATTATTTGTCACAAAATGGCGCTACACAAAAATATAAATCATCAGAATATTATTGATTGATCACCTACCTAGGCGTCTACTGGTTTTGACAATGGGCGTCAAAATTTTACTCGCGCCAGGCACCGTTTTGTTTAGGGCCGGCCCCAAATCTACATTACATTTTGAACCGATTTTTGGTTTAACTTTTTTGATTTTAGATTTCGTTATCTAGTAAATTGGGTCCAAACTCTTTTTTAAGATTCCCTATATATAACGGCTACAGTAATTTTTTTTAAATGAGTTTATTTAAACCGCGAATAAACATACGATGCATATTTCTAAACTTACCTGTACAGGATGTTAAAAGATGAACTATTGACCGAACGAGCTAAATTATTTAGTTCTCGATCCAAGTTAGGTAAGTACCTTTATAGGTAGGGTAGGGGATAATATTTAAATTGAAATCTGCGCGGTAATTGTTTTTTATCCCCTCTGTCTGTTTTTATAACGGCGTTATTATTGAAACAGAAGCAAAATCCAGTGAGGAAAATTTTACAATATCTAACTTTCCTCAACACTAAAAATAATTTGCCTACTAGGTACAAGAGTTTTTGCAAATAAGCAATAAATCCGCTCTGCTGAAAAGAAGTAAAATAATGTGTCGTTTTTGTTTGGCGCCTAAACTAGCATGGGATGTTTTTGTTTTTTTACTTGTATTTAATTGTAACTTGAATACCAAACTTAGTATCTGATAGTATTAGCTAATTATATATAGATAGTATTATTACGCTATTATTTCGGATTGATGTAAACTGAATTGGTGCCCTCTGTTATTTTCAAAAAGAACCGGTCAAATTTGCAAATAGAATCCCCGATATGAATAATCGAAAATTTACAAAATTTGTTTTTTTTTCAGTTTCAAAAACTTTAACCCATTTTCCAAGCATGAGTTTTCCAATTTTCACGGAATATTTTTTCAGAAAAATTAAAAATTGCAACATAGAAAATTTCCAAGCTTCACAAAATATCAAAAAGATTAATGTTATTATAAAATTTTCCCGATCCAAATCAATTTTTTTCAATTTTCCGGTAAGATTTTTTTTCCCAAAAATTACAATATGCCAACATAGAAATTTTCCAAACTTTACGTTGCAACAAACTGATAAATGTTTTTTATAAATATTTCCCGGTCCATTTACCGAGAAAAAATTCCGATTCTCCAATTTTCCCGGAATAATTCCCAAATAATTTCCCAACATGGAAAATTTCCAATCTTAAATTTTACTATTTTTATTTTTTTATGAAAATAAAAATTTCCAAATATAAAAAAAACAATTATAGATAATTCTTTTTTGAAAAATCCCTTTTTTGAAATTGACCCTTTTTCCGACCATTTTTCCAGAAAAAGTTTTCGAGGATGAAAAATTTCCAAACTTCGAATAACAAAATCAAAAAGATAACTAAGCATAACTTCATGCATGACTATATTCTTATCACGGTTATTTTTCCATGTGACTTTTCTGCCACTGGATCGCCGGTGGTTATTTATTTAAACGAGCCATGTCCAATAATAACACATTGCATATCACGCGAAGTAAATAAAAGGAAAAATGTTACAATATGGTATAATTAAAAAAATACAGTTATTCCAAAAATGGGACACAAAAGCAATAAAGATAATGTCATTTCAAGACAGGACCAAAGTATCGATGGAGTTCACGACTTCTGCCACATCAATACAAAACATTACTTGCGTAATGAGTTAATGACTTATGCCAAAAAATTCAAGGCCCTCACTCGAGAAGTCTGGCCATTACGGGGAGGAACTCGAATTTTATGTCGAAATACACAATTTCGGTGGCATTCTTTAATTTCTTGAGCACTAATTGGCAGTAAATTTCTTTGTTAACGAGAGTTTGTTACTTAGTTGAAATTAGTTTTCATTCGTAAAACTTCAAAGGGAACATTACTAAATTGGGCGAAGCCCGACAAAAAGCCGCCTGCAGGGCCTATCGGGTTTGCATCCGCTAGTATTGTACTAACTTCGGTTTTCGGTGCATGCGTGATGTGAAATATTCCTGCGTAATGCATAAAAATAATTTTTATTTATATGGGTGTTTCAGTCTAATATTTAATTAGTTAATCAAGTTCAATGAAATATCAATTTTGAAAATTGGAACTGATAAGTATTAAATCACATCAGACAAGTGATAAAGTAGGTACCAACATAATTTTATTAATTGAGTATTATTTTTTTAATTTAAAATGTGAAAAATTTAGACCGATGCTTAGATGAGTCAATAGCGTAAAGATACGTTACTGAGAAAAGGCTCGTGGTTTCACTTAGCTAGGTCCAGCGAACATTCTTTTGCTGCCGTTCATATAGCTATTTCATTCGTTCACACATATACTTTGAATTGCTAACCTTTTCATAAGCGGTGCTACATTTTTAGTTCGATTAATTTGAATATAACGTGTTTTGTATTTTTATAGTGTAATTGGATGGATGTAGTAATTTCACATTCGATAGGTTAATTGGTTCTTTTGAGACAAATATATTTTTTTAATAAATAATTTATTTAAAAAAATCTTGCACAGGTCTTCACAATTTCCATAATAGTGTAGCCCCCGACTGTATATCTACACATATCTGTGTGTATATCTGTAATCAGGATATTTGCTTGATAATACAATGTTAAAATATTACAACAGAAATCACATTCTAGCAATACAAAGTAGGCACCGATATACCTATATATCTATATAAAAGTTGGTTCCCTGATAACTCAACACAGTGAAAATTCAACACACTTTAGAAAAGTGATGTAAAGTCATTAGAAACGTTGAATTTTTTTTTTAACTTAACCTAACCTACTTAACCCAGTTAATAAAGTTTTTGTTTCATCACTTTCCATGACTTTATACTTTTTAAAGATGTGATTAATTATCATTGTGATGATTCAGCTAGATATGGTTAGGTCAGCTCAAACAGTAAGCGCGCTGGCAGACTGGTGTCAGCTAAACTCAATAATAATGCACTTGGGTTGCTAATTTGACTGTCCTAAAACAGGAATTCTTACTAGTCGGATAGTCAAAGTTCCTCTTATCTCTTAAAAAAAATAATTGTATTATTAATGAATAAATAAATAATTTAATAATAAGGTGAGAATATTGAAAACTAAGAATTATCGTAGCCGAAAAGGATTGTTAGAATTTTCAGAATGTGATATCAGATTACTGAAAATTTCCGTAACATTTCCTTACTTTGAAAAACAAATGAAATTATTTTCGACTACAAGAAAATAATTATTGTGTATGCCTAATCAAGATTCCGGTAATATTCTGGTAATTTATGCACAAATAATTTTGAAGACTATATATTTGAAATAATCGACCAATGCACTTTATAGGTATACAAAATCAAGTTTTTGGGATTTAAAAAAATTAAATAACTAAGCTGAAGTAAGCGTTTACCGTATTGTACCTACACCGATTATCGTTAAGTCATTTGATTTTTAGCAAAAATATTTTGTTGCCTAAATTAGGTAACTATGGGTACATGTATATTGTATGTAATTTGTGTTTTATCAATGCCGCCAGTGTAATTTAATTAGCAATAAAGTACAAATTGACAAACAATGATTACAGATAGAGCTAGTGGACATGCTTTATGGCTGCAGCGAATACGAAGCCGATGAACCACACATTTTACAAGACCACCTGAAAGAAATACAAATCTGCCATGACACTTCTAGAGCCTGCTTCTTTCTGGTAAGAAACAAACTATTTCTACGTTTTCCTTTTAATTTAGTAATAAAAAAAACTAAAGTAAGTTTGGTCTTCAGTTGTGACCGGAACAGCCAGAAGTGTTTTTACTGCTGGCTCAGAGCTTCAAGTGTTAAATTTATTTGCTTCAAGTGTTTGCGTTTAAACAATCTTTCTAAAAAGTGTGCTACACTGCTACTAACCCATGTTTTATAACACTTTATTCCTCGTTTCGCTATTTATTTTTAGTCTTTATGTAATAAGTGTTTTTCGCATTTCATATTATTAAAAAAAAAAACTATAAAAAAATAAGTTATTTCACCAAGAAAAATTTTAATACCACATGGATATTGACTCCGTATAATGAGTGACTAGTGTAAAAGAGAAAATTTATGAGACACTTCAAACAAGATGTATGAAGTAGAATTCAGGAAGAAAGAATCAGGGTGCAGGAAGCAAAGGGCAGCAAAAGCAAAAAGCAAGATCGGAAGCTAGAAGCAGGATGCAGGAAGAAATAGGCTCTGAAAGCCAGAAACAGGATGCAAGATTTGCAGGAAGCAGGACCAAGTATTCAGGATCAGGAGGTAAGAAGCAGAGTGTATGAAGTAAGAAACAAGAAGTAGGATGCAATAAGTACCTAAATAACAAAAAGAAATAATTAAGAACATTCACATTATTTTTCGTCCCTCGATACCTTCCCATCTAACAATCCTGCATTAACTCATAGAGCTATACAATTAGAGGCGCTATTGCGTACTAATTAATATCTCGTCGAAACGTGTTCCACTACTAGAACGCGATAAGCGTTGCGCATAGACGGGTTGTTTTAGTTATAGTGATGTGTTGAAAAGACTAGATTAAATAGGCTAACATAAAGCTTTGTAGGCATTTTTTCATAAATTTTAATGACTTTATATCACTTAAAAAAAGTGTGTTGAATTGCCACTGCCCTGACTAGCCATTGAACCATTTAAAAAACGAATTTCAAACCGAGTTCTAGGTGTAGGGTTCGGGTTCTCGGGTTCTTGAGTTCTCGGGGTCTTGGATTCTCGGGTTCTCAGGTTCAACCATTCGAATTCAAAACTACTCGCACAGAACAAAAGGACACGTTTGAATGTAGGTACTCCACTACACAAGCAAGGGTCTCTTTAAAATTATTTACTTGTACCTAAGTCAGTAAATTTTAGTTGTGGGTTACCGGCAACAGCTGAGTCAAGGCCGATTAGAGAACAGGCCTGGGCGCGAGACCGCAAATTACGAAGTCAAGTAAAGTAAACTGCTGTTGTTAAGCAAACTTTACAGTTTATAATAGTCTGATCACTCTGTTTATTTAATAATATGCTTGCGGTAAAACAACACACACATCAACAACAATCGCTGCCATTTGCATACTGTCTTTGTGCGATGGCACTGACTTGATCACGTGACACTTCAAAATCCGTCACAAGCCAAGGCCTGTACTGTAGTCGGCCTCGAGTTGCGTACATCAACACCATTAAGGTATATGAAAGTATAAGAAACGACGCGACACAAGGAAGACATCTTATTTTTATTTGCATGAATTTTAAAATAGCTTCCAAAACATTGATGTATTAGTCTATGTTCCAAAACCATTTCAAAATCAGTCGCCTCAACTAAACTTGCTCGTGTGCAGGGGCCCTAAGTGCTATTTAAATAAGTTTTCATCGTTATAAATTTAATTTTAAAATTTTTCAAAATTTCACAACCAGTTTTGGCGCCCATAATAATATAGGTACTTTACATTAAAAAATATATATATATATATATATACCCCCAAACCTGGATTTAAAATTGTTCCGCCCGCAAAATGTCAAGATGAAGTTTCGTTAGATTCATAGACATATGAATATTAGTAGACCTGCCCTAAGTGATTAAAAGCGTATTATCCCCACTCCCCATACCGGTTCCATTGGAGCCGGCTGGGCTCGCGTATGGCCTCAAGTGAAATTTGAAAACGTGACGTCATCATTCTTGTGCGAACTATGGTCGAGGCATCATCGGTTCATTTTACGAAATAACACGGCAAAATGTTGACTTGTGATATGAAAACTTGTAAAAATAGATGTGAAAAAGAGAATAAACCCAATTGTCGTATTACATTCCATAAGTAAGCATTATTTTACTTTATTTTAAGCTTATTCACACCGTATTATATGGATCAGTTTTAGAAACATATACTATCACATCACAATGTAGCGATTCTCAAGTGTGCTCATCGTTGTTTACTGGGGTAAGTAAATTATGAAACATTTGTAAAAGTGTCTTAACTAAATACTCTGAAATTAACTACGACTCTGCAAACAGAAGAAATTTACTTTGCCGAATTTGGACTTCGCAAATTAGTTCATAACGTGGCGAGTAATTTGCGCTCCCATGTAAAAATGTCTATTCATTCAAAAGCAGATTTTACTTTTAAGAACTAAATGGTGATATTATAATGCGAGATGCCTATTTACTGTCAGATTGATTTATTGACGAATCACAGTCAGCTTAACCCCCTTCGTTCTTCAACAGTTGATTTTACCCCTCGCCATTATAGTCCAGTCAGTGGGGAGTTTTACCTTGCAAAAGGTTAGGTAGTAGCGATTATGATATATGTTGTTAAGATTGGGACTCTAAGGAAAAAAAAAAGTTTTCGACCTTGGGAGGGTCGAGCTCGACCCGCCATCTTGGATTGAAGGTGCCAAAATTTGTTTTTTTCAAAATAATTTTGAAGTGGTCGTTTTTACAACCAAATTAATGAAGGCAAACTTAAAGACAACTAAATTACCTACATTTTTTGTAGAAACTTTTTTTTTGTAAGTCTAATAGGTAACGAGTTACAGTGGCGGAAATGTGAATATTTTTCTAAAAAATGATGAAATTCCCAACTTTGTAATTTTTTCGGGTTATTCATTACATAATTATAATAATTTTGATATAATTATGTATATTTCATAAATATAACATTTCCACACCACCATGAGGTAGAGAACATGGCGCATTTTTTTTATTGTGGTATCCCCATTAGGTCTACTCCACAGATATACCAGCGATGGTAGATTTCGAAATTATGTTACATTACTATGAATTATGTTCCTATAAATTATGTTACTTAATAACAGTCTTCGTTATCAATGTCATCATCTAACTCATTGCCTGTGATACTGAGATTCTGGGCTTCCATTGACAAAATCTCTTCTTCGTCCTCGACATCGATGTGAACCTCTGGCGAATTTCGGCATGTTTGACCATTACAGCACCCACATACAATAGAACACTTCAATCCAGCTCCTGCAGTTACATGCAACGCCGCATCCTTTTTTACAATTGCATGAAATAAATTTTAATAAAGTCTCGGGTGCTGGTTTCTTTGTCATTCTTGCTGGAACAAGCCCGTTGGTGTCACGTTTCCAGCCCCAGTTTTCTGGATTTTTTTGGATTCCATACCATTTTTGGACTTGATGGTACGTTCTAAATGCATGGTACCGAGCAGCGTCGTTCGTTGGTGGCAAAGAGGCAAGATTGAATTTGCTTTTTGTTGTCGACTTTGCGAAACGTTTGTAGCGGACTTCTTCCAAGGTTTCCTTATCCATGTCATCCCCGTACAAAGCAACAAGAAAGCGTGTTCCTGCAACTGCTATGTCTTCTGGTGTTGCATCATGTTGTTTGAAGATTCCTACCATGGCATTGAGTCTTGTGTCGTTTTGCACAAGCGAACAAAATTTTGTTTTTCCTTGGTTGAAGAAGGACCGTGTTGTATCGCAGCCGCTAAAGGCATGAAGAAACAGAATATTCTCAGCCGCCTCTTTGTATTTCACACTATTCGCGGAATACAGTCTTTCAAAAGTTTTGCCTCTCCCGGGTTTGCGAAGATATATACTACTTTTGGGTGGTGCTAATGCTGTCAGCAGAACTAGGAGATCAACGTCTTCGCCAATAATGAAAACAGCGTCATATGATGAACACAAGGAAATCGCAGTATTGACAATCAACTCATCAGCATCTTCTTCAGCCTGCTTAACTTTAAAATCATCCTGTATAAATTGATTTGTAAGCATCGAAATCAGACGGACTTTGTTATTTTCATTGGCTAAAAATCGTTCTTGTGAAACTTGAACTGACATTGTTTCATCGAAAAGAATATCTGCAGACATGTGTTTCTTCGATCGGCGAAGTCTTTCTGCGGTTTTCGTATTTTTTTCACCATCATCAAGCGGATATCCATCGAAAACAATGACTGCATGTGATCCATAGTGAACGTACTTCTCGCAAATTGATCCAAAATAATCATTCCAATTCCATACAACTTTATGTAAAAGATATCCTCCATCCACAACATTAATTTTGCTACCTTCAAGTTGCACGACTTCTGGAAGTTGTTCGAAAACACCATAAAATGATGTTTTCGTACCTTTGCGCATTCCTTCTTGGTTATGATTATGATATATGATATGATATCGGATGATGCTATATTAGCATATTGTAACGTAGAAATACGTTAAAATGATATTGTGTAATATATTCCTACAAAATTTTTCAAGAAAACTGGAGTTTTACAATTTTTTGTCAAAATTTTCTTCTTTCAACCGCTGTAACTCGTTACCTATTAGATTTACAAAAAAAACTTTGTAAAAAAATGTAGGTAATTTAGTTATCTTTAAGTTTGCTTTCAACAATTTGGTTGTAAAATCAACCAATTATTTTGAAAAAACCAAATTTTGGCCCCTTCAATCCAAGATGGCGGGTCGAGCTCGACCCCCCCAAGGTCGAAAACTTTTTTTTTTCTTTAGAGACCCAATCTTAACAACATATGTGAAAATCGCTACTACCTAACCTTTTGCAAGGTGGAGCCCTTTTTTATCCCCCACTGACTGGACTATTATCTTCTCGTCTATTAATTCCTATGTCTGTGGTTAGATTATATTTTTCTAGCCAATCGCAATGATCAAAAATAAAATCTACCGAGCGTTGTGATTGGCTAGTTTTGCAATGCAAAACTTTTGCCTCCCTGTGAAAGTGTGAAATGGTCATATCAGTGGTTATATTGTAATAATATTATATTATGTTTATGAGCGGGGAATATTCCTTTATAATTGAATTAATTCGTAAGTTAATATTTATATTATTATGAAACTTTAACAAAGCACTAAATGTCGTAATAATGTAATGGCATTATTCATGAATAATATGAAATATGGGACGTCCCTAACCATTTCCTAACCAAAATTAGGTACCTACCTCGTACCCTGGTACTTACCTATTAGTTTAATATAGTTTATTAGGTACTTATAGTTATTACTTGTCACCACCTTGTCAGTGTCATATGTCACCTGTCATGTGAATTAGGTATACTTTATGTTATCTTTCCGTGTAATTCAAGTACCAAGCAGCTCGCGTTGAATCCACAAGTGATTATTGATAAGCTAACGTGAGTTAACACCACATTATCTGTTCTGGCTTTGAATAATGTAATGTCAATACGAGGACTGACTAAATACTAACTGCTAACTGCTAGGGGTGGATTTGATGAATATCTCAGCTAGTTTGTTTTGGTAACATCACCATACATCGGCTTTCATGAATATTAAAATCTTTATTTAGCCTTCCTAGGATGACACAATGTGTAATTCGTCACTGTTATACTATACTGGTCAGTGTTGCCAAAGGTGTGAGCTTGATTCCCCCTTTTATTATTCGAAATCCATGGGGGGGGGGGGGGGGGGGGTTGTTAGAGAATTTCTGTAAAACATAATAATTCCCCACAAAAAAAATTCAAAATGAGTGCTCCCGAAATATTTCAAATCCATGGGGGGGGGGGGGGGGGGGGGGGGGGGGGGTTGTTACAGAACTCCGCGCAGCCAAAAGCATCATATGTAATTCCCCACAACAATTTTTCGAAATCCATGGGGGGGGGGGTAGCTACGGAATTCCGTTTTCGAAAATTTCCGGCCGCAAAAAATATTATATCAAATAGAATAGATATATAAAGATAGGTGTTTTTGTTATGTTTAGTAGCCTAGATGGCGATACATCGCCTTCGTTGGTAGTAACAAGTAACACTGGTAACCATTTAACTTTGGAACTGTCAAAAATTTATGTGTCAAATAAAATTTGTAAATTTGTCTGTCAAATCTTTGTTTTTTAGAGATAGATCCAAGCTTGTGCAGTTATGGTGTGCAGTAGCAACACTCTTATACCATATTATATTATATAGATAGTATATTATACTTATACTATCCTCTTCGGGTTTCAATGTCTGTACGTCAAAGTCGCAATTAATCTCAACTTAACGTGATATAGAATGCCAGATTTTGTAAATCATGTTCCTGATATTAAATGTATTGAGGGCCGCACAAAATAGCTCGGCGGGCCGCAGGTTGAGTATGACTGCGTTACAGTGTCCATCATCAGGGCGCATGTGTAGATTGTGGTGAAGTGTATGTTTATGTATTTTTAAGTGACACTGTGTTGCAAGCGTTAATCGTTGTCCGAATATTGTCCATAACGCTGTCCGAAACATTAGCCAAAGAAAGAGCCACTAGACCGTGATGCCGTATGCAATGGCCTGTACAGGCCATGTGGTACAGTCCTTGAAAGTTTGAAGTTAATTTTTTTTTAAATTCTACAAACTAAACGCAAACTCATCGGCAATAGCACCATTCGACGCAGCTCGCCGAGTTGTATAGTATATTGATACTGCTTGCCAAAAAGTCAACAAAAAAGGAAAATCACTTTTGAAAATCAAAATGGCCTGGCCAGGCCACATCACCCATTGGAGGGTTAACAAATATTCTAATAAATTTTTTAATTATTATCTAGATTGAAAACTTGTATGGTTCGTTTTTTTAGGATAGGCACAGCTTTCAGCCTTTATGCTGTGACTGCCACAGCTTTTGAGTAACCACAGAAAGTACTTATCTACGTACTCTTATACAAGTTTGGTAAACAAGATTGTTGAAGTGGAATTACACTAAACTGCGCTATATAAATGCTATGTTATTATTATTATTAAAACTGTTTTGTTTTTTTTTTTCAAAGAAAATTTACATTGGATGATACATTTTGAATGTTATTTCAACCGCCATGCAAGGGATGCTCCTGTGTTATGGCGGGTGGTTTTAGTTTATTACATTGGAAAAATTGGAAAAATGGCGCCAGAATGTTGTTCTAGCCCCTTTTACCATATAAATGCACTGCTTATATGTGTTATTCGATAAAATGTTCCCCAATGAATAATATTTCTTACTTGTCAAAGTTTCTTGAACCAATAACAAAATGGTAGACACAATTCAAATTGAAATATAATTTGGTTTCAGTGGTTGTCAAGCAGTGAGAGCTATTCCAGTGGCCCGTCCCTGCCCAAGGAGATCGAGGGCGGGCTGCTGAGTGCTCTCCTCGACAAGTGCGAGGTGCTGCGGCTGGACGCAGACCTGCTCCGCTGCTGGTACCCACCGCCCAAACAGGGTAATACTCACATCATCGCTAACAGGGGATGGTGAGTATTCATATTATTACATTCTTAGATTTACAATAGACTTTGTTTCACCAGGTACAACATTTTCTAATTGAATTTTATTATTCTAGTCTAAAAGTTCTCATATACACACTGAACTATGTGTAAGGGTAGACACAGTTATTCTACAAGGATACTCGAGCATGTGACCTATCTGATTTTGGATAAATTATAACTCTTATTTAATTCTACTACTTCCAATATGATAATTTTAATGGTAAAGTTGGGCAGAGATGGGCTATGATTTTGATTATGAATGAATTAAATTATATTAAATTAAATTATAAATTAAATTATATTAAATTAAATTATATTAAATTAAATTATAAATTAACAATGACCTATCTGATTTTGGATAAATTATAACTCTTATTTAATTCTACTACTTCCAATATGATAATTTTAATGGTAAAGATGGGCAGAGATGTGCAAAATGGGTACCCAAAACCATTTGAAATGCAAAATGGAAATGGGTCAAAACTTTTCCATTTGAAAATGCAAAATGGTTTTTAGAGAAGCATTTCAAATGCAAAATGCAAAATACCTATTTTCAAAATGCATTGAAAATGCAAAATGGTTTCTCAGGTCAAACTATTAAAATAATAATAGAATTTTTAAACAATTTTGTCATTTAACAATGGACATCAATGTAGAACATATTACATGATGGTAAATCCAAAAACACCACGACTACAGATTATGAAACCACAAAAAAATTGCGCCGGACTAATGTTGCCAACGTAAAAACATAGAAACTGCTATCTAACATTTAATACTACAGCGTCATGGCCATGTTCAGTATTTGAATCAGTATTTTTTGTAATGGTATCACTCAATTGCCAGGGCTCCTACCAGGGAGCAACTTGACAAATGTAAATTATCTCTCATAGCGAGGTTGAGGACCGACTGATATTTGGGGCTGATGAGTGGAGAAAGTAGGAAGAATGTTGCAAAAAGCATTTAAAATGGAAAATGCATTGAGAAAAGCATTTAAAATTCAAAATGGTTTTTAGAAAAGCATTTAAAATGCAAAATGGAAAATACCCATTTTGCATTTCCATTTGAAATGGATTTATTTGAAATAAAGCACATCTCTGGTGATGTGTGATTTACATTTAAATTACTGCCATTTGCTGACATATTTGCAAATGAGAGCATTGCCGATGGTGGGCACAAATAAATTGTGCCCTTAATGTGGTATGTCTGTCTTTGTGTCACATTCATATCCCATACAAATCTTTTGTTGCATTATTATTATACATTTTATTATATACAGGGTGTATCGGCACGTACCCGACAAACTTTAACCAGCTATTCCTCAGCACATTTGGAATAAAAAATGTTATGGGCGCTTTGCTGTCCGGTAACATTTTTTTTTTAATAAAAAATTTATTATTCATATTTTCACCACATGTCACCATTTTATCCTTTGTCAAAGTTTGAAAACCCGTCTGGCAATATTTTGTTAGAGTTTCGTTGAATAATGTACGTACGTACCTACGTTGGCGCGCTTTTACAATCACAACGAAATGGCACGGCACCATTCGTCTCATTTTTAACTATTATTATTTAGTGTGTACGAAAGAGCGTGGACACTTTTTGACACACTTGCTAATAACAGCTGTTGAACACGAGAAACAATGCAAATGACAGTGACGGAGTGTGGTTTTTTTAATTTATTTTTTGTTTTTAATGGAAAAAAAATGATACCGGACAGCAAAGCGCCCATAACATTTTTTACTCCAAATGTGCTGAGGAATAGCTGGTTAAAGTTTGTCGGGTACTTGCCGATACACCCTGTATACGGCATATTGGGAAATCTTTTCAATGTGCTTCACCTGAATTCGAACCTCACAGGCTGACATTATACAAAGGTATTACTGATTTTATGGATGAATCAGTGCCTACTTGGTTAGGTTACTTTATACATGGATAGTTCTAACCTTGAGCCACAGAATCAGCGGAGTACCAAAGTTTTAAAATTTTAATGATATGTTCACTTACCTGGTTGGTACATTATAACAGACTAAGAACAAGTCAAATTAACAAAAATATTTCCAAAACATAATTCTGCATTATAATTTACAGTACTTTATATGTGTCTACCGCACAAAATATCTTTTTTACATACTACCTAGAGTTATTTATTTATTTAATGCCCAGAGGGCTTTTTCATGTAAGTGGTACAATTTTGATGACAGACAATTTTGAAACATGAGAAAGAAATAACAAAATAAAATTACATTAAAAAATAATATATGCAAGAAACAAAAGTAAAAAGAACAAGAACATAAATTAAAAAATACAGCGATTTGACTGGTTTACAAAAATACAACATCCATTTAGGAATAGTGTTGAAATAAATCTTTTACGTGATCCACAAAATTCGCAAAGTTAATATTAAATATATGTATCAACATCACCTATGTATTGTTGCTCTGTTATCAAATCTCCCTGCTATCTCACAAATATTTAGCTCAGATTTCATGTAGTATATCTTAATATTGCTATGTTAATTGCTTAAATTACTTCAATTATTATTTCCAACCAACAAAGTACGTAAATGTTGTCAATGATGTTTGAATGATTAGTGTAACATTTAATCCTTGTCCATATAAAGCACGGTAGTCATTGAGTTGTCAACTGAATGGAAATGCTAATATGGGTTTAATATTCACCATTATTTGTCTAGCCAATAAGTTATCCTCTCCTTCAAAACACAAAATGAGGTCATTTTTGCTTAGTTAATAACGCAATCAAATGCATTTGCCCAGTAACACGTAACTGGGTAAATGCATTCTATGGAAAGACTTAGGGTAACCTATGAAACTTATAGGTATTGTTCGTCTGTAATAATTTGTTCAAACAATAAGTTTTTGCTTAACCTTTTGAACGCGTAAATTTGCTCCGTTTTATCTATACCCGTACGCGGTACATATTTTCAAATACCTATGCACGCAATTAAATGTCAAATTATTGCATTCTGGCATGATTTATTGGACTATATAGACAGAAAAGATTATTCTCCACAATATGAAAACAAATCCTCGTGTGTCTACACTCATTTCATACAAAGACGTACCGTATCTTTTGAATGTGGTCCCGCCATTCACTCGGCGTGTGTGTACTTAGGCCACTGCGTTGATAGACACAAGTGGGACACCATGATCACTTTTTTTTTTTTTTTTTTTTTTTTTTTTTTTTTTTTTTTTTTTTTTTTTTTTATAGTCGGAGGCGGTTTACTTACGTTCCCCGCGAGCACTTAGGCCATAGGCTCCCATTTTACCTCATTCCCTTGCCAGTAACCCGGTCCCTTTTATGAAGTTCACCAGGGCTGTCATTGGATATGTGGCGATATCTTCTGGTTCCACACTGTGTCTTCCCAGGTATCTGAGCCTTATTCCCAGCAGAGCGGGGCATTGGCACCATAGGTGAATTGGAGTCTCTTCCTCCTCTTCACATTTCCTACAGATGTTGGTGTTTTCCACTCCCAACAGTTGCATGTGTCTCCTGAGATGGCAGTGTCCCGTTAATAGTCCTACCAGTTCCCTCAGTGAGTTTCTGTCCATATCGAGTAGTTGCCTGGTTCGGTTAGGGTCCGGTCCGTTTATGAGTACTTTAGATTGCCTCATTCCGGGTGCCTTCTTCCATTCCTTCCAGTGTTGGGATTTGACCCACCTCTTGATATGTAGTTTGGTGTGGCAAGCTGCTACTCCTACGGCCGGTTCAGATCCCACAAGTGGTGCTTTCGCCCCTTTCCTTGCTAGTTCGTCAGCCCGCTCGTTGCCCTCAATACCTTTATGTCCTGGTACCCAGAGCAGGGTTACTTTATTGATGGTCGCCAGTTCTATTAGGATAGTCCTGCATTCCATCACCAGTCTGGAGTCGCATCGGTTACTTTCCAGTGCCATTAAGGCCGCCTGGCTATCAGAACATATGTTTATGTTCTTATTTCTGTACCCGATACTCATATTCTCCTGTGCGCAGACTAAGATGGCTTTCATCTCAGCTTGAAACACAGTGCAGTGCATTCCTAGAGGTATACTGAGTTCCCTCTTAGATCCCTGTAGACAGACCCCGGCCCCTGTTCCTTCCTCCATCTTGGACCCGTCTGTGAACCAGATTAGTTCCTGTTTGGAGTTTGGACCTGGGACCGTGTCCCATTCCTCCCTTGTGGGGTACGTCACTTTAAACAGCTGTCCGAAGAAGTATTCGGCTTGTTTGCCGTCCTGCTTCATCCCAGCCGTCGGACTAATTGCCCTCAGTCTTATTCCTATCTCCGTGTGACTGTTTCTGGGCAACTCTCCTCTCCATTGGCCATTGCAATGTAACCTGTAGGCTGCCGCCATCGCCGCCCCCTCTATTTCTATGTTTAGTGGGGGTAGGTTCAGCAGCACTCCCATGGCTAGTATTGGAGTGGTTCTCATGGCTCCTGTGATGCTTCTGCATGCAAGTCCCTGTATGTGATTGAGTGTGACCATCACTGTTTTCAGTGTTGTTCTCCTCCACCAGACCAGGGCTGCGTGCATGATCCTTGGTTTTACAACGGCTGTGTAAAGCCATTGCATCATTTTAGGTTTGAGACCCCACGTTCTGCCGCAGATTCGCCTAGTTGCCCACATCAGAGCACAGGCCTTTCTGCCTACAGTTTCCACCTGGTTTTTCCAGCTCAGTTTGGCATCTATGATGACTCCGAGGTACTTAACCGTGTCAGAGGGTTCTAATTCCTTTCCATAGAAGGTTGGATTGCTCCATCCTTCTAGTTTCCTTTTACGCGTAAAGATTACTAGTTCTGTCTTGTCTGGGTTGACTGACAGTCCTGTTTCTTCACACCATTCTTCCACTGTTGCCAGTGTTGACTGTATAAGGCCTCGGGTTGTGTCTGCATCCCAACACCTTATTATGGTTGCAATGTCATCCGCATACCCTTGCGTATATAGGCCCCTGTTGTTGAGTTTCCGGATGAGGTTGTCCACCACCAGGCTCCACAGCAAGGGTGATAAGACCCCTCCCTGTGGACACCCTCGTGTCACCAGCACTTTGATGCTTACCTCACCCCTTGTCACCGTAAGTATCCGGCCTGAGAGCATGTTCCTCAGCCACCTTCTGGTGGTTTTGTCGAGTCCATGTCTTTCTGCCGCTTCATCAATGGATTTAATAGTGGTGCAGTTAAATGCTCCCTCTATATCCAGGAATAGCCCTACCGCCAGTTCCCCAGTCGCTTGTGCCTGCTCCAGTTTGTACACCAACCTGTGCAGTGCCGCGTCGACTGACTTACCTGCTTGGTAAGCAAACTGTAACTCGTGGAGGGGCTTCTCTTTCAGTGCCCCGTCCCTTATCTGCCTGTCCATTAGCCTCTCCATTGTCTTCAGAAGAAATGAGGTGAGGCTAATTGGGCGGAATGCACCTGGTTGGTCGTAGTCAGCTCTCCCCGGTTTGGGTATGAACACTACCCTTGTCTTCCGCCATGGTATGGGGATGTATCCGAGGGCACAGCATGCCCTCAGGATCTTCGTCACCGGAAGTAGGATTGTATCTAGGCCCCTCTGTAGAAGTGCCGGAAAGATTCCATCCTCTCCTGCGCTTTTAAAAGGGTCAAACCCTCTGATTGCCCATTTAACTCTGGAGGGAGTAACTATTTTAGCCGCAGTGTCCCAGTCCTTACCTTCCCGTGTAACTCGGGCTGGTGGTGGACCGGTATCATCTGCTTCTAACTTTTTGTAGCCGGGAAAATGTTTCCCCAGCAGTACCTCCAACTCCTCCTCCCAACTGTTGGTATATCCTCCATCAGCTTTTTTGAATGGGCCTTTTGCTGCCCCTGGGTCTTTTGCAAGAATTTTTTGGATTCTTGCAGTCTGTGGGATGGTTTCCACCTCCCCACAGTATTTCTCCCAGGAGCATGTTTTGGCTTTCTGGATTGCCACCTTGTACTCTTTCTGGTATTGCTTGTGGGCATCCCAGTTTCCTGACTTTTTGGCCTTGTTGAAAGCTTGCCTTACTATTTTCCGTAGCTCCTGCAGTCTTCTGCTCCACCACGGTGTTTTGTCCCTGGTACTTGTCTTCAGAGGGCAGCTATTTTCGTATGCCCTTATCATTGAGTCCCTCAGTACTTCTACTGCGTCCTCAATTTCTTCGGGGCAACCGTATTTAGCTGGGAATCTTGTCATTCCTATATTTAGTTCCTCCGAGTATCTAGTCCAGTCAGTTGCTTTTGGGTTCCTATATGTATCGGTCCCCGTTTTGCTTGTTTCTCCCTCTAGTTTAAATTCTATGTGTCGGTGGTCCGACAGGGATGGTTCGTCCGATACTCTCCATCCTGAGACTCTTAATGTTCCTAGGGTCAGGTCTATCACCTCCTGTCTGTTACTTATAACGAAGGTGGGTTCCCTACCTCTATTAAGAATCTCAAGGTTCACTGTCATCAGGTATTCCAGGAGGTCCTGTCCTCGTTTGTTGATGTCCGTACTCCCCCACACAGTGTGGTGCGAGTTAGCATCTGCTCCGAGTATCAGTTCCCTACCCTTCTCCCTGCAGTCTTGGACGAGTCTCGTTATTTCCCTTGAGGGTGGTGGTTCCACAGAGTCATAGGGCATGTATGCTGATGCCACAACTACTTCCCTGCTTCTTTGGTCCAGCGTGACCTGTAGCTTCACAGCCACTAAGTCCCTACTGCAGTGTTCGGGTAGCAGTGTGCCAGGTATCCCTCTGATGAGAATACAGGCCCTGGGTCTGTCCCCCGACTCGTTATAATAGATTAGACCTTGGTTCATGTTTAGTCCTCTGACCTTCCCCCTATAAGTCCAGGGTTCTTGGATCAGCGCGACGTCCACACTGTCCCGAGTGACTCTACTGCTAAGCACTGCAGTCGCTGCCGGACTGCGGTGCAAGTTTATTTGAATGAACTGTAAGTTTTTAGCCATTACTGCCTAATCCTTAAGTCATTCCTCCTATTTACGCTCCTCGGTGTTAGGAGAGCGCACCGTGAAAGTGGCCTTCCTTATCCCGACATGCGCCGTCATCCCCATCTCCCTCAGCACCTTCACACTTTCCTCGTCCACACTCATGATCAGGCGATACATGTTCTTATCCCTGATCGAGTCGTGGACGATCCATTTTTTTGTGTGTAGCCGGGGAGTCTGGTTCTCCAGCAGTTGTAGCAACCTCTCGGTGCTTACTGCTCCATTTTCGGGGATTACTGCCATAACCTTTACGTACTTTGGCAGTTCCTGCAACCCCATCACCTCCAGGTCGCAGCCCTGCCATTTCCGTATGGTCGGCACCATCTCCCTCAGCCATGTCTCTGACTCCTTGTCGGAGCAGGTCATTTTCAGGACGCCCCTCTGAGTGAAGCATTCGTCGAATCTGGGTTTGAACTGCCCCTTTGGGATGCTCAAAATCAGATCCGCGGCCGCCTCACTCACGAGGGCCTCCTGCTCTTTTGTAAATTCTTCCTCTCTGTTCCTATGTACTACAGCCACTCGAATTTTATTTCCAGCGGCTTCCGCATAGGTAGCAGAGGTGAGAATTCCTCGGGGCTTTTTCCTGGAATTTCCCGGTGAAAGCCCCAAGGGTTTAGGTTCTGGTGAGGTTCTTCTCCTCTTCCCAGCCTTCTTTTCCCCGGGCGTTCCAGGTTGCTCCCGGTTACCTTCTGCGGTCCCCGTTAGCTTCCGGTCTGTCCCTGGTTTGCCTTGCCTGGTTCCGGCCTTCGAGGTCCCTGGTTGTCCCCAGCGGACTTTTACAGTCCCTGGTTGTTCCCGGTTTCCTTCCTGCCGCCCCTGCTTCTCTCTTTTGAGTTTTCTCCTCGCAGCCCCACTGAGTTTCTTCCCACTGATGTGAATTTTTTTCACATCGTCTGACAGGGACTTTACCTTGTCTTCCTCAGCGGTGGTTGTTGGAGTGAGTCTCTTCTTTAAGTCCCCCCCTCTCCGCTGGTTCCCCGAGGGCCCCAGTTGGAGTCGGGGGTTCTTAAAGAAGTTATTTTCCAGGTCCCCTGATGGTCCCTGCATTTCCACGTCTGGATCCCCTGGGGGATCCCGCCGTGTTGCGTCCGTCGGAGGTCCTTCTTTATGGTTCCCAGAGGGCCCCTCAAGGGAAGAGTCCACCAGGGTGGTCCCATCTCTCCTCTCCACTTCCTCTTGGTTCCTCAAAGGCCCCAAGAGGGATGAGTCCACCGAGGCGGCCTCAACTCCTCCTTCCACTCCCCCTAGGTTCCTTAAAGGTCCCTCGTCAGTGTTGTTTTGGTTTTTGTTTTTACAGTCCATATTTGGTCCCACGAGTATCTAGGGAAATAAAAGGTCCACCCCAGCAGAGCCCCGAATGCTGGGGTAAGGTCTGTATACTCCGAGATGCGACCTTGTGTCTCGGAGGAACCGTTCGTGACACTGTTCCCCAGTGTCATTCAGCCCTGAGCACAGTATCTCACACCTTAGCTTGGGATGGCTATTGCAGGTCGTGTTTCCACTCCCTGAGCGATGGGTTCGCCACACTCCCTACGCTAATATCATTTTTAGTTATGAAAAGTTGTGAATGACATACTAGTAGTAACGCCATCCGTTGACAAAAATGTAAACTAAAGGACTAAAAGGCGCGAAGAGGCGCACTTGATTATCGATTTTTTTTTTAATGAAATACCTGCAATTTTATTTTTGAGAAATTCTTGTAGATGTCAGCATCGTGATAGTTCTACGAATGTCCAAGTGAGCAAGAAATACATTTATGACGAAAGAGCGCTGGAATATCGGCTGTCAAAGTTTCCGTATCAACTGTTGATACAGCCGCGTGTGAGTATAGACTTTTTGCCGTAACAACAGTTGATGCGGCCGCGTACAAAGAGTTAATTAATAATACATTTTTACCTATAGCCATAAATGAATGTAAATATATTTATTTATTTATCGTTTCTTTACATTGTATCTTTTTTTTAAGTTAGAATTTTTCACTTCATTAGGACAAGCCTGTGTTGAGGTTAATAATTTTACAAAATAATAAAAAAAAATAGCACAAAGATTATATATTAAGATAACAATATTGTTACATTGACGTTTCTACAAATTGGATACCTACATGGTACCTATCAGCTTATTAATTACAGTATAATATTGTAAACATGTAGGGTGACCATGATATACATTGATATTTAATTGCAAGAAAAATGTAACAAACTATTATTTTTCAAAACAGAGAAGAAAGAAAGAGAGAAAAAAAAAATTACACTTTAAAAAGAAAAGGATGATAAAATAAACGTATTCAAAATATTATGCCACAATTTAAAAGGACAGAGATGAAAGAATATGTTGGAAATCCTCGGATGGCAGAAATAATTTAACATTCTTTTTAAATGTACACAAGGAATTTGACGATTTATTGTGATCTGGAAGGTTATAATGCGTGTAGTTCTTACGTAAAACCATAAATCTAGAGTCATAAAACGTCTTATACATAGATAGTTTTTACCTAAGGTTCGTAGAAAACTTATTTAACAAGGTTGGTTCATAAAGGCACTTTAAAAAAAAATGCATCAGGTTGCTCGCAAGCTCGTGACTAGCTCGAAGTCCAGTTGGAGTCCGAAAAGAACGATCTCTTTATTAATATTATTTATTGGTAAATCCAAGTTGATTTCCTTGCACTTATGTTTGTACATACGAGTTGAATTAAAGTCGAAAAATTTTTGTTTGTTAACAGTAAAAATGTGGTAATCAGTCAAAAGTCAGGGATACCCAACGAAGACTTAAAGCATTAACTCTGCACTGAAACGATACACGGAGTTGATTTAAGACAATATAATGTAGTTTTTTTAACAGTAGATAACAATGTTGGATACAGTTACTAGTGAATGGTAGAAATAATCGTGGACGCCCGAGGAAGACTTAACGCATGATCTCTGCACTGGAATGACGGAATAATTTCGTGTTCCCTCCCTCCTACAACATGGGTCTCTTCGAGACCCTTTTTTCGCAACCTCAACTTCTGAAAAAGACCGTCTGCATAGCATCCTCAAAGATGACATAGGCCTGGGGAAGGGAAGGATATGGGGAAGAGAAAGGTGGGCAAGTACCTGGCTATTCACATATGATCACCAAATACGACTTCAAGCAATGCTTCGTGTGTGACTCTCTGTATAGATATGATTATTCTCAACACTTTCCTTGTCGTTCCCTTGTCATGATAGTTTGCTTAATGAGACATTCAATTTGAAAATTTGAATGTCTTCAAAGGCGCTAATAAATATCCCCGATTTTACATCATCAAAGCATAAGTAACACTGCAAATAGTCTTGGGAATTTTTGGTTTAATCTGAACATTAGTTTTAATATAATAATTAGTATAGCCAACGAATCGTAAATAAATCATTGCAAATGCAGTCTGAGTCACTTGACGCCGATTGTATTGTAGTAAATTCAAATCTCCCAGTGTAATATGGACTTCTAGCTTCATTACGACTTTCTAGCTATGAGAAACTAGCTTTGTTAAGGCGATGCACTACGTAGTAATGCAAAATCATGGGTTTTTGGTTTGAAAATTTGGTCACCTAGAAATGTTTCAGATGCTTTAATTAAATACTGCGAATAGAATACATTTTGGCCTTTGAAATAATCGAGTATTTTTTAGATAAGTCTTTTTAAAAGCCCAGAAAAAATAATGTATAAGGCCTATGAAAACTGCTTTAAAGTTCAAAATCTCCTACTTAGGAACCCATTTTCGGTTATGATTTTATTGTATAATGTGGCAAATTAAGTTATTTATAAAATGATCGGAAAAAAATTAAATATTTATTTCTGAACATCCATCCACACAATAAAATAAAAGGCACTTTTTGGCCATGTTTTTTTCTTGCATAAATCAAAACAGGCGGATGGTGTTAAGCGGGAATTTAAACCTTATCGCCATCTACGTAAGGGTTGTTATTGATAGCGGCTCAATTTAAAATATTACACGACGTAGTGCATCGCCTTAAATACATTTTCTACGAACCTTGGTTTTTACCTAGAACAATAAAAACAAATTATATTACTTAGTTCCTACCTAAAGCCATTACTTTTACATAGGTAGTTCTTACGCAGAGCACCCATAAAATGCATTTCAAATTACACATTTTATTTATGGCATGGGGGAAAACCATAGAATAAAAAATAACACAAGAAGTGCCTTGTGGGCGTGTTTCGTAATCAAAATATTTGCTTAATCAAGACTTAAATTTCTAAAACAAAACGATAGAAATCTCTGATATCAGGCAAGTGTAAATGAAAAACAACGCTGGGCTATTGGGCTAAATGGAACATTTGTTTCCATTCAAATTTGTATGGAAGATATTTTTAGTGTTCTTTATTCTACGTGGAAAACAAATGAACCATCGAAAAATTTGGTGGAAAATTATTGGAAATGTTTTATGTACTATGTAATGTCAAGTTCTTTTAAACTCGTAACAAACGTTTTCATAAAAGCGAATTTGAATGTTATCCTGGACTAACTTTGTTATTGAAGTGTTAAATGATTGTTTTTCAGGAACCTAACCTCTGATAGAAAGGAAACACACGAAGAAAGAGAGCAAGTCATAGAAATTTTAGGAAAATGCATCGAAGGTATTTTGAAGGGAAAAGATCTGGAGAACGCAGAAGCAATACGATATGGAGAGCTCTTACAAAGTCCCATGGAAAGGCACGCACAGGTTGTTTTGGGTAGGTCCCCTTTTAATATCTTAAGTTTTTGATTATATCGTAATAATGAATTTGATTTTATTATTACTTTGATATTTTACAGATATTATGAATACATCAAATAAAAAAAGTGGAGTCCTGGCTGTCAGGAGAGAATGGATAGATCACAATAAAGAGAAAGAAAATAACAAAATTCTTGATGTTTTGACCAAATCTAGAATTATAGACCTCGGAGAAAGGTTTCAGAAAATCTTACCTGAAGAGAACATTATTAACATAAAGTGAGTAAGATTGAAGATAGCGTCAAAATAGAGTTTCTTCACAATCCGTACATACTTAAGATTGGTATTTGATAAATTTTAGGGCTCCTTGGCGAGGAGGTAAAGTGGACCCGGAGTCACCGGGGCAATCAGAATACCTGATGGAACTGAGGGAGACGGTACAGAGAGCATTGGAGCGACTTATCAATCTAGATCTCAGCGAGGAGCCTGATTCCGGAAAGGGAAGGAAAAAGACTATTCAGGTAGGCTGCAAAACTTGAGAAATATTCAACCTTCGTAGGCTAGTGGTTTTCATACTATAGTATTAGTCAGGAGGTTGCAGAGCCTATACTAAAGATGCAATATAGGCACTGCACGATCTGTTGATTGATAAGTTTCGTGGATTTACTAAAAATGGGTTTACAGCTGTGCTAAACTGCATTAAAAAAATATTTTATAATTCTTTCAATTTTAGGTAATGAATGCCTCTTTTGTTACAGGAAATATTTCTAGAGCATCTCACGCACATGACAATCTTTAAAAATCATTTACATCATCAAAAACTGAACATGGCATGCCTGCAGACTTTGACAAATCAAATACAAGATCTCATGTCCTCTAATTATGCTTCCCAAGCAAGGCATCCACCAATATTAGTGTACGGACCTCACAGTTCAGGGAAGACAACCCTCTTGACTCACATTTATGAAAATTGCGAAAAGCTGTTTAAAAAACCTGTTCTTAGAATAATAAGGTTTTCAGCTGCAACACCTCGCTCCGTTTATAACCTAGAATTACTCAGAGTCGTATGTCAGCAAATATCTATTATTCTCAAAATACCTGAAGGATATTTGCCAAAAGATGCAAGCTTTGACCCTCTCTACATCAATAACTGGTTTCAAAGTCTCTTAAGAAGATGTGAAGATATGGAAAATGAAATTATGCTTATATTCATAGACAACATGCACAAAATTAATCCGCTGGAATGCGATATTGTTACGGGGCTATCATGGCTTCCCGTAACACTACCAAAAAACGTATTTATTATATGTACGAGTTCAATCCCTATTGAGCAGCTACAATTCACTCCGACGCAGAAAGAGAAGTTCCGCTCCAGTGGATGTTACTATCAACTACCGGCAGCTAGTAGCCTGCCGTCTGAAGAAGCTGACAGACATCTTGATGATTTAGAGCGCCGATTTGGCCACGGAGCATTCAGCAGGCTGGCCAAATACATAACTTGTGCGGAATTTGGTCTCACGGAAACAGAACTACTGGAGTTATTGATGCCCACCACAAATAGTGATGCAGTGATAAGTGTGCAAGACGGACACTTTAATTTTTCAATGCTATGTGTTGTGAAAAAACAAATGGGTAAACACGAATTCACAATATCATTAATATTGGTGAGTTACAAAACGATTATTTGATTGCTAACACTGTACTTTTCATGTTCTAGAAAGCATCTTATTAGACAAGTATATGTCGGGAAAATTAACAGTGGTGTGGCGAGCGGCGAGTGTGGCGGAGGCGGCACGGCGACGCTATCTGTCGGCACAGGAGCCCCTTAGAGCCACACACCACGAGGTGGCCAACCTCTTCTTCAGTCAGTTCGAAGAGTCCGAGGATACACCGTCTGATGCTACAGAAACAGGTCAGTAGAAACCATTTTCATTATATACAAACATTATGTAATGAAAACCTGATAACATAACTTATTCAACTACCATTTTCCTTAAAATTGTCTGTCAACATAATTCCAACAGCGATAATAACAAATACAAGGTGCAAACAATGTGTTGGCCACAACAACCTGCCTCGAAGTGGCAAATTAAACTCACCCCATCTATTCAAAAAAGAACCATGAGTATGTATCTATTTCCTACATTTAGGACCTATCCCTAGGTCGTTTGGGGAGACGTTTCCCAGCGGCGTTATAAGGAAAAAAATGGTTTCCTCCTCCACCGCACAGAAGTGTGTAATATATATATTTTTAACGACTTTAGACCCTCTAATGTCCATGCATACTGGGTTAGAAAGCAGTATGCAAGTACTTACATAGTTAGTATAATATTGCAGGCACCGCAATCTGAAAATAGAAGAGTAATATACAAGAGATAACTTAAAAGACAAAAAAAGGAGATCTGAAATCAATTATGTAAGTATACGAGGTTATGAACTTGCGTCATCGCCCAAGACAGCTAAACTGCTTCCGCTGGGCAGTCTCATTGAGAATGAACTCAGCGGTCACCCAGAAAGCAAGCGTGACCCGGTTCCCGGGCCCCTTAGCAGGCTTCCCGATTGGCCATTGACGAAATGTAGTGAAAAAGAGGGGAAAGATGCTCGAATAATATGAAGAAAAGAGTGTGCATCGGTTCACCAGAGGCAGGGCAGAACGGCACCGAGTCTGCGCGGTTGTACCTCAGGGCAGCCCATGACGATGGGGGTGGCGCAGGAGGGTCGTGGGACAGCTTTCTCGGGGAATTCATCACTTGGATAAATGCGGGGATTGGTCTAACCCACCCCTTAGATGTGATGATGAACGATACCATAAATTTCAGAGTTCAGTTCTAGCCTAACTTAAGGATAAACAAAGTTAAGCCTTGATCAATCTAGAATCGGTTGTTTTTCGCTGTTGAATGAAATTTGAAAGGAATAAAATAAAAAGCATAACAAAATTAAGACAGTCAAAGTTGTTCAATTTATTAGTTATCCATGTACAGACTGGAGACCGCAGGACCTTTAGGAAAAATATAAATTTAACCGCTAGAGTGCCGACGAGCCCGATAGCGCTCGCAAAATCAGTTGCTGTTTAGCGCGCAGTAGGCGAGGTCGCTCGCACGCATCGCTAATTTTTTATCTTTCTACGTGTTACATTAAGTTAAAATTATAATATTATTAGTAATTACAATATAAAAAGGATTTAGAAAAAGACAATTTTTAACCCAAAATGTCGGAATACGAAAATAGTTCGAGTGAAAATGAACAAGTTGTGAAGAAAGTGATAGTGGGAGTGACATTGTGGTGCGGTAACACCGGTGCAGCAGCAAGGATTACAGTGCTGTGAAGAGGAGCAACTTGATTTGTGCCTGCTGTAGGAAGGAGCTCCATGGAGTCTGTGCGGGAAAGCACACATGTTAACTTTTATATTCCAGTTTTTGCTATAATTTTTGTTCACAATATATATTTCCATTATTTTTTTGTAGAAAATGCCGAAAAAATAATTAAAATTGGAAAATTTTTTGGAAAAGATACAGTTTTTTTCGAGACAAGGGTAAATGACATAAAAAACAAAAGATTCCTTTGGCATTTTTAAGTACATATATATATGAGTAAAAAACAATGGCACTAAAAGGGTTAAGAACAATATCTGCAAAACAATGTCATCAACATCGCATTGACAGTGTAGTGTGATTATAATGATAAGCTAGAAAACAATAGTGAAAGAAAGAAAACATGAAACACCAGGCAAATAATATAGAAGCAATTAGCCTAGCATCGTATCCTCGGTTCATCGACTATTATGTTGTATAACAGCGATGCAAGAAGAAAGTGCGTGGCAATGCTGAAAAAGATAAATTTGCACACTAACTACGGGAAATTTATTTTTACCCTTTCACTTTTTTGTCGGTTAACCACATTAAGGGCATTTTTACCCTTTTCGCCGAATCTTCGTAAACTGCAGCTAGGTTATTTTAATGGCACTTTTTGATCTCATATCCAAATATACATTTAGTTTGACGATCTCCACTTCCCACTCCATTATTACTGTTATACTATAACATATTTATTTACTAGCACGATTACATTTTTGCTAACTTGTCAACTCATTGGAATAACCGTAGTTTTCGTAACATACTGTCAGTATCGTCCTGGTGAAAGTCAACTGTTCGGAATCGAAATGTTGCTTGAAACCGCTTTAGCCTTGCCTGGTGGACAAACCTGAAGAGCCTGATACTTCTCCACTATCCTCTTTCCATCTCCTTCCCCTTCCCACTTCCTTGATCTAACCCATAGTTATTAATTTATTATTTAATACTAGTGGATCCCGCAATGCTTCGCTGTTGCTAATTTATTTATCGTGCATCTCCGACTTCTTCCACCATTCACTACTGTATACCACAAAGTTACTGTTAAACAACTAAATTACATCGACTTTAATTCGACTCTGCTACTCATTCTGGTGCAGAGATTTATTTATACTGGGTTTTTACAGATGCTCTCACTTATGTGAGAACTATCCAGTTACAGACATGTTGCGTTAGATATTCTTCGGATGTCCCCGACTTGTTCTACCAATGATTATCGTATTCCACGTTGTTAGGAAAACAACTTAATTATATTTACTTTAATTCTCTCATTATAGTCTAGAAATAATAGGTTAAGACTTCCTTGGGCATACCCGACTTCTCTACCATTTAAACCATTCTCCTTTGAAATTTTCAGCGAAATCGGTCGAGTAGTTTTTGAGTCTATAAGGCATACACATAAGAATATCGTCTTTTATTTATATCGATTTTTATTTACATATTTCACAGGAAATCACACTCTGAAACCAGACTACAATCACGAATTTAAACATTGCTTAGAATAGCTTTAGCTCTGTTTGATGACCATATCGAAAAAATTTAAAAAGCTTTGCTCTGTTCCAATTCTCTCTTCTTCCATCAGACCCACAACATTCCTCAATTATTAGGGATGCCGTAGTCCCACTTGCCGGGCTGTTACTCTTGTAACAGCCCGGCCATTACTCTTGTACGGTATACATAAAATAAAATAAATTAATCTATAGCACAATACCTGTACCGGTCCAAAACAGAAAAATTTATTACAAAATATTTATATGTTTCACCCGCTATAGGTAGTAAATAGCTGGCGAATCGACCCACACATAGTGTGTTAAGAATATTATAGTGTCGATGAGGTTCGCTATCCATCACATCGCCAACGCTTAGGTGGTGCAAAGAGGGGATGGAAAGTGATCAATGTCGAATTGGTACATGGAATATTAAAAAAAGTGTGAGAAATCAGTAAATAGGCATTAATAGCAAGCATAAGTAATATTGGTAACAATTCAAAGCATCCCGAAGCAATCCCTAGGTCAGAGGTCGGCAGACCGGGACTTTTGGCTCTTCCTACATCAACTCCAACTTCACCCACCTTCACTCAACCAGCCATGAGATGGAGCCGTAGAATGAACTTTGACTCGAACAGCATCAGTGTTGCCAACTCGGCTCTCTTAGAGCTAGATTTTCAGATATTACAGCTCTTTATTTTAAACAGAACTCATTCATGTAAAATGATAATTTAAAAGTTATTCGTCTGAGGAACCGGTTGTTTCTGTGTTGAAATTTTTGTTTTTTATCACAGAATTTCCCTAGCCACACTCTCATTTACATTATTATTGTTAGAATTATGTATGATGATCTTTTTGGTGACATCATATTGCCAATTTGAAGTCTGCACGTGCTGACATATTACATGCATACCTATATATTAAAGACATAGGTACCTACTTAATTAAACTTCAACCTACTATTCAACGTTTCAAACCTTGTTTTTTGGCCTTTGACACGATAGACCATAAAATCCTTTTCAAGAAACTTAAAACAATTGGGATGTCAAACACAACTCTAAATCTACTGATAAGTTACATGTCAGAACGTTCACAGTGTGTTAAAATTGATAAGTGTAAAAGTAAACCTCTCCCAATCAATTACGGTGTACCGCAAGGAAGTGTCCTAGGACCTTTATTATTTCTGATATATATAAATGATATCTGCAACTTACACACCAACGGAAAAATCATTAGTTTTGCCGACGACACTGTCATTTTATTTAATGAAAGTGATTGGATAACCACCTACAAAGAAGCTGAAAACGGGCTTATCCTTGTGCAAAAATGGCTTATGCAAAACTCACTCACACTTAATGTTAACAAAACTAAATATTTAACGTTTTCTATAACGGCTAGAGGACAACCAGCTGAGGATTATACTCTCAAATTACATGATTGTCAAGGAAAAAACGAAACGCAATCATGCCACTGCCCCACCATAACACACTCTAGAAGTATAAAATATCTCGGAATTGAAATTGATGAAAATCTTCGATGGGACTCCCACATAAATAGTATTACAAAGAAACTCACAAAGCTTATATACTACTTTAGAAATATGTATACGCAATATACTAAGTATAAATGATTTATATAAGGTATACTATGCTCTCTGTCAATCACGCATAGAATATGGGATTATTGGATGGGGATCTGCCTCAAACATCCACATGAAGCAGCTTATTAAAACTCAAAAAGCAATAATAAAAATAATCCTTAAAGAACTCCATCAAAAGACATTTTTAAAAATTTTAAAGTGTTCAGTATAATAAAACTATACTCAAAAAATGCTCTAATCAAATTTACAGAAAAATATGAGTACCCTGCTGACCAACACAACTATATTACAAGGAAGAAATCCTCAAAACTATTGAACATCCCAAAATTAAATACGTCTTTTGGCCAGAAAAATCATCATTTCCATGCTACAAAACTATATAATGCCCTCCCAATTGAACTCAAAAACACAACGGAGACACAAAAATTTAAAAACGACATCAAATTATGGCTAAGTAAACATGAAGATGAGGAAATCAATAAAATTATGAACTGAACAAATGTGAAGACAATATTTTAAATTTTTTTTGTAGAAATTAATAAGGAAATCACGATCTACACCTATACAAAAACCTACAGTCCGCCTCGGAACAGGAATACCTAGTGAGGAGGACTGCGAATAATATACTTAACTTTGTAATTATAATTGTCGTTAATAAAAAAAAAAAAAAAATAAAAATTAATCACTGCAAAATTACTTGTTTCTAATATTATAACGGTGTGCAGGTGCCCCGGTAGCTATGGGCGAGGGTGTGGAGGGAGACGGCACGCCCTTCCAGAGCGGGCGCCGCACTATGGCGGCCCCCTTCACGCAGCGCCATGTGGAGGAGTCCTGGCTGCATCTGCTGCTGGCCGGAGACTTCACCAGGCTCAAGGACCTAACCATCTGCAACTTCGACTTCCTGCATGCTGCTGTAGGTCATATTGAATATTTATTATTATTCTCTCACTAGGGCATTATTGAAATCTTTTATGTACCACTCTGGTTATAAGATAACGAAAAACCTTAAAGCCCAGCTACACTACTCGCGAAGTTGATCGAAGTTGACCGAATACGATAGTGTGGGCACGAACTTCACTTCGCTTCGGGCAACTTCGCTTCGCTTCGCCCGACTTCCGATTGTTGTCGGTAAATGCGCCTGAGTCAAAGGACTGGACTGAGTTACTCGCGAAGTTGCACGAGTGTGGGCACGCACTTCGAACTTCGGCTAACTTCGTCGAGGACTTCGTCGAAGCGTCGAAGCGAGTAGTGTAGCTGACGCTTTATATGTAACAGTATTCCTTGGTTACTTTTTTTACAAATAATATTTTTTCGCACTTAGTTTCAAACCGTTTTTCATAAAGAGCATTCTGTACTTGTAAACAACAATGAAGAATGATGGAATATTCAAAAGTGACACATGCTGTCAGATTGCTTTGAAGTTAGATACATTTCGGCGTGCTCTGATTGGTCAGTTTGGACAGGATCATTTTTGATTAATTTCAGTATGGACACGGTGATTTTTTAATGAATTGCTAGTTTTTAAGGCGACATAAGACTCTAACAACGGGGTTTGCTCGACGCTCACATTTTAACTATTTCCGATAAACGTATTACTAACATCTCAAATGTTCCTAGAGAGTTCCCTACGGAGATTAATAAAAACAGGACCTTATTATAAAAATATTTTATGTAAAACGGTTTTAAAATTTTATAAAACGATTTTCAAGTATAAAATTAGCAGTAAGCACCAGATTTTATTTTTCTAGATGATGCATTAGTATCTGCCCGAGGGATCCCTCTAGAAACATTTGAGATTTAGGTAATACGTTCATCAGAAATAATTGAAATAAACCCCACGGAAATATTGATTTTCCAGGCCTGGTAGGGCAAAGTCGACCGTAGGTCCATCCAAGTACGTCAAGCCGCGCGCCGAATATTGTTTTCATACGACTTCATCACCATCAGAGATCAGGTTTAAACATTATTAGAGATTTAATAGGGCAAATTTCGACTTCAATTGAAAACTTAAATCCCACTAATGATAAGAAGAAATCTACATAATCAAGTAATTTTTTTTCATTAATGGACAAAATCAATTTTGAATATCACCTCACGTTTTGTAAAACAGTGAAGAGTATTATTCTATGACGTAAAAAAAAACATACATATTAAAAGTTGATTACTTTGACTTGAAAGCCTGCAACAGACCCAACGCTCATGCTCTCTGGTGGAATAAAAAGGTGTCATCAAACACGGCCGATATCTTGGCAGTACACGAAACACCCAAACAAATTTACAGACAGATGAAATGCAAAGTGGTTGAGTCAAAATTGGGCTTCGCTACATTCAGTCAAAAATTTCGCATCCCTACCATTTTTTTTTATGTCAATTCTGCCATTAAAACCCCATACCTATTAAGATATTGCATTCGCAGGTACAAACGGTGACAATATCATACCTGCGTTGCATCTTGGAGCATGTCCGGTGCTACATCCTGGACAGGGACATAGAGCTGGTGTACAGCGCAGTACGTAAGTCCAGCGACATCCTCACCAGAGACCATATGCAGCTTGGGGCACAGGTATGTATTCTGCAATACCAAAGCTTTCAGCTCACAATGTCATGATGTATACATGTAACGTAACTGTCAACAATTAGGACAAGGCACCAAATTATTTATTGCAAATAAAAAAAAAAGTTTTTGATTTTGAATGTGTTTGTTATTAGATTATTAGCTGGTTGCGGCCTGTTATAGTGAGCCCCCATACTGCGCTCAATGTCCTGGTGACAGCGGCAATGGCTTGGTGTGATGGCTACACCAAACCTCTTCTCGTTCCCCTCAATGGCTGGTAAGTAGTATTTACTACATGTGCAATAACCTATTCTATCTCTGGACAGATCATCTCGTCCCTCAGACGAGTTTCTAATATTTTTTTATCATGATTACTTTAAAATACATTTGTTGATAGGGTGCAACCCCCAATTGCGGCCACTGTGAAGATTCTCCAAGCCGCCGGAGGTGCTCGCTTATTGGCTCTAGCCCCCACAGGACAACATCTTCTGCTGGCCCCTGAGAAAGGAGATCCTCAGCTTTGGCACATAATGTCCAATTCACTGGTCCACACCTTTAAAGGTATGCCAAAAACATTATTACTTAATATAATGCTATTTAATATACAAATTATGTAGTAGTAATAAGATAAAAGTGTACCACTGACAGCTCCGTTGTAACCTCTCCTAAAAGAAGTTCAAACGAAGCTCTCAGTGGCAAGATTGTAGTGGCCATAATAGTGTAATTCATAAATCTAATTTTTAAATATTGGTAACGCATATGTAACGCAATTAATGACAAGCTTCTCGAGGAAGTTAAGAATATTTGAAAGAGTGAGTAGTCTTTTGTACATACATGTTACTGCTATGCTTGCAGGGCATTCCGGTCAAGTGCTGTGTATGGCTGTCACAAAAGAATCTCAGTATTTACTCACTGGATCCGAAGATACTACAATCATTATCTGGGACCTTCAAACCCTGACCATCAAGATGAAGATAGCGTGAGTAAAGCAATTCTAATTATATAGAAACCAGAATGAATAATAAGAAATTATAAGTTGATATTTATTATATTTTAAACTAATTAAACCACTATCTATGGATTTTTTCCGAAGTGTTTTGATTAATTTAGATATTTAGAATGAAGTGTGTGAATAGTATGCATGTATGATTGTATTTAAATTACATTATGTATTGTGTTTTAGAGAGCACATAGCCGCTGTATTAAGCTTGGCGTGTGTAGTGAATCGCTCACTCGTCGTGAGTGGAGGAGAAGATTCTGCCGTTATCATCACTTCCCTGGCCGATGGATCTGTGGTAGGTCATAACTTAACCTTACTTTATGTCATAATCTAATATATTAGCTTCCCCTTTGTATGACATTTACTGAATTTAAGGTGGCCTTTAGTACAAATGAAAAATTTATTTCTCTCATAAAATTATTGCTATTTGGCACATGTCTTTATAAGTAGGGGTCATCGGCATGGAAAGAGTAATATTATAATCTGTAAACATTAGTTGGTGTGCACCATAATATGAACCAACTTATACTGGTTAGTATCTGAGTGAACAAATGAGTTGGGTTCTAAGTTCTCCGTTATATGCTGAAGCAAAATTTTCCACAAATCGTCGTAGAAGAATGTTTGTCTTTCTAAAAATGATGTATAAATAATATGTTTGCTTGATATACATATTTATTTTAATGAGTCATAGCAGTTTTGTTACCGAAAGTAAATAGGAAATACATTTTCTTGAAAAATATAAATATTATTTTCAAGCATTATAAAAGTTAGTTAGAGAAAATTAGCAAATATAAACTGTTTAAAATAACCTATTGTTCTGTTTTTGGTAGGCATAATGAATAAAGATTAGCAAAATTTTGTGAAAAAATCTCACTCAAAATGACATTATTGACAGATAATGAAGTTAGACCATCACCGCGGCCCCGTGACAGGAGTGAAAGTAACACAAGACGGCGATGTCCTCGTCTCCTGCTCCCAAGATGGCACGGTGTGTGCTTGGTTGGCGGACACCTTCCAGCTCCTCAATACCATCTACACTCACAACCGGGCGCCCATACACATGATGGACCTCTCCGATGACTCCGTGTTCCTGGTGACCTTGGAAGGAGATGGGGAGATTCGTATCAGGACCTTTATCACGGGGACAGACCTTCACACTATCCCCAAACAGAAGACGCAGGTAAATACTTTTTGACAGAAAACTTTACAAAGGTAAAAATTATCCCCAGAGACTCTTCATTTAGTCATACTTTTATTATTTTTAGAATGGTGGTTTTGGCTATGTTAAGTGATCTGATACTTTCTGACCTCCCTCTTCCTTCTCGTTCCTCTCGTCCACATCCTTCAGCATCACGGCATTCTCAAAAAAACGAAAGTGGACATCATGACAGCACAGAGCTTCCGAAATTGGCTAGAGATTTTTGCTGTAAAGCCTTTAGAAAATAGCACAGTACTTATAACTTGGAAAGACTACCTACATAAATGAAATAGTATATAGTACCCGAATAGGACAGAACAGTGTCAAAACAGAACATTAGGTAAGGTTTGTTATTTTTCTTCACTTTTCTTCTATCTTCTCTTTTGTCATGGAACCGTAGTATAATACCATTGTATTAATACCATCGACTAAGTATTATCTAGACAGGGCGTGTGAACCTTAAAATTAACACCGAAGCCTAAAATATTGGTTCAAATTCATAAAGATTGGTTGAAAGATCGCAAGAAGCCTAGCTTTTTATTTTTTGTTGGTCTACACGGAGCAAATTTGTCTTCCAGCTATCTCATGAGCATTGTGAACATCATTTTTCAAATACGAGTTTGAGGCATTTAGCAATCTTTTAGGTAGGGGCACAGCTAGTATTTTGTACAGGAATAAATTTATTATCTAATAAAAATTTTGGAAAAATAAAAATGTCTACATATGAATAGAATATTAAATATGATATAAATTTTTAAAAATTTGTTATTTTTTTAAAAAGCTTGTTTGTTCAACAGGAAACTCTGTTTTTAAAAAAAAAATACTCTCACAGGTAACATCTACATAATATAGTTATATAAAAACACGCATTTTCAAATGCAACAATGTGACAAAATTTCAAAGCAATCGATGAACAACTATCGGAGATTTACGATTTTGAACAAACGAACATTAACATTTTTATTTATATAGGGTGTCCGGGGGTAAAGTGCACTAACTTCGGGAGGTGATTCTACATGATGGTAGAAGTAAAAAATATAAATAACTTTTTTTTCTCATGCTAAAATATTTTTCCATCGAAGAATATTTATTTTCCCATCCAAACAATTTAACTTTTTTACCTTAGAGCGTTAAAATTTCGAAAAATTTTATTTTTCTTTTCTACTTAGCGAGAGAGTTGTATTATGAAATTACTCTTCGGTGGTGTTATTTTTAGATTGGAATTAGGTGTAAGAGGGCAAATCTATTGTTATTACATTTCAATGATTAATTACTATTGAATTAATTAGTTAATTCATATATTTTTTCTGCAGGTGATGTGCCTGCGCGTGTCTCGCGACAGCTCTCGCCTGCTGGTGGGGCTGGGTGCCGGGGGGGTCCTGGTGTTTGGGCTCCATTCCGGGCGCCCCATGAGAGTGCTGCCCCCCGCTCAGCCAGCCCCTCTCTCTGCACTGCTGCTCACGGAGAACGATGACTTCTTGTTTGCTGCAGGTACTGAACACACCTCCATTATTGGCCGTTTAACAGACGCCGGCCCTTTTGAGGCATGTCTGATAATAGCCGCTTCTGCTAATGCGCTCTTGCCTGATTTCACAATAATATCTTGAAATTACATGTCATTTAAAAACATCTAAACTAGGTATTGCTTATTTTTAAACGAAATTTTTAATTACTTACTTCATATTGGATCAATATATTTTACAATTGTGAAAAATTTTTTACTCGTCTCTCTAATGTTTATTTCTTATTATAAAAAATGATTATGTTTCACCAACTTGCAGGGCTAAATGAAAATAGACAATTTACTGATTTTGTTTGTTGCAGGTGGAAATCGTGTGACAATCTACTCCTTCCGCACTGAGGACTCGATGACCAACTTCCGTCCAATGGGCGCGGAATCGGAGAAGCGACCGGGCTGCGAGACTGTGGTGCGGGTTTCTCGCGAGCAGTCGGCCGTGCTGGCCCCGTGCTGTGTGGCAGTGTCGGCCGACGGTCAGCTGGCGGCCAGCGGCTGCTCGCGTGGCGAGCTGAGGATGTGGCGCCTTGGCTCCCCGGCCGTGGTCTCCGCCCTGCCGGCACATGCTCGCTCCGTCACTTGCGTGGCCTTCGCACCCTCCAATCTGCTGTTGCTAAGTGCCTCGGACGACACCACTGTTTGTGTATGGGTGCTGCCTGACTGCAATCGCACCCTCACATATAAGGTGAATCAGTTTTATTTTATTTCTGTTAATGAGTAGATCAAATAAATTAAATACTTTAAGCTATGAGTTTATGCAAAGCTTTCTTGTAATATGTACTTAGACACTGGACAGAAAATTCCTCAAAGTGTACGGTTTGTAAGAAAACTGTGGTGGCCACTTTACATAAGACCTTTCGACTCGTAGGCCCCAGATAGGTCAATAAAATTTATTATCCGTTCGATAAAGTCCATTTCAGGATATTAGATATTGGTTTAACTCCTCAGGCCTCTGCCATATTTTTTCATAAGGTTGGAGTATTTCCGCTGTCCAATTAAATCCAAATAAATGGAAAATTGGAAGGTGACAAAATACACTTTCAAATTTTATTATAATAAATAAAAATTAAACTTTTGAAATATTAAAATTTTTAATGCCGAAATAAAAATAAAATTTAAATGTTTTACCTTACGTTTTTTTGAACTAAAATTACTGGTAATGAAAAAATATATAAAAACACATTATTTTATTAGATAAATATTACAAACGTTACTGTCACCTCACTTCTTTGTCGTTTAATATAAAAATAATTCATAAAAAATTTACGAAGTTTCATAATTTTTTTTCAAGTTATTTTCGGGACCTTTTATTTCTTAAAGGTGCACATTTTAATTCTTCTGTTGTTAATTTCTAAATTTTAATTTAAAGTATGATATTTTCTCTTTCAAACACCGTTTAGATCATAATTCTTATTTGCGTTACGAACCTTTGGTTTGATAAGGGTGTACATTTTAATTATTCTGTGGTTAACTTTTAGATTTGGATATAAAGCGTGGTGTTTTCTCTTTCTAACACCATTTGGATCATGTTTCTCACTGTAACAGTGACAGTAAGGGGGATACAACGATTTCTATGAGACCGTGTGAGTTGTTCCCAAAAGCCAAAAAATTTGCCCAAAGCTTAAAATATCATTTAGTATGAAGAGATGAACAGATGAGAGAGGAAATTAGCTTGTGTGTGCAATATTTTAAGGTTGTCACATACTCCCACACCCTCATCATCCAACAAGCACCACTATTTCTACAAACCTAACCGTCACAATGTCATGTTGCGTGGCAGGGCCACAACGCGGGGGTGCAGGCCCTGTGCATGCTGCAGGACTCGCGGCGGGTTGCCTCCGCAGACACCTCGGGGGCACTCCACCTGTGGCTGGCCGACAGCGGCATCCTGCTGCAGACCTGGGACTACCCCAGCACCACCGTCTCTGTCACTAACAACATGAAGTTTGCGGTAAATTACCATTGCATTTTATACACTTAGATACTCCCAATGTTCCACTGCTTCAGTCACCAATAAATAAAAGTGTCAATTTATTAATGTTTGCCCTAGATTATTGAATTTATGGACAACGAATATAAGATTTAATCAGTGCTCTACCACTTTTGCTAGTTGACAGATGCGTCGAATTCTCACCCATGAAATGTGGGTTCAATTCCTCTGCTAGCTAAATCCTGAATAATTGAAAAAGCAACATTTTCCACTCTTAATGATGGTTGCAGGATTTGTACTAATTTTGTCAGGTTATTCGTAACCTGGGAATGTTTTTCTTTCTTTATTTGGTAAAAAAGAAGAAACATATGTATATGTCATGGTACATAATAATTAATAATATGTATTATTTTAGGTTGCAATTTGCAATTTTCGCAATCTGAAAAAATTCACACACTGTTCAGTGATTTTGCCAAGCTGTTTTTAGTATACAACTAAAAACTATCTTGAGACTCCCAACTGTACGTCTGTTCGAAAATTCGTGATAAAATGTTGGTTTCTTTGTAATTCTAACAAAAAGTTCGAAAAAAACACCCGGCCCTTGTATGAATGGCTGAATGCCAACCACCATGTCCAAAAGTTTGGGCATTGAATCTTTATTCTCCCTTCCGAATGCATTTTAGCCAAGGTTATTAATATGTTTACCTCTTATTATGTATCTTCTTGCAATTACATATAGGTGTGCATCAATGTGGGAGACAACCTGGCCACCATATGGTCCCTGAGCCGCGAGGACGAGCGCTGGAGTGTATGTCACGCCGAGCCCGTCACCTGCTGCGCCATCACCTCCGACTCCCTCTATCTGGTCACCGGCTCCAAGGACATGTCGCTCAAGGTCTGGCAGCTCAACGGGGGGAAACTTGCTCAGGTGGGGATTTATTTGGTGTCCTTTGCAATGGTGGCCTTATCACTGCAAACTATTCCATCACCCGGCACATTTTGGGATAGCCGCATAGAGCAGGTTAATTATCTAATTTTCATATTATATTGACAGACAAATAAGTGGCTGGATATGAAATAAGAAATGTTGAATAAGAAAAAGACTGCCCTTCTCAGGAATACTTTATTATGATACAGACAATTAATTGCAACACTTTATTATTGACATTAAAACGTTTGCATTGAAAATGTCATTTTAATTGTTTGATGACAGATGTTATCAATATTTACTGTCACTGATGGTGTCTAATAAACACAATTGAGAATCTTTTAATCACAGCTGAAGCATGCGTATCTGATTTGGATAGACCTATGTGGCTATCACATACAAGTAGGTCAATAATTCTTAATCCAAGAATTTGAAAAAACATAATAAAACATAATGATAAATTAAAAAATATTAAAATCAAGCTGCGCAGGGTGGATATCTGACCCGATTTGTTGAGCGGTGTTCGGTTTTGTTAATCTCCATTTATTTAGTCATTTTAAGTATGACAAATAGAATTTTATTGGAGCTATTTAGGGCCAGAAACATCAAAAAACGCCCGCATTGTTGGTACAAATTGGCCACAATTTTATTGGTCATGTTAAAATCAGATTGGGCATTGTTAAATGTTAAAGGATGGTGGCATTAAATGCCTCAGCAAATAGTTTTATTGCTGTAAAAGAATTATTATTATTTTTTTATTGGGGACCATATTTTCAATCTTCTTATGAGGGGAACTAAATGTTGAATTTGTACATAGAGGTACAATAATAGAGTTGTCAGGACCATGCAAATGCGAATTCAAAGCATGTCCAAATTTGTTTGGGTTGGTTCGGCTCTCTCAGGCACACACATGCAACAACACCTACCAGTCCAAACACATGACCCTTGAGATTATTTTTTACAGAAACAGCACTGCACAAAATACAAATCATCCAAATATTATTATTTACAGTGATCACCTACCTAGACATCTACTGGTTTTGACAAAGGGCGTCAAAATGTTACTCCCGCCAGGAGCCGTTTAGTTCAGGGCCAGCCCTGCATGTACACCAAACTTTCCAGTTTTGTTTTTGCAATATCTTACACAAAGAAGATATTGCAAAAACAAAACTTTGAAGATGAAATTTTCTATAAGTTTGGGGTACCAGACACGATCGTCTTGGATAATGGTCCACAGTATATTTCACGGGACATGAAGGCTTTAGTTAACAAATTTAATATAAGTCATTTGTTTTACAATTGTAGGTATCACCCGCAGAATAATCCGGTGGAACGCGTCAATAAGGTTCTAGTTTCAGCCCTTGCTTCATATGTTGGTTCTGATCACAGAACATGGGCGAACCATTTAGCTGAGATTGAATTAGCGATAAATACAGCAGTACATGAGGTTACAGGGTACACGCCGTTTTTCCTTAATTTTGGTAGAGAAATTATCATTTCAGGTAAGGAATATGTAGATGCTGATTTCAATGCTGAGGATATTAAATTTTCTGAACGTGACACCTGGGCTGCTGATTTGCAGGAATTAAATGATATTTTTTTCACAGGTGCGCACATCGTTAAGACAGTCTTATGAACGCAACAAGCGTCAGTATAACCTGCGTCGCAGGGATATTCAATACAAAGTGGGAGATATCATCTAGCCGAGATCGTTCATTCTTTCAGATGCGAGTAAACATTTTTTCGCTAAACTTGCACCAAAATTCATTAAAAGCAAGGTGGTAGGGAAAATTTCCCCGGTTGCTTATCAATTAGCTGACATGAATGGAAAGGCGCTGGGTACATTTCATGTGAAAGATATGCTGAAAGTAGAACAAGTTGATGGTTCTGCGTCTTAATCAATTTCAAGAGCGTTTCTGCGTCTTAATCAAGAGTCGACTCAATTGTCCGATATGTCTCCCAACTCCCCAACATATGAATATGATCGTATCATATCGGTACGCCGTCCCGTACCACGAAAAAAAATAAGATGCTAGGTAGTTAGTAGGTGTAGGTACATATGTCCAAGTCCAGATGTCGGAGTATCAGACGCCGTATATATCTCTGAGTACGTGTAGTATAATAACAATTGTTACTTGGATAATTTTAAAGATTAATTAATATAACAATTCAGATGATTACAATGCCAATTATTTGTATGAAAAGCAGTGTAGTTTTCAATAATCAACACAAAACGAATAGAATAGGTATCTTTCCGAAATAAGACATAAATAGAGTAAAAAAATCAACACATCCCATTAATATTTAGTTAGGAACTATGGCATTTAGGGCTGCCACCTCTCCGGGTTTGATCCGGAGTCTACGGGTTTGCATGGTGCATGTCGGGGCTACGGGTTTAACATCGATAACATGAACCAGACGACCATCACGTCTGACGTCTGTCTGGCGTCTGACTGAGTGAATGCATGATGAATTTTACGGTGCCAAAATAATGAAAAACATAAAGTTTTTGAGGCGTTCTGATCAGGATCAATTAAAAAAATAAGCCAATGAGGAGAACTCTTGAATACATACAGAAAAATTATGTTTTTGAGGATTCTGTGTTCAAAATCTTTTCCAAATTCGATCTAACATGTGCAGTGAGTTACGAAGATACTGTAGAAGCTGTCGAATAACATGGTTTGAAAAATGTCGACGAAGATAAACTTTATGACGAGACCCGAAAATTAACCAAGTATTTCCTCAGTTCGTACAATCTAGTGATTCGACATTGCCTGTTGATTTACGATGGGTTCAGTTATTCAAAGTCACCTCAACCTTCACCGAACTGCCAAAAATAATTGGATATATTTTTTAAATCCCTATAAGCAATGCTTTTGTTGAACGCGTCTTTTCTTTAATGGGAAATTTGTGGACAGACATGGTGAAGGAAGAGTTAATTGTGAAGATTAATTACAATATGAATTATTTTGCCTTAATTAAAAATTCATACTAAAAAGTTTTATTTTAGTAAAAAAAACTAAATTAATAAAATCTCCGGGTCTACTGTTTTTGAAGGGTGGAAGCCCTAATGGCATTCCTTTTTATTGGGATTAAGATATGCAGATTCTACACGCATGTAAATGTGGTAATTATTCTTATCATAGTACCAAATATCAATTGCAAGTCCCACAGTCATAGGTATAATTATACATATAGCCTGCTAGAAGCTTGACACATGTACTACAATGATTTTAATATAAAAAAAATAATTAAGAACGTATCTAAAGATGGCGTTGTGAGACAATAACATGTCTATTTGTATTGTAATGTCATTGCTTCCTACTCCTACTATGTAATACTTTTTACTTTTCAGGTTCTCGTTGGCCATACAGACATAGTAACTTGTGTGGGGGTTTCGATCCTCAACAAGACGCAAGTAGTGTCTGGCTCTTGGGACAACAATCTCATAGTGTGGGACATCAATACTGGCTCCGATGTGCACCTGCTTTCTGGCCATCTGGGCAAAGTCACCTGTGTTCGAGTGTCGGGTGATGGCACCATTGCAGTTTCAGGTTTGTTCACTTTCATTGCACAAGAGTCCCAACTGCTTGAAAACATCTGGAGTCTCTGAGATTATGGCATCCCCATTTGAGGTATGTTGTGAGGCTCAATGTAGTGGGGAGGGGAAGAAGGTATGAAGATGAAGGTGGTGAATACCTGGCTATTCAGATCTGGTCACCAAACATGGCCAAAGCCATTTTAAGCAACTTTTAAATTCTGAATGGTGATCTGACAGGACAGGGCGATACTGAGATTATCTTCCACTATGGAACGTGCCGCAAATATACTATATATTATTTTAAATGAGTTAGTTGAAATAACATAAATTAATCAAATAAAATTTACTTGCGGGTAGAAGTACGTAGGTGACTTTAAATGTATTTTGAACCTCCCGCAATCAGCTAATATATTTAGTCACTAGCTTGATTAAGTTTTTATCGAATAATAAAAGATGTTACTATTGTTCCTGTCATGGAATAATCTAGAAAGTGTTTTATATCGTGAATTCCTATTTAGACATAATTTTAAATTGTTTTCTAAAGATTGAACATTCATTTACATAATATTTTTTTAATGTTTGTAACTAGACATTTCCAGTAGACCATAGACAACATACAGGCATTGTAATATTTAATATTACCTCAAATAGGTACAAGTTTGGGCAATTTCAGTAAGTAACACACAGAATTCAGAATTCGGAAGTGTTTTTAATTTTTTTGATTCTTTTTTATAAAATCTAAAAATATGGGACAAACTTTGAAATGTCGGTGGTATTGTCACTAAACAGCTGTAAGCAGTTTATTTGTTTCCATAATAATGTAGATAGAGGTATGATTTTTGGAATGAGCTCGGCTGAATACAAACCCGTGGACAAGAACATCAATTTGCGTGTAAATACATGAAACTGACTGATGTTTTTCAAAGACAATGTTTTAGTTGCTTGATGTTACGTGTAATCTTACTAAGTGTTTTTATATATTTTTATTCAGGGGCCGAAGACAAGACACTAATAGTCTGGGAAACAAAGCGAGGTTTAGCTCTGACATCTCTGCAGCTCCATGCCCCCCTCTTGCGGTTTGAAATGGCCACTGACTGCTCCCGAATAGCTGTCCATTTAATTGACAGAGGTATGTGTTGTATTATATATATTTTTTTTTGATTGCGCTGGTTCAGTGCTTGCGGGTGTGATGAAAACAATGATATTGAGTTGCCTAGTAATGCAGGGATTAGAAAGGAAAGGGATGGGAAATGCCACAGACTTACCTTGGTCCACTGCTTCCTTCTAAATGCCGCTTTGGGTGGTCACAGCACACACATGAATACAATTGTCTCTCAAATATGTATTGTAGACAGAAGTCGAATGTATGATGTATTAATAATACAAAATTGAATTTAGGGAAAAATTAAAAAAAAAAATTATTAGAGAGTACCTATGGGTAGTTCTTTTGTGCTAACAAATATTTTTACCGTCTATTATTTTCTTAACTGCTTGAATGCCGACGTAATTATAGCGATTCTATAGTATTTTGATCCTTAAAAAATGCTCCTTGCATACAAAAACTTATTTTATTCATTTATCAAGGAAATGATATTTCTTAAGAGGATTTTAACAAAGATTGGAATAATATTTCGGGGGTGACAGTTGAGTTGACATCGCGTTTGGGTCCCACCCAGGCGTAGTGTGTTTAATTCCTCGGCTGGCTAAGTCCTCCATCACAACACAAGCAACATTTTCAGCGTACTGTGGTGGTAGTAGGAGATTTTCAAATATTGTCAGGTTATTCGTAACCTGGGAATGTTTGACTTTCTTTAAAAAAAAAAAAATTATAGATATTGTCTAAACTTTTCATCGAAAACTGCTTTTGTTCGCGGCGTGGAGATTTTAGCTTTTAATGTTATTCCATCTTGTCATTTCGTCATCTGCAAACATATTTATTTTATCTGTGAAAAAGTGCATTGCCACTATGGAAGCGTCATCAACCTATTACTATTTTATTTTATGTAGAGAAAAAACTTTGTATTATTTTATTTTCATCTGAATATACAGGACCGGTTTTGTGCAGGGGCAATAGGAGCAGTCCGCTCCGGGCGCCGACTTGCCAAGGTGCAAGTAGCCAAGGCACTGATAATACCCAAGTCCTAACACCCTTCATGTTTTTACTAGCCCCAGGCCCCGTTTGACTTAGGGACGGCCCTACGAATATAAGTAGCTATTCTGGGTAAACTACTAAAATGTTGATGAATACATAAACACATATCTCGTAAAACAGTACAATTAAAAAAACGTCAAACAACAATGACTAACTACTGTCAGCTGGCACTCCAGCACACTCGGGGGCGCTTGTATTTGACGGTAGCTCAGCTTCCCAGTAGTTAACACTTACATAAATCTACTTCTGACTAATAAATGAATATGTTTTCAGGTTGTCTACCGATAATATGTCTTCACAACACTCCCGCTGTCTATGTAAAGATGCCGACGTATTCAGCGCCCAAGGAAGTGGATGGTAAAATTACCTATCAAATAATTTACAAGTCACAAAATTTAGTACAAGTCTGTTATTTACATTGAATTATTTTGCCCTAGATCTGAGACCCCTGGCCCCCAAGCGGCCCATGAAGCGGCTGCTGAAGAAGGAGGTGTCCCTGGACACGTACACCTGGCAGAAGAAGTACGGCCATCTGCAGTCTTCTGCCATGATGGCGCAAGTAGATGAAAGACTGAAAAGAAGGTAAAAGAACATTTTTTTTTTTTTCACTGAATGTAAAACGTATTAACCAAAAAAATTTATGTAAATAATTGAGCTCTTATTCAGATAAACAGCTTAAGGCGATGCCATACGTAGTAATGCAAAATCATGTATTTTTGGTTTGAAAATTTGGTCGCCTAGAAATGTTTCAGATGCTTTAATTAAATACTGCGAGTAGAATACATCTTGGCCTTTGAAATAATCGAGTATTTTTTAGATAAGTCTTTTTATAAGCCTAGAAAAAAATAATGTGTAAGACCTATGAAAACTGCTTTAGTTCAAAATCTCCTACTTACGAACCCATTTTCGGTTATGATTTTACTGTATAGTGTGGAAAATTAAGTTATTTATAAAATGATCGAAAAGAAATTAAATATTTATGCCTGAACATCCACAAAATAAAATAACAGGCACTTTTTGGCCATGTTTTTTTCTTGCATAAATCAAAACAGGCGGATGGTGTTAAGCGGGAATTTAAACCTTATTGCCATCTACGTAAGGGTTTTTATTGATAGCGGCTCAATTTAAAATATTACACGATGTAGTGCATCGTCTTAATGTGAAAAAGTGAGCTCTGAGATAATATGGTCTGTTAAACATTTTATTTGACTGTAGTGAGCACATGTGAGCATTGAAAGTCAAATAAATGTAAAGGTAATAAAATATTTTGACTAATATACAACAAGTTTTATATATTTTAATCAATTTATTCAAATGTTTGGAGCAGTAGCTGCTTGACTCACAAATATGGGTAGTGCGCTAACAATATTGCTAACCTATCCCTATGTCAGGTCAGGTAAGCCTTCAGCGGTGAAATATACTAGCAATTAGCAAATTTTTAAGTCTATACCGACTGGAATGATCGGTATGCGAACTGTAAACTAAAGTGGCGCCATCTCACCGAAGAGTTTAAGAGGCATTGGAGAGTGCCATTCACGATTTGGAGAAATTTCAATACTATGGTCGATAACCACTCTCTGCGCGTATAGATAATTGATTTTTTCAATGAGCGATATGGAATTTGCTCTCACCACGTGACTTATGACACGTGATACAAAGAATGAAAATTCGAGCCGGTTGAATTTAACTTAATACTTTTATTACTCTTATTTGCTTTGATTTTCGATGATATTATTATCAGTTTATAATTATTATTTTTAGATTGACTGAAATTTTGGGAGTGCGTTGCTTCAACGCTTAGGGTTAACCGCCACTGGTTTGGAGTACAAAAAACATAAAACAAAAGAAAAAATGTCACAATTTTTTACATAAATCAATATTTTTAAGTTTTACTAACAAAAATAAACATAAAATTTTAAGTATTCCAGACACATTACAGATTATCATCATGTATAATGAAAAATATGCCAAACGCCGATTGCACAAACTGTCAATTTTAACATAATGGACGACTTGTCTTTACTTTATTGTTGTATGGAAGAAGATCGCGCTACTGGCCGCCACTCGAGGCCTTGTTTTCAGAGGCGACTCTAGGAGTTCAGAAGTAGAAGGTCAATCCAAAAAAAAGAACATGAAATGTTAATACATACAGCTAATGCATATTGAATATTATAAAAATGCCAATGTATGTAATTAATTTACTTGTACTCACATTTTCTGAATATTTATCTAATTATTTACACACATTAATGTTTTTTTTTTCTTTTGAAAGATTCGTCCTAAAAGTTTTAAAATCACTAATTTCAACATCAGTCCATTGTTTATAAGTAGATTTAAAAAGTAATCCACGAAAGCAAAAGTATGTATACATTCATTTTATTGCACCCGCAAAACCATTGACAAAAATTATAACTTTTTGTTTGAAAATATCGTTTTCAACCTCTTTATTTTTCTCTCTTCTAACATAAACTAATTGTCACTTTATTTGAACGCGTTTGTCATGATTCAATGAATTGTTTGTGATTCATCAACAATGACATAATTTAGCAAAGTAATATTCAAGTTCAAGATGGCTATCATTTATCACACAAAAAACTTTCGACTGACAATTTTTCACATCCCCCTCTAATACCTTAATAATCTATCTTTTTCTAATAATCTATCTCACCGCGGTGATGTCCGAAAATAACTAGAAAATAAATTTTGTATGATACTAAGCATATGTCAGACATGATAGTGTTTACCTCCTTTGTCTCTATAGCAAAGAGAAAGAAAGGAGATCGGTTTGGGACAAAATTTAAAGTGACCCATGCTAGGACATGCAATAGCTTCTCATTTGGACGCTAGATGGCACTGGAACGAATCTAATAAACGTATGAATCTGCATGAATAAAAACTAAATTAATAATCGAGTAGTTTGTTAAATTCTTTTTTTTTACATCAATACTATTCAACATATTTTTTGAGGTCATTGCCCAAATGACCGTCTAAGAAGAGCCGCCACTGCTTGTGTTGCTATCTGTTGGTCTGAACATAGATGGATGTACGGCACGTAATCTGAATGGATCTGCACAAAAAGTGCATTATCTCAATAATGTTGTTTTTCCACATAATAGCTGAATTGATATATTTTTAACCTTTTAAATGCCAGTAGGTAGAAGTGTAGCTGTGCACAGCAGGCCAAGAATGCGAGTTAACTCGCTCTTGGCACAGAAGCGGTTAAAATGAAATGATGACAATGCCTATTGTATTTTGTTTTAGGTTCTCAGTGTCCGCCTCAATGGAAGAAATCTCTAAAATTCAACAAGAAAAAAGCAAAGAGCTCGGCTCCCAGGTATTTCGCTATTGTTACTTGTTATGTGAACACCGCACAAGAGTCCTAACTGTCCAGAGTCAATGGGACTATGGTATACCCTATTGGGGTATGTTGTGAGACTGCACAGAGGAGAGTAGGAAAGGAGATGGGAAGAGTCAAATCCCCAAGTCTTTTTGTGACACAATAGCTTTTTGTAATCGCTAAGTTCCTTAACCCATTGGCCTCAAACGACGCTGTCCCGGCGGGTCTGGTGTCGTCGGCTTAAAAACGAAAAAGGGATACATTATTGACATCTGTGTTTAAAATTTTAAATGCCAATCGCTCTGTAGATAATTAAGCATTCATTTCGTAGTAATTGGCAGGACTCCGTTGGTACAGTTTTTTCCTGATATTTACGATTGAAATTTTGTTATATTTCAGCGTCATTGAATTTTTTTTTAAATAGCGTGTGGTTCGGGAATTGACAAGCTTGTTCGTAAAATGCGTGGTGGGCGGCTAACATCAGCCCAAATTGAAATAAAATATATTATGGTCATAAGTATGATTAATGTAAAACTTTTCTTAATCCAATTATAAAAAAAAGAAAAAAGAAATGGTTTTTAAAAAAAAAATATTTTTATATCCTCGTTTAATCATATTATTATTATTTTTTAAAAAACTGCATATATTTTTTGCATACCTTAATTCAATGAGAAGTAAATTTAAAAAAATTGTTTCGTTTGCATGTTTAGTTTAAAAGTTATGTAAGATTTAGTACACCACTGCAGATTTAAAACTTCGGTACAAAACAATTCGGAGGCCAATGGGTTAAGATAAATTAATTAAACTTGAAATAGGTAAACAAATTATACAAATGAATTTTCAGAAGATAAGTTGTACCTATTTGATCCTTCAAAACATACCTTTGGGTTTGTTGGTGTTTCGGCAACCCCAAATTTACTAAAGAGATAGTAGAAGTATTAGGACGGCTTGTTTCACAGAAATTCAAAAGTAACTTTGTCATCAAATGGCCATACAGTACGATTTTGTTTTTTGACAGTTGAGAGTCCCTGTTAAATGTCGATTCTAAGGACTGGTTATTTCATGGAATTTGAACAATTCATCAAATTTCAAAGTTAAAATTCAAGTTCTGTGAAAGTTCTGTTATTATTTCACCATGGGCCGGTAGCTCCACAGTACTTGGATAGTAACATAACATGAACAGGACTTCAATATTAACTTTTAAATTTGATGAATTGTTCAAATTCTGTGAAACACCAGTCCTAAGTCCGTTTCAGCTTTTGAACAAATTGTAATCAGCAGAAGAGAACAACTATCATGTTGTTGCTTCTCAGCTTATTACAATTTGATAGAAAGCTAAAACACACCTAGAATCGGCTTTTAACAGAGGCCTTTCAAAAGTAAAAAAAAAAAAATGGCTCTAAATGGCCATTTGATATCTTTGTAACAAGTGATTTCTGCGAAACAACTGGGCCTTAGATCTGCAGATGGTATTTGGTAGCAGATGTTTATTGATGTCAAATAATTTCAGAGTGGTCTGGGTCCTGAACAAGCGGCGCTCGCACAATCTCAACACTTCGATCAGCTGGAAGCTTTATGGAATAAAGTGTCTCCGCCCCGTCGCCGCTCCAATAAGGTAAATAACCTCCCTTCATTTCATCTCTCCACTGATGGATGAAGGCCTACCTAAGCTGCTTACTGCTGCGATACCCACCTTAAGTATTACTGTTTTAGTCATAAATAGTATGTGTTCGTTTTTATGGTCAACCTAACCAATAATATTTAATTTTATTCATATACATCCAAATTGATAGACTTGCCCTAATGTGAAATCTGGGTATAATTTAGACAAGCTGGAGGCACACCACATGACCATATATTTGGCACCAGGAAGGTTCGAGAATGCTTTGAATAAACTATGACATCAGTCGTACACTGACCACCGAAGAGTGCACATTGAAATAACAAAACCATGCGCAGAAAAGTAAAGTAAGGCAAAAGTTTGCAGCCCTGTTCATTGTGGGATTTTTCTGCGCAGGATCTGAATTTTTTTTCATAAACGAATCACCTGGCGTAGCGAAGCTAAAATTGAGTGAAGTGGGTAAATTATAACACATTTGTAAAAGTGTCTAACTAAATAATGTAAGAAAATATAAAATTTTGGAAACAAGCCTAAACTTTTGTTTACCCCATTTGGGATATGTAAATAAGTTTTTTACGCAGCAAGCAATTTGCACACCATTATAAAAAGGACTAGTAATTTATACACAGGTTTTATTTTTGAGGACCGAATGGTGCTATTACAATGCAAGTTGCCTGTATACTGTCAGATTCATTTGTTGACAAATCACCGAAAGTGGGATGGTCCACGCATGTTGGTTTGTTCCCCTTTCCCTGATTGGCTCGTCCATTAATTTGAATGTCTATGATTTTAATGCTTTCCATGTTTTTTGTGTTCTCTATCTACTAATAAATTTACTAATATTTGTCCGTTATTTTTCAGTCCTTATTGAAACAAAGTTCGTTGATTGAATCCCGTTTTGATTCTTCTGAAGAGGAACACTCTACAGAAGACCAAGGTATACTCCACTAATCAATAACATCTGTAAATCAATAGTGACTATGATAAAACCTATAATAATGTATGTATGTATACTCTTTGTTCCAGAACACATGGTGGACTAACAAAACCGTAGATTGATTATCCCATCGCGTTAAGCTGAAGTCAATGTGTCCTTCTCACTCTTGAGCAATACATGCCTAGTGTCTTCATATGTTATTGGTGTTGCAACCTTCCCTTCCTTAGAGAACATGATCTTCCTGTGTATCTAGTAGTAGACTGTACCGTACCTGTTGACAGATGTCCCCTAGTACCCTCGTGTTAAGCTTTGTGTCCCAAACAACATTGGCATCTTGAGGGCATCTCCGATGAGTGAACAACCTCAATTTGTTGTTTTCCTGTGATTTTTTCTTGTGAATCCTATAATGATCAAACGAAACTTAAGAGGCTAAATACTTAGCTATAATGTCAAAAAACGAAATAAAAATATAACATGTAATTTAACATATCAAAAATGACTTTCGGAAAACATAATAAACCAGCCAATTAATATCAAGAAAAGTTATACAATCACCTACACTTTTTTAATAATAACTACACCCCTTTCTAATGCCTGATTCTTACATGCCAATTATAGGTAAGTTCCAAGCAAGCTCTTCCGTGAGACTTGATGATTTGAAATTACCATAAAGTTAGTAGATCTCGTAGGGGAAAGTTACTAATGTGAACTTAAAGATAAGTACTTTTGAGCACAATTTATGAAAGATTAATAAACGTACAAATAATAAAAGTAGAAAAGAAACCTGCACATGATGATTACTTTGGCATTGTAGTGATACTTTTACCTATATTGTATGCCTTATCCATGTACACGAATATTACCTTGAAGTCTTAAGTCTTATGCTTTCCCCCTAGAAGTAGAAGATTCAAGTTGTACTCCCGATTCCACGTGTTGTGAAGAAGTGTGTTAATTAGTAATATATACATCGCATTTATATATGTTTTTGTATTCCACTTAAATGATAATTGTTGTAATACATTGTTGTCTTTTCGTTGCAATATTTAACTGCACATTGCACATTCCTTGACTAAATAACTGTTGAACAGGTGTTTTACTGGATTCTAAGAGAACTGTTTTGATCTTATGCTACAGTTTAATGTATTCCTATATTATGTAATCTGTAAAACATCATTTTTATTAAGTATATAAAAAATGTTACGGATTGTGATCTACCAATGCAAAGATGAATTATATAAAATGTATTATTACGGTTTGTGATCTACCAATGCAATGATAAGTTATATGATTGTATTATTATAGTTTGTGATCTACCAACATAATGATAAATTATATAATTGTATTATTATGGTATGTGATCTACTAACATAATGATAAATTATATAATTGTATTATTATGTTTTGTGATCTACTAACGCAATGATAAGTTATATAATTGTATTATTATGGTTTGTGATCTACTATCGCAATGATAAGTTATATAATTGTATTATTATGGTTTGTGGTCTACCAACGCAATGATAATTTATATAATAGTATTATTATGGTGTGTGGTCTACCAACGTAATGATAAATTGTATAATTGTATTATTATGGTTTGTGATCTACTAACGCAATGATAAGTTATATAACTGTATTATTATGGTTTGTGGTCTACCAACGCAATAATAATTTATATAATAGTATTATCATGGTGTGTGGTCTACCAACGTAATGATAAATGTATAATTGTATTATTATGGTTTGTGATCTACCAACGCAATGATAAGTTATATAATTGTATTATTATGGTTTGTGGTCTACCAATGTAATGATAAATTATATACATAATTGTATTATTATGGTTTGTGATCTACCAACGCAATGATAAGTTATATAATTGTATTATTATGGTTTGTGATCTACCAATGCAATGATAAGTTATATAATTGTATTATTATGGTTTGTGGTCTACCAACGCAATGATAATTTATATAATAGTATTATTATGGTGTGTGGTCTACCAACGTAATGATAAGTTGTATAATTGTATTATTATGGTTTGTGATCTACTAACGCAATGATAAGTTATATAACTGTATTATTATGGTTTGTGGTCTACCAACGCAATGATAATTTATATAATAGTATTATTATGGTGTGTGGTCTACCAACGTAATGATAAATGTATAATTGTATTATTATGGTTTGTGATCTACCAACGCAATGATAAGTTATACAATTGTATTATTATGGTTTGTGGTCTACCAACGCAATGATAATTTATATAATAGTATTATTATGGTGTGTGGTCTACCAACGTAATGATAAATGTATAATTGTATTATTATGGTTTGTGATCTACCAACGCAATGATAAGTTATACAATTGTATTATTATGGTTTGTGGTCTACCAACGCAATGATAATTTATATAATAGTATTATTATGGTGTGTGGTCTACCAACGTAATGATAAATGTATAATTGTATTATTATGGTTTGTGATCTACCAACGCAATGATAAGTTATACAATTGTATTATTATGGTTTGTGGTCTACCAACGCAATGATAATTTATATAATAGTATTATTATGGTGTGTGGTCTACCAACGTAATGATAAATTGTATAATTGTATTATTATGGTTTGTGATCTACTAACGCAATGATAAGTTATATAATTGTATTATTATGGTTTGTGGTCTACCAACGCAATGATAATTTATATAATAGTATTATTATGGTGTGTGGTCTACCAACGTAATGATAAATTGTATAATTGTATTATTATGGTTTGTGATCTACCAACGCAATGATAAGTTATATAATTGTATTATTATGGTTTGTGATCTACCTACGCAATGATAAGTTATATAATTGTATTATTATGGTTTGTGGTCTACCAATGTAATGATAAATTATATACATAATTGTATTATTATGGTTTGTGATCTACCAACGCAATGATAAGTTATATAATTTTATTATTATGGTTTGTGATCTACCAACGCAATGATAAGTTATATAATTGTATTATTATGGTTTGTGGTCTACCAATGTAATGATAAATTATATACATAATTGTATTATTATGTTTGTGATCTACCAACGTAATGATAAGTTTATATAATTGTATTATTATGGTTTGTGATCTACTAACGCAATGATAAGTTATATAATTGTATTATGTATTATGGTTTCTGATCTACCAACGTAATGACAAGTTTATATAATTGTATTATTATTGTTTGTGATCTACCAATGTAATGATAAGTTATATAATTGTATTATTATGGTTTGTGATCTACCAACGCAATGAGAAGTTATATAATTGTATTATTATGGTTTGTGATCTACCAACGCAATGAGAAGTTATATAATTGTATTATTATGATGCAATGCAAGAATCGAAGAGTATTCTGAATGTATTTTGTTTTAAACATCGAAACATCTCTGAATATTAATGTGTGATTATTTATCTTAACAATACAAGTAACGTTAAACTCTGTTATTGCAATAATGGATCTTCTAACCTGTTTCTAGTGCAAAGTGGCTTACCTTGATGGTTCTAAACAATACCTTAGAAAGCAACAACGTCTAGCAACGCCCGCTTGACATTGACAACAGTCAGAACAAATAGCCAATCCGTCTGCTCTTGAGAGATATTATTTATGGGCTGAATTAACATAACCCAGATAAGATAACCGCGGAAAGTGAATTTATAAGTTATGACATTGGTGCTATAACAGAGTTTAACTGTACCAGCTTGCGTATATGCTTATTATAAAATATTTGTTGAAATTCTTTATAAGTATTGTAATTGCACACAAAAAAAAACACAAATATTTTAAATTTAGTCCTAAATGTTTTAGAATTGAATGTACCTAATGTAATGAACCTATTCCATCTGTGATCTCTTGCAGTGACTATCATCTTAGAACCTATATTATAAATATTTGTTGTTACCTATTGTATATGTAAGCATAATAATAATTATAACTGACTCGCTTGTTAGTGGTCAAACTTCCCTTGGGAACTATATAACCCTTCCTCCCTCCCTCAGCAACGCACTTAGTTCCCGCCTTCAAACACACGAGTTACTTTACCCAACTCGCGCTGAAGGCTGTTGAACGACATGCGTAATGCTTCCGGCATTCATGTATATTTTATATACAAGAAGCGATCCTTTGATGTGTATTTTACATGTTTTTTATCCAATTATTATATATGGTGGTTCTGGGGTTTTCTACTTAAGAAAATACAATAATAATGGCGAAACAATAATTGTATTCAAAAGCTTTTTATTTACACTTTTACACTAAATTACAAAATAATCAATAGTTTATAAATAATCCTCGTTGGCCAGACATTGTACTTCTTTAACAGTAGTACTTACTGCCGTAACTGTCATATTGTATTCAGACCTTCTCGTGAGATTCAAACTTAACAATGCCATTGGCCTCCAAACACTCCTGCCCCTCCCCATTCTTGGCAGGAGACGAACCCATCGCCTTGGAGTCTATGCTAGTCTATGCCATCAGGTAACATTTTCATTGAAGATCAATGGTACTCATTCCAACTCTTTATATAATAAAGTATGTATTGCAAAATTCATAGAAAGTTTATAAATTAATTGTCTGTAGCATTTAAATATACTTTTACTTTTGGTAAATTAATTACAATAATAATCTTATTTTGTTTCAAATTCAGAATTTCAATATTTTGTATGAAAACTGCAACCTCTTTTCCCATTGAACACACATATTATTTACACAATTCATATTAGAATTTTATTTATCTTTAATAAAAATTAATACTTATGAACCAATAAATAATAACAACCTAAAAAAAAGTTAAATAAAGTTACCCCAGGTAGCAGCATTACCAATAGAACAACAAATATAGTCATGTTATAATTACCACTTCCCAGAATCATCATAAGAAAAGTTAAAAGTTATAGATTATTGTAAGTACAGTATATTGTAATGTTAAACAATACCACTGGCATAATGAAATATTTTAACAAGTCATTTATTTAACAGTTCCATAATATTGTATAATTACATTACATTATGAGTCATTTATTTAACGAGTTATGCGTGTACACACGTACAAGGTACAAGTGTTATCTAAAGAAAATACTTCATGAACAGGTTTTATTTTTTGGACAAACATGGAAATGATTTATTGAACCGTTTACCGCATTTTCACTACAGAAGGATGCGGTACTTTTTCTATTAAAAATAAGATAAATATAAAGGGCGCATTCTGCCGGAAGCATCAATTCTTGGCACATCGTAAGATGCGTTTACCCGTAAATAGGATCATACTGTGAGCATTACTTTTACAACATTACTGTCATTATGTATTGTCATTCGTGCAATGTCATTTTACACCTGTCAATAACCCAAAACAGTTTTGAAAAACACTAGCTGACGTTTACCTGGCGTGGCTCGACTTTTCTCTACTTTCTATAAATATAATATGCATGTATAATATTATATAAACCTTACGGAAGAAATACTCTAAATGATAGTGAATACCCTATCAATATCCGTTGCGTAGTTTAGAAGAACTAAACGCAAAAATATATGGACGTGGATAGCGACATTATCTCTAAATAGTATTAAAAAAAAGGCACTATCCGCATTTCTCAGTGTATATGCACTTAGTTCTTTTAAAGTATGCAACACATCATGTTTTCACATCATTTAGAGAATTTCTTCCGGAAGGTTTATATAAATAATACATGGATATTATAATTATTAAAAGTCGAGCAATGCCGGGAAAACGTCTGTTAGTTTTAGTATAATAGAAAAAGAGAAGACATTGTAGATGCAGTTCAAATAAATGATTGAAAAACACATATTTGTTATACTACTTTTGGCCGTGAAAATCTTAAATCATATTTGAAAAACACATACCCTAAAGATTTGCATTGAACAATTGTTAGTCATAATAAAATTGTAATTTACCTATATTATGTATGTATATGTTCAAAGGTTACTTGTTCATGAAATATTTTTTCGTTGAAATGATTTATTCTCATTATTATAAAATTATATTTACAAATTTTATTATAATTCTGAAGGAAGAAAATGTTTGGTAAATTCTCAAAGGAACAAAATATATTAAGTAAGATTTTTTTTAATATTAATTATTTCAGAACGTTCCGGATTTTTCGAATGAACTGTTCCTATTTTCATCATCGAAACAAGCTTTTAAAATTAATATATAAAAGGATTTTATTGAACAAAATATTATGTATTTTTAGTTATTGCCGGCTTGAATTAATCAAATATGTTTGCACAATTATGTATGTATCGATATTAATCAAAAATATTGATTGTCTGATGGCATTTAACTTAAGACACCTAATAAACCAAATGTCTACATTTTCAAATGAATGAAATTGTTTAAATATAAATAGTCTGTAACAATAAAAGAAAATAACTTTACATGTCAGCGTGCAAAACACTTTCGAAAATGATGTTCAATTAACAAAATGATTTAATTCATTTGACTTGCGTTTATTTGTTAGTCCAGTCCATTAGACATTCAATACTTTTGTTTTAAAATTTTAGAATTTTTTTACCATCTTTATAAAAATTACAATCCGATAGTGGTATATATTTATCTGTTTATTAGAAAGTAGAAATATTCACATATCCTGTGATTAGCAATACTCAAAATGTAGAATGTTGTGAAATCTCAATAAAAATTTTCTTTGATCAAATTGTTTAATTTTTAGATAATATTTTGCCAAAAACCGAAAAACCCAACAAAATAAAAAAAGCTCAGCCATAAGAATATTTAAAAAATTATTTTTGGAAATTTTTCATTATTTTCTTGTTGAATTTTGTTTTAAAGAAAAGTTGTAATAATGACACAGAAATACTTGTAAAGTTTTTATTTCACGAAAAAATATCTTTATTATAAACGATTATACACTACAATTTTAATAAGTACAAGCGAGCCCCAAAATAATTAGAAAACTCATTAATTTGGAGTTTAAAACCTAAAAAAAGGAACGCATACCGCTCGGCCAGCAAGCATAATATATATTCAAATCTCTACATTTACATAATATGTAAATATATAAAACGTGCATTTTTGTATTTCTATAGTTTCTCAAACAATATTCACTTAATTACTCCTTCGTTTCACATCTTTTTTTGTTTATTGACTAAGGCTGTTAGAAGTCGAATTCTAGCCTTGGTTTCTTTATATTTGGCATAAGTTTGCAGTATTAATTCTTTATCATCTCCGGTTAAGCTTCTCCCGTTGAGGTCTTCATAGTTGGCTTCCATCGTCTTGATGGTGGCTCGCAGGCTGAGCTTCATCCCCTTGGCTTCTACGAGTAACTTGTTGAGTTCGTGGAGTGGTAGAATATGTAGGTTTTCATTGATAACATCTCTCCTCTCTTCAACCAGGAGAACAGCCTGGTCACTCGCCGTTGACTTGGCAGAAGATGATGCCCCTTCGTCTATTTCCTTGTTTTCTGATGACGAGTCTTTATTGTCCGCGTCGCTGTTACTTTCCTTATCCATGGATTCTGGAGATTCTTCAGGACTGTCTGAACTAGTAAATGGCAAGGCTTCATTCTCCATTATAGTCGCTAACTCGTTGCTACAGTTAAGTTTCATCTGAAAGAAAGTTATAATAATTATAAATCATATAAAGCGTGTTGAAACCATGAGATAATATAACCAGGGTTTAGAAAGGCTAACTCACAGCGTCAAAACTAGCAACGAGCCTTTTGACTACACGGTAGCGGTCGTAAAGGGGCCGGGCCGTGTCGCGATCGGGACGCGAGGATGGACGGCCACGGGCACCCTCCAGCCACAGCAGCGCCCTCTGTACTGCCGCCTTTTCTTCCACCAGCTGGGCTCGTGAACACTTCTCCAGTTGCTCGGGGCGGCCATGTGCACTACGCTTAGCTTCCAGACGCTGATAACAAAAACAACTCCTTATTACTCCATTCTAATAAAATACACTTGAAAAGAAAATACTTATTTATAAGTCTATCGTTGAAGAAAATAACTTATAATTTATAATTTGCTTACCCGCTCAATTTCCAAAACTACGTCTGCAATAGGTTTAGTCTTCAGTGACTGTTCATCGTGGGATATAATAGGCACTGGCCGAAGTATTGATTCACTAGGTCCTTTCTTAATACTCTTTTTTTCATATTTGAGTTTTCTTATTTCTGCATACATTTTCCTTAAAGTACTGTCATTCATCTTATCAGCGTGCGATGCTCTAAATCCGTGGAGTAATTCAAAGTCTACCTCGCATTTTGCAATCTTTTTTTTCAAGGTTTGTATCTTTTTGGTAATTTTGTTGAGTCGTTCATCAGGTTCTATGACTAAGTTTCCACCCAGTGCTTCGATGGATCCGTAATCACATATGTCGGGTAATATCCTCTTTTGGTTCTGTATTTCCGAGATCTCCTTGCTATACCCCGCAATATTATCATCGAGTAATGGCTCAGAGTCATCGTGGAAATTGTATAAATTTTCGAAAGATTCACTGTCATTGGGGAAATCTGAAAACTTTAAAGGTACACTGGGAACCGGCGCGTCGTTCCCAAGTTGTTGGTGTAGTGTTTTTAAATCGATAAAAGGAGTTTTCCTCAACGGAGACTGAGAGTGAACACTGGGACTTTGAGATCTGTCGCGCATTTTTTTGGCGTTTTCATTTATTGAAGTTGTATTTTTGAAATGGTTTTTCGTTTGACCAATTTCCTTTTCTGCATTAAAATGTTTAGAGTCTTCTTCATCGTATATCCTTTCGTAATTTCCTTTGGATTTACTTACGGAACTTATGTTATTTTGCGAATCGTGCATAACGGAATTGGAAGAATCTCTCTGGCTCGAACTTTTCCCACTCCTCTTGCTTTTCCGAGAAGAGTTTTCATTGGAAATGAGATCATTTTCCTTGAGGGAGCCTGAGGTGGGTCCAGGCAGATGCTTGGGCTGACGGCGCTGGGGCGCGCGGCGAGTGCGGGAGCGTCGCTCGCTGCTGCGCGCCTTCTCAGCCGCTTCGCTCTCCATCTCCCATGCGCCGCCCCCGGCCCCCGCGGGCTCGCACAATTGAGCCCGCCCGAAAGCATTAGGGTCCCGGTTTGGAGATATTTTCTTAGGAAATAAGATATACTCGTGAATACTGGACCTCGAAGGAGAGCTATCATTCTTACTATATTTTTGCCGCACGTTACCATAGTATTCGAGAGAATTCTCATTGTCAAGATCTTGAACCGAGAATCTTGAAAACTTTTCACCGATCATAGCGGATTTGTTAATATCTTTAACGTGCACGCTGTCGTTGCTGGTCTCAAGGCGGTTGTGAGCGCGCAGGGGCAAGTGGTTGTCTTCGCTACTCTGCGCGTGCGATGAAGCAGATTGCGCTTGCGTGCGGCCCATTGGCTTCTTGTACTTTTCAAAGTCCTCGTGGGAGGACACCCGGCGGATATTGTCTTCGGAGACTATTCTCACCTCCACCGACCGCTCCTCACTATTAGACCTGGTGACTTTGCACTCGTGCGCCGAGAAGCTGCCTGAGTCTTGCCTCTCTTTCCTCTTGCGGGTTAAGGTTTCTCCACAGAAGTCTTCCACATTAGCGTTTTCTTCGATTTTGGGAAGAAACTTTTCAACGTCTGATAAATTGTAAATCAGATCAGATGGCAAGAGTTGGTTTGCGAATGGCTTGCGCTTTATGTCCTCAATGTTGAGTAAGGTTGAAGCGTCGGTTGGTGTGGAGGTCTTGATGTAGGTGGACACCATCTTGGAGATGATGGCGCAGGTGCCAGTGTGTTCTGTGTTGGAGTTGGCTGTCTGTCCTTGTCCACCCGTGTTCCCCGGCTCCATGTACTTCCCTGTTTGCTGACCCTCATAGGACAAGATGTCCCCGCTGTCCTGCACTACGCGCTGCTCCTCCTCTGTTGCGCCGCACTGCAATCACACCAAATAAACAAACAAATTCAACAGCACGTCATCAACACCAAAACTCAAATATCAAGCGTCAACTGAAAACTAAATTATAAGTTGTAAATATACCAAAAACACAATAATATTTATAATACGTACAACTCCAATAAAATAAACAGTTTAGTTAGTGGAATATAATATAGGTTCCTTAAATTTTAGTAAATCAAATATTCTTGATTACATAAAAAGTTGATTATATCGTGAAAAATATAATAATAATTTTTTAAGGTTAATTCAGCCAAGCTGTGTTAGTTCCTTAAAGCATTCTGTGTTCAAATTGAAGTTTTAAAAATCATTGTCAATACGTTTAAAACACATTGTTTCAGCAAACCTTGTTATAGCCATTGAGTTATAGATAAATAGAGTCTACATTCATTGCAATATCACTAAAATATTGTTCCCGTGCGGGAAGTAGAAAGGGGGGTGTGGAGGCTGTCGATGTCGCTCGAATCCTTCCGACCGTGAACAAACTCCACGAATGGAGTGGAAGGTGACCATCCGCGCAAACTCTTCTCGAGTTTTTAACATTGATAAGTCAATTTACACAACTACTGATAATGGTACAACCCTAATTACCGATGAAAGGTTATACATTGCTTTCCCAATATTTCCCGTACGACTTGTACAACATCTCAGAGTGCTAGTAGGCATTTTGAAGTTATCGCCGGAGACCTGCGCCCGGCGAGCACTTATAACCGACTGATGCCCGTGATATCTCACATTAGACAAAGAACCCACATGCGTGGCCCATACTTTGAACGCTAAAGCTGGCTCTACCTATATACCTCAATGGTTGTACCATGCAAAAGAAACGATTTAGGATCTCTAGTAAACGTGAAAGGCATTGATTATTTTTATAACACATATGTTATGTTTTGACCATTTTGAAATCAAAATTGTTCAGCCAGGTTGTTTGCACAAATATCATTTAGATGGGTAGAATGTTGTATTTTTAAGGAATTGAGTTTTTATATGGATAAAACTATGTATTCATATTCCGTATGTACATGCGCAAACAAACAATACATCATAACTTGTGTTTTTTCCTAAAATAATTATTTATATTAACGCCATCTATAAATGAGCAGTTTATGAATAATTTTAAGTATTCCCAAAAGAAGTATGAAACGAAACCGAGCCGCACATCTCGCGTCGCTGTTAGGCATTTATTTTTGCTGCATATCATCTGCATACTACCATCAGAATGTAGGGAAACGTCAGAAGTTAAAATACCGTATAATATTAATAATTCCCAAAACTTCTGGCGTTTCCCATACATTCTGATGGCAACATGTTACACTAGCGCCTCCTAGCGGCATGAGTTGGGCGCCTTGGTTTTCTCTCATACGTTTTAATGGATTTTATGTGATAGTTTTTAAATTTATGTTAAGTCATACAAGAATCCCAACTGCTCAAAATATTAAAGCGTCTATTGACTCTGTCTTTGATGGTTTATTAAAATACTTTCAATATATTTATTAATATTAATTTATGAAAAAATATGTCAATATTATATTTCAATATTTTTAATATATTCAATAATTCAAAACACTTATAAATTTTGTTTTTCCTCCTTCATACAATCCGGGCCTCTTCAAGACACGCATTTAAATCCTTTCCTACAGCCACTAACTTAACCCTCCTCACAGGGCTGCCCAACCAGGTGGCGACGCACAGTGGGCTGAAAATCGCCTTTCATAGACATAGAGACTTGAATTTTCAAGGGTCTTTTTTTTGGCTAGAAATGGATTCTGCTGATCAAAATTTCGTATGAAGCAATTTTGTGTACAAATGAAGGAGTTATTTATGAATCATTTTTTTATGAAAAATTTGTATGGCACTGACATTAAACATGAGGCTATCTCTGGAATCATAAGGTTGGCCATTATATCCTTACACACAGACATACTACTATTTATTTGTATTTTTTTGACATACTTCGTATTGTGGCGCAACTTGCGCTTTTTTTTTGAAAAATCCTCAAAGTTCAAAAAAAACTTTTTTACGTTAATGATTCATTTTAATGCTTAAATGTTTTACATATGAGTATGCTTTTTCTAATTTACAATATTTTATTGACACTATAAACCAAAATAGTCTAACAAAAGTTTTTTTACCAATGTGGCGATATATCTACTATTCATAGTAAGTACTTGGAACTTTTAATTGTATTGGATTTTATGATTAACAAACAGTTGTACACACACATTTGATTTGTATTTAAAAAAATCATCAAAAATAAAATCAGTTACTAAATAAAACTAAATAACAAATTTTAAATACTGAATTAGTAGAAAAAATACAATATTTAAGAATCAATAAATAATAAAAGTTAAACTTCTTCGTCACCATCAGAATTCACTTCAGAATCAGGCTCTACAATTGACATTACATTTAAAATCCTATAATCGTCTGATTGTTGCCTAACCACAGTTTGAGAATAACCTCACAAGTCGAAACAGCTGTAACTAAAATACAAAATAAAATACTTGCAGAACTTTAAAATAAGTTATTATTATTAAATTTAATTTTGATTAATTTATTCAAAAATAAATGGAGTTCTACGAATTAAACACAAAAACAATAAATAAAAAACTAACTTTTATGATTTCTTAAACTGTTTTGGCTTGCAGTGTAAATAAAATATTGTAAACTAGACAAAGCATACTCATATGTAAAGCATTTAAACATTAAAATGAATCATCAACATAAAAAAGTTTTTTTTTCAACTTTGAGGATTTAAAAAAAAAACAACCAAAAAAATACAAATAAATAGTAGTATATCTATGTGTAAGGATATAATGGCCAACCTTATGATTCCATAGATAGCCTCATTTCTAATGTCAGTGCCATACAAATTTTTCATAAAAAAATGATTCATAAAGAACTCCTTCATTTGTACACGAAATTGCTTCATACGAAATTTTATAGCATAGTAATGATCAGCAGAATCCATTTCTAGCCCAAAAAAAGACCCTTGAAAATTCAAGTCTCTATGTCTATGAAAGGCGATTTTCAGCCCACTGTGCGACGTATCTCCCCTGGCTTTACACTGTAGGCAGGGGCGCTCTTAAAAAAATTAAAAAAATACAAAAATGTGTTTTGAACATCAACGTTGACGATTATTTATAACTTCGACTTGAACACAGATTGCTACACGGAACTAACACAGCTTTGCTGAATTAACCTTTGAAATTTTTTTTTATTATATTTTCATGATGTAATCCACATTTCACGTAATCAAGAATATTTTATTTGCTAGAATTTAACGAAATCATTTCAACATATAACCTGTCAACGTTTATTGGCACCCTGAAAAATGACTTGGGTGTGTTTTTGTTGTTTGTTCGTAAACTGAACCATTGAACCTAATTGTTTACACATTTTAATATTTTTTGATCAATATTGATCAAAAGACAAATTAGAAAGCGCAAAACACCGAGACCAAGTACCAAATAAATTGAAAGGAATGTCAAATTCAACATTCTACACTAACTCCCTCTAGCGGCTAGAGTTATTGATGTTGCCACTATTTCACAAGAGTTGGACGTATTATTAATATTATAGGGTATTTGATAATACCCACTTTGGGTACCTGCAAGTAAAGCTCGAAGGAAAAAGCGGGAATATTATTTCTCCATTTATCTTTTAAGTAAGTTAGTACCTACCTACTTACGGAACAACATTATCAGTAGACATTATTTTAAAAATAAACTAATGAATCAACAAACGACGGAACTGCAGCAAAAGACGGATAATATTTTGCATCCCAGGGGAATTCAGTATACTTCCAGAAATGTTTGAAATGTTCCCAAGGTCGTGCTTTTGCCCTTGCGAATTTTCCCCGAAAAATGGATTTTCCTTGACAAAAAATACTTGTGTTTGTATTACGTACAAAAGTGAAAACAACGATAACCAATTAACCAGTGCCCTAAATAAGCAATACAGAAATAAATCGAAAGAAATAATATACATACCTACCAACTTTATTATCGAAAGGAATCTCGATCACATTTTCATTTGACTATTAAACTAAATGCTTTACATTGGTATATAACAAGTTTTACCGTAGGAATTACGTACGTAATCGACACTAGTCAGAACGATTCTAGTTGCTAATGACACCTGAGTGGAAATTCATGTAGTGTAATCCTCAATAACAAAAGTGATTATCCGATTGAATGCTTACCTAGGTACATCGAATATCGATCGATTTTATTTTTAACCACCTTAGCTGTAGCACTTAAATTATTAAGTCTTAATCATTGACATCATAGTAGGTACCTGCATCGGTTGTATAGATAGGTACCATTAAAAGAATTATAAAATATGAATAGTTTTCGGTTTCGCCCTTTTAAAATTTTATACGCGGACAACACCTATTCTAAAAACTACAAGCGGCTCCATGGAGAGCGGCATAATGGCGGCATGAACCTAAAAAAACCATGGACAGAGCATTACTGCGATTTTGTATGAATGGCATTGAAGCCAAATCTAGGGTGAGGGGAAATTACCTGGCAGTCATCTTGTACGACTAACTTTTCAACTGATTTGTATGCAAAGTGATGCATAATGAACTATTATTATTTCATTTGTATGTCGTTAATGCAGTTATAACGGCTTACGATATTTTTGGGGTATTTGATAAGACATGGAATAGGATAAGACGTTAAAAATTTTAAGTAGGTTTTGGCATTTTTCATACATCTTCCCCCTCACCCCGCGGTTTCAAATTATTCTCAAATTGCTCCGTCCTGGGCTTTTTAGGTTCATGTCTGTATTATTTAGGGCTCATTAATTATTAATTTATTCACCGTCCTAGCAATGATTATTATTAACGAAGAATGATATTGATCGAGGAAACTTTATTTAGAAAATTTTACGTCTATCTAACAATTATTTCAGTCGATTCCCAAAGGGTCAGCATTATAATGGGTCATAGACTAGAACCCAAGATTCAATCCATACTACCTATACATAAATGCCCACTTACATTTAACTTAAATGGGCTCCGCGGAGGCCCGGGGTTCCGAGACTCCCACGGCCATGGGGGCGCCGGGGGGCATGCTCCCAGTTAGAGGGATCTTCTCCCTCAACTGAAGGCAGAAACATGTTTACATTGCATTTGTGAACAAAAAAATGCCCGGTGCGGCCCTGGTCAGCGATCTACCATTATAACTATTTTTTTAGAACTACATGTGTATAGTTTTTTTCTAGTGAAGATAAATCGAGAAACTAGACGAATTTATAAATATTTCTGATGGACTTAAAACATGGTGACAGTTATTTCTCCCCAACTCCCAATAGCACGAATATTATGGAAATAATGTTTTAACAAATAAATTTCCATTATTCTGTTTTTGCGTTTGTTGAAAAAAAATACATATTTATAATTTAAAAAAAAACATGTGATCGTAAATGTCTCAGAAAATAATACTCGTTGTAAGTATGTACTAAAGGTAAGTATCTATATTTTTTGTGAACATTGCGATGTTTTATAACTTCGACGCCTTGGTATTACGCTTGTAATGGTTTTAAATCAATAATAATCAAAGTGCATTTTCATAACAATTTAGCGGGAATAAGCAGAAGAAGCTGGTCGTGTCGCGGCGTGGAGAGGTGCGGGTGTAAAGGCAAGTAGCATCCAATTAGCAGTTTGTTGGTTGGTTGGTTGTTTGCAGTAAGTACTCACGAAGCAGTGTCTGGCGGCGCCTATGATGGCCTGCAGCAGATGCGCAATGGCTGCTAGACTGGCTGCTCGCCAACGCCTCCCACGGCCGGAACCGCAGCTGCGGAGATATCAACACATTATATCGGTCCTACTCCAGCGGGGGAATCTAATAATGACCGGACACCGAGCCGCTCTACGCTCATAACAAACATTATACATCAGCTGACTGCCTACTGTCTACTGCTGTCCTACTACTCTACTGCGGCTGCACGGAAAGAATATATCAAAACATCAAAACATGCCTACCTAGTACTTACACACATTATATAGTATATCTGTCTGATAAGAAGAGCAGAACTTCGGGTGAGCCGAACTCTCCCGAGCGATGGACGAAGGCAGTCCGGCAGTCGCCGCAGGTTACTCGTTACTCGTTATCTCGACATGTTTACATTCCTAACTTTATTCTCTGCGTAAAGAAATTTTACCTAGGCAAACTCTATTATTTTATGGTGCTCAGATTAGTATTGAAATACCAAACCGTCAATACAATGCGTGAAAACAAAGCAACTTTTCAATCGTTAAAATGTTTGTAATTACCTGCGTAAATAACCTCCGGAGGCGGCTAGCGCGGCGTAAACAGAAAACACTCGCATGCAACGAGACACAAACTTGGATATTACTCGTACTTCGTGCTCGGAATGAATTCCATTACATTAGTTGGGTTTGGCTGTCACTTGGAGGCACCTACTACCGACTGCCACAAGCTGACTGCACCATGTCGCGTGAATGTTCAACATCAGAGAAAAACTCGCGAATTGATGTCCAGTGATTTTTGGCTCGACTTCTAGCGCGTTCTTAGCCCCGTACACGCCCGGGCATGTATGTATTTTACGCTTTATGGATGTATTCAGTGTATTCGCGCGTTTTTGTCGACTTGGCGTAATCTAAACACGGAATAATTCGCTATTTCCCAACCCGTATGTTTTAGGTTTCAATATTCCTTCTTTCTTTTCGAGTGGATGGGTTAAAAATAATATCTAATCTAAGCCCAAGCAAAGTGGTACTGTTTCATACACAAACCATTACTGAAGACGTCCTTGGGGAAAATGATTATTGTAACTTATATTAAACTTATTATAATCCTTAAAATATACTCAAATAGGTAACTAGGTATGTACGCTTCGCAATTAATTATTCCATTCTATTTATATTGGGGTGAATTATTACATAATAATATAATAAGCGTGCGTAGTAGTAGATTCCAATTTATTTAACAATATAAACAATCACATCATCAACACAACCGCAGCATATTAATCTATATTGAGTGAACGTTTACCTACATTCTACTACATGCCAACATGCTCTATAGTAAGATGACCATTTTTTTTTGTATACCAGGAAATTCTCTAAACAAATCTTTTCTAAGAAAAAATGTTAGCTTGAAAAATATGAAATCCTGAATTTTATATCCTGCCCAAATTGTATCCCCAGTGGCCCGCTTTCTGAAAATGCGCGTGTTTAGGAACTATTGACAATAATTCTAAAATATTTATTGCACAAGTACACAGAAAGTGCAAAGGGTATAGCTTATAGGTGCATCCTATTTCTTACAGCTAACCCAATTTACAATAAATATAATGCATATTATAATATTACATTGTTTAAGTATACAAATAGACACAGGTATTTAATTCACGTAAATTATTCGCTTATGCCTAAGACACATTATTACGCTATACGCATCAACGCTTATTTGGGAGTGGCCTAAGCAGATTATGTGTTGAGGTGTCACATTACGCTATAATCTTCCTCGGGAGAGGTGTTCAAATCAATTGGGGAACTGCCGCGGAAAATCATTTCTTTATTATAGGATCTGTCACCTTGACAGATTACATCCGCTTGATCATGGTGCTCTGTAATTTTATGCGACCCCCTACGGCAAGGGGTCGCATCATTTTCGAATATCGCCTGGCTAGCAGATCACAGCATATCATAGTCGCCACGCCCACACTTCTTATAACACATAATTTGTCCGGTGTGACTGTTCTGTATGGGATTGTATGGCAAGAGATATGGTCTTATATAAAACGCTTTGATGCGCACAGCGTAATGTGTCGCCACCCTTAAGGTTTAGTGACATTTGTTTAAAAGGAATGTTTTTAGTGATGATTTAAATAGGAGTATATCATATTTTTGTTTAATATTATGTGGAAGGTTGTTACATAATTTAATAGCCATGTAGGTAGTTTTTGAAATATGGTTTTGTTTGCTTGTGGTTTTCTGTAAATCTTGTCGCGTGTTTATGCTTTGAGTGTTTTACTAACAAATTGTCTAGAGATAATTATTAGATCATTGCATTTTTTTCTGAGTGCGATAACGACTAACCAGGATAGATAAAAAAACAAGTAAGTGGGCACTGTACTGGTAAACCCAGTGCGAATGGTCACCTTACCCTATCGTCTACACACCAACAACAAACATCACATTCATTTATCCGAGTAGTGGTGGACTAAAAATACGCGCAATAGGAATATCGGATACACACATCTGTGTGTTATGGCCGATGGAATACAGACTACAGACATAATATGGCGATAGGGAGAGTTTACTCAATCGGTACTCTATTCATTAGCAGCAATACACTGGAATACTGGTATACACTGTATACAGCGAAGTCGCAGAGGTAACACCACGCCCTCGGCTAACTAAGTAGATTCGCTCTTAGACTCGGTGTCGGCTCAGTAGTGCAATATTGTAGTTTCAAGTCTGAAGGTCAAGAACTAGCAGGGTCACGATAATAATAATACGTAGGTACCGTTTGGAACATCAATGATCAATAATCGCAGATCACTGATCAGGGATCAATATTTTGATCGTTTAGCACTCGACTCCATCAATAAAGCACATGCGATAGCTCGAATCAACGATGATAAATGCGCTTTTCCCTAACTGCGAGTAGGCGGCATATTTTAGAGACGCGACAAATCGAAGTTATTGAATGACAGCTAAACTTGGCAAAATAAAGATATCTATTTCGGAAAGATCGATTATTTGCGTCATCTTATATTCGAAACACTATAGGTAATAGGTATGCATTCGAAACTTATGCGATTTAAAAAATAATCGATAATCTTGTTCCATTCTAAAAAAAGAATTTAATTCTAAAACCGAATTCTAAAAATATTAATTTAAAACATTCCGACCTTTTGGAATCTAAAATCGATTCAACATGTACCGATTTAACTAATCAGTACCATTAGGTACTGATTAGTTAAATCAACTGAATCAAACGGTCTTGATGTCAATACATATTATTAGAATTCATTTTCAAAAGAAGCTGTTTGATGTTTCGTGTTTTCCCAACGATGTATTTATATTCACACTAATATCTAGTACCGAATTATTTATATGTGAGAGCGAATTGGTGAATTTACGTATAAAGTTAATTTACTAGAGTTGTTTATCATTTTACAGTTTAATAATAAAATTAACCATTTTGGGAAAGCTGTCACTATACCTACCACCTACGCAAGTGAGACATAAATGTAAATTTAATATCGATGAACTACAAGTAATATAAACTTAAAGCATTCATTTTAATGCATTCTAAATATATCTAACAACAAACAATTTGAAGTAAACTATTCATTTTATTTTATTTGATAAAAACATCGCTGTTTCGAGGCACCCTGTAGTCTGTACCGTATACAACTCTAACAGCTGTACGGATATAAAATACAGGGAACCGGAAATAATAAAGGTGTTTCGAACGGCCTTGATCAGTGGCGTAGCTCGAAAGGATTAAAATAGGTACACGGTTAATACCCACTTTTAATAGAAAACCATTGTGTATCAGTTAGATAATAATGAGAATATTGAAAATAATGCATTTAGTAGCTATTTAGTAAAAAAACGGATAATTTGATGTATTTTCTTCTGACTGACAATCTAAGAACATATTTTAGGGACATACGCTAATATTTTGATTTAAATACGAAAAGAAAAAAAAACTAACCTTAAAACTTTGGCATCAACAACAATGGCCGCCAAATAAAAATCGGTTTTAAATTTAACGAAATAATTATTAAAATGCATTATTTTCCACTTCCGGAAACTTAAATACTTACTTCTCATTATTATTTAACTAGTACAAAGTATTTTTAAAACAAAATGTGCTTATTAAGCGTGTCCCTATTTTCAGTATATTTACCATAACTTTTAAGCAAATAACTTGACCAACTCACCAAATTAGAGTCCAATTAGATTCTCGCAAGTTCCCAATAAGATACCAACTGGAAATCACTGGCCTCAGTTCACATGAGATTCGACAGAAGAAGTGATGATTGTTGTAAAAAACGAGAAGGCAGGTGGTAACTAGTTATGATGTTTAATACGCGGTGCAGATGCAAAGACTAGTGTGTTTACAATCTCTCAGACTAATGCTGGCCATATTTTACATCCTCACAAACATACATGTACATGACATTTTCATTCTCAGCAACACAGCAGTAACTACAAGGTGGAAAGATTGTCACGATCAATCAAATCACATGCGGAGTTAATTAAATGTTTGTTACATATCGTCTTGCCTGCTTCGCTGGAAACTGCGTTACGAAGAACATACGTAGCGGGTGATAAAGCATAATTTGTAATACATGATATATTTAATACTTACGTGTGACTTGACAGGAAGGCTGCTGATTAAGACGTGCGGGTAGGTTGTACTTGTAAGTATTCTTGCAGGCTTACGCGCGGAGTCACGGGTCACTCGCGATCGATATAATATTGCACTCGCGGACAGAAAACTTACAAATTATCGGTAATCATTTTCCGACACTCGCGGCACTAAACAATGGAAATTCAAATGTCCAATTAATAATAATGAACCGCACTGATACACTTGTGGCTAGCGCGTAGCACGGTTGTAGCAAGTGTTTGTCATCTGATGGTGGTCGTTCGGTGTTCAGTGTTCAGTGTTCAGTGGAGGGGGGTGCGATCATCGCTGATCGTCCGCGGCGGCTAGGGCTGCGGGGGCGGGGGGCGCTGGAGGGGCGGACCCCGGGGGAGGGCGCATGTCCCACTCGCGGCACATGGCACTGTCTAGGGCTGCTTCAGGAAGTGTGTGGACACCAGCCGGTAGCTCAGCATGGGCGGGCGGGCACTGTCCACATCTTCCTGTACCTGGAATTCAAAAACATACACACATTCAATAAACATTCTAGTTGCCTTGGAGTTGTAGTGGGATGTCTCACGGTATATATCCAGAAAAGTGGGATGGGCGGTTAATAGGCACATTTTATATTGAAAAACACTCTGTACCTATCGTGCAACAATGAGAAACAACTATTTCAGATGATAATAACTGATATTTTGACGAAATATTATATTAGGCTATTATTATATTTTTTTACTAAACCCAGACTAAAAACCCAAGAACCTATACATATATATGTGTACTAAAACCTTTATATTCTTGAGATCATATTTTGGGTTAAATAAGACAAGGAAAATAACTAACCTTAAACTTCAATAACAATGGCCGCCGAGTAAACAAACGAAACAACAACGAAATAACTATTAAAATGTATTATTTTTCAATTATGCAAACTGAAATACTTACTAGTTCTCATTAGTATCTAACTAATACAAAGTGTTTTTTTTAAAGTGCGTATATTAACCGTGTCTCAATTTTCTGTATTAAATGTATTCATTGAGACATTTTTTATTATATTTGTCATCTTTTGAGATGCTCTATGGAGGGTCTTTTTGAAGGAAAGGAAGGAGAGGAATTTAAACAGTATGAGGGTTGGGTAGGAATCTAGGGATCAGTGTGACTAGGAGTGACGGACATATGAATATATCCCTGCCACTGCGGTGCAAGCGACGGTCAAGAGACCAGTTGGAGAGGTCAAAGGGTCTCCCCAAACCAGCCTCTCCCGATCTGGCCCGCCACGCAGCTGGTGGGCAGGCACATCCTGAACACACTTCACCCGATGAACCTGGGCAACCCTGCTAAGTCACCAAACGTAGCCAACCACTTGGGGTGACCTATGGAAGAGGTGTTTATCCAATAAATGGTACCCAAATCCACCTCCCACTTGTGTGTTTATTTTAGATTTTAATTTAAAAGAAATATACGTACATATATTACGGGAGGATTTGTTTCGGAGAATTTGAACAATTCATCAAATTTCAACGTTCATTTCCGGGGTCTGTGAAAGTCCTATGCAAGTTCTGTTAATATATCATTATAGGTTATTGGCTAGACTGAAATAAAAACAGAACTTGAAAAAATCTTTCGTGGAACTGGAAAATGAACGTTGAAATTTGATGAATTGTTCAGATTCTCCGAAACAACCCGTCCTAAATACATCCATTTGAATTTTAGTTTTGTTTTCTTGATCGAATGAATGAAGTGGAAATTAAAGCACTTCCAGCTGATCAAGCTGCAACTAGACAGATAAATCCGTTGCCGAAAACAATGCATTCTATCAACTCACGCACGCACAAGCATTTCTCTAAAAAAATTACAGCGGTAAATACACAATATCTCGGTAGCATCCAATTAGGATTTGGCTTATGTGATAGCGCGGTTCACTCATTTTAGTCGATCCCTGGGGAGGAAGGTTCAATCCTCGGTCAAACCAAAAAAAGCAGATTTGAGAAAAACAACCTTTTAATAAAAATATTGTTTTTTTTCGGGGTTGATTTTTATTTATTCAGTGCCATAGTAATAGATTTCGCCATAACGAAATTTTACAGACGAATTTCATTGACAGATAACCTAAAAAAACTTTTTTTAGATGTCCCACCAGAACTCTCAGGCGAACTATAACTTAAATAATTCGGAGTAGGCATTATGTCCGTGGCGTGCCGCCCCTGGCCGCAGTCTGCAACTGAGGACTGGGCGACTGAGGACTGAGGTGAAATGAAAGGGCAGGGCTGGCTAACAACTTTTGACACTGAGCGGCAGGTTCGACCTTCACAGTACATTGCGGCGCTCTCTGACTGTGACGTCACCTGCACCGGGTCGACCAGAATATACTCGTATTCATCGCGGACGGATCATATTTCAATTAGAGCAAGTACCTACCGTGTAGTGTTTGCCGCGGTTGCAATTTGGGAAGCTAGGAATTTTTGTAGTTTTGTGCAACCGGTGTGTCACTATTTACTGTAGTTATGCTGGATACGGTACCATTAATTTACTAGTTCCTATTCATATAGGAGACTGGAGATAATGGTACCAAGGGTCGGTAGTACCAAAGCGAATAACTTGCTAACTATAATAAGTACGTATATGATGCGTCTTCAGGCGATGGCCCTGACACGTGCGGGCTTGTCGCCAGTCGCCGGCCCCAAGCCAAACAGCTCTTGGTGCTAAAACCCACAAGGACGCTGTATTAGGTATTATGTATTATCAGCGCCTTGGATCCTTGGTTCCTTGGCGCCTTGGCAAGACGACGCCTGGAGCGGACTGCTCCATTTGCGCCTGCAAAAGACCGGCCCTGGGTCAGGGTCAGTTGTAGCGTTTCCCCCGATCTGTTAATGCGCTTATAGTTTAATTTCTATAAGATAAATAATAATATAAGAGAAATAATAATATAAGAATTTGGTAAACAATTAAATTATTTGCCGCTGAGTATGAGTATTTTCTTCATAAAACTTATAGGTACCTAAGATGCAGAGAAAGATAAAAGTCGAATTGATACAACTGTCCCGGTCTTCTCTACCTATTGCATAAAATACAATAATATTGCATAAAAAAGTGTTTTGCGTTCCGACAGCATAAATAGCAATATATTGATTCTCCCATTATATTTTTCCGTTGTCATAAAATTATTTAAAAATAGTCGGCAAAAGAATTTTTATTATTTTAGATCACGTGCCGAAATTGGAATATGTACCTATCTACGTACCTACATGTTTGTGTATTGTGAGAACTTTAATTATGAAGATAGTCCATAGAATCTGACAAGTTTTGACAAGTCGAAAACGATAGGTACCGGTATCGATTGTGGAGTATCGATGACGGATGTCCTACCCCTCGAGTAAAGCACCCCATCCCTATGGAGCGACGCCATGTTTTATTTGTGAAGGCGCGCTTTCGAAAACGGCCACTTTGGAGATTTTGTCGGAGGGCTTGAAATGACGGTGCGCGTCTAATTGAATGGCTCTTGTTACATTAGATTAGACCAAGAGTATTATGTACTTACACAGTGTTCAATTTATTAGACACAGTGCTGCTATTATTATATACGTAAGTACCTATAACGTAGGAACGGTAAATAAAATCAAAATACTAAAATTCATATGGGGATATTATATCATCATCAATTTAAATATCATAGTCTAATTACTCTAAATGCATAATTACGTATTTCTGCAGTCATTTAAAATATATGCATATCATGCTATAAATTTAATATCCTTCATTATATTTACATTACTTACCGATCTGCATTAATAAGACTTTGGTCCGGTTTATGGCGGAGCAGTCTGCTGTCTAATGCGACGGATTTGCAATTTACAGTGTTTGTTTGCGCCGTGTCGCTGATTCAATCCTGGGTAAGTTTCTTATCACTCAACACACAATATACACCATTAGTCTCCTCTACGAATTTCTACCGCCATAATATAACACAGGAACTTCCTTTGAAATCTTTAAACTTTTAAAAAGTGTATGTTATTTTTTAAGATAATCTCTATTCCGATGCCGAGGTGAAAAAGTAATTTATATGAAATTCCCTCAAAAAAGTAAGGTGTGGTTCTGTTATTTAATACCGGGTTCAGATGGTCCGATTTTAGTTGATCGATTTTTATTAGACGACAAAAATTGAACAAGATTTAGTTCAGACGTTTCAGTTTAACTCGAACCGATATTGATAATCAAGATAGCGTCAACTGAATCCCACAAAAATAAAATCTGGTGCTCACCGCTAATTTTATAGTTAACAAACGTTTTATAAAATTTTCAAGCCGTTTTACATCAAATATTTTAATGGTAAGATCCTGTTTTTATTAATCTTAAATATAAATAACTAACATCGCATATGGATCCCTCTAGAAACATTTGAAATTTAGTAATACGTTCATCAGAAATTATTAAAATGTGAGCGTCGAGTAAACCACGCGAACCCAGCTTCACGAAGATTAGAATAATATATCGGGGGTGAGAGGAATGGGGTAACTAGCTGCGGGGAGATAGAGCTCGTGCGAGCTAAGAAAAATATACTATAGATTGTACCCTCCAGTATTGGAAAAGACCAAAATAATTGTGTTTTCTTGTGTTCGGTATTTTTACCGAATATAATTGGAGTATCGCCACAAAATCAACATTCTCATACAAATATATTCTCCAATTTATGTTTTAGAAATATTTTGACGGTATTACTTGCTTAATTTAACTGTTATGTTCAATTATTCTTTATGGTTTATTTATACCGCTGATATTTTATAAATAAGTTACAATAACATGTCGGAAATAAATAGTACTCGTGTATATTGGCGGAATCTCTAATGTCTAAATAGTATAAAATAAAGTCTGTTTGTGCGCTTAGTTCTTCTAAACTAAGCAACGGATTTTGATAGGGTTTTCACTATCATTTAGAGAATTTCTTCCGGAAGGTTTATAAACATAATGCACACAAATTAGAGAAGTCGAGCAACGTCGGGTCAGCTCATCAGCTGCTTAGTAATAAAATATAAAAGTGATGTGATGGTTTGGAGTGAGGTTTTGAATTTTTGAATTCTAGTGTACCTAAAAAATGTGCCTATTTTTAAGGTGGAGATAATATTGTTCTAAAGAAATGGAAAATATTGTTTTACACGATCGTGCCACTTTTCCTGGGGCGTGCCCGATTTCCACCATTCTCTACTGCAGGGGTGCTCAAACGGTCGATCGCGATCGACCGGTCGATCGCGAGTGCTTTTTGAGTCGATCTCGAGAAAAATTTCCCATTTTTCATGCCTTCTTTTTTATTATTTATTTGTAGCTTGTAGCGAACTGAGTTACTGAACGGAGTGTTCTGGAACATTGCAGATAATATCAGATATACATCTCATAGCCACAACATCTGACACAAAATTCTGGTATTTTATATCTGAAGATAAATATCCGAATCTAAGGCAAATCGCCCTTCAGTTGACGGCAATGTTTGGGTCAACTTACTTGTGCGAGTCTGCATTTTCTGAAATGAAGATAATTATGTCAAAATATCGCAATCGACTAACTGACGAACATATGTCATCGTGCTTGCGATTAGCACTCGGTAATTACGTACCATCGTATGAAAAGTATGCTGAGGACATGCAGTGCCACGCTTCAACATCCAAAGTCATTATTTAGTTATGTTTAGAAACTAGAACTCGTTTGTTTTTTGTAAGAAAAAATAAACAATTTTGAATAAATATAAGTTTTTTGTTGACTTTTTAATGCAGACCTCCACCTACCTTGACTAAAAAAATGCATATTGCGAACTAATTTCTGTCGTTCCTCCAAATTCTATGTGGATTCGTGGCCATGCAATTGTGCAACGCCTGCGCCACGATACACCCTACCTACATAGACGACAATCCTACATCACACATACTTGCAGCCTCTCAGAGTCGATCGATCGGAATATAATAATATTGAGGTAGATCGCCAGCATTTCAAGTTTGAGCACCCCTGCTCTACTGTATACCACATTGTTACCATTAAAAAATTACATTATCTCGAATTTTATTCGACTTCGTATCTCATTCCAGTGCAGAGATAGTGTGAAGTCTTCCCTGGGCGTCCCCGACTTCTTATACCATTCAAACCACTCTCTCAATAACTCCATAAAATAAGTCCACAGGGAACAAACGAATATTCATGTTTATATATATGTTGTATATATAGATTATGATGTCACATCACAAAGTATCTGCTTCATATGATTGTTTTTTTAAATTTTCCAAATATAATAGTCGTATACGATATCAGGCAGTGTAAAAGAGACGGAGGGTGTGTTAAATGGGCTAGAACCAATATATAAGTCAGTGGCGACATCGATTTCGTTTAAATCAACATGGAAGGCTTTTCTAGTGTGTGTCGACTATTTGGTGACCTACCGTATGTAATAAGATGAGAAAAATAATTTTATTATAATTTATAATAAGTATTTGAACAATTGAAACTGGAAAACATTGTTTAAATGTGCACGGAGAAAAAATAGAATTTCTAATTTATCAAAAATGTCTTTAAATTATTGGTAATCCGGATAAAACGGGATTGAAGGCCATTACTTGAAAAACTTTAAGAAATTTCTTAGTATATCGGAACATGTGTTCATGCACCTGCATTTACCTTGATAATATACAATGACGAAATGGGAAAATATTAGAAATTTTCTAAACACGTGTTCCGACGTCGTGAACATTCGTATTTTACTAAAAGTTTAATAATAACCCTATCATTTCATTCGTTAAGGTTATATTCAATATTTTTCTCCTTGTGAAATTTCTTCGTGGTCATGGTTATGTATGTATACCCATCGATTTGTTCCTGTTGGAATGTACTGCAACAGTATAACTGGACCTATTTTCCACTATTTTTCCCATATAATTTTAGGTACTTTGGTACTAACAAAATAATGCGCTCCGGAAGCGAACAAATTAAATTTAGATTTCATTAATTTAAAGAAGGAAGAGTGCTCGTTTATAAGTGATACCTAAGTTTCCTCTTAGACTTGACTCGAGATTATTAGTTTAAATTTGGAAGGCGGGTTTGTGTGCCGCCGCCCCGGGAACCTTTTATTGGATAACCAACCCCTCTGCCATAGGTCACCCCAAGTGGTTCGCTGCGTTTGGTGATTTAGAAGGGGTGCCCGGGTTCATCGGAGAGGCTGGTTTTCCGCACTGATCCCTAGATTCCTACCCAACCCTCAAGCCTTACCTTCACAGAAATTCCTCTTCTTCCTTTCCTTAAAAAATACCCTCCACACAGCATCTCAAAAGATGACATAGGCCCTGAGGGAAATTATTTTCTTAAGGGCCTCCTATGTGAATATATAAAAAAAAGTTACATAGTTCGGCCATAGATACTATAAGCCTGGAAAGGAGTCGAATGGCGCGATGGGATAAGAATTGTACAAAACTTTAACGAATTTACTCTGAGCTCATTACCAGGTGTTCGGGGGAACAAGTAAAAAGATTATTATTTTTTTCGAAACTCTAACGTTTAAAGATAGTTTTCAGCCAAAAAAGTTGAAATATTTGCCAGGAAGAAAGTGCACTTTACCCCCGGACACCTGTAAACGAACCTAACCTAACAAAAATACTTAAAATTCCCTTAAGGCGAAGCTTAATGCTAAATCACTATTTTAATTAATCTTTATAACGAATTGGTGTACATTACGAATACCAAAAAATATGCTTTAGATAAATTGAAGGTTTTACTATCGTTTCGCTTGATTAAAATACCAATAAAAAATTAAAAAATTACTCAATAAAATATATAAATGTAAACTACTAAAAAAATCATTTTTTCAATAGAAATGTAGGTATGAACGCGAAAAGGAAACGACTTTTAAAAATACAGTATTATAGTTAAGATTATCTGTGACAGTTTCACTTCATCAACTTTTTTGCTTTTTTACAAAATTATTAGTTGTAACTCACAAAATATTTTTTTAAATTTATTCAAATATCCTCTGAAATCATAAGATTTATAAATATGTTCTTAAATACCATCAAATTTAAAAACTATATATTATTTAATGTTCGTGTGACTGAAAGTATTTACATTTATTCTGAATAGTGGCTTTACACCAGGGCAATAAATTAAAAAAGTAAATTTTTCGGGCCGCCCCACAGCATCCCAAAAGATAACATAGGCCGACGGTGTTAGTTGGTACCGTGAGAGACGTTTGTTGGTATTACCGATTTTAGTACATTTTCTTACAAAATAAATAAAAACCAGTTTTTTGCTTGAAATCGAACGTTTCTTGACTCCGTTTGTCAAGCGATTTCAATGCGCATTACCTACAATATAAGGTATACCAAGAATATACACATTTTGGCTTGTAGCTTCCTCTTCAAATAAGAAATGAATAAAAATTAAAAGCACTGCTTGTTCAAACCACACTGAGTTATAGTGCTTAATCCAGCTCAAATATTCTGCCGTTATGTTTATAAACAGTAACGTATTGATGATAAAATAGCGATAAACATTGATCGTCGTGTTCCGTCGTAACCTTGGATTGTTCCGTCTGGGACCGGAACTGTGTTTTATAAGAAACAAGTAATAATCTGATCTGGTTTCCGGCTTCGGTGCAAAAAAAGAATTAAGAATTTTCCTGTTAAAAGGCCGTTATGTTTCCTTGCTATTAAGGCGATGCCATACGTAGTAATGCAAAATCATGTATTTTTGGTTTGAAAATTTGGTCGCCTAGAAATTTTTCAGATGCTTTAATTAAATAATGCGAGTAGAATACATCTTGTCCTTTGAAATAATCGAGTATTTTTTAGATAAGTCTTTTTATAAGCCCAGAAAAAAATAATGTATAAGGCCTATGAAAATTGCTTTAAAGTTCAAAATCTCCTACTCACAAACCCATTTTGGGTTATGATTTTATTGTATAATGTGGCAAATTAAGTTATTTATAGAATGATCGAAATTTTTTTAAATATTTATGCCTGAACATCAACAAAATAAAATAAAAGGCACTTTTTGGCCATGTTTTTTTCTTGCATAAATCAAAACAGGCGGATGGTGTTAAGCGGGAATTTAAACCTTATCGCCATCTACGAAAGGGTTGTTATTGATAGCGGCTCAATTTAAAATATTACACGACGTAGTGCATCTCCTTAATATTATGTACTTACGTTATACGTTGGTCATATTATTCCCAGTTCCTCAATAATCTCGGATCCTGTTGGTGTGCAATTATAGCATCCTCAATTGGAGTAGGTGGGTGATGACAGAGCGAAAGTAGTAGAAATTTAGTTATAACTTTGACAAAGACACGGAAAACGGCGGCAGAAGATTTTTTTAAACTTGGTATCAACAAATTGACGTAGTGTTGTGGGAGAAGGGAGTGGAATATGAATTATTAGACCCAATAATATAAAATATTTGCTTGATCCACTATTGGGAGATATTATAAACCAGTAAAAAAAGTTAAAATTGTTTGGTGAATTTTAAAAACTGTTTTGATTTCATCGATTAATTACTAGCTCGCTTGTTAAGCATCCGAAAATATTTTTTTTATCACTTGATTACAAAAATCGATTTTTTTCTACTTTATATAAATATAATATGCATTGATTTTTATTTATAAACCTTCCGGAAGAAATTCTCTAAATGATAGTGAAAACCCGATCAAATTCCGTTTCGTAACTACGAAATTAGTTTGTCTAGCGCGTAGTTTCTGGAACTAAGCGCAAAAAGAGACAAACATAAATAGCGACTTTATTTTATACTTAGAGATTTATTATTTTTTATTTATCGTCACCCAACTAGGTAAGTACCCTGTTTTAGTTGCAGAATACTATCGATGCGACAACGCTAACTAATTGCGACGAACATAAAATATATGTAGCTACCCATCAACTACGTTTCGGAATGATATTCCCTTACAACCGTAACAAAACGCAATTTTAGTAGGGTTTTATAGGAAACACTTTTTTCCCTACCGAGAAAATACAATGCATAACATTTTAAACACCCATATGAGGTAAGAATTATGACGCGCATATGACGCCGTTCTATTTGCATAAAGAACATTAACTTTAAATTCAGTAAATTTCAATGATTCTCCACCACATGGAAATAAAAATCTATAAAATTAAAATGTAACAAAACTCCTTTTCTGTCCAGGGCAGCCGTTAAATTTGATCATTTTGTTCTCTGGTTATCTTGACTGCATATGTATAATTGATTCGGCTTTTTATGCTGCGTGTACATTTGCGAACTGAAGCGCTAGCCGAACCACGAATTATGTGAAAGGAACGAAGCAATCGTAAACGCCACTTACGGTTGCTCCTTTCCTTTCCCATAAATCGTGGTTCGGCCCACAAATGTATACGTAGCATTATAGTTCGCTCAATTATACGAGTAGTTGACCCAAACAACAAAATTGGTTTTATGTATACAACAGACAGTGTTGTCTTTGCGAAACGTCACTGAGAAACAACATTTTACAACGTTTACCGAAAAAGTGTACCTACCTGCATAATCGTCGAAGTTTAACATTCGAAATACTTTGACAGATTCAAAATTTTTTGATGAATTCTAATTAGAACTATTTTTAAACAATGCCTAACGTTTTTTCCAATTTTGTTCTAATTTTCTTTTCTGAGGCCGTATGTGAAGAATAACACGTGTGAAACCTTAAGGCGATGCACTACGTCGTGTAATATTTTAAATTGAGCCGCTATCAATAACAACCCTTACGTAGATGGCGATAAGGTTTAAATTCCCGCTTAACACCATCCGCCTGTTTTGATTTATGCAAGAAAAAAGCATGGCCAAAAAGTGCCTTTTATTTTATTTTGTGGATGTTCAGGCATAAATAGTTTTTTTTTGATCATTTAATAAATAACTTAATTTGTCACATTATACAATAAAATCAATACCGAAAATGGGTTCGTAAGTAGAAGATTTTGAACTCTAAAGCAGTTTTAATAGGCATTTACATTATTTTTTTCTGGGCTTATTAAAAGACTTATCTAAAAAATTCTCGATTATTTCAAAGGCCAAGATGTATTCTACTCGCAGTATTTAATTGAAGCATCTGAAACATTTCTAGGCGACAAAATTTTCAAACCAAAAACACATGATTTTGCATTACTACGTATGTGAAAGTGTTACAACTTACAAATGTGTTCGTTTCAACTCTGGCCGCGATACCAGTACAAAACACGTTAAATTTAGTGTTCTAGTGATAAGAGGTAAAATTGGTAAATCTACACAGTACGCACCTATTCGAAAAAACGGAAATCTAAATATTTGATTATTTAACGAAAATGAAACCAGTGAACGAAATACGCACTCGTTGACCTGTTTTATTTTCTTAATTCGGCATTACACGAGCTGCTTTCGTTTCATTGATTAGTTTAATATGTCTGGAAAGTAAAGTGAGGGAAGAGAGAAGCAGATAACAATGAGTCACTGCGCTAACGGCCAACAGTATTCGTCCCATGAAATGGTTTTCGGGTGCAAATTGTAGCCATTTCTAGTGCAAACTAGTGAAATTAATTCACGAACCGTATTACGCAAAAATAAGGCAGTATATTTTGTTTGTTTGCATAATACATAAATTATTACAAAAACATGTAGTTACGTTTTTTCCCGGAATCAAGAATTAAATACATTAGATGTTATGTAATGGTATTTTTAAGCCGGTTCGGATAATTCGTTATTATATAATTAGGTAGGTACCTACTCAAAAATAATTCATAACATAAAGATTTGAATTAACCCGTCGTGTCTAGAAAATATGCGCGTAAGTTACAAAATTGATCAGATTAGAGATTTATTTAAAAACGTTTCCGTTTGACATTCAATTTTTGATCGCATTTATAATGGTAAAGTAAAATGAAGGAAAGTAAGAGCTTAGTTCTCTCTTTTTCTAAAAATGTTTGTCATAAGTGTGATCTTAATAGGAAAGAAGATAGTATGAGTTTTATGAGAACATGAGGGGGTGTTACTTGGTGGCAGATATGACACAAGGTGACTCAATAGTAGTTATCGATGTATTGTGGCAAATACGCTACTGCGTGTTTCTAGTGAAATAGTCAATAGCGTAAGGACGATATCTCGTGGAAAGCGTCCAAGTATAGGATTTTCCAATAAGAGGTGTTATTTTGATATTCAATCGTAAAAGATCAATGGTTTCGTTGCTTGTGTGGCACGTAGCGCCGTCTTGTTGAAAGTATACGTTGTCCAGATCAATACCATTCAATTCCGGCCATAAAAAATCATTAATCATCTCTCGATAGCGCAATCCATTCACCGTAACTGTTGCTCCAGCCTCATTTTCGAAAAAGTAAGGTCCAATGACTCCGCCGGATAAACCGCACCAAACAGTCACACGTTGAGGATAGAGAAGCTTTTCAACAATAACTCTTGGGTTTTCCGAGCCCCAGATACGACAATTTTGCTTGTTGACGAAGCCACCGAGGTGGAAATGGGCCTCATCACTCAAGATGATTTGCATTTGATTCACTCAAGTGAATTTTAATAATTTCAATGCGTTGTTGAAGCGTGTATCGTTCCATTTTTATTAATGACGTAGTTTCTAATTGTCAAATGTCAAAAAATGACAGCTTCGAAAGTAACATCTAACGAAATAGCGGGCTATTCAAAATAACACCTCTTATTGGAAAACCCTGTATATCAGCATTAATGCATATTAATAATTTACCTAGGAATGTAGTATAAATCCTAGGTAGAATTTTCATAAAAAAAGAAGAAAAACAAGTAAAATAACATAAATTAAGTGTACCCGGCGTTGTGGGGCTGACTTTCCTGTAGGCCTTTTTAAGATATACAATTCAGTAGTACATTATTTTGATGTATCTCATGAGGTTTAGCCAGCGTTGGCAATGTAAGCCCCCCAATTTTTTGTTTTTGTTTTACATGATTACTTTTCTCTTCTTTCTTTAAATATAATATGCATGTGTTTTATATATAAACCTTTTGAAAGAAATTCTCTAAACGATACCTAGTGAAAACACTATCAAAATCCGTTGCGTAGTTTAGAAGAAGTAAGCGCACAGATAGACGCGGATAGCGACTTTATATTATACTATTTAGAGATATGGTATCCAAATAGAGACCATAGATCCGTTTAGGTATTTTTTGGAATGTTTAAATTTTACTTCTAGTGCCTTCAAAAAAAATTTTACTGGTATCAAGTTTAAGTTCAATGTATAAATAATTATTTTTGATGTTTGCGACGTGAACGAGAATACAATGTTGAGCTTTAAAATCATTTTAATAAATGAAAGATAATTAATAAATGTTGACGTCAGTTAAAGGCTTTCGCTGTGTAGCAAATACCTACCCATTATAGATTATATATTACGCATGGCTTATAAAATGTCCTCAGGTGAGTTCACTCTTTTATAGCTGTAACCGCGTGCCGTTTGCCGTATGGTTATCAGTTATCATATTCTGCGACACAAGTTTTCAGCTGAAACTGGTTAAATCAAGCGAGGGCTGAATACATAAAAGATATCCTACCTTTTTATAAAAATCGGAATTACAAATACATTACGTAGGTACTAGGTACTAGATAAATAAAAAAGACAAAGACAAGAATAAGAATTTAATATTTCCAAAATAAGTATGGTATGTATATTCTTTATATTCACAGCATAATATTTCGGAATAAAGATTGTGTAATTTACAGTATCGTGGTGCTGAATTTAATGTATTTCGTATTTTTTTTTCTTTACAAGATACATATAGGTCACGTAGAATACCTACGTATCACAGGAAAACACTACGGAACTTATGTACATTGAAATCACAAAGAACATCGTCAAAGTAATGTTGATGCCTTATTTATAGAGGTAAGCACGCCCACGCTCGATTGATCAAAACGTAAATTTGTACATCCGAGTTTATAAGCCCGTCAAGGGAAAACACTTTCAGTCTACTTTTCAAGGAAATATGGATTTTTAGATAAGCGTGTTATTTGGGAACGATTTATGTCTTTTATAAAAACTTTGTTACACACCGTATATTTATTCACGTACTCGAATTCCTTATCGGGTTTCCTACGTTATTAAAAGACACCGGGAAAACTCAATTAGTATTAGTCAGTTTATAGCAGTTCACGGTAGATGTAAAAACATTGTTTTTAAACAGGTTAAAAGCGGAAGATATCACTCGGAGAAATTATAACATTAGTGCACTGTTCTCGCGAGGAGAACTACGCGCTTTTCTACTCACATCCTATGGTTTGACCTTCGAGGGTGTGGAGTTGAAATTGGGTAATTGCACGTAACACTGTGGTTCGGGGAATGTTCCCAACTAAAAGTAAATAGCGTTATTTATCGCGGTAGATATCGGAAGTCCGACCTCGTCTCACGGTATGAAAGTTAACTCCGTAAGTGGTCGCACAAATAGGCATTCTCAAGTAGGTACCGGAACACAGGCCCCGGCGAATCGTCAATAAACAAAGCAGTCAAGACGTTCGCCCTCCTGAGTCGCCTAACGAGTGGTGATTTTATAGGAAATATGCTCACTTACCGGTTGTTTGAGAAGGATTGATAGGCGATCCGGAGGATTACGCGAATATCGAGCAAATCAGTCGCGTCCGTACATGAGTCACAGAGAAGACTTTGATCTGGATTTGTTCGGGTAAGAGGAACTGGCATGGAGTGGTGAGTCCGCGGTATTTGGTTGTCTGCCGGAGCGCGGAGTGAGAGGCGAGCTGCGCAGGCGCGGTCAGAGGGCTACTTGAGCGCTGCACGGCGGGAAAGTCGGAGGAAATGGTTGGCCCCACCCTGTACCCAGTACCCGATACCCGGTACCCTGTACCCTTTAGCCTAGTCCTTAGCTGCGTGTCCGTGTGTCGCAGCCGTACTGTTCCGTACTCACGCGCATTCGTACGCGGTACGTCGTACGATCGCGGATGATCCCTGCTGTGCTGATTACTGTATTATACCGTGTACTGCCTACTGGGTGTACGTGCTGAACGTGAACACCGCGTATCAAAACACTGCTCCCAATGTTGTTCATTTCACCCACTGAATTCCCAATAGCACCTATATGTATTACAGTTGAACTATGCGGAATGGTTAGTCATATTGGGAGCACATCAATATTCAAATTGTTATTTTTTACGCGCTGTTTTTTATGAAGCGTGTGTCGCTTGTGTCGCCTAATTGAAGTTCATAGATATTGACGTGGTTGACATGAACATAATATGTACACAGCTGTCGAAAAGTATTAGCTCACCACACTTGCTGTTTTTGGCTGCCGAATGCTTTCAATTGAGTACTTCGATAACAGGCATAAGTAACTAAGCATTTTCCTTCGAGTCGGGTTATTTATTTATTCTTTTTTATATCCCCACGGGGCTTTTACATTGAGTACATTGAAATGTTTAGAATGTTGTACAATGGGTTATAAACGATCGATGGTTGCAAAAAATTCTTAACATTACATTGGTTTACAATTGTATAAAATAAAATAAATGTATCAAAAATAATAATTACAAACTGAAATTATCACCAATAATATATTGATATCAAATTGTTTAAGGGCGGGTTATTTCGTAGAATTTGAACAATTCATCAAATTTCAATATTGATTTTCAAGTTCTGTGAAGGCTCTATTCAAGTTCTGTTATTATATCATTATTGGCCGGTTGTTGCATAAAACTGAAATAATAACAGAACTTGAAAATCAACATTGAAATTTGATGAATTGATCAAATTCTATGAAACAACCCCTCAGTAAGTTTTAACATCGAAATTGTTACATTAAATATCTCACCCCTTTAGTCGGGCTTCGAAAAATGCAAACTTAAAATGTAAAATTAATTCTATGAAATCGATCTTTGTAAAAAAAATACTGGTATTTAAGTTAGAATGTGAACGTTCATAAAATTAATTAAATTGGAAATTTAATTAAGATTAATTAAGAAATTAATTAAAAAATTAAATTAAAATTAATTAAGACTGGAATTCCTTATTGCGGATGCCATAGTATCACTGGCTCCAGACTGTTGGGAGCAGTTGGGACTCTTGTGCGGTACTCACAAAAATAAATATTTGGTTCTATAGATTTAGATCCACTTTTTAACATGAACGATGTATAAAACCCACAGTGCACTCGGAAAAATTCCATTGCTTACAAAATCAATTCGTGATTACTTATAGGTAAGTTATTTGACTAATCTTAGATTTTTTAATATGCGGGTATAGGCAGTATATCAGAGTTAAGTCCAGTAGCACAGTACATAATACTCACAAAAGATAAGAAAATTAAAAAAAAAATTAAGAAAAATGTTTATTTTTTTAAATAATAAAAATAACACACCGTAAAAGTTTTTCGGATATTCTAATTCGATGATCGTATACACTTGTATCCCTTTTTACAAATAACAGTAAGTAGGCGTAAGAAATACAAAATGCTGTTTCTCAGTGAGGTTTGGTTTGTTAGGTTAGGCTTATTTAAGTTTTGGGTTAGACTGAGATTATTTTCACAATACACCGATTGTTTGTGTTGTTTGGGTCAGCTTTAATAACGCGACCTCATCGTATAGGTATTTACGTTTGTAGCTATTTGAAGCAATATCGCTCTCGTCGGAGTATTACTAGAATTGTAATCTATGTAAATCTATATGCCTTCCATATGGATTTTAATGGAAACCAATGTCGCAGCTGATTTACTGACTCTCTTACACTAGCACAATTCTGCATATGAAATTTAAGCAAACAATGGTTAGACTTTCCGATCCGAAAAACGTCAACATGGCATTTTTTGTGTTCTTCTTTATAAGATGCAAATTTACACAAAAGCTATCTACTATTATTAGATCACAGATAGGCCAATTAAATAGATTAGAAAATTCAATTCAATATTCGAGAAATAATTTAGATTTTTTTTTAAATTTTCATGTTAGATTCAAATCAGTTTCAACCAAAGAAAGGACCTTTCTGCGGCGCACCAGACACGCCCACAACACAATTCTATCAATTGTATCTCTTCAGTGTTTTTATCAGTCGAAAGAAGTCAGTGGCGTGTCCGTGAAGTAATCAGTGGCAAGGGCAGAGTAAAGAATATTCCCAGGGGAGCAAATTACTAAAGAAGTGGGGAGTGGGATGACAACACCGGTCAATGAGTGGCGAATCCATCGATTAGGGATCGGAAACAAGACCTGCAATAGCCATCCTAAGCTAAGGTGTGAGCTACTGTGCTCAGGCTGAATGACCTGGGAACAGTGTCACGAACGGTGCCTCCGAGAAACAGGGTCGCATCTCGGAGTATTTAGACCTTACCCCAGAACTCGGTGCTCTGCTGGAGTGGATCTTCTTATTTTCATAGATACTCGTGGGATGAAAATCGGATCATTCAAAACTACCTCTTCAGTGGAGAGGAGAGACGAGATCCTCTTCTCTCGTGGGACCTTCAGGGAACAAAGGAGGAGTGGAGAAGAGAGATGAGGCCACCTCTGTGAGCTCTTCCCCCATGAGGCCTATAGGGAACAAATGAGGAGTGGCGAAAAGAGATGAGACCACTTCCGTGAACTCTTCCCTTGTGGGGCCTTCAGGGAACCAAAGGGGATAGGAGAGAAGAAATGAGGCTCGCTTCCCTCTTGGAGCCTTCAGGAAACCAAGGGTGATCGGAGAGGAGATATGAGACCTGGGAAGACACATTGTGGAACCAGAAGACATGGCCACATGTACAATGACAATCCTGGTGAACTTTATAAACGGGACTGGGTCACTGTTAAAGGAATGAGGTAAAATGGGAGATAGCGCAATGGGCCTATGACCTACGTGCTCTCGGGAACTATACGTAAAGAATAATAAAAGAAGAAATAATAATATTAGCCAGGTACTTCCCCACATTCCTAATCCCCATATTCTCTCCCTCCATATTACCTTCAGCCTCACAATGTGGTGACTACTAACTGAATCACTACATTGTGCAATGGACTGGTTCTTCTTTGTATCATACTTTGTGTATTCTTCAGATAGAGATCGGTGGATTATCTCGAATAAAAACGACGGGTAGCTTTACAATAATAATACTGGAGTGTAGGTACACTATTTACACATTTATTGTCGCACTACTGCTACACATGTTACTTACAAGGAAGCTGCTAGAAAAAGACATGAAACAAAAGAAGACTTACCCATTCGGCCTAATCATGCTATATCTTTCATACACGAATTTCTCTCTCATACACACGTTCATTACACACAATAAAACCCAATTGGGGATACCATAGTCCCACTGGTTCCAAACGGTTGAAACCCTTGTATGGTATTCGCTGAGAAAGGCAACTTTGTAAAAAATGACAAATAATAAAACTTTAATATCTTGGTCATAGTAATTATGAGGATAGAAAATACGATCCGTAAAAAACAAAAGTTTTTTAAAAGTGCATTTTTTTGTTTGACTGAGGACTGAACTAAACCTTACTCCCTGGGGACTGGTTCACTGCGGCGAAATTTTGATGAAACAAATGTTTTTTAGAACAACAACAAAAAAAGTTTGATTGAGGATTGAGCATTTCTCCCCAGGGGCTGAAGTCACCCGCACTAACAACTTAGCCAAATCTCGATTGGGTAGGACCGAAATTTATTTCGTATTTTAACTGCTGTATTTGATATGATTTGATTTCAGGTTGATTGATTTCAAAGAAATGCGTATACTTCCGCCTGTGGATTGTCACGAAAAGTTGATAAATTATATTGACATCGACAACAAGTCTATCCGCCGAGTTTCAGCTCGATCGGGTGTCAATAAGTGAGTAATTTCTTCAGATGGTGTAGTATGATTTTTTCAGATGGTGTTCGGGTAACAAACTAAATATTAAGGACGGGTTGTTTCGGAGAATTTGAACAATTCATCAAATTTCAACGTTCATTTTCGGGTTCTGTGAAAGACTTATTCAAGTTCTGTTTTTATATCATTGTAGGCTAGTTGCTTGACAAAACTGAAATAAAAACAGAACTTGAAAAAATCTTTCACAGAACTTGAAAATGAACGTTGAAATTTGATGAATTGTTCAGATTCTCCGAAACAACCCGTCCTAACAAATGCTGTTCTACTAAATGAAACATACAATAATATGTAATTATTCATTGCGTAATTGACTTAATCTCTGTAGTCGAAATACTTTTTTTATCAGAAACTCTGCCGTGTATCTTGTATAACTTACATCGCTAACAGGGCTTTGAAAATTTTGGGTTTATAGAAGAATTTCCAGCGATTTAAAAAAATATTCACACACAAAATTTTTGTTCACATCTCTCAAGAATATAACTCTACAATTTCTTCACCAGTCTTTAATAATCACATTAATATCATTGAAAGAGTACAACGAAAATTTTTGAGTGCATTAATTTTAGGAAAAACTTTATTTTTTTAAACTTATTTTGAAGGTAATACCCAACAATGTAATATATCATTGAAGAAGAAGATAATACTAATAAATCTAAACAGAACAAGACACAGATAAATAAGATGATAACGGTCATAACTAAGAATCTAACCCAGGATCTTTTGTCTTACCGGGACAGGTGTCTTAACCTACTTTAAAAAAAGTCAAGGTATCCCATATAAATAAAAATCGGACGTGTTTATCTGAGACACTATCTAGGTTAAAAACCAATTTCGTTAGAAACTTTATTTTCATTAAAAATGTAGATGCCAAAAATATGGGAAAAATTAGTTGCAAGATGATATTGTTAATTCTGAATTTAAAAAATGAGATCGACAAATATGACGGCTAATAAATAGGCCCCAGTGGTCAAGTTGGTTATATTTTAATTTTAGACTTGGAATTCCTTTAGATTAAATAGTTTGTGATTTTTTACTACATTCACTGAAATTGTTGAAGTTAAGCGACAGAAGCAAAATGATTTTATATTAAAATGGTAAATTATCAGATGGACAGCCCTGAAATCATTAATGTTGACTCACCATCATGTTCCTTCCGCTATATAAAGTATGTATTATTGTGACAATTATACTACGGTTTCAGGTTATAATTATGTTATAAATAGATAACACATCATTGGTAAATCTTTTGCAAATGTAGTTGTCAGCTGATGTTTTAAACAGCTTCTATTGATGTTTGAAATGTACTTGTGTCACAGCAAAACAGGTTATTTGAAACGGAAATGGAACGTATGACCAAATTCACAGACAGACGAAATGAAAAACGGTCGAGTTAAAACAGGACTTCACTACGCTCATTATTGTTTAAAATAGTGTGATATAGACATTGTTAGGTAATCCGGGGCCATGTTGAAGGTTAACGGCACAAATTAATAAAAAATAAGCCTAAAACATATTATTTTCATTATTTTAATGTTGACATAATTAAGTCCACTATGACCTAGCCGTATTCAAAGAACAAATTTAGTATCAAATTTACACGGTGTCTGGTCATTCATGGTAGAAAACTGGTGAAAAACTACCTCACATCTGGAGTCGTTTGTGTGGTAGGTATAATTTTTTTGTCCGGAGCGTTCGTTGTCAAATCAAAAATATTCGGACGCTTCGGGGTCTCTGTCAGCTGTTCGTATTTTAGCTGCAAATTTTTTTTTCAGAATTTTACAATTCGAAAATTATAATAATACAATAAAATCATAAGTCGCTCACGGGCGTGGATCAGCTTGGATAGAAGTTATACGTAGATATTAATTATTATTTATTCCTTGTAGTACTTGATTGTACGCACGTAGCGATGACGGAAGACGACGTAGATTCAAACCACTAGTGATATTAGCTAAGTTAATTATTTTATTAAACCCGTAACACCATAGATTAAAGAATATCAAAACAAGTGCTTTGAGGGCGTGTTTCATGGTCCAAATAACATAACCGCAATTTGGACATACGTTTCCATACAAAACTGCGTTTCACCATGATTATGAAATTCAAATGGGATGGCGATATACAGTTTCAGGCAGGTGTAAGAGAGACAGACCGCGTGCTAAATGGTCTAGAACAAAAATGTACTAAGTCTGTGGCACACACAATGGCAGTTCATAATCAAAAAAATTATGCATGGAAACAAAACTATTAAAATCAAGAAAATTATATGAATATAATACATGTCTCCTTATTTACAAAATAAATAATAAACTCATACATACAAATACAGAACTCATTAAAACGTCCCAAGTACACACACACTTTACACGGCAACACGATAAAATACATTTAAACACCATACATACTCATTACGGCAAGCAATCCATTGGTTACGAGGGGAGCAACATTATATAATTACCTCCCAGACGAAATTAAAAATGAAAAAAGTGTAGGTACATTAAAAAAAAAATTGTTCAGTTTTATGCTCAATCAACAAAACAATGAAAGTGAATAATATCGTTGTGTAATATATTTATGTGTAATATATTTATGTGTAATTTATTTGTTATTTCTAGTTGAATAAATGAAAAATGTAATTTTCTTTTATCTACAATAAAAAAAAAAAACAAAAAAACACAAAAATTTATATGGCAGGCATTTCGAGTTTTCTTCTTTATTCTATGTGTAATACATTATAAATTATTATAAGCACATAATCTATGTGCTTACATTTATAATATTTAATATTTACATTTATTTATTCATATATTTAATAGTATTAACCCATATTTATTATTTATTTAACTCATTACATATGATTATGGTATTACTCACCTAGTCGTTATTTTATCATGTGCATACATTAAATGTTGTTTACACTTAATATATTGCACAAATAATAATAGATAATTAATGTTCGTATTTATAACGATAACCTTGCAATGGAGGTGTTGTTATTACGTGGTTTAATGCTAAAACCACTCAACTTTCTAGATACTTGCTAGATGCTTTCAGCATCGCCCTGTAGTGAAAAACCACCATTTAAAATCGAAACGTTGCTTGGAATGGCCCTAGAAGTGTTAGATGACTAGCCAAGGAATAGTCAGGTACTTTCCAACCTTCCTCTTCACATATTCTTTCCCTTCCAGCCTGACAAAATACTCCAATTTTGGATGCTATATCCCACTGAAATTTCGAGTTTTCTTCTTTATTCTATGTGTAATACATTATAAATTATTATAAGCACATAATCTATGTGCTTACATTTATAATATTTAATATTTACATTTATTTATTCATATATTTAATAGTATTAACCCATATTTATTATTTATTTAACTCATTACATATGATTATGGTATTACTCACCTAGTCGTTATTTTATCATGTGCATACATTAAATGTTGTTTACACTTAATATATTGCACAAATAATAATAGATAATTAATGTTCGTATTTATAACGATAACCTTGCAATGGAGGTGTTGTTATTACGTGGTTTAATGCTAAAACCACTCAACTTTCTAGATACTTGCTAGATGCTTTCAGCATCGCCCTGTAGTGAAAAACCACCATTTAAAATCGAAACGTTGCTTGGAATGGCCCTAGAAGTGTTAGATGACTAGCCAAGGAATAGTCAGGTACTTTCCAACCTTCCTCTTCACATATTCTTTCCCTTCCAGCCTGACAAAATACTCCAATTTTGGATGCTATATCCCACTGAAATTTCGAGTTTTCTTCTTTATTCTATGTGTAATACATTATAAATTATTATAAGCACATAATCTATGTGCTTACATTTATAATATTTAATATTTACATTTATTTATTCATATATTTAATAGTATTAACCCATATTTATTATTTATTTAACTCATTACATATGATTATGGTATTACTCACCTAGTCGTTATTTTATCATGTGCATACATTAAATTTTGTTTACACTTAATATATTGCACAAATAATAATAGATAATTAATGTTCGTATTTATAACGATAACCTTGCAATGGAGGTGTTGTTATTACGTGGTTTAATGCTAAAACCACTCAACTTTCTAGATACTTGCTAGATGCTTTCAGCATCGCCCTGTAGTGAAAACCACCATTTAAAATCGAAACGTTGCTTGGAATGGCCCTAGAAGTGTTAGATGACTAGCCAAGGAATAGTCAGGTACTTTCCAACCTTCCTCTTCACATATTCTTTCCCTTCCAGCCTGACAAAATACTCCAATTTTGGATGCTATATCCCACTGAAATAATATTAAGAAAATTTGTGCGGTATTCAAATAAAAACGTAAACGAAATATAAAAAGGACGCAGGTACCTACCAATACCAATGTCACTGTTTTCAGTAATTATCCATGAAGCGTAGGCGAGCGTATTACAACGTGGAGATACAAAATGAATTCAAGTTTGATATAAGCGTAAAGAACGTAAGATTAGGAAAGGGACAACTTTAGATGGTTTGGAGAAAACTGACATGATCGGGCGAATCAAATACTTTGTTCGGATCATGTCAAGAATCGGTACAAAATAATGGTTTGTGTGAGACGATGTTTCTCCAGACGCACAACGCAGCTCCCAACGCAAAAGGGCGAAAAATAGTGCATGAAATAATTTGTGTCTATAATAGTTTATTGGGGCCTTCCCATCAATATTCAAGTACACACGTGCCTAGTGTGAAGCTAATGAAGTAAGGAGTGTGTCAGGACCATAATGGAATAATATATAGTTCAGGACAGATTTCTCTGGCAATCTGTCAGTTCTGCCCACCATTGGCATTGGGTTGAAATTAGTAGGTAGGAACTAAAAAATCTAGCTATAAAAGAAGAAAAGAACTCCAATTACATTGAGTTCTCTTCTTCTTTGAGTTATTACCGTGATCATAAAATTACATACTAGGAACGAAGATTACCCAAATATTTATCCACACGGAGAAAAACTAGTACGGCTTTTTATAAAAATACTGTTAATACTGTTATTTCATAATAAAATATTAGTCATTCAGAATATATCTGCACCCGTGCTCACGCAGGTGGCCTTGTCTGAATAAATACAATGGACGAGATGCGAAAATATTATAATTTTCAAGAACACGTGTTCGGACTTCCTCATAACATATTCATGCTTTACTGATAGTTTGTTATGAAATTTGTCAATTTATTCGTTATAGGCCCCTTTTAACAGGAAAAAGAATAATTTGACCAGATTTTTAATAAATTAACAATATTCCATATCAGTTAGTTTTCTTGTGTAATAATATTTCCTCCAAGTTCAGGACAGATTTCTGTGGCGGTCTGTCCACCATTGGCATTGAGTTGAAATTAGTAGGTAATAACTGAAAAATCTAGCTTTAAAAGAAGAAGAGAACTCCAATGACATAGATATCTCCGCTACTTTACAGTCTTACTACGTGAATGCACCCTGCATGGTGAAGATGTCCCTGATGATAGTCACCAGAAAAAGAACAAGTCTACTTGTCATTTTTTGTGCCAGGACAAACAGTCGATCCCATTGAAACACCCCGAAGATCATCGGTGTCAATATTGTCAATATGTTTACGCCATTGACATTAGCAATTGAAGTGTGATTAATCAACTCAAACTCCTCGTCAATGTATTCGCCTCAGTTGCTTTGTGGACGTCTGCAGAAACAGTACCTAAAATGTGCGAATATATTTTGAATTTACTTTCTATAACTCGTAATTATAATTAAAAAAAAATTTTCATACACTGAATTGAGTAATTGAACGAACGATTGTCAATGGGACATCGGAACGATCATTCCGCTGCGTGAACAGTCAATAGCGCTTGTCTATGCGCTCAATCAAAATACCTACCCAGCATTCTCCCGGCAATGGAAAGTCGCAAATTTCAATGGCATCAATTGACTCCGTAAATTAACAATTTAGCAATTATTGTCAATTGCATCAATGAGCTAAATTAACTTAACTGTTGACATCAAGTGATTAAAATAGACCAAAGCCTCTATGTATAGTTTTACCTTCGTCTCTCTCTAATTTCACACGGAGAATAATGCAAGCACCTTCTGCTTACAAGTACACATAAGGCTGATGTTTGGTGCCGTAGAGCCTTAACCACCCCTTTTGCTGTGGGGTGGGAGTGGGTGGGGTGGTATGGGTGGTAGGGGGTGGGATGGAGCTTCGCGCCTGCGCACCCCTATCGATCGCATGCCTCAGATTCCTAGTGCTATTACACTACGTCTAAATGATTCTCTCCCGGCGCAGCAACTAGGTATGACCGAACGGTAGGCATCAATTTTCAACGCTTATATTTATAATAACCAGTGGACATAAAATCTCTGTAGGAGTGATCTGTAACGATTTGAAAGAAAACTGTTGTCGCCAGTTTCGCCCCAGACAGAAATTGGATGTTATGTTGAAAATTAAATTTAAAAAAAATAAAAAAGTGACTTCGATCAAATGTTACCATGTCCATTACATTATATATATGTCACTGAACAGACCATCTCTAGAAGCGTGATCTGTAGGTACCGATTTTAAAAATAACTGATGTCGCTAATTTCCAATTTCGACTCCTATGCTCCGGACAGACTAAGTTAGCTCAGGTGCAAAACGGTGTGATGGGTAAAAAAACTTACATTTATCCATCGACACCCTTATTCAAGGAAACAAAATTATTAGATGCAAGGCAGATGTGTATGCACTTATGTACTGTAGGAACAACTCTTAGCTTCATAGACTTGTAGATCACAGCTGCACGACAAGACTAGGATCAGAACATATGGTGATATTACCAAAAATGAATACATTGTTTGGACAACGTTTTCATGTCTTCCTTGCTTCTAAGGTAATGAACGCTATATGGCTGAGAAAGTGGCAGAACAGAAAGCAAAGTTTCGGGAATAAAACTATTGTTTGACTGAAGAAAAATACACTTTGACGAATCGCTGTGGAAATCGGGAATAAGATATTGACCCATCATTTCGTCTTTATCTCTATTATAAATCAATTCTGATATTGAGACAACCCTGTCATTGTGAAGTGAAGAATATGAGTATTTGAAGAGGACTGAACTTGAGAACTGGACTGGACAGGACTAAACTTGAGGACTGGAAAAGCAGATTTCTTACAGTCTGCTGTTATCCAACACGACGTCTCCGGATTTGCCCTCCAACACAGAGGCACCCAAATCCCTCAGCTACCAATAAATGGATAGCAATGATAGCTGCCCAAATAACGGTACAGAGATGCCGAATAATAAATATTAATACTGTTATTATATTTTCTTATTTGCATCAGGTTACCACCATTTTACGGGAATTTGCCAAGTTATATAAAAAAAAAAATAATTGAAATTTATTTAAAAAAAAAAAACTTAATTTTCAAGAAAGAATAATTTCGATAATTGAAAATTTTTACACTATTTCGCAAGAATTAACGAAAATTTGATCTTATTTTAGACACATGGACACGCCCACAATACACTTCTCTCATTTAATTTGTTCTGTAAATAATATGACAGATATCTGAATACAAATAAATTTTAAAGAAAGACAAATATTTCCGGATTATATAACCTTACAATATTTGAATTCTCAATTTAACTGCGGAAATTATTGCTTGTTAAGGACTTGACTAGCAGAAGATTGAACTCTCGACCACTCGAACAGTAGATTGAGGTTTAACTCAAGATAATCAGAGCCAAAGAAAATTTTGATTTTGACAAAACTCAAAACGGTCCACCCAATTTTCTTTTTGATTTAAGAACGAAAAGAGATTTTTCACAACTAGAATAACCTGTTGCAATATTAGGTAGGCCATTTTCATAATATATACATCATTTCCCGATCAGGGTATCGATTCTCCAACCCAGTGGATTATTTCGTCGAGAATCGAGGCCATGAGCTTCTCATAGTGATAGATTATATTCTCAGCACTGAATAAAGAACACGTGTTTTGTGATCCAAATTAATGACTGACCATTTTTTGCTTACATTTTATATAATGTAGAACTGTATTTCACCATAATTATGAAATTTAAACAGGATGGCGATATACGATGTCATGCAATGGCGATATACGATGTCATGCAATGGCGATATAAGAGAGATAGAGCAGGTCTAAATGGGTTTTTACTATTATGTTTTTGATACACCTGGTAGGTAGCGTTGTGAGGCGGGTCAAGGTAGGGGCTGTGAGAAGGGGATTATATGAAGGAGGAAAAAAGACGGAGGTAGCTCGTTCCACATATGAGCCGAAGACACTACCCGTTTTAATGAAGACAACATCAACTGTGGATGGGTATGATGGAAATCAATCAATTGTCAATTAGACTGACCGCCCTCCGTTGCACAGAATCAAGTAGGTTTATGAAGTATTTTGGGTCTCCAGCCCAGAAGTGTCGCCTAAATTCAATTGAGACATTGGTTTAGGTTCAAATCTACATGGAAGGCATAGAGTGAATTATCTTTTCGGCGACTCGCATTGGTGAAAGACCGCCATTCTGAATCGAAACGTTTTTCGAAATAATGGTTTTAGCCGTGTTGGGTGACTAGATCTGAAGCCACCGCAACTTTATTTTTCCTATCATATTCCCTGCCCACTTCCATCAGTATCTTTACCTCAAAATTCCCCGATTTAAGATGCCATAATCCGTCAATGTGATAATGATTTCGGGAAGTTAGAACACATCTATGTGTGGCATGTAAAAGCCATGACACCGATATAGTTCTGCCGCGGAGAGCTCCTTGGTAACCTCTCTTTCTGTTACATACGTTATTTATGAGAAAGGGTAAACTATCACTAGTTGTCAGCGGTCTTTATCCAGCTTTATATATTATTTCTTTAAGTAGGAAAATTCATTTTCCATGTGGTCTAGTATTCACTATTCGATCGGGAAAATCACACTGTAAACAGTTTACACCTGTTGCGATATGGGTGCATCAATTAATACTGTACCTACACACTTTTTCTCTAATAGAAATTAAAATTAAATCTCTAAAAGTAAATTTTGTAGATCAAAACTATCTAGTTTTATCTACTTATTTATTTATTATTGTACTTTTGATATGGAAAAATTATAAGTTACGTATTACGCCGAATAATGTATACATAATGTACTTATAATGTATACATGATATAAGGCTCTCGACTAGCAAGTTGGAGGTCGCGGGTTCAAATTCCAGAGTACGCAACTAAGTTTTATTTGATTCATTTGTTTTATTTCACAATGGTATCGAGTGGAAGAAACTCTCAGTACCGCCCTGGTGTAAGACAACCATTCAGAATTAAATTTTGCTGGCTTTGGCCGTTTTTGGTGACCAGATCTGAATATTACCTTCAGCCTCACAACACACTCCAATTGGGGATGCCACAGTCTCATTGGATCCAGACGGTTGGGAGCAGTTGGGACTCTTGTGCGGTACTCGATCCACTTTTTAACATTTACTTTGATAACCAATTTTATTTGCTCCTTTAAATATAACTAAAAAATCTGTAATATTGCACTAACTTCTGTTTTTACATGAATTATTATCTTTTTTTTAATAAAACATTGTGGAACTGGACCTCGGTTTATTATAAATAATAATCCATGCAAACCTTTGTCACATATTCAGTCATGTAGTGTAGATACAGTTGGAAGCGAGAACCGCGACTGCTCCCCACTTGTCTTGACTCAGTGGGACTTACTGATGTATTTATTTAAATGAGACTTGAAGCGAAAAAATTGGTTCCACTTTTTTACCTCATACTAACCTCCAGCGCTCCTAACTAAAGCTACCGAATCCGGTCTACGCACACCCGAACAAGTTTCGATGAGATATTAGTACGCAATAGCGCCTCTAAATGTATAGCTCTATGGTGAAAGACAGTAGTAGAGTTAGTAATTCTTTATAATTCTACGCTACGAGAAGGTCTGCCGCATTCGAAATTGTTGCAAATGGTTCGATGCTGAATGTCTCAAGAAGAAAAGGGAAATGCGGAAATTTGAGAGGTCTTACAGACGAAACCCGACTTTCAGCAATCGGCAAAATGCTTACAAGGAAGAAGTAACGCAGAAAGACTTTGTATGGAGAGAGCAACATCAAGGTTGATTCTTCCATTGAAGCGGATAGTCTCGCGACATATTTTAGAAGTAGAGTTGAAAAAATTCGGGCCCTCCGTGGTGTAGAATTGCCATCCGTCGCAGCAACAAGTCCGCTCTCTTGTAACTTCACTACTTTTGCAGCAGTAACGGAAGAAGATGTCATACGTGCTGTGAAGTCTTGTCCAAACAAGCAATGAGCTCAAGACCCCATACCGACCTGGCTCTTAAAACAATGTCTTCGCATATAGCACCTGTAATTACTGCAATTATCCAAAACACTTAAAAAATCAATTATTACTACGATAATAAAAAAATAATATCTTGATACTGAGAATACAGATAATTACAGCCCAATATTTAACCTACCATTCCTATCAAAACTGCTTGGTGGGATACTTGAACTCCGCTGGTCTGTTTGCCAAAAATCAATCCGCTTATCGACGGTTTCATTCAACGGAATCTGTTCTTTTGGGGGTAATTTCAGACTTTGGCATTTGACACTGTAGGTAGATCATAGTATTTAAAAAAATGGGTTTGAAACCGAATTTGGCATTTGAGGTGATGTACTCCAATGGATGACATCGTACCTGTCTGGACGAATAGCCTCAGTAACTTTCAATAAATGTACGAGTATATCACCTGAAACTCCAAACTGAAACTCCACTGTACCACGAATTTCGGGAAAGGTAAGAAATAACTGCAACTGCATTTGCGGTTGCTTCGTTTCTTTCCCATAAGTTGAGGTTCAGTTCAGCAGTTCAGCTCGCGGGTGTATGCGTAGCATAAGGCAGATAAAATCAATCAGGAGATGCCTTCCCCCTGATGGAGGAAAGTCACTCATAAATTTGTTCGTCGTCTCACTTATGGACTATCGCAATAGTACATATGCCGGCCTACCTCAGAAACAAATCAATAGAATTCAGTCAGTTTTTAATGCTGCGGCGAGAATGATTTTGGTGAATCGAAGTATTGTCGTATAATCCCACTTATAAGGGATCGCGTTCACTGACTTCGATGCCCTGAAAGAATAGAGTTTAAGATCTGCTTAATGACTTTCAAAGCATTGCAAGGAATGACGTCAGCCTATATATCGGAACTATGTATCCGACAAAACTTAAGCAATAGACAGCTTACTCTAAGGTCAGCAGATCTAGATGTTAGTAATCGTCTAATCGAACTTTCTAGGTCAAATCGAGCCGTTTACTATGATCGCTCTGTTTGTGTAACAGGCCCGCTCATCTGAAGTAGACTTCCGTTAGCTCTTACTAATCTCCAGAATTTGGCTGAATTTAAACGGGCTTTAAAAAATCTTACCTTATTCATAAATCTTAACTTCTTTCCAAAATTTTAAAATGAGTCATATTCTCAAACTTCCGGTAATTATTTGGTTTCGGTTGCCTCCTTATTGTACCTTTTTTAAATGTCTGCTGAGAAGATTCTCATTTCTGAGCACAAACTGCCTCCTGTTCTGTATTATGTTTTAGTTTTAATGTTCTTGTTTTGTCCTGTCCTGCTGTTATTGTTAGTCCAAGTTTTGTCATCACTTTGTATAAACAGTGTTATAATATTAGATCTGTATTGGGTAAGGCACATTGTAGGAATAATTTTAAGAACATGTCCACTAATACTAAATTACCGTTTCTAAGTTTATTATGGTAAAGCTCACGAAGAGTGAAATGACACTAAACTGCGCTATATAAATGCTATGTTATTATTATTATGGTGGGACTACGGCTACGACTACCCCAAATATATATGTGGCCTGCTTCTAAAGGCCAATGTCAGTTTTTCGAGTATTCCAATTTCGCCTCAAAATTGGGTTATGTTCCGAATTCTAAAGTAACCCTTCGATTTCAGAAAGGATTTTTAGATTTTCGGGGACTAGAACTAGAATCATTTTCATAAAATTAAAACTTGCTAAAAAGAGCAAATCCAACATAGGCCCTTTTAGAAGCAAGCCACAGATTTTACAAGCACATAATTATTTTATATTAATCAAATGTGAAATAACACAAAGTATTTAAATAAATTAATGTAATTGTAATAGTGATTTATTTTTGGCGTGTACCAGTCATTCTAGTACTACTGAAAACTGCTATACTAGGGAAGGTATTAGGTTTATTAAACCAATCAGTTGGGATAATATGAAAAAAGTGATGATTGCTTTTCTAAATTATATTATTTTTTTATTTTTTTAGGGCATGATAATTCGGTCGTATGTTTTTTTTAAAAAGAATGTTAAGAATTTAGTGAGGTTCCTCTTACACGTGCCGATGTCTGTACATAACCTATTAAACACGCCATAGCTTCTTCTTATAAATATATTTTCAAAAAAAATTATATTGCTTTTAGAAATATAAAATATTTCACAAAATCGGATCTGAAATGAATATTTTGTAATAGGTACCTGGTACTGAAGATACAAAAAACTTCAGAATAAAAAAATAATTATAATATTCAATTCGTATCGAGAATACAGTCAACTAAGCTAAAAACTGAGTTGTTTTTTGCTTATACAAAAATAAAATGCAGATCATTTTAAATAGGGCACTTTGAATGTATTTTTGCACATATGCCCAAAGATACTAGGTGCGTAGCGACGCGCGACGTTTATTAATTACGTAAACTTAGACTGGCGGTTCAATTCGACGAGGTTCATTTTAGCTTCCATCCATCCAGTAAACCGGTACACCTACACAAGCAAGGATATATTTACCTGTACTCACCTACACAAAATAAGAAAAAGTCTTACCTATTGATTATTTTGTTAATTTGTTTATTGAAAGATGTTTTATCCCATTTGAAGCAATTTACTTGTATTCCCCGATCCCTGATCAATACAAGACATAATTTTGATTATGTCTTGTAACCCTGATCAATAAAAAACATAATTTTCATTATTCGTGACAATTTCAAATTAGATTGAATGAGAAAATTTTCCAGACAGACGACAGAGTGGCATGTTTATTATGTCAAATTGGTAGTCTCTTTACAGAGATGATCGATAAGTCTTTTCCCAGTGTAATTATTTGATCGTATTTTGTTATCCCATTACAGCAGACAGTAATAAAGTAATAATGGATAATAATCGGCAAAGGGTTGCGTGCGAACTGAAATAGAGCTCTGTATACGCTTCATAGACTAGACAGATGTCGACGGAGCCAAGTTATAATATTTTTTTTGTAATGTTTTTTATTAATAATTTGAAGAAAACAAAACACTGTTTTAAATTATTTATTTATTTTTATTACATTTGTTTATTTATTAATTAATTAATTCATTTATTGGACCATTTGTATAGCGCCGCTTTTGTAGGATATGACCTCAGGGGCGCTTTACAGTTGATGCAGGTATTTCAAAAAATATAAATATTACAAAAATAAAGTGAAGTTATGTTGAGTAAGATGAAGAACAGGAACAGGTGACACGAAGATAGAAGATGGAGACTCTGCAGCAAGAATCCTAGATGGTGAAGAAACTGGACCAGCTGCTGCAGCGAGAGAGACTACCCCGTCCACCAACTGTGCCAGCACGAGGTTCGTCATCCGTCCAGGTATGTGTCTGCTGCTAATAAAGCGCTGACACAATATCATCACATAGATAACAGACCTTGGCAGCACCGCTGCAATAACACAGTACACAGCATATTTTTACTATATGAACTGATAAATAGTAGAAATGAAAGCAAAAAATAATTTGTACCCGCAATTAACATATGCCAATCAATATATATTAATATATTTTAATATTAACTTTGCGAATTTTGTGGATTACGTAAAAGACTTATTTAAACACTATTCCTAAATGGAAGCTATATTTTTGTAAGCCATTCAAATCGCTATATTTTTTAATTTATGTTCTTTTATTTGTAATACTTCTTTCTCATGTTTCAAAACTGTCATTAAAATTGTACCACCTACATGTAAAAGCCATCTGGGCGTTAAATAAATGAATAAAATAAATAAATATACATCACAACACAAGCAACATTTTCAGCTTACTGTGGTGGTAGTAGGAGATTTTAAAATATTGTTAGGTTATTCGTAACCCGGGAATGTTTGTCTTTCTTTCAAAAAAATATATATATATCAATGACAAAGTTTGTAAAATACCATTGAAATTTGACTTTTTTTAGAGAACGTGTTACAACCTTTTCAAATACATTTATTTGATTTTTTAATAAGAATATTTTGAATTTCTCGATTTAATTAATAAATTCATGAATGCAGTGGTGGAATATTGGAAGTAGAAATTAATCCACTTCCCGACATCTGATCGAGTTGAAACTCAGCAGATAGACTCGTTGTCGATGATAACGCATTCTATCTACTTTTGGTGGCACTTATGCACATGCAAATTTTCATTTAAATTGGCTACTAGCCGGCCGAAGAGATGGCGCAATTAGGTCGAAATTTGAAAATAGATGTTTCATAATAAAAAATAAAAATATTTTGTTTTTATTTATTTTTTTACTTAACGCCGAGAGGGCTTTTACATGGTTGGTAGTATACATAATTTTAATTTGACAGATACTTTAAAAGTTACAAAAAAAAATTACATTTGATAAAAGCTATGCAACAAGTCATACAAACACAAGAAACAAAAACAGAAAATTACAGCTATTTGTAGGTTTACATGATGTGTTTGATCCACAAAACTTGCCAAGTTGCTATTGAATATGTCAACATCACCCAAGTAATGATTTCCCATGGTGTGAAGTCGTTGTATCGGAGAGTGGGCAATGTAGTTACGCTTATGTGTGCTGCTGTAGAATATTGTATTTTGTCGTGTTGTTACTGTGGGTGTATGTATGTTCATAAGTTGCAGGAGTTCACAACAGTCGAATTTAGAGTTAAGTATTTTGAATAAGAACGTTAAATCGTTTATTTTACGTCTATCTTCTAATGTATGTATTTTTAGAGTATTTAATAAGAAATTGTATTTTAAGTCTTCGACAAGGATATTTAATTTAAAATTTATAAAACGTAGAAATTTTTTTTGTATTCGCTCAATGTTGTTAATGTGAATTTAGTAAGATGGAGACCAAACTACTGAGTTATATTCAATTAGACTTCTTACTAGAGATACGTATAATAGTTTAATGGCTTGTAAAGAATTAAAGTTTTTAGTTGTTCTTAATACGAAGCCTAGTGTTTTCATACATTTGTTCACAATTTGATGGACATGATTGGTGAAACTTAGTTTTTCGTCCAAAATAATTCCAAGATCTCTCATTTCCGTAACTCTTTCTAAAGCTATGTTATTGATGGAATATTCGAATAAAACAGGATTTTTGTTTCTGAAGAAAGTCAAGGTTTTTCACTTTACTACATTTAAAAATAAATTATTTTGAACGCACCAATCTCTAAACATACTAATATTTGACTGTAGTATATGGCAATGATTTATATCAGTTATTTTCTTGTATAGTTTGACGTCATCTGCAAAGAGCAATACCTCGAAAAATATGAACAAAGCTTGTACAAGAAAACAAGAAACTAATAATCAAAATATACAAAAAATGCGAACGAAAACAAAAAGAGCACACACCGTATAGCTTTATGTTGGTACCTACAGTCAGAATACATACATTAAGGTAAACAGTCAGAATACCTATAAGGTATGGCTTTATATCAGTTAAAATACATATATTAAGAAAAAGGTAAAATAATGTTATTTTCAGGAAGAATTAATTTACATTCAAAAGTCAGCAAAAAATAAAACAAATTAAGAAAGAAAATGATACGAAAGTGAACAGAAAAAAATTTACTACGTAGGTATTTCTATAGAATAAAGATAAAGTTGTACATAAAATGGGCTCTCTGTAAATTTTTCAACAACATTGATATTGCCAAAGATCACAACAAGTGCTCAACACTGGATTGCGTTCTTCTTTTGTATCAGTCGGTGAATACCAGTACATCATTTGGACAAAGGAGTTTTTCTTATAAATCTCCGTTGCTTTATAATATGTTGGTGAAAATACAAAAACTATAGGTTCGTTGAATCTATTCAAGAAAATCCTAAAAAGATTCATACTGGCTGAGAGTTGTGATTTTTGGATTGGCCATGTTGTGGCTTCTGTCATAAATCACCTTAGGAGCCCCATACTCGATGTGATCCATGTGTGTTATGTGTGTTATGTGAGGATTTACGTATTTGATTGAATATGTTTGTAAAGCTAAAAAATGTTTAAAAAAGTGTTAAATCCACCTGAAAATCATACAAATAATTCGATAATATTCTATTTATCATCCATAATATTTTTTTCTCTTTCCAAATACATAAATATGTATGTCTTTTAACAATATGTATTTACATATATTTAACAAAAGAACCTTTTATTTACATATATTTAACAGAAATGTATATCATTTCACAAAATAATCCATGTACCATAAAATATTATTATACTGTTAACTTCCATTCACAAACAAATGCTTCCAATGGAAGATAAATCATGAGATACTCCTTCAAATAACCTATTGTAAAACCTGAATTATTATATAACATACAAAAGTTTTAAGCCTGTGACAGACCACGCAATAAGCGCGCTATATTTACGTAGCTTGGTCTATTTCAGCATATCGCTTGCCATACATTCCCGTTGATAGTGTATGGCGAACGATAATAATAACCATGACTGAAATAGGCCAAGCCATGATGCGTGTAGCGTAATGGCGTCGGTGGCTGAGTTCACATCGCGTGTGGGTCCCACCCAGGCGTAGTTGGTTCAATTCATCAACTGGCTAGGTCATCCATCACAACACAAGCAAAATTTTCCGCTTACTGTGGTGGTAGTGGGACATTTTCAAATATTGTCAGGTTATTCGTAAACCGGGAATGTTTGCCTTTCTTTTTATAATTGAAAAAGGTGTTATATTCTTTATTATTTTTTGCTGTTGTTATTTCTCCATATATGTTATTACAACATAATAAATTTTATTGCAACATTATTATAATAATGATTTATACTATTTTACATAAACTCTCTTAATACTTGTGCTCACTAGAGGAAGATTCTATGGGTATATCCGTATATCTAATATTTGTAATGAATGTAACAAGTTAGCCTACTCTCAAATGATTGCATAAACAAGTTGGGAATAATATAATTGAAACGTTGTTTAATGGTACTTACTTTTAAATTTGGAATATTTTGTTTCCATCTAGTAGTCCGACAATTGGAAAAACTTAGTAATAACGTAGTATTTATAAGGTAGAATGGGCAATAACCACTTTTTATCTATTTATTAATGCCCTTTTAGAGGCTTTTACGTAGAATATGTAGTATGCATAGTTATTATACATAGTTAATAATTATAAATGGTTATTATACATAACTGAACTGTCTCAGTAACAAAATTTTAAGTGATAAATAGAAAATGTCCACTGACCAGGTGTAATTATTTCTCAACATTAGTATTCCTAGCAGAGAGCAATACATATATGGTTGTTAGGACCAAAATTACTGCTCTGAAATAAATATATTACAGAGGATGATCTTGTACAAATAACAGGCCGACATGATTCAATGTGTTGGCCTGGGTTGAGGTGGTGTATACAGTTATGCACCATGTGGTAATTATGTTTTTACCAGTTTTTGATTGGTACATGTTATTATCTACTCTTCTTTTATTGGGGGCCACAAAAATAAACCCACTTTTTGTGCTCAATTCAACTACGGCGATATGGTAAGAATCTCTGACATTAGTGATAAAATCACTTCACTTGCTTTTCATTTTGTTGGTTGCCTCTTGCAGAGTCTGGCAAACCAAAAAATACACCTGATGGTAGATGCGAAAAAACCGATTTTGATGGGAGGGTCAAACGGGAAAAATCACATCTCCATTATTTCCTGAAAAACTTTTACAAAACAGCTCAGTGCGCGATGGGCAAAGCTAAATCCACATCTAAAATATGGGTACGTTTTAAATTCTTCTTTAAGGCGATGCACTACGTCGTGTAATATTTTAAATTGAGCCGCTATCAATAATAACCCTTACGTCGATGGCGATAAGGTTTAAATTCCCGCTTAACACCATCTGTCTGTTTTGATTTATGCAAGAAAAAAATCATGGCCAAAAAGTGCCTTTTATTTTATTTTGTGGATGTTCAGGCATAAATAGTTTTTTTTTGATCATTTAATAAATAACTTAATTTGTCACATTATACAATAAAATCAATACCGAAAATGGGTTCGTAAGTAGAAGATTTTGAACTCTAAAGCAGTTTTAATAGGCATTTACATTATTTTTTTCTGGGCTTATTAAAAGACTTATCTAAAAAATTCTCGATTATTTTAAAGGCCAAGATGTATTCTACTCGCAGTATTTAATTAAAGCATCTAAAACATTTCTAGGCGACCAAATAATCAAACCAAAAATACATGATTTTGCATTACTACGTATGGCATCGCCTTAAAGGTTTCCAACCTAAAACCAATAAGAATGTGAACCCAGTTATGTGTGCACGTCGGATAATTCCATATTTTATGGTTTTGTGTATTTTCGAAGTTACCTGTTTCCATAATAGCACCTCGAAAAAAATATTTAACATGAAAAAATATTAGATCAATTCATTTTCTCTCTTACTCATTTAAAACAAATATTTTAAAAAATCAAACTTTTTAAAATAGCTGTTTTTAATCCTTAATCGACCTAAAGATTGTTTTTATTTGTAATTATGAAAAAATTGTACAAGAACACTCTTCAATCTTCACCTACTTTACTCTATTTATATATTTAATACCTTAATTACGAAGTAATATTATTTTTTATATTATAAATTAGTCTTTAATATAAAAATATCTTCCAATAAAAAAGTATTTTATCCAGGCCAATTTATAAATTAAATTACAAAAATTCAATGATTTATTTGGTAACTAGCTGACGTGTAGGTACCCGGCGTTGCTTATCCTTATCAGATAGACATATATTATACCAAGGCTGACTTTTCTGTAGACGTTTTTGAGATAGACAATTCTCTTGTACATTATTTTAAGGTATCTCAAAGTTTAGCCAGCGTTAGCAATGTAAGCTTCTAAAAATATATTTTTTACGAATTGTTTACAAAACGCCGACTTTTCTCTACTTTCTATAAATATAACATGCATGGATTATCCTATATATAAACCTTCCGGGAGAAATTCTCTAAATGACAGTGAAAACCCTATCAAAATTCGTTGCATAGGTTAGAATAACTAAACGCACAAACAGACAGACACGGATAGCGACTTTATACTATTTATAGATACGCTTGCATATTCGTTCTCTGTCCCAAAAATTCGCACTTTTCGAACGATAGGGTTCAAACCAGTTGTTTACCGCATCAGACCTAAAAAATGAATTATAGGTTGTACGTAGGTACTGTAATGTAGACGTTTAAAAATAGTTAGCACCTACTTAGAAAAACGGTGTGCAGCATCGACAAACTAAATTATCATATATATCGATGGTGTGCGTGTATTTAAATATTAATGAATACTTATTGTAAAACTTTTCTGTTATGATCGGGATCGTATACCAAAGTACCTATGGAAGAAAGCAGGTACCTACTTAGTATAATTATCTACGTAGGTACTTTGACTGGACTTAAAAAGTTATCTTCCGAAAAATAAAAATTATCCAATTTATAAAATAATTATGTCTTAAACAAATAGTGAAAAATAAGTAATGTATTTTTGATTGAAACGGCGAACATTATATCAAATAAGCCACGGCTTACACACGATCAAGTAGCTTAGAGCAATTAGATGCATGTCGCTGCATTATAAGTCATCACTTTCACTTATTTAGTAGATAGGTAAATCTCTTAAGTAAGTTCCTAACAAAATGTGATTTTAATACTACATTTTAGCATAATAAATATATATTACTTAACAACCTCATATCTGTGTGTTATAAGATAACAAAAAATCGTATATAATCGTATGTAATCGGATATCTAATATAAATAATGAGAAATAAATAAATAACTGTAACGAGCAATTATTTATGTTAACCCTAACGTAGCTACATTTTGTTCCTTCCGTTCCTTCTTATAACACGTTTCACTTTCCGTTGTTTCACGGAATTTGAAAAATTCATCAAATTTCAAAAGTTTTCAAGTTCTGTGAAGGTTCTATTTAAGTTCATAAAAATAAATATGTAGTGGTTCAAACAAATTAGCATTGTTTCATTTATTTATTTATAATGGATAACCACAAAGTTGTAGCTACTTTAAAAAGTACATAACTTTGATTAGATTTGTTATAAGACTTATGGATATTATCGAACGTACAGTGTTTTAATTTTGTTTTATTTTTTTAAAATTTTTTATTGTGTTTATTTCTTGCTAGAGCAATCCCGATGAGTTACAGAACTCATTTTAGGGTAGGAGGAACTTACAATTCATATGTAGGAGGTAGTAGGTACAATTTTACAACGGTATTTTGATATCAAATATAAGTTTCACATTCAATACAGCATAAAAATTAAAAATTAAAATAATGACACGTTAAGTAGAACAAACAACAATAGAAAACAAGTACAGAAAGAAAAAAGAAAAACATGGATAAGATACAACAAGAAATGACAACACAGTTACATATTTTCATTTTTAAATGTAGTTAAAAAATATTCTTTTAAAGCATTGCTTTGCAATTTTTTATTATGGTGGATGTGTTTGTACATATCTGGAAGCGAATTATATAGTGTATAGGCAATATAGTTCAGTGATTTTAACCCATATTTTGTAGTGTGTGTTTGAGGAATGCGGATTTTATTGTTATTTCGAGTATTGTGGTTTTGGATGTCTTGATTGTAAAGTGGCTTGATGTTGGTGTGAGTTGATTTTTGGGTAATTTGTAGGATGGTGCTTGTGATTTCATATTTAGGAAGGATTGTAATTGGAAGGATACCAGAAACTGAATAGATGTCCCTAACATGAGTGTCCCATGGAAGTTCAAACACATTTCTGAGAGCTCGGTTTTGAACCACCTGCAGGTCAGCTATCAATTTCTTTGAGGCAAAACCCCAGATACAGCAGAGATAGGAAAGGTGTGAATGTACCATGGCATAGTATACTGAAATTAGTAAAGGAATGGGGAGTAATCCTTGAAGCCTATACACTATACAGGGTGTATCGGCACGTACCCGACAAACTTTAACCAGCTATTCCTTAGCATATTTGGAGTAAAAAATCTTACTTTGCACTTGCTGTCCGGTAACGTTTTTTTTTAATCAAAAATTTATTATTCATATTTTCACCACATGTCACCACTGTTTTATCCTTTGTCAAAGTTTGAAAACCCATCTGGAAAATATTTTATTCGAATTCCGTTGAATAATGCACGTGTGTACCTATATTGGCGCACTTTTACAATCACAACGAAATGGCACGGCACCATTCGTCTCATTTTTAACTATTATTATTTAGTGTGTGCGAAAGAACGAAGACGCTTTTTGACATACTTGCTTATAACAGCTGTTGAACACGAAACGCAATGCCAATGACAGTGATGTAGTGTGGAAATTTTATTTTTTTTTGTTTTTAATTTTGGGAATCTACGATCAGACCCAAATATTTTGTGTTCATTTTCTTTTCGAGGCAGTTGTCTCCAATTTTAATATCGAGGCTGAAATTTTTCTTGTTACCGAAAAGTATATAATGAGTTTTGTTTTACGTTAAGAGTTAGTTTGTTTATTCTCAACCAGTTTGTAAGATGGGAAATATCAGCATTCATCTCCGTTTCAAGCTCCGCTAGGTTCAGTTTATTGTAAAAAATTACCGTATCGTCAGCATAAAGTTGTATAGTTTCTTTAATACCCCACTTTGTTATGTCATTCACGTAGATTAGGAATAGCAACGGTCCAAGAATTGATCCCTGTGGTACTCCACATGTTATTTTACCTAATTCACTGATTTTTCCTCCAAATTCTACTGCCGAAAAGCGATTTGATAAGTAAGATCGGAAAAGCTCCAGAGGTGTACCAACAATACCCAAATGCTTCAGTTTTTCGATCAATACGTTATGATCCACCGTGTCAAACGCCTTCTTTAGATCAATGAATATTGCCGCCGTAAAATCACCGTCATCTATATGTTTCTGCAGATTTGATATAAAATCGAAGGCTGCACATTTAGTGTTAGATCGTCGTCTGAAACCATATTGTTTTGACGTGAGAATTTTGTTGTGTTCGAGATATTTCAATAGTCTTTCTTTAATGACACATTCAAAAATTTTAGAGATAGCTGGAAGTATAGAGATTGGACGATAATTTTGGAATTTTTTTTTTACATTCATTTTTATGTACAGGAATAATTTTTGCAATTTTTAGTTTATCTGGAAATATACCCTTTGATAGACGAGGTCATCCACCAGTTCACCCTTGCAGTTTTTGAGAAGGAGAGAGGTTACACCATCGGAACCAGCTGCTGCTTTAGACTTAAGGTTAGATATGATCCGTAAGATTTCCTTTTTATTTGTCTTGATCATGTTAAAAGATTGTTTTGCTTGAGGTTCCGTGTAGATCGTATTTACATCAGTTTTTAAGGTTTTTCTGACTGATGCTAAACTTTCCCCAACTGAGAGAAAAAATGTGTTAAATGCAGTTGCAATCTATTTTGGTCCCTTTACTTCTTTGTCATTTATGACTAGAGATTTACAAGCTATTGTTGGGTTTCGCGAGCTATTTGATAGAATGGAATTGATTGTTTTCCATGTTCGTTGTGGCTTATTAATGTTTTCATTAATCAATTTCGTATAATATTTAGATTTAATGTATCTTCTATAGTTGGTGACAGTATTACGAGCTTTATTTTTTTCTATTGTCAAAGGAATACTTTCTTGATTTTGTTTCCAAAGTTTAAATATACTATTTCATTTTTTAATAAGTGTATCAAGTTCAGCATCAAACCATGGAGTGTTGTTCAGTCTTTTGTCCCCTGTATTTGTTTTTACTTTTGTTTTGCTTGAATTTATAGCATTCTGGAGATAGTCAGCGAAATTATTATAATTTTTGTTTACATCAACAGACGAATGATCAAATTTACAAGTCTTAAGTGAAGTATTTAATTTTTGATAATTTATTTTGTAAGCATTTGTGAGGTTTATTGCGGATCTGTTATTGGGAAGGTTTTTCAAGGAATTTTCATAATCCAATATAAGTATATTGTGGTCACTAAGGGGATCATCAATGTTTGAAATTGTGCCGGAAACATTTGTCCTATTTGTAATGATGTGATCTATCAACGAGCTGGTGTTATTAGTTACCCTTGTGGGAAACATTGTTACATAAATAAAAGTTATATGATTTCAAGGTGTGAATATATCTTCGTGTAGTATCAGTGTCTTTTGAGATATCGATATTGAAATCTCAAAAAGTAATGTGTCTTGTTTGTTATTGTTTAATATTATTTCGAAAGATTCAAAAAAATCTGTTATATTTGAGTTCGGCCTACGGTAAAAAACATACAAATTTAGAGGTTTAATACTTTTTGACGTGACTGTAATTCCTAGTAAGGTATTTTCGCTGCAGCATTTTTCGATCTTCTTACTGTTGAGTGTATTATGCATGTAGATGGCGACCCCTCCTCCTCGGTCCATCTCGCGGGAAGCAAAGATTCCAGAATAGTCAGCAATATTGAAAAAAGTTTCCTCTCCTTTACGTAGCCAGGTTTCCGTAATCACGAGAATTATTATTTCAATATAAACGATTTATGAGTTAATCACAAGTAAATAGGTCAGTTCAATACGGTATGGTAATTTGAAAAGTCAATAGAGTATTGTATTTATAATACACTTTGGTCATACAAACTAATAAATAATAAAACAAACGGCAAGTAATAATAATAGCATACATGATTGGCTTTTCTTTCTCTGTTTCGCGGCATCTGACAAAATAAAAATTCAAATTTTGTATTAAAATCTGGAAAACGTTTAAAAATATATTTAGTTTTAATTTTTAATTTTTGAGCGAAAAAGGTTTGGACATTGAAAGTGTGACGGACGGACATTACCTTGATCTTATACGACTTGGGAGCTGTACTCACAAATATTTAAAAGACATTTAAAAAAAACTCATGGTTATTTGTTGCACAGGGTCAGTTGTACCGTTACAATAATCCCCGGATAAATCGGTACAACTATCCCCGAACAGTCATTCAAATAAAAACGCTAAATGTTGGTTATTCTCTATCTACGAACGCAAAATGAACTCATTTGTCCAAAGAAATATGTCGATAGTAAAATAGGTACAAAAATAGCACAGCCATTGTAATATTATGCCATGAATGCAATCAAAAAAATACTTATTGGCTCTCAAAAACATCTTCTTCCAATTTCAAAGGTTCATCATTAATGGTCAGCGCCATCGCCTTTACGTACCTATTATAGTTGTTGAGTTATTCGCTTTGGTACTACTGATCAGTGGTACCATTGTTCCCGGTTTCCCCTATTTACATGCCACAAACAAATTGACAGTTGCAAACACATCAATAAAAATAATGGTATGATGGTTAAAAACACCAGAGTAAATTAGGTATACCTAAGGGAATAACATTAAAAAACAACATTCATAATCTAATGAGGTAAAGGAATAAATTACTAAAATAGTACCTTCATAGTAGGTGGTACTATTAGTATGGTAGGAATAAGTTATTAAAGAAGTAGCCACCTAGGTAGGTAAAGGAATATTAATTTATTAAAGTAGTACCTACTTAGGTAGGTGGAATATAATTCATTAAAGTAGAAATTACCTGAGCAGGTATTCGTATGGTAAAGGAATAATAATTTATTATTGAAGTACCTACTGAAGTAGGTAATGGGTAGGTAATTCGTTTTTATTTTGTTATAGAATTCACCGTGGCTACACAACTCATTCATGAATTATTGAATACCTAATCGGAATGACTTAGCGATTTATTTACGAACAAATTGATGAGAGCTTAAGCGCTTATAAGTTTAAAAAACTTTAAATAAACGGATTATATTTATTAATCACGTGGCGTTATCATTTAACAAAAAATTGAGACTAAAAAGGATGATGAAAGTTTATAATAATTGACATAATAAACGTTCGTGTTGCCTTGTGGAATTGCTGGCATACTAGTCTATGGATTTGACCCTCGTTCTGTAGGTTACGGGTTCGATTCACCCCGCAGTGCAAATAATGTAGACAAACAAATTTTTCGTAAATTGAACAATGCTAGTTGGTGTTTTACGTTGATTCTAACAAAATGGGCAGATTTTTAAGCTTAAAGCGATGCACTACGTCGTGTAATATTTTAAATTGGGCCGCTATCAATAACAACCCTTACATAGATGGCGATAAGGTTTAAATTCCCGCTTAACACCATCCGCCTGTTTTGATTTATGCAAGAAAAAAACATGGCCAAAAGTGCCTTTTATTTTATTTTGTGGATGTTCAGGCAAAAATATTTAATTTTTTTGCGATCATTTTATGAATAACTTAATTTGCCACATTATACAATAAAATCACAACCGAAAATGGGTTGGTAAGTAGGAGATTTTGAACTTTAAAGCAGTTTTCATAACCCGATACATTATTTTATTCTGGGCTTATAAAAAGACTTATATAAAAAATACTCGATTTTTTTTAAAGGTCAAGATGTATTCTACTCGCAGTATTTAATTAAAGCATCTGAAACATTTCTAGGCGACCAAATTTTCAAACCAAAAACATATGATTTTGCATTAGTACGTATGGCATCGCCTTAATCGATTTATGACCGGTTAGTAGCTGGGTGTACAGATGCGTCGGATTTTCACCCTTGCGTCGCGAGCTCAATCCTTCGCTATCACAGTCTCATTTCCCAATCAACAAGTTACGCTTAAAAAAGTGATGGAAGTAGAATGAAATTCAAATTTGTTATTGTCAGGTTATTCATAATATGGGAATGTTTGTCTATCTTGTTTACGAATAAATATCTATTAGGGACCAAGGTATTATAAAATGCAAGTGGAACCCGCCATGCTTCGCTATTTCTAGTGTCTTTCTCGGGCGTCTCCGATTTCTTCCACCATTCACTACTGTATACCACAATGTTACTGTTAAAAAACTACATTTCATCGACTTTAATTCGTTTCCGTAACTCATTCCGGTGCAGAGATATTGCGCTAAGTATTCCACGGTCTTCCCCGACTTCTTATACAATTCAAATAATTCTCTAAAAACTACTGGCACTAATAAGAACAAACTTTGAAATTTTCAGCGATATCGCTCGATTAGTTTTAGAGTTTTGCGAGCATAAACATAGGCAGGATGAATTCTTATACAGGGTGTCCGGGGGTAAAGTGCAGTAACTTTAGGAGGTGATTCTACATGATAGTATAAGTAAAAAAGTTAAATGACTTCATCTAAATTCAAACATTTAGGGGTACTTTTCAGGTAAAAACGTAAAATTGGTCCTCCGTGTGGGTCTGGCATTATTATTTTACACTGTTGCTAAATCTACCGTCCTGCACCCATACGCTGTTGTTCCGCCAATCTATTTAATTGTCGCGTTTCGTGTCTAACTTTTACTTTATTACAGAGGATTTGATAATTTTATGTACCTAGCGTGTTTAACTTTAAAAACTTGATTGTTTTAATCAAAACTTGTTAAAGTAGCGTGTCTTTATCTTTTATTCCCAACTTTTCGAACGATCAACCTTAGGCTCCGATCAGCCAAGGGTTTGTTGTTCAGTACCGTTCGATTCGCCTGTTTCCAAATATCTTTACCGTTGATTATCTTAAGAGACCCCGCCCACTTTCATAGACAATAAAATGACATTAAAATAAAAACTTTCCATGTTAAATTAATATTGACGAATTAATTATTGTATTTATTATTAATGCATACGTATATATTTTTTTTAATACATAAACCGATTTTTTTAAACAAAACTATGTAATATGTTAAAAAATAAAGTGTTAGCTTAACTTTAATGCCATCGACACTTTTTATAACTAGTCAATTACTGAGGCAAGCTTAATCCAGTAGTTTGGCTTCCTTAAATTCGTTGATCGCTCAGTCGTCACCTTTCCATTGGAAAGAGCGTAGTTGTGTGTTTGAGCAGTGTTGAGCCAAAATGTCAGCTCAACAGTTAATCAAAACAACTGCCGTTGGTGTGTTTACTTCAAAGAACATCTTTATTTAGTGCGTATTTTCTACGAAGACTACTTTTAACATTGTGTTTATTTGTGTGTAATTTTAATTTCTGTAACAGTGTCTGGCTTCACCCACAAAGAATGGGCAGACATTCATTAGGTTTACGTGCTGCATGATGTAAATACACATGGAAAGTGGACATTTTGAAAATTCGTTAAGTTACTCAAAAGTAATGCCATTAGTTAAGTGATTAATGGTTAAATAATTTTATCGTTCAAAGTGTAACTACATTTTATTAATTTTTAGTATTGTTCTCTTTTTTAATTTGGTTTAACATACGAATTGTAGCAATTGCGGTTTCAATGGATGCAGACTAATCACAAAGTTGCCACTTCGTTCTTGGCAAGCTCACAGCGAATTTATCGGCTAAGTGTGTACCTCACATGGAAAAACATCGTTTATATCGGAAAAATTTGGATTTCGGAAAGTTATTTATCTTCTTACTCCTACAATCATGTAGAATCACCTCCCAAAGCTTTTTGCACTTTACCCCGGACACCCTGTATATTAAGATTATCTAAAAACAATTTTTTGAAAAGAGACACCAATCTTAACAACATAAGTATAATAATAGAAAAGACAAATAAATATAATAATAATGATAGCGAAAAGAAATTGTAATAATACATCTACGTATAATGTTTTTCTACCTAATTCTATTAATGCCATTCAAATAGAATTAGGTAAGTAGGTATATTCGTTTTTAAAGGGATCCCACGATGTTAATTGGAAGAGTACTGCGCTGTTCATCAAGACATGTAATTACTGTTCCTACGACGCCAATAATATCTAGCTAGTATTTATTATTCTCATGACGTCGCGGTGCCTTCGTAGCGTCGCGTCGCGGCGTAGATCGCGGGTCGCTGGAAGGTACCTACTTGGTACTCGAAACTACTACGCGTGTTCTACGTCGTACCACAGTGGTGTTGTAATAACTGTAAACTGGGCGACTAATAGATGAATAAATTAGGTTGGCTTTTTAACAAATTAATATTGCTGAAATCTGCAAAAACACTAAAGTCACTAACGGTTTCAGAGACCTATCGCAATCAGAGTTGAGTCGTACACAGTTCTCACATAAATGCATTGCTTGAATACAGCGTGTTTAGAAGTTGTTATTCGACTTCAGAAAATAAATATCCAGTGAAAATGGAATATATGTAAAATCGTTTAGAAAATTCAAATTCTATGATTTTATGTACCTATACACTTGTTGCTTTTTAATAAATTAGCGTAAGCGAGATAAAAGGCAGTTTCTCAGTTGCGTTTGGCGAGGACATCACTATCGGAACCCACAGATGCATCGATACATACAATCCTAAGCAATTAGGATGAATTTAGGGTCGCCAGTGTCGAGCAGATGTCTACAAAACAGCGACGGCGCGGCGCTGCCAAATATTGGAGTTGTGCACGTTTCCCGCTACCACTAATACTGCGGAGCGATCTTTCCCCACCTTACGCCGATTAAAGACATATCTTCGCAGCCAGTGGCGGTTCGTGGTTTTTTTAACAGGGGGTTCAGAAATTCAAGAGAAGATAAACATATCTAATTAAAATTTACTTACTGTTGTCCTACGTCAAATAGTCGAATACGGCAGCAGTCACACAACTTAAATAAAGTTAGTGGGAGGGGTACCTACATATTATTGTTTTTAAATCACTTTACCTAGACACAATTATTAGATAATGAGAAAAGTTTTATAGGAATTAAATTGTTTAATGTTTTTATAGCACTCAATGTAGGTACGTTGCTAATTATTATTGTTTTTTAGAGAAGAATAATTTCGTAGAATATATAATAGATATTTTAAAACATCAAAAAACAAATAAAGGTGGCACGAAATAAATTTAAAAATAGGTAGTAGATTTACAAATGCCATAAGCAAACGGTTGGAGAAATGCAGAAACAAGAAAACAAAAATATGTACAAAAATGACTACAAAGTTAAATACCATAATATAACATAAAAAAATAACACTTAACTTGCATCCCTATGGTTCAAAGGTTAAATGTCGGCCGCGAAGTTCTCGGGTTTCTTCGGTTACATTCGTCAATGTTCGGAGGTCACGTGATATCACAACGCGTGTTCGGCGCACACAATTTGTCTTATTTTTGCAAAGAAAGACCAAATTTTGTATATATCACCGTCATAGGGTCTGTACCGGCTAAGATTATTTTGTATGGAGAGTTTGGCGCGGATTTTAACTCGCACAAATTTGGAATAGGCATCGTATTTTTCGGTGGCGCGGGTTTTGAAGGCGAAATTTTAATAGCGTGCTATCTATAATGTGCTTATATTATTATAAAACAAGGATGTTTTATTTTCTCATATTTTTAATGGGGGTTCGCCGCACAAACGCACTTTAGAGAAAACCGCCACTGTTCGCAGCAGAAGGACAGAATATTGTTTGAATGGAGTGGCTTTAAAGCCACATAAGGCTCCAATAACGGGTGTTTGCTAGACGCTCACATTTTAATTATTTCTGATAAACGTATTACTAAAATCTCAAATGTGTCTTGAGGGATCACTACGGATGTAAGTTATTTATATTTAAGATTAATAAAAATAGGATCTTACTGTTGAAATATTTTATGTAAAACGGTTTGAAAATTTTATAAAACGTTTTTCAACTATAAAATTAGCTGGAAGCACCAGATTTTATTTTCCTAGACGATGAATTAGTAACTTCCCGAGGGATCCCTCTAGAAACATTTGAGAATTTAGAAATACGTTCATAAGAAATATCGATTTTATAGGCCTGCTACGGCAAAGTCGATCGTAGGTTCACCCATTACGCCGGGCCGCGCGCACAAAATTGCTACACAACTGCATCACTTACGTCGTTTCCATTTAATTTCAGAGATTTGATAGGGCAAATTCAACCGCAGGTCTGTCCAATACACCAGGGCCGCGCGTCGCTTATTTTTGTGCACGGCTGCTTCACTTAGGTCGTTAAAGTTCTGACTTTATTTTAGGGTAGTGTCTCGTCTTAATGCGAACCCATCAAAAATGAATGTTAACGAAGTACTTACTTGATATCTTTAGCAGGAAACAAAAAAGAAATTGTCATTATTATATAATAGGTATTTTTTAAACACTTTCTTATATTACATATTAGTAAGTCTAAAGTAATGGTGTTTGAAAGAGAGAGTACGAAAACAGTGTGCGATATAGCTGTGAATGAGGAATACTTGGAGCAGGTGGATGAGTTTGTGTATTTAGGAAGTATGTTTACGAGAGATGGTAAGGCTGACAGAGATATTGAAAGAAGGGTAAATGCAGGAAACTCCATTAATAGAGGACTAAACGCAGTTGGCGCTAACAAAAAATTGTCCAAAGAAGCGAAGTTAGCAGTCCACAATGGAGTGCTGGTACCTACCCTTATGTATGGAAGTGAGGAATGGAACTGGCAAAGAAAGGATGAAAGTAGATTGAATGCTGTTGAAATGAGATCCCTGAGGCGTATGTGTAGTAAAACCATGTATGATCGTGTGAGGAATGTGGAGATCCGCAAAGAGTTCAAGGATGATGTAAGCGTAATGAGTAAGATCAAGAAAGGGACGCTTAGATGGTTTGGGCATGTAGAGCGAATAAGCGAAGAAAGGAGTGTAAGGAGAATATACGATGCAAATGTGAATGGTAGCAGAAGTCGGAGACGCCCGAGGAAGACATGGCACGACCAAGTGAATCAGATACTTGAGTTGGGCCATGTCCAGAGTCAGAATAATTGAAGAGCATGTATGAATGTGAATGAGGCAAGGAGTGTGTGCCAAGACCGAGTTGTTTGGCGGTCCGTCCTCTCTGCCTACTCCTGCGGCGAAACGGCCTGTTGGTTAGTTAGTTAGTTAGTTAAATTATAATTACTAGTATACTTCTTACAATTATTGTCGTATGTTTTTTTGTTATTTGTTTTTGGGGTGTTATGCCGTGTTGCGCTAACTCCTTCTTTAGCCAACGTTTCGGACAGCATTGCAGTGTCCATCATCAGGGCAGATGTGTCCTGCCCTGATGATGGTCACTGCAATGCTGTCCGAAACGTTGGCTAAAGAAGGAGTTAGCGCAACACGGCATAACACCCCAAAAACAAATAACAAAAATACTTTTGGCCGTGAAAATCTTAAATCATATTGTTGTATGTTGTTTATTTATTCCAAATATGAGAACACTTTAACTCCGTCTGACCCTTGTACCCCACGTGTTTTGTTTGAGTCAAATCTAATTGCGCAACCTACTACAAAAGTGTTTTTATATGTAGGTAGGTGCCTACATTTTAAATAAGATTTTTTAATTTATTAGTTGTTACGTATTTTTTCTTTAACAATAGTGTTCCATAACTTTGATACACAATAACGTAATATATTCATACCTACTCTATCGTCCTATAACCACTTTTGATGTTTTTATGCGCGTTTTATTATGATTAGTGTCAATTAGTGTGCTCGGTCGTTTTGATGTGCAATATTTATATTGCTATTTCAAGTGACAGTACAGCGTCCGGAGCGAACTGCTCCAATTGCACCCGCACAAGGCCGGTCCTGTATAAAATCCCCATATATTTTTTTTATTTTTTTATTTATTTTATTTATGTCTATTCTTGAATACACATTTTACAAATGATTCAAGTAGTTTATAATGTTTATTTTTCGGAATAACTTTATTAAGTAAAACCTCAAATTGTAATATTTAATTATTGAAGAAAATATTAGCGATTTCTAAACGAAAATATGAAACAGAAAAATCAGAAAGGGATACGGTCACATCTAGGACTCGAACCCAGGACCCTTGTCTTTCCGGGACACGGCTCTACCAACTGAGCTAATGGGACCCTATCCCCCTCAGTCACTTTTAACTGTATCATACTTCGAATAAGAACTACCAACATTGTCTTCATTTTTTTCACAGCTTATTTTTATAGGGTAGGTACTTCAATAATAAATTATTATTCCTTTACCATACTACTACATACTTAGGTATTCACTACTTTAACAAATTATAATCCCTTACCTACCTAGGTAGGTACTACTTTAATAAATTAATATTCCTTTACCTACCTAGGTAGGTACGTCTTTGATAAATTATTCCTACCATACTACTAGTACCACCTACTAGGTAGGTAATACTTTAAAGAAAGTACTTGTCTGGTAAGGCAGTAAATGACGAGTAGTCACCGAACCTCGGTAGTGTGCAGTCGTGTTTACTTCCAGTGCTCTGTGTTTGACGGCTGACTGACGGCGGCGCGGCGTACAGATAAGATTTATTTATTGTTACATTTTCGTATTCATTATTTTTGTTTCTATTATTAGTTTGCGACGCAGTTGCGTGTATTATTTCTACCATTTATTATTTCTTAAATAGTTTTTATTGTTTCATTTTTTTTTAATTTGTTGAAATGGAGGAGGATGAAAATCGACCTCCTGACCCTGAGTCCATTTCTAAGATTGCAGACGTCTACGATTCTGATGATTCCCAAGCTTCTGTAACCATTCCTTCCCGAAAACGACGACCTCCGCTTTGTCTTAATGTTAAAATTAAATCTCTTTCACAAACAAACGAATCCCCAATCTCTCATGGAAGTTATAATGATACCATTCCTACAGAAGCAAAAGCCATTGAGCTTATGTATTCTATTTCATCTTCAGCTCCATTTATTGTTAATGTCCAAAGGACTGAACAGGGGAAAATAATTCATCCCCTGGATTTCGGTAAATTTATTTTTAGCTCAAAACTCAATAACCTCGGTATTATAAATGGATCAATAAAACCGGAAGGTCGATACAAACTATCCATAGAATTTAAATCCGCCACATTAGCTAATGATTTTGTTAAAAAAATAGGTTCTCTTTCAAATAATAAATTTAAATCTTTCATACCTACTTTCAATTTAACCAGAATGGGCAGAGTAAGAGGTATCCCAACCGATCTATCAGAAACAGAAATAGTAGACGCTCTTAATGACTCTCAATTAACTCCAAAAGTTTTAAAAGCACGTCGTTTGAATTTCAAGGATACTTCCACCGGCACCACTATATGGAAACCTTCCCAATCCGTTGTTATCACTTTTGAAGGTCAAACATTACCATCCCGTGTATTTATTTATTATAACGCTCTTCCCGTTGAAGTATACAGATTCCCGACGATCCAATGTTTCAACTGTTGCCGTTTTGGCCATTCAAAACCTATTTGTCGTTCCCCTCCTCGTTGTTTCCATTGCAGAGAGGATCATCTCTTTGAACAGTGTCAAAATACATCGAATAACCCTATTTGTATTAATTGTAAGGGCAACCATACTGCTGTTAGTGTGGCCTGTCCAGAGTTATCTAGACAGAGAAATATCAAACAGTCAATGGCTGCAGACAACATTTCCTACTTTCAGGCTTCTAAATTATTCTCTCCTACGAAAAAATCTTTTGCAGAGATAACGTCTAACGCTTCTATCTTTCATTTTTCTTCCCCTAAATCCCCTCTATCATCTTCCCACAAAGAAACAATTTTCAAACCGATAAAATCTAATCCAAAATTTATTCCTTCTTTCGATAAAAAACTACATAATGATCTTTTACCCAAATTGGAATAATAAATCCCAGGCTCCCAATGGGACTGCCTTAAAAAACTGTTCCACTTCCGATATCTTACCTAAAGTCATGATTGAAAATTCTTCTTTTATTCAAACTTTAATTACCCTATTAATTACGATCCTTTCAAATAACAATAAAGTACCGTCCAACGCTGCCGATTATATGAAATCTTTACTCTCTAGCCTTCCCGATGTATCCGCAACTCAGCAAAATACTTCAATGGAATAGTAGAAGTCTATTCGCCAACAAAATTGATCTTGTACAGTTACTTGATGAACATAATATTTCAGTTGCTGCCATCTCCGAAACGTGGTTAAAACCCTCATACCAATTTAAGATTCCTGGATATCATTGTCTAAGACATGATAGACTGGATGGCAAAGGTGGCACTGCTCTTATTATACATAATTCTATCCCTTTTAAACAAATTATTTTCAACACTCTCCCCAATAATTTTCAGATAGTAGCAGCTGTTGTATCTGATATTACATTACTATCAATATATATCCCTCCCTCTACAATTTTTGTTGAAAACGAATGGTCAACATTTATATCCCAGATTCGTCCCCCGTATATGATACTTGGGGACTTCAATGCTCATTCTCCTTCTTGGGGCAGTGAGTTAACAAACCGTTCTGGCCATAATCTATTAGAATTTATGGATACCTATAATTTATGTATTCTAAATGATGGATCTAGAAACTCGTTTCACTGCCCCTCAACATCGGAAAAGTGCAGTCGATTTATCTCTTTGCTCATCTTCGGTGATTCCCATATGTTCTTGGAACATTCTTAAAGATCCACTTTCCAGTGACCATTTTCCTATAATAATTACCTTCCACCATCTATCTTCCACGCATTCCTTTTCGATAAACAATAGTTTAAAATTTAAAACGAAAGACGCGAATTGGAGAAATTTTTCTTCAGAATTAGACTCCATTGTTCAAGCATCTAAGTCTTCCCTTGTCAACACTAGTTTACAATGTGAATTATTTCCTAACATGATAATAAAAGCTGCAGAAAAAACACTTAAAAAACGTAATGTAAACATTAAGATAAAACATTCCACCCCATGGTGGGATGAAGAATGCACTAGTGTCGTCAAATCCAGAAGAGAAGCAATTTCCATTTTCCGTAAATGTATGTCTTTCGAAAATTACCTTTCTGTGAAACGCGCCCAGGCAGAAGCGAAACGCGTTTTGAAAAACAAAAAGCGGTCTGGATGGCGAAAATTCTGTGAACGCTTGTCTCCTGAATCTCCCCAGTCATCCGTATGGTCCAATTTAAAAAAATTCGGTTCGTCATATACTCCCCAGCGTTCCAAACATATTCCAGAAGAAATTATTATAGGTTTTGCTGATAAGATAGCTCCTCCGTCAGTTGCCAGATGTGAGGAAATGCCTTCCTTTATTTCTTATCCATCTCACTCTAGCTGGCTGGACTCTCCTTTCTCAGTAAGTGAATTAAATCGAGTAATCAATTCCCTTCCAGACTCTTCTCCTGGCCCTGATGGAATCTTATATAGTTTCATTAAAGCATTCTCAGACATGTCGGTTGAATATTTTTTATCCCTAATTAATTACATGTTCGAAACGGGATTTATTCCTGAAGTCTGGAAAGTTCAAAAAATTCTTCCGATTTTAAAACCTGGCAAAAATCCATCTGAAATCTCATCCTATCGTCCTATTGCTCTTTCGTCGTGTTTAATGAAAGTAGCAGAACACTTGATAAAGAACAGATTGGAATGGTTTGTTGAAAATAACAGAATTATCTCTCCTAATCAATATGGCTTCCGGAAAAAGAAATCAACCATGGATAATTTAGGTGTATTAACAACAGACATCCGTATATCTCAGTCCCTTAATTCTTGCACTCTGGCCACATTTCTTGATCTTTCGTCAGCTTACGACGATGTAATTAACATTTTGAAAGAAAAATTAATTAAAATAAAAATTCCCTTAAAACTAGTTCAATTTATTATTAATTTACTAACAGACAGATCCATTATTATCCACTTTTCCTCAAAAACAATAAATAGCAAACTATGGAAGGGGTTACCTCAGGGGTCCGTAATCAGTCCATTATTATTTAATATATATATAAGTGATTTAGACAATGTAATTCCTTCATCTATCAAGCGACTTTATTTTGCTGATGATTTCCTTATATATTTATCACACAAAAATCTATCGCGCGCTGCGAAGGAATTGAATTTGGCTTTACATAATATGTAAAGCTATTATAATAATATAATATTTACATAATATGTTTGGTTGTTGACAAATGGGATGAATTTAGCTACGTCTAAAACCAAAGTAGTGGCTTTTACGCGCAAAAGAAAAATACCCCCCTTTTCTGTCTGCTTTGATAATGTCCCTCTTCAAATCGTTAAGCAAATTAAATTTCTTGGACTACTTTTGGATCATAAACTTTCCTGGCTCCCGCATATTCAGAACATTTCGGCTAAGTGTGAAAAGGGGCTAAATATTATGCGAGCTGTTTCCAGAGTGTGGTGGGGATCTCATCCTACTACTCTTAAATTGATGTATGGTGCTCTAGTGCGAAGCCATTTGGATTATGGAACATTTCTTTTCGATCCTCTTCCTAAATATTTGGACAAAAAATTTGAAAGAATTCAGTCGAAAGCGCTCAGAATAATTATTGGAGCGATGAAATCTTCTCCAATTAATTCTCTCCAGGTAGAATGTGTTGATCCCCCCTTAATTCTGAGGAGACAATTCCTGGCTGATAAATATATTTTTAAATCTTTTTCTGTATCGCGTCACCCTTTAGAACAAAGCCTTGATTATTTGTTCAATAACTTAAATAACGAAAAAAGATCGACAGATAAAAATCGACTTCCTCTCCTTCTAAAAAGTTTTCTTTCATTCAAATCTCTGTCCTCTTCCCTCCAAAATCTACAAAAAGATCCTATCCTTCCTATTTTCACTATCCCATTTGATTCTATCAATTATATCCCCAATGTTATAACTTCAGACTTCCGAACTGATATTTTAACCTCATCTAATCAAAATGTTGAGGAAAAATTTAAAAACATTACATCTTCTAAGTTTCCAGAATTTTCACTCATTTACACAGATGGTTCTAAGTCTGATAACAAAGATTGTGGAGCTGCGGTACACATTCCCGAATTCGATTTAGATTTGTCTTATAAATTGCCTAAAGAAATTTCTATATTTACTGCAGAATGCTTCGCAATTGAACAAGCTTTGAGCCAAATCCAGCTTTTCAATATTCGACGAGCCTTACTGTGCACTGACTCACTAAGCGCAGTGTTGAAAATTTCCTCAAATATCCATAAACCAGAAGACTATATTATTTATAATATCAGAAACACCCTTAAATCTTTAAATGAATTAAATTTCGAGACAATATTGGTTTGGGTCCCTGGCCATTTGGGAATTGAGGGTAACGAGAAAGCCGATTCTCTAGCTAAACTTGGAACAATTTCTGGCTCTAATCCTTTAGATTTTAGAATTCCTATCTCTGACGTCATCCCAACTCTTAAATCCAATATGATTCGCTCCTGGGAAGAAAATTGGTCTAATACGAAAACCCGAACTGGTGCTTTTTATGCTGGAATACAAAATCATATACCAAGTAAACCTTGGTTCCACGGCAAGAAAAAATCCAAAAGATTTATTTCCTGTATCTCGAGAATGAGAATTGGTCATTGCTCCATTGCATCCCATTTGTTTAAAATCCGGGTCCTAGATAGTCCACTCTGCCAGTGCGGCAGGGAAAATGAGACTCTTGATCATGTTTTCTTTAATTGTAAAAATCATTCATCTTTCAAAGGCATTTATCGTTTACTTATAAAAATCACCCACCAATCTCCCCTTAGTATTCCTTATTTACTTTCTCTTAACAATTCTCGCATTTTCTCAGTTCTATACAAGTTCATAGACTTGAATGACTTCAATATTTGAGATTTCCTATTCCCGTATAGATTTCCCATAAAATTATAACCATCTCCCCTAACTTTAACGGCACATAGCACTCTTTTTAGGGTGAATTGCCTAATACAAAAAAAAAAAAAAAAAAAGGCAGTAAATTAAATGATGAAGTTATGTTAAAAAATATATTTATTATCATATAAGATTGTTAATAAAAGAACATTTTGCATATTCTTTACAATTTATTAACGTGTGGTATTTAAGAAAGCAGTCACCCAAATGCATACGTGGCCTGTTAGGACACGTGTCACAGTACTCACTGGTTTCCCATCTGCCACCTTTTACTGCCCTTTTCGAGCAGACCACTAAGTCCCGCTTGGGATCCCTTCTTAAAATATGGAGTTTTCCATTGAGCCTGGTCTCTGATGGAGTGAGAATATTTATTTCCCAGTAAAAAATAAATCAAATAAAATGAAGCATATTTATTGCTAGATATGAAAAACAAAGCAAAAAGCACAACCAATCGTAAGTGGAAACTGTATACAACTGAATTGAATCATGTGTAAAAGGAACATTTTTTTTAAACATTAAAATGTATACCCATTGTTTAAGTCGCGGCTGCAGCGCCATCGGAATTGTTAGAATGTTTCCTATGTCACCGTGGCAGTGACAACGGAGTACAAAGAGTCAACCCAGGCTTACAGCTCTGCCACGAGTCAGTTCATCTCTTCCTTGGGTCTCTTCCACTGGGGCTCCCACTTCATCATGATTTTCAGTATCCTACCATCTGGCATTCTTTCTACATTTCCAGCCCATCGCTGCCTTTATCGGACCTACAGAATCTTACGAATGAGTATGTTTGTAAATAAATAAAACACGTAAATTCAGTATTATATCATTTATTGCACAAATAAAGCTCAGCATAAAAATAAGATAAAAATATGTATAATGTAAATAGATAAAAATAATATAATTTTACAAATATATTTTAAATTTGATTAAGGTGCGTGGACTTAAGGAATGTTAGACATAACAATAAGTGGGTGCTCCGTGTTGGTTGTTTGGCTATACCACTGGTCACTGCGATTAGTGGTCCCAGGTATCATAGTACTAGTGGTCCTGCGCTTTGAGCGACTGATAGTACTCACAGAGGACCTTCCAGGCCGCGGGTGCCATGAAGCCGTTAGGGGGGTCGGTGCCGCTGCGGGCTAGACCTGGAAACAAACAAACATAACCTTAATAACAACATAACCTTAATAAAAACATAACCCTATAATAAGTCCGGTCTCCAGTGACCAAATGTTTTCAAAACATCTGACAAAATGGCCCTACCCCAATGTTTTATGTTTGCACAAGCATTTGGTTCAATGTTAACCCCTTAGATGCCAGTGTATCCATAGCGGATATACTAGTACAGGTATATAATAGTAGTTACTCACCGCACTTGCCGATTTTATGGTATTTTGAACCTTTGAAAATGGTCCTACCATCCTAAAGCATATTTTATTTGCTTGGCAAGGAAATAATGTATCTTAATATTATTCTTGCTTGTCGTTTCGTCACTTGCAAACATATTTACTTTAGCCACCGCTTTCACTAATTGGACACTTGCCTGGTTTTTGGGTTGGCGGATTAGTGAGAGAGTGCTGTACCTTAAAAATCATGATAAAACTACATTATGAGGACATAACATAGATTCTGATTTACACAGCACTGTGGGTGCACGCACTGCGATTAAACGCAGGAGTTTTGAAATAGCTGAAAACGCCAAACCGCGTACAAACACGCTCTGCGGCTGGCATTTTTAATTAATTCCATTTCATGGTGGTACTGAAATTAAACGTACTGCGATTAAACGTAGCGGTTTTGGAATAGCTGAAAATGACAAACCGTGTACAAGCACGCACTGTTGCTCACAATTTTACGTAATTCTATTCTATCTATAAGTAAAAATGCCAGCCGCAGTGTGTGTTTGTACACGGTTTGGCATTTTCAGGTATTCCAAAACCGCTACTTTTAATCGGAGTGCGTGCTAAGCCTTAGGCCTGGTTATTTGAACCTATGTCATATTTTATATTGTTGTCAAATCAATGCGACATAAATAGTTTTAAAATTAATGAGGGTCGCCTTTAACTGCTGATTCTTGACTCATCAGTGTTTGATCAAACTGTTATGCTTAGTGGCTGATGACCTAACCTAACAAAACCTAAACCAGCCTAAAATTCGACAATTCGGTTTTGTGTCGAAAAAATATTTAGCAAATTTCATTGTTTTTAAAAATAAATCTAGTTTTATTTCCAATTCCTAAGAAATCAAATATTACTTAAAAAATTAAAACAGAACTTCATGTTTTATAAAAAAAGTAACTTTAATAATTATCACATATTTTGATAAGAGTGTTAAAAATAAAGATTGATTATTACCACTGAAAATAGGAAGTAATTATCAGACGCATTAAATAAACAAACCTAATCTGGATAACGTTTGTTTATTCAATGATCATAAATCAATTATGTATAACTGACCTCGCATACGGGTTCCTGATATGAAGTCAAAATCTTGTTTCCTTGAAGGATCGAAGAAGTCCATTTTACCACTAACTGTGTCGTAAGCTGCTACTCTGAATGGGACAATCTGAAAAAAAAAGAAAATTAATTAAAATGTACAAAGTTTATGTAAATAAAATGTTAAACATTTAACATAAGAATATTTACTTCTAGTTCTCCTAATCCTGGAGCCATCTTCAGCACTTGTGCCCCATGTCGAGGGTCGTACAGGTCACCCCCGGTCACTGGGTGGGGCATGCCCGCAGGATCTCGTCCCACAATGTACAGGTTGGCCCCCGCATTCATGCGGGCCTTGGCGTGCCACTGGACCTGCAAATATAAAGATAACAAGTTAACCCGTTGTATGTGAACGTCACAGCAGTTGTGTTGCGAGTGGCCGTGCCCCGTATGCGGAGGTCTTGCAAAACAGTTGTCTTAATAGTTAACTAACTAACTGACCGCAAAAAAATTCAGTCTTGGCACACACTTCTCGCCTCATTCACATTCTTACGTTGTCTCATATTTACTCATCTATTATTATGACTCTTGATGTGGCCCGACTGAAGTATCTGATTCATAGTTAGAAATATGAACTAAACGGTGATAGTTCATATTTCATTTATTTTTATTTTTATTTAAAGAAAAAAAAAACACCAAGTTTTATAATATTCAAATATAGAAGTTAACCACAGAATAATTAAAATGTACACCTATCAAACAGCAAGTTGAGAAAAAATTTATGAAATTTCGTGAATTTATAATTAATTATTTTTATACGAAATGACAGAAAAGTGAGGTGGCCATAATGTTTAGAATACATTTGTTTATTAAAATATGTATTTCAGTCATTTTAGTTTCGTGTTTAGCCGAAAAAACGTAAGGCAAGCCATTTTTACAATTTTTTTATGTTTGCATTCTAAATTTTAGTATTTGAAAAATTATGTGTTTTTTTCTAATAATATGTACCTATATCAATCACCTTTCAAAAACAGTTTTTAGTTTTCGGATATACCTATTAAAAAATATTCCATTTATTTTGATTTTATTGAGAAGCGGAAATACACACAAATTCTCCGACTTTCTGACAGCTTCGTTAAGGCTAGCATTACACTTGTAAGTTTTTTCGTAAATTTACGACTTCTAGCCAATGGGCATCTTGCATTTTGAAAATCCAATGCGCCCATTGGCTAGAAGTCGTAAATTTACGAAAAAACTTACAAGTGTAATGCTTGCCTAAGAAATACAACGGTCAATATGTCAGATTCCTAAAGGGTTAAAAATATTTGTCAGATGGGTAGGCTTCGTGAGTTTAATGAATTCGGTATACATAAATGTAGCAGTAGTGTATGCGCACCTCTACTCGTCTATTGACCTACTCAGATGTAGGTTTCTTGAGTTTAATGAATTCGGTCTACATAAATGTAGCAATAGTGTTCGTCTATTGACCTACTCAGATGTAGACTTCTTGAGTTTAATGAATTCGGTATACATAAATGTAGCAGTAGTGTATGCGCACCTCTACTCGTCTATTGACCTACTCAGATGTAGGTTTCTTGAGTTTAATGAATTCGGTCTACATAAATGTAGCAATAGTGTTCGTCTATTGACCTACTCAGATGTAGACTTCTTGAGTTTAATGAATTCGGTATACATAAATGTAGCAGTAGTGTATGCGCACCTCTACTCGTCTATTGACCTACTCAGATGTAGGTTTCTTGAGTTTAATGAATTCGGTCTACATAAATGTAGCAATAGTGTTCGTCTATTGACCTACTCAGATGTAGACTTCTTGAGTTTAATGAATTCGGTATACATAAATGTAGCAGTAGTGTATGCGCACCTCTACTCGTCTATTGACCTACTCAGATGTAGGTTTCTTGAGTTTAATGAATTCGGTCTACATAAATGTAGCAATAGTGTTCGTCTATTGACCTACTCAGATGTAGACTTCTTGAGTTTAATGAATTCGGTATACATAAATGTAGCAGTAGTGTATGCGCACCTCTACTCGTCTATTGACCTACTCAGATGTAGGTTTCTTGAGTTTAATGAATTCGGTCTACATAAATGTAGCAATAGTGTTCGTCTATTGACCTACTCAGATGTAGACTTCTTGAGTTTAATGAATTCGGTATACATAAATGTAGCAGTAGTGTATGCGCACCTCTACTCGTCTATTGACCTACTCAGATGTAGGTTTCTTGAGTTTAATGAATTCGGTCTACATAAATGTAGCAATAGTGTTCGTCTATTGACCTACTCAGATGTAGACTTCTTGAGTTTAATGAATTCGGTATACATAAATGTAGCAGTAGTGTATGCGCACCTCTACTCGTCTATTGACCTACTCAGATGTAGGCTTCTTGAGTTTAATGAATTCGGTCTACATAAATGTAGCAATAGTGTTCGTCTATTGACCTCCTCATATGTAAGTTGTTTATTAAATTTGTTTTGCGTAAAAATTTGAAAACACTCAATTTAATTTGTTGAAAGCGTCATTAATTAAGTACATTTTAAGGATAGTATCAGATTGGATGTTACCTCAGTGGGTCCGGCGTACATCATTGGTGAGGGGAATATGGCCAGGATGGTGTTACTGGCTTGCAGGACACCCTCCTCCAGCACGGCGAGGTGCTGCTTGATTCGGATTGGCAGCGGGACGTCATCATCTTTTGTCCAGCCACCTTACGTAAGTCAAATAATAACGGAATATAGTTTTTTAATCAATTCAAATGTCAAGTGCGAGGTTGGACTAACCAAATTCTGTATACATAGATAGTAAATGTACCAGTGGAAGATCGTGACTTTTAGGTGTACTAGAAGGCTGATATTACAAAAAATGGCATCATTCATATTGTTGTAGCTGAAAACATCTTTTTATTTTATTTTCGAAAATTCTGTTTTTTTGTATGAAGAATTTCAGGAAATCACGGCCAAACTGAAATTTCCTCAAAATTTCCGGAAAAAAATATTTCACCACTGAAATGTACCTATATTTTTATATTGTAGGTTATTTTTTTTTTATTATGTTTAGTTTAATAATCAATTTTTTTTATATTATTTGTAGCAAGACTGTTGTATTTAGAATAATAGTTGAGCCGTTACTTCTAAATGAATAAATTAAATGATTATATACGTAAATTTTAAACTTTTAATGGTTAAAAAACTCTAGTTGTGCCGTTTTAAGAGTTATAATGAAATGAATAAAATCACTTAAGTAAAAACAATGTATATTTAATGTACATACTAGTATATACATAGTTAGTGTTATCTACCTAGTGGGTGTAGAAGTAGCACAGGTTTCTTGAAACCTCTCTGAAGAAGTTGTTTGTGTGTGTCTGTCATCAGTAGAGCGTGGCCATTGTGAATGGGATTCCGTAACTACAAATAAACACACACCATATGTATAAAAATTTACGTTTACATAAAATCGGCATAAACATTAAATTAGGAAGGTGTTGCTAGAACAAGAAAAGGTAATAAGAAAAATGAAAATATGCCAATTCTGATGGGAGACAGTTATAGTACAGTGAAATAAGGAAACGAACCTGGAAAGCAAACACGGCATCTGCGCCCATTTCCTTGAAGGCCTCCTTGAGCTGGTTGGGTGTGAGGCGGTACTGGTCCAGGCCATCGTCCCACTTGATAGGGCCCAGCACCTCCACTGTGCCTCCCACCAGCCAGTCTCCGCTCTCCTCAATCATCTGGAATATATTACCAATTTAGGTTATGTTGAAATGTTATAAACACTCCTGTCTCTTTAGTGTTACACAATTAGAGGCCCCATGTCATTTATAATATCCCATCGAAGCGGGATTCTAGGCGAGTTCGATAATTTCCCTCTTTCGCTGAGCGAACACAGCACGCAGTACGGCGGTTGTTGGAACTAGTATTATCGCTTTCATCTTCTCCAACTGAATCCATCGAATAGAAAGGTTCAGCCTTCTTGCTATCCTCTCCTTAAGTCAAGCCCTTTGTTCGATCTCTTCCCACATCAATTTTATATGTCAACGTCTACCGCGGTCGATGGTTGTAATAGCAATGGGGTGCTATTCAATGGAACCAATTTTTTAACTCTCTGTCTAATCTAAATATCAATGCCTGTCACTGAGAACTTTGAGTTGTTCCCAAGTTCCCTTTTGTTGCATGCGTTGTTTACGTAAAAGAAGTAGAAGTCACAATGAAGCTGTAAGCGGTATGCCTTTTAATAAAGAGTTCAATCTTCTGTTAGCGAACTCCTAACTCCTCATTGTGCAAGCAAGATTTTTGGCTTATAATCATGGTTTGAGGAGGAATTCAAATATTTTGGGTTAATTGTAACCTGGGAATGTTTGTCTTTCCAACATTATTTTATTGAAATAATTTGTAATAAAAAGGGTAAACATTTCCTCGCAACATTAGCCACAGGATTGTCAAGGTTAATCTTTGTTAAACCTGATACGTAATATATTATTATATTATCATAGTACCACAGCATTAGCAAGAATAACATAACAGAGTTATGCGCATCTAATTATCCTTTAAAAACATACAGCGTTTAAAATAACATCCCGCAAACATCTCTTATTCTAAATACATCAGAAACATTGTGATACGTTAACTATTTCTGAGTAGTTGACAGCAAAATAGATGCCCGTGCGCTAATGTCTCAACATGTGAGATGGCACCACAGTACAAAATTACACATATGGCATAAATAACTCCATCTACTAGTGTCGACATACCAGAACATGTCAACGCTCTTAAAAGGTTAAACAGACAATGTGTTTGCAAAATGAATAATTTAATATCAAAAAGTCTCACGATATCAAAAAATCGGGAGACAAGATAATTCCCCTGATTTTACACAATACAGACAAAGGGACTATCTTGCTCTTGTCAGGTGTCACATAAAATAAAATAAAACTTGACTATCTAACACATTTGGATGAAGTTCAGCATCATTAAAAACTTTTGACAGTAAACATTCTAATTTCTCGGACTGTTTCAGCTTTTTATAATCTGTAAAGTATAATAGTTATGCTGCTATGCTTTACAGATGATCACAATTTCATCAAAAGCTGACACGGACCGAGAAACGCTGTCATCGTGATGTCATATCTGATAAATGTCAATTTGATGGTCAATCTAATGTGAGCAATTTGAAAATGCAATAAGGCAAGCAATGCTAATATTTTCGAGGTTAGGATTTACTTTTTATCTAAATCTTCATGGGGATCAAGTTACTATGGCCGTTAAATCATTTTATTAACAGATAAGTACGAATCTAGTAAAACCAATTTGTCATACGACCAGGTTATACATTTTTTCATCCAAGGTTGTAAATTTAAGGGGATATAAAAATAATTTTCTTAACTCACAATCGTTTTTTTAACGTTGATCAATTTTTTTCTTCGCAATCGGCAAACCCTTGCATAAGGCATAATTTATTTCCGTGGACTCACTTTGATATAAGGATGCCCAGAATTGTGCATCCCGAACTGGCGGGAGCAGCGCTCCTCTTTGCGATGCGGGAAGAACTCTGGCGTGCGTAGGATGGCCACGGCACGGCCGCGCACCTCCAGCGTCAGGGCGCTGCAGCTCTCCAGTCGTGCCTTGTTGGCCGCGCTGAGGGCCAGCACGATGGGCACCGACTGGTTCACCACGCTGCCGTTTTCCTGCGTTATTGAATTGAAGTGGAGGGTCTGTAATGAGACAACAACATAATATTATTATAAGTATTTATTTTACCTGGATTGATAGCAAAATAAGTTTCGTCTCTTGCCGTGCGCAGAAAAGGCGTGATTTATTAGTAGTTCACCGTCATCCCGACTGTGGTTAAGTTGTTAGCTGACCAGATGCACGTCTTTTGCTATGACCAGAAAGGAAATGATTTATTAGTATGTAGCATCGTTGATAACTTGCCACGCCGTACTCACCTCCACTGCAACGCTTTATTCCAGACGATGATAGGGATGTTTATGTTGTTTATTACGGTAAAATATTTAATTTGATTTATAATAATAAAACTCACCTGTAAATATTCATGTTCTCTCATGAAGCCTTTGAGTGGAGCTGCCCAACCTTCTGCCAGAATCTAAGGAAGACAATTACAAAGTTGAAATATTCAAAAGATTAAATATTCTATCAATACTTGTTTACAGTTTTTATCACCTATCATCCTGTAAGATAATTGTGAACTGATTTATGTAGTACCTGGAGCCATTGGAGGTCAACAAGGGAGATAGAGAGTTTGGGTAATGTGGCAGCTTCTTCTAAGGCATGACTCAGCCGGTTCCCAGTGAGAAACAGCTCTGGTACTTCATCAGCATCTTGGTGGGTGCGTGGAATGATTCCCTGAAAAACATCAATCGAAATATATTTAATTAATTAAATAAATAAATAAAACTTATGACTACAAATTAAAATGACTGCAATTGCTCAATGTTATTCAAAATTTGATGGTTCTGCAGTGGAAAGTTCTGTTTTAAGAGGAAACCGGGTGGTGTTTTTTCCATACAAACGTATTCCTCATTTCCCTCTCTGGATTTTGACACTAGAGAAAATATTTTTTTTACATAATATGAATTTTGACCGCAAGCGTGTCGGTACGTTTTGATTTTTTTGATAAGTTACTTTTTATAGGAGTTATAACCCTTCAAAAATTGTTAAAATTGCCTTTTTTTAACGCCATCAACAAACGTTCAGTATACAAATAAGACGATGTATTTTTTAAAAAAGAAAAACGTACAGACATAGAATGTTTTCTTTCAATACATTTGGTAAAAAAAATCTTGGAAATCGGTTCAGTTTTGGAGTAGAAAAATGAGGACTACAAAACCTCGATTTTGACAATTTTATTTAGGTATTATCAGGCTGAAGTGCATGTGTCCCTTTCTCTCAGTATTCGGGGGTGAGGGGGGGGGCGGAGAGGGTTTTGTTGAATACGTATACAGTCAACGAAGTGATTTGACATTCTCAATAATTATATCGATACACTAGTCCACTAGTGTTGTCATGTCCCGAGTTATCGATGTTTTTTTAAACTTATTTTTCTGTTTGGTGACTTATCTTGAGTGTGCCAATACTTACCGAGCTTATTTACTAAAGTTATTGTGACAAATTTAATTTGTTTACGTCAAATAAATTAATGGAAAAAAATTGAAAAAAAAAACACCTGTTACAGACAGACCCCGAGATGATTCCGTTCCGTATTGCCGAGTTGGATATGGAACACAAAAATTAATTAAAATATTTTTTGATAACTTTTGAAGGTTGTACTCAACATAATATTATCCCTTTATAGGACACCTTTTTTAAGATACAACTACCGAACCAAAAAAAACTTTTATATTTGACTAAATACATTGTTCTAGATTTCTAGATCAGTTGTTGATTTTTTTTCCAAGTGCTTTCATTTTGTTGCGAAAATTGCGGAGTAAGTGATTTTTGCACTCTATTTTTTGTACTATAAGGTTAGGACCAAATGGCATTTGTTGCATTATTTTTTTTATGATGCTGGAGTCGCCATCACCAACTAGTTTGTTAAATTTCAATCCATGCATTTCCATGCTTCTCGAGAACCCTTCTGCTATAATGTGGGCTTCCATGGCATGAGCTCGGAGCAGACAGTCACATGTATATACCTACGCACAAGTTGCGATGTGACTGAGATGATGAGTCAACAGCAGGCGCTCTAGTTGCGAGTTGCGACATGACTTTTTTATGTGTTCAGCAACCTGTATACACGCACCCACAAGTCTCATTTACTTGTGCGTGTGCAGAAGATGAGCTCGGAGCAGGCAGTCACATGTATATAACTACGCACAAGTCGCGATGTGACTGAGGTGATGAGCGAACAGCAGGCGCTCTAGTTGCGAGTTGCGACGTGACTTTTTTATGTGAATACCGCACAAGAGTCCGAACTGCTCCCGTCTGGAGCCAGTGAGACTGTGGATTCCCCAATTGGCGACTTAATTGGACTAGTATTACAAAACCCTGTAAGCTGATAGCTGATTTGGCCGTAACTAAGTCGCCGCGTGTATCATTATTTCTCCAGACAATTATTTTTTATTATATTTAATTAATATTCTTTTTAATGAATATTATTTTTAATATTGTGAAACAACATAAATTAATAAAAATAAATTTACTTGCGCACGCCGTGATTTGAATCCGAGACCTCCGGACTCGAAGTCGAAAGCCTTACCCCTCAACCACGGAGGCAAAATAAATGTATCTACGTACATATTTGTAGTAAGTAATCATAATAATAAAGTTAAGTACAATACAATATTAAATAATGTAGACCTCGCTATTTTATTACGAATATGTACCTAGGCACCTACTTAATTTTTGGAATAAATGAATAACAGTAAATGAAATAATAAGAACTGATCGCGATAATATGACGCGAAGTCGCTATCCGGCGCGGTGCGACGATTCATGCTTACAACACCTGCAGCCACGCACACACACGCATTGGGGTTCACCAATACACCGATAGCGCTTTTGCTGTCCCCGCTGAGATGAACGAAATAGAAATAATTTTTACAAATACCTATCGTTAAAGTTTCTCGGCGCTCCTGCGCGCTCTTAATCTGTCATTATGTTGGATATGATTTGAGATATCAATAGTATCATTAGCTTAGATTTACATGTTTGAACTCCCGTCACATTTGACGTCTTCATAAAATCGGGATTCAGCACCATTTTAATCTTATGATATTTAAACAGCATCCGCTAAACACCAATTACTGATACGTTGGCGGTTTACATATCAAGTTTTTAGTTTATGTTGTTTGATCAGCCGTTGAGTGAGCCGTTAAGCTCATTGGTCATCATAAATGTATCCAAATGCTGATTCTTTGATAATAGGCAGTTAACAAGGAATGTTCAAACATCATACATTATAATGGTGGCTGATTTTATGACAACATCAAATGTGTACAGAGGTTCAAAAAGCAGCCTGTCTTTCAGCGTATGTGAGATTAAAACAGTTATATTATTAGATCATGTAAATGTTTATATTAAATTGTCTTACCTTCTCTTCCAGCAACTGGATGACACGTAGGGTGGATTGTTCTATTGAGCAATCTTCTGTCTTTACAATAAGATCGGGACACTCTGGTTTCTCATATTCTTGGGTGATTCCTGTAAAACCCTGGAATGGTAATAAAAGATTATAATCAGCCGCTTAATTAAAATAAAATGACTTTGAACAATAATAATTTAGTAAGATTTTGCTAAATTCAATTGAGTGTAGTCAAGTACATTTTCAACATAATTTCTGTGATCTTAGGTCAACAAAGTGCTTGCTTTACACGTCCAAGGTCTGCCACTGAGTTCGCCACAATTCTTCAGAAGAGTGTTGTGACTAAAGCAGACATTCGCTTTCAGTCTGAAAGTATTTGGATTGTGACGGTTGGCCGGGAAGCTTGCAAGGTCATCTTGAAGTAGAGATATTTAAGAAAAGCTTGTTAAAATGTTGAAAGAATGCCAGTTTATGACCAAGAGGGTGCCCTAGTAGAAAAAACCCAGAGGCAGACCGAGGAAGAGGTGGAAAAAGTGCATGGAAGAGGATTGGAGCAGGACGGGAAGTATTGAGGACTGGAGACGAATGGCGAAGGACCATAGCATTCGTGGAGGAGGCCAAATTCCGTCCTGGGATGTAGTGCCGTGATGACAACGATGTGTAAGGCTGGACGCCAAAAGGATCATAAAGAAAGAGAAAAAATAATAATACACTAACTTTAATTTGACCATCGCGAGCCTTTTTGTAGAGTCCCTTGACATCTCGTGACTCGCACACGGTGAGCGGGGTGTCCACAAACACCTCGAGGAACGGTAGATCACACTCTTTGTGGATGCGGCGGGCCATATCTCGGTCCTGGAAAAGAAAAATAATATTTAAGAAGTCAATTAAAAAAATTATGTAGCTAGAAATTACTTCAGCACAGTGATTAAATCTGAAACCTTCGTCATTGTCCCTACAATGCAGTATTCAAATGAAAAAAATAATTTTAAAAAGTCTCAAAATATGATGTGACCGATTAGTAGCGACAAATGCATCGGCTTCCCTACCCAGGCGTCGTGAGTTCAATCCTCAGCTAGCTAAGTCCTCCAACATTGCACAAGCAACATTTCTCACTTTTAATTTATGGTAATAGGATAATTCAAATATTATCAGGTTATTCGTAGCCCAAGTTGTTTGTCCTTATTTAAAAACTAGCACGTTGCTGTGACACATTCTGTCTGTGCAGTTTTTTTTAAATTTTTTTTTATTTATTATTTAATATAGATATAAGTGGGTACATTGGTGTTATATAAATTATACATGGGTACAAAATATATTTATAATCGCAATCTCACTAAAGAAGAAACTGGTTCTTGTGCTTGGTGAGCTAGTTACACTAATTATAAGGAAAACAGAATAACATTATGCAATGGATTTATATAATAGGAAAAATTGATATTTCTGGATCATCTATATGTGTAGGTGTACATATATAGGATTCTGTTACATACTAAATATTGAGCAATTAAGAGAGTAATTACAAACATTTAAACAAAGTAGAGATGAATATAGACTGATAATAAATATAAAGAAAGAGAAAAACAGGCAATTATTTAGATAATTATTCCTGACAAGTATAACTTCAGTTTCTTGATATCTTTTAATTTCTTTATTTCAATCGGAAGGTTGTTGAAATACTTTATTCCTAAATAGATATAGGTGTTTTGCATGGTTCAATCAATTATCATTCAATTTTCCAATTATGTCCTAAATCCTGTATCTAAATTTCGCTAATAAACAATTAGATAATGTTAATTAAGTGTTAATCTCAAGTGACCTACCAGGTAAGTATTGTACTGTATATTATCTCCATAAATAAATAAGTAATAACATAGATCACTGTAGAAATGTATTATAAGTTTGTACAGCGCCCTTGAGGTGATTTTGCACAAAAACGGCGCTATACAAGTCATCTAATTATCATTATTATTATTATTATTCAATGATATTTCATCAAAATGACAATTAAACACACATTTAAAAAGTGATATAGAGTCATTAAAAGTGATGAAACAAAAACTGGGTATAGTTACCTATGTAACCTATTTAACCTAGTTTTTGTTTCATTACTTTTCATGACTTTATATCACTTTTTGGAGGTGTGTTGAACTGTCATTTTGATTAGATACCTGGTCATTGTTTTGCATTAGTTTAGTACATATTACATTTTGGTATTTTGATGTTGTATTGATATCTTTTTGGTAGGTGGGTTTCAAAGTTTTTGATGATATTATCTTTGTAAATTTGGATAATTGTATTTTTCTTAAAGATATTCTCTAATCGAGGCACACCGAAATCTGCGAATAGCGTTTCTGTTGGATAAATGGAACTGCCACAGGTAACATCTATACAATATAGGGTATTCAAATGCAACGTTATATCAAAATTTAAAAGCAATCTTTGAAGAACTGTCAGAAATTTAAAATTTTGAATTAACGAAAATTTATTTATATACCAGCTGTACCACGCCACACGTTGCTGTGGCTCAGTCTGTCTGTGCAGATAGAAAAACAATAGCGCGTGTTGCTTTTATGTCCAACATATGGCGCTATCTTTCAAAGAAAGCATGTTTTTACCTGCCACAGGTGACATCTATATAATATAGGTGTGTCAAATTTTCAAAGCAATCGGTGAAGAACTTTTGGAGATTTAAGATTTTGAATAAACAAACATTTACATTTTTATTTATATATTTATACAGGGTGTCCGGGGGTAAAGTGCACTAACTTCGGAAGGTGATTCTACATGACAGCACAAGTAAAAGGGGTAAATTACTTTTTTCGAAATTCCAACGTTCTTAGGTTAAAAAGTTGAATTGTTTGGTCGGAAAAAAAAATTCTTCTGTGGAAAAATATTTTGTATAAGTACAAAAAAAAAACAACAGAATTTCGGTAAAAATTATTCGGCTTTTTTACTTCTACCATCACGTAGAATCACCTCCCAAAGTTAGTGCACTTTGCCCCCGGACACCCTGTATATATATATATATATATATATATATGATAGTAGTGGTTGGTGGCACCTCGGCGAAGGGAGACACGAAGCTGCAGAGGCACAGCACCCCGCTGTCGGCGAACAGCTTGGCCACCTCAGCCACCCGCCGGATGTTCTCCTCACGGTCCTCCTTCGTGAAGCTGAGATTCTTGTTCAGGCCCGTGCGGATGTTGTCTCCGTCCAGGCCGTATGCAGGGATTCCTGCAATAGAAAAACATCAATTGTATAAGTTACTAAACTCAACTTGACATAATGTTTGGTTAGTATTATTGTATCTTATGCTACTTAACTCAACTGGACATAATGTTTGGTTAATATTATCGTTTAGGTTACTAAATTCACCTGGTCACAATGTTTAGTTAGTATTATTGAATAAGTTACTGAAGTCAACTAGATATAATGTTTAGTTAGTATTATTGAATAAGTTACTGAAGTCAACTAGATATAATGTTTAGTTAGTATTATTGAATAAGTTACTGAAGTCAACTAGATATAATGTTTAGTTAGTATTATTGAATAAGTTACTGAAGTCAACTAGATATAATGTTTAGTTAGTATTATTGAATAAGTTACTGAAGTCAACTAGATATAATGTTTAGTTAGTATTATTGAATAAGTTACTGAAGTCAACTGGATATAATGTTTAGTTAGTATCATTGAATAAGTTACTTAAGTCAACTGGATATAATGTTTAGTTAGTATTATTGAATAAGTTACTGAAGTCAACTGGATATAATGTTTAGTTAGTATTATTGAATAAGTTACTGAAGTCAACTGGATATAATGTTTAGTTAGTATTATTGAATAAGTTACTGAAGTCAACTGGATATAATGTTTAGTTAGTATTATTGAATAAGTTACTGAAGTGACCTGGTCACAATGTTTAGTTAGTATTATTGAATAAGTCACTGAAGTCAACTGGATATAATGTTTAGTTAGTATTATTGAATAAGTTACTGAAGTGACCTGGTCACAATGTTTAGTTAGTATTATTGAATAAGTTACTGAAGTCAACTGGATATAATGTTTAGTTAGTATTATTGAATAAGTTACTGAAGTGACCTGGTCACAATGTTTAGTTAGTATTATTGAATAAGTTACTGAAGTCAGTTGGACATAATGTTTAGTTAGTATTATTGAATAAGTTACTAACTCAACTGGTCATAATGTTAAGTTAGTATTATTGAATAAGTTACTAAAGTCAACTGGACATAATGTTTAGTTAGTATTATATTCAATCAAAATCTTCCTATAGATCATAAATAAACACTAACGACACCGCCTCTGACTTTAGATACAAACACATAATCTTGTTTAAATTCATATAGGTCGCGCAATTACAGTCGAGGCGAACAATATTAAGATATATGTGTGTATTGGTGCATATGATATGTAGATATTTCTGACAGGGACGTCCTTGCGAAAAATCACTGAGAAACAGCACTTTTCTTACTTACGCCTACTTATTGTTATTGGCGAAAAAGGGACAACAAGTTAGTACACTGTGTACTCATATTCATCTACACTGTGTACATTGCATGTTGTTCGAATATGAATATTCGAAAAGTTTTATAATGTGTTTCTTTTATTAGTACTTATATCAACAACAAAAACAGTTCTTCAAATTCACTGGAATTTTTCGCACCTATCTGAAGTCAAATAACAAGTTAGTATGAAATATGCTGTAGGCAAGCAACGCACAAGAGTTTGTATTAATATTTGCATATATACGGTATCCAAAACTTGTACAAGCGGGAAACTGGTGAATCTACATTGCTTAAAGAACCGAAAAAAAAAGTTTTTCTTCGATCTGAGCATTTCGATTTTTTTTCAACTTTTTTTTTTCGTCAATTAAAGGGTTAAAAAAACTTTTGGGTCAGGTTTACGCGTAAACGCTTTTTAAAATACAAAAGAACACCTGAAATTTGACAATTAAAAAAAAAACAAATTTGTACTCGATTTACTCGAAAGCGAAGGATCAAATTAAATAAAAATTGGACGACAAAATCGAATCCAATGCGATGTAGATTAACCTGCTTCCCATTTGTAGTACGATTTTCTAGACACCGTGTTTGTTATTGGCTGTGATACCCATAATAATTATATTACGTAGGTATACAATTATAAAATGGCACATTACGAAAATTTACCGTATTTCATATTTGCAAAATTAATCTACGTTACCGTTCGTCTAATTAAATAATAAGTAGGTTCCATGACTTTCAAGTACCTATTAATGTTATATAATGATAAAGATAACCTCTAAATTCGAAATAAAATGTGCTAATTCCCATTTCCTAGCGACGATGAGCAATACATAATTGAATTATTTAATTGTTTAGAAAGTAAGTACCTACTGAGTATTTTACAGTGGTTACAAAACTAATTATTAATGGTTGGTAATGACTACTGATTGGTTAGAAGCAACAAGAGGACGGAAGGAAACAATCGTTTTATTCATTAAAAATACCTCTCGGTATTTATATAATACAAAAATCGAAGGATTCACCTTGAATTTAATACATAATTCAATAACATGCTGATCTAGATCGGGAAGTAGGTGGGTACCTACTCAGTTTTGAAATTTATTTATCGATAATAAATCATTATCATTACCTACTCATTACTAGACATCATATTGTATTTGAGTCTTTTGGTTGTTAGTGCATATTAAGCTTCTTTCTTTATAAAACCAAACCTTTTTTCTAAAACTAAAACTCTGAGTTACATTTATTCTAATCTTTCTCCCTATTTACATTATTAAACCTAAAAATATTTTTAAGTATTTTATACAGGGTTTTCCAATAAGAGGTGTTATTTTGATATTCAATCGTAAAAGATCAATGGTTTCGTTGCTTGTGTCGCACGTAGCGCCGTCTTGTTGAAAGCAAACGTTGTCCAGATCAATACCATCCAATTCCGGCCATAAAAAATCATTAATCATCTCTCGATAGCGCAATCCATTCACGGTAACTGTTGCTCCAACATCTATTTCGAAAAAGTAAGGTCCAATGACTCCGCCGGACCATAAACCGCACCAAACAGTCACACGTTAAGGATAGAGAGGCTTTTCAACAATAACTCTTGGGTGTTTCCGAGCCCCAGATGCGACAATTTTGCTTGTTGACGAAGCCACCGAGGTGGAAATGGGCTTCATCACTCAAGATGATTTGCATTTGATTCACTCAAGTAAATTTCAATGCGTTGTTGAAGCGTGTATCGTTCCATTTTTATTAATGCCCTAGTTTCTACTTGTCAAATGTCAAAAAATGACAGCTTCAAAAGTAACATCTACCGAAATAGCGGGCTATTCAAAATAACACCTCTTATTGGAAAACCCTGTATTAAATCATTACTGTGGCTTGCTACTATAATGTCCAATGTCAGCTTTTACGAGGCCTACGTATAGAATAGGGTATTTTTGGTGCTTTTTTACCCTTTTTTACCCATTACGATAATGAAGATATTTTCATTTTATTTTTATGTTGAAGAATAAATTTTATGCAACGATTTATATTGTGCCATTTTCGATTTACCGCCAAAACCACATGATCGTTTTTATTCGTGAATATGGCGGCGTTGATGTCACGCCGGCAACATTGGTGACAGCCGTCTTACCAGCCGGTGGCGCAGGGTGAGTGGCATAAATATACCACTCTCGTGACTGGCAGCCGACTGGCAGGGGGGTACAACTCCGATCCAAATTTGAAACCGAAGAAAATAGACGGAAATTTCTATGGTTGTAAAGTATGGTGGTTGAAGTAAAAACCAGTGTAACAGAAAGAGAGGCTAGGCTAGGCTCCACTTCCCCCGGAAACCATGTCACATTCAGACTGTTGTGTTGATTATGTTGTCCAAACTTGGGAGTCGTGAACCTAAATATTTTGAATTATCTGCTTATATGAAAATGTCCCACGATAAAGTTTAGTAAGCAGTGTTGTGTGAAAGGCTGTACTGACAGAAAGTCCTCTCGACATAAATATCCGACCCACGGAAGATTTGAGGAGAGGAGGTTCCGCGAATGGGCATGGAGAACTGACAGATTTGAATACATATCGTACCCAATATCAGCGAGATATGCGTTAGTTTGTGACTCCCATTTCTCAATCGGAAATAAAAAGCCGATAGATCATTAAGTAGTTCCGCATTGCCAACATGTGTGATGCCATCAAAGACAGCAGTTTGAAGTGGAAACAAAATATAACCACTACAGCAAACAAACTTAGAAAATTCATTTACTTTTTTAGACAAACTCGCAACTTTCTCAACCTAAACCAGCTCAAAACAATCTACTATGCACTTTGTCATTTTTTAATAGAGTATGGTATTATAGCATGCGGAGGAGCAACCGCTGCCACCATTGATCCAATCTCTAAAGCTCAGAAACTTATAATAAAGATTATCCTCAAACTACCGATCACAAGCAGCTCGGATGAAATCTATGGAGGAAGCTACAAGCCAAAAATGTGTATATTCTTGGTTTACCTTATATTGTAGGTAATAGGCATTAAAATCGCTTGACAAACGGAGTCTAGAAACGTTCGATTTCAAGTACAAGACTAGTTTTTTATTTATTTTGTAAATAATTGTATAAGAAAGCAAAAAAGTTAATCAAGTGAAACTGTCATACTGAACATACATTTCTATTGAAAAAATATTTTTTTTAGTAGTTTACATTTGTACTCAAGCGAAACGATAGGAAAACCTTCAATTTATCTAAAGCATATTTTTGGTATTCATAATGTACACCAATTCATTATAAAGATTAATCAAAATAGTGATTTGGCATTAAGCTTCGCCTTTAGGAAAATCTGTGTTATGGATATTGGGCAACTTTATGCCAAAAACATACTAGCATACCTCTTCAAACACAAAACTACTTTTGGAAATGTCCAAACTGCTCGTTATACTAGAACCAAAGGACATAATCTCTTGCAACCCTTTCGCTAAAACAACTTTGGCCAGAGAAATTTTAGATATTTTGCAACAAGGCTATTTAATGCTCTCCCACTAGCCATTAAAGTCTGGAAATTTTTTTTAAAATATAAAACAGACACCAAGTCTTGGATCATAAGCCAAGACATATCCAAGATCAATAATTTTATAAAAAACCCCTTTATAAGTATGTACTCCAACTAAATGCTGATTAACCAATTTATTATTATTATTTATTATTTTTTATCATTTTCACATTGTCATTTAATGTAATGAAATATTATATGAATCAAATAATATCTAAACACTAATTTATATAAACAATACGTCTGTCTCGACACAGGCCTAGTGAGACAGACATCGAAAAACACCTGCAAATAAACTTTATATGAAATAAAAAATAACACGATTACGTCATTCAAGATGTAAATCCTTCTTCCAAAATGATCCTGAAGGATTACAAAGGTAAATCTGTTCTATGTTGCTTGTAAAATGGCCATCCTACGTTATTGAAAATGTTCTAAATATAGGAAGAAATGGTTGTCTTGATTAGTTATTTTATTTGTCATTACTTTAGTATGTATTTTTTTTCTAATCACTTATTACTTATTGATAATGAATGTCTTTCAACGCCTTCTTTATGATGTATTTTATTTTTATATATTTTTGTATTTCTTGTTCTGTTTTATCTATATTGTCTTGGTACACATTTAAAATGTGTTTTGTGCACAGACATAGGAATTAATAGACGAGAAGATAATGGCGAGGGGTAAAATCAACTGTTGAAGAACGAAGGGGGTTAAGCTGACTGTGATTCGTCAATAAATCAATCTGACAGTAAATAGCATCTCGTATTATAATATCACCATTTAGTTCTTAAAAGTAAAATCTGCTTTTGAATGAATAGACATTTTTACATGGGAGCGCAAATTACTCGCCACGTTATGAACTAATTTGCGAAGTCCAAATTCGGCAAAGTAAATTTCTTCTGTTTGCAGAGTCGTAGTTAGTTTCAGAGTATTTAGTTAAGACACTTTTACAAATGTTTCATAATTTACTTACCCCAGTAAACAACGATGAGCACACTTGAGAATCGCTACATTGTGATGTGATAGTATATGTTTCTAAAACTGATCCATATAATACGGTGTGAATAAGCTTAAAATAAAGTAAAATAATGCTTACTTATGGAATGTAATACGACAATTGGGTTTATTCTCTTTTTCACGTCTATTTTTACAAGTTTTCATATCACAAGTCAACATTTTGCCGTGTTATTTCGTAAAATGAACCGATGATGCCTCGACCATAGTTCGCACAAGAATGATGACGTCACGTTTTCAAATTTCACTTGAGGTCATACGCGAGCCCAGCCGGCTCCAATGGAACCGGTATGGGGAGTGGGGATAATACGCTTTTAATCACTTAGGGCAGGTCTACTAATATTCATATGTCTATGGTTTTGTGCTAATAAATTTATTTGTGCTTCCTGTTTCTGTTATCTTAGTGAAATAAAAAAAAAAAACTTTACAACACATAACAAAGTTTTTAATTTTTCTGATAAGCAGGGAAATGTTAACATTCAATACTGTCGTAGAAAAGCACAATCATTATTTGAAAATGTTTTTTTTTTAAGTGAAGGAATTCAAATTTCAAGTATATATTTTACCACGGCCTCTAGGGACGACAGATTTTCAACTTACAAAGCACCGTCCCGAGAAAATGTGCTGTAAGAAAAGATACTTTAGAAATCATTTTTGCAGGACCAGGATTTGTGAGATGGAGCCTTGTCGTCCTAAAAGAATCTGTTAACATTTCTAACATTAATTTTTTTTAAATAATATTTAAGGCTGATGAATGGCGTAGGCACCTAGAGAAGATCATATTGCCTATGGTCGCGCCTTTTTTTATTGTTTCCTCTAATCCTTGTCTATTAGGCTGTGTCTACGTCATAATTAAAAACTGTCGGCAGATCTATGGTTAAATAGCTCGGAGTTATGAATCTAGTGAGTGGTTTATTTATGCAGTGCAGTGACTGCAGTGGCGTTTTCGACATAAAAGCCAGCTGGAACCGTTTCGGAATGTGTAATTTTAGATCGTTTTTGAAATCAATTATTGATAAAAATAACATATTTTTAGTACGATAAACAAAATAAGAAAAATAAACTTTAAATCTTCCACACATTTTTAACGGTATTCATAGTTTGTGAAAATCCCATTTGGATCGCAAAAAATATATATCAAAAACTGACATCGGCCCTTTTGGAAGCAAACCGTAGATTTCTGTAGTACCTACGCATGTCTCGAGACGGGAACTCCTCCCAGTGAGACAGGCATGGGGCATAAAATAAACAAATAATATATTTTATCGAGATAATAAATAAATAAATCAGAAAAACGAATAAATTTCAATGATTAGTGGGTACGCATTATTATGTAATACACTAATTTCAGTTATATAACTCCAGTTCAATAAACTCTTGATTTGCTTTAAATTGAAGTGTCATCATTTTCAAAATTGGAAGTTTTAAAAAATAAAACCTCTTGATTCATTAGGAATTTTTCAATATTAGCATTTTATTTTTTAATTACGTAAAATGAAAATTCGCTTTCGTTGTATGACAGCCAAAATAATTTCTATTGATTACATTTTCTTATGTCGGTATTCCTGATACCATACGAGTGGCTAAAGTTACCATTTACTCTATGCAAATTAGGTAGGTACTATTTTGGGCGAATGTTTATAAATGAAGAAATATTTTTTAAAAAGGTTAGGTTATTATAGGTTAGGATAGGTTTCAAATGCAGCCAGTTTCCTTTTATAGTAATTAAAGTGAATCAAAAAGTTTTTTTTTAAATCGTGTTAAGCGTGGCCAGAAATCCCGAATATTTACGATTATTTTTAACAGAAAATTATTTTAATTGCTATTTTCAAAATGAGTTTTCCGATAATTCAGAGATACGAGGCGAAAAAAATGGTGCAATACCTCCGATTAGTCCAATTTTGTCCGCCAAAGCTTCCAACGCCGAACGACCGGAAACTACCGAATCCGGTCCTCACGCACTGCTACTCGCGTGATAATAATGAAGCACGTTTGGACAAGGACGCAATAGCGCATCTACGACTATTCCGTGATATTTCACGGGTCTGCGCTAGTTATTCATATCTATGTTGGGATTACCTGATAGATAAATACATAAGGGAAGCAGGTTAGTTATGCATTTTATGTATCATACAGTACCTACCTAGTCACCATATTATAATCTGCAAAGAAGCTGAACGTTTTCTTATATCATTTCTGGTTTTAAATTTTCTCCACTCATCTCGGAAAATAACTATGCACCTGTTTCCCGTACATAAGTATATACGTCAATAAAGTGGAACCAATGGGTTTTAATTGAAAATAATAATAATTTTAATTGAATGCAATTTTCCACGTCGTAAAACTTCACATTCTTTAAGGCGATCCACTGCGTAGTGTAATATTTTAAATCGAGCCGCTATCAATAACACCCCTTACGTAAATGGCGATAAGGTTTAAATTCCCGCTTAACACCATCCGCCTGTTTTGATTTATGCAAGAAAAAAATGGCCAAAAAGTGCCTTTTATTTTATTTTGTGGATGTTCAGGCATAAATATTTATTTTCCCATCATTTTATAAATAACTTAATTTGCCACATTATACAATAAAATCATAACCGAAAATGGGTTCGTAAAGTAGGAGATTTTGAACTTTAAAGCAGTTTTCATAGGCCTTATACATAATTTTTTTCTGGGCTTATAAAAAGACTTATCTAAAAAATACTCGATCATTTTAAAGGCCAAGATGTATTCTACTTGCAATATTTAATTAAAGCATCTGAAACATTTCTAGGCGACTAAATTTTAAAACAAAAACACATGATTTTGAATTACTACGTAGTGCATCGCCTTAATATTGCAATCTTGGTTTTGAATAGTGATGCCGCCGGGTACCCGGGTACTCGGTTCCGACCCGGTTCCCACAGGACCCGGCTCCCACAGGATTGGCAATAATAATAATAATCTACGTATTTTAATCAAATGCAATTTTTACGTCGCGATACAATTCTTTCTCTATCATCTTGAAAGTGATTTGTTTAGCGGTGTGTTTTAGATGAACACGGAATAAATTTGAAATTATACGTATTAGAACATTGATCATTAACCTTTTTAGCCTGAGGGCCAATTTATCAGTTTGTACGCAGGCCACAGTTGATTTAAATTTGACGCGAAAAGATGGCAAAAAATTTGACTAAAAAATGCTGTTGATTTTTATGGTTCGATTATTTTTATTTTTTCGTCAAGAAAACATGGAAATCAACAAAAAGGCGCTGTATGAAAAATATTCTAAAATAATTAGGGTCGAACTACGAAATTCTGCCTTTCAAAGAATATGTATTGAAAAAACTTATTATTTTGAGCGGCCGATTCAAAACTTTGAAGAAAGAGTAAATTTTTCCTCCAAACAGAAACCGTTAAAACCGTTTAAACCGGGGCCGCACGAAATGGGCACGCAGGCCGCGGGTTGCTCATTACTGTATTAGAAGGTATATCGCCAACCCAATTTATTCTAAAGTGAATCATTATTATTAAATATATTATTACGCACCTGAGATTTTAATCTAGTCTTAATAGTTTAATAAGTCATAATATAACATTAACAACGTAGTGCCATCTTGTTGCGTCATACATTACTACGTTACTTTTTAGTTTGTGGTACGGTAAGGTATTCATATTTTTTGTAGTTGAATTTTTCGTGTGTAACAGTTTGTAAAAGGAAAATAGTTAAGTCTGGAGTGAAAGTTATGTTTAAATATTTAAACTGTCGTAAACTGGGGTTACTTTGATCAAAATAATATGCAAAAAATCATTCATGACGTATCTTTCTTATGACTACTACGTTTAGTATCTACTATACTTCAGGAAAAAAATATTATAAGAAAAAACTCAGGGACAAAGTAGCCTTATCACAGTCGCAGTTTTATTCTAATATCAAAGTAATCAGTAATGTGAGGTTAAGTATTCTACAGTAATTACGAAAATACGTTAACATATATCGGAATCATACCTCACAATAACGACAGCTAATTGCTTAAAACAAAATATGTTATATTTACCTACGTTTAATTCGCTGCACTTAAAAAAGCGCCATTTTCCTAGTGCTATCAAAAACACGTTCGAATAAAATTAAATTTATAAAATACCAGCCACTTCTAAAGATGCAACTACCTCTGCTATGTTTGCGTAATACGCAGGAACATTTTTTTATCGGGATGGGCCAGAGTAACACCACAATCAAAGTAGCACTGCTTTACGGTACATAAATTGAATACACGAGTGTGGTGTTATGTTACTATTTTTTTTATAATAATGGCTCATTTTATATTTTTTTGTTGAAATACAACTCTTCTAACAGGCAGATTTAACTGGGTCCTACATAAATAACTTAAAACATTTTAATCTGATACTTACCTAAAAAGGAGGAAAACGCGAATGTTGGACGAACGAGGGAGTATTTCGCTACATCTGAGTAAACTGTTAAGTAACTATTTGTCAAATTATTTTAATGAAGGGATTAACATGGCTATAAAAACATTTACTTGAGGCGTTCCGTTACTCGGTTGTGAAACATAATACCTGCTTATATATTATAATATATGTATACGAGTAGTGACTCTACGAGTAGCGATAATAAACAGTTTAATCCGAGGTGGTGAAATACCCCTTGAAAGCATTAGGAGAAATTCGGACGCCTGGTGTTTTTCATTTGTATTTTGTTGTAATTCCTTCAATATAAACGATTTATAAATTGAATAAAAATAATTTAAAAATATTGTTAGTGACCATTTTTTTTAAATATCACATCCTAAATTCAATTTCACTTTAATGCATTTATTCATATTATTTATTTATCTTGATTGCTCCTTGATTCTGTTGATGATCATGTCTTAATTTTCATTATACTTTGTATCCTGGTGGAGAAATCTTTGGTTTTGAAACATGTTGATAATTTTTTTTATTACATAATAACAATAACAATAGTGTTTGTTGCTCTTACGTCCAACATAGAAGTTTTAAAAATCTACACGTGTTAAACATAATAGACACCACGTCCCACCCGCATACCGCGAAACTTTACGGGAAAAATTAAGAAAAAAAATCACTAGTGCTCAAATTTAGTTATAAATTTCGTATTTTTGTGTACGAGTGTTGCATGTGTGAACACATGCAACACTTGCAAAATTAAAGCTACAATTACATTGAACAATTTTTAAATACATTTAACAAAATGAATTGCTTTATTTACAAAACTTTAATAGAATTTTAATCACCCCCAAGGTTTCGCGGTATTCTTGGAATACGGTGTACCTAGGTATATATATTATTTTGAGCCAAATAAAGGTAAATGCATCTATAGATAGATATAATAAACCACTTTGCCATCATTCGACGAAGTCCCATTCAAGTTACGTCTGTACCTACTTCAAAACGGTGCTAAACAAATAATATGAACTATGAACCGTTGTAATTAGCACCGAATGATCTACTATCCCCAGTCTGAGATGTTAATTATCATTATCATCACGAACACACCGATGGACGATGGTCTCACCATCGTCACCAGCCTAGTGCCTACCTTGTATGGTTAACAAAAGAGTCTCAAAAAATTCTAGAAAATTTATTAAAATAGAACAAATAAAATTATTAATATGGCAACATAAACAAAATAGAATTCATTATTATGGCAGCACCAATTTTAGAACAAATTGGAGTGGGTTCAAATGTGATGTTATGTTTGAATTCAGAAGGACACTGCAATCTTCTAAATTGTCTGTTGAAGGCGGAGAATAAAACAGAAAAAATATTATTGAAACCTAACGTTTTATAAGCCCAAACGATGCTGATTTGTGTTTCATACATTTTTCGAAACATTAAGGTCAAAATCGCAACTCAAATTACTCTAATAACAATCATATTAGAATACTCGCATGTTTTCCAGAGACCCATATGCGTTCCACTGATTAAATAGCAACACCAAAATGATTCAAAAGTAAAGAGGCGTTACGTTAAAAAGCACTATGGTTCAGGTGAATTATTTGTCACACTGTAGACTGTGTAGATATACACGGTGTTTAGAAATTAGTGCTACTTTCCGAAAGGAGACGATTCTACATCATATTTTAAGTTCATTTAATATTTGAACTTGTAATTTTTTAACACTTCGTAAGCCAGATAATTGAATGATAGTGTGTTTTTTCGTATTCTTGACATATTTCATAAAAAAGACATTTATTAGATGTTGAACTGTCATATTCGGGAATCAAGCGTAACCTCACATCTGAATGTAGATACTATAATTTATCATTGTTATCTAAAATTGACGTATCTCGGTGTTGCCATAGTACCTATATAATGAAGAATAAGTTCCACATTTCTACTTTTATTAATAAACTATTCCTATCTACTAAGTATCTCTTATTTTTTATACTATTCTATTGTTTGCTATACCTAGTGCCAGTATGGGAATAAAATTATTATTGTTTATATTATGAAAATTAAAAAAAAACCTTTAAATGTAATTAAGACATTTTTTATGTAAAAACGCCCCGAGGGCATAAATAAACTAAATTCAATGAATTTTGCAACGAGAGCAAAGCACTTTTAAAATGTGTCGAATTTATAGTTTATGAATTTGCAAATTACACCATCGCACGAGTTACGCGAATACAACACGACCCACTTTTCCAGCGAGTAAGTCAAAACCATTTCTACGCAAAATCTGTTGTAGAGGTCAGAGCCGGTTCGAGGCTTTTTGGCGCGTATTCATGGCTATATATATTTTTACGTAAAAATAATATACATAGATTACGAATGGACAGCAGTACTACTTGAATTCATCCTACTACCATCATTAGCAGCGGAAAATGTTGTTAGTATAATGATGGGGGATTTAGCTAGGCTAACTTTTTTTGCACCTTTTCTACATCATTTGAGTAGAGTGCATCATCGGGTCCCCATATTACTGATCCAATCTCGAGAATGCTGCGAACCAGAGTGAAGTAGAGCATTTTTATGACTGCTGTATTGGAAAAAAGATTTTGCGTTGCAGATTACAAAGCCTAGCATTCGCATCGCAGAGTTGCACACCGAATCGATATGAGAACGGAATGTCAGGCGTGTGTCGAAAGTGATTCCTAAATCCTTCATTAGTGAAATATGTTTAAACGAGGTACCAGACATTTTATAGTTATTAAATAGAGTACTCCTAGCCCTTGTATAGCACATAATTGTACACTTTCCGCTGTTAAAATAGAGTTTATTTCGATTAATCCATTCTACGATTCCGTCGATATCGGTTTGTAAATGAGTAGAATCCACTTTTGACGTTATATTGGTATAAAGTTTAATGTCGTCAGCAAATAACAAAAAAATTACAAATTTTATAAACAGGGCTATATCGTTTATAAACATAGAAAATAACAGAGATCCTAAATTAGACCCTTGAGGGACCCCAGAGTTTGTGAAGTAAGGTTCTGAAGCAAACTGCCCATAAACAACGTATTGTTTTCTGTTAGATAAATAATTGTGGAAGAACAGAAGCATTCTATATGAGAAACCAAACGTTTCAAGCTTTTTAGTAATATGAGGTGATCTACTTTATCGAAAGCTTTTGCAAAATCATTATACGATACATCTAATTGTTCGTTGTTATCCAATATATTTGCGACATAATCCGTAAACACCATTAAGTTCGTCGTTGTAGATCTGCCTTCCCTAAACCCATGCTGCTGATTTATGAGAAAAGGTTCTACTTTACTATATATATGTTTTTGTATAATAAGTTCAAATAATTTGGCCGGTGCCGAAAGGATCGCCACAGGTCTTATAGTTCGATACATTTGATTTATCGCCGCTTTTGTGTAGGGGCGTGACCTTTGATATTTTCCAACGGTCGGGGAATTTACCAGAATTTAGAGAAATATTAAATATATGTAAGAGAGGTGACATTAACGGGTCAGCATATCCCTTCAGAAGAATTGTATTAATAAAGTCTGGTCCAACAGATTTTTTTGGTTTAAGTTTTTTTATTGCCGCTAGGAAATCATTTTTATCTACATGTACTATGTGAACATTTTGAGTTAATGAAGAGTAACCTTCGGGAGTATAGGAGTCAAATTCAGCACTTTGATCACCATATACTGACTTCCGAATGACTCTGCAAATGCTTCCGGAATATCGGGCCCTGTATGTGTCTGTCCGTTCAATTGGTTTAAAATCCCGCCGTCTTTCCTCTTTCTGGAAATAAATTTCCAGAAGGATTTCGGATCACTTTTGACGTTGTTTTCGATATTTTTAATGTATTCCATGTATGCAATATTTATACAACATTTGATTTTAGATCTTAGAACGCAAATTTTTTCCCGATCTCCCACCGAACCGGTGCGCTTCCAGTTTCTGAGATATTTGTCTTTCTTTTTCAAGTCCCTAAGAATCTCACCATTAAACCACTTAGGGTATTTTCTTTACGAGCTAGGTAAACGTTTTCTTTTAAAACACATGTCCAAAAGATCATAAATTACACTATAGAAATAATCTACTGCTATATCTACATCTTCAAGTTCCAACAAAGGTTTCCAGTCTTGAGAATTCAAGTTGAAATAAAAATGTTCGAAATTACCACGTTCAAGGTTCCATCCACGCTTAACACAATTTCTGTCGTCGTTAACTAATACATTCTGACAAAAAGATTTCCTTTCATTGAGTGCGATTTCTATACATAAGAAGATTTGAACACTTTTAAGTCAAAATTACTGATAACAATGTCCAGTGTCCTGTTTGTTATATTAGTGATAAAGTTGTTCTGTTTCATTTGGAATAGTTCCATAAAATATAGTAAGTCTGTTTGAGTTGCTTTATTACTAGCACAGGAGTTTAAGTTAAAATAACCAACAATAATCATTTTTTTATCTACTAAAACTTTAAAATTAGCTATGACCTTGTCGAAAAATTCTGAGTAAATATTTATCTGTGAAACCGGTGGTATGTATACTATACAGATGTAAATACAAACTTCGTTTATTTTGGCCTTAATCCATAAGTTTTCGCCGTCGCTTTCTAGAAAGGTGAGTCTCTGGTTTTGCGTGACGCGGTCGCGTCTCACGGCTAGTAGCACGCCTCCTCCCCTTAAATGACCCGAGGTCCCGTCCTTTCTGAAGACTTCATAACGTTGATCAAGTGGATGCTGTCGTTGAGCCACGTCTCCGATAGTAATATAAGGTCATTGTCCTGTACAGTTATACTTTGTAAGAAATCGTCTGTGTTCGATGTCAATCCCCGCACGTTTTGATAATAAATTATGCAAGGGGGAGGATACGCTTTTAGCCTGCCTAGTCATTCTGCATCTTTATTCAGTTTATGATTGGCTTAAATCAACCGGATTTTGTCTAGGTTTTAAGTATCGGTAATGTCTTACCGGTACTCCACGAGGCCATAAATCTTCCTGCAAAAGTTTTTCATACAATTCCTCCGTTACTCCAATGCGGAATGCAGCGTATTCTTGTGAATTTGTGATGAATTTCTGTACCTCAGATTTTGTTATTTTCTCTTCACTAGATGTACCCGGATATCTTCTTCTGTAGTGTCCTTTAGAATCCTAGATACAATGATATTCTTTATCCTTGGAAATAATTTGACGTTCGAAGACTTATCGGAGTTACCGACAACCAGGTTATTAGTTGTCCGTTGCCTGGTTTTGCGTTTGACGTTCATCCATTGTTCTTTGTTTGATGGAGTGGCTTCCGATTGTTTGTCATTTGTTAATTCAACATCGTTTTAACGCACTTTACCCGGGTCAACAATTCGTTAATAGTCTTATTTTGCTCGAGAATAATACTCCTCAGTTCCTGGAGCATGGTATTACTCATTGTTACGTTGACGGGTGAAAAAAACTCACGTAATAACTTTTAAATTAATGGCGGTGCGATAAGACGTGTGTTCAATCGAACAATCCGTACGTTTTACTACGGAAATATATAAGATTCGAGACAGAGCCGTAATCGGAGCTGGTCGATGAAAAAATGCCACAAGTAACCCCTCGCGGCCGTAAGGCTGGTCGAGCTTTGAAAGAATGACGTGAATGAAAAAAATATTTACAATAGGTATTAAATACTAATTTCGGTTGCTACTCCGTCTGTCTGTAACTCCGGTTCAATGAACTATAGAACTTTTGCTTTGAATTTAAGTGTAATTTTCATAATTTGAAGTGTTTGTGAATTCTGCGAATACCTACCTAAATATAATATTTTTACAAAAAACTATTTAAATCTCCATTTAAAAAATTGAAACTGATTTGTCGAGAATTCAGACCATTCCGTGATTTTTTACGGGTCTGCGCTATTATGACATAATTTACTGTGTGAGTACTTCGGTACGAGCGAACCTTTCAAAATTAGAATAGATGGATGTGTTAAGGAAATTATCAAAAGAAATAAAATAATTTTTTGGGTACCTACATATAAAATATTTTTTATGGCTTACTTTTGCAGGCCATTTTTAAAAGTGGAACTAATATATGCTAAATAGGGGTTTAAAATGTGGCGTTATCAGTTTAACGTAAGCAGTAATAGGAAACGAAAAGGTACCTTTAGAGATAAGGTAGGCCTCCAGAGAAAAGGCGATGCTGGTCTTTCCGGCCCCGCTGAAGCCGGTGAACCAGACGGTGGAGCCGCGGAAGCCCCGCGAGGCCCCCGACAGGCAGCCCAGCGCTAGCCCCCGCTTGGCGCGCGACACCTGGTGCTGCTGTTCGCGCACGTTCGTCGCCACCTGCGCGCACTGCAACACACAAACGGTCCCATGACAATACAGAACAGTGACAATAGGGTAAAAACAGAACAGTGACAACAGGGTATAAACAGAACAGTGACAAAACAGAACAGTGACATCACAGAACAATGACGGCCTCCGTGATCGAGGAATAACGCTCTCGACTAGCAAGCTGGAGGTAGCGGGTTCAAATCACGGGGTGCTCAAGTAAATTTTATTTGATTAATTTGTGTTACTTCACAAATTATTCGTTAAAAATCATATGCAGTATGTTTGCGGCACGTTCCAGAGTGGAAAATACTCTTAGTATCGCCCTTGTGTAAGGCCACCATTCAGAATTGAAACATCGCTTGAAATGGCTTTGGCCGTGTTTGGTGACCAGATCTGACCGCTACCTTCCTCCCCACTACCTTCAGCTTTACAACATACCCCAATTGGGGATGACATAGTCTCACCACTACCTTCAGCTTTACAACATACCCCAATTGGGGATGACATAGTCTCACCACTACCTTCAGCTTTACAACATACCTCAATTGGGGATGACATAGTCTCACCACTACCTTCAGCTTTACAACATACCCCAATTGGGGATGACATAGTCTCACCACTACCTTCAGCTTTACAACATACCTCAATTGGGGATGACATAGTCTCACCACTACCTTCAGCTTTACAACATACCCCAATTGGGGATGACATAGTCTCACCACTACCTTCAGCTTTACAACATACCCCAATTGGGGATGACATAGTCTCACCACTACCTTCAGCTTTACAACATACCCCAATTGAGGATGACATAGTCTCACCACTACCTTCAGCTTTACAACATACCCCAATTGGGGATGACATAGTCTCACTGGCTCTAGACGGTTGGGACTCGTGTACGGTCTCACATAAAAAAGATGACAAAACAGAACATTGAAAATATGATGAAAAAAACCAAACCTAACCTAACGTTAGTCTATATTCGGTGTTTATATTATCTATCTGATCTCCCTATGTTTTGTATCCTGCTTTTTATTTGAGATTTAAATGTTATATTATTGTTGTAGGTTTTTGAATGAGAGTGGGATTTTGTTGTAGAGTTTATTACCATAGAAGTTTTGTTTCAAATGTTGTATTTGTAGTTGCTTGTTGTTTCTAATACACATGTTAGTTGTTATTTCTTATGTTTCGTATTTATAAATATACAGGTTTATTTATGAACCCGGTGTTGCTGGATTTTATCCTATAAATATATCATAGCGGACTTTTCTGTAGGCCTTTTTAAGATATACAATTCCGTAGTACATTATTTTGACATATCCAATGAGATTTAGCCAGCGTTAGCAATGTAGTGCCCGGAAATATATTTTTTACGATTTGATTATAAAATATCGACTTTTCTCTCCTTTCTATAAATATAATATTGATGTATTATATATTTAAACCTTCCTTAGGAATTCTCTAAATGATAGTGAAAACCCTATCAAAATCCGTCGCGTTGTTTAGAAGAACTAAGCGCACAAACAGACAGACGCGGATAGCGACTTTATTTTATACTATTTTTTTTATATTTACTCCACACAGGAGGCCCTGAAGAAAATAATTTCCCTCAGGGCCTATGTCATCTTTGGGGATGCTGTGTGGAGGGTCTTTTTGTGGAGAGGAAGGAGTGAACATGGGTCTTGAAGAGTCCCATGTTGTAGGAGGGAGGAAACACAGAGGCCGGCAGTTCGTTCCACAGCCGAGCTGTTGAACTTAAGAACGAATCGTAGAAGCGACCCGTTCTCATGTGACAAGTGTCAACTGTGTACAAATGTTGGGCGCGCGTTTGGCGTGTATCCCGACTACGCACCGGTGCCGAAGGGATCAATGACGCTAGTTCCTCAGAGCATCTTCCATTGTAATACCGATAGAACAAGGACAGCATACCTACCTGACGCCTGTGCTCTAAAGATTGCAGTCCGTTTGTTAAGATTGGGGAATCTATCAAACGGACCGCCCGTTTCTGCACAGAGTCAAGGGTTTTTTCAGGTATTTTGGGGCTCCAGACCAGAGATGGCTGCCAAATTCGACAGTAGGGCGCACTTGCGATTTGTACAGGGTGAGCAGTTGTGTACTATTAAAGTATTTGCGGGCCCTCTATTTAGAGATTATACAAATAATATAATAAAAATAGCCCCCAGTACGCCCCTGATCTACTTAAAAATAAAAGTAAATAAAAACCACATGAATTGTACCTATTTTAAAATACGGGAAAATTAATTACAGTACATTTAACCGTTACGTCATTCAGTATTAAATTGTGACTGTTAAAATTTAAAAAATGATATTATTAGGTAGGTACTGATAGTTTGCGTAATGTTTTTCGTGGCTGCTTTTTCAACGTTCCAAGCCATTTTTTAAATGTCGGGAGCGCGTTTTTAGATGGGTACCAAAACGCGTAAATTGCCTATTACGGTTCTGCTAAGCACGCCTATCAGCTTCCATAACATTACATTACTACATGGACCATTTAGCATCTTCTGCATTGTGATACATTCCCACGCTTCACTGTAGCAATGGGCACTAACCTCAAATCTAAACCAACCATAATACAGATAACCTCAAAATTAAGACAAAATATTGATTTGCTAAATCTATGTTCAAAATACCTGAATCTAAATAAGGAATTTGACCAATTTTGTTTCTGATTTAATTTAGTTTTTAGTGGTTCGCTAAGTTTCGCGGCGGACGCGCCTGCCCACCAGATGCATATCATGCCGGATCGGGAGAGGCAGGCAGAGGAGACCTCTGACCTTTCCAGTTGGACTCTCTCGACCCCAAACATTCGCTTACGACGGTCTTATTCACTGTTATGAATAGAATCTCATTTTCTTAGGACGGGTTGTTTGAGAATTTGAACAATTGATCTAATTTAAAAGTTCTATACAAGTTCTGTTATTACATATATCGTTATAGTTCAGTTGTTTCAAGAATAGAAAAAACAGAACGTGGATAGAACTTTCACGGTCAACTTTCAACCTGAAAAATGACTTTGAAATTAGACGAAATATTTTTTTTTACAATAAACCATTTAATAAAAAAAAAAAAACACTGTCTTGAGACAAAAAAAAACTAATTATCAGTTGGGTTACGTCGTGATCTGAACCACTCTTAATTAATTAAATTGCGTAAATAAACAGAAACTAACTTTCTTCAGACACTATGTCTTAATATTGGATTTGTCGCAAATTACCGAAATATCTTACAGGCTGGCGTTTCGTTCGCTAAATTTACACACTCAAAAAAGTTGTCGGAGAGAATTACACAGTAATTAACTGTTTACAACTAAAACCTCAACTAAATTGACCAAAAATAAAATTTATCCAGAATGTGTCGTACGCTCGTTGTAAACGCTACCCAGTTTTATTTTGCAGTTAAAAAGTTTCTACAGAGTGGCGCAAAAGTCATCAGTCTATATCGTAAGATTCTTTTATTATCTTGTCATCACGACTTCGTGAAGTAAACAAAAGCAGAATAGACGTTGACAAAAAGTTACTGCCTTAAGAAATCGAATGAGAACTTTAAATTGCACCACCCAGTTGAAGATTCTTATATAAAGGTGTCTTTCCTATATATCATCTCTATTATTTAAGTAAATAAAAATATAGCAAAGTTAAGTTTGTCAACCTGTATCTAGGTTGACGGGAGATGATCTCTTTTGACCTTAAAAAGGTAATGATCGTTTAAAGACATATACATTCTTTAACCTGTTCTACTTTCTCTTTGCATCGCGCCGCCGTGGAGTAACGTAAACAATGTTACCTACCCTCCGATCAAATAATAATGACGTCACTTGTACCTATCGTAACAACTTTAAATGAGATTATCTGTCTGCGTAAGGTAAACTCACGCATCGTGAAATTTGCTATCAGCTATTTCATGCTCGTAACAGAAATTCAAAATAGTCGCATTTTCATATCCAAACGTCATTTCCATCATGCGCCATCAAGCTTTGAAATATCTACATATATAAATTTTAAAGAAAGTGAGGATAACGCAACAATTTTCAGCCAGCAAACATCAATTCCATCGTGAGTTATGGAGCTACTATTTGAAAAATTATTTTTAATGTTACATAAATACATATTTCTCCTTGCATAAATCATACAAACATCCCAACATAAATTCATAATTTACTATGTATTTATTTATTTAATGGAAATTATTTTATTTATTTATGGATTCATGTTGCAACACGATTCTATTATTTGATTCACGGTGCAATATAAATACATAATTTGCCCCATATTGCAACATAATCCATTATTTCTTTCACTATGTAACAGCATAAATTCATTATGTTGCTTCACGACCCAACTTAAATTCATGCTTCTTTTACGTATATTGGTGTAAAACTGTTTTATGGAAATATAAATAATTACATTCTTTGCTTCACGATGCAACATACATTACAACTTATTAATCCATCTATATTTGCTTTACACTATTTATGAATTTATGTGTAGTATAATAATTTATAGGTACACACCAAGGCATTGGATAAACGACCCAGAAATGACTCACAAGACTGTGGCATACTGGCATATGCTTTAGGTAGGTACATATTAGGATATAAATAGAATCAAACTGAGTACATATTGCACATTCCGAGACCTTAATAATGTAATTTCCAAGAGAAATATAGTATAACTTTACAAAACATAGAAAATGTAAATATTAATTTTATTATATTATGTTTTAATAGTGTTAAACCTTGAAATATCACAGAATTAAACTTGACTTGCCAACATGAAAACTGAAAGTGAACATCTTATTTTCCAGTTCCATGTACAATTTTATTGCATTGGTTCCATACTTCCATATATATAAATAAAAATGTAAATTTTCGTTTGTTCTCCGAAAATTCTTCACTAATTGCTTTGAAATTGTGACATTACGTTGCATTCGAATACGCGTGTGTTTCTATAGGTTCCGTGATAACTCAACACAGTGACAATTCAACACATTTTTAAAAATGATATAAAGTCATTAGAAACGATGAAAATTTTTTTTTTTTAACCTAACTTAACCCGGTTAATAAAGTTTTTGTTTCATCACTCTCCATGACTTTATATAACTTTTTAAAGATGTGATAAATTATCATTGTGATGATTTATCCGGTCACCGATTTTATATACCTATTTATACGGATGTCAAATGTTAAAGGTAAAAGCATGCTGTGACACATAAAAATGATGCGTTTTTTTAAACAGCGCTATCTGTTGTATTTAAAAACAACACGCGCTATTGTCTCTTTATCTGCACAGAGAGACTGAGCCATAGCAAGGCGTGGTGTGGTACAGCTAGTATCAAATGAATAATAAAAATAATCGTTTGGTAAAATAGATTATAGGTAGGAACTGGATTTGAAAATAAATATTTTAATTTGAATAATTTTCTTAACACACGAAAATCATCTAATTTTGTAAAGAATTACAAACTAAAGTATGTATGTATGTACCTACGTACGTACGGTCGTAGACAAAAAATATATATTGTCCAATAATGGTCGATCATCTTAACACAAATTCGAAAGTTATTTCTCGAAAATGCATTGCAAATAATATCACCATATTTATAATATTATCTACACACAAAATTTATCATGAATCACCGTTTAGTACTAAACGATATTTTGTGGACCTTATTAATAAATATGTTTTATGTTTCTTTTACACAAGTGATTAAAAAACCACCAATGTACGGAAAATGGTTGTTTATCGGTTGCGTGATATTTAACACTCGTTTATTATTACGGGGGTAATATATATTTTTCTATCCAATTTCCATTGAAACTACCGATTTTTTGGAGAATAGGAACAAACAATATAGCATCATGCCATATAGAATATAGATGATGATTAAATTCAATTCCAAAGAGGTAAAAATAATGAAGTTAGGACGTTTGTTCCTCAATGGTTTGTACAGTAAATAATAATCGAACAGCAAATAAATTGAAAATAATATAAATGGGCATCAAATGTATTTTATGTAATAAATAACTGTATTCTAATACACTTTTGTTACGTGATAAAATATGTGTAGATACATTAATTTTAATTTATATCTGTTATTGTGTTATTTCACATATTGTTAAAATAAAATACTATACATAGTATCGCCCCGTTGAAAGACCACCATTCTGAATCGAAACGTTGTTTGAAATGGCTTTAGAGGTGATGATTGACCAGATCTGGATCGACAGGTAGGTGCTTTTCAACTTTACTCTTCCCCATCTCCTCCCCTTCCTCACTCCCTTCCACCTCACAACATATCCTTATTGGGTTTGCTATATTCCCAGGGGCCTTAGACAGCCGGGAGCAGTTGGGACTCTTGTGCAATATTCACGTTAAAAAAAACAGTCAGGTTCTGGTGAATATCACGACAAAAAATGAGTACTATTAATCGCTTCAAATTATTGGCAATGCGGTTAAAAACTGGATCGCATACCGTTTCCGGATAAACTTTTAGTAAATTCATAATATATCTGAACATGTGTTCATGCACGTGCATTTGACTTGATAATATGGTGACTGGATAAATCATCAAAATGATAATTCATCACATCTTTAAAAATTATATAAAGTGATGAAACAAAAACTTTATTAACTGGGTTAAGTAGGTTAGGTTTGGTTTAATTTTGTTTTTTTTCATTGTTTTTAATGACTTTATATCACTTTATAAAGGTGTGTTGAATAGTCACTGTGTTGATTTGTCATGGAACCGATAATATATAATGAAGAAATGCGATAATATTAAACAGGAATTCAGGAATCCCGTTTTAACCGGATTGGCAATAATTTTAAGAGATTCTTAATAAGATAGCAATACTAATTTTTCTCCGTGTACTACATGTATAGACTTAGTATCCAACTATTAGACAGCAGTGGCGCGTACTCCGTGATGGTTGAAAAGCTGTGCTATACCCTTAAGTGGGTGACCGGATAACTCATCAAAATGACAATTGAACACACCTATAAAAAGTGTTATAAAGTTATGAAAAGTGATGAAACAAAAACTAGTTTTTGTTTCATCACTTTTAATGACTTTATATCACCTTTTAAAGGTGTATTGAATTGTCATTTTGAGGAGTTATCATGGAACCCCTTATGTGTACCCCTGAGAAAAACGACCCATAAGAAATTATAGAAAAATATGAAAAAAATTGACCAATTTCTGCAAAATATCTTTTTTAATTTTTATATTAATATTTATGTTTTTACAATAAATACACAATGTTTAGAAATCATACTGTTTAATTAATACTACACTTCCACTAAAAGCATTAAATTCGTTTGTTTTAATGAATTCGGTAAAGAATTTGTACGCTCATTTATACAGTTGGCCTTAACAATCAACGGAAAATGACAATAAAAAGGCAATTTTCAAATATTCAATGCACAATATAGTTCATACCCGAACTTGAAAGACTAAATATAGCCGATAACAGAATGCACGCTACTGTTATTTAGGTTGCCGATTATTGTAAGGAATTTGGTGACTAAAAATGATTTGCGATGCTCTGTAAACTGTACATATGTTTAGGATTTTGGTAAATGAGAATGAATTTGGTAAAAAAGAAAAGCCAATGAAGGGTTAGGAATAGGTTCTGTTTGTCTGTTCGGTGTTATAGACCGGTGTTAAGAGGTGTTATGGGAATTGTATTGAAAGTGCTTAAGATAAAAGCAGGTAGGCCCACGTCAAATTAAAGACGATTGTTTACATAGTGCAGAAGCACATGGACTAGGTGTATTCTTAACCCAAATGCTAAGCGATTTAAAAGAAAGTTTGGCAAAATACGCCGAATTCAATAGTATTTTCCGTATATAATAATATATGCATAATAGCCGATAAAATGGCACACATTTTGCAATCACACATTATATTGGAACTGATGTGTATGTATGTGTAAAGAAAATTATATTTTAAAATCAAAACTAGCAATCAAGTCCCCACTGATAATGCATTTTATCAAGACGATTATTTTTATTCTATACTAGCTGTACCCCTCACGCGTTGCTGTGGCTCAATCTGTCTGTGCAGATAGAGAAACAATAGCGCGTGTTGTCTTTACGTCCAACAGATGGCGCTGTTTAAAAAAAGCATGTTTGTTCAACAGATGGCGCTGTTTTTTAAAAAGGATGTTTTTACCTGTCACGGGTGACATCTATATAATGTAGGTATATAAAAAAAACAGGCGTATTCGAATGCTACGTTGTATCAAAATTTCTAAGCAATCGGTCAAGAACTTTCAAAGTTTTAAGATTTTGAACAAACGAACATTTACATAGATTTGTAATGTGTAATTTGTATGGTAAAGTTACCGAATTTCGCTGCAAGTACGATTTATAAATGTCTGAAGAAATGGTAAAAGATCCATTAAAATTCAATTTTTTCTCATTCAAAGTTATGTTTTAAAGTTAGGCAATAAGCATTAATCAGTAAAAAAAACTAATAACCTATTTTGTGCATGTTTTTCCATCTCCCCGACTTGAATAGTTGTTTCCAGTATTAATTAAGTTGAATACAAGTGGAATTTAAAATAAATGCTTACGTGTAGCGAGATTCGGGAACTTTACTTTTTGTATTAATAAACAAGGTCATTTATTATGTACCTATTATTAAAACTTATCCCCCTTTCAAACCAATATTGAATTTACACGTAATGAGATTAAATTAAAATCGCCGATATTTAAATTATATCTGCATAAACTGAAATGATTACACTTTGCGAGTTATGGCATTATTAGCGAGAAATGTATAATTTTCAGAACCACTTTCTCGAAATGAATCTGGTAGTCACTGGGTACCTACTTACGTATTAGGCAATATGTGATATAATGAAAAAATACCCTGCTCCCCTCCCTACACCCATAGACAATTAGCGCCAAAATACAAACAAGGAAGACGCGGGAAATAATCTACATAACTATTATAAACTAGATAAACCTGCAGAGGGCAATACAAACATAACATTAATCACATTCAGTTTCAGTGCCGGCAACCCGGGTTCTTCGGTACTAAACAACCAAAAACAAGCTTGAAATACACGAACACCGTAATATTTGTAATAAATAACTATAAAAATACTAATTTCAGTTGTGTGTCTCTGTGTCTGTCGTCTGTAAGTCCACTTCAATGAACTCTAGAACTCGGATTTGCTCTAAAATTTATATGTCACATTCAAAATTAGAGATGTTTAAAACTAACCTATAATATAATATTTTTAACATAAAATTGTTTTCATTGCCAATTTCAAAACTGATTTGATCAGCATTCAGACATCAGTGATTATTCACGGGCCTGCGCTATTGTAATACTAATTATTACAGTGACAATTTGACAAAAAAAAACAATCTATAAAACTAGTTTAGGCGAAATTAAAGAATTCGTTCAATAAGCTGTGTGTTGTAATCCCAAAAACACCACATCTTACGTAGGTACCTACACAAAATGTATTTCTATAATTCCAAGGATAAAAATCACTGTTTATCAACAAGTAATCAGTTTAATGACAGACTTACGTAAGTTTTAGTTTCTGCTTCCTGCTTTTTGAAATGCTCTATCCTCTCCATTAACTTCTGCTGCCTTTTGATCAAACTCATCTTAAAGGCGGAAGATGCACACCTGTATTAACTATCAACAACACGGCACTCGAGAAATACGGCGGCAGAAATCGCGAAACGAATCCACTTTCTATAATACTACGAACATTGGTGATTCTCACCAGAACAGAACTCAAGCGACTGGGAAAAGAAAGTATCCCATTTTACGGTCAAAGGAAAGTGAAGTAACGATTGGACGCGACTTGTTATAAACATCAACTATGATGAAGTAAAGCGGAGAGTGATCGAACGAACGTATTTAAACTTTCCCGCACCGGAATCAGTGTTGCCAGAGCTTAGCACGTATAGTGGGGATTGTGGGGGGGGGGGGGGGCAAGGATAAATCAAGTACCTACTTCTCCAATAATATAACTATTTTTACAGCAATTACTTTTACGTACAATTCCGTATTTTAGTTCAGTGTAAATAAAAAAAAAACCTTTAAATTTGATTTTCTCGGTTGGCGCTTCGTGACATTGAATAAAACAGAACGTTCACCAAACCGATAAATAAATTAATAAATCAATGATTTTGTATTTTTTACCATTCAAATTTACGCCTTTCATGGTTCGCTAAATCCGATAAATTGTTGTTTTTAGACATTAAAAAAAAGAATACTAGATTTTTCTTACAAAACTAGCCCGAAACAAAGGAATTTAATTGCTTTATTTTTTCTAAAATATAATTTGTCATTTGGTGGTGGTTCTCTCCAGCTGTTCTCTCTCATGGATGATATTTCCGTCACTCCTGGACATACTGATCCCTAGATTCCTACCCACCCCTCATACCTTTTTCCTTCATAGAACTTCTTCTCCTTTCTTTTCTTAAAAAGACTCTCTACACAGCATCCACAAAGATGACATGGGCCCTGATGGAAATTATTTTCCTCAGGGCCTCCGGTGTGGGATTAATGTAAAAAAGCATCTACACGGAGAAAAATTACTAATATTGAATATTGCTAATTTATTAAGAATCGCTTCAAATTATTCGTAATCCGGTTAAAAACGGGATAGCAGGCCCACGAATGAATTGAATGGTTTCCTGTTAAACTTTGAATAAAAGAGGAATGTATTATCACGATTTCGGAAAAAGGGTTAATTAAAATCCTAATATTTGCGCATTTCGTCATTGTATCTTATCAAGGCAAGTGCAGGTGCATGAACATATATAATTTTTATCAGGAAGCGGCCTGCAATCCCGTTTTTAACAGGGTTACCAATAATTTGAAGAGATTTTTAATGAATTAGTAAAACTAATTCATCTCCATGTAGGAATCTAGGAGTACCTTCATGCCTTGTATACCAATAGTTTGAATTAGTAAAACTAATTCATCTCCATGTAGGAATCTAGGAGTACCTTCATGCCTTGTATACCAATAGTTTGAATTAGTAAAACTAATTCATCTCCATGTAGGAATCTAGGAGTACCTTCATTCCTTGTATACCAATAATTTGAATTAGTAAAACTAATTCATCTCCATGTAGGAATCTAGGAGTACCTTCATGCCTTGTATACCAATAGTTTGAATTAGTAAAACTAATTCATCTCCATGTAGGAATCTAGGAGTACCTTCATGCCTTGTATACCAATAGTTTGAATTAGTAAAACTAATTCATCTCCATGTAGGAATCTAGGAGTACCTTCATTCCTTGTAGTGCCTTGTGGGTGTGTTTTGTGATCCAAATATTTGCCTGATCGAGTCTTAAATTTCCATACAAAACTGTGTTCACGAAATACAAATAGGATGGAGATCTACGATGTCAGGCGAGTGTAAATGAGGACGGAGCGTTGGGCTATTGGGCAACGTTTCGTTTCAACGTTTACATTAGTTTCCATTCAATTTTGCATTTATTTATTGTTTCTTTACATTATATTTTTTTACGCTAGAATTTTTTAATCTAACTAGGACAAGCCTGTGTTGAAAGCACTTCTCTGCCTGTACAGTAAAATTGTGGTGAGTCCCTAAGGCGGATCAATCAATGCTAAAGGATTTGCAAGAACGGTTTAAATGCTGATAGCTGGCAGCTAGAGATACTTGCAGGGGTCGGAAGGATCGAGAGAGGAAGAGGCACCCAAAATGAAGAAAACAAATCAGCACTCTTTGAACATAAAATTCCACCAAACATCTCTGGACCGACACCAGAAAATGTATAACATCGGATAAAAATGAATCATGAACTTGAAAATCTTATACAGCAAGAGACCATTGTATGATTATGTAAGTCCCAAAGACTGTGATGTGTTGGGCATCTAATATTATGAGTACGCTGAAAATGATGACTAAGTCCCTAGTGGAAATGACCCAGAGGCAGCCCGAGGAAGAGGGGGATAGACTGTGAAAGAAGATTGAGGCTGGACGGGTAGGATGGAGAGGGACCGCAGCCAATGGAGTTCATTTTTGGAGGAGTCCAAACCGAACCATAGAACGTAGCTGTGATGACAATGGTGATGATGACGTTCTCGAATGCAAGTAAATAATAACCAACTACGTTATGATAATATGAAGTATCTGGGCATTTTCGCCAAAGTTCGTGTACATTTTAATATGTTTTATGCTTTCTATTATGTTACCTTTACGTTTTATTTTTAAGTTTTGTCCAATATCAGATTACTAAAAGTCGGGATTATTTTAGTGCAGAAATTCTGGGACTAATTACCATAATATTTACGTGTTATTACCCAGACTCCTAATGCAGGGTAATAATAATATGGATTCTTCAGTGGATATCTTTAATGTATACATGGTCACGGAATGGAACTAACAGATTCCAGAAAGTTGGTCCAAATTTACGTAAAACATGTAAATTTTCAAAAAATATATTATGTTAGTCAATTAAGACACCACAAAATTAATCTCTCCCCTAAAATTAATTTCAAAAGTAGACATTGTTTCATTAAATGTAGAGAAATGGGACATGGTAAAAACACACTACCTTTGATCAAAATAATTAATTAAATATATACACAGGTTCGACAGTTGTATTTAACTTTATTTAATAAGTTTGTACATTAAAAAGATGTAACGTTAATTAATAAGTTTGCACATTAAAAATATATAACTTTCCAATATACCTACTACATCACATAACTATGAAAACTCTAATCAAAATCGTGGGACAAAAAACTTTGGCGAAAATGCAATGAAATCATTAACTGTGAAGGCCGTTTGTAGAATCGTCATACCGAGAAGATCTAGGTCAAAGGTTACGGTGAGTAAAAACGTTTGACCTTTTGCATGACGAGGAATAAAACGTTATTATGTACATGCGCCAAGAGTACACTTGTTAGATGCACTCTCGATCTATGCACTGTGAAAACTTTCAAATACGAGCGTTTAGAATAAAAATTTACCAGGCATACAAAGAATTTCACTAGCAAAACCAAATAAACACGCATGAGTGTGACATTTTCAAATTTAGAACTAATGTGAGTGTTATTGTATTACTAGAAATATCACGGGATAGTTTAAAATCTTCACAAATAAATTTTGGAAATGTGTTCAAAGTGTTATATTATACCTAGTTGGGTACCTACTTTATCGCTTGTCTGAAATCTTCAAAATCAGTTTTAATTTTGAAAATGACACTTAAATTCAAAGCAAATTTGAGTTTACTGCACCATATTTCACGCAGGAGCAACGCACAAAACAGACAACCGTAATTAGTATGTTTGATTATGTATTAAATTAAAATAACCTTTTCAAAGAGATAATGTACCTACCTGTAATACATTTTACTGGACGATTACTTTTATTATATATTTGAAATACGTTTGTGGCCATCGGTCCAGCTCGTCAGCGCCACGTAGTCGGTCGACTCAAAGGGCACAGGGAGAATTATATGAAATATGCTCGATAGAAAAAAATCGCAAAATATGCTACGAAAATTATTAAAAACACTTTTTCTTATCATGTTATAGGTATGAAAAAATTTACAGTATAACTGTACATGCAACTTAGGAATATGCAGAGAGATGTTTGCAATATTTGAAACGAATCGTGTTTAATTAAATATTTTCACAATTTTCGCTTATTTACTATCGTTTTTTAATAGTAGCGCGCTCCCTCGAATATTCGTATTTATATATCTCTCTTTTAAATCATGTTCTTCTTCTTTTTTAACGCTTACTATCTCCCAAATTTGGAGAGAAGCAGTCTATTGTGGGGTGAAATATCACATAACGACGCTGTATATAGACATGCAGGTTTTTACTATTCAAATACTAGTATAATAGTTTATATTAGTCCAAGTGCGTCATATAATATTATTATGGCCATGCATTAATTGTAGCTAATGTTCAAATAAATATTTTTCTAATAATTCTTATTATCCTTATTATTTAAGTCGACATAAGACTCTAATAACGGTGATTCGCTCGACGCTCACATTTGAATTATTTCTGATGAATGAACGTATTACTAAAATCCCAAATGTTTCTAGGGGGATCCCTACGGATATAAGTTATTTATATTAAACTACCATTAAAATATTTTATGTAAACGGTTTGTAAATGTTATAAAACGTTTTTCAACTATAAAATTAGCGGTAAGCGCCAGATTTTATTTTTTCTAGACGATGGATTAGTAACTTCCCGAGGGATCCCTCTAGAAACATTTGAGATTTAGGTAATACGTTCATCAGAAATAATTAAAATAAACCCCACGGAAAGATTGATTTTCTAGGCCTGCTAGGGCAAAGTCGACCATAGGTCCTTCCATTACGTCGGGCCACGCGCCGAATATTGTTTTTACACCACTTCATAACTTATGTCATTAAAATTCCCACTTTATTTTAGAGATTTGAGGGCAAATTCAACTGCAGGTCTGTCCAACACATTTGGACCCCGCGTAGCATATTTTTGTGCACGGCTGCTTCACTTACGTCGTTAAGATACTTGCTTTATTTTAGGTTATTGTCTCGTTTTTAGTCACGTAGAGTTTTTATAGCATCTCATAATATATATAAGCAATCGGATCAATAAAATTATCCGTGATAATTATTTGCTTGTTTTGAAGTGCAAATATCCGTGAAATCTATTTTTTTACTACTAGTGTCGAATAAGAACGAGCATTGCTGTTTTCTTGATTGTATTAATAAAGCTGACACGTTGTTAAAACTATATAGTGGTTACTACCATTAAAAAAAGAAAAAAACTGAATTTGGAAAACGGGTTGGGTTGTTTGAGAAACATTTGATACATTAAAAATTGAAGTAAAATTATAAAAAAAATATTTTATTTTTTTATGAATTATGAATGTGTAGGTATGTCAAACGTTCGTGAAACGTATGAATACGTAAACCTTCTACAGAATACCGTATAAAAGCAGTGATATATTGGTAAGACGAAAAATTCTAATACGAGGATTTCTCTTACGTTTTGTTAACCGTGTTAATTAAAAACGTGTAAACTCAGGATAAAGAATTAAAATCAATTTATATTTTTCATAAATGTAGTTTCATATCAATGACTGAAGTCCGCCAAAACGATCGAAATCTGACGGGGTACACGTGACGTCATACGTACCTCGTTTTTATCGGTTAACAGTAAAGTCATTTCCAAAAGTCGGCATGATTCAACAAATCTAAAAGTAAACCATATACAAGAAAAAAATTAATACTTCCGAAATCATTTGTATACCGCAGTGGTGACCCGTGTGCGAGTAGACGCAGCGCGACATTGGGTTAAATTGCCGCGGCCGACCGACCTGTGATGTCAGAACTAGCAGACCAATACAGGGCGAAGTCCCTTATGGTTTTAATCGTTTTAAATGATGATTTATTAATTATACATATGATTATATATAAAAAATATATGTATATATTCAGTTTAAATAGGCAGAATATTACCGATTACATAAACTCAACTATTAAGGCGATGCACTACGTCGTGTAATATTTTAAATTGAGCCGCTATCAATAATAACCTTTACGTAGATGGCGATAAGGTTTAAAATCCCGCTTAACACCATCCGCCTGTTTCGATTTATGCAACAAAAAAACATGGCCAAAAAGTGCTTTTTATATTATTTTGTCGATGTTCAGGCATAAATATTTAATTTTTTTTCGATCATTTTGTAAATAACTTAATTTTCCGGATTATACAATAAAATCATAACAGAAAATGGGTTCATAAGTAGGAGATTTTGAACTTTAAAGCAGTTTTCATAGGTCTTGTACATTATTTTTTCTGTGCTTATAATAAGACTTATCTAAAGAATACTCGATTATTTCTAAGGCCAAGATGTATTCTACTCGCAGTATTTAATTAAAGCACCTGAAAAATTTCTAGGCGACCAAATTTTCAAACCAAAAACACATGATTTTGCATTACTACGTATGGCATCGCCTTAAGCATAAAACTGTTTGCTTATTGTAAGCAGTAAATAATCTGAAAAGGCGGTCTCTGGCGTCGTGGAATATGCACAGTTTTTGCAACGCAACTGTTCTCATTTCGCAACGCCAAGGGTCCCAACTGCTCCCAACCGTCTAGAGCCAGTGAGACTATGGCATCCACAATTGGGGTATGTTGTTAGGCTGAAAGTAGTGGGAGGGGAAGTAGATGGGTAAGAGGAAGGTGGGGGAGTGACTGGCTATTCAGATATGGTCACCAAACACGGCTAAAACCATTTCAAGCAACGTTTCAATTCTGTACAGTGGTCTTACACCGGGGCGATACTGAAAGTATCTTCCACTCTGAAACGTGCCGCAAGCATTCTATATATTATTTTAAATGAATAAATTGTGAAATAACACAAATTAATCAAACAAAATTTACTTGCGCACGCCAGTCGAGAACCTTACACCTCAAAACCACGGAGGCCGTCCAACGGTTGTTTATAATGCAAAATAAATACGTTTGTTGGCAAGGGGGTATGTGTGTAATATCGTTTATAAATACCTATGAACCGTCCATTATTAGATCCACGATTGCAAAATTTGCACAGCTGTAAGAAATATTATACTTTAAATTGCACTGGAGCAAATGCTGCATTCAGAATTATGATAGACGCCATATTTCCTTTCCTTTTGTTATACCGTAATTGATGATTCCCACACATACATTCTCTAGGGATTACGTCCAACTACTTATGATAAAGTCAAAATGCTATTAACTTGCCTACCAATGGACAATGGATAATATCAGCGGGAACATAACACGTCAATCGGTTTAATTGTTGGCAGATGAATCATTTACGATTAATTTCATTCATTCATTTAAGATATATTTCCAGCTAATAATAAAAACTAACTTTAAAAACACCCTAATATAATAGACCTTCCTCCGGCGCTTGTAAAATTAGATTCTTAATGTTAATTTTATTTATAAGTTTCTACATATTTATGTAAATATATATTTTATTAAGATAGTACTAGTTATAGGCCTTAGTCGAAAGTCTCTAGATATAAGTCTCAGACGTAAGTCACTAGTTTTAAGTCAGTAGTTCTAGTATTAACTGTTTAAGAAATATATTTGTACAGCGCCCTTGAGGTGATTTCTCACGAAAACGACGCTATATACATTAGCCAAATATTATTATTAATATTGTTTGTTTCATATTTTTCAATCCAAAACTCGGGCGAAGTCGGCATGCATCATAGAACCAGCCAAGGATCTAACAGGACTGTGGTTTCTTCGAAGAATTTCTATGTTGTCAGTAGGATTAGATAAACAAAACACATGCAATCCAAATTTAGATCTAAACAACATCACTGTTGGCCCCTGCTTGGCTGTGTTTATAACATTCCCCGCGCTGCTCTGGTGTTGGTAATCCGCGAGGATTGGAGTGTAGAGGTGTAAAAAATATCTTCTTCATGGCTGAATAAAGCCAGTAACAAATTCACGAAGGTCTGGGTTATATCAAGGCCTGCCTACTCGTGCGAGGAACAAGGATACGGGACTGTATAGCGCCGAATGGGATATCTACCGAGAAAAAATTGTTTGTATCCGCTAGGCAGAAAAACAAAGGCAATAATCCACTCCCGTTCTAATTCATTAAATTTTGCGAAACTATAAATATACCCAACACAAGGAGTTTGGTTAACATTGATCAAGTTTAGCCACGAGAGCATTCGAGTAACGATGCAAGAGGTTTGTTTTGCACAAAGGTATCAGGTGCATAAATAATGTGTGCTTTTAAACTAGATTTTACCGCCCTGCTTTCAATTGATCCAGAGGTATTCATTCCTTCTAGCGTAATTTGAGCGGTTTTGTTGCAATGATGCCCCAAAAACAAACTAAGAACGAGTTGCTTCGCATAATTTTAACAATTCATCAAATTTCACGGTTAATATTCAAGTTCTGTGAAAGTCGAATTCAAGTTCTGTTATTATCCAAGTACTGTTAAACAACTGGCTCATGATGAAATAATAACAGACCTTAAATAGAACTTTCACACAACTTGAATTTTAACTTTGAAATTTGATGAATTGTTCCAATTCTGTAAAACAAACCCGTCCAGTATCATATTTTTCGCCAATGTGTGTGGTTTTAAATCAGATACATTAGTTTTTTTTTTTTTATTTCCCTGAATTTATTTCTGCTGACAAAAATATTATAAAAAAATAACAGATTTGATAACATATTTTTTCACTATTTTGTTCTTATGCCATTCACTACGTATTTTTGTAACAATATTTTTTATGTATTTTAAAAGAATACATCGTGAAAATACTTTTTTCGAAATAAAAAAAATAAAAATTGTTTTGCACAAACCAAACAAAAACTAAGGTCGGGTTGTTTCACAGAATTTGAACAAATCATCAAATTTCTAATTTTCAATTTCTGTGAAAGTCCCACTTAAGTTCAGCTATTATATCATTATTGGCCAGTTGCTTCACACATTTGAAATAATAACATAACTTGAATGAAACAACCCGTCCTAAGAGATTATGAATATAACTCAGATATTATTATTTTAACTCGACCGATTTGCAATTCATGTATAAATTTTTTTGTACGTTCCGTATCCGTTTCAAGATGGTGGCCGTTTTAACGGTTCTGCAAAGATTATTTTTTCAAATGTGAAACCGTCGTGTTTATTTGGACTTTCGTATACGCATTTTTTCAATATTATGGTACCTACCTTATTAAAAAAAGGCAGGTATTTAAGACCTACTTAACAAAGCTTATGATTTCACAGGAAATGTTGGTTTTGATTTAATAAATAAGATAAAATTAGAAACATACTTTTTTGGACGCAAGGCTACTGATTACAGAACTTCTAGTTTTATTATTAGAAATTAGCTAATGAGCAGGCAGCATTCTTCTCTCATATCTAATTTTACAATTAGTCAGTTTTTCTTCTCTTCAAATGATAATCCAATTGGCCTAAATCGATTTTTATTTGTTGCCCCCATGAGATGTTGTGGAAGTTTCTATCATGCTTCCACTACTCTATTTGTGAGGAAGTGTTTCCTGGAATTTGATGCAAAGGGGGTTTTCTTGTTTTTTTTTTAGGATCAGTGTAAAGACAGGGTAGGTAACCATAAGGCTACCCGGTTGGGCAGCGTTGTGGGGCGGGTTAAGATAGGAGATACCACGAGTTTTAGTTTCTTCTCTCTGTTTTATTTCAATCATCATATTTTTTTCATTAAATCAGTAGTTTACATTTCATACAAAACGGAGAGTTAATTCACTTATAATTTCAAACCACAAATCTATTATTTTCTACGAATACAGGAAAGATATAAATCTCTCTAATGCTGATGGCTTACAAACGATACACATAGTTCGAAATAGTTCTAGGTACCCAGCTAACAAAATTAAGTAGGTACACACCGAACACAATTTAGTAAGTACCTACATAAAGTACAAAACGCAATTAAATTAACTAACACAATAAGGAACTCCAGCTCATTTTTTTCTTTTATTTTTTTATTATTAATAATGGCCTTGTAACTTAAATACCAGTATATTATGTTTATTTCAAAGTTTTAATTTTCGGGTCTCCCAAAATCGTAGGTAGGTATAGGTCTCGTAAGTTAAGTTGGCTTCATCACAGTACTCACACAGATGCAAAACTTACATACAGCGTGTTTCGATTTAAGATTGAAATATTGATTGCGTAGTCGATGTCCCCTTTCAGAACTCTATGAATCTTTTTCATCGTTGGCAAAGACTTATGAACTAAATGAAAATCATACACACATCTTCTAATAACTTCCTTATCGAAATCATCTACATCTGATTTGGTTGATAGTCTGCGTCGTTTCTTCCCTGGTGTGCTGAAGGTTGGTCGTTGAGTTGACGATGATGACGGTTGTGTTTCTGCTTCCTTTGCCACTCAAGTTACGATACTTCGAATACTAGTCTGCGATACTCCAGTTGCCTTAGACGTCAAATCATATAAGTCAGTCATGCTTAAAAATTGACCACCGTTTTTTATATTATGCATAAAATAATTAAACACGCGGAATAAAATTTCACGACTTTGTCCATTCAGTGATTTGCCACGTCCCGTTTTGTAACAGGACTCCATGATGTCGTAATAAATATTCACTTGCACACTTTAAAAACACTCTGTAAATCTACTAATTCGAATTAAAAATGATGAAAACTATTTATTATTTCAAATTCAAAAATTGGTAATTATTTCACTTGCGATATGTAGGTGCACGTATGTTTAAATCAAATTACGAACTGAATGAATAGGACACCCCGTAAGTATACCCCGTAACGGTATTGTTAAAACTTGCCTCTCTTCTAACTAGTTACAATAAGTGAGCGTAAAGCTGGGTCCAGACATGTTCTTTTCTCCGTACCGTACCTCCGTTTCGTATCAGCGTCGCGATCAAGAACGCTAGTTTGGACGCCCGTTCGGTACGGTACGGTGGTACGGCGTCTCGATACGGATAGAGGTACGCTCCGATGCATCGCGAGTCGGTTTTTCGACCCGTTCAAAGGCGATACGGTACGGGTCTGCGCCAGTCTGGACGTGTTCGCAGCGTCTTACATCTTTCTCTGTTTTTGAACAATTCTAACTCCCACCAATGTCGCCTTTTTTGTTTTTTTTTCGTTATATTATTGTGAATAACAATGAAGGACGCGCAAGCAATCGTCAAATTCTCAAACACTTCCGCAGTCGACGACATGGTGGGAGGAAATGAACACGCGATGATCGCAGCGACGTTACGGAGATACGGGCTCTTGATCGCGACGCGGATACGAAACGGAGGTACGGTGCGGACAAAAGATGATGCGTCCAGAGTTTTTGGATCGCGACGCTGCAGCTGGTACGAAACGGAGGTACGGTACGGACAAAAGAACATGTCTGGACCCAGCTTAAGCAAGACAGAGAGCCTTATCGCGTTAGTGGGCGGCGCTTGACGTTCACACAGATAGACCAATACATCAATTCTAAGCATTTTTATTGCTTCCTTCTTTCGTTGCGTTACCTATACCTACCTAACACAATTTATTAAGTACCTACCGAATACAATTAAGTAGGTACCTACCTAACATCATTAAATAGGTCCCTATATAAAGTACATAATATTATTAAGTAGGTACCTCCCTAATAAAATTAAGTAGGTACCTACCCAATGCAATTAAGCAGGTACCTGCCTACCACAATTATTTATATTATATGATTACACTGTTGCTTCTTTCAAATGTGTATCTTGTTAACCTCGATGTAAGCTTAGTCCTAATGATATTTGAATATTATGTGAAAAATTAGGCTTTATATTCTGTAAGAAATAAATAAGTAGGTACCTACCTAACTAACACAATTCAATAGGTACGTACCTAACGCAATTAAGTAGCCTACATACATGATAAAGGTACCCGTTCGAAAGCAATTAGAAGTATTCATGTAATATATTATTTGGAATAATATTAACTTTAAATTAATTAAACCTCAAATTGTAATATTTAATTTATCGGCAGCTATCTTTACAACAGATTAAAAATATACGTTAAGATAATGTTGGTAGTTCTTGGTCGAAGGATGCAGATAAATATGACCAAAGCGAAGCCGCAGCTATATGTGACCGAATATTTTTCTTATTTTTCCGTTTGAGGGTCGCTAATATTGTCTTCAATTATTAAATTGTTAGAATCATTAAAAAATGCAAAAAATTTCATCATCGAAATCGCAGCGTAAAATTTGCCGTGGATTGCAACCCTCAATTAAAATCGGTAAATGGTAATTTTGACAATCAAATGTGAAACGCAGTTATTTATAAAACAATTAGGCGTGTATTGCGGGTCTAATAATTACAAGGATGTCTTCCCGTAGTGTGGTTTGAGCAATGCAACCAAAATCGACCATTTTTAAAGCAGAATATAAATTTTCTTGATATTGGAATGAGAAGGACTTAAATTAACGGAACATTGTATTTAGTGATTCATTATTATTATTTATATTGATAAAAGTTTATTTTTATAATTATTTTAAATAAAAACTAGATAAAATTAATAGGTTTATTGTTTATCATCATCACTACATAAACATTGACCTATTTGTAACAAAAATCTGAAATTTAATGAATATAATAAATTCATATATTTATTTTCTATTTATATTATCATGATAGTGACTACAGCATTCAATCTACTTTCGTCCTTTCAGTTGCTTTTTTATAATATGTGATGGTTTAAAAAATATGTTTATTTGTGCCTAAACCTTTACAGGAAACTGCATATTGCAAGCAGGTCAAATGATTTTTTTTATAAAGTAAGGAAAATTATTTTTCCCCGCTTCTAAGTATGTTCACAAAACCTAAACAATATAACACATTTAAATAAATTAATAACTGCTACATCATTATTAAACAATTAAGATAACATTAATGTGGGGAAAACAGACTTCAAAATACCCCCACAGAATATGAAATCTATTCTCACAATTATTTTATCAGTAAATCGGTTTAACCGGTAATAAATCATTTTAAATTGGGAGGGAAATAAAATAAAATCAAATTAATAAGTCGTCTAAACGTGGCTAAAACCACAGTTTGAAAATGGCCTTGAAAGCCGAAACAGCTGTAACAATAACAAAAACCAAAATAAACTTGCAGAACTTCATAATAATATTATTATTAAATTTGATATTAATTAATAAATTACATGGAGTTCTACAAATTAAACACAAAAACAATAAATAAGGTAGAATGATAATTATTTATGGTGACTTTTCCTGTTGGGTTTTCCTCATACCTGTGTTATGTAGGTATTCCATCAAGTTTTAAATTAATTTATGTAGCAATATACAGTAAAAGGGCCCGTTCCCACTTCCGTTTTCAAATCGGAGGCGGGTCCCGTTTTAAAAACGGACGGCCAATGGCCCTGTTCACACTACCGTTTTAAAAACGGATCCGTTTTAAAAACGGACCATACTCTACGAAAAAAAATAATTGTCGATTCAACAAAAACATGTTATTTGCTCATTATTCAGTAATGGTGCGCAATGGACGACGATGAAGCTCTTGTTGTCATGTGGTACTTATTAAATAGAAGGAAAAAAGTGAAAAGAAAATTTTGAGTACACCCAATCATAGTCGAATGATTTTCTGTAGGAATTTTCCAAGTGTTAATTGGTGAGTTAAGAAGTGATGAACTAAAGTTCTTTAATTATTTTAGAATAATAATGAATGGATTATTTATATAGCGCCGTTTTCACCATGAAAAATCACCTCAAGGGCGCTTAATGGCTTAAGAGAATGTCTATTACTTCCTTTAACCATCTACTGGAATGAGTTTCAGAGAGCTTAACATATCAAAATACAAAATTGAGAAAGTGCATTTGTCCTGAAGAAAGGCTATCGATATTTTAAAGTAAGAAAACAATAAACACTCAAATATTTTTTATTATGTGTTTATTTAACTAATACGCTCTTCCGTGCATCTCATTAAAGCTTTAAAATTTAAAAAAAAGTAAACTTAAATAAAATAAAATAAAAATTTTGATGTACAAAAGTTGTGTACACCAAGTGTTTTGTTTTTATTTAGTTAAAGATAAAATATTACCATACTCTTTCTTCGACCAGTGGTATTAAATTTTCGGGATTTATTTCCTTATCCATTATTGTAGTTTTAATTTATTTACTTAACAAAATAACCAAATACAAGCACGCAGCGTGCCTGCTTCCTTGCGACAGGGAGCGGGCGGGGAGGGGTCGGGGTTTGGCGGGGACTCTGCCGGAACGACTGGACGACAAGTGTGAACAGCTCCATACAACACTATGAGCGAGCGTGTGCCGACACGATTTGAAAACGGACGCGCTGCGTAGGCGAGCCATCCGACAAAAAATGTCGGATCCGTTTTCAAATCGTGTCGGACAAGTGTGAACAGCTCCATACATCCACTACAGCCACTAGGGCATCCGATTTTAAAACGGGACCCGCCCCCGATTTGAAAACGGAAGTGGGAACGGGCCCTAAGGGCCCGTTCCCACTTCCGTTTTCAAATCGGAGGCGGGTCCCGTTTTAAAAACGGATGGCCAATGGCCCTGTTCACACTACCGTTTTAAAAACGGACCATACTCTACAAAAAAAAAATGTCGATTCAACAAAAACATGTTATTTGCTCATTCTTCAGTAATGGTGCGCAATGGACGACGATGAAGCTCTTGTTGTCATGTTGTACTTATTAAAAAGAAGGAAAAAAGTGAAAAGAAAATTTTGGGTACACCCAATCATAGCCGAATGATTTTCTGTAGGAATTTTCCAAGTGTTAATTGGTGAGTTGAGAAGTGATGAACTAAAGTTCTTTAATTATTTTAGAATAATAATGATTGGATTATTTATATAGCGCCGTTTTCACCATGAAAAATCACCTCAAGGGCGCTTAATGGCTTAAGAGAATGTCTATCACTTCCTTTAACCATCTACTGGAATGAGTTTCAGAGAACTTAACATATCAAAATACAAAATTGAGAAAGTGCATTTGTCCTGAAGAAAGGCTATCGATATTTTAAAGTAAGAAAACAATAACAACTCAAATATTTTTTATTATGTGTTTATTAAAATAATAAGCTCTTCCGTGCATCTCATTAAAGCTTTAAAATTTAAAAAAAGTAAACTTAAAAAAATAAAAATAAAAATATTGATGTACAAAAGTTGTGTACACCAAGTGTTTTGTTTTTATTTGGTTAAAGATAAAATATTACCATACTCTTTCTTCGACCAGTGGTATTAAATTTTCGGGATTTATTTCCTTATCCATTATTGTAGTTTTGATTTATTTACTTAACAAAATAACCAAATACAAGCACGCAGCGTGCCTGCTTCCTTGCGACAGGGAGCGGGCGGGGAGGGGTCGGGGTTTGGCGGGGACTCTGCCGGAACGACTGGACGACAAGTGTGAACAGCTCCATACAACACTATGAGCGAGCGTGTTCCGACACGATTTGAAAACGGACGCGCTGCGTAGGCGAGCCATCCGACAAAAAATGTCGGATCCGTTTTCAAATCGTGTCGGACAAGTGTGAACAGCTCCATACATCCACTACAGCCACTAGGGCATCCGTTTTGAAAACGGGACCCGCCCCCGATTTGAAAACGGAAGTGGGAACGGGCCCTTAGTTATACTACGGAACCCGGCGATGGCTGACTCAACGATACTAGCACTTGAAACTCGCGAATTGAAAACTTCAACGGATGTTTTTTTTTAAATAACAGAGGGCGCCACAAAGAGGGCTGAAAATCGCCTTTCATAGACATAGAGACTTGAATTTTCAAGGGTATTTTTTTGGCTATAAATGGATTTTGCTGATCATCAATTATCATTTATTTAAGAAAAATTTGTATGCCTCATTTTTAATGTCAGTGCCATACAAATTTTTCTTTAAAAAATGACAACTCCTTCATTTGTACACGCAATTGCTTCGTACGAAATTTTATAACATAGTAATGATCAGCAGAATCCATTTCTAGCCAAAAAAATACCCTTGAAAATTCAAGTCTCTATGTCTATGAAAGGCGATTTTCAGCCCACTGTGCGCCACTCCTGTTTACAACAATCCTACTCGTGTAACATCACTAAATAGTATAAAACAAAGTCACTATCCGTGTGTCTGTTTGAGTGCTTAGTTCTTCTAAACTACGCGACGGATTTTGATAGGGTTTTCACTATCATTTAGATAATTTCTTCCGGAAGGTTTATATATATAATCTGAGCATTTTATATTCATAGAAAGCAGAGACAAGTCTCCGAACAACGCCGGGTACATGTCAGCTAGTTAATATAATAAATCAGATGCGGGTGTGAATGTTACGGAGCGGAAAGAAGTGAGGAGGGGAAGTGGAAACTGAAATTAAACGGGTAGTAACCACAGACATAGGAATTAATAGACGAGAAGATAATGGCGAGGGGTAAAATCAACTGTTGAAGAACGAAGGGGGTGAAGCTGACTGTGATTCGTCAATAAATCAATCTGACAGTAAATAGGCATCTCGCATTATAATATCACCATTTACTTCTTAAAAGTAAAATCTGCTTTTGAATGAATAGACATTTTTACATGGGAGCGCAAATTACTCGCCACGTTATGAACAAATTTGCGAAGTCCAAATTCGGCAAAAAAATTCGGTTCTATTTTCAGAGTCGAATATTTCGTTTAAGTATTTAGTTAAGACACTTTTATAAATGTTCATAATTTACTTCCCAGCAACCAACCAGCTTTGTGTTTCGCGTCCAGACGTTTCTCGATGTGATAGTAACAACTGATTCATATTATACGATGTGAATATGCTTAAAATAAAGTAAAATAATGCTTATATATGGAATGTAATACGACAATTGGGTTTATTCTCTTTTTCACATCTATTTTTACAAGTTTTCATAGTACAAGTCAACATTTTGCCGTGTTATTTCGTAAAATGAACCGATGATGCCTCGACCATAGTTCGCACAAGAATGATGACGTCACGTTTTCAAATTTCACTTGAGGCCATACGCGAGCACAGCCGGCTCCAATGGAACCGGTATGGGGAGTGGGGATAATACGCTTTTAATCACTTAGGGCAGGTCTACTAATATTCATATGTCTATGGTAGTAACTGTCTATTCAGATTTGGTTACTAAACATGCATAAAAAACATTTCAAGGAAGTTCCGATTCTACATAAATGGTCTCACACCGGAGAATAAAAACACACCACCGATTTCATTCTGAAACGAAGTGTTGATGAATTTCTATACCTATATATGTAAATTATTTTTTCATTTTACAACACAACATTTTTAAGTAATTCTGATACCAATTAATTGCACTACATCGGATTTTGAAGCCGCTACCTGTAAAGCAGAGACAAGAATCTTAATGCAGCGGAGGTCGAAACAGGCCTATGCAAAAAAATCGTTGAAAGAATTAAATTTGAAAATCTTTAATTTTATTTTCATTTACTTTCGGAATTCATTCCAAGCGACGGCTTCAAATATCGCTAAACATGCGCCACAGGCGAAATTTTTTCAATCTGAAAAAATAAACTAGTACGTTACTTTTACTTTTTTGCTAGAACCAACCAGCACAGAAAACATCATACTGTAGATAGTGTACACGCGATTACTATTGCGTGATGGTATAAAAAAGACTCGAATGAGATGTTATAAGGTCAAGTTATTTTATATAAACATATTTATGAAAAAAATACTCGGCAATAAATTTTCATTTATCCCGATTTTATATTCTTGTGCACGCAGAGCGCAGGCGCTTAAAATAATCCAATATAGTGCGTAATGTAGGACTTGTGGGGAATAAATAATAAATAAAATAAAAAGTCAACAATGAACCATTATTGTAAACGGTAAATAATATTTTTTTCGCCATCCCGGTATTTACTTTACACACGTCAGCCACTACTATATACTAATAGTTCACGTACTTGAATAATACTATTCTCTTGATTTTCAAAACAATCTGTTAGGACTTCTGACATTCATAGAACATACATTTATAAAAAAATTAAAATATGAAGATTATTTAGGTACATACTTTCGCAATCTATTATTGATTATTTCGTAATACGGGTGAATTTTCCGGCCCAAGGTTCCGCCCTTACCAACATTAACTACAAAATAATATCCTGAATTACAAGAGCAATAAATAGATATGTACTTACTGTTTTCAATTTCTTTTTTACTTCCGTAGTTTCCATCGTTAAATAGTAACTTACAATATAATTTATCACAGAATAACTGATTTTAAAATATCCATATCAAAACACACGTATAAATCGAGTCAAGAAGATGTTATCACTGTTATAACATAAAGTAATAATTAATTCATAAATTTTTCAAATAAACATTATTAGAAAAACGCTAGGTTAAATATTTTTACGCGGCGGAAGGCTTTGGGCTTCAGCTTTTCAAAGCTTTCTGCTCGTGCCAAATTATGCCTAACGCAGCTTCACAGCAGATTTAGCGCTTGACACATGTCACCCATGTCATGACAGATGGGAAGGGTTGCCATGTCCAGGGGAAAATATTTACCCCGCCTTCCCGGGTAAGATACACATTTATTAATTTTAACTTTTTTTATTATTAAGTTTCTGAGCATGATTTTCATCTATGGAACTCGTAGCGCAACACGTGTTGAAGTTCAAATCTCATCTGCACATCTCGATTCATTGTGTTTTGAATTTGGTCGACGAGAGTTGTCGTTTAGCCGCAGAAATCCAATTTGATTGCAAAATTCGCGATGGATAGTCTCAGTAATACCGGTAGAGGTGAGTTTCGGGTTAACTTCTTCATTTTATGTCGTTCAATATTACGTCGTCAGTATAAATTTAAATAGTAGAATTTTATCATTATTTTGTTAAAATGACGGATTGGTTGGAAAATCAATTAAGGACTGTTAAAAATTTCTTAAATTATGTCACGTCTCACGTCGAATGATGGTATACAAACTGTCCTTTGCTTAATTTTTGCCGTATTCGAAATGTATTCATATTATGTAGTTTTTTGTGCAAATGCCCAAAATACGAATGCATGTTTTTGACCAGTTTGAATGTCAACTGCCACTCTTCGTTCGATATTTTAAAATTTAACGTCATATCAATGTTATTTGTCGTACAAAGTGAAAAGATGCTCATCTTCCCGCCAAATAACTATCTAGTTTTGAGTTTGAATGGAATAAACCACTCTATTTACTAACCGTATTTAGCTTCAGGGTCAGATGTGCAATCTGCACCAACTGCTGTAGCGTGTATTGTTGTAGTACTTATTTGGTTTTTATTTTTCATACGCACGTTATGAAGCATTTGTGATGCTGATCTTCTACGGGTTTTTTTTCCATAAAATAACCGCCAAAAACGGCATCATTAGGTTATAATCTGTCAAAATGATATGAAATTAAATTATTCTTACTCTTTAAAATTATTTATTCTGTCATTATTGGAACAAGCCTATTATTATTTGTATTTGTAGGTTCTTTTAGCATTTCAAGTACATTACTCAAGTCGAAACATTAAAAACATCTCCTGCATGACAGGTGTGCCTTGTTTAACAATACATGTTATAAACATCTTACATTGCTTTTTCAGTGACAAGATCTGCTCGACGCTTGTCTGTTGAGAAGTCGGATAAAGAAGATGATCTTCGTTCAACTGCATCCACTCCCACGAAGAAAAGGCCCACCAAAAGATTATCCATTAAACCTGACCTTGAGGATGTCATGGAAACAGGTAAAGAGAACCTTTCATCTCTAGTCCCTTGAAAATATTTTTATTTTTTTATATACACAATAATAAGCCACAAACAAGAATAGTGACAGTATGTCGTATTCTACTACTCTGCTTGCTCGTTTTTTTCATTAAAAATAGAGTAAAAGCGGCCCACTGACAGGCGAGCATGAAGTGGATACAAAATGCTCGTCGCTTGCCTGTGACGTCTTACTTGCCGCGGACATGCTTGCTCGTTATTGGGCCCCTTAAGGCTTGCAACTGGTGTCGCGAGGAGGCAAGCGAAACAATGGGCATTAATAATAATATTGCCGTTTCACCCGTACATATATATATATTCTTTGAATGACTATCTTCTAATGCGTTCCGTTCCGTTCATTGAGCTGTGTATAATGTTATTTCATTCACACAAATTCGTTTTGGGCATTCTTTTCTTCTGTGTTTCGTTATACGATTTCAATCTGGAAACAGTAATGTGCCATATATTTTGTTCGATTAGTATGAACATAACATGTCTTTGTATTTATGTCGATGTACACAATATAGTAATTATTTACCTAGCGTGTGGCTTATTTACAGCATCGTCGATTGTAGTATTTTGGGATTGCATTTTTACAAATGTTTCAAAATTGATTTGCCTTTGTGAAATTACATTATATTTGAACGCCTGATGTATTATTTTTCTTGCAATATATTTTAACGAGATGTACCGGTGTGATGGAAGGGACACAGTGTTTGGAAACTCGTACTATGCGCAATGACTGAAACGCACTGCGGTGGTTGTCATAAAATAAAACAAACTCATCCCCTCTTCACTCGCGCACCAAAACCAACATACCATTCTTGATAAAGTGACATTTTTATTTTTGTCTTAACCCTTAGGAGCCAGAGCCCTGCAATTGCAGTGTTGAAGAATTGTGACCACGCACGTCTCGAAGCACTGCAATTGCAGTGTCGACCTTGTACATTCATTTTACCTTTGGATATTACTTTTACTGGGTTTGTTAAACGCACAAATCAAAATGACACTTCATCGAGTATGGTATTGTCTTGTTGGCCTTACCCACAGACATAGGAATTAATAGACGAGAAGATAATGGCGAGGGGTAAAATCAACTGTTGAAGAACGAAGTGGGTTAAGCTGACTGTGATTCGTCAATAAATCAATCTGGCAGTAAATAGGCATCTCGCATTATAATATCACCATTTAGTTCTTAAAAGTAAAATCTGCTTTTGAATGAATAGACATTTTTACATGGGAGCGCAAATTACTCGCCACGTTACTAACTAATTTGCGAAGTCCAAATTCGGCAAAGTAAATTTCTTCTGTTTGCAGAGTCGTAGTTAGTTTCAGAGTATTTAGTTAAGACACTTTTACAAATGTTTCATAATTTACTTACCCCAGTAAACAACGATGAGCACACTTGAGAATGGCTACATTGTGATGTGATAGTATATGTTTCTAAAACTGATCCATATAATACAGTGTGAATAAGCTTAAAATAAAGTAAAATAATGCTTACTTATGGAATGTAATACGACAATTGGGTTTATTCTCTTTTTCACATCTATTTTTACAAGTTTTCATATCACAAGTCAACATTTTGCCGTGTTATTTCGTAAAATGAACCGATGATGCCTCGACCATAGTTCGCACAAGAATGATGACGTCACGTTTTCAAATTTCACTTGAGCCATACGCGAGCCCAGCCGGCTCCAATGGAACCGGTATGGGGAGTGGGGATAATACGCTTTTAATCACTTAGGGCAGGTCTACTAATATTCATATGTCTATGGCCTTACCATATGAATATACCATGAATATTCTTGCCGGCTCCTATGGGTTAGCTAATCCACTAGAGGAAATTTCCATAGGCAAAATAAATGTACAAGGAAGCACTGCAATTGCAGTGCTTTAGGCTCCTAGCGATTAGTATCTAAAACTCTTCTGAATACAATATTTAATTCTTATTTTAAGTTATTGAGTTGAGTATTTTGGATTTTACAGATGGGGACAATAAACTGGGTCAAATCATGGAAGAAAACCCAATTCCAGATTTTCTAACAGCGGAGCTCACAAAAAAGGATTCCTTTTCATGTGGCACTCCCGCCAAAGACACCCCCAGCCGAAGCCTGAGGAAGAGGACACCTTCTTCGTGTTCCCCCGAAGGCCTGAAGAAAAGCCCGCAAACCAAGTCCTCCCCGCCTGCTTCTCAAATTGTAAACACAAAAACACCAAAGAAGACAATGCTGAAGAAGATTGAGAACTCCCTGTTACAAAACCTTGTGGATTCCCCAAAACCAAGAAAGAAGCGTAATTCCATAGGAGGTATGTTAGATAAATAAGACCGATCAGTGGCTGAGTTTGCATCGCGGCTAAGTTCGCCATCACGACACAAGCAACATTTTCCGCTTTCTGCTGTGGTAGTAGGAGATTTTTTAATATTGTAATGTTATTCGTAACCTGGGAATGTTCTAAATGCATGAAATGTTTTTGCAATCGATTTTAGCTACTAACTTTATCACGCAGTTTACATAATTATTATTTTAAAATAAACCATATCCAACAACTACTATAATCTATTTTTACTAGCTGAGAGCAAATCAAGAAATTAAAAATAAAATAAATCTCTAATTCGCCGGTATTTGTGTGTCTAATTCAATAATCTGCCGCTTGCCCAGACTCGAGCCAAGCTTTGTACACTGATGGGTCGGGTTGTCTTACTCTTTCACACTCAGTTATGTACTATACTGCCTTCTAACATGCTCTTGCTGATCATTTTACCAGTCACTTATTTATATTTTAACAGTTTTCTCGCAACTGTAAACATGACGTTAACTTTAAATCAAAAATGGAACGGTGTTTGTTTGTTTTTACGAAATTACTGTTTTCATTTTTATCATGTTCTGTATGAATGCATTTTAATCCGCCGCCTTAACCAATTGAACACTTGCCCGGATTTCAGAATGGCGGATTAGTGAGAGAGTACTTACTTATTTTAAAAAATAAATAAAAATAAAGTTTTTTTTGTACAAATAACATGTGTCTACAATTTTTTAAAAATTATTATTTTTCTTATTTTATTTGTAAATTGAATCCTTCATTATTTTCCTCTGGTCAAGCAACTTTTTGCTAATATTCTCCTAAACTTTTAATTAAAACCTTCAATCAAATTCTGTGTAGAATGCTGCAATTTCAATTACCTATTTCCTTTTATAAACAAACTTTTGTTTTGGTAAAGTACAGAAAAAAATTTTTTTCGCTGAAGTTTAATGTTATGAAACATTATTTGTTAAAGTGATTGAGTTATTGTCTTTTAGGGTCTGATGCAGATGGAGCACAGGAACTGACTCCTCTGAGAAGATCCCGGAGACTTAGTACCGAGTTGAATGTTGTCGTTGAAGATCCTCTGAGTGAGTAACAATTATGTAAAAAAATCATTTGAAAACATAAAATCCTCACTTTCGAAATTAAAACGAGAACACAAAATGCATCTGTTTAAATATTATGAACTTTTAATAATTAATTGCTTATCTAGTTCTTACTGCTTTAATAATTTGCTACCATAAATAATGTACTATGTATGTATTATTTATTTTAGGAGAAGAACAATCTGATCAGGTTCAGGTTCCAATAACTCGGAGAGGTAAACGACTGAGTGTGGTTCCACTGCAGCCTACTCTTCCTGAAGAAAATGAAGATCAAAAAGAAACTGACAGTACATCTGCATCACCCATGACAACACTGAACGTTTCCTCATCCAAGAGATCACCTAAATCACCTTCTAAAGCCAACAGCACACCTGCTTCCCCAATGTTGCTTCAGAATACTTCACTAACAAAAGGGGATCGGAAATCTAAATCGCCATCCATCACTATCACGTCTCCTATGTCATCCCTCAGCGTTTCTTTGAAAAGTGAGAAATCGCCAAAAACACCAAATCCACAAACTCCCAATAAGATTGATAGCACTTCAGCATCGCCCATGTCTCCAGCTGTTTCCTTGGCAAGGAACGATCGGAAATCAAGAACACCCAAAACATTATCTCTCAACAAGAGTGAACTCATCGGAGGGACTGCATCGCCCAAGATGCAGGATGTCTCCTCAACTGTGCTTGACGGTAAATCACCAAACACACCGAAAATATTGACACCCAACAAGTCTTTGAAGCAAACACCGAATTCATCAAAATCTGCATTGAATTCAGATGATTCTTTCCCTAAAAACGTTTCTTCTCCATCACCTTCAGATAGTGTGACAAATACTTCTACAGGAATACTGAACAAATCTAGTTCACAAAAAAGTATTGATGAAATCAAAAGTCCCACCAAAGGCATTCTCAATAACATTACTAGTGAGGAGACGGAACCCACCGAATCAAATAATACTAGTTCCTCGGGTAATGAACTTCGTACTGAGGTTTGTAACTTGTCGCAAAATTCCATTCGTAGATCTCCCAGAAAGAACAAATCATTACAAAATATGTCAATTGATGAAGGATTGCCTGAAAATGACATAGAGGCACTCTCTGGTGATTGTAAATTGAATGCATCATTAAAAAATACATCAATTAGTGCAGAAAAACACAATCTATCGACACGCAGTTTAGTGTCATTGAATCAAAGCAATGTTGAAATGGATGGAAACAAGTCTGTTTCCCCAAAGAAATCTAATGGAAGTTTAAAATTAAAATTCAGTGATAACGAGGAGGATAATGATGTCGAAGAAGTTGTAAAATCCGCATCGATGAATGCTTCTGCAACAGAAAGTAAAGCAAATGATTCAGTTACATCTTCCACCATGCGTATAGTCTACACTTCTCCATTGAAAACAGCTTCTCCTAATACATCTACTGTGAAATCTAATAAGAAAAATAGGAAATCTTCCGACAATATAGATGCAAATATAACTGATATTAATTATGAGGAAAGTATTGCTACCAGCACTCCGTTTGTAAAATCCACCATAGACAAATCCAGAAGTCCCTCCTCCCTTAAGAATACTTCTGTAACAAACAAATCTCAGAAGATAGAATCCTCTTATGAAACACCGAAAAGGGACAAAACTAACTCTTTCACCAAGAAAAGTGAGTCTGTAGGCTCTTCTTCAGATGAGGAAGATGAAGACGCCATGCAAATAGTGTTCCATGACTCGCAGGCCAGCGATGCCGGCTCCAACTACCAATCTGGAGATAGCATGGACCAGTCTGAACGAGAAGAAATAAGAGCTAATGAAATTGTAGAAAAGGGTGAATCCCTGAATTCCGTAAGTGGGGAAAGCGACAATGACTCCTATGAAAAGGACTCCTTCATTTGTAGTGATGAAGATGAATCAATAGCGAGCATTTCTTCCGATGAAGATGTGCTTGAAATTACACTTCCTGGTGAAGATGCCAGTGACAAGTCTAGTAAGCTTTCTAAATCAATTGAGTCCGCTGTTTGGAAAGATGAAGTTAATGTTCTATCAAATAGTCTCCCAGGATTGTCTGGATGTACTCTGAGCGCTACAAAGTCAGCAAATTCGAGTTTTGAGAAAAGGAGGTCTTCCATTGGTTTGAATAATGTTTCCAAATCTGACAAGTCTTTTAACAATTCTAAACGGGAGAGCACCACACTAATCAGTACCTCTAATAAATCTAGCTCCAATTTGTCCATTAAAACGGGAACGCCTAACAAATCTAGCTCCGATTTGTCCACGAAAACGCCTAACAAATCTGTCTCCAATTTGTCCATGAAAGCAGAAACTCCTAATAAATCTATCTCCAATTTGTCCGTGAAAGCAGAAGTGGCTAACAAATCTATCTCTAATTTGTCCATGAATGCAGAAACGCCTAACAAATCTGTCTCCAATTTGTCCATGAAGGTGGAAACGCCTAACAAATCTAGCTCCAATTTGTCCATGAAGGCGGAAACACCCAACAAATCTATCTCCAATTTGTCCATGAAGGCCGAAACGCCTAACAAATCTAGCTCCAATTTATTCATGAAAACAGAAACACCCAAGAAATCTAGCCCAAATTTGTTAAACAAAAATCTTTTGGAAGCAAATACTGTTGCTCAATCACCAAAACAACTGTCAATTGCTGATTTGAATAACACGGCTAAATCGATTGCAAATGTTGAAAGTGACGTGTTGTCGCTATCGACAATCAGCGTTAATGGAATTACACCGAATGAGCTCCTAGCGAATCTTACTGCTGGCAGTATGTCCACACCCAAGACATGTAAATTACCTAAATCACCTGTCTCTAGTGTGAGCCTCTCGGACAGTACCAATAAGATATTATCTTTAGATAAATCTAAGAATACATCCAAAGCCAATGACTCCATCAAAGAAGACAACCAACTTGTCTTGTCAACCAGTCGATCAAATTCATCTGGATTTTATGAATCTAATTCACCAAGCAGTAAATTGATTTCTGACTCAAGTCTGCTGAGCAGTTTGAAAAATATTGAAACATTGATTAATTCGAAGAAAAGGGTTTCATTGAATTCGAGCAGTGCTTCCAAATTGAGCGAGTCATTGGAAAATAAATTGGAAATTACAAAAAGTCCGACCGATGCATCTGCGTCCAATACAACTGGCCTCACACCAAAGCAATTGAAAAAGAGTTTACTTGATGCAAGCCTGTCAACTAGCTTTGGTCAAAAAGATCAAAATAAAAGTATTACAAAGTTTCCGGATGGCAGTGGAAGCTCCAAAATATCAATAGAAGAAATAACAACGATGACTTCTCCCAAACTTCCTTGTAGCTCTATGGAAGTTGATTCATCTGGTAAGTTTTCAATTGCAATACATACAATTCATCAAATGGGAATCATTCAGCATTGTGTTACTAACAATTGTTTTCTTTATTTTCATGAAGATGACTGCCAAACCCTGAATGAGAATTCATTCTCTACGAAAAAATCCTTCACAATTGTTTCATCCAAAGATAAATCAATGGTTAGTATAAATAAATTCTCTACATGTGGTAGAATTTGAACTTTTCATATCTTTCTTCGTATTTGCAACGTAATCTAATACATTCTGATGTAATTTTAACAGGAAAAGAGGAAGTCGCAACCGATGGGAGAGCTCAACTCTAACATACTTCCGAACAAGCAACCAGCAACAAAGATCAAGGCTGTGGCATCAACAGAATTTGAAGTGGAACCAGTTAACATTGAAAATATTGCATTGGGCACAAAACGCAAGCTGGAAACTGACTCACTGTGGACCTGCACCGCCGGAGACTTTCAAGTTGTCAAGAAGCAAAGGCAACAGCCCACTAGGAGCATCTCCGCATCTGACTATGGAAGCACTACATCTTTTAAGATTGTGCCATTGAAGAAAACTCCCAAGGCATTGCTACAAGTAGACACCAATCTGGCATCCAATGTTATTAATTTCAAACAAGACATGTTGTATGGCAAACGGTGTCCGAGGAAAGACTCTAGCAAACTTTTGAAGATACAGCAGAAATTAAAGGCTTCTTCTAAACACAGAGGTCCGTTTTAAATGTACCTAAAGTCCTACTTTTGGACTGTATTGTTACCATTTCATGATACATATTAAAACAGTTAGCCAAATAATAAATAACTGCAGTGGTTATGTGAAATGATAAATTCATGAAATGGGCCGTGTTGGATTTCAATTGCATTGGAGCAAGTAATGGTCATGTGGCCATGATATGATTTTTTTTTTATTGTTTACTATATTTATTTTGTTGATTTTACTGTTTTTCTTTTTGATTCTTAAATTCATTAGGCTATTTTTTTCCATTAAAATAAGTCATTAATGTAGTTTGTAAGTGCCTTCTGGGGCAGTAATTGAAATGTTGAAAGTCATATTTAACAGTGTTTTGATAAATGTAATGTGATTTCAAAAGACTATTTTTTTGTTTATCATAATAAACTTTTATTTTTATAAAACTGATGTTTTGAATATACTAATGTCATAACTTGTCCCCCAACTACCTGCCTCACCCAAGTTTGCTTTATCAAACATTTACCACACTTTTGGTACACTTAAATAAATAGACATCTTTGGCATTTTTAACCTGTACACCGCTCAACAAATCAGTTCAGATGTTCACAGTGCGCAGCTTAATTTTAACATTTTTTGTTTATCTTATTAAAAACGCTTATCTTGTTCTGAAACCTTGAATTTTTTTATTACAATATCATAAAAAAATGTAAGCCACAGAACCATTTCATACTAAAATCATGGTCATAATTTATGATTCAGACAAAATATAAAATTAAATAAACAAAACGGAAGTGGGAGAGGTGATACTATACTAAATGGCGAGATTGCCTCCTAACCGCTATACATTCTGTAAAATTTAATTATTCTTCATTTTAAGCAGCACTAAGCTGCCAAACAGTTTAATGGATGAACAAAGATACAGAAAAATAACATTTCTATACAAAGGCACAAAATACATAGACATATAATAACACAGTCAACACACTCATAGGCATATTTATACAATCAATGGATTTGATGGATAATATCAATATTTATTAGTAATTTTTGGAATGGACCTTCATTTAGACTTAGGTAGGTGACACATTACGCTATACGCATCATGATGCAAATATAGCATGGTCTGTCACATGCTCAAAACTTCGTGTTGTGTGTGTGACCTACTTTTTCTTTGAATTGAATCAGACGATAAGTTTTTGCGAACAATTTAAACCATAATATCCCTCGATCAGGTAATATATTAAGTTGCATAATAATTTAATATCTCTTTGTGTATAAATACTTTTGCTAACCAAAAGCTTAATCAGAGTTTTGGATTGTTTGTAACAGTTTAATGATTCCACATTTAGAGGACTTTTTAAAATTGTGTATAAATTAAAATGTAATGTCATGACATAAAGGAATTGAGGGCAATAAGCGGGCTGATGGACTAACAAGGAAAGGGGCGAAAGCATCACTTGCAGAATCCAAGTCGGCCGTAGGAGTAGCAGCTTGCCACACCTAAATACATATATTGAAAGGTGGATAAAATCAAAGGAAAGGGCATCCGGAATGAGGTAATTCAAAGTACTCATAAACGGACCAGACCGAAGGCAAACCAGACAACTACTCAATATGGACAGAAACTCACCGAGGGAACTTGTAGGACTACTAACGGGACACTGCCATCTCAGAAGACACATGCAGTTGTTGGGAGGGGAAAACACCAACAGATACAGGAAATGTGAAGAGGATGAAGATTTTGCAATTCACCTTTGGTGTCAATGTCCCGTTCTGTTGGGAACAAGGCTCAGATACCTGGGAAGACACATTGTAGAACCAGAAGACATATTCAATGACAACCAAGGTGACTGGATTACTGTTAAATGAATGAGGTAAAATGGTAGATAGCACAATGGACCTATGGCCTAAATGCTCACAAACCTTACGTCAACCGGCTCCTATATATATATTTTTTTAAATGTATACTACTTTATCATAGGTGTATTTGGTATATGCATTAATTTAGTTTTTTTTAATATATTATAAGGCCCGCATCATGTGACCATTTCTGTAAAGAAAAGAAATCGTGCTGCACGAGATTTATTGCGATGGATAAATCTTCATGCGATATTACTAAAACCATTTCTGTAAAGAAAAGAAATCGTGCTGCATGAGATTTTTTGCGATGGATAATTCTTCATGCGATATTTCTAAAGCAGTATCATCAGCGCATACAAAATGTTTATCAAAGGTGAATATTTTATTCACGAGTGAAACAAAAAATATGTATAATGTTTTTGACCCCTGCATATTTCGCTGTTGACATATCCTTGCTATAAATTTGGAAGAGTTTCACTTTTGTCAATTTTATTTTTTATACGAATCTACACACGTATTGCGTCAGCCGCACCGTGGGCTTGACTTTCTAAAAAATATATGTACGCGACAGCAGCAGGTAAAAAGTTAATAGATTGATGTGATTAATTTATTTAGCTTTGCAGATAAAGATTTGAAATATTTGTGAGATTTTGACTTAGAAAATAATGCTCGAAAATTCATGGAACCATTAAAAATATTGGTTTGTACTCGATGTAATCTTTAGATAGTATAAAACAAAGTCGCTATCTGCATCTGTGTGTGCGCTTAGTTCTTCTAAACTATGCAAACTATGGGAATAATAAATAATCACTATCACTTGAGAATTTCTTCCGGAAGGTTTACGCATGCTTATTATATTTATAGAAAGTATAGAAAAGTCGAGCAACGCCAGGTTCACGTCAGCGTGACGAAGAATTAAAAAAAATTGCAGTAATAAATAAATGGCAAATAAATTTTGAGGAATAAAAATTCACCAATATTTTATTTTACAAGCAATAATTATTAGCCTGAAACACTCATCCACATTGAAAAATCTCCTGATAAAAGATACATGACGCCAACGGGACAGGAAAATAACTGTTACCCTTTGTGCTATGCATAAAAAATCTTGTCTTACATTAGTTTACCAAAAAAATAATAATTAATTATTATTATCTGTAACTGAATTCATTGTTACTAAAAAATATCACTAGGAAAATGTTTGCCCGCATCGTCATTTGTGAAACGGTCAATAAGTTATCTTTAATTAGATTGTTGAAAATTGACTATGTATAGGCATTTTTGATAATTTTATCAAATCTTTTCCTATGTTAAACAAGCTGGATTGTGAGGCAATACTAAACCTAGTATCGGTGACCGGATAACTCATAAAAATGACAATTCAACACACATATAAAATGTGTTATAAAGTTGTTAAAAGTGATGAAACAAATACATATGTAACTATTTAACCTAGTTTTTGTTTCATTACTTTATATCACCTTTTAAAGGTTTGTTGAATTGTCATTTTGAGGAGTTATGATGTAACCCCTAGTGTCGTACATTCTTCTAAATGCTGTGTCTTGTTGGCAAGGTAAGGTTTCCATTGTTTAACATTTCAAATGCATGTCCTATCTTCTTCTTCTGTTGTCAAGAAGATAAATATTATGTTTGTATATTTTTTCATAATCACGGCTATTTTAAATGTATACATACCCTTTTTTATTTTGACATTTTATTATGTTGTGTCATTTTAACTAATTTATGATCTTCAATAAATATTTTTGTTATAAAAAGAAAGAACTGACTTAGGGGCTATTTCACCGTCCTTTTGATAAACTGTAAAAATATCTATCTACTGTAAAAAATAAATACTCGTAATAGGTAGAAAACCCGGCCAACTTATCTGATACATAGCCACTATTGGACAGTTATCCTGAGGATGGTGACATACCCCCTTACTGATTATTTTACATTGTTCTGATTACAATTACGCCTTCTTTAGTGATCTTATAAATGTTTTCAAGGTAACAGTTCATTGACTTACTATTACACTTTCACATTCTCAGTTGTCCATTCGGATGCCAAAGTAGCTAGCAAAACACAAAAATATCAATAATACTTAAGCCCAGTTGTTTTGAAGGAATTCACGTGTGACAGCCATCAAATTGTCATTCAGCGTCATTTTATTTTTTTGATATTTGAAAGATTCCCGTTAAACGCCAATTCTAGGTGTGTTTCGGCCATAAATAAACCACTCAGTTTCGGCTTTTTATTAGATTTTACTAGCTGAAAATCAACATGATAGTTTATCCTCTTCTGCTGATCGCAATTTCTTCAAAAGATGAAACATACTTAGGACGGGTTGTTTCGGAACATTTGAACAATTCATTGAATTTCAATGTTAATTTTCGGGTTCTGTGAAAGTCCTATTGAAGTTCTATTATTATATCATTATAGGCTAGTTGCTTGACATAACTGAAATACGTAATAACCATAGACATATGAATATTAGTAGACCTGCCCTAAGTGATTAAAAGCGTATTATTCCCCACTCCCCATACCGGTTCCATTGGAACCGGCTGGGCTCGCGTATGGCCTCCCGTGAATCTTGAAAATGTGACGTCATCATTCTTGTGCGAACTAGAGTCAAGCTATGGTCGAGTTCATTTACGAAATAACACGGCAAAATGGTGGCTTGCGCTATGAAAACTTGTAAAAATAGAAGTGAAAAAGAGAATAAACCCAATTGTCGTATTATATTACATAGGTAAGCATTATTTTACTTTGTTTTAAGCTTATTCACATCATATAATATGGATCAGTTTTAGAAACATATACTATCACGCGATGGATGCGAAACACAAAGCCGTGCACAAGAATCAGGGATGTGCCTTCGCCTTTTGCGCTTTGATAAAATACATAATAGTATCATTTGGAACTCCGTCGTATTAATAAAGGATAATAAACCAATCATTTTTAAATTTATTCCACTTTAATGGCGTTATTTTACACAACTCATAAACAACATGTTATGATGCAGGGCTAGACTCCTTTTGTTTTAATATTTTATTCATTAATTTATTCTGCATCATCACATTTATCCTCGCCGATTCTCTAACCTAGTTAGGAACTGGGCGATTGTCGCGGGTATTGGTTTTGGTAAAATTTCGAATCATAATTTAAAATTTAAAATCTGTACCGGGCGGAAACAGAAAAAAACGAAAAACACTTCCTTGCCTGCAGAGAAACCAGAGAGTGGGCCTGATCTCTCGGCAGACGACAGTCACAGTTTTCCGGAGTGAAATTGTTTGGGAATGGTTTCCCTTTAATCGGAGTGGCGAAGTCTAGTTTTATAGAGTCGTATAAATGGAGTAAAATACGAGGTTCCATAGTGGAATTGGTTCCGTGACTCGTTCGAATATTGTAACCACGCGGCATCATGAATCGCAAACAGAGTCAGACGTGTGATCTGCTTGAATCCGACCCATCCTTTATGGGATGAAGAAGCCAGTGGCTTGAAATGTTGTGCCCGGTTACCGGAAGCCTAAGGATGGTATTCTTTCTCGCGGTTTGGCACTACGCCGACCGCATTTTCACCAGGGCCGTAGGGAGGCCTATTTTTCCTTGCATAAAGGGAATCCTCGCCAGGATACACGGATGCGACCGCGGGCACCAGATTCCTCTTCCTCAGTCGCCAGATTGCCAGTTTCCTGCCACGGACAGTCGCCAGGAGGCGGAACTGACTCTTCCTCTTGCTCCGTCTGGAGCCCCCTGGAGCTCAGCCTGATGAGGTGCTGCTCCAGCTCGAGTGGGATGTTACTTAATTAGCTAGATAGATAAAGCGTGGTCGGAACCTTGGGGGTAAGCTTGTATCTGGCTTTTATTATATTGTTTTCGTTATAACTCACACGGTAGAGTGTATAGACTTGTATTGTATTCGAAATAATATACATTAATGTTACTCTAAACCTTCTTTCCTTGACTCTAAATTACACATTGTAACCTGACACATTTCTGGTTTCGAACCCAACCCCCTGAGAACCCTGGGATCACAAACATTCTTGTGGGTATCTGACCCTCAAGAATTGGCGCTTCCAGTACTGGATAAAGTTTGTGATTCCACATTCATTATTATAACCTGAAATGTCTGGTGAGTATTGTAGGTTGCACGTAGCAGGTAACCTTAGCAACTACTCAACGTAGCAATTGGCGACCCACTTAAAACAAGGCTATAAATGTGTCAGGATTGTGTTTTTTTTTGGATGGTTTAGGGTTATTTTGTTCTCTTGGAGCTCTGATACATAACCTAAAATGTTAACCTTGTTTGTTAAATGTTAACCCGATAACTGTAAAAGTGACAAAAGTGAAATTGTTATCGCATGATTGTATGAATTTCTTATGTGCGTTGTTTTAAGGAATTGTGTGAATGTTAGGGATCATTCCTCCTTTATGGTGCCGTTAAATAATAAATTGAAACATGTTTATTTATTAATGCAGTTGACAACTGAATATTATTATACACAAATAACAACGCATATCGAAGTAACGGGAGTCGGTTCATTGACATTAGTTCATAGCATGGCTTGCGTCTTCGCTAATAATTTCAAATAATAAATGTGTATTCTAATTAGGTAATTGTTTTCATTTTGAAAAGTGATTCTTTTTTTTCTCGTGTGGATTTAATACGTGAATAAATAATATTCTATTATAATACATTGTTCAGTATTACAATAGTACGGAAAAACCAGGGCTGGCAAAGAAATAAATATTTAATTTTATCAAGGTTGCCACAAATTTTTTCAAAGTTGCAACAAATATTTTATCAAGGTTGCCACATATATTTTATCAAGGTTGCCACAAATTTTATCAAGGTTGCCACATATATTTTATCAAGGTTGCCACAAATTTTTTCAAGGTTGCCACAAAATATATATATATTTTTTTTACCTTATTTATCAAGGTTTTTATCTTATAAACAAGAAAAGAACATCTTGTTATTTCTAAATCAAGGGCATCATCATCATCATCATTCATAATAACAATTTGGATAATTGTTTTGAAATTAAGTTCAATAAAGTAAATGTCAACGGAGACACAAGAAATTATTCGATATTTACTATCAATTTTTGAAATAATGGACAATTTACACGCGACGTGTCAGACTTGGAGAATTAAGGAAAAAAAAAATCACAATTTTTTTTTGTGGTATGGACGTTGACGCAACGTTATCATTGGAGGGAGTTGATGGAGGTATATTCGGTCTGATCAACTGGGTCCTGGTATCAACTCGCCATCCATTAGGTCCATGAGTTCCGAATGGTGAGGATGGGTTTGTACCCCAAACGCAACGTATCGATCCGGAGTCGATCACGTTCACCAGACATGACAGACAGAGGGCGAGAGAAGCTTGCTGTCTGATCATTATACTTGGGCTGCTGGTTCAAGTACGGAACACTGTACTGCATCATCAGTTGGAAGGCGGGGGATTCGTTGCCTGTGGACGGTTTTTCCTACAGGAAGCGAAAGGCCTGTTGTCCTCTGATCTATGTACGTACGTTAGTATTTCGTAGTGAGATATATGTTTGAGTGGTTCGGGTTGTTCTTGGAGGTTGATGATCAACCCTAACACGACACTTAACACATAAAATTCATAAACTCTATTTGAAATCGAGTTGTATGTTCTCTTTCACACGATACTATTTGTAGTGATTTATTGGAAATCACGCTATTATTCTCAAATATAACAAGTCTAAATCATAAACATGCACGCATTTATACTGTCGTACGTTATGCTCATGAAAAGAGCCACTCATAAATTAATATTTTTTAATTTATTTATTTACTTAAACTTGTACACAACAGACTCCAAGTGAACAAATGAACACTCATTTAAAAATATTATGAATTTTGTATAATGAAATTGGCTAATATACCTTAACATGTAGTATGTGTTAGGATATAACATCTTGAAATGTAAGGAGTTACATTCCCACTGTCTCTTTCGTTTCATGATGGTGAAAACAAAGAAGCATTGTCTACAAATTACGTGCTTGAACACTGGTTGTTCTCGTTTCATCATTAATATGTAAACGGATATTTTTGTTATTGTTTTACAGTAAATGTCTTGATGGGTCATGAAAATATATTAAAGACTGCACCAAGCGGTGCACTGAACATTTAATCTCCTAGTGATAAAATGGAGCTGTTCGCTTTATTGCTGATGAAACGAGACATAATTTACTTGTTTTCCTTTATAAGTACGGTTCTGACTTATAATGTGGAACGATATCCCACCACCGATCCTTCCACATTTTAAGCCACTTCTTTCATATTATGATTCTTGAACCTGATTTTTCTGTATTTTGTCAAGATCAGAACATACGAAGATGTATTGAAACCTTCCGTAGGTTCTGACCTAGGTTTAATCTATAAATGTTAATTTTATTTGTTGCTGATTCTTTGACTTCTCAACAGTCATTTCTGTGTACACACTTGTTGTACTTGTTACAAATAATTTTTTTTTAATTTTAAAAATTGCATTGCATTAAATCTTGCTACCATGTAAGTAGCCTGGGATGTTCCGTTCCTATTGTTTTAGAATTTTTATTATAAACTCTAAGTTTATTATACATAATTGTTGTTACAGTCCTGCGAGACTTATTATTAACAACTTTTTTTTTTTTTTTTTTTTGAACAACTGTTTACAGAGAAAACCATAAGTTGTTTCATAAAAATATCGATTACGCCTTCATTACTGTTGGACGTATACCTAGATCACTGCACTAATAATAGCTGCATATCACTTAACCAGATTGCACCTTCTATATTGATGGCTGTATACTGTATTAATTTGGCTACATTCTTATGCGATGGTTGTTGACTGCTTAACACTCTTGTTGAATTAAGATTGTGTATTTTCATTAACTGCTCTGTTCTCTTATGGATACCCCCATACGACCTAGTTAGGTAGATTAGGTAGAAACATCGACAAAGTGTTTTCTTATCTCCTATGGAGAAGTAGAGTCAGTGATAAGTGAGGGTTGCTATGCTCCCTAAAAAGTGTTGCCTGACGGGCTTATAACCCTATTTTGGGTCTGTGATGCATTATCGCATTTGGTTGAATAAAATGAATGTGATAGACAGTCAGTTATTTGGTTAGTTATAAATGTGGCGTCTGTATAAATTAAGTCTTAATTTTATTAATTATGTACTAATTATTTTTATAAATGTAACGTCAACGGTTGTCCATGACGCTAAGTCAATTAGTCTTCACCCAGCATATTCAAGCTGTGGGTGTTGGCGGATCCCGTTCACGTAACATTGGTTGTTATGTTTAGATTAAGTTTTTAAGTTTAGTTCCTACAATATTATAGTTATTTAAGTAAGAATGGCTGCACCGCAATCCTGTTCATCCTGCCTTACGTTCGATGAAGTGCGACCGGATTTGCGGCACGCCCATTCGCTATTCTCACTTTGGTTTAATTTTGTTATATGAATACTTCCTATTGATGGTTATTATTATCTACTGGTATTTTATTGATCACTTTGTTTTTTTTTCTGTTGTAGTAGACCCTTGGACCGACCTAGAAAGAATAGGGTTAGGTTATTTCGACAATTTTATATGTTTGAGGGCAAACATTTGGTGGCGAGGGGGGTAATGTTATGATGCAGGGCTAGACTCCTTTTGTTTTAATATTTTATTCATTAATTTATTCTGCATCATCACATTTATCCTCGCCGATTCTCTAACCTAGTTAGGAACTGGGCGATTGTCGCGGGTATTGGTTTTGGTAAAATTTCGAATCATAATTTAAAATTTAAAATCTGTACCGGGCGGAAACAGAAAAAAACGAAAAACACTTCCTTGCCTGCAGAGAAACCAGAGAGTGGGCCTGATCTCTCGGCAGACGACAGTCACAGTTTTCCGGAGTGAAATTGTTTGGGAATGGTTTCCCTTTAATCGGAGTGGCGAAGTCTAGTTTTATAGAGTCGTATAAATGGAGTAAAATACGAGGTTCCATAGTGGAATTGGTTCCGTGACTCGTTCGAATATTGTAACCACGCGGCATCATGAATCGCAAACAGAGTCAGACGTGTGATCTGCTTGAATCTGACCCATCCTTTATGGGATGAAGAAGCCAGTGGCTTGAAATGTTGTGCCCGGTTACCGGAAGCCTAAGGATGGTATTCTTTCTCGCGGTTTGGCACTACGCCGACCGCATTTTCACCAGGGCCGTAGGGAGGCCTATTTTTCCTTGCATAAAGGGAATCCTCGCCAGGATACACGGATGCGACCGCGGGCACCAGATTCCTCTTCCTCAGTCGCCAGATTGCCAGTTTCCTGCCACGGACAGTCGCCAGGAGGCGGAACTGACTCTTCCTCTTGCTCCGTCTGGAGCCCCCTGGAGCTCAGCCTGATGAGGTGCTGCTCCAGCTCGAGTGGGATGTTACTTAATTAGCTAGATAGATAAAGCGTGGTCGGAACCTTGGGGGTAAGCTTGTATCTGGCTTTTATTATATTGTTTTCGTTATAACTCACACGGTAGAGTGTATAGACTTGTATTGTATTCGAAATAATATACATTAATGTTACTCTAAACCTTCTTTCCTTGACTCTAAATTACACATTGTAACCTGACACATTTCTGGTTTCGAACCCAACCCCCTGAGAACCCTGGGATCACAAACATTCTTGTGGGTATCTGACCCTCAAGAATTGGCGCTTCCAGTACTGGATAAAGTTTGTGATTCCACATTCATTATTATAACCTGAAATGTCTGGTGAGTATTGTAGGTTGCACGTAGCAGGTAACCATAGCAACTACTCTACGTAGCAAACACTTAATATAGGATAAATGGCTGGTTATCAATTGTGAAAAATTGTTATGTTTGGAAGTAAAATGTAGATACAGTGAGCATGTTTGGAATGAAAAATGTATGTGTCATTTTGCTGTCCGATGATATTTTTTTATCTATTAAAATTAAAAATATTATATTTTTCTATCGCACGTCGCCACCAATCATATATTATCTTTGGATCATACTATCACACGTCGCAACGGACCACGTGTTAGGTACGCGCTTGTTTCGTATGTACGGTACTGCTGGAACGAGAAGGAGTGCATATCACGTAATGCGCTAGGTTATACCGAGTGGCGATGTGTGATAGAAAATCATGTTTTTTGTTTTTAATTGAAAAAGTGTTATCGGACGGCAAAATGATGTCCAAATTTTTACTCTAAATACTCTTAGGAATCGCTGGTAAAAGCTGTGTGTATATAATTTCATTTGTTTTTTTAGTTGTTTTACATTTCTATTATCTTCTTAAGTGAAATGTTATATATTTTCTTAAAGATTTCATTATTTTATTATTAATAGGAACAGAGCGGTTGTGACAACCCTCCAACATTGGTCGAATGTAGCGATTCTCAAGTGTGCTAATCGTTTTTACTGGGAAGTAAATTATGAAACATTTTTAAGTGTCTTAACTAAATACTCTGAAACTAACTACGACTCTGAAAATAGAAGAAATTTACTTTGGCGAATTTGGACTTCGCAAATTTGTTCATAACGTGGCGAGTAATTTGCGCTCCCATGTAAAAATGTCTATTCATTCAAAAGCAGATTTTACTTTTAAGAACTAAATGGTGATATTATAATGCGAGATGCCTATATACTGTCAGATTGATTTATTGACGAATCACAGTCAGCTTTCCCCTCTGCGTCCCGCAACTGATGGTTTTACCCCTCACCTTTAGGTTCTAGTCTATTAATATTCATATGTCTGTGGTAATAACAGAACCTGAAAAAATCTTTCACAGAACTTTAAAATTAATTTTGAAATTTGAAGAATTGTTCAAATTCTCTGAAACAACCCGTCCTTAGAATCAGCATTAAACGAGGACCTTTCAACTGTCAAAAAACATTATGGCGCTGAATGGCAATTTAATGAGAGTGTTACATTTGAATTTCTGTGAAAACCTTCCTTAGCCACTCGAGCGATTGTATATAACTTAAAAACATGGAATAAACGGTGAAATGTAGGTGGATTCATTGGTTTTAATCCGCAGTAAGCAGTTCACACTTAATAATAAATTATTCATTTTATTAATTTGTTTGTTAGTATTTTACTTTATAGAATCAATCAGGCCCACATTTAGGTCATCAACTCTGACTTAATTAAAGTTTATGATCAGATTAAATAACTTAGCCAAGTAATTGCATAACTTTCCATCAAAAGATTTACCCACTTACATAATCGCGGTGTAAATATTAAAACAAGGTTGGAATAGTGAAAACTTGACTTATTACCACAGCGTAGGTATGGATAAACCTGCTAGCCCTGGCTTATCTATAACAACACTGAACCGGCACATAAGAATTTAATAAGTACGATGGTCAAAGTTTATTTATCAAATTATGCATATTCGCTGTTCAATTTTCGACCAATAAGCATTCTGCGGATCTCAGATGTACCAGCTCCAATTTCATATAACTTGGCATCTCGAAGGAGTCTTCCAGTTGGGTAGTCATTGATGTAACCATTTCCACCTAAAATATAAATTAATTAAAACAAAGAAAATTTTAAAAAGTAAGCATGGAATTTTACAAAACTGGTTGTCGGTAGTATTTTAGTAGTTTAATCGTAACCGTAAATAATTAAAAGCAATAAATTTTAGATTGCACAAATAATCAGAATAAAAATAACATTTACCAAGAATCTGGATGGCATCGAGGGCCATTTGAGTGGCCTTTTCTGCGCAATACAGGATAACCCCGGCACAGTCCTTGCTGTTCACATGTCCGGCGTCACAGGATCTGGCCACACTGTACAGGTAGCTCCTGCAGGCACTCAGGGTTGTGTACATGTCAGCCATTTTACCCTGTACACCATTTATCATTTGTATTATATAATATACATATTTTAAATTGCTAAGGCACCTTCTATGATAATAATAGATCCAACACCATTATATTTCAGGTTAAAATTTGGACACCTGCACATAGTATTTTCACCGTAGGGTTGATATGTTATTGATAGATTTCAAAATATCTGAAAGACTTCTGTCACTCCATTAACATTAGAGCGCGCACATGCACACATTTGGAGAAAATTTAAATTTTAAAATAATAATAACATTGGCAATATTGGCCACTTGCTAGCAGCCTTTGAAGTGGTTATTTTCCATGTATGAATGAGTTAAAAAATAACCTAAAGGAAAGCTAAAATGGTTAGAAGGAAAATTTTGAGTAGGTAAGATATAAATAAGAATAAATTGCCATAATGTATTATTAAATTTCACCTGAATCAGTTGGAATTCGCCAATTCGTTTCCCAAATTGTTTTCTAGTATGGGCATATTCAAAAGCAACATCTACGCACGCTTGCATGATTCCAACGGGGCCTGCAGCTAAAACCAACCTCTCCAAATCCAGCCCAGACATCAGCACATAAACCCCCGTACCCTCAGCTCCGAGAATATTTTCAGCAGGCACCTGAAATAAACGCAACAAATAGATTTTATTCTATGTTTTAAATTGTATTACAAGTATGTAATGAAAAACAAGAATGTATATGTACTTACTTTGCAGTCTTCGAAGACAAGCTCAGCAGTGCTTGATCCTCTCATTCCGAGTTTGTCTAGTTTTTGTGCAACTGAAAATCCGTTAAAACCCTTTTCAATCAAAAAAGCTGTGATGCCGTGTTGTTGCTTTGCTGCCTTGGGATCTGTCCTGGCATAAACCTTGAAAAGAAGGGTCAAATATTATATCCAATTCACCATGCCTCCTCATCATGTATCATCCAAATATATGTAAATGTTAAATGAATTCTCATAAAATTACCACAAGAACATCTGCGTCTGTTGCATTTGTAATCCAAAACTTATTTCCATTAAGTACATAGTGGTCTCCTTTCTTTTCTGCCCGTAGCTTCATGGACACCACATCACTTCCGGAGCCAGGTTCAGACATTGCCAGTGCTCCGACATGTTCCCCACTGCACAACTACAATATACATAGTTATAGTAAAGCATATAAAGTGGCAAAGGCCAATAATAAGGAACTTGACTGAAACATATTACGGCTTAAAAAAAATATATTCATATAGATCAACAAACGCTGATTCTGAACATATAAGATTTATTATATATTATTACATGTAGAATTAAGAAATCCTCATTTAAACACGATTAAAACTGAGACACTCAAATGCCCTGTGATTGGTCAGCATTTAAACCACTACCTCACGGTTTGGCCGGCTGCGTGTATTAATAATGCGTACAATTTTGTGCCAAGTTGCGCTGCGTATACTTGCTCACCACTGAGGTTTACAAATTATTTCTAAAGAATTCATGTTTTTTTTGGAAATTTTGCTAAATATTTAAATTGGATTATTTTTGTTTTCATATCGACCCGAGTGAGATTGACCTTACTGTTAACTGACAAAAACGAGGTATGTATGACGTCACACATACTCGTACACATTGAAAGTAATTATTTGTATTTGGACATACCTTAGGGAGATATTTAGACTTTTGTTCATCATTCCCATTTCGATTAATTTGATTTATGCACAAATTTGAATGAGCTCCGTATGATAGTGCAATACCAGCATGTGCTCTGAAATTAATAAAAAAAAACACTTAATCATTGATCTCTCTAACAATGACATAAATATAAGTACTTTTTATTTGAAATTAGGTATTCATATATTTTTCATTGTCTCCATAAAAAGTTGTATGCCATCAAATTACTTAGATTTCAGATGTAGAACACTTAAAGGTAAGCACAGTAAAATAGAAATGGTTAAAAATGTACATAAACAAGAACATAGTAACAATAACAAATAAAAGTAGAGTACAGTACACCTATATAAATGATATTAAAAAAATACTAAAGATAATAAACTGTATCAAACACTGACATAGTGTTACAATGGTACAACTGGAAAAGTTTGATAGGAAAATAAGCAAAATACGGAAAATATGCATACAATAATTATTAAAAATATATAAACATCAGTAAAAATGAACAGTCACAATATTATCTGCAGATCATTATGGAAGAGAGACAGCAGGTGAAGTTAGATTCCTTAACAAATAATAAAATGATTACCTTGAAATTTCTTCAAGGATGACAACATGGTCCAAATACTGTCCACCGGTGCCACCATAATCGGTATTTGCAGTAATTCCTGAATCAGGCAAAATGTATCATTACATTTTTGTTCACATAAAACATCTCCAAACTATTTATCTTGGGTTACTTGCAGTGGCGGATCCAGGGGGGGGGTCACGGTGGTCATGACCCCCCCCCTGGGCCCCAGCCCAGGGGGGGTCATGACTACCTAGGTCCTGGGCCCATCCAGGACCTAGGTGGACCACTAATTAAAATTGTTAAACATAATGTTTTTATATATTTTTTGTCACAATATAAATTTTATTTAAGTACTTTCAATATTTAATTAATTTAATATAATACTTTGTTTGACGGCAAACGCATTATTCGGGAACGAACGCATCGAAAATTCGAATGTTACCGCGTCACCGCGCACCGCCACCGGCGCGCGCTTCGGCCGCCACCTTTCATATTATTATGACACATTTCGTGTAACCACGTGTGACGCTTGCGCGCGCTTTGTTTCGACTAACGTCTAGCGTCTAGCAAAACCTAACCTCAATCGGAACGACTAAACTTTATTAATAAAGTGTTTACTTTTATTTGTTTACTAAGTTAAAAAAAATAAGTTCCAATATAAGTAATAGTGTTCTTAAAAATTGTTGCCGCAAATTCAATTCATTACAAGAAATGGTAAGTAATCTAATCAGTTTCTTCATTATGCCAGTGTATGTGTGTTTAAACTCAAATGTTATTTGTTAATGTTCTAAGGCTGGGGTTAGACTCGTAAGTTTTTTTCCTGTAAAGCGCTCTTGAAGGCGAGTTTGGCCAAATTCCCAATGTAGACGACACCAAAAGTCACTTAACGTAATTTTAGTAAGTTACAGAACTTATTCTTTCGGAAGTTTTTTGACAGGTCTGGACAGGTCTAACGCGCCCGCGCGAATTACCAGCCTTCCTATACTTCCTAAAGCAATTCTTAAGGCGAGACACAACCTCGTTCATCGAGGTTTTGCCCAAGGCTAACATTTTAATTTATTTCGGCGAAATTATAATTGAATTTAAAAAAAATAAAATTATGCCGCACGAGGGATGCAAGTTATTTATATTTTAGATTAATAAAACAATACCTTACAATTAATATATTTTACGTTCAACGATTTTAAAACTTTGTAACCCGTGTATAACTATAAAGTTAGCGGACTTAGCGGTAAGTACCAGATTTTATTTTTCTAGATGATGAATTAATAACTTCGGAAGTGGACACATTTTTAATATTTGTAACAAATTCTTCAGAATCAATTAAAATGAAGGCTAAAAGTGTGGATAGATTTTTTTACTAAGATTACGAAAACGTTAGTAATTTTTTTTAGAAATGCATAGTATTATTTTTAATGATGGATTTTGAATGATTTACATGAAAATGTTCCGTCTCCGATTATGTTCCCTTAATTTTGTAAAATTCCACACTGATTATTTTTTTTATACGGCAACACTTTGATATCCGGCGAATTTTTGAATTTGACGTTTAACGTTCACTAGATTTATTATTTGTTCTCTGCGAACTTAACCACTTAACCTTTGATTTGACTTTTTGCATGAGTAGGTGGTTTGGTATATTTATGCTTTTTGCTAAAGATGGCGGTGTTTTGACAGATGTTATGAACAGAACTCCGTACAATTTCATGCCATTTTTGTGACATTCGTGTGGAAAACGTTCTTTTTTAAATGACTTTCGGCTAGTTAATTACCGTTTTTTTGCACATATAAAATTATGTCCCATCTTTCCGGTTTATAAAAAATGGTCTGATTTTTCGAGTTGAAATTTTAAAAAAATCACCAGGGTTTCAAAAATACGATTAAAAAAAATACGGAACGTCTTAGAATATTTGCCTAAACCGGATTTTTTTTTAAATGTGATGCATGTGGCCTATTATCGGTCCAATCCTTTCTAATCCTAATGTTTCTGTTTTTAACATTTACGTATTTGAAATTTTGAATACGAAGCCGGTTGCCGTCTGTTGTTGACGTCCTTATGGGAACCTTTAGTATGGTGTATGTAAATTTGATAAAAATACATATACCTAGTTTTTTAAAAGTATGTATTAGTTTATATTTTGTTAATATATATATATATATATTAACAAAATGTATATATATATATTATATTTCACTTAATCAAGTTTCTTTTTATTAATATATGTAGCTGGGAGCAGTTCCTTGATAATGTCTAATACTGATATATGTTTGCCGGGTTTGAACCCGCGATCTCCGGATCGCTAGCTGGCAGCCTTTCCCCTCTACCATGGAGGCCGTCGAAATTTTACTTTTTGTTTTAAAATAATATATATTGTATTCGTTTTAATTATGCTCTTTTTGGAATAAATTCAGCATAGGTAGATGCAAGTTATTTATTTTCACCGTTTTTTTTAAGTCTATGTATCCATAAATTGATGTATCTAATGTAGAATATTTTCATTTGAGAAATTTTATGTTGACGAATATAATGCTTAAATTCAGTATTGGTAGATCAGAGTTAATATTTTATAAGAATAATTTTTAAATATATGTAGCTGTGAGCTGTTCCTTGAAAATGTCTAATACTGAGATTTGTTTGCCGGGGTTCGAACCCGCGATATCTATTGTATTTGTTTTAATTATGCTCTTTTAGGATAAATTCAGAATAGCTAGATGCAAGTTATTTATTTTAACCTTTTTTTAAGTGTATGTATCCATAAATTGATGCATCTATTGTAGAATATATTTAAACCTAGCTGTGAGTTGTTCCATCATCATTTCTAATATTGAGATTGGTTTGTTGATTTGTTTCCAAAAAATTTATTTGTAAATAAATTTTACAAAAATTTTAGATGTGGAAATTTGATAAAGTGTATGTAAATTTGATAAAAGTACAGTTTTGTAAAAGAACGTATTAGTTACATTTTGTTAATATATATACATATTATATTTAACTTAATCAAGTTTCTTTTTATTAATATTTATATGTACCTATTAATAATTCACTTTCAGAATATTTTTGTTTGGATTGTAAATAAATAAAATCAATTCAAATTTTATAAATATTTACTTTTATTAGCGTTCCCCATAGTTTGAGGATTGTCGATAATATTGACTACGCTGCCGGCTCGGCCGCTGCTGGCAAAATAGAATGGACGGTATTCATCCACCAGGTAACAAGGTATTAACATGCGTATGGAAGCATCGGCGAACGGAGATCTCGCTGGGCGCTTCTTACGTATTGCAAGCACCGCGTCATGGCAACAATATTTATTTCAAATTACTTGCCTCGTGCAAATCAGGCCAAAATATGACGGTGCAAGGCGCTCGGTTTTAAAATTTATAAAGCACAAGAATCGAAATATTTCCAGCGTTTATATTCCTCTTAAATATGGAAGTACAGTACTTACATTTATTAATAACATTTGCTGCACACGATTGGTCCTAAAGGAGTTCAAATTTTTAATTCATTCGGCCTCACTATTGAGAAGAGCACGCTGGAAGGCATTATTCTACTCTTCGATAGACTGGATAGACACTTCATACCTACAGTGAATATTACAGTGGAACGATTCAAATTCTTTACCAGGAAGCAAAGAAATAACGGTCAACAAGCTGTTATTATTTGTCTATTTTGTCGTGACAAGCAAAGTGTTACAATAATAATGTCGAGTCAAATTCTGCAAATGCAGAATGCTACGGATATGGTTGGCGAGTGGAAACGTTTTAAGCAATCATTTCTTTTATATATGATGGCGAATAACTACAACGAGGAAAAGGAAATTCAAAAAGTTGCAAGATTCCTACACACAATACTATGTTGAAGACACACCTGACACCATGTTATATTGTGGTGAAATAAGAACACGATTAATAATTGTAATCTGTACTGTATTGGTTGACAATTGACATTACACGAGCCTACGCCGCCCGGGCTTGCGGAGCAAAAGACAATCTTAATGATATACCTAGTGTTACCATATCCAACAATACCTACTTTTTACTTGTATATATTATTATCAAAATTAAATTATAACTTCTTGTAACTGTAACTGACCGGACCTAAGTCCTCCATCACAACACAAGCAAGCATTTTCGGCTTTCTGTGGTGGTGGTAGGAGTTATTGTTGGGTTATTCGTAACCCGGGAATGTTTGTCTTTCTTAAAAAAAAAAAAAAACTTGACCACGACTACGTGACCCCCCCCTGGCGCCAAAGCTGGATCCGCCCTTGGTTACTTGTGGTAAAAACTCAAATATACTATCATACCAAGTGCTCCTAGACTTCCAAGCTGCTTCCAAAAAGTGCGAAAATCTTTGAATTCATTAGTTCGATCTATTTCATGAGCTTTGGGCGCAAGTTCTTTTTGTGCAAAGTCAAAGATCGTTTGACGCAGCTGAAAATCAAAAATACTTTAATTTGCTAAATACATTTTTATCATAAAAGGTGGAGGTACATAAATACTTACTATTAATTTTTACATTAACTCCACACAGGAGGCCCTGAGGAAAATAATTTCCCTTTTCGATGAGAGGAATGAGTGAACATGGATCTTGAAGAGAACAGATCAGAACATGGATCTTGAAGAGATCCATGTTGTAGGAGGGAGGAAACATAGAGGCCGGTAAATTGTTTCACAGCCGAGCTGTTGAACTCAAGAACGAGTCGCAGAAGCAAAACGTTCTCATGGGACAAATGTCAACTGTGAACATATGTTGGGCACTTGTTTGTCTAGTTAAATATTATGGTGTCTAGTTTACGCATCATATTGTTAATAAATTAATTGTTGTTTTGTTAAGATTTACAGGAGGTGTGTCTGCATGTGTATCAAAAGTGTCTATATGTGAATTCATAAAAAATATAAATATATTATTTATGTTATTATGAATTGCATTATTAACCAATATGGAAAAAAAACATAGAATGAACCATTATGACATATAGCCAAAAACATTAAAAATACAAACCTGAACTTGTTCACTGGTCAATCCAAAAATACTTTCATCAATAGGATAGTATTTAGAAAAGGCTCTAGGAAATTGGCTTTTAAAGCCATTTAACTTGAGGAAGTTATTAACACACAATTTCAAAGCCATTTTGTCAACTAATTATGCAGAACACTTTTGACGTAGATATATTTTTGGCGTGTAAACAGGGTTATGTGATAAGCTTATCATTTTGTTATCAGCAAGTGTTAAAATATTACGATGTCAGTGGTGGGAATGGAGAGTATTAAGTTAATTAATTTTAAAGACATTTTTAAATATCATTGAAGAAGATAATACTACTAATAAATGTAAACGAAACATAAGTTTTTCATTTGAAACATATTTTTCGTTTAGATTTATTAGAATTATCGCCTTCTCCAATGATATATTACATTTATGGGTATAACCTTCAAAAGTTATTAAAAAGAAGTTATTCCAATAAAATTGAAGAACTTAATAATAAGCATGGGTGTGAAGTACTTACAATAAATCTTGGAATTTTAAACTGATGCTGAACTTGAAAAGCTTATGTAATTTTGAAAACACATTAGGTTTCAAACCATTAATTTAATTTCTAACTACTAAGTTCATATATCTCAAAAGTACACATAGGTTACGAAAAACTTGCATCCGGTGAGCACCTTCGTATCCAATTGGTAATCTGAAACAAAACTATCTGTTTGTGAGATTTATGTGACGGCACACTACTGAGGTATTAAGTTGCGGGAGCTCGGCATTTCAAAGGTTAATGGTTTAATGTTTGAGAACTTTTGGATGTAAAAATGTTGACTTTATCATTTTCCACTGTACAAAGTAATAATTAAGAACTAGGTACAATCATTTAAAAAGATTAGAATGCACCCGTACAAACTTGCATGGAAGTAGTGGAATTATTGTCAGGTCTGTGATAGTAATAAATAAAAACTATTTTGAGTATTTTTATTGAAAAAGATAATAAACCACTTTGTATCAATATTATCACCACAGCCCTCACTGGTCACTTCAATTTTAATCATGATACTTTGACCTGTCATTGTTCTTCAAAATATACATATTCAGTGTTATAGAGCAGGGGTAGGGAACCTTTGTTTGTAGTATCACCCACGGGCTGCAAATAGATTTTCAGAGAAGGGGGGGGGGGAAGCTGCGTGGCATGCCGGATCGGGAGAGGCTGGTTTGGGGAGACCTTTAACCTCTCTAACTGGTCTCTCGACCCATCCCCTTGCGCTACATTGGGACGGATATATTTATATGTCTGTCACTCAATGATCATTGGGTACGTTCCTTGGGATCACCAGAACCTACCCAACCCAACACTTATACCTTCCCAGAACATCCCTTCCTTAAAAAAGACCCTCTACACAGCATCCCAAAAGATGACATAGGCCCTGAGGGAAATTATTTTTCCCCTGTGTGGGGTTAATATAAAAATAAACTATTTTAACTAACTTAAAAATGTATCTGTCACATCATGAAAGAAAACCGTTCTCGCTCTTCGAATGTATTTTTTAAATTTTGTATGCAGGGTTTGAGAGCACGTACCTGATGGATTTTAACCAACGGTTCCTGAGCATATTTGAAGTAAAAAATATAAACGTCATTTTACTGTTGATATTTTTTTTCAATTAAAAAGATATTTTACTATCACATGTCGCCACTGATCTAGCTGCTACATGTCTCGTCGGATCGTTTGATACGCGCTCTGTCTCGTCTGATACCATGATGCTGCAACAAGACAAAGTGTGTATCACATGACCCCTTAGGCAGCTAGGCTGTACTCAACTACCACATTGTGGGGAGGTGATGAAAATTATTATTTTTTAATGGAACAAAAATATCATCAGACAGTAAAATGATATCTTCCTCTACCTCCAAATATGCTTAGGAATTGCTGATTTAAATCCTCCGGGTACGTGTTGTTACACCCAGTGTATATATATTTATATTTTTTTTGCAGTGCTTTTTCAGCAGGCCGCACCAAATATTTCGCAGTTTCCCAAATTTTGCCAAATGTAGTTTCCCCACCCTTTTCTAGAGAATAAGATTATTTTTTATAATTTGATACATGTACTTATAGGTATGTTTCCAAGTTTAGAACATTGTTAGCTGTGTGACGTTATGGGTCATAAAATTACTGGCGCAGCTATGGTCATAATAGGCGGCAGTGTGCGTTACTGCCATAAAATTACTGGCGCAGCTATGGTCATAATAGGCGGCAGTGTGCGTTACTGCCATAAAATTACTGGCGCAGCTATGGTCATAATAGACGGCAGTGTGAGTTACTGCCACAAAATTACTGGCGCAGCTATGGTCATAATTGGCGGCAGTGTGCGTTACTGCCATAAAATTACTGGCGCAGCTATGGTCATAATAGACGGCAGTGTGCGTTACTGCCATAAAATTACTGGCGCAGCTATGGTCATAATTGGCGGCAGTGCGCGTTACTGCCATAAACTTACTGGCGCAGCTATGGCCATAATAGACGGCAGTGTGCGTTACTGCCATTCAAATTGTGAGTCGTGACTTCACGAGGGTACATTTTTCCCAAGTTCACTTAAAAAGCTCAAAACTTTGTCATTGAAAACTAATTTTACTGTCGTTATTACTTCTTTAAATATTATAATACACTTTTTATTTTAAAAACAAATTAAGAGACCCCATTGTCAGTAAGTATAAAATGCATAATATTATTATTTTAAATAATAAACACATAAATACTTGCCTAACCATTTTAAAATGTTTATTGTCAGTCCAACATTATCTCATTAATCTCACTAATCCAGTGATGAATTAATCAGATTCTATTATTGTAGAAAGCAATCACTTTGTGGTTTGACATATTTAATAAAATAAAACAATTATTTTGTTTAAAACCACATTTTTTTATTCATTTATTGACCGACCGGTTTCGTTTGGCTCAAACATCATCGGGGTGACAATTAAAAAAACTGTTAGTATTAATTATATTGATACTAATAGTATTAATTATATTCATTAATAAATTTCAATGGCGGTCGAAACCTTTTGTTTCATAGAAGTGTACATTTTAAATCTTTTGTGGTTAACTGCTTGGTTTGAATATAAAACATGGTGTTTTCTCTTCTAACACCGTTTAGATAATATTCCTCACCACGACAGCAAAGAAGATACAACAATTTCTATGAGGCCATATAAGCTATTCGCAAAAGCGAACAAATTTACTCTACGGGTAATAGTGGTTTGTTTCCAAAACTGAAAAAATTATATATAAAGATGCAAAAGTCGGTCATTTTGAATACATGTAGGATAACAAAAGATTTTTTAAATATTTATGTTGAGGGATCAGTAGGATTTATAAACCATGTTAGAAGTTCTACCGAGCCGAACCCTCTGATATGAAAATATCTGGAGTCGGTGAATTATTTTCCCATTTGATCTCTGGTGAGTTGACGTGTTGTTCTTGTATTGTTTTGTATTTATTTTGCTTATATAATGCACTTACATAATGTTGATTGACTAGATCAGGTGTGGCGAACCTTTTTGGGCCCGCGTGCCAAAAATCCTCAAATATTATTTCTAGATTGTGTGGCGTGCCCAAGCTGTAAAAAAATTAACCAAATAGATAAAATAAAAAAAGTTTTTTTTTTAAATTTTATTCATAAGCTTAAAAATTACAATAGAGTTTCATAAAAATAAAGCCATAATCAATAAATGTACATATTAGTTATTTATCAATGAGATTTTTGCTGTTGTACATTCGATGACAAATTCGTAATATCTGGATCATATTTCGTCACTTTTAGTAACACACACGACCAACTGGATTCATCATCAGTCATTCTCGTTCTTGAATCACATTTTATGAAATTCATTTCTGAAAATAATGACTCACAAGCATATGTAGACGAGAAAATTGATAATATTGCTCTCGCTAGTTTTTTTAAATCGCTAAAGATTTTTGGAATGGCTTTCCAAGTTCTCATTATTTCTTCTTCTGCATTTTTATTATTTATGTTGCAATGCTTTGATTAAATCAAACATTTGCAATTTAATATTTAATTCATTTAAATGTAAGCACAAATCAGTAAAAAACATTAATTTTGAAAGCCATTAGAGGTCTAGTAACTCATTATATTTTTCAATGAGATTCTCATTTATTAAAAAAGCCTAACTTCTACCAAACACTCAACGAATCTTTGAAGAACTTTTCCACGACTTAACCATCGCACATTGTTGTACATAAGTAAGCCCTTATATACTGAGTTTACCTCATTTAACAATTCTAAAAATTTTCGTTTGTTTAATCCGCGTGCAGATATCAAATTGATCAATTTTGTTACAAGAATCATAACATCTTCCAGTGACTTAAATCCGTGCTTTGCGCATAAAACTTGCTGGTGTATAATGCAATGAAAACCCAGAACGGAATGTCCAACACGTTCAGTAAATAAATTGACAAAACAATTTTCCTCTCCAGTCATACTGCGAGCGCCATCCGTCGTTACTGATACAATTTTGGAAAGATCTATTTCTCTTTCAGTGAGTGCTTTTACAACTGCATTGCAAATATCTATTCCTTTTGTTGTTGTTGCTAATGATATTAAACTGATCAATTCTTCTTTGATATTATTTCCATTGCAGTATCGAGTAAAAATTGCTTAACGAGCTGATCCAGTTATATCAGTACTTTCATCAAGGCAAAGGGAAATTAAATCGGAAGACTTTATATCTATGTTTTGCTGATGAGTTACATTTTTGGCCATTTCAATGATTCTATGTTTCTTTTTTTTTAAATAAATTTAAAATAAATCAAATTTAATAATGTGACAGTTTGATAATGGCCTCAAAAGCCGAAACAGCTGTCACATTAAAAAAACTGTAAAAATAACAGAAATACTTGCAAAACTTAATAATTATTATAACATTATTAAATTTGATTTATTTTAAATTTATTTAAAAAAATTAAATGGAGTTCTATGAATTAAACACTAAAACAATAAATTCTATGTATCACTGTATTTCTAGCCAAAGGCATATCATTAATTCTTTGAATAATTTTTAGTTTGTTTTCAAAATCTTCAAAGAGATTGGGAGCACATTTTAGCCATGCTTCTTTCAGATATTCTCCATCGCTGAATGGTTTTCCGTGTTTAGCGATTACGTTTGAGGCATCAAAACTAGCAGCAGTTATATTTGAACAAACGGCTATAAATTTCAATAGAAAAATTAAAAAAAAAAAATTGAACTTGGAAATCGTTAGTGTGCCATCCAAACGATCAAACGTGCCACCTCGGGCACGCGTGCCCTAGGTTCGCCACACCTGGACTAGATGATCATTTGTGGAAAAGTGAGTGGAAGGGTTAAGTTTTTCCTTTGGGGAAGATTTAACCCGGACAACTAAATCGGAAGTTAAAAAAAAAATTAAATACTAATTAGTATATAAAACAGATTCTACTGAATTTGTTTTTTTTTTTTTTAATATTTGGCAACTTGCCGATTTTTGTTACCAATCTACCGAATTTCATTTTCGCGGCATGGCATCACTGCACTCCAATATAAAGGAGCAAAATTGAAAGTTTCTTAATAATCATGGTATCATAATTTTAATGACATCATAAATTCTAATTTAACACACTTTAATCGGGAAGAGTAGTTCTACCCGTTCGGTCGATTGATGCTTAACGTCGGGAAGGGTAGTTCTACCTTCTGCGCCCGCCTCATTTCAATGGCAGAAAAGAAGAAATTATTTGATGTTTTTATATGAACATTATATACCAATCTCTTTATAAAGGTCCCAACTATATGTACATAATTATCAAATTGCAATGCAAGTCTTTTTTTTGTATTTATCTTGGAGTCTTTTGTGTACATCGATATTTCAACTAAAATGGCCATTATTAATGAACACCTGACACTTGATATGTATTGCGTTTGAAGATCAACGAAATAAGTAATTTAGATAACATATTCTGTTATTCTAATAATTCAATTCCTGGAACCAGGGTTTTTATGACCATGAAACCCGAAACAAATCTTTCTATCTCTGTTCCGCACCCACTCAACTTCTAGGTGCGAGCGAGAGGAGAGTGTCGAGCATTTAAAAACAGCAAGTATCGGCAAACACAGTTAGGCGGACCATAATAAATATTTACAAGTGCGTGCCAGTTTTTAAAAAGCAAATTGTCCTACGGTTGTGTTCCGAGGAGATAATATTTATATTTGCTTTTTCAAACCTTTCAAAATGGATTCTGAAAATTACGAAAGTGATAACGAAATCGTCGCAGATAATTTATCTGCCTGTTCTAGTAATTATTTGCCTGAATTCCATAGTGAAAGAGAAGAATCTAGTGGAAGTGAAGAAATTCCTTGTAGGAAAAGAATGTCAGTGATTCCATTACAGTTCAGTGATTCTGAAGAAAGTGATATGGAGGAAGAACAAGGAAATATTAGATGAACAATTTTTAGACGTAAACTGTAACTGATTATATAAAGGTGATTAAAAACTTAAACCTAATAGTGTATGGTGAAAAAATAAACAATATTATGTGAGCAATACGAGAAGCATTCTACGCTAAGTGATTATTTTAAATTTCATTTGAAAAAATAACCAATATTATTAGCACGTTCCGATGGTTTTGGTCCGCTGTATCGTGCGAGAGGCAATTGCACACGTGGTATTTCAATGAGTAATAATGTGTTACTCTGACGATACTTGAGAAGTGGCAATTGTTTTTGTTTTTATAATGATTTGGGCTTGGTGAAAATATAATAATTTGTAATTTTATAAAATTGAAACATAGTTTATACTTAAAAATTGAACACTAATGACTCAACAATGACTTTGTTTTCGGTTTATTATGTTGCATTAGAAATAATACTTGGTTTTCAGCTACAAATTATATAGCTTGGGTATGCTGAGTTAGTATGTAGAAAATTTTATTGAAATATTTCCATTATTTACGAAGATATAGCGATTTAAAACAAATTAAACAAATTCGCGCGGGACCTTTATTTTCGCCCGTTTTCAGCGGTCAGCCGGCGAAAAAATAACCCGATCAAAGTGTGTTAATTAGTCTTGAAGGTCAATTTTCCCTTTTTGTTTGCCAGCATATTCCTTAACTCCTCAGCCTCTGGCATATTAACCGTTACATTCACCTCCCTTTTTTATTCATTCATATAAAAACGATGAATAAAAACTCACCAAGTTTAATAATTTTTTCTCGAATGGCGGTCGAAACCTTTTGTTTCATAGAAGTGTACATTTTAAATCTTTTGTGGTTAACTGTTTGGTTTGAATATAAAACGTAGTGTTTTCTCTTCTAACACCGTTTAGATAATATTCCTCACCACGACAGCAAAGAAGATACAACAATTTCTATGAGGCCATATAAGCTATTCGCAAAAGTGAACAAATTTACTCTACGGATAATAGTGGTTTGTTTCCAAAACTGAAAAAATTAGCCTGAAGGGTTAAGGATACTTTAAAAAAAATTCATTTCTCTGTGTATGAGACTAGTTATTCCGTGGAAATCATTTATGGTCCATAAAATATTATAAATAAATAAACACACTATCTGGTAAGACAGTACAATGTACAAAAACATCAAGTTATTACAAAAATTGAATCAAATGAAAGATTTTGCGTCAGCGATCAAGAAGATAAAATCTATCCCAAAATAACTTGCAGAAAGCCGGAGCAATCTTCAGAATACACTCGATTGCCGGATGAAATATGCAGAACTGTGCAAAAATATCGAAATAAAAACTATTATTTATTTATTTTTGCACTTGTTTTCTGATTAACAGATAATTTATCTTATATATTTTATGTTATTTTCGTAAGACGTTTCTCCAGAATTACCTAAAAAATATATTCAATTTTTTAGTGCCATTTTATGTTAATGAATTAATTATCTCCTCAGACTAATTCGGTTAGCCTTCGGTTTGGTTTGGGGAACAAACAGCTACATAGTACCCGTAGAGTCAATTTGTTGGCTTTTTTGAACAACTCACAGAAATCATTGTACATTATACATAGTTAGAAATATGAACTAAATGGTGTTAAAAAGAGAAAACATCACGCTTTATATTCAAATCTTAAAGTTAACCACAGAATAGTTTAAATGCACACCTCTATCAAACTAAAGGTTTCGATAGCAATTTGACAAAAATTTATGAAATTTTATAAATTTTTTTTTAAGTGAAATGACAAAAAAGTAAATAATGTTTGAAATACATTTGTATATTAAAATGTGTTGTTTTTGTTATCAGTAATTTTAATACCTATATTATATAATGACATCTGTGACAGGTTAAAACATGCTATTTTTTAAAAACAGCGCCATTTGTTGGACATAAAGGCAGCACGCTCTATTGTTTTTCTATCTGCATAGACAGGCTGAGCGACAGCAACGCGTGGTGGGGTACAGCTAGTAAACAATAAAATATGTTATAGTTAACATCATATATTTTATTTACATATTTTATATAAACTGAAGTCATACTGCTCATTTCAAAGAAAATTTTTTATAATATAATTATAATAAAAATAGAGTCAAGTCCAGTAATAAAATAAACACGGAAGCTTTTTAAAAAAACCCCTTCAATAATTACGTAGATAATACAACACCTACTTATTGTAATATTTAATTAAAAATGGATCTTGTATGTATGTTACTATGTACATACATACAAGTATTGTATACAAACAGCACTTCTGCCATATAACTCACTTTCTGATACAAACTGTGGAAAACCTGAATCTGTATTGTTCTGCTGCATACAAGTACTAATATACTGCTCACTCTTATATTTGATACAATCATGTCTGGAAAAGCTGAACCTAAATCTGTATTTAATTTAAATACAAGAAATAGAGAATTACATAAGTCTAATAAATAAATTGTATACTTAGTAAACAAAAAATGCTCTAATATTTATAAGAAATAATTTTGCATTGTCATATTCTAAAAAATATATCAAATTTTATACACACCTACTGTATTTAACCCTTAGCACTCGAGTTTGCACATGGTTTGCCATATTACTCGAGTGCCTTCGCGATGGCGGCAAGAAAAAAGACTTATTTCTCAATACATATTTTTAATATATTGACTATTTTTACTTTTCAATATAATTTAACCAGAATCATATTGGTACAATTAAGGTGGAAGAAAAGAAACACAATTGTATTGCGAAAGTATACCCGGTCTTCACGTTGGGGATTGTTATGTAAAATATCAAAAAATGAAAAACTTTAAATAATCAATTTTATGTCTTGCATACCTATTTTACTAGAACAAAATAATAAAAAATAAAAATAAAAGCTTTTTTATTTTCATAAACTTAATTATATTTCAATTCAAATGATTTATTTTCTTAAAAAATGCTTCGCATTGGCGGTATGCACATACCAAAAAACTCTCAAGTGCAAAGGGTTAAAGTGAAAAATATAAATAGATCATGAATTTACTTATTCAGAAAATGTACATTTAATTTTGTTATAGAATTTTTATTTACAATGTTATCGTCACATTTCTGCAGAAACTGTCAAATAAATAATTAAAAAATTTCTTACAGATTCCTCAAGTACAGAAGATAAGTCGATTAGCTGCGTATTGACACAATGTGTGTTTTAGCCAAACTTCATAGATTACTTATGCGACATGGGATAGCCACTGAAGGATCGCATGAGACATCCGCATAGATAAGGTTAAAGTTTAGTTATTTTTGAGAACAAGAAATGTAGTGTTTTGATATTGCAATTATAAATTACATGACAGTGATGCAAAGTTACCAATTTACAGATTCGATATTGTCCCTTAAAACCATTGAAATTTCAACAAGATGTCAGGCAATGCAAAAGACTATGATGCCGTTCAGAGCAGACATGTTAATGTCGAGTTAATACATAACAAGTATTAATAAGTATAATGTTGGTTCATTTAAACTGATTTTACATCTATATATTAAATTTATAGGTACGTCATAAATTCAGTCATACAATGGAATAACATGAAATAGTGGCTGATTTAGCTGTTTGTCTCTCTGTACTCTCTCGTCCGATGTTCATGTTCACTCCAGAGTTACGATAACAACGGGTTCAGAACACTTCCCTCGGGAGGCGGGGGGTCAATAGCGGTGTCGGCTGGGGTAGGGGGCGGGACTCTGTTGGACAGGGGGGTTCTGCTGCCTCACTGGATAACCCGAAGTTATGCCCCCGGTTTTAGCAATCTGAAAAGAAAACATCTTTATTTATTTATTCATTTTTGGGAAATCAACAGTTTATATTTTTACAGATTGTACATAAGTAAAATAGCCAAAATAAAACCAATTACGGATTTCCTCCTTGTGACTTTACGTAAGACAGCATTAGAAGAAATAATTAAATTTATGAGAAATGTGAAGTTATAATTATATAAAATAAAAGAATTGTATAAAATAATAGAACAAAATAATACAACAAAAATAACAAAAATAAAGGGGAAAAAAAAAACTAAAATTTATATAAAATAAAAGATTATCGATACATTGGTAACCATAAGAATACAAACAATATTGTGCATATTAGTTGGTATGTAATTTATTTTAATATTGTTCAATATGTTGTAGAAGACGTCAGTTGCGGATTGAGTATTCAGATGGTTCAGATTATGATCCCAATCAATTTCGTTTAGTTTTGTGTTTATCATTGAATAATCTGCTTTTCTAAATTGTAATACTTGCTTTGTGTTAGTTTTCAGGTTTTTATTTTTATTTTTAATAGGAATTGAAATTAGCAGTGTTTTATGATAAATATCTTCTGGTACTAATGAAATGTTATTGTGAGTAATTTTCAGTTGTATGTTACTTAGAGCTAAATCAAGAATGCGATTATTTATATTATTACTCTGAGAGTTATATTGTTGCAGATTATTAAATGATAAAAATTCTATAAAGTTAAAATGGGCGGGATTTAATGAATTGATGGGTTCAGTGTACATATAATCACAGTTGTCATTTATTGGTAACCAAAGTAAGTGAGGTAGGTTGTAGTCTCCCACTATAATGAAACTGTCATTATTGTTATCCGTCATCATCTGTGATACTTTGTTTATGTGAGAAGTAATATTTATAAGATGTTTATTGTCAGGTGGGATGTACGAAGTACATATGTGAATTTTTTTACAGGAAGTGATATAGTTACCCATATGTCTTCCGCTTCAGAATCCCATTCTAGTTTTTGATCAGAAATTAATTTACTTTTGACTGCAATTAAAACTCCACCACCGCGATTTTGATTTAGGTTATGATTGATAGTATAATTCTAAAGATTCCATTGTATTAAGTATATAGTGCAGTTAATATAAAGTTGCTGGAAAGTTAGTTGATGGAAATATTGTATGTTTTTAGTTTTTCTAGATCATTATAATTATTTATGCAATGGTGATTTGTGTTTTCATTAAGTCTTACATAAATTTTACAATTTTTGATCCAACAGAATTTGAATTTATTAATTTTGGTAAACTCTCTGACCTTTTTGTAGAGTACTTTGTTTTTATGAGTTAAATGTTCATTTATATAGATTCGTTGTTTTCCATTAAAGTTAATATCCTCTGCTGTTAGGCCCCTTCTTGTCCGGATTGCTGCTATGATTTCGTCTTTCTGTTTCCTGCCCTTTAGTTTTACTATAATATTCCGCGGTCTTCCTTCAATCTTCTCCTTGGGGGTGACTCGAGTGGCGTATTCAATGTCGTCGCTTACTATATTTACTTCTGAATAGATCCTTTTGATAATCTCCGTCAGGTTCTCTTGTTTTTTTTCTGGTATTCCAATGATCTCTATGTTATTAATGCGTGCGTGTTGTTCGTTAGCATCCAATTGTTTTTGTAATTCTTAAATTCACTTTGTATTACGGCGTTTTGTTCCAGAGTTTTTTCAAGGTTGTTGTTATTTTTCGTATCAATTTTTTTTTCTAGAGTTAATATTTTATTTTTTAATTCCTCGATTTCTTCTTTATACTCGTTTCTGATGATTTCCAGAAATTGTACCTTAAATTCTTCAAACTTTTTGTCAAGAAGTTGGAGGAGTTGGGTGTCCGTAGTATTTAGTGTTTTTGCAGTTGCTCGTGTAGTCATTTTGGCACGAAATATTAATTAGTATAACTTCACTTCACTATTAAAGCTATTAAAATATAGATATTTAGATTTTAGCTAGAATTTATTATTTTATTTTGAGATATTTCAAGAGTGAAATAAAAACACGACAGCTGTCATTGAATGTTATTATTACATCTTACAAAATGGCAGAGAAAAAAGACAGTCACCAAAAAATTTCCGTAAATTTTTCTTCATCCACATGACGTGTATAGAATAGTAACTGTACCTGCGGGGCAGTATGTTGCATGGAGGGATGCACCTGCCCCGAGACCAACTGGCTATGGCGGGGCTGGGCGGGGGCTGCCGTGGCTTGTGGCGGGGCTTGCCGCACATACTCGTTCTAAAGGAAATCCCACATATATAATGAGTTCACATTGGACTGCAAGATGAGTTTTACCAAATTTTAGAGGGTAACCAAGAAACTTCCCAGTTTGGTGTGCTTTTTTGCATTTCAGCTGACAAGACTAGGAGACTTGTGACCATTATACAGGCAATTAAATCTTTGAATAATCTAATTTCTAATGGCCACGAGCGTCATAGTCTCATCACCTTAAATACAAATATGCATATAAGTACATAATCCAATGTATAATTATGAGAAATTCTAATTATATTATGCAAACCACAAACTTGAATAAATAAACTAATTTATCCCAGACGACTTATGAAAATTTTAGACAGACAAATTCTAACAATGATCTGTTTATTGATATGTTTATCACAGGTAAACTACAGTTAGAACTCAATAATTATTTTGTAATTATTGAAGACAATATTAGCGATTCCTAAACGAAAATTTGAAACAGAAAAATCAGTAAAAGATATGGTCACATCTAGTGCGATGAGAAAATGAAGACAATGTTGGTAGTTCTTATTCGAAGTATGATGCAGTTCAATATGACCGAAGGAGATAGGGTCCAATTAGCTCAGTTGGTAGAGCAGTGCCCCGGCAAGGCAAGGGACCTGGGTTCATGTCCTAGATGTTCTGATTTTTCTGTTTCAAATTTTCATTTAGGAATCACTAATACTGTCTTCAATAATTAAATATTACAATTTAAGGTTTTTTCTCATTAACTTATTCCAAAAATAAAAATAAATTATTATGTAGTACATAATATTTCCTCTGACATTTCCATTGAGTGCATCAGGGTTGGTATCAGAACTCCACTGTGGCTAGCGGTAGCCTCGCTTTCTGTGAAAACTTTTTATTAGTGACCACAGTTTTCTTTCATTGAAATACTTGCATTCACCTGCTTCTCAATGTCTTGATCAGTCTTTCGGTCTCTTGTGAACATACTTCACAAATAAAAAACTCATGCACTTTCTCTAATCATTCAAGGTCCAAGAATTATCTGATTTTTACTTTATTGATGAGAAAGCGTCAATACCTGCTTGACATGATGTTGTGTGTGTTGGTAGATAGGTGCGGTGTACGCAGGCTGTGAAGACGGCAACGCGTAAAAGGACGCACTGCTGCTGGAGCTGTATTGCGATGGTTCTAAAACATTAACATCAAACTCAATAAATTCCTTCATTCTACAAAAGGACAAAATTATTTTATTTTATTTTATTTTATAGTACATTGTATATGTTATAGTGAAAACCTGTTTTTAGTTAGAATGCATTCTTACTAGTTAAAACTAGATTATACTGAATACCTTCTAACAATGACAACTAGAATTTACTGCTGGTCAAAAATGAATGTCAGTTAAAATTGGTTTTAACTAGACAAAATGCATTGACTCTTGTTAAAACTATTTCAACCCAGGTCAAGGTTCATTCAGCTTACACATGACGCATTGGAATGTTCTGATTCTCTAGCAAACTGGTTTTATAACTTTTATCTGATGTTCAAAGTTAAAAAGTGGTTTTATCTAAAATTCAAACATGAATAGCAGTAAATTCTAGTTGTAACAAAGGCATTCAGTATAAACTACAGAAAACGCGTTCTAACTAAAAACCTGTTTTGACTGCAACATATATATCGAATAAGACTCTTTTATCTAAATTATTCAACATTAGGCCACTTGCAGCTATAATTAATCAATTTGTGAATTATCCACGCCTGTGGAGATTTTTGTTTAAGCAAGACAAACATTCCCGGGTTACGAATAACCTGACAATATTTGAAAATCTAAGACAATAAAAGGTTGTCAATAAGAATGCTGCATTTGCCCATAGAATAGATTTGAATATAAAATCAGAATGCAATGAAAATATTAAAAATTCCACAAGATTTTTTCAAAATATCTGAAGAACTTCATAAGCAAACAGATGATGATACGTTTCAAATGCCTAAATCTCCTATTCTTGGAATCTCAAGCATTCTTCATGAAAACGATATGAGGGAAATCAATATTTTTCCTTTAGCTTTCTTTGCTTCCTCGTTTCCTCATATAGAAGAATGGGAAAGATCAACACTCAGATAAGTCTCATCATAGATCTAAGGCGAAAGAAGAGCAACTTACTATTCCATAAAACTGCACGAGATATCTCCCGGCTCCTTCCATCTTCCATTTCTAAAAGAATAATAGTGTTTGTCATTTCAAAAATTATACCCAATTCCAAGTCAGCAGTCGGTGAAAAATAAGAGAAAAAACATAATGATCAATACCTACATTTAATTCTGTTTTTACACGGAAGATACATTTCACAGTTCCGTGTAAAAAATACAGTACAGTACGTAATGTTGTGATTGATTTTTGAGTTATTATGTTGTATAGCAGTGTATGCAGCATTACAGTGTCTGAAACGTTGGCTAAAGAAAACGAAAGAGAAAAACGGCATAATAATCCAAAAATCAATCACAGCAATACTTTTGGCCGTGAAAATCTCAAATTATATACATAATGCGTAGATAAATGTGAGATAGGTAGGTAGAATGAAAATCACTCTAGGATGTCAGAAAAATAAAACCCATTATTGTTTATTCCTACCTATTATTATGTAGTGTAGGAACGAGGGTGGGAAAAATCTAGGATTCTTATACAAACAGATATTAAAAAACAGATCCTGCTTAATTTGAACACCGGTTTATCGGGTCAGCCGGTTATTTGGGCCAAAACCTAAGGAACAGTAACCAATACTAATTTACTTTGGTTATCTGGGACACCATTCCGTTTAATTGGGACTAATTCCCATCTCAACTTGAAGCTAAATGTTAAGTAAACAAATTTTAGTTAAGGGCGGGCGTGTGTTATGCGGTGTGGGTGATGGGAGGGGATGCGCCACGCTACAAGTGTTCTCAGACTTTGCCCATGCCGGCTGTTCTCAGTCTGCAGACGTAAAGTTGTTCAGTTCGCAGTAAACTGCCGCGCATGGTAGAACTCATTTTTTGGGTTCCTGTTGTTATAACATGTAATTGCAGTGATTTTAAAAATAAATTATTTATACATATCTTTGATTTAAAATAATAAATCTATATGTGGTAAAATATTTTACCACATAAATCTATATGTGGTAAAATATTTTTATCAAAAATTTTATAAGGTTTAAAGACATGTAATTGCAGTGATTTTAAAAATAAATTATTTATACAGTAAAACTCGCTTAAGAAGTTCCCACTTAAGAAGTTTTCACGCTTAAGAAGTTTTGATTTTTGGTCCCTTGAAAATTCCATACAAAAAACACGATTTTTTCCCACATTAGATGTTTTAGAGCTAAAACTGCTTCCCGCTTAATTAGCTTTAGAAATCCGGCGGTAAAATCAACACAAACGAAATATTGTGTCGCAAAATATCTAAGAACCTTTTTCCAAGTCATAAATTGAAAGACGTTGACTGAAACCCATACCTAGTACCTGAGACCATAAAACCCTTTGTCGGCCGCCGGGCCGTAAGCCGTAACCTGCCGTAACCAATAAATAAACCAAATACCCCGTCTCCTAATCCCCTAACTAGGTAAAATAGCAATGGAACGAATAAACAATGCGGAATTATGTAACAAATATGCAAGCGTCTTTAAGGCCGAAATAACATGAAAGATTATATTAAACTCAACCTTAATGACAACGTGGGCTAGGTCTACATTTGCATACATTTGACGCCTCCTTCAATAATCTTCCCTTTGATAATGAACATAGAGATGTTTCGTAATATTATTGTATAAAAAAAATACGGAATATTTCACCTTTAAATACATAACAACATGATTATATGGCGGGGGAGATGGTAAAATATGCATTATAATTACGTTTTTTTCATTCAAACATCAAAAATTGCCGTGCATCATGTTTCATCTGACATTTGTCGTAAATTAAGTTTGAAGGTTAGGAAATACATATGCATAAATTTAAAATGTAGATTGAAACGCATGATAACTAGAAGATGTATATTTTTTTTTTGACCGCTTGGATCATATGAGCTTGTTTTCACGACAATTTAACGTAGGTAGACATAGGAATGACGTATGCCCCGGACCCGAGTTATTAAATGGCTAAAATTGAATCCCACTTAAGAAGTTTTCCCACTTAAGAAGTTTTTTTTTCCCTGGTCCCTTGGAAAACTTCTTAAGAGAGTTTCACTGTACATATCTTTGATTTAAAATAATAAATCTATATGTGGTAAAATATTTTTATCAAAAATTTTATAAGGTTTTAAGACAAAAATTTAAAAAATTTAAATTTAAATTTAAACAAAAATTTAAAAACAAAAATCCAGAAAACTCTAATAAATGAAACATGTACATACATATAAATATACACATATAAATAAATAATTTATTATTTCGCTTATTTGGGACAGCCAAGACAAGACAAAATGTTTGGTCACGATGTGTCCCAATTTTATTTTTATTTTTTTATAGTGAATACCTCACAAGAGTCCCAACTGCTCCCGTCTGGAGCCAGTGAGACTATGGCATCCCCAATTGGGGGATGTTGTGAGGCTGAAGGTAAGTGGGGAAGGGAAAGAGGAAGGTGGGGAAGTACCTGGCTATTCAGATCTAGTCACTTAACACGGCTAAAGCCATTTGGAGCAACGTTTCAATTCTGAATGGTGGTCTTACACCAGGGCGATACTGGTAGTATCTTCCACTCTGGAACGTGCCGCAAATATACTATATATTATTTTAATTAATTAATTGTGAAATAACACAAATTAATCAAATAAAATTTATTTGCGCAAGCCGGGTTCGAACCCGCGACCTTCGGAATGGCAGTCCAATGCGTTACCACTGGACTATGCCGGCCGTCAATTAAGTGGAATCAACGTCAATTAAGTGGAATCAACGTCAATTAAGTGGAATCAACTGTATACGAAAATCATGTGAAAAAAAGACTGTAAAACATCGACATACAAAACAACAGACCTGCCCATGAGGGAAAGGGAAACAAACCAAGTTACGTAGAGCGACAAGGGTGCGTGACCGTCTCCCGTTTGAGTAATTTGTCAAAAAATGAATCCGACATTATACAGGCAACTCACATTGTCCTATCAGTATTTGGTCTTGGAAAATAAAATCAATATTTTTACAATGGCACGCAAATTGCAAGCTGGGTGAAAACCTTAACTTCAAATTCTAAATCGGGTAAATAAATGTCCAGGCTTGTTTCCAAAACTGAATATTTAGTTTAGACACTTTAACAAATGTGTTATAATTTACTCACCTCACTCAATTTTGCATTGCTAAACAACCCGGTTTATAGATGGTTCGGTTAAAAATGAACATTCAGAAAAGTCTTACAATGGAAAGCACTGCAAACCGTTGCTTTTCTGCGCAGTCGGGTTATTTCAATGTGCGCTTTTCAGCAGTCGACGTATAACTGATGTCGTAGTTTATTCAAAGAATTCATAAACCCTCCTGATGCCAAAAAGACGGTTACATGGTTTGCCTTCAGCTCGTCAAAATAATATCTAGATTTAACATTAGGACAAGTCTACTTGTTTGTAATGTTCATGGTGTAAAAACAGAATTGAATGTATTTGTAATTTATTGAAGTACGTTTTCTGAGTATGACTGTTTCATCAGATCTGTGAATGGTGAGGGTGGTGTTACTTACTGTGGATGGGTCCCTGTGCGTGTGGCGGGTGTTGCTTGTTGTGGTGGGCGTGGTGAAGGTAGGTGGCCCCCGGATTGCCATACGTCGGTGATGGGCTGCGCACCCGCTTGATATTGGCACCACCACCCTAAAAAAAAATCACATGAAATTAAAAATTCTCTTATCAAAGTGTGATAATCTCATGCGAAAAATATCCCTCTGAAAGCAATATTTGAGGACTACTGTGAAAGTATAAGATTACCTCGTTGAGCATATGGACGACTAAGAGAGGGTTAACCATGTTGGGGTTGTCAGCGGAAGGAATAGTTGGAACTGGATAATGTTATCTCCAGATACCATCTTATGTATCATTTGAAGACTACTATGAAAGTATAAGATTACCTTGTTGAAAGTATGGACGGATAAGGAAGGGCTGCCCATGTTAGGGTTGCCCTATGATACATAGATAGCTGAGGGGTAGGAATAGTTGCAACTGGACCATGTTGCCTTCAGGTACCATGTTGTGTATTATTTGAAGACTACTATTAAAGTATAAGATTACCTTGTTGAAAGTATGGACGGATAAGGGAGGGCTGCCCATGTTAGGGTTGCCCTGTGATACATATATAGATGAGGGGTAGGAATAGTTGCAACTGGACCATGTTGCCACCAGGTACCATGTTGTGTATTATTTGAAGACTACTATAAAAGTATAAGGTTACCTTGTTGAGCATATGAACAGATAAGGGAGGGCGGCCCATATTGGGGTTACCCTGTGATACAGTCGGCGGTAGGAATAGTTGCGACTGGACCATGTTGCCTCCGGACACCATGTTGTGTATTATTTCACTGCAAATACAAAATACCACCATTCAGAACAGAAGCGTAACTTGAAATCGCTCCTCTTAATATAACAAGGGTAGGCAGAGGAACATGACTATACATTTACCTCACATACTCTTTACTTTATGGACTGAATTCATACATCATCTAATGCTATAATTATTCATGACATAAACTGACTAAAGTATTTTTTATTTTTTTTATTTTTTTATTTATTCACATTTAAACCCGCTAAACTACTTATGTAGTTTGTCAGCAGGGACATAGAGACAACATTTATACACTCATAAGATACAATTTGAACGGTACATAATTACATAAATTGGTTACATTGCAGAAAAGTTTAAATAGCAACATAAAAGCCTTATATAATAAGCAAGTAAAAATAAATGTATGAACAAATTAGTATTATCAACAAGTACATCAATAGTTTCATAAATAGAGGTAGGTAGTCAGGTATTACAAAATAATTGTTTTTCCATTTTCTAAGAATATGAATTCCATTTCAGGGGCATCAGTATAGATCATTATTATCCAATAACCATTTCCTTAGATTATATTTAACATTAGCAGTATACATGTTATTATTTTTAATTGTCATTGGTAATAGGTTAAAAATTTTGGGTACTATATAGTTTAAAGTTCTTTCACCATATTTATTAGTACATTTTGGAACTACCAGTCCTTCATTTTGAGTGAATCTTGTGTTATGTTTATGGCAAACTCTTTCCCTATACAATGAATCAGACAATATAACATTTTGACTTACAATATTATAAAACAATAATCCTCTGACAGGTAAAACATTCAGGGACTTGTATATTAATTTAATGTTACTTCTGTGTTGATTGTCATATTTATGGATTAACAATTTTATAATGGAGTTTTGTAATGTTTGTATATAGCTTATATTAGTTTTACAAGAATGTCCCCAAGAAGTAATTCAATAACGTATAGTGGATTCAGCCAGAGATAAGTAGATTAACTTTAAAGTACTTATAGGCACGAAATATTTTATTTTATAAATCCTACCCACAATAGCTCGTAGACGTTTACAAACATTAGCAATGTGTACATCCCATTTCATGTAGCAGTCAATTTGATTTATTTAATCGTGCCATGTCTTCCCGAGGTTTCCCTGACTTTTTCTTACATGCACACGGCCATCACGGGACGTCTGGTAGATGTGAAACATCAAAAGAGGAGAGCGAATTAAGTGTCATTCCGTCAGACTACTCAAGAATCGGCCATCCCCAAATAGATTTGGCAGCCGGACGGAAAGAGCCGAATGAAGTTTCTTTTCGTGTTAAAGCGTCGTCCTGTCTTTCCACACTAGAGTCAGTTTTACCTCCCATTTTTCATATAAAAAATATTAATGATAGAAATATTGATGGGTTGAATTAAGAGATTAATAAAATTAATTTTCATCTAAAATACTAACTTAGAGTCCTTGCTGTTTTGTTGCCTTTTTCTGTTGTCATCTTCGTTTAGTACTTTTTTAAGTTGCAGGAACAATTGATGCTTTTCTTCCTTCGATTGAGCTAATTTTTGTTCCAACTGTTGAATCTGTTCCCGTGTCTCACCTATTCAACAATGTCAGTATTTTAGTCATGGAGATTCAATTAAAATAATAGCCAAAGAAATTGTTATTGATTTGGAAAAAAGTTACTATCCTTCCACTAGATTGAAAATATATCTGTGCAGAACAAAGATTATAAAAACACAGGGAGAATGGCTGTCACCGAGCTAAGAACAAACTGCACGGACCATCAAAGCGGAGGACCCAATTAATGAAGGCCGGCATAGTCCAGTGGTAACGCATTGGACTGCCATTCCGAAGGTCGCGGGTTCGAACCCGGCGTGCGCAAATTAATTTTATTTGATTAATTTGATTTATTTCACAATTAATTAATTAAAATAATATATAGTATAATTGCGGCACGTTCCAGAGTGGAAGATACTACCAGTATCGCCCTGGTGTAAGACCACCATTCAGAATTGAAACGTTGCTCCAAATGGCTTTAGCCGTGTTTAGTGACTAGATCTGAATAGCCAGGTACTTCCCCACCTTCCTCTTTCCCTTCCCCACTTACCTTCAGCCTCACAACATCCCCCAATTGGGGATGCCATAGTCTCACTGGCTCCAGACGGGAGCAGTTGGGACTCTTGTGAGGTATTCACTATAAAAAAAAAAAAAAAAAATGTTTGGTGTGTTTTGGTGCATAGATGCGATTTGCATTAGTAACTTCTTGATTTGACTTCCAAATTTATAGACTTGCCCTAACATGAAATGAGTATTATTTACGAGGCAAACCACGTGACCATACTTTTGGCACCAAGAGGGTTCGAGAATGCTTTGTATAAACTATCACATCAGTCGTACACTGACCACCAAAGAGCGCACATTGAAATAGCCAGACACTGCACAGAAAAGTAAAGTTCGTTAAAGTATGGCAAAGGTTTGCAGCGCAGTACATTGAGGGATTTTTCTACACAGGATCTGAATGTTCATTTTAATGAACCACCTGGCATAGCAGCACTAAAAATGAATGTGAAATATAACACATTTGTAAAGTGTCGTAACTAATAGTATCCCAAAATATTCGATTCTGGAAACAAGCCCGAACTTTTGATTACCCGATTTGGGATTTGTAGTTAAGTTTTTTACGCACGCAGCAATTTGTGCGCAATTGTAAAAAGAACTAGTAGTCAGATTATTTTATAGACGTTTGATCCCCTTTCCCTGAGAGACTGGTCTGTTTGAATATCTATTCGACTCACAGGGACTGAAATGTCACCAAAGTTGTGACTCAAAGATCACATTAGGGTACTATTACAATACCATATTTTCATGGAGTTTTTATAAAATATTTAAGTTTCCTGGAAAAATATGTCAAAATGTCGGTCCTTGGCAATTTAACCTGGAATGTGAGATCACAAATGTTTTAAAAACATTTGACTTAACTTACCAAGTGTCATAACATCCTGTCTCTCGCGGGCTTCCCTCTCTTTTCTAAGCCTTTCTTCCTCAACTTCAGCCTCTTGTTCTGCCAACATAAATTTTTTTTTAGTGTTAACCTATTGGAATACTGTTATTGTCTGCATTCGTGAGAAAGGCAAACATTAAATTTAGTTTAAATTCAGAAAAAATTGGGAGAAGAACATCATCATGCTTTATGGTCATCATTATTAAAGGCTACCGCTGCTGATAGCTGTGTTGTAACCTCTCCGTCTTTCTCTTAAAAGTCACATGTAACAGAAAGAGAGGTCACGTCAGAGTTCTTATCGGCAAGATCATAAAACAATTTTAAAACGGAGACAGTTTATAAGTACAAGCCCGTCTTCCCATTTGGTCGGAAAGGGTATGGAATCAACATAAACCAAAGACCATGCGCAGAAAAGTCCTACAACGGCGGCGCTGCAAACCACAGCAAACTTTATTTTTCTTAGAAAAGGGAATTCACTGCTTGGCTAGCGTTATCTCATGCAGCATGTGGTCCTGTTGCTGAAAACTCCATTGTAACTTCTCTTTTGGATACGTGCAACGATTATTAGAAAGAGGGAGTGGTACTTTTATTTCTAAGGAATGAGATGACAAGCAGAAAATAAGTACTAATATCCACATTGATTTATATTCAATATATAGTAAATAGGCTAGGATAGGAGTTTCTGTCATAATAAAAACATATTCCTCAGATATTTCTTGTATATGTTTTGTGATAAAAATTCAACATTTTTGGTGTTTGTGACTTTGGTATGTTTGCCATTAATCTAAAATAGCCGTGAAACATTTTAAAAAAAATTACCTTTGAGGTGTTGAGCTATGTTGAACTTACATATGCTTGAGACAACGTTTCGGACAGCATTGCACTGTCAATTATTAGGACAAATGTAACATCTGTAAACTGCAAGGCTGTCCAAAACGACGAAGGAGGGCAACGGAAGCACGGCCCAATACCCCAAGATTGAAATACCACTATACAAATTGACCGTGAGAATCTTAATCACTTTTTCTTGGACGGATAACTTGGAATAATAGACATTCAAGTTGTACACAAACCTTCTTTTCTTCTTTGCCGTTCTCTTATAATGTGTTTTTTAAGGGCAGCCCGTTGCTGATTTGCCTTTTCAGCTTTAATTTCTTCTTCCGCTGCTGATGTTACGGCCGGCATGTTGCAGTCGACAGTGCAGCCTTTCTTTTTTAGCGTTAAGTTGTTTATTGTTTATTATCAATGTAACAGTAACACACCTTCTGGAAAATTGCAATGTTGAAGACCAAGCACTGGCAAAATATTCACTTGCAAAATATTATTATTGTTGTCGGGTCAAAAATCATAACATGGATCAAAACTCGACGAGATTGCATAGAAGAATAAAATTATGTCTATGGTATGGTAGGTAGTAGTGATGGGCAGGAACGAATCATTAACATGATCGAAATATCTTAATCGAAAAATGAAAGGAATACATTCAATTGCTCGGAGTTCAGCGGGAGCAGTAGCTGCGGACAGACGCAAATTTGTGTGGGGGGAGGGGGGAGAGGCAAATAGACAATGTATGGTACATTGGTATGGCAATTTTGGTAGATAAGTACTGCATTTCTATTATTGTTACATTATTCTTTCAACAATGTCATTGTTAGTAACTTACAAATAGATATATAACTTACTAATGATATATTATATATTCTGTAATTTTTTGATGAAATAAATACATGTTTTTTAAATTGCAAAAAAAATAAACCAGTATTTTCATACTGGCAATGATGTTTATTGTTTACTTGCAGGTATCAACGTAATGATCGTATTATTATCATAATGATGTGAAAGACTACGAATATGACTGCTTACTAGCCAGTGGCGGCCTAAGGTAGGGGCGGAGGGCCTACCGCCCTGGCCCCCCGGCCCTGGGGTGCCCCCAAATGCCTCCATGTTCCCTTGATCAAATCCTAAACAAGGCTTTAAGGCACCAGGACAATGTAAAAAAATTTTGAAACTTTTTTAAATTTGGATTTTTGAAAGATGCACTTGTTAAGAATACTCTCACAAAATTTTATGAAGAAATTCGAAAAATTGACGGAGATAGATAATTTTATGTGAAACCGCTTGAAACAGTTTGTATGTTGAATTATCCTTCAGCAAAACTTTGAATGCATTTTTCTCGAAACTTTTTTTACACATTTTTCAACCTGGTTGACAACATGTTAAACAAACTATACATCCGACCATTTACCTTTAGCTACCATCGATGCGTGGCCCCACAGCAGTGGCTTACACTGCTTAAGGGACAATACGGCCCTGCCAGGGTCGGATTAAACATGTCAGGGCCCCTACCCGATGGGGGCCCCTAGGCAGTTGCCTACACTGCCTTACGCATAATACGGCCCTGGCCATAGTGACTGAATTTTCAAACAGTTCTTAAACCATTCGAAAATCCAGTGTCTATGACACCACGTAGGCGGAATTTGGATATCTAAAAAAAATAAAAAATGGCGGACCAGTGAATTTTATTTTCGTTTTACGGAAAATTTTCATCGTTCATAAAAATTAAAAAAAATAGAATGGGGGCCCTTTATAAAACAATCCTTATGTGGTGTCATAGTCGAGGCCCCTAGGTAATACACGTATCGGGGCTCCTTTACCCTAGGCGCCCCTAGCCGATGCCCATAGGCAGTGGCTTATACTGTCTAATCATTAGGCCCTAATGGACAATACGGCCCTGCCAGGGCCGAATTAAACATTTCGGGGCCCCTAGGCAATGCTCGTCTCGGGGCTCCTTTATCCTAGGGGCCCCTACTCGATTCGGGACCCCTAGGCAGTTGCCTACACTGCCTTACGCACAATACGGCCCTGGCCATAGTGACTAGATTTTCAAAGAGTTTAAGACTTGGTGCAAATCGGATGTTTTTTTGCGGATCGATTCGAATTTTAGTTTCCTCGTACATATTCGTATTTAAATTTCGCTTGCAACATTTTAACTAAATAAAAAAAACACATATTAAAATTACATCGATTTTTTAAACTAGGGGGGGGGGGGGCTCATTCATCTTTGCCGCCCCGGGCCTCTGACGGGCTTAGTCCGCCAGAGTGGTTTATTTATGGGCACAATCGATGAATCATCAATGATTCAACTCGATCTTTTTTACTATCGAAATATTTCGATTCAATATCATGAAAAAATTGATTCTTCAAAAATCGTCACTCAGGACGGGATTTTTCAGAGAATTTATAAAGAATATTAAGGTTGCATTTTTTGAGGTTTTGAGTTCAGCCTCAACCTCCTCAAAAAAATTAATGTTTTCCTGCTCGGAAATATCGTAATATGACAACTCTTGAGGCATGGACAAATCGCAAATTTCTTGAAAATATAATATCTTTTGAAATACAATTATAGTATCTAAAATTATTAATTGTAATAGTGATGAAAATGCGAACTTCACTGTGTTATAACTATACTCAAGGGGAGTTTAATATTAATACTATTCAAGTAAAAGAAAAGGAGGAACGAGTAAAAAAAATATGAGTTACTTAAGTTCGAACACTATTAAAAATTTATTTTTAAAAAAATGTATAAAGTTGGGTTTGTCTTAATCTAGGCTAAAAGTCTTAAATTATAATTCTTATCTGGAACCGCGGATCTCCACGTTTGCACTTATCACCGCTAACACAGCTGCAACTTGGGTTGGATCCGAAGGGCGGAATTAGTTCAGCCTGGGCCAAGGCTCCGAAGGGCGGAGTCGGCAGGCAGCGACTCCTGAGTGGGCAGCTTCCTGGTCGGAGGATCCTCGGCGACCGCTCCAAGGGGGAGGGCAGGAAGTTTCTCAGCGGAGGCGAGACGGTAACTCCTGATAGGGCAGCTTCCTGGTCGGAAGAGCCTCGGCGCCGCTCCAAGGGGGAGAGAAGGAAGTTTCTCGGCGGAGGCGAGACAGTAACTCCTGAGAGGGCAGCTTCCTGATCGGAAGAGCCTCGGCGCCGCTCCAAGGGGAGAGCAGGAAGTTTCTCGGCGGAGGCGAGACGGTAACTCCTGAGAGGGCTGTTGGCTGCGGAATCTGTCTTCAGCTGCGGAATGGGAACTGCCGAGAGGGCAGCTTCCTGGGCGGAAGCACCTCGGCGACCGCCTCACGGGGCGGCGAGATGATCACTCTGTGACTGGGAACTCTTAACTCTTGGTTGCGGAATCTGTTGAGTGCTAAATGGGAACTGCCGAGAGGGCAGCTTCCTGGGCGGAAGCGCCTCGGCGACCGCCTCACGGGGCGGCGAGATGATCACCTTCTGAATCGGAACTGTTGACTGTTGGTAACTGTCGGTTGCGGAATCAGTTGTCAGCTGCGCAATCTCCGGCGACCGTAGCACGCCTGTGCTGGGGTGCTGGAGCTAAAGTGGTTCCGATTTACACCACTTCGGTCCGTTGTATGAGTCCGTGGCGCTGGCATCGACATTCTCACCGCTAGAGTTATTATTATTTTAAGATATGTTAAAATAACATTTGTACAAAAGACCTTCAAACAATTGCAATATAGTCTAGCCTTGGGCGAAGGTTTTTATTGCCGGGTCGCTAGCTTAACGATACACCCATTTCAGATTTACGACTTTATGGGTATATTTCTAAGTTGGCTTTCTAAATCTTTATTGCAGGTTCCGGCCAGGCTATTGAGTATTGACTAAATATTTAAGGTCTAATAATGCGGACTGCCGCTTCAATCTGCGTGTGAAATTACAGATACAAATGCTGGCGCACGTGTTCACTTTGGTCTTTCTGTGAATTCAAGTCACGTAGATACCTAGGGATATATCAATTGGCCTTTTTTTTATGGGCGCAATCAAGCGCAATGAGAAATATAGATGGCGGTGGCCATAAAATAGGAATGTAAACGCCGTAGCACAATCAACCTATGATCGATTATTTTAACAATCGAGGAATCGAAATACTTCGTTCATTGTCACACAAATCGAATCTATCGTATATTGGATCTCGGGTTGGACATGAGCTGCATATCTCATTCCAGCATATCGCTCGCCATACATTCCCATTGGTAGTGTATGGCGAGCGATACGCTGAAATAGGCAAAGCCATGAAGCGTAAAAATCTACCAAAATTTTTGAAAATTTACGGAATTCAGATAAAATCCTCCATGTTGTGCCGAAGTTTTTGAAATCTTTATAGAGAAAAGGGGAAAAATTACAAAAACCCATTCAAATTTACAGGAAAATTTTCCCACAAAATTTTCGTTCTGCTTTTACAATTTTCCATTCGAGAAATTCTTGGTGTAACAAAATTATCATCAAACATTCTCCAATACCATTCAAGACAAAATTGTATCATCTGGTAATATTTCAGTAACTTCACCTTTAAAAATTGTATTATAAATCAAAAACATACTCAAACACAATCACATTACATGCTCGAACATAGCTAAAATGAATAATTGGTGTTATTAGAGTGACATTATTTCATTAAAAATTTAAAAAATATGAGAAAACTGGTTACACTGATGTGTTAACATCGCAAATAATTATCACACAAATTGGTGTGAAATGTATGACTAAATATTTTCATTAATAATACACCCAATGTTGAATGCAATAATAAAATAAAAACACAAGGTAATTAGTTTATTAACATGTTTACAACAGTAATAACAGTAATAGAATAGTGAATTACTTAAATAATTTATATATGTGTATTTATAAATAACTTAGGAGCCAGAGGTTGGCTTCGTTGTTGATGTAACATTTTGAAAATTTGTAATGATGTCTCTAGAGGCAAATTTCTAAAACAGGCCTGTACATTCTAGATATGAACCCGAACGGTCATTGTGAGCCAGAACACCGCGGAAATAAAAACCGTTTTCAAGAAATATTTTTATAAACGGATCTGCGTAATCGTATTAGCCAGGTCTGAAAGGGATATAAATATATTTTTGGACAACTCGAACTCGAGAGATGAATTGTAGTAGAGTCATTCATAATATATATTTATTGCATTAACTCTAGACAGGAAGTGCTGAAAAGCCCCTAAGCCCCCTCGTTGCCATTATGATCTTTGGGGATGCTGCATGGAGGGTCTTTTTAAGGGAAGGAAGGAGAGAAAGTTTTGGGAAGGAAAAAGGTATGAGGGGTGGGTAGGAATCTGGGGTTCAGTGTGTCCAGGAGTAACGTATGAATCCATCCCTCCCACTGCGATGGAAGTTGTTGGAGTCGAGAGAGTCTGGCTGCCCTGCTGAGTCACCATGCCTAGCCAACTACTTGGGGTGACCTATGGCAGAGGTGTTCACCCGCCTCCCAAATCGCCCTTGAATCCGAGTTCTTATATCTGCTATGCACTGTAGACCGTAGGTATAATTCAAATCAACCTACATCTTCTCTCCTGCAGTCCGCCCATTCCAGTCCAGTCTGACATGTTTCAAAAAGGATATGTAAAAGAGTAAGAAAGTTCTGTAGTAACCTACAAAATGAATGAAACAATATCAACATATTATTTATTTATTTTTCTGTAGATTTTAGTTTCTGATATAATAAGGAGTATTCTCTAACATGATATTATATTATGCTAATTTTTATGAGTTTTAAATACTGATAGTTCATCAAAACATCCAACACTTGATTTTTTACATATTCAACACAATCTAAAATATGTGTGTAAGTGAGAACAAAATACAAACATTTAATTTAACTAACAAGTATTGTTAACGACACAATGAACATGGGATGAATCATTTAGTAGAATCGTATTAGTTCAAATAGCACCCAACACCTAAATACATTGAATTAGTTAGTGATAAAATACTTATGTATGTGGATGCCTTTGGGTGATAGATACACTTGTAATACTGTAATACATGTAATGTAATTATACTCTTATAAATGCATGGGAAATAGCGTATTTATCTTTAACAGCAAGTTATTCTCATCAATACTGTTTCTGTGCAAGATTACATCATTTGGAAGTAAACATTAAATTAGATTGGGTTATTATTTTATTTCCAGAGAAACTCACTTGTATTTAACATGTGCCCATTTCTTTTGGATATGTCGTGAAGGAAGAGTGTAGAATTAATAATTAAGTACACTTTTTGAACCAGTTATTTACGCAGAGCACACAACAATGGACACTTGAGTGTCCAACGGGAAGCAAACTGACGAATACACGTTAATAATAATGATATAATAATTTGTTCAGATTTGAAGAAGTTCCCAATAGAAGTGTTTGAAACCCACTGTTGTGGTTAAAAAGATTATTAACCCCGCGGGAAATAGATGTTGTTTATCAATACGTACGCTGCATTTTCTATTTAAAATGTTTGCTTATTTTATTTTTTAATAAAAACTTCGTAAGACTAAAGAATAAAAAAATAACTTTAAATGGTGTAGTTTGTTTCAACCAAACAAAACAGGTAGAAGAATATTATTAAGTGCTGACACTTTATTATCAAATAACAAATGTGCAAAATCTATTTATATCATTATCATCTTTATGACTACCCTCAGAACCATTTCCAAAAACATTCAATGAATGTAAATATCGCCGAACCTTGATTTTCCACTTCTAGAGCAGTGATATGTTATCAAACCATAAGTTTCTTGCTACATTTTATTTCTCGTGGTAAATTTACAATGCAAAATATTATTTTTTAGAGATGTTGCATTATTTGCAGATGTCAGATTTATTTATTTACTTTGTTCTATACACACCAAAAGCAATTTCTTCTACTAGTTATGCACATCTACTTATCTAAAAGGTAGAAACCATCAGATCTAGTTAAAGCTTTCTTGACTGATTAGCTTCACACGAGACCGCCGACACATTCCCCACGCATACATACCCACATAGTGTAGACTGTAGATCAAAGGAGTTGTATTTAGCCAAAATCACTTAAATAAATCTACCACATGAAGTTGTAAGTTTTATACACATTGACCATTGTATCCGAGTTTTCAAAACATTCTACCATTAGTGTATTATTGTACTATTACTGTAACTGTAACTGTTACTGTTACTATGGATGAATTGTAATTTATATGAACTTTGAGTTTTCAGGTTTCGGAACAGATTCAGGCATCCTACATTGACTTTTCTTCATGGAAACAAATAACCAATCGATGTTGAATACGTCATTACAATAAACAAAAGATTTTTCTATACTCTTCTGAAATTTAATATATATATTATGTATTCACACTCTATAAATTTTTATTCAAGTTATAACGTGTTTTTATTACATAATAAAAAATTGACTAGAAATATTGTTTTATTTTAACTAGTTAAATTGTAATAATAATATGTTATTTAATTAAAAAGTAACATAATTTAAATTGACTATATTTTATTATGGAGGATCTTCCCTTCCAGCCGGATTACATTCAAAGTGCAATTCTCTAAACATTAGACAGCATTATTAACATTACAAGCCCATAACATCTAAATCGCCGTCTCTTCTTCCCCAGCGGCCCTCGTTACTAGTTACTCCTTCCAACACTCACACACTTGTATTATTACTTTTTACAACGCCCCCATTCCCATATTGACACATGTGACACTATTGGTGTATCTTTCTAAAGTTGCCACCTCGGTATTATTCATTATACATACATAGAAATTATCGCCAGAACAGTTAAGTTATAATGCCATTTTCTGGCTTGTAGAACCTTGGAATTTTAAAAAAAATGTATATAAAATAAAATAAAGAAAAAACCAATTCTTAGAAGAAATAATTAACATTAGTAACTATAAGATAATTGTCACAAATTTGGCGCTCTAGCTACGAAACTGAACAAGTACGGTTCTTTCAATCAATTCCAAATTGAAAATAACAATATTGGTTCATAATTGATTTTTAAAAGCAGTTAATATCTTTAGCTTAAATAAATCAACCAATTCACTGGCGCGTTTTGTAGTAAATTGAAAAGTTCTTATTAATTACAAATACATGAAATACAATCATAATTCCAGAGTCAAGCAATATTGAGATAAAGATGACGGATGCAAACTGGTTTAATAAAGAAGATATTATTTTCTCCCGTAGTGTTGATCTTGGTAATCTTGTCTGTAACTTTGAGCATGGCAAGAATGATTACTTTGTGATATTCAGGTCCTTGACAATAATTGGATAATAAGTGTATCACCGTTTTAGCGAAACAGTTACTCCATTAGTTGGGACAGCATCAAACTAAACTGGGAATTAATCTTTCTTACTCTAAACAATATTTTATTTTTTTATTATCTGGAATGAAGAATTGTTTTAATTTTTGCCATTATTAAATGAAATTATCTTATTTTAGATTATTCGTTTCACTACAATCTGGAATAATCCAAACCAAAACATTTTTTACACCGTGCGAAGCCTCAATAATAATGATACATAATATATTATACACTCTTAGATATTAATAATGTTTGGTTTATTATTCCTTTCCAATAAGTTATTACATATATATTTTGTTGTAATGACATAAGTAATAACAGTGGTGAGCTAAAACCATTTTTTAACCAACCAGATTATCAGAATTCTTTGTAACGTTTGCAATTAGTACATATATGTATATTGTAGGTAAGCAATCTACTATGTGTTCACATTTGTCCTTTCAGTGTAAGTAGTAGGCCATATATTATATTCATATTGGAACAGAAAATCCAATAATCTAATAGTCAGTTTCTTTTTCAAAAAAATCTGCATCTTTTCTGAATGTTTTGTCTTTCTGATAAAAGTGACACTGAACACAACACAGGGACTTTTGAACTATTAAAATGTATTATTTAATATGTAGTTTTATATACACTCGAATATGATTTATTTGCAGTGTGATTGAGAGTAGTAAATATAATGATTGTTGTTAATTATTACAAACAAATAAAATAAATTGTAACAATCATAATGTGATTGACCGTTTATGTTTGTGAATCCTTGGTTGAGGTAGCACCACATAGTTATTTTAAACAAAATGACAGGCAAACTTTTGGAATAAAAAGCTTAATGAAGATGAATATGTTCTATAGGTCGATTATATGAGAAATAAATTGTGAATTCTTCAAGAATGTAAATGTAAGCTTTATCAGTAGAAAAGATCCTAAATACATTGATTTATACTCAGTTAGATACTACCAACTCTAGAACAACTTTATATTTACAAATGGCAGTGGCAGAAAAATTAAAGACTACGTCTTACACACTATCGTGAGAATTGTTTCTAGTTAATTATTGTATTTTTCCAATAAATGCTCATTACAAAAGTAATGATATCCATTCGTTAAAGTCATCTTATGCAATAATTCTGACTTCCTTACATATACTTTACATAATATTACGTACAATAACTTTGTACCTACCTACATTTATTATGTTTTTCATGTTCATTTTTAAAATGATCAAGAAAAAAATACATATGTATTATGTGCATTTCACAAAACAAGACGATGAACATATAATGTGTGTAGGTAGGTAACATGAGAAACATGAGGGCAAAACCACATGTATGTAAATGCAATACTAATCACGAAGATGTGAACAGCGCACGGTTGTAACAAGCACATTCACCGGGTCTTTTTTAAATACATATTATGTGCATATCACAAAACAGGATGATGAACTTATAATGTGTGTAGGTAGGTACATGAAATACTTGAGGGCAAAACCATATGTACGTAAATGCAATGACTAATTACAAAGATGTGAACAGCATACGCTTGTAACAAGCATATTCACCGGTCCTATGTAAAATGAGCGACTCAATTTATTTTCAGATTACAATTAAAATCATCAGAAATATGGCGGTGCACGTAACACCATTTTGTGCTTTCTTAGACTCTACAATAGGAAGGTTTTCGTAAGATATATATAACATATTAACAATATAATATATAAACAGCAGTATACTTTGCAAAACACACACTTCAATAAACAGTGTAAAAATCTCATACAAATCTTACAATTCACCAAGTATTACAAGATGCAATATTTCCTGCTAGATTAAATAATGTAGAATTGTTCAATGGCATTGGTTCGTGTTATAATAAAACAAGTATAAAATCATAGGGTTTCATTATTCCTAACCTAAGTACATTATCTTTTGTAAAGTCCATTCAAAAGTGAAAAAGTGTGAAAGCGTAACATGTATACAATATTATACACAACGATGATGACACATACCTCCTGGGGCATCTGTCAATGAACGCATTCTTAATATGTATTGCTATGTTATGTAATAATAGTCTGATATAGCTCAGGGAATATTTGTTAACAACTCTCTCCATCATCCAAATAATATGTCCTATTATCTGGCTAACTGGCTAACTGACTAACTGACCACCTCAGCGGAACTGAAAACATCAGCTTCATATTGGTTGTAATTGATTGGAGAGGTAATTGCTACAACTAGGTAACTCTCTTTTCGAGTTACATACACAACTCGTAACTTTATTTCCTCGCCCATGCACATACACGCCCCACAAACACATATTATAGAGTACTGATTCGGCTGATTCAGAGTTACCCAGTTGTAGTGATAACCCCTCGAATTAGTAATCTATGTTTTTGTAAGAATACGAATCGCTCCTAAAAGTTGGCCCAATAATTTTATTTAAATGCTCAGTGCTAAAAAGAATCATTTCAAAGGGATCTCCTTCAGTCCGAGGATCACATTCATTATTGTGTTATTTTATTCTCAGTAAGATTTTGAATGATCCCCCAAAATTGAATAAAACTTACTAATAATAGTGAGTTGGTCTACAAGTTTTCACTTTATTGTATGTTGTAATATTACAGATTACATATAAATATTCTTGTTTTTTATATTTTTAATACATACTATAAACTTTATTGAATGCTATTCGTCAACTGTTATAATAAAATGATTGCAATTTAGTAAATTTTAAGTAAAAATGCGGCTATTGCAAATAGTACAAAAATGACAACAATAACAATAGCTGTATATGTAATCTAAAAACAATAATTAAAATAAATGCAAATGTAAGCAGGAATTCTTAATATTATATAGTTTCCGCTTGGCAATTACAGAAATGAGAAGAAAAATATTTGAGATAATTTCATAAGATATAAGATTGATATCATAAAGTTGTAGATATTTCAAAAGTTTGTGTAAAAAAGGTAATATGTACTTGAAATTACCATTGGACATGTCTACTAGTGGATATACATACATATTATATATGTCCAATAAATTTAACATCACTGAATGTTCCGTGCTGCATGAGGTAGCTCTTTCACGATGAACTGATTTAAATGGGGTTATATTAAATGTATTACAACTGAATCTTATCATAATACCAGTCTGGTACAAAAGGGGTAAGCGCTGTTTATTTTTATAGGACTTCTCGGAGATATAAATGCCTATCATTCCTGACATATCTGTATAAAACTACGACAAACACACCCCATGACTGGTTTATTTATTACATCATAGATATAATATTATCTGTGTGTTGATAGGCATCCCGCTTATTCGTTACGTTCAATCGCGGCTGCAGTTTTAACCACAAAAATATTTATAATTTACCAAAAGCGTTTTGAGAGGAACACCTACATTATTTATAAATCCTACACCCAAGCGAAGTGAGACTTATTGGGTTTTAAAATCCAATTGTTCATATTCCCTTTTCAGATATCTAAAGAATAAACCAAGTATAGTAACACTATGCCAAAGATATGATCCATTCACAAAAGCAGTCGAACATTAATTGATATTTTATACATGGTACCCGTTAGACATCTGAGGAACAGGCTCATTGAGGGTGCAGGAACATTCACTGGAGACTAATCACTTTGTTCTCGAAGGAGAAGTGGTTCTGTCAGGATTAGTCACTTTGCTCTCCATCTCCGTCAATGTCTCGGTCGTGGGTGTCTCGGGGGCGCGAGTCCTCCGTGCCCGCGCTGGAAGTCGGGGTCAACTCCTCCCCTCTCCGGCCGCCCCCCGGTCCCAACAACTCCCCTCCGCCACTCGCTGAAGAGCCAAACAGATTAGACGAAAAGGCTCCTTCACCGTTCACTATATTTTCCTCTTCAATTGTATCGGTTGTATAATTTTGTAGGAATGGATTAGTAGAGCTGTAATTCAAAAGATCATAGCCTGAACTCTGTTTTAACGAACTGTTTTGATTTGATCCAAATATATCTGACATTTGCATGTTGAAATTGTGACTCGATTGTTTTGCAGTGTTGTGAATAGAATCAAAAATGTTTTCTCCTTGGCGGGACCCATATGTCGCATAGCTGGGAACTGCGGAGTTCACCGCAGTCGAGCTCACAGGGGCCATTTTATGTCCATACATTGATCCTTTGGTCTGGAACAGATCGTCAGATTTTGGTCCATTACTGCTGGGGTTTGTGTGGTGGAATATAGAGTCTGCAGTAGTACTAATATTGTTTATGGTACTCTGCAGGTTTGAAATGAGAGTATTCTCCATGCTTGTCAATGATGTGGACGTGAGGTCTGTCAGGAATGGCGAGGCATTCATAGTCACGGCGATTCCCGCATTAGTTCCTGGAATGCCCGGAGAGGCGGTGCGGCTAGCGAGGTGCGCGGGAGAGGACACGCGGTTGAGGCTGGGAGACTCCCGGGGGCTCTTGCCCTGACCGCTGGTGAACATCTGGGCCGAGGGGCTGCTGCAGTAGTAGGAGCTGGAGCTGGGCGGCAGCTGTGAGCCCTGGGAGCTCTGTAGGTAGGAGGAGGGGGTGCTCCGCCCGCCGGCCCCTGCCCCTGGAGATGCTCGCGCTGCGGGCTGTCGGGCAATGGAGGACACTGAGCTCCCGTGTTTGAGAGTCTCATTACCTGACTGACTGTCGGAACTGCTACTTGGTGAGCCGGGCGAAGATACTATCACCTGGAATAAAGTAGTACATTGTCAGAGTCTAACATCAACAAGAGAAGCAGATGTAGATGCAGGTGCAGGTTCAGTGGCAGTACCAGCGTCAGTAGCAGTAAGTTAGTAGCGTAGTAGTGAGTTACCTGTCGGGAGCGAGGAGGAGCGGGAAGAGGCCCAGTTCGCGGCGATTGAGGACGATATGGGCCGGCCTTGGCTGATAATTGAGCCTAAAAGAAATAATACTCATGTAATCAATGTCACAAAAATAACCAATGGTAATCATTATAATTTGATAAAAAAGTGCAAATCTCGTAAAGCAGTTGGCCATTTACATGTAAACTGTGTTGGTGTAAGCAAATTTGCAGGGTGGAGGGGTAACAATCACTATGATATGATATGTATAATATAAACTAGACAATAAACACCATGAACAGTATGTACATGTGTTAGGAAATGTACACATTATTATTTATGATGGTGAAGGGCAATACTGAAGTTTGCAGTTATACTCGTCAAGGATTTAAGTGTTTTAAAATGTAGTTAAGTAAACAATTATTGGCAACCGTATTCTAGGCATGCCTGGGACTAGTTTCATGAGCAACGAAAGAGGTTGGTGGGGGAGATATAGCTAACAGTTTAGTACGTTGGTTGTATAGTATAATTAGTAATGCATTAGTAATATGAGGTGTATACTTACATGCCCTACCTGTGATGGGGCGAGAGAGTGCCGAGCCGATGGAGCTTGCGATACTGCTGATACTGCTGCTGCTTGCCGATATGGACTGGCTGAGTGCGGAAACTGGCCTACGGGACCATACACTATTCTTAGTCTAGTCTCATCTATCTGCTATGTTAGCAGCACAGCACACCTTTATAGCACTCTCTCACTCGCACTTATACTCAATATTATATCACAATCTAAACCAACCAAACGGGTTACATCTTTGCATTTTTAAATATTGCATCAAATCAGCTCTTGGGGTATGTCAAACTCCATCACATTTGATGACATCAAATCGACTTTAAACACTTTTAAACATTTTTTGAAATTTGAATGCCGTTAAAGGCCGGTTCTCTACCTTTGAGCTTTTAATCAAATCATGATCAGCTGACAGCATGCTCGTTTTGCTGGCGGGTCGAGAATTAGGGTTTAACGGGAACTGTCCAAATGACAAAAAGTAAAAATGGTGCTGATCGTCGATTTGATGGAATTTGAAAGACCTCAAGCATAGTCAAATTAAAACATCTGTTGTACTTAAAAGTGCACTGTATCAATAATATCATTAAGCATTTCTATAAATAGCACAAATCCTTTGCAAGTATTGTGTATTACGTACTTATTATCAAAAAGAAATAAACAAATGATTGTTGGGAGCACAACGGACGTTCGCTGAGTTGCTGGAGAGTGTAGAGAAAAGCAGAAGAAAGCAAAAGTTGAGAAGGTGCCGAGTGCTAGCGCTAGTGCTAGTGCTAGTGCTAGTGCTAGTAGAAGTTTGAAGCCTTAACAAAACAATATAGAGAAACAAACATATATTATGAGTGATTAAGTAATGATCAAATTGCAAGCAAACTACAGAATGTTTAGTGCTCTAAGGAACCATGTCAGTTTGTTGTTGCTAGATACTTGAAACAACAACCGAACTTAGATTAAATTGATGTGTGGTGAAATTTGTATGCGAAAGCAATTTCTTTATTAGAAAAGTGAGCGCAGAATTGAGCTGAAAGGTGAAATTAAGTAGGACTACATAAGTAAGGTAAAATTATAAATAAAAACATAATCTTATTCATTTTACTTTCATCCTATTTGTATAGTTATAAAAATATGAATATATCTTCAATAATTTTGTCCATGCAGTTACATTCTGTGCACTATGTACTTAGTTTATTTATTTAATTAGAACCGGCTTAAACTAATCCTTTATATACTATTGGGAACTTTGCAGCACAGAATACTTCTTTATTTTATGTTTCTATGATTAGGGAACTATGAGTTTTAATACTATAAATAAGTAGGTTATAACATGTTTTATAGTGTCTTTGAAATTCATTCACATAAATTTTCTAGGATGTATAAATTATTACGAATGTTAAAATAGATTCAAGCATTGTATATCCAAAACGGTTTTCATTTTTAATGTCTGCATTATTATATCATTCTTTCAATAATGTGTTTCATGCAAGCTAGTGGTTACTGATGCAGTTATTGCATTTGGCCAGTGAGAAAAAATTTATGTATAATCATTCTGCACTTTTCTTAAAAATGTTAATGTGTGACCTGAGAATGGTAGGGGATGGAAAAGGAGGGGCGGACTGGTGGGAGTTGTAAGTGGAGTGGAGGGTAGCCGAGGTGGTTGGATGTTGGTAGTGGGGTGTTGGGAGGTGACCAGGTCTGAGTGAATGTTACCTGGCACCGTGGAGAGTCCCGCTGGAGACGCACTGGCTGTGTTTCCATGCGGCCCGGGCACTGGCTCGCCGCGCCGAACTGTCTACAAACATACACGCATTAACCACATGCCTCCTTCCTCCACACTCTTACTTACTACTTTCTTACACGCGCCTCATGCCTCATGCCTCATTACCCATACTCAAACTTCCCTACCTTCTCACAAGCCCTACATAATGCAACTCTCTACTCTCCAGTAAAGTTGCCACATCATTAATACATAATTGCAGCTAACTAACAGATACAGCAAATACCAGTCAACACGCACCCATTTAACAATCTATTTTTGTATTGTACCATTTCCTCAATGCGTTACGTAAATCATAATTATTTTTCTTGTTCAGTAAACAATATAAGCAGTTTAGCATATGTAATTATTTCGTAACAGACTTTATGAACTTTTAAATTAAATAAACCAACATTTGCGCTTAAGCAGCATTTACAGCAAAATAACACCATTAAATATCATATGTATATATTTTTAATTTTGCAGAAAATACTAAGAGGCATAGCTGGCTTATAAAAATTCAATCTAATCAAAAATCGTCCAAACTACAATATTGATGAAAAATATCTGGTACATTTTGAAAAATACTAATGTTTACCGTTCAGATCAAACATACCATTTACATTCAAAATTGGTGTTCAAGTTGTAACAAAAAACCGATTAATTTTCAAATCATATTAAACAAAAAAATTTTAAAAATCAATAAAGAAGTCACTTCCGTAGTGGAAAGTTGATGAGAAGAAATAATGAAGAATAAAATTAAAATATTATTGTATTGAATTAATGTATAAATAAAGGATCTTTCAACTGATGTGTTCATGTGAAATGTATGCAGACAGATTGGTATAACGATCAGGAGTGAAATTGTTGGATTGCTTACCATGATAAATGGTTGAACTTGAGAAACAAACAAACCGTGGAGAGAGGAAAAAACACTTCTACACCATCGGACACCCTAATCTACGTTCAGTTGTTGTCAACCTTCAGTGTTGTGGGTGAGCAGAGATTGTGACTAATAAATCCATGCTTCACATATCATCGGTGTTTTGCAAAAAGGGACAAAAAGCCAAACTTTTTAAAAACTTTGTGCAAAACTCCATGGTAAGTTTTTTTTTTGCTTTTGCCCTTTTTACCTAACAACAACCATATACACTACAGGAGACATAATCATGCGTGGATCTTTTCAGAGTTTCACAACACATAAAGCAGAATGGACTGTAGTTTAAACAATTTTAAAATTAAATAAAGAAAACATAAACACTATGTTGTGAAAATTCTACAAATCACTACCCCGCAAGAAAAGTGTCACAATTCAAAAGAGTAAGTTTTGAGAAACTAATTATTTTGTAACCTTGTCGTAATTCTGATATTAATTATAGCACGTATAACAAAAGTAAAATTAAACAATATTTTAATAAAATCTTTATTATTTTCTGATTAATTGAGGGTAATCATTTAATAATAAGTTGCTTAGTACATATATTTATTATATTAATATTTTGTTATTAACATATACTTTTCACTCAACTTCAACATGACTTATAATTTAAAAAGCATATTATATTCAAACGAGACAATTTTTTTACTTGATTCCGATTTCAATTAAAGATTTTTTTTTAAATGTCAAAATGTATAATTGAACACTTTTTTTACTTACGTCCGGTAATACATAGTTTGACTTATGAAGATCCGAAAACACTATCACAATACAGAATGTTACACTTCTCTTGAGGGACTTGACGTTCAAAAACAGTAGTGCAAAAGAGTAACTTCCGCCATCTAGCAGTGAGTAGACCAAGGAGCGAAATGACATTTTTTTAAAGATAGATTAAGAAATTTGGAATCGACCTACAAATTGAAGGATTGATTTGTGACACTTTTCTTGCGGGGGTGCGAAATTATGAGAAAACACTTGATGAATAAAAAAATAAAAAGTATTCAAGAAGACCAAATTAACATGATTTAAAAGTACAAAATCGTATTCTGACATTGCACTTTTTTTCAAAAAGGGAATTTGGTAAATAAAATAAACAATAGCTGTTGAAAGGTACAGATTGAAATTCAAAGTAATCTCATTGAGAAGACATTACCTGAGTGCTTTGGAGCTGGCCAAATTTGAAGCAGGTACTTGAGGACTCCAATGGGCTGGGCATAGTCAAGGTCAGTGTTGGCATGGCCCTCGTTGGCAGAGTGCAGCATCAGTGGAGGGGCTAGGGCAGTGGCCAGATTCTCCGGAGACATCTTATTTCTCTCGGAGACCGACACCACCATGGCCAGATGGTCGAGCAGGAAGATGAGCGTGGCGCGGTTGGTGCGGGGCAGGCAATCCAAGATGCTGAACATCAACTTGGCGTTTCCTTCGGGATCATCTGGTAAACAGACACCTAAAACACACAAATTGCTGTTTATTTATATATTTTATTTACACATCATTTAAGGCAATGAGGATGGGAATGATTCCTATTTAAATAGCTCAGACCATGATGAGAGTTGGCTCTAAAATTCCTCCTACTGATTGGTTGTCACGTCGCCAATGGAGTGCTCAATTCTGTTCTCGAATGTGCTTGCCACATGTGTTATATGATATCATATGGGATATGATACGACATGTATAATAATTGAAACATGTCTTTAATAAATATTTGATGAAATTATGTGTTTTTGATTATTTACCAAGAGCATCCACAGTCATCTGATAAAGACATTTAGTGAAAAGTGGTTGAGGCAGCTCCCTGAGGTAGTCCTTGAGAACTCCGGTGATGACGTTGATATCGGGAACATTGTCGGGCGTCAGTTCTACGGTGCGACTGTTGCGTTCAAATGATTCGCGCAAAATCCTCTTCTTTGTTGCTGATCCACACAAACGATAGAGACCTGGAAAATACAAATTTTCATTAGCTAATTTGATCAGTAATTTATTTCTTTATACTTTATTTATGTTTTTGAAAATCGATTATTTAAAAAAACATTGTCTCTTTGACGGTTACATATTTAGTCAAGCGTCTATACTATTTTTATTTATTTGATCAGCCTATAGAAAAATCTCTTATTAAACTCTGCAAATAGTCTTTGATGATATACATCTCCACTAATTCATCGAAAAAGTTTCCCTTTTCTAAAAAATTTGGAGAAATTGTGACATTTTTCTTCATTGCTAGTCTGAAAAATGCATCAAAACAACGTTGTTCCTATTTTGTGCGGTGCAGCCATCTGCGAAGATAGTTAACGGTTTCAGATCATCATAAAATAACTTAGAAATATAATTGACGAACAATGCAGCATATGTCGTTGCTTTTAAATCAGACTCCATTTTGTCGCACCCATAGCACATCACAGAATTATTTCCTAGGTTGAAAACCGTAAAATTGTGAACTACACGTTTTGGCTTAAAATATAATGAGCTAGCATTAAGTTAGGGACAAAGTTTTACAGCTTGTATGTCTGCATTTAAGGCGTGGATTTTTCCTTCTTTGCCAACTTTTAATCTTTAGATTTTTCCTGTTTAGCTGAATCTTTGAGCTTTATATTGTTGTTGTAATGATCTTCAGGTATATTTTTTCACTTTATAAGCACATCATAAGTCACACTCATCTTTCTTCGGTTTGGATAAGGAAATATTTTTTCCATTACAGCTTCCTGGAAGCCACTGGCAATACTTTTTCTTTGGTATCCTGTTCGTTAATACATCTATGTTGAAATATTATCAAAAAAAGGTAAAAGCGGTAATTTATAATAATATTAATAACAGATGTATTAAACCCACGGTAGCTCGCGAAACATACGCAAAAATACCGTAAATACTAATGTTTGATATTACATACGCGGTATTAGTGGCAACTTTCGGTGCGGCGCAGTTCTGCGTTTATGCATCAGACTTAAGGTCTGCGGCACTCAAATTTTCGGCTATATTTTTGTTTCCTAAAATTTCAGATTTTGAAAAATAAAAATATTCCCAAAAATATTTATATAATTCCCTGATATTTTCCTGATAATTCCCCGTCATTACAGTTTTCCAGGTCCGTGGCCACCTTGTACAGCTAACTTATGTAGTTTCGTTAGAATAGCTACTTAAAAATAAGTTATATGAGGAATTCCTGTAAATAAATTCAGTACCAAGACATTTGACAATCGGAATTATGACACTTGAAATGGAATTTAGCGAGTGACAAAATGACAAACTATCTTATTAATGGATATGTATATTATATACGAATGATGATTTTTAAACAATTTGTAATGTAAATGGTGTAATTGACCGATAAAACGTAGGGTAGTTGTTACCGATGATGTCGAGTCCCCTTCGCTCAATCTCCTCCACGCAGCGCCGAATGATGAGGGGGACGGGTGGCTGCTGCGAGTGCTGCGCCCCACGGGCCCCTTCACGCGCTACCACGGCCTCCAGCTCGGCCCCAAACAGAGGGGGTGCCGCGCGTGCCACCGGCCCGCTAACCCCACGCCGCCGGTACAGCATGGCCGAGTCTGTGTAGCGCAGCCGGAGGTACAGGGTACCTAGGCAGAAACATGTTCATATTTGATTAAAGAACTAGTACAGTAAAATAAACATGTTACCAGTCCGGTATAATACTGTCATTTTCAGAAGTCAATCATAACCTCATATTTGAATCTTCTATAATGTGATTTAAAACATTAATGGACACTTGCCGGAAAACAGAGCTTTGTAATATGATACAGTCATGCTATATATTGTTTAAGAGGAATAAAATTTTGGTTTTATGAAGTCGATGAAAATAAGTAATAAAAAATTAAAACGGCCTATTGTCTTTGGTTGTGACATCAAATGGAAGCGTTTGAGTTGTGACACAAATAGACAGGCTACATACTACTACAATATAAAACTTGACTTCCCTGTCCGCTGTGTCTTATCACATCCCTGACTAAAAGACGTATATATCACGTCTCCTCTAAAACGACTTCAATAGATGTTATGTCCGTGAAAGTGTTAAAATCGGTATTTATTTTATTGAATATCTATTTGTCAAACAAAATTGTGAAAAAAGAAAGTTGTGCATAAATTATTGCTGTTTTCCTTTCTCACATAATTTTTATTACTTTATTTATTTTCATTTCTTGTTATTTCATATAAGATTATTTAATTTATATAATTTCAATACATTCCATTTTATTGTATCTTATAAAATGCAGGTCCTTGCCAAATAATGTTTTAAAAAAGTAAATACTGCTAATGTATCAAAAAATAATAATAATATTAAATGAGATTAAAAGAATTTGGCATTCTCAGACTATAAAAATATTACCATTCGTTATTTCGGCTACTGGCATTGTACCTAGCTCTCTCATTCAAAATTTAGGCGTATTAGATCTATTAAAAAATTTATATATAAAGATGCAAAAGTCGGTCATTTTTAATACATGTAGGATAACGAAAGATTTTTTAAATATTTATGTTGAGGGATCAGTAGGATTTATAGGCCCTGTTAGGAGTTCTACCGAGCCGAACCCTCTAATATGAAAATATCTGGAGTCGGTGAATTATTTTCCCATTTGATCTCTGGTGGGTTGACGTGTTGTTCTTGTATTGTTTTGTATTTATTTTGCTTATATAATGCACTTGCATAATGTTGATTGACTAGATGATCATTTGTGGAAAAGTGTGTGGAAGGGTTAAGTTTTTCCTATGGGGAAGATTTAGCCCGGACATAAAATCGGAAAAAGAAATAACATTTATAAACAATGCCAGAGGGGCAATTCCGGTTCATCTAAAGGATAGACATTGACCTTAACCATAAAATTAATGACTTTCGACAGCGAAAAAGAAAAAAATAAAAAAGAATTAACCAAGTTAAGGACAATTCCTTATCCTTAAGTAAAAAAGGAACGCCCCTCAGGGAACATTTCTCTCTCTTCCTATATAAACTATGGATAGAGGTAAATAAATGAGGAGATTTTTTCTACCCCGTGAGCGGGCTGCCGGTTGCTACTGTAGGGACTTAGAATTCCGTTCTTATCAGCAATACAGTACTATGAACCAACCTCTAGGGTCTATCTTGAGGGCAAGCTGGTGCAAGGGGCTCTGCCCCAGCAGCTGCTGGAGGTTGAGCGCCCCGCGGTAGCACAGCTTGTGACGGTGCTGCGGATCCCACGAGTACACCAGGAGGTCGAGCTGGCGGTTGTTCACCAGATCCAACTCGAAGGACTCGTCCCAATCAAATTGCAGCTCCCCTGTACGAACCTGCCATAAAATAAAACACATATTAGAGCCAAGAGAAGTAAAGGGATACAATGTTATTCATTAATCAGAAATGCAAAATCAGAAGGATCTTCATATATTTATTCAGAAAATAACTACATCATTAACCTTTTGAACGTGTTAATTTGCTCCGTTTTATCTATATCCGTACGCGGTACATATTTTCAAATACCTATGCACGCAATTAAATGTCAAATTATAGCATTCTGGCATGATTTATTGGACTATATAGACAGAACAGATTATTCTCAACAATATGAAAACAAATCCTCGTGTGTCAACACTCTTAGATGTTTATAAAAACAAAAACATAAAATTTCATGCAAAGACGTACCGTATCTTTTGAATGTGGTCCCGCCATTCACTCGGCGTGTGTGTACTTAGGCCACTGCGTTGATAGACACAAGTGGGACACCATGATCACTTATCATTTTTAGTTATGAATGACATACTAGTACTAACGCCATCCGTTGACAAAAATGTAAACTAAAGGACTAAAAGGCGCGAAGAGGCGCACTTGATTATCGATCTTTTTTTATGAAATACAATTTTATTTTTGAGAAATTCTTGTAGATGTCAGCATCGTGATAGTTCTACGAATGTCCAAGAGAGCAAGAAATACATTTATGACGAAAGAGCGCTGGAATATCGGCCGTCAAAGTTTCCGTATCAACTGTTAATACAGCCGCGTGTGAGTACAGACTTTTTGCCGTAACAACAGTTGATACGGCCGCGTGCAAAGAGTTAAATTACGGAAATATAAAATTTTAGTTAGCGGGAGAGCAACATGCTACGTGAAGCCCCGAGAATGTCGAAATGCAGAGAGCTGTTTGCTGGTGGCCGTGAGACTAGTCGCTAGTGTTGCCAAAGTAGACAGAATAAAATGGCAAGTGATTGAAACAATTATTTACAATAGGTACTAGCATGTACAAGCTATTGAAATACAAAATATTTATTTAAACTTTCTTAGTTTTAACAGGGCAGTCCACTCCGGGCGCCAAATTGCCAAGGCGCTGATAATTCCTAAAACCTAACAGTTGTAACTTGTAACACATCGCCCTTGAGTTTATTTTTCATAAAAACGGCGCTACACAAAAATACAAATCATCCGAATATTATTGATTACAGCGATCACCTACCTAGAACTCAGCGGCGGTCGGTGACTTTTTGTAGAAGGGATGCTGGACATCAAATGTTTATACTCGGACTTACTACGTACTTGATATCAAATATGCACATCTAGACGCTAGTCCACGAACAAGATACAATTAGGTAGCTTCTAAAATTATCTCCATAAATCCATTAGCTCCATAACTCAATTTTTCCAGTATCCAGAATAATTTTTTTTCCACAAATGGCAGAGACAAAACTTTTTCGCATTAATGATTCAATTATACAACTACACAATTCACTATTATCACTTAGAACACGTTGGCGAAGTATCCATCATATTTTGGGGATTAATTTTTATTTATTTAAATTATGATTAAAAAGTAAATCGCAGGTTAATAATATTCAATAAGAATTTGACTTCAGTATTCAAGTTCAAAGTAGCGCGCGCATACAATCCAATGGATTAGTAATAGAGTACATATATGATTCTGTGCATTATACATATTAGCATTAAAGACGGTTTTTGTACGTTGGATGCTGTCATTAATATTGTATGAAGTTGACGAAGATATTGGCTTGCGGGTCTCAGTGGGCATGCGCGGAAAGAACATATGTTCTAGCATTTTGGATACGGTTTACAGATCGCTTCCACACCACAGTATTATTGCTTGTACATATGTATATGTGAGTTTTACGCGTTTCACAGTATTTGAGAATGTATGTGTATTTAGACTCGCCAGCGCTGCTAGTATCGTGTCGTTCGTTGTGCGTACACAGAAACGGGAAGATAATATGCACGATAATATGATTTTTTACAGCGCCGTTTTTGTAAAAAAAATCACATTAAGGTCGCTGTAGAAATATTAAAATATTTAAATTGCAGTTTTACTGTTTACGGCTAGAACTCCAAATCTTTTTACTCTAAAATGCAAGGGATGCGGAGCATCCACAGCATGTATGGACGGACTGCGCCTGCTAGGCGTCTATTGGTTTTGATAAGGGGTGCTAAAATTTTAGCCGTTTGGCTCATAGCCGGCACTGAATGGGTATTCCAGTTGAACTATAATAACAAATTGTGAAATTATCTGAATATGCTTAAATTGTCAAACAGACGGATTCTCACTGACTCGATACAGGCATAAAATTTTAAAAGATGCAAATCATAAATCGGCATGCAATACTGCATAAGCGACATGAAACAAATTGTTCTGGAGAAAGAATTACAACACACGCAGTATTGCCCTTGGAAATCACATATGCGGTGTTATATTTTGTCCGTAAAACGAATGATTTAACTAATATTTGGTATTTTGAGGATGAAAATTGAATAGAATGCTTTATCTAATATTTAGCATTCTGTGGATGAACATTGAATGGAATGTTTTGACTGATACAAATTTGGTATTCTGTGGATGAACATTCAATGAAATGTTTTAATTAATATTTGGCATGAACATTGAATGGAATGGCATTCAAAAATCACCTTTGACACTAAATTCAGACTGACTATATTTGCTCCTTATAACTGTTAATCGTTATATCCAAAATAGGTTTTTATAAAGTTGTATGTACCTACCTACCTGCTTCTACTATCAATATATTCGCAAAAGTACAATATATTTTCAAAATACGAGTAGGTAAAAAAACCTGTTAAAAAATATATTAGGAAAATACACTTATATTACTCAAATTTATTATCATGATTATTTTAAAGATTTCGCTTTCATGATTCTCTATTTCTTCTACATAACAATCAACGTATTATAACTATCATCACGTGGTTCATGGCTTTCAAGAAAAATTGAAAAAAACCACTAAATTGTCTATCTTTTTATCACTAGCTTGTGCGTACTGTACCTACCGCTTGTAAAATCGCACTTCTCATAAATAACTAGCTTGTGCGTACTGTACCTACCACTTGCAAAATCGCACTTCTCATAAATAACTAGGTTATGCGTACTGTACTTACCACTTGTAAAATCGCACTTCTCATAAATAACTAGCTTATGCGTACTGTACCTACCGCTTGTAAAATAAATAACTAGCTTGTGCGTACTGTACCTACCACTTGCAAAATCGCACTTCTCATAAATAACTAGCTTATGCGTACTGTACCTACCGCTTGTAAAATCGCACTTCTCATAAATAACTAGCTTGTGCGTACTGTACCTACCACTTGCAAAATCGCACTTCTCATAAATAACTAGCTTGTGCGTACTGTACCTACCACTTGTAAAATCGCACTTCTCATAAATAACTAGCTTATGCGTACTGTACCTACCGCTTGTAAAATCGCACTTCTCATAAATAACTAATGCCAGCGAGATTGTTTTGGTTTTCTGCTGTAAAAATTTACTTGTCATAAACCAGTAATGCACAACCCGCGGCAGTAATCTTGCGGCCCACATGTCAATTTCATACGACCCACTTGGCTATAGAGAAAAATCTAAATGTTTGGGATAACTCTTGAAAACCCTGGCTGAGAGCAATTTTTTATGGAGTTTTGGTTAATTTACGCTGCATTTTCTAAATGGAACCAAATTAGAAGAACCGATTTGCATAACAAAAAATTCAAAGTAAACCTTAAATATTGAATTTTGCTGTCAACCTCCTTCCCCTCAACGAAAACAAAAAAGAAATACAATTGTAAAAATAGACAAAGCGGCCCCTCTGCTGAAAAACTTGTGCATCACTATCATAAATTTACCCCGTGCAGGGATGCAGGTAATCATTGCCAGTTACCTTCATAAATATATTTATTGGTTTTTTAAACAAAATTGACAGTGAGTTGTAATACAAAAGAAGACGTAAAAGGGAATAAAATTGCGAAGCTCAAATTTCGCCTGACTTTATCAGGTTTTATGAAAATTTTACATTGTGCCCGATGGATAGCAATGGTTCACATAGCCGACAATCTTTCACAGGTAGTGCCATAAAAATGTGAATCCGTCCCTAACGAGATAAGAAATTCCCACCCCTTTGTTTGTTACTACTTACTTCGAGAATAATTGAATAATACTAAACTAAAATATCGTTTTGTAATTGCTCATTATAGCCGTGAACTCGCTATTGCCGTGATCTCTATGGATATGTTTAAAAAATCATTTATCTGAATATAACTAGCTATTCCGGGGCAACTAGATACTATTTTAGGTTATATTATACAATTTTTATAAATGTATTATATGGCAAGAGGGTACAATTTACAAAAAAACATCATTTTGCAAAAAACAATTAAGTTATGACGAAAATAGTATCAGGTGGCACACGGTGAAAATTTTGCGGCGGAACTTCAAGAGTGAATGGAAATTTACCTATTACATTAATATTATTTTTACTGACCATTCCCATGTAAAAGCTCAAAAAGGGCATTTAATATTTATATCTAATATTTTCCTTTTAAGAACAATTTTACAATAACAAGAACAATATTATTTGAAAGCCCCTGCCCTGTTTTAAAATATAATTTTTGTCTCCATATTGGCCCGTCTGTAGCGCAGTTTACTATGGAACTTTCCTGTGCAGAGTCTTCTTACAGCATTTGGTTTATGTCGTTTGCCTACCGACCCGTGGGACCGTGGGCTTAAACTAAGAGAAGCGTTGAGACTGTTAAATGGAGCTTTAGAAAATATTTACTTATTACGTATATATTAAATATACACGGTACTACTGGTTCCGGCCATTTGGAAGCAGTTGGGACATAAAAAAAGCTACTAAATGTAGGTACAGATAAATCTAGCAAAGCGCACAGTGAGAGGAATAACAGAGATAAATGTATAAAAGGGCACTTACAACAGTTCGCGCCTTGTGCACCCTGTCACACTCCAGCACGCAGTAGAGGTCCCGGGCCCCTGCAGGTACGCTGGGCTGTGAGTGCGGGGTGGTGGGAGTGGCCGAGCCTGAGCCCCCTGCGCCCCCGCGCAGCCCCCGCCCCGCTAGCAGGTGCAGCCACAGCATGCCCGACACACCGCCCGCCATCCCCCCCACGCCCGAACTCATACTCAGCGTCTGCTTGTCCAGCTTGTACTTGGCGAATTCTGGAACATTTTACGTTTATCAATACATCATTTTTTGTTTAACAATGTTAAATATCGGATAGCCAAGCCTTTCCCGTCATTAAAGTAGGACCCGCTTAAAAGGAAGATCTAACCCTCTTTCAAGCAGGCGTCGACCGAACGAGTAGAACTACCTTTCCCACATAAAGTGTGTAAAATTAAAACTAAAATTTCTATGCATTTCTTTCTTTCTTATGTTTTAATTACCAATGAGCCATATATAATATGTATACCCATTTCAGATTAACTGGTACCTATTACCCTCTTCTTGTGTGCCGCAGTATCCAATTGGCATTATCAAAAAAAAAAATTCTCTGAGATATTCTGGGGAAACTACTCATGGTAGATTAAACACTATTTTCATAAATATATAAACCCATTATCTGGTAAGACGGTATAATTTACAAAAACATCATTTTGCAAAAAAGAAATTACGAAAGTAAGTTATTACGAAACTAGATTCAACTGGCAATCGGCAAATATTTTGCATCCGGACATCAAGAGTTAAGAGTGTTTTAAACTCAACAAATAAAAATGATATTTTGCGTTGGCTCACCAAGAGTTAAGAGTATTTTAAACTCAACAAATAAAAATGATATTTTGCATTGGCTCACCAAGAGTTGAGAGTGTTTTAAACTCAACAAATAAAAATGATATTTTGCGTTGGCTCACCGAGAGTTATGAGTGTTTTAAACTCAACAAATAAAAATGATATTTTGCGTTGGCTCACCGAGAGTTATGAGTGTTTTAAACTCAACAAATAAAAATGATATTTTGCACTGGCTCACCAAGAGTTAAGAGTGTTTTAAACTCAACAAATAAAAATGATATTTTGCGTTGGCTCACCAAGAGTTAAGAGTGTTTTAAACTCAACAAATAAAAATGATGAGTCGTGCTGTTGCAAAACCTGCTATGGAATTTTCAGATTTTTCAAGACAATTCTCAAAATTCCATTTTGGAACACCGTTTTCAATGTAAACATTGTTCACTAAATATCAAAAGAATAATGTATGTTTAAGTATTATTTAGCACTTTAGATATGGCTTCATTCGACGATGAGCCTGCGCGAAGGTACAAATGTTATAAAATAAATAAATAATAGTAAAACTAGATAAATAAAAAAGTTTTACCTGTGGGATTGATGTCAATGTGTCGGGTGCGCGGGAGGGTGGAGGAGGGGGTGGGCACAGGGCTCGGCCCCCCCCGGGACCCTAGCTCCAGCAGCTGTCTCATGCGACGGGTGGACGGAGATCCTATCATTCCTGAAATCAAAGGAAATTTCTAAACTAATGATTCAACCAAAACTAAAAACAGTTCCATGACAAAACAGAATATTGAAGAAAAAACAAACCGACAACAAACCACACCTAACCTAACCTGAACCAACCTGACCAATTATTTTATTGTATTTCATTTTGTCATCATTCTTTTCTTTTCTTGTTGTTTGTTTTTGGGGTGTTATGCCGTGTTGCGCTAACTCCTTCTTTAGCCGACGTTTCGGACAGCGTTGCAGTGTCCATCATCAGGGCAGATCCGGTAGATCCGAAGATCAACAAAAATGCTTTTGGCAGTGAGAATCTAAAAACTTACCTGATCATTCTTTTCTGTTGCATCTCTGTTTTGTTTTGTCACTGTTCTGTTGTTTCACCTCTCTTGTTTTATTTTATTATATTAAATTCAGGAACAAATATTAGAATATTTTTCAATTATTTTGTAAAGAAGTTTATTTGCCACATTATGCAATAAAATTACATTCGAAAAGGGATTCGGAAATAGGAGACTTTGAAGTTGAAAGTATTTTTTAAGGTGATGCCATACGTAGTAATGCAAAATCATGTGTTTTTGGTTTGAAAATTTGGTCGCCTAGAAATGTTTCAGATGCTTTAATTAAATACTGCAAGTAGAATACATCTTGGCCTTTTAAATAATCGAGTATTTTTTAGATAAGTCTTTTTATAAGCCCAGAAAAAAATAATGTATAAGGCCTCTGAAAACTGCAGTTCAAAATCTCCTACTTACGAACCCATTTTCGGTTATGATTTTATTGTATAATGTGGCAAATTAAGTTATTTATAAAATGATCGAAAAAAAAAAAAATATTTATGCCTGAACATCCACAAAATAAAATAAAAGGCACTTTTTGGCCATGTTTTTTTCTTGCATGAATCAAAACAGGCGGATGGTGTTAAGCGGGAATTTAAACCTTATCGCCATCTACGTAAGGGTTGTTATTGATAGCGGCTCAATTTAAAATATTACACGACGTAGTGCATCGCCTTAAAAGTTTGATACTTTATTTTATTCTAAGCTTCTAAAAATGCATACTCGATAATTTACAAGGCCAAGAAGTGTTCTACTCGCAGTATTAAAGCATCCATAATGTTTTTAAGCAATCTAATTTTCAATCCAGAACATCTTTTTATCGCCTTAAGTCTTGCATAAACTGCAGATTATGCCGCTAGTTTACCCAAGAAGTAGTAAGTTTTATTCCTCTAGATTGCAAATTGTAGCAGTAATTTAAGACTACTAGCAAATTCTCTAACGCTTTCATTTTTTTTTTACCCAGTTTTTATAGACAAGATTCAATATATTCCAGAGCTCTGGAAGCCCTTCTTAAATTTTTAGTATCATCTTTGCTCCACAGACTCTAATGATCTAGCAAGTCTAGCTAAAATTGTCTTGCTTTTCAAAACTTGATACACCGTAGGAGACACTGAGACTTCACTCCGATACACCTGTTCACACAGCAAACAACACAACACTGACATCGGTGTGTCGACACTCCTGCCTATAATGCTGGAAAGGATACCGGTGTACACACTTGGTGTATACATTCACTGTGGAGTGTCTAGTGTCGAAGTGTATGCGTACCTTAACAATATTACCTACTTTGATTTCCAATATTTTGATATTTGGCATAAAAATGTGTAATAATCAGCACAGAGAAAATAGCAAAAATGAACTTATAAGTTTAAATTGAATAGAGTGCTTCAACATACCCGATGAAGTAATATGTTGGGTAGACAGCGATCTTGCTGGGATGGAAGTGTGGGTGGAAGATCTCCCGGTGAAGTTTCTGTCCAGTGTTCCGGTCAAAGCAGACCTGCCCGCTCCGTATAGCCCGTAGGATGAACTGAATGCTGCAGCATTCTCTGCCTGTGAAATGCGTCAAATAACGAATGAGTTTGACGGGAATATATAACGGAAGCTGGCAGCTAAGCTACATTTTAGCTTTTTGCCTGCTTTTCCACGCAATCTATCCCATCAGTTTTGGCATGTTTTGATAGTGTTCGTTTCAGTGAAACTTCATTACATAAGCGAAGGTGAGTTAGTTGATGGATCGCATATGCGCCAGCTGCGTAGATAAGGTTAATTATATTTTGAATAAGAAATTTGATAATCATTTTAATAGAAGTGACAACATACATTTTTCAGCGCATCGTGAATGTTTTCAGCACTGTAAGTGAACCTCGCTGCTCTATGCTGATTGAGGACATCTCTGCTTGCCCTTATCTGCTCATAGATGGCACTTGTCGATGGTGTTCTTGATAACCAAGAACGATATTCATCTGAAAAATAAGAACAGTTTGTAGAAATCATATTTTTTCATAGACTTAGTACCAGTGGCAGCTCGTGACTTTTGGGTGTACTAGAGTGCTAATATTACAAAAAATAGCATTGTTGATGTTGTAGCTGAAAACGGTTTTTTATTTTTTTTCGAAAATTCGATTTTTTGTACAAATAATTTCAGGAAATCTGTGGGGCGCATGGCCAAAATGAAATTTCCTGAAAATCTTCATACAAAAAATCGAATTTTCGAAAAAAAAAAAATCTTTTTCAGCTACAAACATATCAGTAATGTCGAGTTTTTCAAACTTAGCACTCTATGTCACTGAAAAGTCACAAGTCGCCACTGCTTAGTACGCTGAAATGAATACAAAGTAAGAATATTCTGTGGTAAATATCTTATGTACTAGTACAATGTTCATATATATGTAGTGACAAACCTCTTGGACCTCTGCCAGTTAGGTGAGGCATTTCGGGAGCTGACAGGTTTCCATCTGCATCATCCATCAGCAAGGAAGATATTCCTCCAGGGCGATCTAAGGTTCCAAACCTCTTTCCCATTGCCAGCCTAAAGAAATCATGTCATGTTTATTAATATGTACGTAATGAACACATTATGACCATACATACGCATGTACAGTCCTTCAAGAAAGTGTAGAAAAAAACGAGGGCCCCAGGATCATTATAATAAGGAAGTACAGTGAAATATATTATGGCTTAAAAAAATGTATATTTATACAGATCAAAAAATTATGATTCTGAATATACAGGTTGTCCCAAAAAATAGTGTCAAAAGTGCTACTTAAATCACCCCCATGTGATTTCGTGTGTGAAAACTAGACTTACAAGAGATTATTGATCACAGAGACATGAACTATTGAGATATATGCTTGACTTTTAAAAATGAAATTAGGTCATTTAATATTATAAATATAAATAAAATGGACTCTTCATTGTAATCTCACTTTTGAATCTCCTATAATTTGTTCTAAAATGGATGTTGCCATAGTCATAAAATTTTTTACTTCTTTTTTATTAAATCTCCACATTTTCTGTACATAATAGGTACCTACTATCTAATTTCTTACCTTGTGGAAGCTCTTGTGTCTCTTGGAAGTGAGTTGAATTTGTTGGCTAAATCTGTGCCTGTTATTGTATTTGTGCGTTGTACGGAGTTTAATGCTGACGACGGTTGATTTCTGAAAATAAATGTTGGAGATATTTTGACACATTTAAACAGGAGAAACCTTTAAAAAAAGTCAATTTTAATGATATGTACCTACCTAATCAAAAGGAATTATTAAATAATATAATTTCGGTTGCAATGTTAGTATGTACATAACATTCTAAAATTTAAAAAATAAATAATTCTTATTTATTATTTTAAGTAGGTACATATATATTGAATATATGCTGCCGTTTTTTAAATAGTTGGTGGTGTAATGGTCATAGCTGCCTTCCAAGCAGTAGGTTCGATTCTTGGCCGTGGCAATTATACTATTTTTTTAACATTTATATTCAAAAATATATTTTTAGGTGATTTTTCACAAGTCTCCGGATAGTAAATGTAAATTTGTCAGTTGGTCTATCCACAGAGCATGAACTTTTCAAAATTGGAATCTGAGTTTGTCAGTTGTCCATCCACAGAGCACGAACTTTTCAAAATTGGAATCCTTAATCTTGAGGAAATTATCAAATTAAAAATTATTGTTTTCAAATTCAGTCAATTAATTAAGTAGGTACCTACCAAGGAAGTGACATTTTTAAAAGTGGAATTAATGTTCAGGCAAATCATTTTAAAGTGCACATGTTTGAATATAGAATATGTGCACACTGATAGTTATTCAAATTGGTTCGACAATGTTTAGAACACCCATCTACAGCCTGCTCTTACCCCATAGTAGCCTTATGATACAGTACACCACTACACAAGTAATAATCTCTTTAAAATGATTCTACTGTGCATGGTGTAATATTTTGAACGAAAAGAAATTTTTTCAAATTAAATCTACACATCCTGTGATTTTTCACAGAAAACAACAACTAGTTTTTTTTAGATAATTACCTATTATAATAGTAGTAATTGGATCTAGAATTAGCGGGGCCGCATGTGGCCTCGGTGTCGGAAGAGTAGTCCAGGCTCCGGTTCCTCCGAGTGAGGGTTCCTTGGGCCGTCATGGAGCTGGGGGCTACATACTTATTATTGAGGCCTCTGGAATCCGGGCCAGTTGTGGCGTATCGTTGATTGTATCTGGACAAGGTTGAACCTACAAGAAGACAAAAAAGTTATAAAAGTGGTAGATACTCTCAGTAATGCCCTGGTGAAAGACCATAATTCAGAATCGGCTTAGAATGGCTTTAGCTGTAGCCATGTTTGGTTAATAGGTCTGAATATGCGGATATTTCCCAACCTTTTTCTTACCCACTCCCTTCAACACCACAAAAGGTATTGTAAGTTGCCAAACTATAATGGCCAACTGCTATCAGCTGGCCATCTTCTATCTTGAAATCTTTGAAATGTGCCGTTATTACCAGATTTGCATTCGATACATATAAACTCAAAACATGCAGGAGGTACAATAAATTTTGTGCTTGCTCAAAGAACTAGCACAATACATACTAATAAAACCGTTTAAGTTGATTGTACATCTTACCTGATTTAAGACTAGAGCGTAGCAGTGTATGCCTGCCCGCTGGTGATATTGAAGTATAATCTGAATATTCTACGCGAGGTAAATGTTGATCAGATCCCGATCGAGGCATTATGCGTTGATTGGACGAAAACCTACAAAAATATAATATTATTAATACTTAACACATTCTTATTTAAACACCTCTTTAAAAAATATATATTTATGTATTTAAATGTTTCACAATGACAGCGAAGTCCCATTAAATTGCTAGATATTAGTATTATAGTGAATTATTTTTGGGATATTATTCCATGTTGACAACATTACAGGGCAGATGTGTGTGTAGCCGACATGGTCGGGGTAAGGTTCTTGACTAGCAAGCTGAAAGTCGTAAGTTCAAATCCCGGCATGCGCAAGTAATCTTATTTGATTAATTTGTGTTATTTCACCTTTAACTCTTTTCACGCGGCCGTATCAACTGTTGTTATGGCAAAAAGCCCATACTCACACACGGCTGTATCAACAGTTGATACGGAAACTTTGACGGCCGATATTCCAGCGCTCTTTCGTCATAAATGTATTTCTTGCTCACTTGGACATTCGTAGAACTATCACGATGCTGACATCTACAAGAATTTCTCAAAAATAAAATTGTATTTCATAAAAAAAGATCGATAATCTTTTAGTCCTTTAGTTTACATTTTTGTCAAAGGATGGCGTTAATACTACATAGTATGTCATTCATAACTTTTCATAACTAAAAATGATAAGTGATCATGGTGTCCCACTTGTGTCTATCAACGCAGTGGCCTAAGTACACACACGCCGAGTGAATGGCGGGACCACATTCAAAAGATACGGTACGTCTTTGTATGAAATTTTATGTTTTTGTTTTTATAAACATCTAAGAGTGTTGACACACGAGGATTTGTTTTCATATTGTGGAGAATAATCTGTTCTGTCTATATAGTCCAATAAATCATGCCAGAATGCTATAATTTGACATTTAATTGCGTGCATAGGTATTTGAAAATATGTACCGCGTACGGGTATAGATAAAACGGAGCAAATTAACGCATTCAAAAGGTTAATCATTTAAATAAAATAATATACAGTATATTTGCGGCACATTCCAGAGCAGAAGATACTCTCAGTATTGCCCTGGTGTAAACCCGCCATTCAAAATTGAAATGTTGTTTGAAATGGCTTTGGCCGTGTTTGGTGAACAGATCTGAATAGCCAGGTTCTTCCCCACCTTCCTCCTCCCTGCTATCTTGAGCCTCACAACATACCCTGATTGGGGATGCCATGTCTCACTGTCTCCAGACGTTTGGAACATTATATCCCTATCCGATATCCCTCAAACAAATCACTATAATACTAGATGGCAGTTTGTCAACAGGTTCTTAATAACAATCTACTTTATATTTAAAAAAAACTTGGAATCTATATTATTATTTAACATACATATATTATTATTTAACAAAAGATTAAAAAGTAAATGTAAATCTATTGTACAAGTTCTACGTCTAAATGGTTGCTACGGGAGAGAAAATGTGGCATGTTAGAAAAAAAACGCCAAAAATAAGGAATAAATGGGCGACTTGCTAGGGATAGGGATTTTATTGAGAGGTAAAAACAACTTATAGGTATCTGAAATTATAATTACATCCAATAAGGGCCAGAAATAACTGTCTGAATCAATTTGGATTAAACATTCAAAATAGACGAGAGGATGTTTCTATAATAAGAATTTAGGGGTTCAAAGACTGATTCGTCATAATTTAATTGATCTTTTGTACTGTATTACGTTATTTTGTATCTTACATAAGACCATCGGGATCAAAACTGGCCACCTTATAAATATTTATAGAGAAATATTTTGGCAAAAAGTAAAGAAATGTTTTGGGAAGATGGAATTAAATGTTTAGTTAATATAATTTTTTTGTTAATAATTTTACAATTCAGAACAATAATTACAGAGAAATTTAAGATTAAAGTATGGATTTGACCCTTGTTTAGTTACATAAAATGTGTGTAATTGACTACTTTTGATCTTATAATATGCATAAAGATTTCTGCTATGCACTAAAGTTTGAGCAGTTATTGTGATTTCAGTGGTGTCTGTAAAATAAAATCAAAGTGTTTATATAGGTTTAGATTTTATTTGACTAAATATGAAAGTAACATTTTAAAGTTATTTCAATTCAATGGAAAGTTGTCAGCGTTAGTACGGGTTGTTTCGGAGAATTTGAACAATTCATCAAATTTCAACGTTCATTTTCAAGTTCTGTGAAAGATTTTTTCAAGTTCTGTTTTTATTTCAGTTTTGTCAAGCAACTAGCCTACAATGATATAATAACAGAACTTGAATAAGTCTTTCACAGAACCCGAAAATGAACGTTGAAATTTGATGAATTGTTCAAATTCTCCGAAACAACCCGTCCTTAGTGGAATATCTGATTTTTACCTAGCAGACGTCATTGGTTGTCCCCCGGCAGAAAGCCTACGAGGAAGCACGGGACCGGAGTAGAAAGAGTGCACCTTCTCGGCCAGGCTCTCCAGGGTCTTGGGGTAGCCCCTCTCGTAGCCCTGGAAGTGCTGAACGGATGTGGATTTGGGCTGCTCCGTGATCACGGGGGGTGGAGGCTGGTAGCTGCAAAAAACAGACAATATGTTAAAAAATGTAGCTGCAGTCCGTCAAGAAAATTAATAAAATGTAATTCAAAAATTTCATCGCAGTGGCGATACCAATTTTAGAAAAAATTAATAGTAGATCAAATCTGTGATGTCTGTACGAATGTGGATTTGGCATACATTACAAAATATGAGGTTATTACACATATTCAATGTCGATTTTGAAATAACTGTAAAATTAAAAATATAAGTTACCTCCAATGATTTGAGGGTGTTTCTGAGGGTGGCCTACTGTTGTAGTATAGATCTAAGCTGGAAGACTGATCTGGAGAATAGCCGGCAAGCCCCAATCCCAGACGAGATCTGGATTCCGTCATCTCCCGCCCGTCTCCCGTGTGTCTCAGTCTCAGACTCCCGGCATCCCTGAAATATCAACGTGGGTTACATCACATATAGCCCTAGCTTTCTTGTAACCTTCCCCTCTTTCTTATATATGAATCCTATAATTTCTATACCCGCTATATCCGATTTTTTGACAAAATGATCTGAGTATGACATCTTGTTCACATTTTTGCGAGCAACAAGAGGAGCCTAAAATTGAGTTTCAAAACCCTCCTTATCGCGACCAAAAACCATGTTAAAACTGCGAGTGAGAAACCAAATCCGCTATATCATACAGAAAGTTACTATCAAAACCCGCTTTATCGGATTCAACGAATCACAAGCAGTTATTTTGCCAAAATACAATATGGCCGCCGCTCTGACGCCACGCTCGTGTGTCAAAATGATCTACGCGTGAGTTTCTAAACCCGCCATGTCGGCTCAGTTGACTTTCAAAATCACGAAGTGAGTATCAAAATCCGCTATATCCATTTTATTTATCGAAATTACTTAATTATTGCTAGACATATATAGAAAAATAAATGCTTGTCGAAATTTTATTACTCCAATTCACTGTATAAAAAATTGTAATGCATTTATTTATGTACGCTAGAGATGTGACAGTTTTTTGCGGTTTTCTCCAAATCAATGAAAGTTGATATAGCGGGTATAGAAATTACACAAATAATATGTCACATGTAACAGATAAAAAAGTTACAACAGGGTTCTCAGCTACTTCTTGAGTCATTGACTTATTGCTGAGAATCGTGACCCAATGACGCATCATCATGTCCTGCGCTGCATAAAAAGCCACACACACCAACATTCCAAATGCCAGTAAAACTTGATCAGTTCAACTCATCAGTGATCTTCCTCTGCTACTTCTGTTGCTAATGACCATGAACTTCTCCAGTTCAAGTTCTCAATTTGGCTAAACTACCTTAGGATACGTTAGAGACTTTAAAGGTAACAGCCTCTTGTTGGTGCCTAGCGCTTCCAGAAATGGTAGATTGCTAGCTGTTAATGGTATCCCAAGGCAATGTACCTACCCACAGTTTTGATTCAATGACAATACATGCGAACATTCTCGTAAAATTCTTTGAGCGATATGTGAAACGAACCACTCCTCTACAAAACGCTCTGCTTTTTTTCAGCATGCAACATGCATTGTACGGACACCTATTTGTACCTATGCATTATGTTACAACCGAATTGAGTTTTGTATATTTATTTATAATGAGGCGTGCGAGAAATTTAGTATATTGTTTGGCGCTCAGGAATTTTTAGATTGGCAGAAATTTAGGGAGTGCGTTGCTCCTCTGCTCCTTAGGGCTAGCCGCCACTGGTCATATATATTTTGCATGTCATATGCAAACAGAAGCGAAAAATTGTACTTAAACGGTGTTGACCTGTTTGAATGTCCTCCGTGATCCATTTCGTCCACCATATCCTCGTCCCTTAGTTCCCGTTTTATAACAACAACTGGGGGCGGTTTGTGCTCTGATCTCGGCGGCAAACTTGGTGAACCACTGCCTTTATTTCCTAGCAAATAAAATATGATATTCATTATCAGAGTCAATTTTTCATCAATAATCAAATATTTGTAATAAATTCTAATCCTAGGGAAAATTTATGTTGTATTGGAAATAGTAACCAACCTTTACGTTGTCTAGTGGCTAGAACTAGTCGTCTGGGAATTGACATAATTATCACCACATCATCTAGGGACATATGGGTTACATCCACCAAGTTGACGGCCAAGATCTCATCTCCAACCTAAAAACAATAGGAGATAATCATAGTAACTTCATCATTATATTCATAATTATGTGTTGCATGCCATATTTTAATAGAAATTTATTAAAGAGACCAAATATTCATAGTTCACACCAAAAATGTATGGTTTATGTTTATTTTCTACCAAAGTACGTACTTTTTTTATTTTTGGTTGCTATATTAACACCTAATATAATTTCAAGCGGGCGAAAACAAGGGTCCCATTCGAGAAAATGGATTTTGTTTGACTATATCTTTGAAAACAAGGGTCCCATTCGAGAAAATGGATTTTGTTTGAAACAGCAATATCTTTGAAAACAAGGGTCCCATTTGAAAAAATGGATTTGATTTAAAACAGCAATATCTTTGAAAACAAGGGTCCCATTTGAGAAAATGGATTTGATTTAAAACAGCAATATCTTTGAAAACAAGGGTCCCATTCGAGAAAATGGATTTTGTTTGAAACAGCTATATCTTTGAAAATGAAACATATATTTTAATTAAGTTTTTTACATAGTAATCACCACACCCCAACTATAAAATTATTGTCTGAAATTAAAGCCTACTTTAATAATACGACTTCAAGTCAGTGTTGGGCCATTTAGGGATGTTTTATTTGCAAAAAATGTACGTGTTTTATTTGTAAAAAATGTACACATTTTATGTTAGGAAGTAAGAGCTTCATAGATGCACGCACAGATGGCAGTGCATAGAGAATCTCAGTGTGGCAGATTCCAACTAGCCAGCTTCAAGTTAGGTCGACTATCGAGTCACCATTATATTACGCGGAGTAATAATAAATCCCTGATTATTCTAAAAGAACCAATTATTATAAACTCCTTCCACAACGATTTGGAGAACTGTTTGTGCGAACACAACACACATTACAAAATAACAAAAAAAAAAAAAACATTTTCGCACAAATCATTACAAAAAACTTCCTCATCTCTGGTGCGATAACTGTAAGGATGTATTACCTGTTCTACGGGTTTAAATATAATTTCCTTTTGATAAAATATTCTTCCATACAAAAGACAAGAATTAGAAGATGGGGAAGACTTGGTTCACATTTTTAAATACATATACATATAATTGGGACCAGCACAAAGAGATTGATATAAAATGTTCATAAAAAATTATTGGACAGCAATGCCTTTTCCGCCATTCCAGTAGAACCCGCGTAAAAGGTAGAACTACCCTTCTCGCCGGAAGTGTGTTAATATAAAACCTTAAATATTTTTAAAACACCCAGATGAATTCATTGCATAGTTTTTATGATTAAATTTGTACTACGCTTTGTTGAAATGTAACATTTTTAGCAGGTTTTATAAATTATAAACTATGATTAATTATATCTCATCCACTAATGACAAGACTATGACGCAATCAAGATTTCTTTTGATATATTTTATGTAATGCATGTACGTACTTCTGTAATTTAAAAAAATGGTTATTCACGTTTCTGTGTACTTATCCTTACTTAGTTCAAACGTTTTAATAAATAAAAATTTGTCTCTATATTTTTTGCATACAGTTTGTTTTCTTCTTATAAACGAGCACTCCTTTCTTAAAAACAATCATCAGCTTACAAAAGAGAATAACAATTTAAAGCACAAAATTGTACCCTGAAAATTGTGTTAGTCAGGTAAAATATGTTAAAATAATACCATCTAACAGAGAAAAAAAAAGTGTTCGGAATTGAGTATGCAGGTAAATGATCAAACATGCATAATGTAAAAAAGTATTTTTGAAAAATATCGGCGGCCACCTCAATTGCGTATGGGCTTTTTATTCAGGCGGTTTTGGTTGAAGTTGACAGTTTCCACAATCAGATTAAAGAACGCTTTCGATTTAGATTCGACAATCGACATTTTACGCGCCCTTGAGGTGATTTTCTCACGAAAACGGCGCTATACAAATAATCAAATCATTATTAATCGATATTTTTTGACATGCAAACATTTAATAAAATAATAATATAACTTAACGTCAGACAAGGATGAAGATATGCGAGTGAGGGGTACCTTTAGACAGCCACTGTTGTAGACCGCGGACTCGAGCGCGATCCGGGAGATGAAAACTCCATCTCCGCGATCCATCCCATTTCCCTCTCGGATGTAGAGGCCCAGCGTCTGCCCCGGCCGCTTCACTATCTCTACCAACTGTACCGTGTGCTTGGCATCCTGCGTGCCAGAAAAACATATTTAATAACAAACAACAACAAAGAAAACGAATCATTCATTTGATACTTTGACGGAAAACGAGAAAGAAAAGTACGAAAACTGTCAACACGAACAGCATTTGAATTTGAATGACAGCTGCATAAATATAGACAGCTGACAGCTAGCAGCCATAGATTTATAAACAGCATAAGATCGGGGGAATTTTATTTGATTAGTAGGTAAGTACCCACGAAAATTATTTACGATTTACGTTTTTGCTGAACGTGGCCTGCTTTCCTTTTAAAACCGGGTATAGATACACATAAATAATTTAAATTCAGAGTGGAAGATGATCGATGACCTATAATAAGCCTCCATACTGAAGATATATAGCCTACAGGACGAAGGAGTGTAGGGAGGCTTAAAATTTGGACGGTGCAGAGGCTAACCCCTCATTTTTAGGCGTAATTTGATGGGAGACAGCAGTAGATCGACAGGATTTGAAGCTGATGATGTTGGAAAAAAAGATTAGTTGAGTATGTTTACCTGGAGCATGAAGAATCGCTTGGCGGCTTCATTGGCCGCCCGGCCGACCTGTCGTGGCTCCAGGATGCGCACTATCATCTCACCCCTCCGTTCCACGGCCTACAAATCATTTATAGTATCATTGTTTATCCACGACTAAATTATAAAAGGAGGTATCCAATCAAAATTGTCATGGAATTATTTATAGATGATTCGAACCTATTCAAGTCTTTACAGTATATCTCTCCCAGCTTGGCCAGAAAGTTGTAAATCGGTAACCGGGCAAATAAAAACAGTTCACTTTTCAAAAGTCAAATGGAAAATCAGAACACTTTTCAAAAGTGATGAAATTTAATAACTTTATATCACTTTTCAAGAGTGTGTGACATAGAACCGGCATGATATATTGATGTCTTTTTAAATACATTTAAATCTATTTGAATTTATATTTTGTTTTCATGAATTAATGAATCAATGCAAATGTCGGAAAGTGGAAATGAACCCACTTTCCGACATTTGATCGAGCTGAAACTTGACAGATAAACTCGTTGTCAATGACAATTCATTCAAACAAATTTTGGTTGAAATCACAGCAGTTAACACGAAATAAATTTCGGTCAGTTGTTAGTAGTTATTAGTGCGGTTGACTCCGGTCTCTGGGAGGAAGGTTCAATCCTTAGTCAAACCAGTTGTTTTTTTTAAGTTTTAAATGACATTTTGAAAGTTCACAGCAGTTAAGAGCCAGTCCTCGGGGAGGAAGGTTCAATCTTCAGACAAACCATTTTAAAAAAATGCATGTATTAAAAAAAATAGAAGCGTTATAGCAAAAAAAAACGTATTTTTACGGGTTATTTTGACTTTGTAGGTATATATCTATAAATACTCAAAACTTTTTTTGGTATTAATATCTTATATTTTGAGATACCTAGCGTATAAACACATAAAATATTTAATGTTTGGGCTTACTTTTTTATAGAAACAAAACATTATAACGCATTCAATCCACATTTCGGAAGTATTTGTAAAAAAAATTGTACTGTAATGACAGTGTGTATGTATTTCAGAAAAGCAATACATAAAATTAGTATTTATAATTACTTCACATCATTTACACTACTAAATTTGAATAATGCATAAATGAAATCCTCAGCACGGGGAATTCCAGTTCAGACATCATTATCTCTATTAGATACAAAAAGGGAAGATAGTAAAACACAAAACTAATAATGACATAATCAGTCGATCTTTTTATAAATAATGACATTCTTAGAATAGTCTTCAGGAATATCGAACAGAAGTTACGCGTACAATCATAAATTAATATGTGAGTATGAAATGTAGCTGGAGCATCTCCTATCCCTATCCTATATTCCTCGCCATTTCCCCTTAACGTCTAATTAGTTGTAAGACACAATGCAATTCCTCTTTGAATAACTTAAGACGAAGCTTAATGCCAAATAACTATTTTGATTAATCTTTATAACGAATTGGTGAACATTATGAATACCAAAAAATATGATTTAGATAAATTGGAGGTTTTCCCATCGTTTCACTTGAGTAGAATACAAATAAATAAAAATTACTGAATAAAAAATATAAATGTAAACTACTAAAAAAAAATTTTTTTCAATAGAAATGTATGAACGCATAAAAACACAACTTTTAAAGAATACAGTATTATAGTTAAGATTATCTGTGACAGTTTCACTTGATTAACTTTTTTGCTTTTTTATAAAATTATTTAAAAAATAAATAAAAACTAGTTTTTTGCTTGAAATCGAACGTTTCTAGACTCCGTTTATCAGGCGACTTTAATGCCTATTACTTACAATATTAGGTATACGAAGAATATACACATTTTGGCTTGTAGCTCCTCTTAAGCATAATAAACTTAATACTAATTATCTTCATAATGCGTACCGATGTTAGTATTAACTAAGCTGTTTGTTTCCTACAAACAATGAAAAAATAAAAATAATAACTTACCTCCAGCGCTGCGGCGGTGGTGGCATCGTGGTCATTTTCCACTGTTTCTATTTGACGAAATATTTCTGAACTAATTCCCGACACCTGAGAAATAAATTAAAATCTTAATTAATCTCACACAAAGAAAAATAATAAAACAAGCAAGGAGATGAACTGCTTACTGTTTAAAAAATAATCACCCATTTTTTTATTTTAAAATTATTTTTGATGTTAAATCTGCTGGACTAATGAACATAATTTGAGTAAATAATAACATGAAACTGTTTACCCTTTCTCAACCAGTGTTCATTTGAATCAGACTCAATTTGATACTCATTTTTAAAAATGACTACTGTATCCAATAGGTACTTTTCGAAATGATTTTTTTTTATATTTACATAATTTCTTGGAAAACTGATTAGTTTGTATTGGCAAACGAATACGTAACATAAATGTACATATACGTTTTAAAGTTCAAACAAACAGACGAGTTAACTCCAAATCTGATAATGTTATATGAAACATTAATTATTTTATTGGTATAGGTATAGTATTGCTTTAGTTTTTACCCATACGAGTTGGTTCAAAATAAATCATTCATAACTTGGGAATTGGAATCTCAATTCACCAGAAAAGGCGGTAACATATTCCCAGTATCTTTCTACTATAATAGCGCTGTGTTGTCAATTCCAATCGAAAAAAATTCAACAAAGGAAAGTTTTCCCTATCTGTGGTTGATGTCCCACTTTTAAAAAATAAATCCCTGAAATACACGAATTTTCTGGAATACGGGAGAGTTACAAACTGTTGGTGTACATTTTCCAAGACTTTCTTAAGAAATAATACAACTGGAAAGGTTTACACTTATTTAGAAACTTATAGTTTGGTATGCGCGCTGGTGCAGGCGTCCAAAAAAACTGTTTTGCCCGCAAAAATAGGTATTATACTGTATTTTGGACAAATAAGTTAAGTAAGTATCTGTTGTAGGTGTAATGAAGTTTAATTGAAATCTCAGAGAAACTACTAGGTTGTAAGTACTAACATGTTGTAGGTGTAATGGAGTTTAATCGAAATCTCTGAGAAACTATTAAGTTGTAAGTACCTACATCTGTTGTAGGTGTAATGAAGTTTAATCGAAATCTCAGAGAAACTACTAGGTTGTAAGTACCTACATCTGTTGTAGGTGTTATGAAGTTTAATCGAAATCTCGGAGAAACTATTAAGTTTTAAGTACCTATATCTGTTGTAGGTGTAATGGAGTTTAATCTAAATCTCAGAGAAACTCCTGTATTTATTTAAAAGAGGAGGGGAGATAAAAGAGATGGTGTAAATAATATTGTTGTATTTTCCAGTAATGTATTCAACGAGTAGGATCTATTCTATTTTTTCTTACGCAATACTGTGGCCGATGGGTGAAGGGGGGTAGCGTGGGATTAGTGGGGTGAACCCACTAACCCCCCCCCCCCCCCGTAGGGCCGGTTCTTATTGGAGCAGTTAAAATAATAGCGCTTCACGCTAAATTTAAATCATCTAAATATTATTTATTACAGTGATAATCTACCTCGAGCCTAGGCCCTAGGCGTCTACTGGTTTTGACAGGGGCTAAGGGCCGGCACTGCCCCCCCCCTCTAATATACGTCCTTGAGTCATAGTTACTTGAATCGAGAATAAATTAGTTGCCGTGTACAGAAGATTATTTCTAAACCCCACGCTCTAATGATAAATAATTATTTAAATTTTTGTTAATTATTTAGTAATTTTTTTAATATTATATATTGCCCAGCAATATATAATATTAAAAAAAATAAAAATTAAAAATAAGGTTTAAAAATGAATTCAATTTATCATTGCAAAAAATATCGGAGAAATGAGAATATAGAAAATATGCTCGTTTTCAGGTCAATTGCGATTATTGAATGAATTTGAAGAAACTGTTAGTAATTTTAGTCAAAAAAGAGAAAATATCAAGAAAATGTGTTTGGTGACCCGATTCGAAGAGGTAACCTCAGGCAATATGAGTTCCCAACCTTCCTCTTTCTCATCTCCTTTACCCACCCCAAATTGGGATGTCGCGTTCACACTGGATCTGGGAAGTTGAGCTTTTATTACTTTTTTTTTTTAACTCTATTACTTTTTTGTTTTAAATCTATGCACGGTGTTCGGGAACTAGCGGTAAAAGAGGTTAACTTGGAGTCTACATCATGTAATTTTTTTCATCGTTTTTGAACAGTTATTTTTTATCCATAACTTCCTCTCCTTCCTTTCCTTAAAAAGTCCCTCCATATAGTATTCCCAAAGATGGCATAGGCTCTGAGGGGAATTATTTTCCTCACGACCTCCTACGCGGAGCGAATGTAAAAAAATCGTAGATAATTTAACAATTAATTACAGGAGATGGGGAAGATGAAGGTCGAGAATTACATAAAATAATATATGAAGTAGATACCTTTCTGAAGTCACTCTGTATGACCATGGGCGTCTGGTCCTTGAGACGCGCCGGGGGGGGCGCACGCCCTGGCGACGCGGTGAGGTCCGGAACGTTGCGCCCATTTTCCTGCAAAAACGCATCAACACACAAACATCATCATTTTGAACACAATTTCACAGAGAAAGGGGTATAAAACATCAAACACATTTTTGACTCCCTACCGTCTTAAGAAAAAACATTATTGGTAACTTTATCAATGCGCACTCTTAACTCTCCACTACATAACACAATTACGCTACATAGTTAAACATACACGTTTACATGCTCACACACATAACATCTACATTTTTTTATATTGTTTTACTTTACCTCAAATCGTTCCTTAAGTAACATATGCTTTTAATGGAAGAGTATTACCAATAGAAAACAGAAGTTATGTAAAACCTGAATTGTAATATTATGTTCAAAAGTTTAATAAAAAAATAAAACACATACATAAATAAGATATATATACGCGCTCGGTAAAACTTGTATTATAATCATTCACCAGATATTTCAACGAGACGCGTCTTTGGTACCGGATCCTTGTAATCATTTTTAAAACCTTGTAAAATAAACTGTTTACTCTCATTTTATCTACCAATTTTCGTTTCTAAAATAATAAAATAAATATATTTTTCTTTTTAAAAGAAAGACAAACATTCCCGGGTTACGAATAACCTGACAATATTTGAAAATCTCCTACTACCACCACTGTAAGCGGAAAATGTTGCTTGTGTTGTGATGGATGACTTAGCCAGCCTAGGAACTGAATACACTACGCCTGGGTGGGACCCAAACGCGATGTCAACTCAGCCACCGACATATAATATACACATTCAGCACTTTGAACGCAGGGAAAGAGGGATGAAATATAGGACAGCATTTTATTATCATCGCTCTGAACACTTCATCAGACAGAATGAACGAAATAGGAATAAAACATTAACCCTTTGAATACCAGAGTTCTCCTGAAGAACATGAACAAAAACATTAATATCTTTTCAAACTTCTATGTCTTCAAAAAGGATATTCCTCATGACATTTATTTTTTATGCTAGGTTGCAACTTTTATTCCGGCAACAAATACTGCACACATAGTGACAGATCCCGTTTTGGCGGTTTTGTATGGATTATTATTTGTGGGTGATCTTTATATTTATGCATGTTACACTGTAAAGTCACTTTTTTTAAAATTAAACAATTGTTTGTGAGATAGGTTTTTTTCTTACTAATAAAAAATAACCCTTTGATACCTAAAAATAATAAAAAAAATTAAAATTAGTGATCAAAAAAATAAAATTATAAATATTTTTATGGTGTCATCAAGCTTAAAATATGGTCTATATCAGTGATTCCCAAAGTGGTCTATATCGACCCCCAGGGGTCTATGACAACCTGCAAGGGGTCTACGTCAGCGAAAAAAAAAATTGAGGGGCCATGAAATGAAAATGGGGGTCCACGATAGTGGATCTCAACATACACTAATAGTACCTATTTACTTACATTACTTATAATATTAAGACATATACATTATTTATAAAAGTACCTATGAAGTAAAAAAAATATTATATATGTTTATAAAATTGTGTAAGTTGTAGGATGTAGGCATTCGCTTTGTGGTTGCAATACATTTTGAACTTGTAAAAACCTGCACATAATGATATACCAGTATCATCTTGTTACAAGCATACGCGCAGTAAAAAATCTTGTCAATTTTTGTCTCAGAGCTTCGCAAGAACTTTGACAACAAACACTAAAGGTGAATCAATATTTCATGTTTTGAAGGATTACTTCATTGAAAAAGCAATCCCTTTATCAAATATAATGTCAGTAGCTACAGATGGAGCACCTGCCATGGTTGGACGTTATCGTGGATTTATAAGCTATTTAAAACAAAATGTGCCAGGGGTGTTAGCAATACATTGTGTCATCCATCGACAACATTTCTCCGCCTCACAACGCCGCCCAACCGGGTGGTGACATAGTTCCCCTGTCTGTGCACTGCACAGGCAGGGACACTCTTGTGAGGTGTCACATAAAAAAATAAAATAAAAAATAGTTGCTAAAAATTTGAGTGTTAGATTACATGAATCTCTTCAATTAGTCATTGATGCAGTAAACCGAATCCGAAGCAACGCGTTGAATACGCGGTTATTTGCGCAGTTGTGTGAAGAAAATGACGAACACTTTCATCAATTACTCCTTCACACTGAAGTACGCTGGCTGTCGAAAGGCTTATGTTTGACAAGATTTTTTGCACTTTTTGAGACTATTTTAGAATTTCTGGATACTAAAGATAACATTTTAAAAGACAATTTAATGAATTGGAAAACAGACATCGCCTATTTAACAGATCTGTTTACAAAATTTAATATGGTTAATTTGCAGTTACAAGGCGACAGTCTAAATTTGATTAAAACAAAGTCCATCTTATCAGCGTTTCTTGCCAGAGTTAAACTAATGAAGCAAAATATTGGACGGGGCGAATTTTCCCAGTTCCCCAATTTGTCACAGACAAACTGCCAGGAAGACGACGTTTCAACCTACGTTCAACATTTAAATGCCCTCTATTCAGATTTTGAAACTAGGTTTGAGGATGTTTTGACTATGGTAATACCACCGTGGTTAATTTACCCATATGGTGACATAGAAGAAACGAATGTCATAAAACAAGAGGAACTGACTGAAATAAGTAGAAACAAAGAACTTAAGGTTCAGTTTAAGCACGGATATCAGCACTTCTGGCTGCAAAAAAACATACCCGTTACTTATCCCTTATTATGGAATATAGCGAGGATATTTTTAATTTCCTTTCCATCGTCATACCTAGTGGAAAGGGGGTTCAGCGCTGTTACCAATCTCCTAACGAAAAAAAGAAACAGACTGGACATCATTAGCCGAGGAGACTTAAGATTAAACCTTACAAAATTGACGCCAAATGTTGATAATTTATTATTAAAGCATCAGGTTCATCCTTCCCACTAAAAACATTTACTTATTGCTTAGTTTATTTTATGTTATGTTTATTTTATATAACAGATACATACTTTATTTTGAGTAGTTTTAATTTAAATTCAATTGATAAATGTATAAAACTGAACATGTGTTTTTACTTTAAGTTTTTAACACTAAACTTCACTACAGTTAGAAATTTACAAAAAATCAATATCAGGTAAGTAGGGGGTCTACCAAAAACAGAAAAACATAGCAAGGGGTCTACGACACAAAAAAGTTTGGGAACCTCTGGTCTATATGTTGAAATAGAAGTACGGTGCTAAAATGGTGAAACCAAACAAAAGAAAAAAAAGTAAGCAAAAATTATACTTTGTCACTTTAAACCCTTTTATCGGATGATTTATAAAGTTAATTCACGTTTTATTAATCTTATTCATGTTTAAATGTTAAAATGTTAGTTTATACCAAATATTTTTTTTTGTAATTTTCTTTATCGCTTTTGCAACGTATGCTGTTTTTGCAAAATAAATAAATAATAATTGTTTCAGTAAAATAAACAACGTTTTTTTGTTGTTTGGATGCATTTTAGGGCGACACTTTAGAGGGAGAAGATAACTAATTAACTAACAGCACTTGTATTTTTTTATTATAATTTTTTTAATTTTTTAAAAGAAAGACAAACATTCCCGGGTTACGAATAAACTGACAATTTTTGAAAATCTCCTACTACCACCACAATAAATTGAAAATGTTGCTTGTGTTGTAATGGAGGACTTAGCCAGCCGAGGAATTGAACACACTACGCCTGAGTGGGACCCAAGCGCGATGTCAACTCGGCCACCCGGTCAAATGTATTCATATATATTTTGTGTGTTTCAAAAGGCAATTAATTACAATCATAATTGTTAATAATTAACTTTTTATTATTTTCTTCTTTAAAACAAATCTTGTCTCTTATAATATTCTGTACCGTATGCAGGGTCGGCCCTATGCGGTCGCAATTGAAGTCCAGCCTTGGAAATTCCGGGCGCCGTATTTCCAAGGCGCCAAGGCGCTGATAATACTTAAGGCGATGCACTACGTTGTGTAATATTTTAAATTGAGCCGCTATCAATAACAACCCTTACGTAGATGGCGATAATGTTTAAATTCCCGCTTAACACCATCCGCCTGTTTTGATTTATGCAAGAAAAAAACATGGCCCAAAAGTGCCTTTTATTTTATTTTGTGGCTGTTCAGGCATAAATATTTAAATATTTTTCGATCATTTTATAAATAACTTAATTTTCCACATTACACAATAAAATCATAACCGAAAATGGGTTCGTAAGTACGAGATTTTGAACTTTAAAGTAGTTTTCATAGGCCTAATACATTATTTTTTTCTGGGCTTATAAAAAATATAAAAAGACTTATCTAAAAAATACTCGATTATTTCAAAGGTCAAGATGTATTCTACTCGCAGTATTTAATTAAAGCATTTGAAAAATTTCCAGGCGACCAAATTTTCAAACCAAAAACACATGATTTTGCATTACTACGTATGGCATCGCCTTAACCTATCACATCGCTACACAAAAATACAAATAGTCCAAATATGATTGATTACAGTGATCACCTTATCTAGGGTGTCTATTTGTTTTATATTTGTTTCACTCGATCGTGTTATGTCTTCCTCGACTTTTCCAACCATTCATTTCCAAACCATACATTCTCTTTTTTTATGAGACACCTAACAAGATCGCCCGTGCATGTACAATGTAATGGCAGGGGAGCTATGTCACATCCGGTTGGGTAGCATTGTGAGGCTGGTTAATGTAGGGTCTGATTTATTAATGCGGGTTTTGAAGAGGCCTGAATTACATGCACAAGGAAAAACAGATGCCGGTAACTCGTTCCACATACGAGACGTCTTACACAAAAAACGAATCGAAGAGGCGGCCCGTTCTGCCAACATCAACTGTGAACGGGGTGTTCCGCTCGTGTACGTCGAGTTTCACGTTTCGGGGTGCACCGAGGATCAATTTTGCTAGCTCTTTAGAGCAGGCTCCATTAAAATACCTGTATAACAAACTCAGCATGTCAGTCAGACGGACCGCCCTTCTTTGCACAAAATCAACTAGGTTTATCAAGAATTGTGGGGCTCCAGCCCAGAGGTGACTCCCAAATTCAATTGTTGGGCGTATTTGTGATTTGTATATTGTTAGCAGCTGGTTACTATTGAATAATCTGCTAGCTCTATACAAGACGCCCGATTTCCTGGAAGCCAGATGGAAACTAGGGCTTCTGTAGAGCCCCGATACTTGAGCCGGTCTAATATACTTACTCCTAGCATTTTAATGGAGTCTTTACTAGGGAGGGTGCTTCCATCAAATTGCACCAGAATGAAATTGAAACTGACCAGGTTGGCCTTACCCCAGGCACGAACCTTATCAAGGTGGTGGTCAACATTTTGTCTCAAAACTTTCCAAGCTGTACGAACACATTAAGTCGAAGGGGGCTTGTCAAAAAGATGAAAGGTTCCCTCGCAAACGGTGGTGTAGTCAGCATATCAATGAATCGGTGAACATTCAACGAGATCTTTGATGTGCAACAAAAACAGCGTTGGCGACAGCACAGATCCTTGTGGCACCCCCGAATTTATTTGGTGAGGAGAGGAAGAAGAGCAGTCAATCCGCAATCCAACTATGCAGGGTCAGATAGATTCTATATGATGGTACTTCCCGCAAAGCGCCCATATCAAAGGCTTTGGAGATATCCAACCCGACGGTTTGAGTTTCTCCAAAACGTTCCAAGTACCGCCCCCAATTATGTGTCACATACCCAAGCAGATCGCCACACGATCGGTTTCGACAAAATCCATATTGCCGATCGCTTAGGATGTTGTTATTCTAGAGGTGTGTGAGCAACTTGTTACTAACCACCCTTTCCAATACCTCTGAGAGTACGGAAGTGATGGATATGGGGCAGTAATTGGAAGGATCGGAGCAATCTCTAAGGATTGGGTGGACGATCGCCATTTTACAAAGATCTGGAACCTTTCCACTTTTGAGTAAGAGTTTGAATATTTTTGAGAGCACCGGAGTTAATTCTGCAGAACACCTCTTAAGGACCAAGGCAGGTATTTCATCTGGCCCGCTTGCTTTATCGATAAATCGTCGAAGTCCCGGAGAACCTCCTTGTTTCGGATCTTTGTTTTCTTCACGCGGAACTGCAGTGTAGAATAGAAGAAGGAGTCTCTCCGTTATCTTGAAGAGTCGTTTTTTCCACGAAAATTTTGCCTAATAACTCAGCTTAGAGTTAGCCAGACGGCCATCGGGATTGGTCAGGGTATAAAAGTGGTTACACCTCTTTCTTCGTTCATCACGTAACATTCATTTTACCACAAATAATTATTTGATTCATGTCTTCCTCGGTGTCCCTGACTTTTTTACCACTCACTTCACGTAACAACATTTCATAAGAAAATTCCAATCATAAGAAAATGGTTGCTTTAAATTGCTTTAGCCATTGTCACCAGGTAACAAACCGATTTTCAACCTCAATTCTTTAAATTACCCGATTCAATGTGTGTTAGTTCCGCTGGTTTCGGGTATTCGGACTTTTGTACGGTGATAAAAATGAATTCTGTAGTAACTGTCATTCCCACCCAACACGTTGAGTAACCCAATTTGCGAAAAAAGTATTCGTTACCGAATAAAAATTTCTTTACACGCCGAGAATTGGATAAAGTTTTCTCGGGAAAACCTTCGGGAAAGATAGAAAAACGCGTAGCCCATAATGTTTAGGATAAGTACGAGAAGGGTAGTAGAAGGAGAAGGGCTATGGGGTGGGATGGGGTGAGGGTGGTGGAGAGGGGGAGGTATCGCGTAGCATGACTTACAATATAAACTTGTCGAACCTTCGTAACTTTTAACTAAGTTTTCGTACACTATGAGAATCCTGAAATTTGTTCGGAAACTTGATGTTTTTCTGCTCTGTGCGTGAAGGTATCAAACATGCGTTCACGAACTATCCGGTAAATGGTTGCGTGAACAGATTCAAACGTTAAAACTATAGTTACAAATAACTATAACAAAAAGTTTTTCCTGCATACCTAACTAACTAAATACAGTAAATTCCGTTCAACGCCATATTTTTACTTCGCCTGACTTCATTTTATATGATTTTTCCTTTAAAAGGAAAATGAATACATTATTATCAAACATCCTGGGGTAAAATTGTTTCTGAGAAATGCTTAAAATTATTAAATTTACATGAAATTTCAATTTTCAAGATCTAGAGAATTATAAATCATATTAAACTAGCGATAAAGTAGGCACCAGCTAGTTAATTAACATCTCATTCTTTATTTCAAATGAGTACCTATTACATATAATATGCTTTGTTTAAATTTTTGGCAGATTTTCCTGGCAGAATCAGATAAAAACACTTTAATTGGAAGTTTAAGCTTCGAGAAGATATGACTTTGCACGTAATGGTTACTATATTAAAAACAGTTCATATTGCCGCTGCCACGGTTTTTTTACACCTAGGCCCTGCAGGCGGCATTTGGTGGGCTTGGCCCAATTAATTAAAGTTCTCTAATACTTTCCCCATTTATAAGTAATAGCAATTATTGGAATGTGTTCAGAAAATATACTTATCACGTAGGTATCCATAAAATCCAAAACCATTCGTGAATGCGTATGTAATATATGTATGTCGTATATCTTCGTTTATATAAAATTCACTGGACGAATGAAACTAATGTCTACTTTGTAACAAACTCCCATTAATTAAGAAATTTACTGTAAATCAGAACTCAAGATATTAAAGAATCCAACCTCCCCCTACAGCAATTTTAAACCAAATCGGCTTGAGTGCTCTAAAATCTCAAGATTACCATTTACATATATAACTTTTGACAATTTTTTTTTCATACGCACAGCTCAATTTGAAGTTTGGAAATTTAGAAACACGGAAAAAAATTTACTAAAAAAAATTCTTTTGGGAAAATTGGATAATAAAATTGTCGGAAAAAGGGTTGGGAAATTCTGTAAAAAAATTAAAGTACAATTTTCATTAATTTTCTTTTTGACATTTTTTCATCGGGAATGCTGTTTGAAAACTTCAACGGTTCTTTTTAAAAGTAACAGAGGGCGCCACTTCCGTTTTCAACAATACTAACTCTACAGTCATTAAGATAATTATGATAATATCAGATTTATGTTATATTTATTAGATCTATCTAATTAATCAACAAAAATATTTGCAATGACGTTAAAATATTATAAATAAAATTGACAATATTGGTTTTTGAATTGAATGCAATGAAATTCTATAATTATAATATCCCATGATTTTTCACTGGTGTGTGCTAATATTTCTTAATAATTAATAATAATCAAAATTATTCTTTATTTTACAATCTTAAAATCATAGAAATGTGAAAAAAATACAATACACACGCACAGGAGTCGTGAGATTTTTCCTTCACGGTTTTTTTGTTAATATTTTATATTACCCTGTATTTTATAATTGTTCCTATGTATCACAAAAATTGTCATTAAGATAAAATATATTTTTTCACTTTAATTTTTTTTAATACTTACAGCGTAAAACTGGTTATTTTTATTTATTTATTATTTATTAATTAAACAAGCAGTAGCTTATCTTAATTCAGGAATTATATTCTATAATTAGTTCCATGAATTCCAAAACTTTGATAATAATATATATATATCTTTTACATCTAATATAATTAGTGGATTCAACTTTCATCTCGAAGTAAAATACGCATCATACTCGAATAATCAGAACTCACATTCTACTATACAATATATTAATAAAACACTGATTAACAACACAGTAATTTACACTTTCGCTTTTAACTTTTTGTTTGCAGACTTTTCGCAAAAGAACTACGGGTTCACCACCACACATCATAATTATGTTTCAGTTACCTTCGGATAATTACAATGATTCTGTAATTAGCATTAATATGAATATAATTCGAGATCTGGAGAATTTAAACAACTATAACTGGGACTCATATAGTCTAAAAATCATACACCAGAATATTAGAAGCATATCAAATCTCGATGACTTTACAATTTTTCTTGATCAATTTAATTCATCTTTCGATGTTATAATATTAACCGAATGCTGGTTAAATAAATACTACACCGTAAAATCAATCCACAATTACTCTGAATATCACACCGCAACCAACCTCAACAAATCCAGTGGAATTGTTATCTACATCAAGGACGGAATTAAAGCTCATGTAGAGGAAATTACTTTAGCACAATCAAACTGTATGAAAATAGTATTGAATAATAACATATGCATATTTGCCATTTACAGATCTCCTTCCTTCATCAATATTGACCCCTTCCTTTCTTCATTGCAAGCAATTTTAAACAATGCGAAAAAATTTGAACAGCAAATTATAATGGGAGATTTAAACATTAACACTATCCCTGACTACCACCGTCAATCAATCGATTATCTATGTCTACTCGCGGAAAATGGTTTCACACAGACTATTAACAGCTTTACTCGTGAACAGGGCTCGAGTAAATCCTGTCTTGATCACATCAATGTAAAAAATATTAACTTTATTGACACTTTTGTTATACACTCAACTATTTCAGACCACTATACAACATCTCTTTGTCTTAAAAACAAGCCTCCCACTTCTTAGAAAATTAAATACGTTGCTAAAACTAATTTCAACAAGTTAATTGAGGACTTGAGCGCAGAAAACTGGCTAAATGTTCTAGATAAATCAGATACTGACTTAGCAATGAAAGAATTTATTATCAAACTACACGATTATATATCAAAACACACAAGTAATACAACCGTATCTAATAAACAAATTAAATTCACACCATGGATCACCCTGGGGCTAGTTAAATCGATTCACAGAAGAAATCATCTTCATGAAAAGGCAAAAACATATCCTGAGAATTTGGTATTACAATGTTATTATAAAAAATATAGGAATTTGTGTAAGAAATTAATTACATCGGCGAAAGAAAATTATTATAAAAAACTCATTTACGAAAACAACTGCAATCCAAAACGTTTTTGGGATACCTTTCGCAACATTGTAAAGAACCGTCTCTTCCTTTATCTCGAAAATAACAACATCCTTTCTAGTAGACAATTCGGCTTTCGCAAAGGTTTAAGCACTGAAAACGCCATCGCTAATTTGACAAAAATCATCTCTAATAATCTAGATAAAGGTAGTAAATGCATTGCACTTTTTTTAGATCTAGCTAAAGCGTTCGACACTATCTCGCACAAAATTCTGCTGAATAAACTACAGCGAATTGGGATACAGGGTCAAATTTTCAAGTGGTTTGTTAGTTACCTAGAAAACAGGAGCCAAAGAGTGGATATTAACGGTACTCTAAGTGATCCAGCCAATATTAAATATGGCGTACCGCAAGGAAGTACACTAGGTCCCATATTGTTTAATGTTTATATAAATGACTTATGTAATACTTCATTTGCAGACCACATTATTACATTTGCTGACGATACAGTACTTTTATTCGAAGGCAAAACCTGGAATGAGTCTTGCATTAAAGCTGAATTTGGCATAAACAAAGTTAAACAGTGGCTAGATAGTAATCTCCTCACTCTAAATTCGGATAAAACGAAATTCATCTGCTTCAGTTCAACTCAAGCGGGTCAACCACAAGAAATTATTAACATTAGAATACACCATTGTTACGACACTATTACATGTAAATGCAATACCTTAGAATGTGTGGACAATATAAGATACCTAGGAATTATCATTGATAAATTTCTGAGATGGGACAAACACATAGCCTTTACTTCCACAAAGGTCAGGAAACTTACACATCTGTTTATAGCAATAAGAAATATTCTATGTCTAAATGATTTGAAACGAATTTACTTTGCAATGTGCAATTCCATACTAGACTATGCTTCCTTAGGTTGGGGAGGTTGTGCTAAAACCATACTCGATCCCTTAGCTAAATCCCAGAAATCGCTTATAAGAGTCATACTGAAAAAACCTTTCAGGTACCCCAGCGATTCATTGTTCGCAGAGTTTCGTGTTCTTGATGTAAGACAATTATACATGAGGAAAATCATTTTACATACTCAAAAACAGAGGCACTACTTAGCTTCCGTAAACCACTGTCATAATACAAGACATGCAAAAAAAAACCCAACAGTTCCGCCCACCACTTCCTCATCTTTAGCACAGAGACAATTCTCATACTTAGGCCCTAAACTGCTCAATCTCATACCTGATGCATGGAAGGCAAAGAGTACTAATATTCTGCGTATGCAGGTAAACAATTGGCTTCTGGTCTTGGGGAGAGTTGAATGCGAGAATATGCTAAAAAACAGTAATTAAATTGTAAATTTTGTTTTTCTTTACATTCTTCTTTACATTTTAACTTATATTGGTATTATATTAGCATTACAGGAACTGTATTTTTACATAAAGAAAGTTCGAAAATTGTTCAATGCTTCGTGATATTTCTCCTTAAAGGAAAAGTTCCTTCTTTACTTTCATTTTTTATTTTTTGTTATTTTTCATTTCCTTTTTTTTTATATATTAATATTTCTTTAGTTTAATATATCAGCTAAACAATAGTAAAAAAAAAAAATGAATATACATTTGTATTACTTTACCAACAGAATTTCTTCAATTCAGTTTCATTTTCAAATTCATTTTCTTGTTTTTATCTATTAATTCAGCTTATGTTATGTTAATTCAGTTATTATGTCAGCTAAATAATAGTAAAATATGTCGTGATATAACTGGAAGTATTCTAGAATATGAATATACATATGTATTTTTTTTAACAACAGAATAGTCAACACTATAATGTACCATAATTTACATGTAAAAACATTATCATATTGGAATGTCCTAAAACGGGCAATCGCCTAGTTGGACATTTTAAGTTCATTAATTGTATTATGTAATATTTACAAACAAACAATAAATAAATAAATAAATAAATATTTAGTGCAGGAATTTTCATTTCTCTCGCTTCATATGATAAAAAATAAAACAGTTTGAATTTTTTTCGAAAACCATACAAAATATTTGATAGGTAAATACTTCTTCTGGCCGCCTGCAAATTTTCTAAATTTCATCAACAGTAAAACTAGAACTGTTGGCAATTCAATCATCTGTGTGTGAATCTCTGACATCGGTGGTGCAAGGGGGTCATTGCCACTCCCGCGAGTGTAATCGCATGCTGACGTGTACGGGAGCAGTACCCCCTACCGTAGTAGGGTACCGTAGACCATACAGTAGCGGTACAAACAGCGTGTACTACCAACTACTAACTAGTGTGACGTTTAGCGCGTCACCGCGCACCGGTCACCGGCTACGTCGGGCTCCGCTCTAAGCTGTGCTGTGCTGCGCTAAGCTGTGTAAATACTAGGCCTATGGACTATGCCTTGAAATGTTATACAGTGATAGAGTTATTATTGTGTGCTGTGCCGCTACGCTGGAATGGGTACATCATTAATTTAGCGGCCCACTACATGATTGTTGTGTAACTCGATTTCCCGACATTTACGGCGTCTGCCTGTGCTAGACTCTCTCGCCTATTTTCGAGTGACACACTTAAGCGCCTGTTAAAGGATTGAATGGGAGTTTGAATACGAGAAATTCGGCTAATGGCGTATTCTACATCCCTCTCCCGAACAACACTCGTATCATTTTTTTGCACCCTAGTATAACATATAGTATAACTCTTCGCGGAGCACGTACAACTCGCACACCAATGATGCAGTCAAAGAATCTCGATATCAATAATAATAATTATATTTCCAGCGTCTCTAAATTTGGACAGTTTATTTATGTGATTATTATCATTTCGACTTCAGCTGGCAAAGTCGTTACATTCAATGTCAAGAGTTTTAAAATATCCATTTAGTCGTAACAAAGAACTTACAAGATCTGAAAATCTTTATTCGATTTACTGCACTTGATAAGATAAATAATATTGTGGAAGTGGGACGTCAGGTTGTAAATCATAAATAAAAATAGCAATTCTCTGAAGTGTTTTCTCAAATACAAGTGGTTTTATAGAAATTGGGAAAGCTTTTTTATTATTATTTATTGTATTACTATTTTGAATGAGACGAGGTCAAAGATACCAAAATATAAGATGAAATTTCTGAGAAATTACCAAGTTTTTGAAGTTAAAAGATAGGTAGGGATAGGGGTCAGGACTGTCAGGAGAGGCCAGAGGGCTGTCGGGAGGGTGTTTGCCAAGTAGTTCCGGGTTAGGCCCGTACAGCCTTTAGGGGTGAAGTTCACTTGGCGGACGTCCAGAGACTTCCGGCGGGACTCGACGGCCCTCAAAACGAGTGTAGGCAGGACAGGAGGCTACGTACCCTCCACCCTGTCTAACCTCTACCCTCTACCCTCTACGCTCTGCGCATTCTACTGACAATTTAAATGATATTCTAAAAGCGGGTCGTAACTTGTGACTTGTTACATAATTGAGAGACTTTCTAAACTACCATTACACAATTGTTGGTGAAGTGTTTTATTACTCATCAAAAGGACTGATTTTCAACAAAAATTTCAAAAACTTAGATTCAGTCAAACATTTTTTTCTTTCAAATCAATAACTAGAAATCACTACAGGGGTGCGTCCGAGATTTCAATACTCATTAAAACAATGAGCAACACAAATAAATGTAGATTATTGTTATATCTTCTGCATTCATCCACCTACTGACGGCTTTAAAGTGAATTGTTGAAGAAGTCATGGATCTCCGAGAAAGACACGGCATGTTCAAGTGAATTACTTGTGTCTGGGTATCTAGCATGGTCAATCGATAAAAGTTTTATCGATATGTCGGTAACTTGTCATCGTTCCCAAACACAACTACAGATCGTCAATGCACAAATAATGGTTCACAAGGACAGTGTTCTTGATTTATTCGACGTGAACTGTTGTTTGTACGTTATCAGTTATCAATTTGTAGTCGTGCACGGGAACGATGAAAAGTTATCGACATTATTGATAAATTCTTTATCGATTAACTGTGCTAGATAACCGGGTCATGTTAGGATCTGAATAATGGATTATGTATGGATGTGAATCACTACACAATACACAAGAAATTCCTTCCAAGAAGATTTAAATGGAAACCAATATCGCCATTGACTTGATACCTTTTGGTTCTAGCCCATATAGCACGCGTTCTGTCTCTATTATACTTGAATAACATCGTATATCGCCATACTAAACATTTATATAATTACGAAACAGAGTATTGGAAATTTAAGGCCTGATTGGCCAGACTTTTGGATCACCAAACACACCCACATAGCATTTTTTATGTTCTTATTTATTCTATGTTGTGAATAAAGCAAGGAGTGTGGGCCAAGATAGAGCTTCTTCTCCTGCTCCTGCGGTTAGTTAGTTACTATCATAGTAATCTTGATAATATCTTCTCGTTTTGGAGGAATTCTCCTATCGTGTATAACAGATTTGAAGCAAATTTTAGAAGGGTTTGTGAACTTTAAGTTGTTCAACTCCATGTTTATTTGCATTCACAAATACGAAATTTCAGCTATGAGCAAAGTTTACGTCAAAGGATTTGTGTGTAAATAATAATATCCTTTGAAGTGTGTGCTCCTGAAGGGCATGCAAAATTCATAGCACGGCGGAACACTCTTAATATTTACTTGGAACACACTGACAGAGCGATTATATTTTGCCGATGGTCTTGTCCGGAATCCGGAATATTACACCCGCCTTTTGCGCCCTTTTACCGATGTTTGAGCATATTTTTCGGCATGCTACCAAAAATAAAAATCACCCTTTTTTTAGAGGAAAATCAAATCCAAGAAGAATATTATCAGTACAATGGAGGGAAAATTGTTTAAAGAGTGAGTGAATTTATAGCGTTGAAGAATATTACCAGTAAAATGGAAGGAAATTTGATTAATGAGTGATATAATTGCGTTGTAGAATATGATCAGTACACTGGAGGGAAAATTGCTTAAAAAGTAATATTAACGTTGAAGAATATTATCAGTACAATGGAGGGAAAATTGCTTAAAGAGTGATATTATAACGTTGAAGAATATTATTAGTACAATGGAGGGAGAGTTGCTTAAAGAGTGATATTATAACGTTGAAGAATATTATCAGTACAATGGAGGGAAAATTGCTTAAAGAGTAATATTAACGTTGAAGAATATTATCAGTACAATGGAGGGAAAATTGCTTAAAGAGTGATATTATAACGTTGAAGAATATTATCAGTACAATTGAGGGAAAATTGCTTAAAGAGTGATAACATAACGTAGAAGAATATTATCAGTACAATGGAGGGAAAATTGCTTAAAGAGTGATAACATAACGTTGAAGAATATTATCAGTACAATGGAGGGAAAATTGCTTAAAGAGCGATATTATAACTCTGAAGAATATTATAAATACAATGGAGAGAAAATCGCTTAAATAGTGATATTATAACTTTGAAGAATATTAAGTATAATTGACTGAATAGTTTAAATACGTATGTGTTCGTAAATATATATATTATCTACACATCTGAATAAGTTACATAAGAACGCTAGTAGATGAAGTCGTTATTGTAAACGGGTGATAGAATAATATTTGTACTTCCTATATGGCATTCTATAACGATTTTAATATAGTTGATACCTTCAGAATGCCGAGTCTATTTTGAATCTGATATTATTAATTCGGGCAAATCGATTTCCAGAATTCCAATACCCGGAAATAATTGATTTGTATATAATCCGTTCCCACAACCGGCGCACGGTCCCTTTACAACTGGCAACTGTATCTATCAGACATATCATATTATTCGTTGGAACACACGCGAATAGACAATAATGTATTATTTGTGCCTTCCCCAAGTGTTTAAAATAACATTAACTCTGTTGAGGAGTTTTCTAATATTTTTATTCTCTAAATCTAGCGCTCGATGTCTGAAAACCGGTTTTTGTATACTATTTTTGTACACATACCGAATTAGAGTGAAACTACATGCATTATAAATAATATCCCCGTTTGGATAATGGGGGAGGTTGTGGAGAAGGGGAACGGCGTTTCCACCGCAAAAAGTTAAATTTTCAATGTTCAATGTAGTAGCAGGTATGGATAGATAGCTCCTCTGCCATAGGAGACCCCAAGTGGTTCGTTACGTTTGGTGTCTTAGCAGGGGTACCCGATAGGTTGAGTTTTAGGTCCAGGTCATTGTGACGGATGCATCTGCTCACCAGCTGCGGCGGGCCGGATCGGGAGAGACCGATTGAGGGAACGAACCCTTTGATCTCTCCACCCGCTACGTCTCTTCTAAACATTTTTTTCTTCACAGATCGTAATTTCCTTCCTTTATTTAAAAATACCTTCCTCGCAGCATCCCCAAAGATGACATATACCCGGACAGAAATTATTTTCCTCGGGGCCTCCACTGTGAAGTTAAAATATAAAAAATAATAAAATAAAATAAATTACATCGGTAATTGAGTACACCTACCAAGTATACACGATGTACTGGCATAAATAACACCGTATACCGAAAACTCGTAGTACAAGCGGGAAACTGTTGAATCTATATCATATTTGGAGTTGATTTTGTGGTAGGTATAAGTTTTACGATTTAAAGTTTGAAAAAAATCTGTTGCTAGGTGGTTTATATCAGATGTTTAATGTCTTAAAATGAGTCGAAGTGTAGACCCGGCTTCAAAAGTTTTTTTGAAAAAAATTTTGAAAAAAAATGCTCAGATTGAATTTTTTTGGGTTCTCTGTGATGTAGTTTTTTGCATTTGCTAAGAGTTTCCGGACACCATGTATAAATTCTCCTTAAATGTATTAAATTGTAAAATTAAATTAAAATGTAAAATTTCTACTTTCCTGTTCATATTTCGATTTTTTTTTATGTATACCACATTTGCACATAATAGCATTTTTTCATCTGATTTTATTTTATTTTTATTTATTTATTTAACGCCCAGAGGGCTTTTACATGTGGGTGGTACAAATTTAATGACAGTTTTGAAACATAAGAAAGAAAAGAAAGAAATAATAAAAATAAAATTACATAAGTATATGTGAGAAACAAAATTAAAAATAACAAGAACATAAATTAAAAAATACAGCGATTTGACTGGTTTACAAAAATATAACTTCCATTTAGGAATAGTATTGAAATAGGTCTTTTACATAATCCACAAAATTCGCAAAGTTAATATTGAATATATCGACATCACCTAAGTATTGGTTTCCCATAGGTGAAACCGTTGTATTGGGGAGTTCGCAATGTAATTGCGCTTATGTGTGTTGCAGTGGAATAGTGTATTTTGTCGTGTTGTTATTGTAGGTATTCGTAAGTTTATGAGTTGCAGAAGTTCGCAACAGTCGAATTTAGAGTTTAGAATCTTGAATAAAAAAGTTAAGTCGTTTATTTTACGCCTGTCTTCCAATGTGTGTATTTTTAGAGTGTTTAATAAGAAATGATATTGTAAGTCTTCTAGTGGGATATTTAATTTAAAATTTATAAAACGCAGAAATTTTTTTTGTATTCGCTCAATGTTATTAATGTGAATTTTGTAAGAGGGAGACCAAAATACTGAGTTATATTCAATTATGCTTCTAACTAGAGATATGTATAACAGTTTAATGGCTTGTATGGAGTTAAAGTTTTTAGTTGTTCTTAATACGAAGCCTAGTGTTTTCATGCCTTTGTTTACAATTTGGTGGATATGATTGGCGAAACTTAGTTTTTCATCCAAAATAATTCCGAGATCTCTCATTTCCGTGACTCTTTCTAAAGCTGTATTGTTTATGGAATATTCAAATAAAACAGGATTTTTATTTCTGCAGAAAGTCAGGGTTTTGCATTTGTCTACATTTAAAAACAGATTATTTTGTACGCACCAATCTTTAAACTTATTAATATTTGATTGTAGTATTTGGCAATGATTTACATCAGTTATTTTTTTGTATAGCTTGATGTCATCAGCAAAGAGCAATACCTCGACATCGTCGAAGCAATTTGTTATATCGTTAATGAAAATGAGAAACAAAACCGGACCAAGGTGACTACCTTGCGGTAGGCCACTGGTCGCACAGAAAGCTTTCGATAGCAAAGATTTTATTTTAACAAATAGTTTACGATTAGTTAAATAGCTAGTAAACCATTTTAGCATGTTGTCTCTTACTCCTAGGGCAAATAGTTTTCGGGTTAGTAGTTTATGGGATACTTTGTCGAATGCTTTTGAAAAGTCTGTATATATGCAGTCGACTTGTTTATTTTTTGCAAAAGATTCTAATATAAAGTTTTGAAATATTGTTACGTTAGTTGCGGTTGATCTACCTTTGATAAAACCGTGTTGTTTTTGGTCGATTAGTTTTATTAATTTGGGATAGATTTCATCAAGGACCATTGATTCAAAAAGCTTAGAAAGTACTGACTGTATACAAATGGGGCGATAATTGGTTATGCCAGTGTCGTCTCCTTTTTTGAGGATAGGTGTAATGAAGCTCGATTTCCAGTGGCTTGGAAAATATCCAAGGAACAAGAGGCGGTTGAATAGTACTGTAAGCGGTTTAGATAATGCATTGGAGCATTTTTTAAGGAATATTGGTGGAATGTTGTCTGGGCCAGCAGATTTGTCAGTGTCTAAGGAAAGTAATTTCTGTTCGCAAGATTTTCGTGTGATATGGCAATTTGTTAAGTGTGTAGTATTACTAAATTTGTATTCGGGTATTTTATCATCGGGGGTTTCGTCATCGTATACGTTTTTGAAGAAATCTGAAAAAAGGTTTACAATGTCTTGTGTATTGTTTGCACTGATTCCATTCATTTGCATTATTGGTGGGTAATCCGTGTTTTCATTGTTTATTTTTTTAAGAAATTTCCAGAGATTTTTGGATTTAAAAACATTATTCTCGATGGTAGTTATGTACATTTTGTAGCAATGTTTAGAAAGATCTTTACATTTTTTCCTAGTTTCCCTAAAGTTTATATAATCAGCTATGGATTTGGTTTGTTTGAGTTTTTTGTGTTGACTTTTTTTTTGCTGAAGAGAGGCAGTTAGCTCCGATGAGAACCAAACTGGGTAAGTATACTTTTTCGGCATGTAAAAAGGTACATAGGATTTAATAGTGTTAGAAAATGTAAAATAAAGTATGTCTAAAGATTTATCAATATTTTCATCAGACAAAAAAGACCAGTCTATATTTGAGAGATGGCAGTTAATTGAGTCAAAGTCTGCTCGTTTAAAGTTCAGAGTTTTTTGTTCAGGTTTGGCATCGTTATCACAGGGTATATTTAATTTCGTGTATAGGGGAGGATGGTGATTGTCGGCAGGTAGGAGCGGATCATTAGACAGTTCTACAGATATTTTAGGGATGTTTGATAGTACCAAGTCTAGTAAGCGATCGTTATTATTATAGATGAAATTGTGCTGGTACAGGTTTAAAAAATTTGCTGTGTCCAAGATTTCTCGTGCCCGGTCATTTTCGCTTTCGTTTGTGATGTAGCCGCTGTCGTTGGATTCCCATTTTAGATTTGGAAGGTTGTAGTCTCCAAGAATAACAAGTTTTGAGTTTGGATATTTTGACAGGAGATGTTCAACGTCTTCACAGTGGTTTCTATATGTTTGAATATCGGAGAGTGGTGGTAGGTAGGTGGTTCCAATAATAATTTTTTCCAGTCCAGTAGAGATTTGCACAAATAAATGTTCAATGTTGTTGTTTTTCGTCGGTAACTTCCTAGATGAGTACTTTCGTTTAATTGCTATTAAAACACCTCCACCTCTTGACTTCGAACTTGATCTGGCATTTCTGTCACAACGAAAAATTTTGTAGTTAGTAAGTCCAAGTTCAGATGATTTTATTGCAGAGTCAAGCCAGGTTTCCGTAAGTGCATATACGTCATGATGATGGGACGGAAAAGCTGCGTGTAGATCGTCTAGTTTTGTTCGTAGTCCACGGATGTTTTGGTAGTATATTTTCAGCTTAGTTATACTCGGTTTTTTGGATGGATGTTGACTATTTTAGGTGACGAATTTATATACTTTATAGTTATGTCCGTTTCTCCATTGGCTTTACGTTTTTCAAGTTCCGTCCGTAAGTCCATTAGGTGCTTTTGCTGTGCTGGGGTCGAGTCAGAGTAAATGCGTACATTATTCTTTAAGAGATGTTTTTTTCCTTGTAGTATTCTGGCTGTCTGGGAGTCTTCAAACTGGATTTTAATTGGTCTTGGCTTGTTATTATTATTATTACCAAATCGGTAAACTTTCATAATTTTATTTTTTGCAGGTATATCTATATTGGAAATTATTTCCGTTACTGCAGTTTGGTCATCCAAAATTTTGTCAGTAGCTGTTACCTTTGCACTTTCAGGTACATTGCACAAAATTATATTTTTCGACCTCTCCGTAATTTCGTTCATTTCGTGGATTACCTCACAGATATTAATATTGTTTTGAGATGGAATAATTTTTTGAATATCTGATACACAAGAAGACTTCCAATTGCCTGAGCCGGTGGAACTATAGCATCCCCATTTGGGGAAGGTTACGAGGTTGAAGAAAGATATGAGAAATAACTGACTATTCAAATATATTCACTAAATACAACTAAACTATTAAATTAATGAATGGCAGCTTGATAAAAATCTCTCTGGAGCGAGGCACAAATCTCTTTTTAAAAATTAAAAATAAAACATCTACTAATGTAATGTAATACATCAAAATTTCTTCGTATTTCAACTCTTGGGTCGGAGGTCATCAACGAAGGTTAAAAAAATTCAAATCACTTCTTTTCTTTTCAAACCAAGTAAGCAGTGAAGTAATTTCGACTTCCATAATAAATGTTAGTATTACTCTTTGTCGAATGCTAAGCGCATGTTTTTTATGTTACCAGTTTCGACGTACATACTCTTTTAATATTGGTACGCATTATTGTAGCATTGCGTGACTGAACTTTTTTTCTAAAACGGTAAATTAAAATTCATGTACTCTAAAGAAATTTGCATTTAATTTTGATGTATGTTTTCGTTAATGGATGTAACGTTTCCCTTCAGTTGTGTAATTGGGTAACAGGGTAACAGCGGCGGGGAAAGGAATCGATAGCGGATCAGTGGCGCGCGGTCGGGGGCCGCGAAATCCGGAAATCCTCGCTGGCGATGACAGCGCGATACCCCGTTTCTGGTGGTGCCTACGTATAGCTAGGAGCTACGTAAAGCTAAGAGCTACATATTAACTAGTGGCTACATACAGCTAGCGGTTAGTGGCTAATGACTGGCTAACCGTAGAATCTGTAGCCGTTGTCGGTTTGTGGCTCATGGCTCGTAACGTTACGACGCGCGTAGCGTTACGGTGTAGCATTACGGCATGGCGTAGCGTTACGGCGTAGCGTTACAGTGTAGCATTACGGCGTGGCGTAGCGTTACAGCGTGGCGTAGCGTCACGGCGAAGCGTTATTCTCTCTCTCTCTCTCTGTTACATGCGTCGTTTATGAGCAAAAATGGAGAACTTGTAGCGGATCTATCAGCGGTACGCCTGTAAATTATTAAATGCTATTTTCTTGTAAGCTTAAAGCAGATAATCTGATGGTCTGACTAAACCATGGTCCGTGAACTTCATACAGCTTTTTCTGTTTGAAATTTCAAGACAATGCAAATATTTTTCCTTATTCTCATTTCCATCATGAGCTATGGATCTTTAAAATAAAAAAATAACTGTGAAAACGCAAGACATGATTTGTTTGTTCTGTGTTATCTATCACACATAACATGTTATTATCTGCCTTGATAATGGACATTGAAAGGTTTTACCGCAACATAAGCTTAAGATAGTGCAACAAAGAGCAGTATACCAACCAATAACAATATTGCACTACAATAACTTCTTTCAATTCTATTATGGAGAGAATACATAGCTTATAGATGTCGCTGATATTTTCGAATTAAAACTTGACACATTCAATGCCGAATTAGTTCGGCATTGAATGTTCTTTTTAGTTACTGTAAATGACGAGTTATCATAATTTAAACATAAGCTCTAGTTTTCACAATATTTTTTAATTTTTTTGTTTTCAATTTAATTTATAATTATTAAGTAAATGCCTAGTAGGGAATCAATAAATAAATAAATAATTACTGTTGCAATCTGTAGCAACGAGCATTCTTAACTTGCAAATTAATTTTTATATCTTGAAAACTACTCACTGTTTTTTCTAGTGCAGAATAAAATATTGCTACGAAATTTTTATTGTGTTTCGTTCTATTCGTTTTATATAATATCCTTCGTATTGAGGCAATAAATGAATGTAGGCCATATGAATAGTGGTCGGTGGAGGAAGCTACTCGCAAGAAAGGGAATGATGGGGAAGGGACGGGGAAGTATGGGGGTGGGAGGGGGGGATGCAACGCCCTACAAAAATGGCGGGACCTTACATCCAATCTAGACTTTCTCCAAGCGTCCCTGTAGCGAAAATAGGTATTCCTAGTATACATGCGAAATTTTGCAGATTTACAATAAATTTTATGTTCTTGTTATCAGAGTAGGATTCTGGTTCTACTTAAGATAATGGTTCTACGTAAGGCACTGGAATTCCTTGTTTAACAGCCTAAAGCAGTTGGCATTCCTCTTGGCTGGTGACCGATGACTCAAAATCTCATAATTATTATAATACTGAAGACTTTATCCTGGGAGATAGGAAATCTGAAGACATCTGCTCATCCTGTGTCCGGACTAGCATTTGACATGAAATGAGCTCTATCAAGGAATTTTTATGACAGCCTGACTTACGCTGCCGAATTCTGTATGCCACGGAGTTTGATTTCAACATCGTCACGAAACTGCGCGGTATCGCACCACAATTGTTACAAGCAAGTTTCTTTTGCCAGAAAGAATAACTTAGGATGCTATTGATACTTAATTTATATATTTTAAATTATAACACTTTCTTTCTGTTGTAAAAAAAACCATCCCTTTCAGGTCAGTAGTGAAGTATTATATAAATCAATTTATTTAATATGTTGCCAACCAATCTATTTAATTTATTTAACCGCGGTAACACCCTTTTACAATTTATTCAATATGTTGCACACCCAATCCCGCGGTAACACCCTTTTACAATTTATTTAATATGTTGCTATCTAATCCCGTGGTAACACCCTTTTACAATTTATTTAATATGCACATCTAATCCCGCGGTGACACCCTTTTACAATTTATTTTATATGTTGCCATCCAATCCCGCGGTAACACCCTTTTACAATTTATTTTATATGTTGCCATCCATTCCCGCGGTAACACCCTTTTACAATTTATTTTATATGTTGCCATCCAATCCCGCGGTAACACCCTTTTACAATTTATTTTATATGTTGCCATCTAATTCCGCGGTAACACCCTTTTACAATTTATTTAATATATTGCCATCTAATCCCGCGGTAGCACCCTTTTACAATTTATTTAATACGCACATCTAATCCCGCGGTAACACCCTATTACAATTTATTTTATATGTTGCCATCCAATCCCGCGGTAACACCCTTTTACAATTTATTTAATATGTTGCCATCTAATCCCGCGGTAACACCCCCTTACTCCTTTCCGTTTTCCTATTACGTAGTTTTAAAAGAAAATTTGATATTTTAATTAAATAATGTTTCATTAGTCTATTTTAGTTTGGCCGATGATCTATCATCGTTTTAGCGTGTTTGGAGATCAGATCAGAAAAGCCAGATATTTCCCAACCTTTCTCTAGCCCATATATTTCCCTTTATCATTCATCCCTGCAGGGATGAATATTAATAAAAATCAACATCTCACGTTATATCTCGATGAATATTAATAAAAATCAACATCTCACGTTATATCTCGATTAATTAACTACTCGGTTTCTACCATTGGCAATCTGGCTGTAATTTTAACTTTTCAAGTACCCGTTTTACGTGGGCAGAGTAGACACCCCAACCCATTTGATTTTTTTTTTGGTTTGTCAAGATAAATGGGGTTTCCTGCAGCTAAGTACGTACTGGCGATCGTTTTTAGCAACGACCAATCTTCTCGGCTAAGATATTACTCTAACGGCGTACCTGCCTCAGTGCTTGGAGCCTGCCTAGTGCCGGTAGTACCTGCCTATTGCCTAACTAGCACCTGTAGTACCTGCCTAGTGGCACCTCATGCCCGCTAGCGCCAAAGTACTCGCTCTTAATTGCTTAAATCCAACTAACAGATTCCCCCTCCTGATGTATTTTCCTGATAAAGGACAGGGAGAATTAAATTGTTCCTCTAACGTCTCTAGCGAACCAGCGAAAGTGCTATTAACAAAAATGAAGTAAGGTTTTAGTTTATTGATTGACGTTACGGACTAAACGAATAGTGAATATTAAGTCAATTTAATTCGAGGTTGCCAGAGGTCGAAAAATGAACGACCGTGAACGGCAAAAGTAGGCACATTAGTATTACCGTGTAACGTGCTAGGGTGTACGTAAAAAAAACTCTCCATTTTCTACGATAGCTAATAGATGTATCAATTATTGGAAGTCAAAAAAATATACTTTCAAAATGTTTTGCAATTATTAATAGAGGTGGAATATTTCTTTGTTTAATAACTTTTATTATGTAACACGAGTGTGACAGGAACTTGCGAGGCTGTTAAGCGGTGAAAAAAAAATATTGACAAATTAAGTTTAAATTAAAGGTTGGGAGGTATCTATCTAATGCATACCGAAATATTACAGGCCATGGGAGCCTAAAAAAACGAATGTATAGTGTTATAAAAATGTACGTCTTATATAAGTTTATGATTACATCGCACACACGTGGAAACAATAAAGCATGAGAGAATATCCATCATAATAACACGCAAATGTAGAGCGCGAAATAAACATAACAACTTTAAGTTAGCACGTGGAAAAGCAATTGTGAAAAAGGGTCATGGCTGTAATAAATAAAAAGCAGTATCTAAACATAGTGCGAATACAAAAACGGATTCTTCGCGTGGGGTAGTCGGCACTTGCGTGTTTACACGGGGATTAGGGAGGGGGTGGCAAAAAATCAGCAGCACGTTCGGTCATTATGTCTACTTGCCTGTGTTTACTACTAACTAGCTACTCGGGAACGTTATATAACTGGAATACTAACTTACGCCAGACATACGCATTATTCTTTTCTTAGGACACATTGTGTGTATGGGCTGAAATAACGATAGTTTCGAACCTTCTGAAAACTGAAGCTTTAATTGCTACGAAGGTCATTCTATTCCTATACAATAAAAAATATATACGTATACTTAAGTCCGTACCAAGATTAACCTGTGTTAAAAGAAAAAAATAATTTGGTATATTTTTTTATTTCTTTTAATATTTTTATTTATTTTTTCTTTGTTTTACCGTAACTTCTTCTTTTCCTTATGTTTTATTTGTTCTACAAAATATTATTTTGTTATTCTTACAAAAATCATGTACGACTAGTGTGGTAGTTGGGAAAATCACCAAAATGGAAAGCTTTTAAAAATTATAAAGTAAAATTCAAAAAGAACTTAAAATAAAAAGTGTTCATTTATAATGTTAATAAGATATATAATATTAATATAACAACGTTTAATTGCCATCATCCAAATTCAGCTATAGAACGAATAAATTTACCTAGAAATTTAGGAGGTAGAGGCAGGTATAGTCAAAATATCTTTTTTGAAACATAATCAGGTGTTAAGAACTTTTTTTCCATAGGAAAGCTTATAGCTCAGAAATGCACAAAATAATTTACAAGGCAGATAGAAACATTACACCTTTAAATTTATACGACGAGAATGGCAACATTTTTATAAATCCCAACCAGAAATTATTAGATTCCTGGTCAAATAAAATTATTCACGCAAAACACTTCAATTATCTCAACCAAACGTATGTTGACAAATTTTCGTCAAACAAATGGTTGAGTATTGGAGAGTTGAGCGCAGAAATAGAAGGATTTATGCTTGCCATTCAGGATAGAGTCATTTACTAAAAATTATAGGAAGCATATAATAATCAAAGATTCAAATCAAATTAATGATTGATGTAGAAAATGTTTGGCTTTTCCGGAAACTATAGAACATATTATATCGGAATATTCTGTATTAGCACCGTCCGAGTATACATTTAGGCACAATCAAGTTTTAAAAATAATTCACCAAAGCTTGGTAATTAAACATAACTTGATTGACTGCCGTAATAAAGTATTATAAATATCAACCAAATTCATTTTTAGAAAATGAATTTTATAAAATATATTATGATAAAACTATACGAACAGATTGAACGATTAGTCATAATGGACCATATATAGTTTTACATGACAAATAAAAAAAAACTTATATTATTGATGCCGCTATTCCAAATTCCTGTAATATTCAAATATCTGTTAGTGAAAAAAAAATACACAGATTTAGGAAATGAGATTAAAAGAATTTGGCATTCTCAGACTATAAAAATATTACCATTTGTTATTTCGACTACTGGCATTATACCTAGCTCTCTCATTCAAAATTTAGGCGTATTAGATCTATCAAAGAATTTATATATAAAAATGCTAAAATCATAAATATATAATGCACTTGCATAGTGTGAATTGACTAGATGATTATTTGTGGAAAAGTGTGTGGAAGGGTTTAGTTTTTCCTGTGGGGAAGATTTAACCCGGACATCAAGTCGGAAGAAATAATAATAATAATAACACCTTTTTATCAAATGTGATTTGAGTTTAAAATACCTTAACCTTAGGTTTCGGAATTCTAGGGTATAAAAACTAGGGAAATTTAATTAAATTAAATTAAGGGAAGTATACAACGTGTGTAAAGCAGGAAAAAAATCACATTTGTGTATCATTTTCTGTCCATAATTCGATTAATGTAACTAATTTTAGCTATTTGTAAATGTAACTGTCAAACAATGTGATAAATACCCCTTTTTGTTTTCCGTATTTTTCAGAATTTATTTTTTTTATTTTTACATGATATTATGTATACATTATATTATTTCATAGATTGATGTAAAGAAACATATTTCTTTTTATGTACCTTTAATTTTTTATATGAATACCGCACAAGAGATCCAATTGCTCCAAACCGTATGGAGCCAGTGGCACTGTGGCATCCCTAATTGG